>NC_134221.1:2417500-3617500 GCF_965140235.1 Caretta caretta
ATTCACAGTGTGCCTGGTTTATGGCTCTAGGGCAGTGGTTCCCAAACTTTAACAACCTGTGAACCCCTTTCACTAAAATGTCAAGTCTCGTGATCCCCCTTCTAAAAATGAATATTTCCAGGGATTCTCTCCTTTACCTGAGTATAAATTATAAAAGCAGTGATCTTGGAAATATAAAATTTGTTTTTATGACATGCTTATTACACACTATTTATTATTAATTTATCATTACAGTATTTTTATTACATTATGAAAACAGCAACACTCTTCCCAGATCTCACTTTCGTAGCTTGTATCACTTTGAATAAGCCTGTTATAAGACAAGGCTCCTAGGTTTCATCAAGGAGTATCAGCTGCGAAACAGCATGAACGGATTTAAGAAGCCAACTCAAAGAGTTCCTTCTACACAAGCATTCAGGTCTTGAGCAGTCCAGGCAAACGACGCATGTTCCAACAAAGCTTAAACTTGTTCTTCATAATCATTTTAAAAACAATACTAGCTGCCTATTTAATTTTAAAAACAGCAAAAAATATCCACCTCCCTTTCTATTTCTTACAAAGAATCTTGAAGTTTAAATCTCCTCAGTGTGATAGATATGCTTGCTTTAATCTGCTTCGCTCTTGGAAGTCCAGGGGCTCCGGGCTGCTCGCCCCATGCTGCCCGGGGTCCCTAGGGACAGCTCTGTCGGCCATTAGGGAATTTTTTCCCTGAGAACCCCTGTAACATTTCATGAACCCCAGTTTGGGAACCACAACTCTATGTGCTCACTGCAGGCACCCACCTTGGAAAGTGTTTTCCTAAGTGACTTTCTCGTGGTCACTTGAGTCAGTGGCAGAAGCAGGAACAGAATTTAGGTATCCTTTTGGCCAGTTCCCTACTCTAGCCAGTAGGTACTACTCCCCTCTGGGTTGGTCTTGAATGCGTCAACAGCTCTGTTACACGATGCACTTAGCTCTGAGCTGCTATTGGCAAATAGGTTTCCATTAACCACTTGGCTTCTGCCTCCTGTCACAGGTACATCCCAGATCTGCCAGGTACCCAGCCCAGTGCCAGTATCTCAAGGGAAAGTTGGCAGACCCTGCTGAGCTCTGATGGGAAGAAGGACTAATTCTGGGGTTATATCATGTGCCAGCTGTGTGGGTCAAGGATTAAGGAAGTCATGTCTGTGATGGAAGGGAGGGTCTTGCAGCTCACCTGTTCCCCACTGAGTGTACCTTGGGCTGGATGAGGGCTCCAGCCACTGGCAAGCGGCTATGCTATTGCTCAGGAGTTTCACATACATAGCGACTGTCAACCTGCTGCTGCCATTGCCTTTCTGCAGTGGAGGCCCTGTCAGGCAGGCCTCGCTCTCCATGAGCTTAGAGTCTTTGGCCTAAGTAGGGAATGTCGAATCTGCCCCTGTGTACCCGAGCCTCTGGTGATGGACCCCTTAGAAATCCCATAGATGAGAAACCAATGAAGACATTCAAAAGGCCCTGAGAAGCATTTGGAAGGGAGAGTGGCTGCTGCAGGGTACAGACTCTGGGGCTGATGGTCAGGCTGATCTCAGTAGGCAGCAGTATTATCCTGCACTGCAGCTGGGACCGGGCTTCCCGGCATGGGCTGGCAGACAGGTGCTAGGTCTGCTCGAGCTAGCACACTAAAAATAGCAGGGTGGCCGGGGGGCAGCTTGGGATAGCCACCTGCGTCTGTCCCTGGGGGTCCGGGCGGGTTTGTAGTCAGGTGGCTGGCCTGAGCTAATGGCTGGTGACACTGCTATTTAGCACGCTGGCTCAAGCAGAGCTAGTGTGTGTGTACCCATGCTGGGAAGCACCCTCCCAGGGGGTGCAGACCTGTGACCCCACTGAAAGAAATTGTTTCCTAATTCCGTGTCTGTATTGATCGAACAGTTCTGGTGTCGGCGGGACTCCACGGCTGCCTGTCCAGCACTCACACCATGCGCGTGGCCACGGCCTCTGGGTGCGTGTGCAGCTCTGTGCATAGCCTGTGGTGACCCGTTTTCTCCCTTTTCTTATAGGAGAGGAGGAATTTCTGGGTTTGTCCAACTGAAGGGGACCCGGGGACGGGGAGTGACAGCTGGAATCGCTAAAAAGCCCCAGCAGGGAGCCCCTGCTAGGAGAGCATTTGGAATAATGTTTGTGCTGATTGTGTGCAGATCAGGTTCAATGAACAGGAAATCTCTCTCAAATAAACAATGATAAATGAGCATAGTGTGTGTGTGCACACATCCCTTGGGCTTTCTTCTTGGTCTTCCCCTTATCCCATCACCAAGATGTGTAAGCATCTGCCACCATCAGCTGTCCGAGGCAGCACTAAGAGCCACTAGCTCCCCATCTTCTTTGATGCAATCCATCCATCACTTCCGACTCTCTTTCCCACCACCCTCTCCTGCCATGCTCCCTTCACCGTGTCCTCTGCAGCCAGCAAAGTCACGCTTCCTGGTCTTTATCTAACCAGGCCTGGTTTCGCTTCCAGCCTTGCGCAGCATTTGATGCCTCCTGGAAAACTTGGAGTAAGATTCTGTTTCTGTGTCTCCTTTGTTTCCTGAGTCTCTGCTCTCTGATGGACCTGGGGACGTTAGCATGAAACCAGGATCTGTGTTTCTGAATAGGGCCTACACCCTTCTGGATTCAGGCTTCTTCCCATGGTCCCGAACTGGGATGTTCCAGGCAGGCAGTTCTAATTTAACAATGGGGAATAGGCCCGTAAGAACCCCCAGCGCTTGTTTTGAAGAGAACTCTGATTAGATACTTGATGAACTAAGAGAAATGGGGGGTGGGAAACACAGAAAATGTGAAAGAGAAGCTGAAATTTGGAAGCTAAAAGTCTTGGGTCCTCCAGTTCACCGGCTCCCTCCTGGGTGCAGCATGGATGGTGGGGGTTCCAGGCATTGAAAGCTGCTGTGCAGGTGCTCGGGGGGCAGGTACACACGGCAAGTCACCCGAAGCCATTAGTTCACAATGGTTAGTGCCACGATGCAGCTGAGGCCCAGTCCCGTGGGGCTCAGGGTTGGCTCCAAGTAAGGGATGCAGAACATTTCCCACCCCATGGTGAGCAATAAGCTGGAACAAGAATCAATATCTCTTAAAGCCACTGTTGAAGGCGAGACTGTGGGCTGAGGTCCCTAATTGCCTCTTCAAGCCCTGAAGCACAGGCTCCGACTCCATGGGTGCTCCAGGGCTGGAGCACCCATGGAGAAAAATTAGCAGGTGCTCAGCACCCACCAGCAGCCAAACTCCCCTCCCTTCCCCCGCACTCCCACCCACTGGCGGCCTGACCAATCTACTTCACCCCCTCCCAGCGCCTCCTGCTCGCTGTGATCAGCTGTTCCACGGCATGCAGGAGGTGTTGGGAGGAAGTGGGAGGGGGCACACTTGGGGGAGGGGATGGAAAGAGATGGGGAAGAGGGAGGGTGGGGTCTGGGGGGAAGGGGTGGAGCGGGGGTGGGGCCAGGAGTGGGGCCAAGGGTGGAGTGGGAGCAGGAAGAGGTGGGGCTGGGTGGGGTGGGGGCTGGAGGAAGGGGTGGAGTGGGGGCAGGGCCAGAGCCTGAGTGAAGGTTGAGCATCCCTGGGGAAAATTAGAAGCCAGTGTCTGTGCAGCGCTTTGTGCTGTTGGCATTCGATTACCTAGGGCGTTTGTGGAATCGCCATCATGAGACGTTTCTAAGAACTGGTTTGACAAACACCCGTCAGGGATGGGCTAGGCCAGAGGTTCTCAAAGTTCATTCCACTGCGACCTGCTTCGCACAACAAAAATTACTACACGACCCCAAGAGGATGGCCCACCTGAGCACCACTGCCCCAGGGGAGGGGCCAAAGCCAAAAGCCTGAGCCCCATCATCCAGGGCTGAAGCCTGTGGGCTTTGGCCCCTGGCGGTGGGTCTCAGGCTTTGGTTTCCAGGTTCAAGGTTCAACCCTGGGCCCCAGCAAGTCGAACGCCAGCCCTGATGACCCCATTACAATGGGGTCTCAACCCACAGTTTGAGAACTGCTGGGCTAAGCTAACTTGGTCCTGCCGCAGCATGCGGGGGATGGACCTGATGAACTCTCAAGGTCCCTTCCAGCCCATTTCTGTGATTCTCCAAACCACCTCTCAGCTGTCGCCTGATCCTGTAGGCCCCTGAGTTTCCCCTTGTGATGTGCCCAATGTGCCGAGTCCTGGCACTGCCCCCCACTGGCAAAAGGCTAGCTGCCCCAGGACTAGCTGATAGGGCCACAAAGCAGGATTCTTACACTAGGTGTGGGAATGCAGCTCTTGCCAGCAGGGCCCAGGGCTGCAGAGGAGTTGGGGGAACAGACTTGTCAACTCTCAGACCCTGCAGAGGTTCGAGGTGGTTCCACCTTGTGGGCCAGGACAATGAAACCCAGCAGTGAGGCCCAGGCTCTCAAAGCATTGCTACCCGGGGAGCCAGGACAATCTACGCACCTGGGTTAGGAGCAAACCTTCCCAGGGGCATGTGAAGACTTGGGCTTGTGCACTGCAACTGAGGCGTGGCCTGCAGAGCTAGCTCACACCAGTTGTTCTCAGGACTCACTGGTGGCTTTTCACCCAGATCCCCACCATGCTTTCCAGGGAGGAGTGGGCATTGTTACCCACGTCCCAGCTGGGAAAGCGAGGCACAGCGAGGGAAAGTGACTGGCCCAGCATCACACATGAGCCAGTAACAGGCAGGGTTGGAGCCCAAGGTCCCGCCATACCCCCTCCCAGAGCTGGGAATAGAATCCAGGAGTCTTGACTCCCAGCCCATGGAGTCGGGGTGGATTGGGGATGGGGATGGAGCCAAGGGTTGGGGTTGGAGGTGGCAATAGGACCGGAAGGGCTTGAGGATGCTGATGGCCATGGGGTGGGTGAGGCTGGGGATGGAGATGGGGGAGTGGGGAGGGCAGTGTGACAGGGATTGGGGATGCCTGGTGGGTAGTTCCTGGTTTTCAGAGGGTCAAGTTGAGGTGCACTAATGCTCTGGCGGGGTGCAAGGTGCTGCCACTCAAGTTAATCTCTGCATTAACGAAGTATTGGGCAGTGAATTTTAGCTCTGGCCCTCCAGCCCCTGCTTCCTGGCTCCTTGGCTAATCATCTCCCAGCAGAGAGAGCAGAGATTTCATGGCAGGCCTCCTTGCTGGTTTCACACTGGCCACACTCTCCTCCGTCTTTCCGTCCTTCGACTCACCAGCAGCAGGTCGTTACCCTTCACAGGGCTCTTGTCTCGGGCTGTGAGGGTCCCTCTCCAGGCCTATCAAGCCAGTGCCTTTCGCCAGCAGATGGCTGTGCATTGCACAGTGGGACCACTGCCATTGCCAGGCCAACGAGAGCTCTCATGGGAGGAGGTATCACTGTGGTATGCTGGATACTGGGCACAGCTGTTTCCTGTCAGTCAAAGCAGCAGTTCTAGTGCTTCATCCAAGAAAGGCACGGTGGGCAATTAAAGCTTGGGGAATGATCTGCAGCAACCCCGAGGTTTTCAGCTAGCAACTGGCTCCTCTCCCTGTTGGGGCAATTTCATTCCAGCCGAGCCCTGCCCCACCCCCGGCTCTGGGTGCGTGGGTCATCCTGCAGACTCCTGCTAGAGTCTCTGATAAAAGCCTGCAGCCATGAGGGGCTGTGTGCCCCCCGCCCCGGAGCAACATGAGCCAGATGCTCCTCCAACAGCTGCTTTAGTTTTTCCAAAGCGACCCAGAGCTGCTTTGGAGACAGGTTCCCTGGTATAAGAACCATCTGGGTTTGTTGCCGCAGGGACAGGAGGGCGGATAAAAGGTTTGGTTTGGGGCTGCCTCTGTCATTGGCAAACTGGGATGATTCGGGCTGAGGTTGTTTTAACCCAATACTAATATTTCTGAAGCTCTTTCCATGGGAGGATCTCAAAGAGCTGTAGAAAGGATGGCGTTAGCCTGCCACCCTGTTGTGAGCATGGGAAGTATTCTTCCCATCTCACAAATGGGGAAACTGAGGCACAGCACAAAGGAATTATTTTCCCAAGGTCACAGAATGAGTCAGTGGCAGAAGTGGGAATAGAAATGGTCCCAATCCCCAGTCCTATGCATCAACCACCAAACCACCTGTCCTGCCTCTTCCCCCGCAAATCTCATCTCTCTGATTTTACAAAATTGCTGGCTGCTGTTTTAGCCAGACCCCCATCATATGGAGCTGGGAGGGGGCTAGGCTAAAAGGTTTGGGGTTTGGCCCATTTCATGGTGGTTCTCAGATTGGCTGGATGAGTCCTTCCAAGGGGCTGCAGAAGGAAACCTGTGGCTCCCCAAGCAGTGAGACAGTGAGACGATGATCTCTCTCTCTTGTCTGCAGAATTAAAAAGCCCCTTGATTTTTTGGACACTGGCAGGGCGCACAGCAGTCCAGAGGCCTGCAGCGACACTGCCCTGCAGATTCAAGGTGCAGGCCAATGGCACCAGTGCAAGGCGGCTCAGCAGGATAAGTGTTTCTGGGGAGGAGCTCTGGGTAGGATGGCCCCATCAAAGCAGTAGAGGAAAGGAACTTGGTGCATATAGGAGGGGGGGGGCTGTTCCAAGGGCATGCACAAAGCCTCCAAGCAAGAGACAGAAAGGATCAAAGGAGTGCATAGGAAGGGCTAACTCTGAGGGATCGGAGCTGCTCGCTGAGCCAGACAAGACAGAATGTGACAGGGCTGAGCCACCAAGGGCCCTTCTCCCAGAATCAGAGATGATCTACCTTTTGTAAAGCCATGTTTTATTTTGTCCCAGTTACCATTGTCCTCAACTACTTTCCCCTTCAGAATTTTTTCCAAGACCTTGCATAATACAGATGTCAAGCTAACAGGCCTGTAATTACCCGGATCACTTTTTTTTCCTTTCTTAAAAATAGGAACTATGTTAGCAGTTCTCCAGTCATACGGTACAACCCCTGAGTTTACAGATTCATGAAAAATTCTTGCTAATGGGCTTGCAATTTCATGTGCCAATTCCTTTAATATTCTTGGATGAAGATTATCTGGGCCCCCCAATTTAGCCCCATTAAGGTGTTTGAGTTTCGCTTCTACCTCAGATATGGTAATATCTACCTTCATATCCTCATTCCCATTTGTCATGCTACCATTATGCCTAAGATCCTCATTAGCCTCATTAAAGACTGAGGCAAAGTATTTGTTTAGATATTAGGCCATGCCTAGATTATCCTTAACCTCCACTCCATCCTCAGTGTTTAGCGGTCCCACTTCTTCTTTCCTTGTTTTCTTCTTATTTATATGGCTATAGAACCTTTTACTATTGATTTTAATTCCCTTTGCAAGGTCCAACTCTACTTGACTTTTAGCCTGTCTCACTTTATCCCTTAGAATCATAGAACCATAGAATAACAGAGTTGGAAGGGACCTCTGGAGGCCATCTAGTCCAACCCCCTGCCCAGAGCAGGACCAATCCCAACTAAATCATCCCAGCCAGGGCTTTGTCAAGCCTGATCTTAAAAACTTCTAAGGAAGGGGATTCCACCACCTCCCTAGGTAACGCATTCCAGTGTTTCACCACCCTCTTAGTGAAAAAGTTTTTCCTAATATCCAACCTAAACCTCCCCCACTGCAACTTAAGACCATTACTCCTTGTCCTGTCATCTGCTATCACTGAGAATTGTCTAGATCCATCCTCTTTGGATCCACCTTTCAGGTAGTTAAAAGCAGCTATCAAATCCCCCCTCATTCTTCTCTTCCGTAGACTAAACAATCCCAGTTCCCTCAGCCTCTCCTCATAACTCATGTGTTCCAGTCCCCTAATCATTTTTGTTGCCCTTTGCTGGACTCTCTCCAATTTCTCCACATCCTTCTTGTAGTGTGGGGCCCAAAACTGGACACAGTAGTCTAGATGAGGCCTCACCAATGTCGAATAGAGGGGAACGATCACGTCCCTCGATCTGCTGGCAATGCCCCTATTTATACACCCCAAAATGCCATTGGCCTTCTTGGCTACAAGGGCACACTGTTGACTCATATCCAGCTTCTCGTCCACTGTCACCCCTAGGTCCTTCTCTGCAGAACTGCTGCCGAGCCATTCGGTCCCTAGTCTGTAGCGGTGCATTGGATTCTTCCGTCCTAAGTGCAGGACTCTGCACTTGTCCTTGTTGAAGCTCATCAGATTTCTTTTGGCCCAATCCTCCAATTTGTCTAGGTCCCTCTGTATCCTATCCCTACCCTCCAGCGTATCTACCACTCCTCCCAGGTTAGTGTCATCCGCAAACTTGCTGAGGGTGCAATCCACACCACCCTCCAGATCATTAATGAAGATATTGAACAAAACGGCCCCAGGACCGACCCTTGGGGCACTCCGCTAGATACCGGCTGCCAACTAGACATGGAGCCATTGATCACTACCCCTTGAGCCCGACAATCTAGCCAACTTTCTACCCACCTTGTAGTGCATCCATGCAGCCCATACTTCTTTAACTTGCTGACAAGAATACTGTGGGAGACCGTGTCAAAAGCTTTGCTAAAGTCGAGGAATAACACGTCCACTGCTTTCCCTTCATCCACAGAACCAGTTATCTTGTCATAGAAGGCAATTAAATTAGTCAGGCATGACTTTCCCTTGGTGAATCCATGCTGACTGTTACTGATCACTTTCCTCTCGTCTAAGTGCTTCAGAATTCATTCCTTGAGGACCTGCTCCATGATTTTTCCGGGGACTGAGGTGAGGCTGACCAGCCTGTAGTTCCCAGCATCCTCCTTCTTCCCTTTTTTAAAGATGGGCAGTACATTAGCCTTTTTCCAATCTTCCGGGACTTCCCCCGATCGCCATGAGTTTTCAAAGATAATGGCCAATGGCTCTGCAATCACATCCGCCAATTCCTTTAGCACTCTCGGATGCAGCGCATCCGGCCCCATGGACTTGTGCACGTCCAGTTTTTCTAAATAGTCCCAAACCACTTCTTTCTCCACAGAGGGCTGGCCACCTGCTCCCCATGCTGTGCTGCCCAGTGCAGTAGTCTGGGAGCTGACCTTGTTCGTGAAGACAGAGGCAAAAAAAGCATTGAGTACATTAGCTTTTTCCACATCCTCTGTCACTAGGTTGCCTCCCTCATTTAGTAAGGAGCCTACACTTTCCTTGGATTTCTTCTTATTACCAACATACCTGAAGAAACCCTTCTTGTTACTCTTAATATCCCTCGATAGCTGCAACTCCAGGTGTGATTTAGCCTTCCTGATTCCATTCCTACATGCCCGAGCAATATTTAAATACTCATCCCTGGTCATTTGTCTAATCTTCCACTTCTTGTAAGCCTCTTTTTTGTGTTTAAGATCAGCAAGGATTTCACTGTTAAGCCAAGCTGGTCGCCTGCCATATTTATTATTCTTTCTACACATCGGGATGATTTGTCCCTATAACCTCAATAAGGATTCTTTAAAATACAGCCAGCTCTCCTGGAATCCTTTCCCCCTCATGTTATTCTCCCAGGGGATCTTGCCCATCAGTTCCCTGAGGGAGTCAAAGTCTGCTTTTCTGAAGTCCAGGGTCTGTATTATGCTGCTTTCCTTTTTCCCTTGTGTCAGGATCCTGAACTCGACCATCTCATGGTCACTGCCTCCCAGGTTCCCATCCACTTTTGCTTCCCCTACTAATTCTTCCCGGTTTGTGAGCAGCAGGTCAAGACGAGCTCCGCCCCTAGTTGGTTCCTCCAGCACTTGCACCAGGAAATTGTCCCCTACAGTTTCCAAAAACTTCCAAAAACTTCCTGGATTGTCATGTTCTGACCTCAATAAGGTAGCTTTCCTTACTAATCCCTCCCATCTTCCACTCCTTGTAGAATCATAGAATCATAGGCAACAAAAATGATTAGGGGACTGGAACACATGAGTTATGAGGAGAGGCTGAGGGAGCTGGGATTGTTTAGCCTGCAGAAGAGAAGAATGAGGGGGGATTTGATAGCTGCTTTCAACTACCTGAAAGGGGGTTCCAAAGAGGATGGCTCTAGACTGTTCTCAATGGTAGCAGATGACAGAACGAGGAGTAATGGTCTCAAGCTGCAGTGGGGGAGGTTTAGATTGGATATTAGGAAAAACTTTTTCACTAAGAGGGTGGTGAAACACTGGAATGCGTTACCTAGGGAGGTGGTAGAATCTCCTTCCTTAGAGGTTTTTAAGGTCAGGCTTGACAAAGCCCTGGCTGGGATGATTTAACTGGGAATTGGTCCTGCTTTGAGCAGGGGGTTGGACTAGATGACCTTCTGGGGTCCCTTCCAACCCTGATATTCTATGATTCTATGAGGTCCTCACTGCACACCAAAACCAAATCTAAAATGGCATCCCCTCTTGTTGGCTCAGCAACTACTTGGTGAAGGAATCCATCAGCTATCGTATCTAGGAAAATCTGAACCCTATTATTATTACTAGCACTTGTCCTCCAGTCTATATCTGGGAAGTTAAAGTCTCCCATGATCACACAATTCCCATTAGTATTTACTTCATTAAAAACATTAAAGAGGGCTCTATCCATATCCAGATTAGATCCCGGCGGTCCATAGCACACCCCAAGCACTATCCCAGGGGAGGCTCTAATAGTTTTCTTCCCCAATGTGATTTTTGCCCAGATGGACTCTGTCTCATCCATTCCATCGCTCCTTATTTCTTTACAGTCTACCTCCTCATTGATAGACAATGCTACTCCACCACCTTTGCCTTTATTTCTGTCTTTCCTAAACAGCACATCCCCTTCAATACCTGTAGTCCAGTCATGACTCCTATTCCACCATGTTTCTGTTGTCCCTAGAATATCTGGTTTCATTTCCTGCACCAGTAGCTCTAGTTCCTCCATTTTGTTACCTAGGCTCCTCGCATTGGTGTACAAACATCTTCATTTTTGCTGTTTGGCCTCACTCACATTCTTTACCCGATTAGGCACAGACATTCTACCGCCAGTATCACCTATTAGACTGGTATCCACACTGCCCTTCCTCCTTATGTCCATTCTCCTACCCATGTCTGTACCCTTTCTTACTTTGTTTTCTTCCCTCTTAATGTTAAAATCCGGCGGGGAGATTACCTGGACATCTCGCAACCATCTCCCCCAAATTCCTAGTTTAAAGCTCTCTTAATCAGTTGTGCCAGCCTCCATCCTAGAAGTCTATTTCCTTTCCTACTCAGATGAAGTCCATCCCGAGAGAACAGTCCTCTGTCCATGAATGCCTCCCAGTCACCATACATCCCAAAGCCCTCCTTATAGCACCACTGCCTGAGCCATCTGTTGATAGTCATAATCTTGTCACACCTTTGTTGCCCTTCTCTAGGTACAGGCAGAATCCCACTGAAGATCACCTGAGCCCCAATTTCTTTAAGTGTCTTCCCCAGCCTGGCATAGTCTCCCTTGATATGTTCCAGCGAGAATCTAGCTATATCATTTGTTCTCACAGGATAATTAGGGGATTCTTTCCTGCTCCCTTTAGGATCCTCTTCAACCTCAGGTCCACATCCCATATCTTAGCACCTGATAGACAGCACACCCTTCTATTCTCTGGATCAGCTCTAGTTACAGGCCTGTCCATTCTTCTCAGTAAGGAGTCCCCGATCATGTAGACCTGCCTTTTCCTGGTGACGGTGCGATTCTCCGGTCTATCCCCTGTTCCCTCTGGCTGCAAGTTCTTTCCATTCCTATTCTCCCTTGTAATGCTCTTGGACCCATCCTGTATCCATGTGGGGCTCATATTTGGTGTAGTCTCCATTGACTCTTCCCCTTTTCCTATAGGACTAGCCGCTCTTCTCTTCTTCCTTGCCCTTCCACCTTCAGTGACCACCTGCTGAGCCCCTTCTTCATTTTCCAACTCTGCAAACCTGTTCTTGAGCTCTATTTCTCCTTCACTAGCCCGTCTTTTCCTCTGCCTGGTTCTTTTAGTCACATGCTTCCACTGTCCATTTTCTTCACCCAGCAGTCTCCCCTCAGAGTCCTTCGGTCTGGCTTTCATCTGCAAGTCTGAGATTTTCCCTTCAGCCGCCTCGTGTCTTTGCTCCATAATCTGCTTGAACCCCCTTTTAAACTCAAGCAGACTTTCCACCTGCATCTCCAATCCTCGGATCTTTTCTTCCATCAGCTCTATTAGACGGCATTTCATGCAGACAAAACTCTTATCAGGTACCCCCTCCAGGATCATGGACATACGGCAGCTTCCACATACAGTCATCCCCATTGTGTCTTCCACGACATGGGTCACTCCCACTGCTGCCTCTGTGTCTGTCATCGCCTTCCCACCTAAACCCTGTTAATCTGGGAAACACAAACCCCACCAAAACCCCACCCCCCACAGCAAAAACAAACCCCCAACAAGCACCACAAGACAAACTCCCCTTGCACACTCCCCCTCAGACTCCCCTGTTACAGCTCTGCTTGCTGGCTCCTGTGCAGCTGCAGCTGTCTGACTGGTGAGGCATGATTTCCCTTTACCGAAGCCATGTTAACTCTTCCCCAAGAAATTGTTTTCATTTATGTGTCTGAGACTTCTGCTCTTCTCTACAGCTTCAGCCAATTGCCTGGGACTGACATGAGGCGACTGGCCTGTCATTGCCAGGCTCGCCTATGGAGGCAGGGAGTCCTGAGACAGCAGAAACTGCTGAAGGGCACACAGAGAGAGTGCCTGGAGCACCGGGCCTGGTGCAGGACCTGAGGCCTGAACCAAACGCAGCAAAAGCCAGGCAGTGAGCCAGTCGGGTCCTATCATAAAGCTTCAGTCTTCTCAATATTGAGCTACAGCTCACTTCATCGGATGCATTCAGTGGAAAATACAGTGGGGAGATTTATATACACACAGAACATGAAACAATGGGTGTTACCATACACACTGTAACCAGAGTGATCAGGTAAGGTGAGCTACTACCAGCAGGAGAGAGGGGGGGAGGGGAGAAACCTTTTGTAGTGATAATCAAGGTGGGCCATTTCCAGCAGTTGACAAGAACATCTGAGGAACAGTGTGTGTGTGGGGGGGGGGAATAAACATGGGGAAATAGTTTTACTTTGTGTAATGACCCATCCACTCCCAGTCTTTATTCAAGTCTAAGTTAATTGTATCCAGTTCACAAATTAATTCCAGTTCAGCAGTCTCTCGTTGGAGTCTGTTTTTGACTTTTTTTTGTTGAAGAATTGCCACTTTTAGGTCTGTAATCAAGTGACCAGAGAGATTGAAGTGTTCTCCGACTGGTTTTTGAACATTAAAATTCTTGACATCTGATTTGTGCCCATTGATTCTGTTACGTAGAGACTGTCCAGTTTGGCCAATGTACATGGCAGAGGGGCATTGCTGGCACATGATGGCATATATCACATTGGTAGATGTGCAGGTGAACGAGCCTCTGATAGTGTGGCTGATATGATTAGGCCCTATGATGGTGTCCCCTGAATAGATATATGGACACAGTTGGCAACGGGCTTTGTTGCAAGGATAGGTTCCTGGGTTAGTGGTTCTGTTGTGTGGTGTGTGGTTGCTGGTGAGTATTTGCTTCAGGTTGGGGGGGCTGTCTGTAGGCAAGGACTGGCCTGTCTCCCAAGATCTGTGAGAGTGATGGGTCGTCCTTCAGGATAGGTTGTAGATCCTTGATGATGCGCTGGAGAGGTTTTAGTTGGGGGCTGAAGGTGATGGCTAGTGGCATTCTGTTATTATCTTTGTTGGGCCTGTCCTGTAGTAGGTAACTTCTGGGTATTCTTCTGGCTCTGTCAATCTGTTTCTTCACTTCAGCAGGTGGGTACTGTAGTTGTAAGAAGAAAAGGAGTACTTGTGGCACCTTAGAGACTAACCAATTTATTTGAGCATGAGCTTTCGTGAGCTACAGCTCACTTCATCAGATGTTTACCGTGGAAACTGCAGCAGACTTTATATACACAGAGAGAATATGAAACAATACCTCCTCCCACCCCACTGTCCTGCTGGTAATAGCTTATCTAAAATGATCAACAGGTGGGCCATTTCCAGCACAAATCCAGGTTTTCTCACCCTCCACCCCCCCACACAAATTCACTCTCCTGCTGGTGCTAGCCCATCCAAAGTGACAACTCTTTACATAATCAAGTCGGGCTATTTCCTGCTGTAGTCTGCTGCAGTTTCCACGGTAAACATCTGATGAAGTGAGCTGTAGCTCACGAAAGCTCATGCTCAAATAAATTGGTTAGTCTCTAAGGTGCCACAAGTACTCCTTTTCTTTTTGCGAATACAGACTAACACGGCTGTTCCTCTGAAACCTGTAGTTGTAAGAACACTTGATAAAGATCTTGTAGGTGTTTGTCTCTCTCTGAGGGGTTGGAGCAAATGTGGTTGTATCGTAGAGCTTGGCTGTAGACAATGGATCGTGTGGTGTGGTCTGGATGAAAGCTGGAGGCATGTAGGTAGGAATAGCGGTCAGTAGGTTTCCGGTATAGGGTGGTGTTTATGTGAACATCGCTTATTAGCACCGTAGTGTCCAGGAAGTGGATCTCTTGTTTGGACTGGTGCAGGCTGAGGTTGATGGTGGGATGGAAATTGATGAAATCATGGTGGAATTCCTCAAGGGCTTCTTTTCCATGGGTCCAGATGATGAAGATGTCATCAATATAGCACAATTAGAGTAGGGGCATTAGGGGACGAGAGCTGAGGAAGCGTTGTTCTAAGTCAGCCATAAAAATGTTGGCATACTGTGGGGCCATGCGGGTACCCATAGCAGTGCCGCTGATTTGAAGGTATACATTGTCCCCAAATGTGAAATAGTTATGGGTGAGGACAAAGTCACAAAGTTCAGCCACCAGGTTTGCCATGACATTATCGGAGATACTGTTCCTGACGGCTTGTAGTCCATCTTTGTGTGGAATGTTGGTGTAGGCTTGAATAAAGACTGGGAGTGGATGGGTCATTACATGTTCATCCCTCCCCTTGCCCCCCCACTGTTCCTCAGACGTTCTTGTCAGCTGCTGGAAATCACTCACCTTGATTATCACTACAAAAGTTTCCCCCCAACCCCCGCTGTCCTGCTGATAATAGCTCACCTTACCTGATCACTCTCGTTACAGTGTGTATGTAACACCCATTGTTTCATGTTCTCTGTGTATATAAATCTCCCCACTGTATTTTCCAGTGAATGCATCTGATGAAGTGAGCTGTAGCTCACGAAAGCTTATGTCCAAATAAATTTGTTAGTCTCCAAGGTGCCACAAGTCCTCCTTTTCTTTTTGCGGATACAGACTAACACGGCTGCTACTCTGAAACCTGTCAATATTGAGTGAGAGTCCTAGGCTTCGGTAAGCTTTTGCAAGAAAAACCAGTACCGGCTGAAGGTCATTCTCAGTGTGCGCAAGGATGACACAATCATCAGCATATTGTTAGACCCTCAATAGAGGTCTCCCTACGGGATGGGGAGCAAGCAGATACTGGACACAGTGTTGGTATAGGTTTCAGAGTAATAGCCGTGTTAGTCTGTATTCGCAAAAAGAAAAGGAGGACTTGTGGCACCTTAGAGACTAACCAATTTATTTGAGCATAAGCTTTCGTGAGCTACAGCTCACTTCATCGGATGCATACTGTGGAAAGTGTAGAAGATCTTTTTATATACACACAAAGAATGAAAAAATACCTCCCCCCATCCCACTCTCCTGCTGGTAATAGCTTATCTAAAGTGATCACTCTCCTTACAATGTGTATGATAATCAAGGTGGGCCATTTCCAGCACAAATCCAGGGTTTAACAAGAACGTCTATAATACTCTAAATGCTCTTTATTGATTACAAAACAAACCTTACTCTCTCCACATGCACACCCCAAACATACTATACCAGACTCCAAAGGTCAGAATGGTCCCATTGGCCAGTTGAGGTTCCATCCGCCAGGATAAGATCATAAGATATGGGGAGCTGGTGAAAACCACATCTATATCCACACGGGACTTTGGATCAATAAACAACTCCGATTTCCAGAAATCATAGGCACCCATTTATAGTCCATTCTGTCTCATCATCGGTTCTTTGCCTTTGTTTACTAGGCCTTCTACCCACACAATTCCAAAGAGACAATCCTGGGCGGGCCGCCATAATCTAAGGCATGCCATTTCCTCCAATTCTTATCCAATTTTATATCAGTTATTTCCTTTTCTGATGATTTTCCATATTTTTCTCAGAACATAAGATTGTTTTTGCACAGAGTTCTATAAGTCCTTGACCTTAAGTCCTTGCTTTGATTGCTAACTTGCAATGCACGCATTCATGTCAAGCACGCGTCATTCATACTAGGCCTCAATGACATATAACATATTAAATGGATATATGAATCACAATATATATCCCAACATTCCCTCCCTTGATACATGATTAATGCCATTACTTATTGTATCACATTATAATTTCGCAAGCAATTCAATTTTATAGATCACTTGCTCCAAAACTTCTTGTCACTTTGTTATTTGGCAGTATAAACATAGCATAATAAAGGTTAACAAACTCATGAATGCAAATAATATCACACTAGGATGTAGCATTAAATTTAGAAGAGCTGGTACCCTGGGAGACCATCCTTTAAAAACATGAAACCAATGAGAAATCACCAATTCTTCTCCTTCTTTCCCCAGGTTTAATATCTGACCCGTGTGGATCAGGATGTTAATTTTCCCCAGCTGAGCAGGCTTGGAGACATCTTTTGCATATTGCCTGATTTTTTCGCTTTCATTCATCAGTTTTCTCCCACTGTTCCCCATGTATCCCCAGATCAAAGGCCCGGTCCGCACCTTTTGGTTCCCAAACAATTTCCCTTTTTAAAAATAGAGCCCCTCGGTAAATAATTCCATTCATACTGACCTCTGTTACATTACATTTACATGACTCAGTTGGGCCTTTTTCTGTCATACCTCCACAAAATACATGTTTTTCAGTAGTTATCACACAAATACACCCATTGCCTAAATCAAACACTCTTGTGCCATTAGAGGCTAAATATTGCGTGGTACATTGTCCGCTTGAATGGTTCAAATGACATCTGTCTAGGGACTAAGTTAGTTGTGAGCACGCCCATTTGCTTCATCCCCACTCTTCACAATGTTTTGTTAATTCTACTAATTTATAATCCCCTTCTTCTTGAATCAAGCGTGTCCCACTTATTTCTATTTGCCATAACTCTCCATTAATAATTTTTGACAACACCCAGTCCATTGCTGCTTTTCGTTGCTTCCCTGTGTTGTGTAACAGCATTCTGCCTTTCTACTCTCCCCTCAGAGTGGCTTGATCCCAATTAAACTCCATATGTTTCTTTCACCCTGTAATTCGTTGATTCTATATATGGGGATCTTTGAACCATTCAAAAGGCCATTGCCCATTACTTGACAGATTGACCATTCTCTCTACGTATTGTACCCCCTAAGTCTGCATCTGTACACGTCGTATTGCTGGTTCAGTTTTATTGTCCATCCCAGACACACCCAATAGATTTACATTTAGAGACATTTTCAAGGCTTGGGCTTGTTTCAATTGGAGTTCCACACTTATTCTTTTTTCCGATAATGCACCAAAATTGTGTGTCACACGTGTCTGTTGAGCCCCCAAAATCTTACCCAAAGCTGACGTTTCCCCTTGTAACATCTCAATAGCAAAGTTTCAAACTCCAGCTCCAATACTAGCTACGATCATTCCCCTAAACCGCTCTTCTTTCGTATAGTCCCGTCTGCTCACTGTTGTTGCCACGCTCCTTCCAACCAGATTGTTTTATCCACAACGGTTGGGGCTTCAATTACTTCTCCCCTCCTATATGGGTGCTCATCTGCCATGATTCTTGGTGCAATCTTGTTTAGTGGTATCTGATTAATAAACAAAAAAAACAACCATATCCCCAAAAATATATTCCCGCATTGATTTGCCTAAAACAACTCAGTCTTATCATTATGGAAGGATTTGCTACTACACCATATTCCCATAATTTCAGAGCCATTGACTCACTCCATCCCACATGAGTAATAGCCAATTCTTGTTCATTAGTCACATCTAGGGTGACTACATCAAATCCCAAACTCCAAAAGATACAGTTCAGAGTACTCATATTCAGATTGTTCTCATCATTACTAAATCTAAACCTTAGGTGACCTTCGCTCCTTAGTATGTACAAATATCTCCATTGCTCTTCCAAAACTTTTGGCTTTAGATACTCCCATGTCACATTTTTGCCATCTTCCCACCATATTTCAAATTTTACCTCAAAAGGTTTTTCTTTACATCTGGTTTTGTTTGATCCTGTTTTCCCATTCTGTCCCATGAGTAGTCAAATGTATAATTCCCTATCATCCACACCTCCATCTTAGAGATGCACCCATATGTATGTCCACGTACCCCTAAATTTCCCCAAATATTCAAAAAACATAAAAGCCAGAAACCATATTTCCACCCTTTTTGAATTATGAGGATCCTCAATATTACACCCATGGCCATTATTCCATAGGAATAATGTCTGATGCTTCCAGCCGTATTATTCTAAATACTTACACTAACCTCGTCTATCTTCGCTCAAGCTCCGGTATTATTTTTTTCTTCCTAAAATATAATGCACACAACATAATTCTTTTACTAAGCACAAAATGCAAAGCAAAGCAAACATAAGCAATAAACCAATTACAAAAATTGTAACACCATATACAAACTCCAAATCCAAGGTCCATACAGGATAATCTCCGGTGCAACTGGGCATTCCTTTCCCTCTGGAAGATAAACTAAAAGAAAAAGAAAGGAACATTATTTAATCCATAACTTTAATTGTGATGTGTGGACCCACTTTCCCTTTCCCCCCTTTTTAATCTGCACTACAGTAGGTGACATTTTATTCATGATGGAAAATGGTCCAACCCATTTAGACTCCAGGACATGATTTTTCGATGTTAATTTCAAATACATTACTGTATCTCTGGTTTTCCATAATTTACTGTCCTGAGCCACATGAGAATCCACATAGTCTCTTGCTTTTTCAATGGCGTCAGTCAGTTTAAATTCCATTTTCTTAAGTTCTATTGGTAACTCCCTGGCCCATTTGGTAACTGATACCTCTTCTTTTTCTTCTTCTTCTTCTTCCTCATACAGTAAAGGGCTCCACAGTCTCATAGGCCTTCCAAAGAGAATTTGATAGACTGGTAGCCAGGACCCAGCTGATCACTGCTTTGTATTCCCACCAACGCCACTGGCAATTTATCGTCCCAATCTTTGCCAGTTTCTTGCACTGCTTTGCGTAGAGCTTGTTTAATAGTTTGATTCGTCCTTTCGACTGTCTCTGGAGGATGATCACTAATTCCTAAGGTTTTTAATAAACTTTTAATTACTCTTCCTACAAAATGTGGCCCATTATCTGAATCAGTTACTTTTGGAGTAAAGTAAACAGTACTAAAACACTACTACTAAACACTACTTCTCGCAACTTTTTGGCAGTGGTCTCTGCAGTATGATTTCTGGTGGGAATCGCCTCCACCCATGAGAAAAGAAATCTACTATCACTAATAAATACTGATTCCCCCTTTGGGTCTTAGGCAATTTAACAATATAATCAATCTGTATTCTACTCCATGGCCCCACAAATTCTTTCGTGCAACAAGGGTCCCGAATTCGGTGGTCTATTCCCATCTGCTGCACACCTTATGCAGTTTTTAACAAAGTTTTCTACGTCCTCTTGCGCCTCAGGGCATATTCCAATTGGTTTTATCTTAAAGAGAGTATTCTCTATTCCAGGGGCAGGCAACCTCTGGCACATGTTCCAAAGGCGGCACACGAGCTGATTGTCAGTGACACTCACACTGCCCGGCTCCTGGCCATCGGTCCGGGGGGCTCTGCATTTTAATTTAATTTTAAATGAAGCTTCTTAAATATTTTTAAAACAGTATTTACTTTACATACAATAGTTTACTTATATATTATAGACTTATAGAAAGAGACCTTCTAAAAACATTAAAATGTACGACTGGCACGTGAAACCTTAAATTAGAGCGAATAAATGAAGACTGGGGCACACCACTTCTGAAAGGCTGCCGACTCCTGCTCTATTCCTTGGTGGGCCATAGAGTGACACAGGTTAATAATCTCTTCTCTTTGAAGTTTGTCAGGTAGCCACTTTACCTCTCCTGTTTTCTTATTCACCACATAGCCACCTTGCATATTCCAGTTTCCCCATCTTTCCTCAGGTTTAACCTCCTGTTTTATGGCTTGAGCTCTAATAACTTCCATAACTCCCAAAAAGACAAGGAGTACTTGTGGCACCTTAGAGACTAACCAATTTATTTGCGCATAAGCTTTCGTGAGCTACAGCTCACTTCATCGGATGCATCCGATGAAGTGAGCTGTAGCTCACAAAAGCTGTAGCTCACGAAAGCTTGTGCTCAAATAAATTGGTGAGTCTCTAAGGTGCCACAAGTACTCCTTTTCTTTTTGCGAATACAGACTAACACGGCTGTTAATCTGAAATAACTCCCAAAGGTTCCTTTGCTGCTAATTTAGCTAATGCATTCACTTTATCATTCCAATGTTTTTCATTCCCTTCCCGCTTTTGATGACCTTTAATATGTCTTACTCTTAATTTTCCTGGGTCTTTTTTCAACCAATCATAGATAGATTTCCAATCCTTCTTTTGGACCACATTTTTCCCCTCAGCTGTTTCCCAATGATTCTTTTTCCAAATCCCAATCCAGTATAACAGTCCTTGTTCCACAAAGTCTGAATTCATATAGACATAAAGACAGTCTGCAACATTATTTTTCTGTTTAAGCTGGTCACCAAGAGCTCTGACCTCTGCTCCCTGAGCTGAAGTCAAACTCATAGAATCAGAAATAGTTTCCCCCTCAATTTGAGTTCTCATGGTATGAACTACCGTCTGTAAACCAAACCTCTTTTTCCCTGCGGCTTAACACTTCATCTACCGGGGGTGCTTCTTCAACTAACTTTGGTGCAGTTTCTGGAAGTGGGCATTCAGGCTCCTCTCCTTCCGTCAGGAGGGCATATGGTAACATCATTGCTTGCTTGTTATTCTCATAAGTAACATCTCTGCTAGTTAACATCAAGGTCCATTGGGCCATCCTGCTATTGAATACGCCTTTCCCCTGCAGTTTCCCTGGTAAAATATACTTCAGGGGAGAGTGAGGTGTTGCATTAGAATAGCGGCTGGGCCAGCAGTCAAAGCAAAAGCTTCAATGGCCCACACAGCAGCTAAACATTCTCCTTCACAGATCCCAAACTGCTGCTCCGTAGGAGTTAATCTTCTAGACTTGTATGCTACCAGGATTAACTTCCTGTCAATTTCCTGCATCAATACCGCCACTAGACTTCATTGAGTTGCTGCCAACTTAATCACAAATGGCTGGTTTATCTCTGGGAATTTCAAAGCTGGAGTTTGCATCAAGGCTTGTTTTAAATGACAAAAAGCTTTTTCTTGTTCCGGCCCCCAGTCCCGTTCTACTTTCTTTTTTAGTAAACTCCACAAGGGTCCAGTTATAGCAGCAGAATTCCAGGTGTGTTTCCTTAAATAGTTAAACCCTCCTAACATCACCCTCAATGCATGAGAATCCTCTGGCCTTGGTAAATTTCTACCTGAATTCCTTGCTCTCCAAATAATTCACTCTTCTCTGCACTAGTTGGGCTTTCTCTTTGTTAGCCTTGAAAACCGTTTCTTGGATTACTCTTAACACTTTTGTAGTCCACTCAGTCGCCTCCTCTTCAGTGTCCCCCACACTAATCTGTTGTCTACATATGAGGTGACATTCTCCCGATCCTCTTTGGATAATTGATGCAGCATTCACACCACATGTTGGTGTACAATAGCCGGGGCACCGTGCAGGCCCTGGGGAATTTTTTTAAATAAGTCCTGTCTTCCCTTGAAAGTAAACGCAAAGCAGGCCCAAGAATCGGGATGCAGTCGGTTGGTGAAAAAACAATTTGCCAAATCTGTGACAGAGAGCCATTTAGGGCCCTGTGTTCTTGCCATCACTTGAGGTAGATCTGCTACTGTTCATGCCTGGAGGGGTGCGGGAGGCGGGGCAGCTTTATTAATTTGTCTTAAACCCTCTATCAATCTCCAACCTCCAGAGGCTTTTAATACAGGCCAAATTGGGCTATTGTACGCACAATTCCCCTTTTCAATCACTCCGGGTTGTTCTAATGATTCAATTATTTTCTTAATTCCTGCCTCTGCTTGCAAAGGATATTTATATTGTCTCTGTGGTGGCACTTCGTCCCCTGTGATTTTACCACATGCTGCTTTATTCTTAATCCATACGTCGGGAAACCTCTTTACCCACATCCTGTTGATCCGGTATAATCTCCTCTACTGCGTCTGCAGCACGTATTCCTGGAGTGTACCCTGCTGTCAGGACACTTTCCGTCCAGCCGAGCACATGCCACAGAACTCCATTCATTAAATCCAAAACGACCCGATTCCTCTTCAAAAAAGGAGTCCCCAATATTACTGGGTCAGCCGCCTGATCTATCTGAAACATTGATTCTTTACAACAAAAATCCCCCACTCTCTCTGGGTATAGCTACTTCGACTGAATGATACATTTTTCCTATCACTCTTTCCCCAATAAAGGAGGCTGCTGTAATGATCTCTGACACATATCGAGTCAAATCACAACTTCTATTTACAATATTTACACCAGCCCCACTATCCAATAGGACACTTTTGGGTCCATTATCTCCCACAATGACAGTTGTCCTAGGCCTCCTGTTTGAATCCCATCGTACTCTAGTTACCGTCTCCCACTCCTCAGGACCCATTTCCAGGGGGAGCGACTGGTCATCTGGGCTTCCCTGTGGAGCCGGTTTCGCTGAACCCTCAGCTTGCCCAGCTGCAACCTTTTTCTGCTCCTTAAACATTTTTCCTTCCATCCTTTGCGTTTCTCTGGTCAATTCATCAGTTCGTCTCCCATCCCACGTCTCCATGTCTACTCCCTTTTGGGGCTCATTTTGATTATTCCACCCTCTACCTCCTTGAGGTGGGATGTTTTGTCCTCTACCGCGGCCTCTTTCTCTCTCACGGTATCCTGATCGATCAGCACTCTCCTTTGAATACGTTAAAAGGTACTCTGGGTTTCAATCCTTCTACCTGTCTTCCCCCTTTAATTATTCTTTGGCATACTATCCAGTGCTCCAGTGCATCCATAACAGTTAACCCCTCATCCTGGGCTGCTTGGTTCACCAAATTAGTAGACAGCGCTAAAAAATGTCTGTCTAATCCTTTAAACACATCATTCCAAAATTCCCTCTGATTCAAATGAACTGCCATCAAAGAACCATCTGTGACATGTCTGGCAACCTCCAATTTCTCCAGCCAATAACCTTGCAGCTCTGTGTTCTTGGGGAACTAGGGCGCAGTACCCAGCCGGTCTGACTTATGAAAGACCTTCCCCCCTGCAGCCTCTGCTTGAAGCAAAACTGATCAGAAGAAAGACTTACAAAAAGCAATGAAAAGGCCGTGGGAGACACACCTAAACCCCTGGGTTAAGGGTGACAGGATTAAAGAAACTCCCCTAGCCTCATTTACATCAACGATGGGACAAGGAGGCATCTCCATTAGCATATAGAATGGAGAACAGAGATTCCAAGGCAAGAACCGCATGGAACTCTGGGACCAGAAAAGCAGGGAAGCACTGCATGATGGGGGATCTCTGCTCCAGATGTTAATGAACCCACGCCTACACACACCCAGCTCAGTAGTTATCAGACCAATTCTAGTAATAAATCCAAAATAGTGAAGCTCCCTAATTACATTGTGAGCTCCCTCCAAGGAACACCACCCATAGCCAGGGATGATCAGCTCCCATTATCTAACCTGAACAAAACAAGTTTGGGATACTCCCTTGAGCCATCAGTTTTACACAAACAGATCTAGTGTTCTCCCTTGAACCACTGTTTCTCTACAAAAACCCCGACCCATGCTCAAGTGAGTGCTCTGATGCCTGGATCCAAAATCTGCATCAGGTCCATTGGGACTTCAACTTCTCCTGACTGATCATGCTGGGGGCTCTGCCTGTCCCTCAGCTACCACCACCACCTGGGACCCCTGGTCGATTCCAGCTTCACGGAGTGGTGAGAACCCAGCTCTCTCTCTCTAGATATAGCCTTCTGACCCTGATTTGCGTGATCAGTTTTAGTTTTCTAAACCTGATTTTCATAATCAAGTTTAAGTTAGATTCAATATTATAACTGTTTTGTTTGCTTGGCTCCCCTATGTTTATTACCTGGCAATAAATAACTTTCATGATTAAGCTGGTTGCTTCTCTCTCTCTCTCCCCCTCGTTGGTGTTCTTTGGTTTCCTCATTCGCTCTGCAGCAACACTCCTCGTACCTAAGCTAAAGATCCCTGCAGCGCCGAAAAATCCTGTGGGGTTTGCTCCTCCTGTGGGTTACGACCAGAACAATTGTAACGTGGAAGTGGGGGTAGAGACGTGCTGAACCAGGGACATATGAGGGTGGCAGCTTAGAGGTGCTGTTGGATTCAGCCTGCTGAGTCCTGGGACATATAAGGGGTCAGCTTGGGAGTGCTGATTAACTTGGTCCTTTCAGATGTGCTCTGTTAATGTATCTGTGTTTGTGTGTTCATCTGATTCTGGGGCTGGAAGAACCCAGCCCTGGGGAACCTAGGTCCTCCAGGATAGCTCCATTGGGAGGGAACTTGCAGCAGGGAGAGGTAGAGCTCTGTGTGAGAACACAAGTGTCACAAGCAGTCCATTGATAGAAGTACAGACACCTCCCCCACCCCCAAGAGAGTAACCCTAATAAATGAGCATACCCAAAAGTAACAGGCAAAGCTGGTAACAAATCCCAAAGTTATTCTCTTTAACAGGTAATCCCTGGGTGAATCTCCAGGCTTCATGTAATCTGCACTGGTTAACACCTTCATGGGTCTTTGACCTGTCTCTTTCCCTAACAGCATAATAAATCATGGTATCAGATGTTGTGCTTCTGGCTGCCTATCCAAAGCATTTTTCACTCTATCTACTGCCTGTCTAATCTCTCCAGTGGTAGCTGCCCTGATTAACCTATAAAATTCACTCATATTTAAATTCTCTGTTCCTCCTAATTCTGCCCACTGTACTAGCCATGTGGCTAAATTTTTCATATTCACTGGGCCTACTGACTTTACCATCAATTGTAAGTCTGATGAACTAGCAAGGATTATTTGTGTCTGCTCTGACTGTATCTCCCCCGCTGCATCCTTAATGGTTGATCTCGGTTCTCTCGCTGCTACAGACTTTCCTGGCTTAGGCTCTCCCGAACAGTTTCTTATTTCTTCCCTCAACATAGTATAAAGCCCCTCTCAATGTTGGCCAAATTCCCTTTTCTCTTGACCCCCCTCACAAATCCTCTCCATACCAAATATCATTGGAATCCAAATCCAAATCTCTCTCTTTCTGACATACAGCCACAACTTGCAGCTCCTGTGTTTGCTCTTGCTTTTTCAATGCTGCTATAGTTTTCTGGCACCAACAGTGAGAAATGCTTGTGATCGCCTCTTCCTTTTCCTTAGAGAAATCTCAAATTAACTGTTTCATTCCTATCACTTGATGATCTAATTTATCTTTGTCTCCTTTAATCTTTTCCCAATCCATCATTCTTTTCTCCAATTCCCTATTTTGTTTCCCCATTAGTTCTGAGTTTGCATTATCTGTGCTTGCCTCACTTCCCATTCCATATTTTCCTGGCAAGTTTTAAAATTCTCTTGTAATGTTTGCAACTCTTCACAGATTTCCCCCTTACACGCAATTACCTTTTTTACAGGTTGCTACAACAGCCATACTACAGCCGTTTGCTTTTTACTGGCATTAGGCTTGTACAGCTGTACATATTTCTCAAACCTGTTCTCTAAAGTATCAAATGTACATCTGGTTCCACCGCACCTTCCATCCAAGACCATGTCCCAAATGCAATAATCTCCTTCTCTAACAGAGAAGGGACTTTAACTTTAGTCCACTGGGGTGCCTCTTCCACTCCTTTACTTCTCTTCTTAAACAGTGTTTTAAACATTATTACACTAACACCACGTGGTATCTCACACGTTTTTTTTTTTTCTCACACATTTCACAAATAAAGAATCACCCTTATTAGTCTTAAATAAGGACTCCCCCAACATTGTAAGACCCCATCTCGAAAACCGGCACTCCTTAATATCTCTCTCCCCTCCGCATTCTCCACCACTTGTTAGACCCGCAATAGAGGTCTTCCTAGGGGATACAGGAGCAAGCAGATACTGGACACGGTGTTAGTATATAATACTCTAAATCAGGGGTCGGCAGCCTTTCAGAAGTGGGGTGCCAAGTCTTCATTTATTCATTCTAATTTAAGGTTTCACATGCCAGTCGTACATTTTAATGTTTTTAGAAGGTCTCTTTCTATAAGTCTATAATATATAACTAAACTATTGTTGTACGTAAAGTAAATACTGTTTTAAAAATATTTAAGAAGCTTCATTTAAAATTAAATTAAAATGCAGAGCCCCCCGGACCGGTGGCTAGGACCCGGGCAGCGTGAGTGCCCCTGAAAATCCGCTCGCGTGCCGCCTTCAGCACACGTGCCCTAGGTTGCCTGCCCCTGCTCTAAATGCTCTTTATTGATTACAAAACAAACCTTACTCACTCCGCATTCACGCCCCAAACATACTATACCAGAGTCCAAAGGTCAGAATGGTCCCATTGGCCAGTCAAGGTTCCTTCCATCAGGATAGGATCATAAGTTGCGGGAAGCTGGCGAAAACCACATCTATATCCACACGGGACTTTGGATCAATAAACGACTCCGATTTGCAGAAATCATAGGCACCCATTTATAGTCCATTCTGTCTCATCATCAGTTCTTTGCCTTTGTTTACTAGGCCTTCTACCCACACAATTCCAAAGAGACAATCCTAGGCGGGCCGCCATGATCCCAGGTGTGCCATTTCCTCCAATTCTTATACAATTTTATATCAGTCCAGCTGGTGTTATTTCCTTTTCTGATGATTTTCCATATTTTTCTCAGAACATAAGATTGTTTTTGCACAGAGTTCTAATAGTCCTTGACCTTAAGTCCTTGCTTTGGTTGCTAACTTGCAATGCACGCATTCATGTCAAGCACGCGTCATTCATACCAGGCCACAATGACCTATAACATATTACATGGATATATGAATCACAATGTATATATATATCCCAACACCCTGAAGACCTTAGACTTCAAGAGGAGACAGTCTCACTCAATATAGGGAAGACTAAAGTGCTCTATCAACCTGCTTCAAGCCTTGCACATGACCCACCACAAATCTTCATCGAGGGTCAGACTTTGGAGACAGTTGAGCACTTTTGCTACCTCTGTAGCCAACTTTCTCAAAATGCAAAAATCGAGAATGAGATCCAGCACATGATCTAGTGCTCAAATGCTTCCTTTGGGAAATTGCTCCGATGCGTTTTCATGGACTGTGACCTACAGCAGGACACCAAGATCCAGGTCTATAAGACAATTGTAGTTCCTACACTTCCGTATGGATGCGAAACCTGGGTGACCTATCGACAGCACCACAAGAGTCTGGAGAGGTATCACCAAGGATGCCTCGAGAAGATCCTTTTCATCAAGTGGCAAAATTGCCACACTAACGCCAGCATCCTTCACTGAAGCCAATGTCACCAGCAGTGAAGCAATGATTCTTATGCACGAACTTCGCTGGGCTGGACATTGTGTGCGGATGCCAGACTCTCGCCTCTCAAAACCAGTCCTCTACTCTCAGCTCACCCATAGTCAAAGATCCTGTGGTGGTCAGAGGAAATGTTACAAAGGCACACTGAAAGTGTATCTTAAGAAAACTGATGTGGACATCACAAGCTGGGAGGAGCAAGCCACCAACCGACCCCAATGGCGCCATATCCTCCATCAGGCAGTGGCCTGCTTTGTGGAGAAGCGTCTTGTCCTTGAAGCTGAAAAGAGAAAGAGGAGGAAGGAAAAAGAAATAACTTTCTCCTCGCAAGCCGCTGGCCTGCCACAAAATGTCAGTACCTACATGGTACTGTGGGTGGATTTGCGGTTCCAGGATCAGACTCCTGAGTCAGTTCAGGACCCATATGCAAATCTGTGGTATAGATCATCCTCGAATCGAGGGATTGCCAATCATCGTAAACCAGATGCTTGCTTGGAAGTTCATGTCCTGCACATGAACTTGGCAAAGGCATAGCTCGCGTTGCTGCAACACAGGCACTCCCAGGAAGTCCTAGGCCCTGGGTATTCATGTAAACACGTTCCGGAAGGCAAGCCCAGGTCCACCCCAGCACACAGGTGCGATATAAGCACAATGCTGGGAGCTGGCACAGGAACACACGACCCAAGTAAGACAAGGATGGGAGGACAGGCTGATGGATGAACTTGTTTGTATCGATGTGTGGAAGGAGCAGCCGCTGGAGGGGCTGTGGGGGCAGCTGAGGGGGCAGCAGACAGTCCTGCTGCTGGCTGATCTGGTCCATTGTCATGGGCATACATGTGCTAGTGTCCCTGTAACCAGGGAGCCAGGGTCCTAGGGCCGTGCTCCGTTGACAATAAACCTGGCCAAGGCCTTTGCCACGGAACAAAGGGGGGAGGGATAGCTCAGTGGTTTGAGCATTGGCCTGCTAAACCCAGGGTTGTGAGTTCAATCCTTGAGGGGGCCGTTTAGGGATCTGGGGCAAAAATTGGGGATTGGTCCTGCTTTGAGCAGGGGGTTGGACTAGATGACTCCTGAGGTCCCTTCCAACCCTGATATTCTATGATTCTATGAACCCAGTCTGTGGTCTTTCTAGGTAGTGTTATTGAGGCCTGTCAGACCAGCTCCCTGTGCAGGCTGTGACAGCACGCAAAGAGAACACACACGCACCCAACTGCCACCACTGAGAACCCAGTGATGCGTGACTGTGTCACAAAGATCCTCCTGATGTCACAGTACAAGGACAATAGAAAAGCTGATTCTAAAGGCAGATCTCTCTCCTGCTCAGCGGCTGGTGGGAGGAGAGGGCTAGAAGTGTCTCCAGGCAGGGACCCAAAGTCTGAGTGACTGTGACAGGATACTCTCTGCCTCATTCTGCCACCATGAAGTTCCAGAGGAAGAGGGACATCAAGCAGCAGATCCGGGAGCTGCGTGCCATCATCTCACTGCAAGGTGATGCTCTCTTTCTTGGCCAGGCTGTGACAGGCTGGAGTGAAAAGCCTTCCTGAGCCCGTCAAGCTGCCAGGACCCAGGAGCCAAGTGCAATCCTAGGCAGCAGGTCCGATGAGGTTGTAGCTGGGTTTGCAGCAGGCTCCAGAAAGGGCTCAGATGAGATGTGGGAGAAGGAAACCCCACAGATATTGATGAGCTGGGAGGTGGGGGTGGGCATGGAGGTCTAGTGACCAATAACCCTCAATGATGCCTGATGGGCATTGTGAGCCTTTAGAAATATGGGTCCAAATCCTGGCTGCCTAACACTTATGGACACACACCAGAAATCCCCTGGGCAGAGGGAGGTCTGGGTCCTGCAAAAAAAACCCAGAGAGGCTGCTGTGCTGGCCCTCGGTGAAAGGAGCTGTTGAGGGGCACCCCAGACTGGGAGTCACCTGCCCAAAGTCTGGGCTGGGGCTGCTGTAGGTCAGACCACGGGTGCATGGGGCTGTCTGGCTTCTGCAGCAGCAATGTGTGGCTGGCTGAGGATGCAGAATTTGACCTCTACAATGGAAATCCCAAGATGTTTCCATAGAATTATCCAATCCAGAAGGGGTGGGGGTTAAACGTGGAGCCAGATCCTCAGCTGGTCACCTCAGTGACATGCCCTGGGCACCAATTCTGTGACGGTGAGTTCCACCCACTCGCAGCGGAGCATGCAGTGCCAGGCCTTCCCCGTCAGAGCCTGGCGCATCGTGGCGAGGGACCTGGGTCTGCCCTTTGACTGAAATCCTCAGTTTACCTCTAGAACAAGGGAAGAAGCTTTTTGCGCATTCGACGGAGGAGAAGCTCACTCAGAACAAAGGGCTCATCAGCTTCCTTCGCGGGAATGTGCACAAGGAGATGTGCACCCTGGGCGTGGCTCAGAAGGTACCCACGCCCCCAGCCGGGGCATTGCTCTGCCAGCGCCTGGCTCTGCCCTCATGCCAAGGGGCAAGCTTGCTAAGCCTAACCCAGAGAGCCATCAGGGTGTGTGCAATCCCTGAGCCCCAGCACCCCAAACTGCTCCAGCTGAGGCTCTCCAACACTGTGCAGGTCTGAGCGGATTCACCTTCCACCCCCGGGGCCAGCAGGAGACAAAGGGAAATACCATTCAGTACTGCTGCCTGGATCCCCTCCTGCCCCCTTGGTCCCTGTTCTCCTGCCCCAACACCCAGCTTTGCAGCCCCCCGGGCCCCCTGCCCACCCCAGGCTGCCCCTCTGCTCTTCATCCCCCCACACCCTGCTCCCAGCCTTGGGCATCTCTCCCCTGGACTCCCTCAGCCACCTCGCTGCCCAGCCAGGGCTGCTACTAACCCCCGTCCTGCCCATGTCACGCACTTCCCCAGCTCCGGGCACTGCCCCCGCTGTGCCCCCCAGCACAGGCAGGCTGCTTCTCTCAGGGAGGCCGCTTCTCCCAGGGAGGCCCTGGCCAGCTCTCCTCCTGCTCCCCTCCCTCCGTGCCCCCTTTGGATCCTTCTCCCCATCATCCTTGTGCTGCCTTCCAGGCTCCCCTGCCCACAATGCTGACCTCCCCCAGCAGTGACCCGTGTGTCCTCCCAGGGTCTGAGCTTCTCCCACTGGCTCTGCAGTGCAGTGTGAGCTCCGTGGGGCAGGGCTGTTTCTTCATGGGCCAGCTACAGCTGCCCCAAGCAGCTCTGCCCCTTGGACATTGAAAACTGGCCTGCTAGTCAGAACTGGGCTGGCTACAGGGGGCAGTATGGCCTAGCAGTCTGAGTAAAAACGGGGGCCCAGGAATTCCTGAGTATTAAGCCAAGCTCTGACAATCTCACTTGCTGTGAGATCTTGGGCAAGTCACTATGGCATAGTTTGGGGCATCTGTGCTTTGGGCCCCAACATGATCTATCCTGGGCCTGGTTTCCAGAGGCACTGAGTGCTGAGAGCACCCACACTAGTCAGCCGGGGGCGTGGAAGTTCAGCCCCTCTGAAAGGCAGGTTCTAGCTGTCTCAGGAGGGGAAGCCAAAAATTGAGGCCCCTAAAATGTGTAGACACTTTCGCCTTACCCTGCCTTGCTTTCAGCCATTGGCAGCTGAGGATGCTCCCGTAGCTGGGGGTTGGGAGGGAGGTCAGCCCTTGACTGGGAATAATGCATTAACAATTACTGTGTGCGGATGCACTCACAAATTATTAGAAGTAGAACTTTGATCCCAAGTTTCTCTCTGCTCCTCTCCTGCCCACAGTATGACAAGGTGACGATTTCCCGGGCATGCTGGGAGCAAAAGCGCTTGAAGATGCATTTAGCCAGGAGCACCGTGGAGGTAATTGGCAGAGCACACACCCAGTCTGTCTGGCATTTACTGCTCAGTGACAGAGCAGAGAAAACGGGGGAAAGAGGACTGGAGGTGGCCCTAAAGGAAATTGTCCCTCTCAGTGATATGCCATCAAACCTCTGCTCCAGGGGACTGTACTGTAGTGAGTTGGGGAGTGTGTGTGCATGTGTGAACACACTCATGTGTGTCCCACCACCCTGTGCTGGATGGAATCAGAACTGCTCGACTGTGTGCCATAGACCCTATACTGCTAACAGTTACTGGAGATTCTCCTCTAGCTCAGGTGGCAAGGCCTTTGTTTCTGGAGCAGGAGGGTCTGTGCTATTGTCACAGAGAAGATCTCTGAACAGTGGCAGTGTGCAGCAGAGACCCCAGGAAAGGTTCATGTGGCTCCCTTGTGTTACAATGTGTTCCTGCCAGTCACACCAACTACTGTCAGTTCAAAGGCTTGTCACCGTGACGTACTGCCCCGGTGCTGTCCTCACCCTAGCTAGGGACCTTCCCTTCCTGCTGGATTCAAGACATGCCAGAGGTTAACAGGGGAGCAGCAGGGGCTACAGCATCAGCTCAGCTGGGGCCCTCACTGCTGGCAGATCAGCGGTCACTTCCAGCCCCAGTGGCCCTGTTTTCCCTTGGCGGGAGCAGCACCAGGGAGAGGAGAGGGATTCTGGGGGCACAGGTGTGTACTACTGATTTCCAGGCTTTGGTGGGATTAGAGCATCAGACTTTTCCACTGACTTTCAGACCCAGATCTGCATTCTGCAAAGAGCCCCTGCATGGATTCCTACCTGGTGTGTCACAGCTTGCATGAGCTCCAGTGATGGGTCCCACTCTTTACACTGGGCCAAACCCACACCCCAGAGCCCAGATCTCCCAGCCTGCACCCAGCAGGACTCCAGCTCGAGGCTCTGTCTGACATCGATCTTAGGGCTTATCCTGCTCCTGTCACTGTGGTATCTGGGCACCTGCCATGCACAATCAGCAGCTATTGTGGCCATCACCTCATCCCTGGCTCTCCTCCCTTTGGGATCTCTGCCTATCGCCAGGCTGCCTTTGGGCTGGCTGAGGGTGGGGTGGTTCAGAAGCTCACTTGGGGCCAAGCCCTCTGCAGGCTGCTCGTGGGTGAGCCCACCCAGTGCTCCCTGAGTGCCACTGTGTCTCTTTCAGGCCGCCCGAGAGAAGCTGCAAAACTCCATCTTTGACAGAATGAATGAGCACAATGTGCTGCTGTATGAGGTGAAGAAGCGGGGCGGGATGCTGGAGGGGCTGCAGAGAAAGCTGCGACACCTGGCAGACATGGAAGGAGTGGACAGACAGGGCCAGATACAACAGCAGGTGATAAGGGCTCAGCTCCAGTGGAAGACTGTGCATGCCAGAAATCTGTGGTAATAGCAATGGGCCAGGTCCCGGGAAGGGCTGTGAACTTACAGGTCCAACTGACTTCAGTTGGACCTGCAGGGGCATGGGCATCTCTGGAACCAGCCCAAGATGTGGCTTTTTTGGATGATGGTTAGCTCTGGACAGTCCCCATGTCCTTCCCAGTTTTCATGGGCACTCATACCCAACCAAGCACACTCATGCATGTGCACACTTAGGCCATACATGCACCTGTGTGCTCACTTGCACTTCTGCACCGTGAAGGCCCCACATCACAGGGACCTTGTTCCAGCTGCAGAGGCCTGGATGAGGAACCCCCTGGGGAGTCCATCTCCAATTCTAGTTCAGCCAGAGGGGTGGCCACAGAGTGACCCCAGACCTTCCCCTGGCTGCAGAGACTGACCCCAGTCCTTCCACTGCACCGCTAGTACCACAAAGTCCGCAGCGGAAGAGAACCTGGGCCCAGTACAAACTAACCTACTAATGCTACTGGGCAGGAGCAGCAAAGAGAGGAGATGAAAGGCAGGTCTGAAGCCCCATTTCCTGGGCTCATGCACCCAGAAGTTCCCAGGCTGGCTGCCCTGCTCTGTACACCAGCAGCATGCAGCCTTCCCACTGTCACCCCTAGCTGGAATCCATTATCAGTATCCCTCCTGTCCCCTGTAGCCGCCAGAAGAAAGGAGCTCACACAGTCAGTGGCCTCTCATGGGGAGGATGCTGGGCTTCAGTCCATGGCTAAGGGCAATGCAGCCTGGAAGAATCCTAACCTACCAGAGGAGAGCCCCGGGGCTGTGTCAAAAAGAGATTTTAAATGAATATAAGTCTACTGGAGCACCAAACCAATTGGCCCTCCCCATTCCTGAGGGCTCTGCAGCCCTAGCCAGCCAGCCCCAGGACTCTGAGTTGGCCCATCTGGTCCCCAGGAGCAGTCTCATGTTCCAGGCAACCCAGCAAAGCGACACAAGATCCTTCTCTGTTGCAGGTGATTCGTCAGCTGGAGAATAACACAGAGAAAATGCTTATGAAAATCAGGACTGGTGAAAAGATTTATTATCTGTATCTGAAGATGGTTGATTTCCTGAAGGATGTGAGCCTCCTCCCCGCACCATATGATCTCCCCAGGCTACCGTATGCCCCAAACAGGGTCATAATGCCACCTTAGGGCCCCACCCTTTGCCACTGGTGTGGGCAGGATCAAGCTCTAATTCGTTAATTTAGAGCAAAACAGTTGTGGGATGGGACTAGAACCCAACTCATGGACCATGGAGTAGCATAAAGGAGCAGGTCCAGGCATTGGCCAGAGGGGATCACTCAAGACAACCCCTTGTCCACCTGGAAATTAGGTGCCAGGTGCATTGTTTAAGAGAAGCTGATTGCACTAATGATCTTGCTGTGCTGGGTCTGCTTTGCGGCTAGAGATAAACCAGCCATAGTGTTCAGCTGTAAACTGCAACTTCCCCACAGCTCCTGGGTGTTTGGATCCAGAGTCTTGGCTCAAGCCAGTCTCTACCTGGAATCATAGAATCATAGAATATCAGGGGTGGAAGGGACCTCAGGAGGTCATCTAGTCCAACCCCCTCCTCAAAGCAGGACCAATCCCCAACTAAAGCATCCCAGCCAGGGCTTTGTCAAGCCTGACCTTAAAAATATCTAAGGAAGGAGATTCCACCACCTCCCTAGGCAACGCATTCCAGTGTTTCACCACCCTCTTAGTGAAAAAGTTTTTCCTAATATCCAATCTAAACCTCCCCCACTGCAACTTGAGACCATTACTCCTCGTTCTATCATCAGCTACCACTGAGAACAGTCTAGATCCATCCTCTTTGGAACCCCCTTTCAGGTAGTTGAAAGCAGCTATCAAATCCCCCCTCATTCTTCTCTTCCGCACACTAAACAATCTCAGTTCCCTCAGCCTCTCCTCAGAAGTCATGTGTTCCAGGCCCTAATCATTTTTGTTGCCCTCTGCTGGACTCTCCAATTTTTCCACATCCTTCTTGTAGTGTGGGGCCCAAAACTGGACACAGTACTCCAGATGAGGCCTCACCAACGTCGAATAGAGGGGAACGATCACGTCCCTTGATCTGCTGGCAATGCCCCTACTTATACATCCCAAAATGCCATTGGCCTTCTTGGCAACAAGGGCACACTGCTGACTCATATCCAGCTTCTCGTCCACTGTAACCCCGAGGTCCTTTTCTGCAGAACTGCTGCCGAGCCATTCGGTCCCTAGTATGTAGCGGTGCATTGGATTCTTCCGTCCTAAGTGCAGGACTCTGCACTTGTCCTTGTTGAACTTCATCAGATTTCTTTGGCCCAATCCTCTAATTTGTCTAGGGCCCTCTGTATCCTATCCCTACCCTCCAGCGTATCTACCTCTCCTCCCAGTTTAGTGTCATCTGCAAACTTGCTGAGGGTGCAATCCACACCATCCTCCAGATCATTAATGAAGATATTGAAGAAAACTGGCCCCAGGACCGACCCTTGGGGCACTCCACTTGATACCGGCTGCCAACTAGACATGGAGTCATTGATCACTACCCATTGAGTCTGACAATCTAGCCAACTTTCTATCCACCTTATAGTCCATTCATCCAGCCCATACTTCTTTAACTTGCTGACAAGAATACTGTGGGAGACTGTGTTAAAAGCTTTGCTAAAGTCAAGGAACAACACATCCACCGCTTTCCCCTCATCCACAGAGCCAGTTATCTCGTCATAAAAGGCAATTAGATTAGTCAGGCATGCCTTGCCCTTGGTGAATCCATGCTGACTGTTCCTGATCACTTTCCTCTCCTCTAAGTGCTTCAGAATTGATTCCTTGAGGACCTGCTCCATGATTTTTCCAGGGACTGAGGTGAGGCTGACTGGCCTGTAGTTCCCAGGATCCTCCTTCTTCCCTTTTTTAAAGATGGGCACTACATTAGCCTTTTTCCAGTCGTCCGGGACCTCCCCCGATCGCCATGAGTTTTCAAAGATAATGGCCAATGGCTCTGCAATCACATCCGCCAACTCCTTTAGCACTCTCAGATGCAGCGCATCCGGCCCCATGGACTTGTGCTGGTCCAGTGAGAATCATCTCACTGAGACCAGCTCCTGTCTCCTGGACCACAGCCTTATCCCTGGGAGTTGGCTCTGGGATTTACAGGCCCAGATATGTGAGATGGCTTCCCTTTCCAAGCCCCATGCTGGCCCTCTTTGGAGGGCTGCCACCTTTCTAATGGCTGGTAATCAGACACCCGAGGCCCCGCCTCCTGCCCTGACTCTTCCTTCCAAGGCCCTGACCCTCTTCGCCTCTTCTCCCAAGGCTCCGCCCTGCTCCACCTCTTCCCTCGAGGCCCTGCCCCTTCTCTGCCTCTTCCCCCAAGGCCCTGCCCCTGAGCACCATGTGCCGCCACAAACTGCAGGAGGCAGCGGCGGCAGCTGCTGCTGAGCTGTCTCCTTCCTTCTACCTCGGGTTGCCACCTTCTTCACAGATCAAAACATCGGACACCAGGGCCTGTCCAATGGCACCAAGACACACGAGCTGAAACCCGGATTGTCTGGGAGAAAACCGGACGGGTGGCAAACCTATCTCTTTGGAGAAGCTGCCTATTGTCCTTACATGTCTCCACAGTAGGGTGCAAGCTGGGGCTGCCAGAACAATAACATGATTGGCGCGTGTTTGGAAAAGCCGCAGTCCTGCTGATGTGTTTTCATTCTGGATTGAGAGCTTTAGAATTGGGGAATATGGTGAAGTCAGCAGATCATAATAGGCTCATCTTGGGAAAGGCATTTTTGGTCTAAAAGGCAATCAGACATTCATGTCCTGGGAAGTCACCAGTGCTGAATGTCGGTGTAAACAGTGTCTTGTTAAAAAATCCAAGCAATTCATGTTACCAGTTTGTGTCGATAAATGCAGACATCTCTGAGATTCAGTGTGCCGAGAACAGTCCACACAGTGGTGTGGAGACAAATCTGCAGTGTGCAGTCCATGCAGTGCTGCGGTGAGGAATCAGCACTGTGCAAGCCATGCAATGCTGCGGTGAGGAATCAGCAGTGTGCAGTCCATGCAGTGCTGCGGTGAGGAATCTGCAGTGTGCAAGCCATGCAATGCTGCGGTGAGGAATCTGCAGTGTGCAGTCCATGCAGGGCTGTGGAGAGGAATCTGCAGTGTGCAATCCATGAAGTTATGCAGTGAGGAATCTGCAGTGTGCAGTCCATGCAGTGATGTGGCGAGAAATCTGTAGTGCAGTGGTTCTCAAACCTTTTTTTCGCGGACCACTTGAACATTGCTGAGGGTCTTGGCGGACTACTTAATGATCTTTCCAAATGTTGTTTGTACCGTTAGCTAACTATTGTTAAGTGCTTTGGATAAAAGCACTATATAAAAAAACCCTTAATAATTACCCTTTTTTTGTTCTACAAATAAAAGTACAAAACTCATATTTTAATACCAGTAGTCTTACCTTTCTAATGTGATGGATGTGCCTTCTCTCCCCCGCTGCAGCAGCCCCTGTAAAAGAAGGAGGAGGGTCTCTCCCTCTCTCCCCTGCCGCAGCAGCCCCTGAGCTGGGGCTGGGAAGGAGGGCCGTCTCTCCCCAGCAGCTGCAGCTCTGAAAGGTCACCTTTTTCTCTGGCCACCACAGAACTGCACTTCCCAAATTCCCCCCACCCCTCCTTCTCTCCCCACTGCCCCCTGCCCCCCATGGCCACCACCTCACCTTACATGTGCATCTTCCCCAGGATCCAAGCACCTAATTAGTGGAGCCATGCCTGCACGGCTCCACTAATTAGGTGCGTGGCCCTTCATCCTCTTGTGTGCGGCCATCCAGGCACGCACCTTAGAGGGAACTATCTGCGGACCAGCTGCATGGAGCTCTCCACGGCTCACAGTTTGAGAACCTCTGCTGTAGTGTATGTTATTGCAAAGCATGGGCTGGGCAATGCTGCAGTGAGAAAGCCAGGAGCTGTTGGGGGTGTGATTTGCAGTCTGGCAGGCATTGAGAAACCAGAAGCAGGTGGTGTGCAACATTGCAGGGGGTAACGCTTCAAGGAGAGGACAACAAAGCATGCTGTATGGAGCTGTTTGGAAAACACAACTGTATTTTGAAGATCCAGAGTCAGCTCCCATTCTGCCCCTTTGCACCGTCTGCAGGGGTAGACAAGGCCTGTCTATTTGGAGGGGGAGGGGAAAGGGGCTAGAGTGAAAAATAATCAAATAACAGCTGCAGATTCTCATTCTGACATGATGTAATTATTGTAGTAGGCACAGTCTGCTGATAACTCTGTTCTCTTGAATCCAGGGGGGACTCTGAGGGTTGCTTCATGTCCCTTGGTATTAGCTGGCCCTTGGTCATCAGGGATGGGGAAGGTTTCTCCTGTGCCAGGCTCTGACTCCTTTCTTCCCTGGCTCGGAAATGGCTCAGCAAGCAGGGCCTCTTCTTCTTGTGAGGGGGAATTCTGAGTGCCTGGGTGAGACCCCCATCTGTGCTTCTCCCCCTCTTCCTGCAGCTCTCTTCTCTCTTCTTCGGTGCACAAGGACTTTGGAATCCAGATCCTCTCTCATGAAGGAGACCTGAGACAGGTCCAGCCAGTGGCCATTCCTCTGGGGCTGGCTCCCAGAGCCACCTGACTGGCTCTTCTCTTTTTCCTGCCCTGTGCTGAGTTGCATGTGCTCTTTTCACAAAGGGATAGGGGAGGCCAGGCCAGACATCTAAGTGCCAGGATCCTTCACCTGTTCTTGTGCAGCCTCTGGCCCAGGATCCTTCACCTGGGTGGCTAAGGGCTCCAGCTTCCCTCTTCTTGTCAGAGTCGCTGGTTGAGGAGGCACCCGAGGGCCATGTAAAGAGAACAGAAGAGTGGCTTCCCAGCATAAGACAGCCCCCACTAAGGGCAGAGGAGTGGGGGAGCAGTATTGGGCCAAGAAGGCCTTTCCCCCAACAGCTGCTGGGCATGGAGCCCTGGCAGTCTGGCAGGAGGGAGTGGGGAGCGTGCAAGGAGGAAAGACTGGCTGCAGCCACTGAGCAGAGCAATGGATCGGGGAAGGACTGGGACTGTGAGTCAGACTCACCCAGAATCCACTTCCTGCAACTAAGGGGGGACTACTGGACTCTGAGGGTGAGCTGGGAAACATCTCCCCCACCTCAACTGAAGCCCTCAACTAGCAAGACTGTGTAGACATAAGGCTGGAGCCATGCCCCAAACTGAAGGGAAACAGGGAAGGTAGGAAGTGGCCCAGGGGAGGCTGAGCTGGAATGGCAGCTGGAAGGGACTGAGTCACCCCTTGCCTCTCTCTACTTGGGCCCTGGGCCAGACCTGGGGGACAAGGAGGGGCCAGGTCCTCCTGTGCTTCCTTCTCTCTTCCCCTGGCCTCCTGGGTGGCAGGTGACGAACTGTGGGTTGGCTGCTGGGCCCCCAGAGTGCCTGGAAGAACTGCCTCAAGGCTCGGAGAGACTGCCGCAGATTGACTACTAGGTCTACTGGCCCCTGAGCAAAGCCTGCTACATGTAAGCGGGGGAATGGTCCCATTAGTGTGGGGAATTCCCTGCTTACACACTACACCAGTGAAGTGGGCTAGCGAAAGGATCTGAGTCCTCGCTCCCACTCCCTTTACCCCGAGGCCTGCCTGACCTCGAGGGCTCCCTTCCACTCTCCTGGGTGGCAGAGTCCTCATAACTCCAACAAGGCTGGGCCCAGGATTCCTGGGGGGCTCGACCCCCCACCTTGTTGTGGTCACGCAGGACAGAGACTAGGGTGCCCCCACTCCGGGGTGCTCTCTGTGCTCTGGATGCTTCCCTGACCCACTGATCGTTCCATACAGTTCAAAGCAAATTCAATTTATTAAACAGGAATCAGTTTTAAAAATAAGGAAAAAATGGGAAAGGTGAAAGGAAAACCCGTCACCCCACTCTGTGGCCCAGGGACGTCACAACCAGCGTCTCTGGAGCGTCTGGGCAGTTCACAGTCTGTCCCTCCCCCAGCCCAAGCCCCTGCCCAGGCCCTGGCTGTGCTGCAGGGATGCTGCGGGTTGGATACTTGCTCTGGTGGTGGCCACATGCCCTCAGGCTCCAGGTGGCAGGACCCTTCTTCCCAGCCTCAGCCCCACTCCCCCATCGGGGTTACATTTCCCCTCTAAGTCTGGCCTGCAAGGCCTCTGGCTGGGGGTGTCTTCTTGCACTAGGCCCCCTGCCCAGGGTCCCCCAGCACTCTTCCCAGCAGCTCCCTGCACCCAGCTCCAGACTGCTCCAGCCCCAGCCCCAGCCCCACTGTGCCACAGCCCTGATGCTGCTCTGCCTTCAACGCAGCTCCCTGGGCCGCTCCTCTGGCCCCTCTGCTCCCAGTGCAGGTCTGCTCCCTGGGCCGCTCCTCTGGCCCCTCTGCTCCCAGTGCAGGTCTGCTCCCTGGCCGCTCCTCTGGCCCCTCTGCTCCCAGTGCAGGTCTGCTCCCTGGGCCGCTCCTCTGGCCCCTCTGCTCCCAGTGCAGGTCTGCTCCCTGGGCTGCTTCTCTGGCCCCTCTGCTCCCAGTGCAGGTCTGCTCCCTGGGCCGCTCCTCTGGCCCCTCTGCTCCCAGTGCAGGTCTGCTCCCTGGGCCGCTCCTCTGGCCCCTCTGCTCCCAGTGCAGGTCTGCTCCCTGGGCTGCTTCTCTGGCTGACACGGCCCTGCTCCACAGCTCAGCTCGGGCCCCTGCTCTCCCCTTATCTTGGCCCAACACTGTCCGACCCAGGCAATTCCAGCTCACCTGGAGGACAGGACCACCCTGGTCTTCCGATTCCCTCGTTAGCCCACCCACCTTGTCAATCAGACTGATCTGAAGCATTGGCCTCTCCCCATTGCTCTTGGGGACTGTCAGTCTCAGGGTCCTGATTTCCCACCTTCCCTTCCCCTTCCTTTTGGTACTGGGAGATGGCCAACCAAAAAAACCTCATGAGTTTTAGTAAGGGGCCAACAGTCCCCTTACATTCAGTAACCAACAGATCAGGTGTAGGCTGTTCGCTTTCTTCTTTCTGCCTCCTTCTAGACGGACCTCTAAAGTACACAGTGACTCAGAAACCAAGAGGCCATCTAAATGTTTCAATTTACCAGGAGAGATTGTGTGTGTGTGTTTCAATTCTGCAATCCTATGCCTTTCTCACTAAGTGAGCAGTGACTGCATGAAGTACAGAAACAAAGTGGATATTTTCAAGGCTGAAATGAAATCACTTAAAACAGGAGGAACCAACGCTTCCAACCAAGGAGTGGATCAATCCCTGCTGGTTATAAAACTAAGCTGTCTCACTATCATTTGTAACAGAAACCAAATGCCCGCTAGCATTTCTGAGACATCTCATCAGCCATGACATAAGTCTTTCCCTGCAGATCCCTTTGGGGAAAAGACTGTTCTCTCTGCTCATCTTGGTTTCATGGTTTTCAGTGGCTCAGTGGTTGATTTCAGAGTAACAGCCGTGTTGAACAGTGGTTGATGTTCTTCAAAAGACCCAGAGAATGTCAGGGTCATGCTAAGTTTTCAGTACTCTCAGAAGAAAGAATAAAACCAGAAGATCCTAATGGAAATACTAAGTCATACGTGGTATCTTGCCAGACAGGGACTTGCATTGGAAGACCCTTATACTGAACAACCCAAAAATGGGCCTTACCTGGAGAGTTCAACTGTAGCTGTATTCAGCTGCATTGCTTGCAGACAGAATGTGATTCTGGTATTTCAAAGGGGCTGAAAAAGAGTCAAGACAAATTCCCAAGCTCAGTTATTAAAAATGAGCTAATAGACATGGTGGCTCTTAAAGTGGGAAGGCAGATTTCTGAGAGGGTTTCTGGGCAGAGGTGTACAGTGATGATGGATGAAACAACGGATTTCTCCAACAAAGAGCAAGTGGCTTTATGCCTACAATATGTCGGTGATGAGATGAATGTGCATGAGGAGTTCATTGCATTGTACAATGTGGCCTGCACATTGACAGAGGTAATGGTATCAGTTATTAAAGGTATTATTGTGCCTAAATCTGAGGATCAACAACTGTCATGGACAATGCTGGGTTGGTGCCATTAATATGCCAGGTTGTATCAGGTGCAGCAACCAGATTTCAACAGGAGGAATCATAAGCATGTCAGGATGCTATTAAAAATAATACTTGTTGCAGTTTCAGAGGTAACTGTACCTGTACTCCCCCTGGAGGGTGTGCACTTAAAGTTTCAGGCTTCTAGCCATCACCTGTCTCTGGGCAGGGTCCTTTGTTCCACTTCATTCTGCCTGGGAGAGTGGGGGGTTAATTCTGCACAGCTCCCTGCCTTACACTGTGATATACTCAGCAAGCCAGTCTGCCTGCAGGCCAGTCCCTGTGCTTTCCTTTGTCTCTGAAGGCGATGACCAGTGTACTGTCAACACTTACAAGCTATAACCCAGCTCTTTCTAGGCAAGCACCTTTATTCTTGAGGTAAAAGCATCACAGAGAAAAAGTATAAAAACAGTAAACAGATGTAAACACCCATAATTATACCAGGAGTCACCCTCAGTCTTTTGGGGCAAAGGTCAAGGTCCTCCCAACCCTTCAGCAGGATTGGAGCCCCTTGGACAAAAGTTCACATCCATTTGCCAGATTGGAGAGAAGGCCCTGGATCAGTTCAAGCTCATCCTTTTATACCAAAAACCCTTTCTTTGTTTTCTAATCTGTGGAAAACCCAGCATGAGCCAGTATATGCAAACCACCCCAGGGTGGTGCTTCTTTGGGGTTGTTTCCAATCCCCAGGAGTAACCACGCCCTCTGTTTTTAGTTCCTGGAGGCGCTGTGGTAACCCTCCCCCGGAGCAGAACACAAACATATAGAAACCATTCATAAGTTTAATACAATGATCCCCAAAGCTACTGCATGGGGTTGCAATGTCTGTGACAATTCTATCCTGAAAGATACCACTTATGAAATTACAAAATGATGTAAAAAAGTCACCCCAACAAGATGCTGTACTTCAGGACATAAAATATGAAGTGTTCAGTACACCACCAAACATCTGTGTCCTCTGTCCAGCAATGGACTCTCTGTGCAGAAGCATTGGCTTCATTTGAGAGCTACTTTTCACTGTGGACAACTTGAGAGGTTGCAAAGGACGCAATGAAAGATCCTGAAATTAGAGCTCAGAATTCAAATGGAAAAGTTAAATTTCCTCTTGGTATTGAACTAGGTTGAGAAGTCCTAAAAACAGTAGACAATGTATCATATTCTGCAAGGGTCAGACGTTTCAGCAATAGAAGGTCAATCCCATATGAAAATGACACTGAATTCACTTCAGTCCATCCAATCGGATGAAAACTACAACTTACTCTGGGAGAAAATCTGCCAGAGAAGTTTGAAATTGAAGATAGAAGGCACAAGCTTCCAAGAAAGAGAAAAGTTCTGAAGAAAATGCAAATAGGAACAGGTGAACTCAGCTACCCAAATACACAAAGAAATTTGATAAGTACATCTACTTCAAAGTAATTTATTTTACACGTTTAGTGTTCAATCAAGATTTGAACAGAGAGGCTACAAATTATTAAAAATAATACGCTCATAACAACACGAACTGTAACAGGGACGCAATTTCAAGATGTGCTACAGAGGTATTGTTCCGATTTCGACCATGATCAACTGGTTACTCAGCCTCATCTATTTCAAGTCAACTGTCATCTTACAGAAAGATTGGTGAAGGCTGTTCATAAATATCTCAGCTTGCTCTGCCAAACCAAACATTGGCTGTTTTCCAAAGCAGTGAAGTTGATATACCTGATTTTGCTGGAACAGCAACCAATGGTGTAAGTGAAGGTAGTTTCAGCACTCTTCAGCGTGTTAAACTATGGCTTTGATCCACAATGGGACAATCACAGCTCAACGGTGTGTGATTTTTTACATGTACACAAGGACAAAGCTGATAATTTACAGATGTTGCAGAAGAATTCATTGCAAGCAATGCAGAGCAAAAATCATTGTTTGCAACTTTTTCACATTTGTAAATTGTTCTTTTTATTCCTGTTTTATGTTTTTGTGCGCAGTTTTGTGCCAGGACTAAATTTGTGAGCTAAACAAGCTCTGGTTCCAAACTCTGTGCCTCCTTGATTTATTAATGCAATCCCTAAATTCTGGGGAGCTAAAAGCACCCCAAGCCCCTGTTCTTTACATGAGTGGTACTAGGTGTGGTATGATCTGGCCAGTTGGGAATTTCTTTGGAGCCGGCTCTGCCCCACCAACATAGGGGCTGTGTCAGGAGAGAGAGGAGATGTAATGGGAGTGAGGGGAAACAGAGTAGGATGGGGTGAAACTTTGCTCCCTTACAGTTGTTCTTAGTTGGTCTGTGGTCCCTTAGCATCCAACGCCCCTTCCCCGTACCCATGTTGTGCAGGCGAGAATCTGGCCCAGGAGTTTTGCCGTTGAGTTCCTTGTTGATTCCAGAGCTGGTTCATTGATTCTCCATTATGCTGGGTGGGGGCACAGGGTTGTACTGCACCAGCATGTGCTATAGGTCGTGAGAATTGCTGTCTGTGTCTCTGTGCGTAGGAATTAGCCCAGCTCCCTTTGCAGCTGAACGTCCTTCAGCACATGGTAGAAGTCTACCAGGTGGAGCTGAAGGGCATGAGACTGATGGCTGTGGATGCCACCGAAGCGACAGAAGCAGCCAAGGTGAGAACTCTGCTTGGGAATCAGGTACTGGGCATGTTGGGAGAGGTCCTGGCTCAAGGGCTGCAGCATCTGTTGCATGCAGTGACCTTTCTAGGAATGACTTAGGCCCCTACTCCGGTTAATTTTCTTGCCATAAAGAGCAGAACAAACTGAGTGGGGGATTCCAGTGCCCACCAGGCTTCCCCTGCCCTAGAGCCACCCCACACCTGGGTGCTGGGGACAGCTTGCTGAAAGTACTAGGTATGAAATACCCAGACGGGTTCAAACCCTGGCTGCTTCAGTGTCCCTGGCAATTTATTTTGTGGAGAATCTTTTGGAAAAGACCTTAAAAGCTGAGGGCCTGGCTGCCCTGCCCAGGCTCTAAAGATCCCACGGCACATTTCGTAGGATGTAGGGGCTTGCCGAGGCATCCTTGGCCATGCTGTGCAGTGCACTATGGGCCAGTTGTCTGCCACCCTCTGCCCCAGAGGTGGCTGCATTGTAGCAGTGCAGTGGGGATGCAGCTTGTGCAGTACTTTGGCATGGAAGAGGCTTTATTGATGTGATAATTGTTATTCCCTTCCCTGACTGTGCCACACTCCAGGCGGACATGATCAATATGGAAACTGAGTTCATTGCAGAGAGAAAGTTCAGGGAGAATTCCCTAAACTTCCAAAAGAAGCAGATTGACAGGATCCGGGTCAAGGATGCGAGCGAGCGGCACAGGAGAGTGGTGAGTCCACGTGAGCTATGGGCGCAGAAGGGCAAGTGAGCTCACGCTGTGTGCCTGGCTTGGGGATCATGAATGGGAAGTTTGCCCCAGCAGGGGAATATTTATGGCCTTCTCGACCCTGACAGCCCCTAGCACAGGATGCCTTTGGGGTGAGCAGCTGCCCAGTGAACATCAACTCCTGTGGCTTGACTGATGGAATCCAATGTGAAAAGTGCGGCGTTGGGCTGGGGTCTCTTCAGCTCCCAGAAGCTAAGCACAGCCAGTGCTTGGGTGGGAGAGTGAACTCCACGAGGAGCAGTGGGGGTAATGTAGCCCTTGCCCTGACTCCAGCCGCTGCAGAAGGACCTGTCCTAGGCGATTCTTTCCTTTGAGTCAGCAGGGCTGCTGCTGGAAATGGTGCTCTTTGGATGAGCCAGAAACCCAAGTCCTGGCTCTTGGTTACAATCATCCTTTGCCCTCATCGCTCCTTCCAGTCATGGGTCTTCAAACAGAAAGACTGAAGCCTCTCAACCTCCTGTGAGGTAGATCAGTACCATTATCCCCACTTTGCAGGTGTGGAAACTGAGGCACAGAGAGGGACAGTGACTTCTGCCAGGTCACAAAATGAGCCTGTGGCAGAGCTGGGACTAGGACCCAGGAGTCCTAGCGCTGTACTATAACTGCAGGACCATCCTCTTCCTCATACCAGAAATGAGTTGTTATCCCTGGTGCCGGGCAGGCCCCAGCTTGGGTAATGACATTCACCTACTTAAGGCTCCCCCTTCAGGGTCCCTTGGAGAAATTGTCCTTCTCTGCCGAGCCAGAAAGCTGCAGGAGGTTGCTGGTGCAGGATGGGTGCATTGACTCAATGACTGATGGCCACGTGTGCTGGGCCTGATCCCTGTGACCCTACACTTGTGTCAGGACTGACACCTTGGCAGAGTGGGTGTGAAACACAACAGTGGCATTTTACAGTTTCTCTTCCCTGGTGTCAGCGACAATGCAAAGTACAAGGGGCCTCAGACTGGGAGGCGACAGTGGATTTACTCTGGAGTTACATTGGTGGACGTGAGATCTGACGGGAAGGATCATCCCGTGGTTCAGGTGCTGACCTAGGAAATGGAAGACCTGCATTCACCTGCCTGCTCCTCCACAGATACCCTGGGTGACCATAGGCAAGTCCTTGGGCCTCAGCTCCTCGTCTGTACAATGAGGATAATACTCCTGCACTGTCGCACAGGGTAAAAACATTAGAGATTGGGAGGCAGCCAGACACTGTGGTGATGGGGGCCAGATAAGCATATAATCTAGCCAGAACCTGGCCCCTGTCTATAAAGTGCTTTGGGATCCCCCCGGCTGAGAGAAGCTACATGTCTGGATCATTACCAGGGACCCAACCTCTTGGGTTGGCTCTGCCCTGAAGCCAAGTTGGCTTGGCATGGTCCAGGTGCCTCATTTCCTCCCAGGCTTTTCGGTGAATCATTCAGTTGCTTCTAATTCCCTTGCAGCAAGCCAGGCGAGAGCTCAATGTGGATTTCCCAGGCCTGATGTCGCGTGAGTCGCTGAAAGGTGAGGTTGCATTTCGGCCAGGCCTGCTACTGGAAGCTTCCTCTGCTGTGCACATGCTGATGGAAAGGAAGGACTGGAGCCCAGTACCCTGGTGGCTTAGCATTCGTAACTCCGGGAGCTGCTCCAGGGTGCAGCCTGCTGAGGGCTCAGGCAGCACCCCAAGGCCTCTGAAAACAGGTGTTGGCTGCTGCCTGAGGCAGGGTGTCAGGCAGGGGGTGTGAATGTCCAGCTTGGAGATGGGCAACCCTGGTTTCTGGGAGTGACTATTTCTCTTCTGCCTGAGGTCTCTTCCCAGAGAACACACTCAATGAGTATTCATCACTGGCAGCTCTGGCTGGGAGTTGTCTGCTCCCATGCAACCTCATCCTGCTCTTGCTGAGGTCGTTGGGGACAGCACTGACCCCAAGCCTGGGTGAAATTCAGCGCAACCCCAGGCTCCCTGCATCACTTAAGCCTCTTGGTGGGGCACCACTGTGTGGGGAGTGTTATTTTCATGGAACACACATAGAGCAGTTAGATAAAAACCATAAATACTCTTGCTGGAAATTGTAATGTCAAACAACTTTATTTCTTAGAATCCAGAACAATAACACACAAGAACCAAAACAAGAGAGAGACAAAGCAGGCTGCTCCCTGTAGCAGAGAGACACAACTTACTCCACCTCACTCTAGACTGGCTGGCTGCAGACTGGCCACTCAAGGGCCAGATTGCACACTTCCCTTGCACAGAGCCCCCTTAGCCTAGCTAGTCTGCAAGCAGAACCAGGAAACCCCGTACAAATTTAATAGTGATACTTGGTCCTTTTGACACGGTTGTCACTACACCTCGGGGAGCTACCTCTGGGCCCCTGCATACCAGGAAGGGTTTTTTTTCTTTGGCCCTGCATGGGGACGGACAGACGGACCTGGCTCAAGGATGGCATTAAAGAGGGAGACAGACCTTGCTAGGAGCAGGGCATGATTAGCTAATGAGATCCTGTCTTTGTATTGGAATGCTTAACCTAGTGTTTCATTTGTCAAGTGGGTTGTCCCCTGCCATGTTGCTGTAGATTTGTGTGTGTTTGGTGTAGGGGAGATCTGGGAGGTTTTAGGGAATGTCTCTTTAGCTCTTATCTGAACTCAGTTGTTATTTTATACCTTGCCCATAGATTCTTCATTCCTGCTGCTCCAACCCCTGGCCATCATTTGGATGTCATTCTGTGACCCCCTGCACACCTGCCCTGTTCCATCCCCTCCTCTGGCCACCAAGCCTGCCCCAGGCTGGGGGATATAACTTTGGTATTCTCTCTGCTGCTTCCTCCCCATGCCTAGGTGCAAAGCTGGAGGCCTCCAAAGCCCAGATTGAGTATCAAGACCAAGTGACATCTGATGTAGACAAGATAAAGTGTGCAGTGCAGTGCTCACACCTCTGGGTAAGGCACTCAGGGCTTGGGGGCTTTGCTACTAGGGAGGTAATGTTGGATTGTCAGCCTTGGAGCCGAAAGCTCCTGTCCTGTGTGGGCATAGGTGCTGGAACTAGGGGTTCAGGGGTTGCTGCTGCACCCCCTGGCTTGAAGTGGTTTTCATCATATAGAGGGTTTACATTTTGGTTCAGTGGCTCTTAGCACCCCCACTGTACAAATTGTTCCGGCACCCCTGGGTGTGGATAGCTTCCCCCCTGCCCTGCCCATGTCCCTGTCCTGTCCGCCAGGCCCGGGATCTGCTAGGAGCATGAGTGTGCCTGTGCTAAGGGGATGTAATATTTATACCAGCGTGACTACGCTTATGCCCTTGTTGACCCTCTGAAGCGTCTAGGGAGTGGTATCCCCAGAAACCTGAGCAGACTCACCCAGAGCTGAGTGCTTGTCTCTCTCTCAACAGCCCTGACTGCTGAGAGCATCCTGGTGACTCCCTCAGGGCATCCTGTGTGCTGGGAGCTGCTGTCTGAGCCCCCTTCTGCCTTGGCCCAGAGTGGCTGGACAGTGTGCTGCTCTTTTCCCTTCCCCATTTGCTCCAGCTCACTAGAGCAGTTTGATTTTCAGAGCTAAGGTAGCAGCAGACACTGTGTCGTGAAGGGACAAGATTCTTGGGACATGCGCAAAGGGAAAAGAGGCATCAGAGTCAGCTCTGAATTGGAATTGTTGCCTGATTAAGGACTGAGGAGTGACTCCAGTGCTCAGGATCTGGCCCACTGATGCCAGGCCCTAGTTGGCAGGGATGGCCTTAGACAAGGGCTAAGAAGTCACCTGCAACATCTAAGGGGCTTTGCTGAGGTCTAATGTGGGACCCCAAAGCCACAGCCTGTTGCTGCACTGCTCCTACTGAGGAGTCCCTCCAATGATCCCCCAAAATAGTGGGAACTATCCCTGTAACTGGGCAGTGCTGATCTCACATGCTCCAGGGTGTGGCTTGCGTGGCTGGCTAGCTGGTGGAAGCCCCCACGCTCCGGGAGTGGAGCTGGGATCTCATAGGTCCTGTATTCTTCCTGGTCTGATGCATTTTGTTTTGATGCCTCCTCCTGGCCAGGACATCGCAGGGAGGTTCCTGGCCCAGCAGAAGACTGGGGAGAACCTGCAACAGCAGATAGTGGAGTGTGAGCAGAAGCGTGAGGAGCTGGAGGCCAAGCTGAAGGAGCTGGAACTGGAACGTGCTGAGCTGAAATTCCATCAGTCCCCAAGCTCCATAAGGTACGTATTTACCCCGTGCACAGTGCTGGCTGGGCTCTGTGCTGCCACCATCTGCTCCTGGCTCTTCACCCTGGTGACTTAGCTTCTGACAGGAGGGCACATGTTGCAATTCAGGCTCATAGGGTGCATTTTCTACCATGGCTGGTGCCAGCCCCATAACTACTGGTGCCCTGGGTGTGAGGATGGGATCTGATGTCCTCTAAATCCTCACAGCCTGCTCCCTTCCCCCCACTTCATCCTCTGCATTTCTGCAGGGCACATCTTTGATTCCGCTGGAATCCTGAGCACTGTTTGCAGCAGTGCTGCAAAAGAGATGACATGGCATCTGGGGCAAAGGATTCTGGTATGTGTCCGAGACCCACAAGTGCCACTTGTGCAGAACCAGGGTCCCTCTTGGAGGGAGCACGGCATTCTCAGCTGCAGGCCTTCACTTCCAGAATTCGCCCCTCCTGGAAACACATGAAAGCCAGGCCTTGTAAGATGCACTTCATGGCCCAGGCTGCCCCCCAGCTGCAGGCTCCAGAATCTCGGTCAAGGTGCCCACTGGTTAGATTTCCTCCATGCCTGCCCTTTAACGTTGCTGTGGTGCAGGATTCGCGGCATGTGTGCTCCTGTACAGTGTCTGACAGCGCTTACCGAAGCCATGTAAAGAGCATCCAGATGCTGTGTGGATGGGGCTCCATAAGTATAATCCGAATGAATAACAGCCTTCCTGGGCCCTGTGTGTGTGCGTGTGTGATGGAACATGTGTGCCTGTGTGTATATGCGTGTGTGTGTGTGTGGGTGCGCCTCTGTGTGTATGTGTGTGTGTTCACCCTCTAGCTCTAGGAAACTGGAGGAAGAATTGAAGAAGAATTTGGAGGAGGAAGAGGTCCGGCTACACCAGGTGCACACCCAAACGCAGAAGAATCAGGAGCTTCTGCTCAGCTTTGAAAATGGCGTTGACAACCTCCTCATTCGCCTGTGCGGGATCACTGTGCCTGGCCATGTATGTGCCCTAAATCCCCTTCTTCCTGCCCTTCCTATCACAGTGCAGTGCAGAGCTGGGCTGGGCTGGGCAGGAGAGGGCTCTCTGTTCCTACCTCTTCAGCATCATGTCATTTGCTCTGAGAGCTTGTAACTAGGCTCACCCCCAACCCACTACATCACCATCGCCACCTTGTCATTCCCACGGAGAAGCGGTACTCTCCCTCACTCGTGGCAGTGTATTGCACGCTCGCTCTCCATGCTGCTACAGCAGCCTTCACATAGCTGTTGCCACTTCTGGTACAGCTCTCAGTATCAGCCTGGTGTGCCCACCTTGTGTCTCCCCCGCTTTTCTGGGCTACCAGTGTCCTTTTACATTGTTCTTCCACTGGCGAATGTGCCCTGCACTTGCCTAGCCCAGCATTGCTCTGCTCCCAGACCTGGTTCAGTATGGGGCCTGTAGACCCCGTCACATTCAGCCACAGCAGATTGCATGCTCTTTCCATTTCCAAAGGCCAAAACTATAGCAGAGTTCAAAAAAGAATTAGCTAAGTTCAGGGGGGAGAGGTCCAACGGTGGCTAATAGCTAGGATGCTCAGGGATGCAACCCTATGCTCTGGGTGCAGGGGTGACAGATTCTTCCTAAAAGTGGGGGGGGGGGGGGTCACAGCTGCCTGTGCAGCTCTTACCCTGACCCGGCTCCAACTTGCCTGACCTGGGGGAAGGGCCTTGGGGGCCAAAGAGCTGCAGCTGGGCCATGGTAAGAGCCGCCTATGCTGCTGTGGGGAGCTGCAGAGTCTCCATCTGCCTGGAGTGGGGGTCTGGGAGACGAGGACACAGGCTGGAAGCTGCTCTCAGGCCTCCCAACCCTGGGTAGATGGATGGTCTGCAGCTCCCCACAGCTGCCCAGGCTCCCTGGACACTCTTATCGGCCGGGTTCCAGCTGGCCGGGGGACGGGGCCTCATGGGGAAGAGAAGGGGCAGGGGCCAGGGCCATGGCAAAAAGTGGACAAACCATGGCCTCTTGGCCTTCCCTGTTCTGGCGTCCCTATCTGGGTGTCCCTAGCCTCTGACAGCCAGAAGCTGGGATTGGACAGCAGGGGATGGATCACTTGATTGCCTGTACAGTTCATTCCCTCTGGGGCACCTGGCATTGGCTCAGCCACTGCTACGTAGCTATTTGTATGTGTACTAGCTCGATGAGAGAATGGGTATGCAAGCAGTGCAGACATCACCTAAAAGGGCTCTCTTCCCCTCCACTCAAACAGTAATTCCCCTCCTAAAGATTACTGGGGCAGTTCACTCCGCTTAGAGCTCATGCTTCGTGCTGGCTGGCTGCAGACTCAGGCAGGCCTCCCTGCATCAGTTTATGTCTGGGTCATATTTTGAAGGTTTTGTTAGACCCGCAAAAAGTCTCTCTACGGGATGGGAAGCAGGCAGATACCGGACACAGTGTTTGTATATAATACTCTAAATGCTCTTTATTGATTACAAAACAAACCTTACTCACTCCACATTCACGCCCCAAATATACTATACCAGAGTCCAAAGGTCAGAATGGTCCCGATGGTCAGTTGAGATTCCTTTCGATCATAAGATGCGGGGAGCCAGCAAAAACCACGTCTATATTCACATGGGACTCTGGATCAATAAACAACTCCAATTTGCAGAAATCATAGGCAACCATTTATAATTCATTCCGTCGTGTAATTGGTTCTTTGCCTTTGTTTACTAGGCCTTCTACCCACACAATTCCAAAGATATAGATATAGATATCTTTGGAATTGTGTGGGTAGAAGGCCTAGTAAACAAAGGCAAAGAACCAATATATATATTAGGGCTGTCAAGCGATTAAAGAAATTCATTGCGATTAATTGTGAGATTAATCGCGCAGTTAAACAATAATTGAATACCATTTATTTAAATATTTTTGTGTGTTTTTTACATTTTCAAATAGATTGATTTCAATTACAACACAGAATACAAAGTGTACAGTGCTCTCTTTATATTTATTTTTATTACAAGTATTTGCACTGTATAAAAACAAAAGAAATAGTATTTTTCAATTCACCTAATACAAGTACTGTAGTGCAATCTCTTTAGCATGAAAGTTGAACTTACAAATGTAGAATTATGTAAAAAAACTACATTAAAACAAAGTAAAACTTCAGAGCCTACAAATGCACTCAGTCCTACTTCTTGTTCAGCCAATTGCTCAGACAAACAAGTTTGTTTACATTTACAGGAGATAATGTTGCCCGCTTCTTGTTTACAATGTCACCCGAAAGTGAGAACAGGCATTCTCATGGCACTGTTGTAGCTGGTGTCGCAAGATATTTACATGCCAGATGCGCTAAAGATTCATGTGTCCCCTCATGCTTCAGCTACCATTCCAGAGGACATGTGTCCATGCTGATGACGGATTCTGCTTGATAACGATCCAAAGCAGTGCGCACTGACGCATGTTCATTTTCATTATCTGAGTCAGATGCCACCAGCAGAAGGTTGATTTTCTTTTTTTGGTGGTTCGGGTTCTGTAGTTTCTGCATCGGCGCGTTGCTTTTTTAAGACTTCTGAAAGCGTGCTCCACACCTCGTCCCTCTCAGATTTTGGAAGGCATTTCAGATTCTTAAACCTTGGGTCGAGTGCTGTAGTTATCTTTAGAAATCTCACATTGGTACCTTCTTTGCATTTTGTCAAATCTGCAGTGAAAGTGTTCTTAAAATGAACATGTGCTGGGTCATCATCCAAGACTGCTATAACATGAAATATATGGCAGAATGCAGGTAAAATAGAGCAAGGGACATACAATTCTCCTCCAAGGAGTTCAGTCACAAATTTAATTAACGCATTATTTTTTTAACGAGCGTCATCAGCATGGAAGCATGTCTTCTGGAATGGCAGCCTAAACATGGAGGGGGCATACGAATGTTTAGCATATTTGGCACGTAAATACTTTGCAATGCCAGCTACAAAAGTCCCATGCAAGTGCCTATTTTCACTTTCTGGTGACATTGTAAATAAGAAGCAGGTAGCATTCTCTCCTGTAAATGTAAACAAACTTGTATGTTTTAGCGATTGGCTGAACAAGAAGTAGGACTGAGTGGACTTGTAGGCTCTGAAGTTTGACATTGTTTTGTTTCCGAGTGCAGTTATGTAACAGAAACCCCTACATTTGTAAGTTGCACTTTCACAACAAAGAGATTGCACTACGGTACTTGTATGATGTCAAGGTTCCTTCCCCACTCTGAACTCTAGGGTACAGATGTGGGGACCTGCATGAAAGACCCCCTAAGCTTATTCTTACCAGCTTAGGTTAAAAACTTCCCCAAGGTACAAACGTTGCCTTGTCCTTGAACAGTATGCTGCCACCACCAAGAGTTTTAAACAAAGAACAGGGAAAGAGACCACTTGGAGACGTCTTCCCCCAAAATATCCCCCCCATGCCCTACACCATCTTTCCTGGGGAAGGCTTGATAATAATCCTCACCAATTGGTACAGGTGAACACAGACCCAAACCCTTGGATTTTAAGAACAATGAAAAATCAATCAGGTTCTTAAAAGAAGAATTTGAATTAAAGAAAAAGTAAAAGAATCACCTCTGTAAAATCAGGTTGGTAAATACCTTACAGGGTAATCAGATTCAAAACATAGAGAATCCCTCTAGGCAAAACCTTAAGTTACAAAAAGGCACAAAAACAGGAATACACATTCCACCCAGCACAGCTTATTTTACAAGCCATTAAACAAAAGAAAATCTAACGCATTTCTAGCTAGATTACTTACTAATTTTGCAGGAGTTGTAAGGCTGCATTCCTGCTCTGGTCCCAGCAAAAGCATCGCACAGACAGAAAGACCCTTTGTTCTCCCCCCCAGCTTTGGTCATTTTGGTCAGGTGCAAGCAAGGTTATCTTAGCTTCTTAACCCTCCACAGGTGAAAGGGTTTTGCCTCTGGCCAGGAGGGATTTTATAGCACTGTATACAGACAGGTGGTTACCCTTCCCTTTATATTTATGACATATGAGGTGAATTGAAAAAAGCAGTTTCTTTTATCATATTTACAGTGCAAATATTTGTAATAAAAAATAATATACCCTTTGATTTCAATTACAACACAGAATACAATGTATATGAAAATGTAGAAAAACATCCAAAATACTTAATAAATTTCAATTGGTATTCTATTGTTTATCATTGTGATTAAAACTGTGATTAATCATGATTAATTTTTTAAATCGCAATTAATTTTTTTGAGTTAATCATGTGAATTAACTGAGATTACTCGACAGCCCTAATAGCGATGGAATCTTTGGAACTGTGTGGGTAGAAGGCCTAGTAAACAAAGGCAAAGAACCGAGATATATATATATCCCAGCAGTTTCTCTGCAGCAGGAGGGCTCCAGGCCTCCTTTGCTTTCGCTGGGGCTGGGGTTCAGGGGTTCAGTAATGTGGAAGTTGCAGACAGAGAAGGCACTGCAACTTCTGCATGACCATGGAATCTCACTGTACACAACCATGGCAGAACGAGCTTTCATTGCCCCTTGGAAAGAACAGGAGAGGTCAAGGTCAGGGGGAGTTGAGGATCTCAGCAGAGCCTAGTGCTGAAGCTGGGTGGCCAAGCTCAGCGTGTGGCTCAGTGTGTGGCTGAAGCTAGGTGGCAAATGCCCTATTCTTATTGTTTGGGCACAAATCCAACATGCTTTTCGGATGCTAATTTAAACACATCCCAGTTGGTGTGACTGCAGCCATGTGGGGAAAGGCACTTTATAAATTTCCCTCTGCCCAGCACCCAGCCTGGGCAAGCAATTCCCCAATTGCCGAGGACTCTCATCCCCTGTCCTGAACCTCCTGGGTGTTTGTTCCCACTTGCTGGCTCCCTCTGCACCCCAGACACTGGAAGAAATCTCAGGAGACAGCATCATCTGTATCACTTTGTCTCCTTGCCCCTAGGGTGACATTCGCGTGGACACCAGTGACGCTTACGACAAGCTGCAGTTCTGTGAGACAAAGCTGCTGCACTTGACAAAGGTCATGACCAACCTTCCATCCTACAACTTCAGCAGGGAGGAGAACAATGAGGTGTGCTATTCCTCCTGGTCAGGCATGGGGGCCTTCCCCTGAGAGGGGCCCAGGCAGCAGGACAGCGGCACTGCTACTGAAGTCCCCAGGAAGTAGGTCTCCTCTCTCTAAAGCCTGGAGGAGGTCCCAGAACACAGTCGTGCTGACAGGTTGGAGATGCCCAAACTTTGCCCAGCCAAAGGGGCTGCACTGGTAACTTGCCAGGAGCTCCCAGGCACATTGCAGCTGCCCTTATCTTTCACTTGTTTCATGTGTGTATAAGCCCCTGCCAAGCAGCATCTGAGCACCGTGCAGTAAAAATAGTGCAAATCAGGGATATCAAGAAGCAACATCTAGCAACCAGAGACTCCGTGTCCCAGCCATGAATTGCACCATTGTGATCGCAGCAGCCTCCAGAGTTTAGTGGTGCTTTACACACAGGTTGGCTGACCCCTCCTGGGCTATAGGCTAAGACTTGCCACACTGAGTACGTCTCATGTCTCTGATGGGATTGTACTCCGGTGGCTAGCCTCACTCACTGCTCGCACCTCCGTGGCTATGCTCCATGTTTAGCATGTTAGCTTGCAAATAGCTAACACGGGTAATGTCTCCTTGACCTGGAAATTACCTCTTCAGCTGGAAATGTAGACATACCCTGTGTCCATTGCCCCCGTCTTGTCCCCCTCCCCACCTATGCAATATTTAAACTGAAGTGTTTTTTTACAGACCTATGTGAAAGTTAGGAATTTCCTGGAGGAAAGTACAAGGAATGAGCGTCAGAACCTGAAGATTTCTTTTGAGGATGAAGATGCCGCCGTTAGAGGTATGAAGATCTTGGAATTGGGAGAGCACTGAGGACCTGTAGTTAGAATGGAGATCCCAGCCAGCTGCTGGGGAGAGCTTTCAGCAACATTCGCAACAGCCTCTCCATCCTCTGTAACTTCAGAGTCCCATCAACTGCATTCCACTGAAGGATCAGACATGGACCCCCACTGACTAACACAAAATTGGTGCTGGTTTAGAAAACTGGAGATGCCAGTCAGTCCTGCGGCTCACATGGTTTGTGTGTGGGGAGCCACATCCCTCCCTCCAAGGCCAAGGGTTCTCACTACAGTCTAGGGGATTTCAGGATGGTAGGAGAGTAAGAAATGGGTGAATCCTATGGGCTGCTCCTCTGCAACCTCCAGTCAAGGGTAAATATCTCTCACCTTCTATGTACATCCTCGCCATTCTCCTGCCTAGTTATAGCATTGCTATCCCCTTCAAAAATGAGGAGTCAGGCCTCCAACGGCATCAGATTGCCTTAAACCTCATGCAATTTTAAAGACTAATTCATGTTGAGGTCTGTTTATTCACCTTCTGCTGTTGGAGCCTCAAGTTTCTGAGCTTTATTCCGCAACCACTACAGCTAGAAACTTAGGTTTCTTTTAAATGAAAGCTGAGATTCACACATAATCACATGGCTCCAGGAGCTGCAGCTTTATAGAAAACATCATATGGCATGAGAGATGGCAACACTGCAGTTATTTTAGTGAGCTGAGTCCTGACAGCTCAGAGTCCGAGGCACTGGGAATGGGAATGTAGCTTGCAATGAATGTACTGACAACTGTGCTTTGCTGGATAGCACCAGATTTCTTCAAGCTGATGTGACTGTGCTGCCCACTGCCAGCTTGAGGCCTAGAAAGACGCCATAAGCCCTAATACTAGGGACCTCTGCTGGGGATTTAGCCCCTTGTGTTACAGCTGAAAAGCAGCAGCTGCTCCAGTGCCAGGTGCTGTCCCAGCCTGCTTCACTAGGCTTTGTCCTTTTACAGATGCCTTTGATTTTGCTGACATTGACCACAGCTACGTGCCCAACCGGGACGAGATCAAAAAGCAGGGTGTGCGCCTGATTGAAACCATGACCAAGGCAGCCAAGAAGAAGCAGCGAGGAGGCCGGAAAGGCCCCTAAGGCCCCGGGCCACCCTCTCACACCAAAAGCAAATTTATTTCAGGCTTAATAAAGCTCTTCACTTTGCTCGGCTGGCCTCATGCTGCCCAGGCCCACTCAGCGCCACGAGAAGCTGTCAGCGCCGCGGCTGGGCTGGTGAGGGCCCAATCCTGTCAGGCGCTGAGTAGGGTTATCACCTTTGAAAGGCAGGGGACAAACAAGCCACCTCCACAGGAGAAGGCCAGGGCTACCCCAGCTCCCCGCCCGGAGGCCACGCCGCGGCCCGTCTCCCTTCGACAGCCCGCCCCGGGAGCCCCGACCCCACTGCAGGCGACTCGGGCCCGCCCCCTCTCTCTGAGAGCGGGAAAGTCCACAAGCCAGCCGGGCCAGTCAGCCCCGGCCCGCGCGGCAACCCGAGCGCCCAGCGCCCGCCCCCCCGCGGCCGGGCTCGCGGCCCGCACTGCCCCGGCGGCTCCGGCCACAGGACGGCGGTGCGCGAGCCCGGCTTGACGCGCGGGAAGGGGGCGGGGCCAGTGCGGCGGGGGCGGGGCTGCGTGGGCAGAGCTGGGCAGGATGGTGGGGAGGGGCGGGATGCGGAGCCGGGGCATGGCTGAGTGGGCGGGGCTGGATAGGACGGCGGGCCGGTGTGCGTCAGGGTCACTCTCTTGTCCCGCGCGCCGTTCCGTAGCTGCGCTGGCTGCGCGCGTCCCTCTCTCCTTAAAGCGACAGGATCAAGATGGCGGCCGCGCTGGGGGCCGAGCCATGTCTCTTATGTCGGCGGCCGGCGGCGCCTGCGAGGGCCTGGCGGGGCTGAGCCCGACCCAGAGGAGCCCTGGGCAGCGTCGAGACTCGGCCACGCCGCTCTCTGCCCCAGGACCGGGGATGCGGCGTTAACCTCCCGACGCAGCGCCGGGACCTCCCCGCCCGCTCGGTCTGTGCGGGGCCAGCCCCGAGCTGCCGCCCGCGTCCTGCCCCGCAGCCCGCGCCGGGGGGCAGGCCTGGGAGTGCAACGGGGTGATTCCTCCCCCGGCACAGAACTGTGTCTGCTTGGGCCCCCGATGGCCCCATAAACCGCCCCCGCCCCGCGCGCTGCCCTGGACGGGCGGCTGCCGAGCTCCGGCGGGAGGCGCGTTTCCTGCGCGCTGTTCAGGGTCCGCGCCCCTGGGAAGGCGGGGGGCGAGGAAGATGTTCTCGGCCCTGAAGAAACTCGTGGGCTCGGACCAGGCTCCCGTCCGCGACAAGAACATCCCTGCAGGGCTGCAGTCCATGAACCAGGCTCTGCAGAGGAGGTTTGCCAAGGGGGTCCAGTATAACAGTGAGTAGGAGCTTGAAGGTTTGGGGGTGCGGAAATACGAGGGCGGGGAATAATCTCTCGGGTTGGAAACGTCCGTGCCCTGAGAGCGGCATCATTCCTGCTGTTGTGTGCAGAGGAATGAAACTGTAACCACACAGTACTAGCCCTTTGTTTTGTGTGCTGTTCCTCTCACAAAGTGTCCCCGAAACGCTTTGTGGCATTAAATAGCTCCACTAGATGTGGGAGATGGAGTGAAAGGAAAGGGAGAAAGACAGAAAACTCAAATCTTTAATGCTTGTTTCAAAAACTTTTCCTGTTTTAGGGGCTGGGTGGTGCTGAAGGCCTACACCCCCCACACATACCTCTGCTGACTTCATCGGCAGTTATAGGAGCGCAACATTTCTCAAGATCAGTCCATTAAAATGCCAGGAAATTTTTTTCCCTCCATTCTCCTCCTTCCCCCCCTCCCCCCCCCCACATTTGGATGATCTTTGCTACATCCCAGGAAAGTGGTTCTTTCCAATCAGGTGCTAATCGCTGTTTGTTATTAAATGAATATTGTGGAATTTTGCCGTCGTAAAGGTTAGTGAAAGGTGAAGAAGGCGCCATATCTAGTTTTATTAGGTCCATTAGTCTCACATTGGGCATCAGTTTATGCAGGTACATTTTTTAGAATTCTTTTTCAATAGGCATTTAAATGAATGTTTTCTCGTAGGCAATTGCAGCATCTCTTATTTCTAATAAAACATTTCTTGAGACCCAGAGGGGCACTAGGTGAAATACGTGCACAAGTAATAATTGTGACACACAGGGTAGTGGTTCCAAAACACTTAAGCAATTTTTACTTAAGCAATTCAGCAGCTGCATTTTCTCTTTTTGAGACCCACCCAGGGGCCAAAAACCGTAAGTCGGCAGTGTCCTCCGCTGCTGTCGCCTTTTCCTTGCTCCTCCGAGGCTGTGGCACTGACCACCCATAGCAGTACCCTCTGCTCTGGCACTGCAGCCCTAATTCCAGTGCAGAGGAGAGGTCTTGCAGGGGCATTGGAGATCGCCCCTCCACAGCTGAGCCAAACCTGAGTGGTGCTGCAATGCCGTGCAGCAGGTCGCAATGCCTGGAGAGCCAGGTCCAGCCCCCTGGGACAGGGACTGCTGCTGTGGGGGTGAGTGTGGAGCAGGCTCGATCTCCAATGCCCAGAATAGGGAGATGGGCCCAGCCCTGTGGGACAGGAGCCACCACTGTGCAGGCTCCCTCTCCAGTCTTCTCCTCTCCAAATCAGGCCTGCAACCCACCTAAACCTTCCCGCGGTCCAGGGGTCGGTTGAGACCCACTTTTGGGAAACACTGACATAAGGCGATAGTTATATCATCCATTCTGAAAATAGACACACACCAGCACGGTGAGTATTAGCTCACCTGGATGGATCTGTGTAGGTAGTGAAGTCAGAGTGCAGATGGCTTGCGAGGAGATCAGCAGTGTGGAATAATGTCTGATTTGTAAATGTTGGACTTGAATAGTTTTCTATGCATGTCTGCACAGCTGGGGAGATGTGAGGGGGATAGAAACCACAGTTGAGGGGAAGGGAGAGGCTAGCATTAGAAATGTAGAAAGGATGGTCAGCAGCCCTTCTGAGCTGGGATGTGTATGTGTTTTTGTTATACCAGAGGAAGCATTTGGTTCGCATCTGTTAGGCATACTAAGAATAATGTGTAATAAATTGGTTAGTCTCTAAGGTGCCACGAGTACTTCTTCTTTTGCGAATACAGACTAACACTGCTGCTACTCTGAAACCTGTTAGAATGTGTGGCAATTGTGTGGAGCTATATCCATTTTTAAGATTAATACAGTTGGTCAAAAATGCAGACACTAAAGCCACCAAGCATAGTCCTATTGAATCCTTAGCAAGTACATCCATTTTACCTTTGTTACATTGCTAAAAGCTTGTGGAAGGGTTTTGTTTGGTGACTTGACAGTACTTGTGTTCGGATTACTGTTTTTAATATTGATGATGGAACTGAATCTTTCTGTCGCTGCCTTGGGGGAAGCTTTCCAATTGCCATAGTAACTCTTCTCTCAGTGTTGCTCTTATATAATAATTACAGAAGATGCAGGCCAGCTTGTGAAAGGGTTTGGGAGGTGGTCCACTAAGACACACGTGGTGTATTTATTTTTGAATGCCATGCGTGTGTGGCCCTTGCAGGTTGGACAGTCTTAGCATGAGGCGTTGTAACTAAGGCTACCTGTGACTTCCAGAGACCTCTGTGACATTCTGTGCTTCAGTCTCAGGGGCTGTGGGCTCTGGAGCTGGCAGCCAGCTGGGTCCTGGAAGGGTTCCAGTGACAGACGACAGCAGCCCCCCTTCAGGGTTCCAGCAACAGGTGACAAACTCCTGAGGGGGCCCTCAGGGTTTCAGCGATGGGCAACAGCCTCACGTGGGGTGGGGGTGGGGGGCAGCGGGATGCCTCAGGTGAGCGGCTGGGGGTGTCCTGTTTTCTCTTTGGCCGATATCCTCTCCCTGCAGCTTCCAGCAGCCATGGGCAGAGGGGGAACCCCACAGCTCCCAGCCACCATGGTGGCAGGGGAAACCATGGAGCTGTAGTAGCAAAAGTCAGACACGTCAGGGCTTCCGTGAATTTTTTTTGTTGCCTATGACATGTCTGTGACTTTTACTAAAAATAACCATGATACAATCTTAGCCAAAGTTATAACATGAGTTGGATATAGGATAGTAAGGGATGTCAGGCAGAAAGGGTGTTCCTGTGGGGAAAACTCTTACATTATTTTGCCAATGCTCCTTTGTAAGTTTTTAAAAAAAAAAAAAAAAAAAGAAATTCAAGGGGAAAAATGAAAATGCTTTTCATGGCCATTGTATATAAATAAATGTCATGCCTTTAACCCCCTTTTTTCCTACATTTGCACAAATCCAAATTTTTGGTTCGCTGTCGTGGCTGTTACAAAAATGCTCCCTTTTTTTTGGTGATGATCCATTCAAAACATGAAACTGAACTCTGTTTCCTTACCACACATTTATTTAGCTCATACACTGACTTGTTGAAGGATTGCTCATAAGAGCTATAGCTAATGAACTGGCAGTCAGGAATTCCTACATTCTAAATCTGGCTCAGATACTGATTTGTGTGGTTTTGGTTGTGTCATTTCACCTCTTTGTTGGGGATCGGTCCTGCTTTGAGTGGAGGGTTGGACTAGATGACCTCCTGAGGTCCCTTCCAACCCTGATATTCTGTGATTCTTTGTGCCAGTTTCCATAGCTGTGTAGTATATTTAAGAAAAGAAGTGGAAGAAAACCCTCAGGTGGATAGTTCTTTAACTATATTAAGTGCTGAGTTATGCTTATGAGTTCTGGACAGCTGGCATTGGTTATAGGAAAAAATACATTGAAGCACTTTGTTGAGGAAACCCCTTCCACTCCCTGCCCAATAATATAGACTTTTCAAACGAAGAGAAGAGGTTGGCGTCTTTGTAGGGTATGATTTCAGAATAGGGCAAGGCCTAATAGCCTAAGCAGCAGCCACTAATATTCAATGGAGAATCATATTTCAAAATATATTTTCATACTTGTACCACACGTGTATTTTCACATACTCCTCATCCACACTGTGCCTTGTGGGCATACCACCATACTTGGCTTTTTAGTATCGGAGAAGAAAATAAACTATAAGCACTGCCATACTACAAACTGAAAGTTTACATACGGTGGTGATAGGCCTTCAGCCACATTCGTTCATTTCTTCCTCTCCCAGCCTTTCTGGGATTATATGTCTGAGGATTCCCTTGAAACTACCCATTGATGGTAACTGATCAGAGCAAAAGATGTGAAGCAGTTTGAAAGATCTAGCTATCATATTCTCTTTCTTGCCTGGAGATGGGAGCCCGCTGGGCTGCCTCCCTCAAACTGTTTGAGAGGGCAGGCACGTCACAGAACAAAAGGAAGAAGTCTGTGTTCTCCTTTCAGATGGCTTTGGAAATAGATCAATATAATACTGACAGACACATGCTGTGTAAGCTCTGCCTAAAAATCACCCACTAGTAGGAAATATTGAGGCCAGTGGTTTTGGGAAATCAAATATTCTACCAGTCTTCTGCTTTTCTCCCTGTGAAAGTAGAAAAATGGTCTCATGGATATATTGTATCCTTTTATGAAGTTTTGAAACCTGATTTTCTTTGTTATAGTTTATTATTTATATATTATAGTTTATTTGTATTATTGTATTACAGTAGGTGAACACACCTCAGTTTGTTACTTTTTTTTCCTCACATTTTTCTGTCCCCCACAAATTACTTCTGATGCTTGTTAAAAACCTGTGGGTGTTGCTTTAATTTAAACCACTATTTACGATCAAATTAAAGCTGCAAGCCTACCTTTATCATAAGTGGTAATACCTATATGTACCTTATTGATGTTCCTCATTTCAAATTTAAGAGTATCCAAAGGGCTGTTGGCCAGAGACAATCAGGTAATCCTGAGTGCTGAGTTACTGGTGATGCTGTATGTCTTTTTTTTTTTTTTTTTTTTTTAATGATACCCGGTACCTTATCGGAGTTACATACATGCAGCAGTGGCAAGAGTGTTTGACACATGATAAATGAAGAAATAGATAGCCTGGGCATATTACATTTTAAAAACCTACCCTAAAATAAGGAGGGTGTGATTGTAATTAAAAAAACAAAGGCAGTGTTAAATTCACCCTATTGTTATTTGAGTGGTTATTCTGAGTGTCTTGGCACAAGTTGCACAGTATAAGAATGACCATACTGGGTCAGGCTGGGGATCGGTCCTGCTTTGAGTAGGGGGTTGGACTAAATGACCTCCTGAGGTCACTTCCAACCCTGATATTCTATGATTCAGTTGTCCATCTAGCTCAGTATCCTGTCGTCTGACAGTAGTCAAGGCCAGGTACTTTAGAGGGAATGAATATAATAGGGCAGTTTTTCAGTGATCCATCCCCTGCTGTTACAAACAGTAGGCACCACAAGAGAGATAATAATGGTGTGGTTGCCCTTAACCAGCAAATGCATGGTATTTTAAGGTAACATAAAAATGTCCAACTCAACTTAGTGGGGGTTTCAAATGTAGGTTTTTGTGTGGTGTTTAAAATGTTTCAGAAGACCTGACTTCTAAGCCTTTGGAACTAAACTTTTTCTGTTTTAACACACCACTGAAGAGTTAACCCAAACCCAACAGCACAGTTCAAGAGAAGCAAAAATTGAGACAAATTATAAGCAAAAGTTAAACTGGCCAGCATAATTACCTTTTTCAAACTGAGATGTGTGAACAGCATAAATGGTGAAAGATACATCTGAGTTCTAAGTCTTTCCCTTTTAATAACCTAAGCTGTAATTTAATATTGGGCATAGATTTTTAAAGGACTCTCGAGGGGAGGTAGTCTGATCCTTTGGGTAGGGCATAGCTCTGAGGCAGGAGACCTGGGCTCCTGTTCCAGCCCTACTGCTGACCTGCTGCATGATTTAAGGAAAATTGCTTACCAAAAAAATTAGCCTTTCACCTCTCTGTATGTATTTCTCCATTTGAAAATGGAGATAATAATGTTTACCTACCTCTTTAAGGATTCTGTCACATCTATAGGTGCAAAACACTATAAGTACTGCATATTATTTTAACCTTATTTTTGGTCTTTTAAAGTCATGTATTTATATAAACATAGTCCCAAAAAAAGGCAACTATAATTTTTAACTAACATTTTTAATGGCTGCTTATATATTGTACATTATTTAAAATATTTAAGTGCGTGATACAAACATCTTGAAACCAAGCAATAGCAGTCCTCCACTTGTATCTCTTTCCTTTAGATACAGTATGAACATTGGACGAAGGGCTGCCTTTTGTTATTAGGCTACTTTGGCAAAATGACGCAGAATTTAATGCTAATCACTTGTTCCAGTTTCAGGGGTGAGAAATTACTTAAGAGCAGTCCATTTCCTAAGGAGGAACAAATTCTTTGCCTCAAAGTCGTGTGTGAAATCCTGGCTCCATTGAAGTCAATGGCAAAACTCCCATTGACTTCAGTGGCGCCAGGATTTCACCTAATGATTTCTGATTTAATCTGACAAGATAATCAAACTTAAAAAATTAGACCAATGTCTAAAAGAACTAGACCCTGATGCTGAATCATAGAAGGTTGGTGTTGGAAGAGACCTCAGGAGGTCATCTAGTCCAACCCCGTGGTCAAAGTGGGACCAACCCCAACTAAATCATCCCAGCCAGTGCTTTGTCAAGCCGGGCCGTAAAAACCTCTAAGGATGGAGATTCCACCACCTCCCTGGGTAACCCATTCCAGTGCTTCACCACACTCCCAGTGAAAACAACGAAGAGTCCTTGGAAGTGGAACCCACCTCCATCCTTAGAGGTTTTTACGGACTGGCTTGACAAAGCCCTGGCTGGGATGATTTAGTTGGGGTTGGTCCCGCTTTGGGCACAGGGTTGGACTAGATGACCTCCCACAAAAGCTTATGCCCAAATAAACTTTAGTCTCTAATGTGCCACAAAGACTCCTTGTTGTTTTTGCTGATACAGACTAACATGGCTACCACTCTGAAACCTGCCTCATAGTGCAATAGTTCTTCCTACTATCCAACCTAGACCTCCCCCACTGCAACTTGTTCTGTCATCTGTCACCACTGAGAACAGCCTAGCTCCATCCTCTTTGGAACCCCCCTTCAGGTAGTTGAAGGCTGCTATCAAATCCCCCCTCTTTTCTTTTGCAGACTAAATAAGCCCAGTTCCCTCAGCCTCTCCTCATAAATCATGTGTTCCAGTCCCCTAATCATTTTTGTTGTCGTCCGCTGAACTCTCTCCAATTTGTCCACATACTTTCTGTAGTGGGGGCCCCAAAACTGGACACAATACTCCAGATGAGGCCTCACCAGTGCCTAACAGAGTGGAATAATCACTTCCCTCGATCTGCTGGCAGTGCTCCTACAAATGCAGCCCAATATGCCATTAGCTTTCTTAGCAACAAGGGCATGCTGTTGACTCATATCCAGCTTCTCATCCACTGTAATCCCCAGGTCCTTTTTTGCAGAACTGCTGCTTCACCAGTTGGTCCCCAGCCTGTAGCAGTGAATGGGATTCTTCTGTCCTAAGTGCAGAACTCTTCACTTGTCCTTGTTGAACCTCGTCAGATTTCTTTTGGCCCAATCTTCCCAATTCGTCTAGGTCACTCTGGACCCTATCCCTACCCTCCAGTGTATCTACCTCTCTCCCCAGCTTAGTGTCATCTGCAAACTTGCTGAGGGTGCAATTCATTCCATCATTCAGATCATTAATGAAGATGTTGAACAAAACCAGCCCAAGGACCAGCTGGTGGGACACTCCGCTTGATACCAGCTGCCAACTATACATCGTGCCGTTGATCATTACCCATTGAGCCGGACGATTTAGCCAGCTTTCTATCTACCTTCTTGTTCATTCATCCAATCCATACTTTTTTAACTTGCTGGCAAGAATACTGTGGGCGATTGTATCAAAAGCTTTGCTAAAGTCAAGGTATATCATGTCCACTGCTTTCCCCATATCTACAGAGCCAGTTATCTCATTATAGAAGGCAGTCGGGTTGGTCGGGCATGACTTGCCCTTGGTGAATCCATGTTGACTGTTCCTGATCACTTTCCTCTCCTCAGGTGCTTCTTAATGGATTCCTTGAGGAGCTGCTCCATGATTTTTGGGGGACTGAGGTGAGGCTGACTGGTCTGTAGTTCCTGGATTCTCCTTCTTCCCTTTTTTAAAGATGGGCACTATATTTTCTGTTTTCCAATTGTCTTCAGCTTTTTCCAGTTGTCTGGGACCACCTCCGATTGCCATTAGTTTTCAAAGATAATGGCTAATGGCTCTGCAATCACATCAGCCAACTCCCTCAGCACCCTTGGATGCATCTGGCCCCATGGACTTGTGCATGTCCAGCTTTCTAAATAGTCCTTAACCTGTTCTTTCACCACTGAGGGTTGTTCACCTCCTCCCCATACTGTGCTGCCCAGTGCAGCAGTCTGGGAGCTGACCTTGTCTGTGAAGACTGAGGCAAAAAAAGCGTTGAGTACTTCAGCTTTTCTCCACCTCATCTGTCACTAGGTTGCCTCCCCCATTCAGTAAGGGTCCCACGCTTTCCCTGAGCACCTTCTTGTTGCTAACATATCTGTAGAAACCCTTCTTATTACCCTTCACATCCCTTGCTAGCTGCAACTCCGATTGTGCTTTGGCCTTCCTGATTACACCCCTGCATGCTTGAGCAATATTTGTATACTTGTCCCTACTCATCTGTCCAAGCTTCCACTTCTTGTAAGCTTCCTTTTTGTGTTTAAGCTCACTGAAGATTTCTCTGGTAAGCCAAGCTCGTCGCCTGCCATATTTGCTATACTTTCTGTACATTCTGAAGGTGAGAGCAGGCTTCTAGAAATAACACAGAATTCATTGCTTATCTTTGAGTTGTTAAGGTCATGTGCTCGATGAAGCTGTGGTGAATCCCATTTATATTGTTAGCTTTTCAGCATGATGTTTTGGTCAGTTCTTATCCTTAGAGTACGTGGGTTTTTTCTTCACACACAATTAGGTTCCTTGATTGAGTGGCTTTTCAATTTGTGTGTGTGTGTACATGTAGTCTCTCAGTCTTTACTAGAGCAGACTGGTGGCCTATGCTGTTGGTTTCCAGTCATTACAAATGCATTTGATTATATTGGCATTTTCTGACTTTGCCTCAGGCACATATACCTTCCACAGTGAGTCCAGACTGTCTCAACTTTTCTGTATTACTTTGCTGAGAATCACTGCTGTGTTCTGCTTCTCGTAAGAGTAGAGTAGAAGATGTGGTCCTTGCTGCAAGGCACTTGCACTCTAAGGCTCTGGCAAGTTTCTGCACAGTAAAGTGGCTTTCTGCACTGTTAACTCCTGAGGTGAACACACTGCCAAGCCACTTAGTGCACGGTTGTAGCGCTGTAAAAAAAACCATCCCCACGAGAGGCATAGAGCTTTCTGCGCCAGGGCTACAGCGCTATGTTGCCAGTGTAGTGGTGATTACAGCGCTATGATTGGCCTCTGGGAGGTGTCCCACAGTGCCTTTTCTCACCTCTAGTCATTGGTTTGAACTCTACTGCCCTGCCCTCAGGTGACCAACTGTCATCCCCACCCCGTAAATTCCTTTGAAAATTTGAAAGTCCCCTTCCTGTTTGCTCGGTGATGCATGCAGTGGTTTTAGCGTATCTTTCCAGGTGGCCATGCCTGCTCCACGCACAAGGCGATCCCCTGCTTGGAGCAGTGCTGAGCTGCTGGACCTCATCAGCATTTGGGGAGAGGAGGCTGTCCAGTCCCAGCTGCGCTCCAACTGTAGGAATTAGGATACCTATGGACAGTTTTCATGATGCATGACAGAAAGGGGCCATGACCGGGACACATTGCAGCACAGGGTAAAAGTGATGGAGCTGCGAAACGCCTACCACAAGGCACAGGAGGCAAACCATCGCTCCGGAGCTGCCGGTTTTACAAAGAGTTGTACGCGATACTTGGCAGTGACCCCACCTGTACTGCGAAGGCCCTGTAGATACTTGGTTGGCTCATGTGCCAGTCAAGAGTGGACCAAGCCAGTAGGAGGAAATCTTGGATGAGGATGTGGAGTGGGAGGGGGACTCAGAGGCCAGAAATGCATGCAACCAGGAGCTCTTTTCTACCCTGGAGGAGCCTAGCCAGGCATAGCTGTCGGAGATTGGCGAAGCACAAACAGGAGAGGAGGCCCCCAGTAAGTGGATCTGAGTTTGGGAATCGCTGAAATGAGTTGTTGGGGGCAGAAGGGTTGGAGAAAGCGGGCTTGTCTCCCACCGCATGCCTAGTCTGAGCGTCAGAACAGGTTGTTGATTAACTCCCTACCTAACTTCACGGGAATCTCCCTTAGAGACCTCCAGGAAACTGTCATGGAGATACTGGGCAATCCACTGCCGCAGTTTCTTTGGCAGAGCTGTTTTGTTTTTGCCCCATGAATGGTAACATTCCCGTGCCACTGTGCTGTCGAGGGGGGACAGCATTGCTGCACAGAGATGATCTGCATAGGGGCCAGGGCAGAAGCAGCAGGCTTGGAGAAGACCCTCCCTTGATTCCTTGCTGACCCTCAGCAGTGAGATATCTTCCATAATGATCACGTCCTGTAGAAAGTGTGGGGACAGGAATGATTATCAGCCCCCTCCCCCCCAATCCCCTACAGTGCTGGCTTTCCCCAAGAGCCATGTGTTTAGTGTACAGCAGGGTCCGGGCAGAGGGATTTACCCTCCCCTGTGGCTGCTTACCTTTTTGGGGTCTCGTGACTCAAGTGTGCTTGCTTGGGGTCAGCCAGTTAGTGACAAGTGTGAGAGTACTGGATGTGATTTAAAGCACTGAATCAGTGTTGTCTGTGTTGCAAACAATACTACTTCTGTAAAATGTTGCGTTTAAACTTCAGAGATGACCTTGGGAGCCCAGCCTCCCTCTTTGTTATCGGGAGCGGAACGGCTGTGCAGAATTAGAAAGCAACCAAGAAGAACTAAGGAGGACTTTCTGTATGATGTTATGATGCACTCCACTGCCGAGAAACAGGCATTGAAGGAGTGGCGGGACAGCAAGAAGAGGGACCGGAAAGAGAACACAGCACGCCAGAATGAAACCACAGAGTGCCAAGGTTATGGACTGTCAAGAGGACACGTTCCAGGTGACACTAGCTCTTCAAAACAAGCAGCTCCGCGCCCTCCCTCCCCTGTAGCTGCTGTCACAAAGCTCTTTCCCATGCGCCCCCCAGACACTGCCAACACTCTTATCAACCTCCTGGCTCCAGTCTCTATCTGCAGCATTCCACTCCTCGCTCCCTCACAGTCCAGCCCTGCAGACTCCCACTGCACTGAACACCCTTCCCTCTGCAGTTTGGCCCTGCTGAAGTACAGTACCTGCTGCATTGTACTCCAAAGGAGAAGATTGGATATGATCCCTGGACAGACAAAATCTTTAGCGATCCCGGGACCCCTCCTCCTCCTCTTGGGACCTTCCCTTCTCCCATCCCCTCACTGCTGATGGTTTGTTTTTTTTTGGTTTGACTCTCTTCTCGGGTTGTTTTTAATAAAAGAATTGTGTTGGTTTGAAAGCGATCTTTATTCGCTTTATAATATCTTTATTTATTATTAATTGAAAGCAAAAAGAGCCCTGCAAAGCAACATACAATTATGTTAAACTCCCATATAGAGTCGTCTGCACCAATCACCTGCTAACATTACAAGCACTGCACTCATAGAGTCATAGAATATCGGGGTTGGAAGGGACCTCAGGAGGACATCTAGACCAACCCCCTGCTCAAAGCAGGACCGATCCCCGACTAAATCGTCCCAGCCGGGGCTTTGTCAAGCCTGACCTTAAAAACTTCTAGGGAAAGAGATTCCACCACCTCCCTAGTGTTTCACCACCCCCATAGTGAAAAAGTTTTTGCTGATATCCAACCTGAATCTCCCCCACTGCAACTTGAGACCATTACTCCTTGTTCTGTCATCTGCTACCACTGAGAACAGTCTAGAGCCATCCTCTTTGGAACCCCATTTCAGGTAGTTGAAAGCAGCTATCAAATCCCCCCTCATTCTTCTTTTCCGCAGACTAAACATCCCCAGTTCCCTCAGCCTCTCCTCATAAGTCATGTGTTCCAGTCCTCTAATCATTTTTGTTGCCCTCCGCTGGACTCTTTCCAATTTTTCCACATCCTTCTTGTAGTGTGAGGCCCAAAACTGGACACAGTACTCCAGATGAGGCCTCACCAATGTCGAATAGAAGGGAACGATCATGTCCCTCGATCTGCTCGCTGTGCCCCTACTTATACATCCCAAAATGCCATTGGCCTTCTTGGCAACAAGGGCACACTGTTGACTCATATCCAGTTTCTCGTCCACTGTAACCCCTAGGTCCTTTTCTGCAGAACTGCTGCCGAGCCATTCGGTCTGAGTCTGTAGCGGTGCATTGGATTCTTCTGTCCTAAGTGCAGGACTCTGCACTTGTCCTTGTTGAACCACATCAGATTTCTTTTGGCCCAATCCTCCAATTTGTCTAGGTCCCTCTGTATCCCATCCCTACCCTCCAGCGTATCTACCTCTCCTCCTAGTTTAGTGTCCTCTGCAAACTTGCTGAGGGTGCAATCCACACCATCCTCCAGATCATTTATGAAGATATTGAACAAAACCGGCCCCAGGACCGACCCTTGGGGCACTCCACTTGATACCGGCTGCCAACTAGACATGGAGCCATTGATCACTACCCCTTGAGCCTGACAATCTAGCCAACTTTCTATCCACCTTATAGTCCATTCATCCAGCCCATATTTCTTTAACTTGCTGGCAAGAATACTGTGGGAGACTGTGTCAAAAGCTTTGCTAATGTCAAGGAACAACACGTCCACTGCCTTCCCTTCATCCACAGAGCCAGTTATCTCGTCATAGAAGGCAATTAGATTAGTCAGGCATGCCTTGCCCTTGGTGAATCCATGCTGACTGTTCCTGATCACTTTCCTCTCCTCCAAGTGCTTCAGGATTGATTCCTTGAGGACCTGCTCCATGATTTTTCCAGGGACTGAGTTCAGGCTGACTGGCCTGTAGTTCCCAGGATCCTCCTTCTTCCCTTTTTTAAAGATGGGCACTACAGTAGCCTTTTTCCAGTCATCTGGGACCTCCCCCGATCGCCATGAGTTTTCAAAGGTAATGGCCAATGGCTCTGCAATCACATCCGCCAACTCCTTTAGCACTCTCAGATGCAACGCATCCGGCCCCATGGACTTGTGCTCGTCCAGCTTTTCTAAATAGTCCCGAACCACTTCTTTCTCCACAGAGGGCTGGTCACCTTCTCCCCATGCTGTGCTGCCCAGTGCAGTAGTTTGGGAGCTGACCTTGTTTGTGAAGACAGAGGCAAAAAAAGCATTGAATACATTAGCTTTGTCCACATCCTCTGTCACTAGGTTGCCTCCCTCATTCAGTAAGGGGCCCACACTTTCCTTGACTTTCTTCTTGTTGCTAACATACCTGAAGAAACCCTTCTTGTTACTCTTAACATCTCTTGCTAGCTGCAACTCCAGGTGTGATTTGGCCTTCCTGATTTCACTCCTGCATCCCCGAGCAATATTTTTATACTCCTCCCTGGTCAGTTGTCCAACCTTCCACTTCTTGTACGCTGCTTTTTTGTATTTAGAGCAGCAAGGATTTCACTGTTAAGCCAAGCTGGTCGCCTGCCATATTTACTCTTCATTCTACACATTGGGATGTTTTGTTCCTGTAACCTCAATAAGGATTCTTTACAATACAGCCAGCTCTTCTGGACTCCTTTCCCCCTCATGTTATTCTCCCAGGGGATCTTGCCCATCAGTTCCCGGAGGGAGTCGAAGTCTGCTTTTCTGAAGTCGAGGGTCTGTATTCTGCTGCTATCCTTTCTTCCTTGTGTTAGGATCCTGAACTCGACCGTTTCATTGTCACTGCCTCCCAGGTTCCCATCCACTTTTGCTTCCCCTCCTAATTCTTCCCGGTTTGTGAGCAGCAGGTCAAGAAGAGCTCTGCCCCTAGTTGGTTCCTCCAGCACTTGCGCCAGGAAATTGTCCCCTACGTTTTGCAAAAACTTCCTGGATTGCCTGTGCACCGCTGTATTGCTCTCCCAGCAGACATCAGGGTGATTGAAGTCTCCCATGAGAACCAGGGCCTGCGATCTAGTAACTTCTGCGAGTTGCTGGAAGAAAGTCTCGTCCACCTCATCCCCCTGGTCTGGTAGTCTATAGCAGACTCCCACCATGACATCACCCTTGTTGCTCACACTTCTAAACTTTAATCCAGAGACTCTCAGACACTCCTGAGCATAGCAACAAATATGAGTGGCTTTCAGCTTCAAATTACTTTCCACAGTATGCATCCGATGAAGTGAGCTGTAGCTCACGAAAGCTTATGCTCAAATAAATTGGTTAGTCTCTAAGGTGCCACAAGTACTCCTTTTCTTTTTGCGAATACAGACTAAAACGGCTGTTACTCTGAAAGCTTCAAATTGCTGCCTCAAGGGATCCCTGATCCTTATGGCCCCGCGCTGAGCCCCTCTAATTGCCCTGGTCTCTGGCTATTCAAACTTAGCCTCCAGGTGCTGAACCTCTGCGGTCCAGCCCTAAGTGAAGCTTTCACCCTTCCCGTCACAAATATTATGGAGCGTACAGTACATGGCTATAAGCATAGGAATATTGTCATATTCCTATGGCAGCACCAGCGAGTTTTTAAATGGCCAAAAGCACACTCAGTCATTCTGTAGTTGCTCAGACTGTTGTTAAACTGCTCCTTGCTGCTTTCAACTTGCCACGTGTATGGCTTCATAAGCCACAGCATTAAGGGGTTGGTGGGGTCTCCCAGGATAACAGTGGGCATTTTGATTTCCCCTACGGTGATCTTCTGGTCCGGGAAGAAAGTCCTTGCTTTCAGACAACTGACCTGTTCAGAACGCTGCAAGATGCATGCATCCTGTACCTTTCCAGACTAGCCTGTGTTAATGTCTGTAAAACGCCACGGTGATCCACAAGTCCCTGGAGAATCATTGAGAAATACCCCTTGCGATTAATGTACTCTGTGACTTGGTGGTCTGGTGCTAGAATTGGAATGTGTGCCATCTGTTGTCCCTCTGCAGTTAGGGAATGCCAATGTCACGCACGTTACCCAGAGTCAAGGTCTTTCAGAGCAGGACGCGATCAATGGCCCTGCAGACTTCCGTCAACACAAGTCCAACGGTCAACTTTCCCACTCTGAATTGTTTAGAGGCCGATCGGTAGCAGTCTAGAGTAGCCAGCTTCCACAGTGCAATTGCCACACACTTCTTCTTCAATGGCAGTTCTCGTTCTCCTGTCCTTGCGCCGCAGGACTGGGGCGAGCTCATCACACAGTCCCATGAACGTGGCTTTCCTCATCTGAAAGTTCTACAGGCATTGCTCATCATCCCAGACGTGCATCACGATGTGATCCCACCACTCAGAGCTTGTTTCCCGAGCCCAAAAGCGGCATTCTACTGTGGTCAGCACCTCTGTGAATGCCACAGGCAATTTGTGTTGTAGCTACTATGCGTGGGGAGATCAATGTCTCACTTCTCTTACCTTTGTTGTTTAACGAATAACTCCACTGCCACTCATGACGTGTTGGTCGGAGCGAGCAGCGTACTGGTCAACAGTTTGGGATCCATTCCTGCAGCCCGAGGAGGCAGGGCACACAAGGGCACACAGTACAGAGATTGTTGAAAGATGGCGCCAAATGCGGACGGAGGCACAAGGATTTCTGGGATGCGAAGCAATGCATCATGGGTCATTGGGACAGGACCCAGGATGCCCTTTGACCTCCTTTGTCTTCCCACAAGTCTTAGTGGCAGAAGAGAAAGAGGTGCTCTGTGGGATAGCTGCCCAGAGTGCACTGCTCTGAATACTGCTGCAAGTGTGAACACGCTATTGTGCAGGCAGCTGACCGTGTGAACACACAGTGGCGCTCAGAGAGTGCTGAAGAAAATCCATTGTAACTGCCCGCGCTGTAACTTTGCCAGTGTAGATGTGCCCTAAATCAGAGACAAGACAGGTCTTCTCTACAGAAATAAGATGCGCTGATTTAATTTAAATTGGTGGTTACAGGGATATAGTTAAACCAGTGCAAATCACTGTAGGCCATGCTCGTTTTTAGATTAAACTTGTTCCTAATCAACTTAAATGAAATTAAAATAGGCCATGCTTAAACCAAAGAGTGGCCACACAGCCATTTGCACCAGTGTAATTCTATCATTTTAAATTCACACCTTTTAAATAAAACTCGTGCAACCTTCTCAAGGAGGCAGGCCCTCAGACAGAGCAGTTCAGATATCCAAGCTGACTGGCCAGTTTCAAAGTTGTGCAGATAGCTTTAGGAGATCATTATTTTCTTGAGGATAAGAAAACTATTTAAGGAAAATTTGAAAACGAGGGGAGGGCATGTGGGGAGGAGGAGGAGGATGGTGCAAGCTCAAAGATAAGTGTGGAAGAACTTTTTGAAACTTGAGCAGGTGTTAAGATTACCCAGGGTGGTGAGGGGGGGAAGGCAGCAGGATGGGAACTAGGCAGAAATGTGGGCAGAGACATAGAGTGAAGTTATGCAAGGCCCTAAGGGTAAAGATAAGTGGCTTCATCTTGAAGTTGTTTCTTCCTGCCGAACTAAATTAGGCAGCTGAGTAAGCAGGAATTTGAATGGCTGTTGCTCATACCTTGTAATGAAATACCATGCATGTGTAACATGAAAGATCTAATTACGTCAGAATAACACTTTCAAATTAAGTTTTCCAAGCATTCCCAAGATTTGTTTTAATCAACTTTTTGTACTTCTCCCCCCACCCCCAGTGAAAATTGTAATCCGAGGGGACAGGAACACAGGGAAAACCACACTCTGGCATCGACTCCAGGGGAAGAAGTTTGTTGAAGAATATATTCCTACTCAGGAGATCCAAGTCACCAGCATCCACTGGAACTATAAAAGTAAGAAGGGAGAGGGAATGGAGGGTGCCTGGGGAAGGAATAGTCTCTGCTTTGGAGGCAGGAATTCCTCTGTAGCCTCAGCTGTCTCTTGCGGTTTTGTCCAGTTTGGAGTTAAAATGGGTCCCCATCACTCTTACTTGATTATTCAAATAATCCTGTTTTTTAATTCTTTCACTCAGTAATTACATTACCAACCATTTAAACAGATGTCCTCAGTAGTTAAAAATCACAGGAAGAAATTTAACAAAATGTGAATATGAATTGAAATGTTCATTGTATTTTTTTGCTGTTTCAATGAAAACAGATGATATTGAACTGTGTCCCTAGGGGGCTGGATACTAAAGTACAAGAGTACTGCGTTAGTACATTTAGTACCAGCAGGTGAAAATGAGCAGTCTCACTGTGCAGTTGGGAGTGTAAATCCATACTGGACAATGATGAAAAGTGAATTAGATTTTTTTAAATGCTTGTAGTTCTAATAATCTTATGTAGAGATATTAATACAAGTAAGAAGCATTGAAAAACAGAATTACTACATCTTGTCAATGATACTCGAAGATACTTGCTTGAGTTGCAGAGATGGGGTAGAAGTCTTCTTCCTGCTATGGCAGCATAAAGGAACTGGAATTTTTACAGCGTGGGCAGAACGTTGCTGATGCAGAAAATACATAAAACAGCAGCAGATTATTTTAGGAGTCCCTTTCATAGCTCAATCATAGGAGGCAGAAGCGGGTAGGCTTAGGGGAAGAGGTAGCAGGGCCATGGTGCATGCCTATAATGGTGTCAGCACCCACCTGCCTCCCATGTGTGCCCCCTTTTCTCTGGCCAATTGTGCCTGCAGACAGTCATTTCACGGGTCCCCTTCCTCTTGGTTAGGTGTGAGCCTGCTTTGGTTTTACATCAGGGTGGTGCCTGCCTCTCGCAGGCACCCCCTTGGCTGCTGGTTCTCTCCGCTAGCCGAGCCACCCACGCTGTCCCCCCTTCCAGGGTATATAGTCCAAGTTCTTTCTCGGCCCTGGTATGGGGCTGTAGCTCTAAGGCTTCTTCCCTGAGGCACTGCCTTTTTCAGTCACCCATCTGGGGCCCATCTCAGTACCCTCAGCTGGTGTCCTTTTCCAGCAGCTGTCCCTGGACTCAGTCTGCAACCAGACCAACAGTGCCCATCTCTGACGAGATCAAACGAGCTAGAGACAAAGGGTAATAAGAAAATTTGCTTCAAATGTATTTGTAGAATGAGGAAGACCAAGGACAGGATAGGCCCATTACTCAAAGGGGTGCAGGAAGAAAAATAACAGAATGTGGAAATTGCAGAGGTGCTTAATGGCTTGTTTCGGTTTTCACCAAAAGGGTTGGTGGTGATTGGACGTCTAACATCGTGAATGTCAGTGAAAATGAGGTAGGATCGGAGGCTAAAATAGGAAAAGAACAAAGTTAAAAATTACTTAGACAAGTTAGATGTCTTCAAGTCACCAGGGCATGATGAAATGCATCATAGAATACTTAAGGAGCTGACGGAGGAGATATCTGAGCCATTAGTGATTTATCTTTGAATAGTCATGGAAGACTGGAGAGATTCCAGATGACTGGAAAATGGCACCTATAAGAAGGGAAATAGGGACAACCCAGGGAATTACAGACCAGTGAGCTTAACTTCTGTACCTGGAAAGATAATGGAGCAAATAATTAAGCAATCAGTTTGCAAACATCTAGAAGATAAGGTGATAAGTAACAGTGAGCATGGATTTGTCAAGAACAAATCATGTCAAACCAACTTGATACCCTGTCAAGGAAAGCTAACACGCCTTGTGGATGGGGGGGAAGTGGTAGATGGGATATGTCTTTACTTTAGTAAAGCTTTTGATACTGTTACTGTCTTGAATGACCTTCTCATAAACTAGGGAAATCCAACCTAGATGGAGCTACTATAAGGTGGGTGCATAACTGGTTGTAAAACAGTTCCCAGGGAGTAGTTATCAGTGGTTCACAGTCATGCTGGAAGGGTATAATGAGTGGGGTCCCACAGGGATCAGTTCTGGGTCCGGTTCTGTTCAATATCTTCATCAGTGATTTAGATATTGGCATAGAGAGTACACTTATAAAGTTTGCTGACAATACCAAGTGGGAGGGGTTGCAAGTGCTTTGGCAGTTAGGATTAAAATTCAAAACTATATGATCTCTGTACCCTTCAGAAATGGCTGAAGTAAACAGGATGAAATTCAATAAGGACAAATTGTGGTAAACCCAGGACAAACAGCTACAAAGCAGGGGGTAGTAATCAGTCCCAGAAGGTTAAAAGGCCCCTCCCTATCCACTGAGGAGAGGTAACCACAGGTTAATAGGGTTCAGCTGAAAAGGGGTTGCTAGAGAACCAATTAGGTTCAGCTGACTCCAACTGCTTGAGACCTTTTAAAACCCTCCCCTGTTAGGAAAGGGGGAGGGGGAGTGAAAGAAGCAGGGAAGCTGCCAGTAGACTAGGAGCAGCAAGACACCGAACCTTTCCAGGAAGGGAGGCTGCATTCCCTCCCCAGAAGGGAAAGGAAAACAGGCACAAGGGACTGACTGAGGAAAGGTATAGCCTGACCTTGTGCCACCCAGAAGGACTGCCTTGCCCAAACCTGTGTCTCCAAGGCTAAAAAGAACTGGGCCTGCTGATGCGAACAAGGTACTTTGCCACAAAATGCAATCTATTTAGGAAGGAACAATCAGTTCACATACAAAATAGGAAATGACTGCCAAGGAAGGAGTACTACGGAAAGGGATCTGGGGGTCATAGTGGACCACAAACTAAATGAGTCAGTGTGACACTGTTGCAAAAGAAGTGAACATCATTCTGGGATGTATTAGCAGGAGTGTTGTAAGAAAGACATGGAGAAGTAATTCTTCCACTCTACTCCACACTGATTAGGCCTCAGCTGGAGTAGCGTGTCCAGTTCTGGGTGCCACATTTCAGGAAAGATGTGGACAAATTGGAGAAAGTCGAGAAGAGCAACAAAAATGATTAAAAGTCTAGAAAACATGACCTATGAGGGAAGATTGAAAAAATAAAAAACAAAACTGTTTGTTTAGTCTGGAAAAGAAGACTGATGGGGGACATAATGGTTTTCAAGTACATAAACGGTTGTTACAATGAGGGGGAGAAATTTTCTTCTTAACCTGTGAGGATAGGACAAGAAGCAGTGGGCTTAAATTGCAACAAGGGATGTCTAGGTTGGACATTAGGAACAACTTCCTAACTGTCAGGATGGTTAAGTACTGGAATAAATGGCCTAGGGATCTCCATCATTGGAGATTTTTAAGAGCAGGCTAGACAAACTCCTATCAGGAATGGTCTAGATAATATAATCCTGCCATGAGTGCAGGGGACTGGACTAGGTGACCTCTTGAGGTCTCTTCCAATCCTATGATCTCTGTACCCTTGCCTGGTTTGGATTGGTCCTGGGCTCAGCCTGCCCGCACTGACCTTTTCATGGTCTTGCTGCTACTCTAGCCAGCCAGCCGGGCATCCGGTCTTCGGCAGCCTTCCCTGGGCTCAGTTCTGCCTGGTGAACTCTCTGTAGTGAGCTGTCTGTGGCCTGCTGCTCGTCTAGCCAGCCAGACACCCAGTCCTCCCTCCCTCAAACTCCATGCAGTAACTAAGCTTCTCTGCTCTGCTGCTTGTCTTATGTAGGGCTCTTCTGCCCCCGGATTGGCTGCTTCTCTGCAGCCACTCTAGTTGCCTGGAGGACTTCTCTCTGCTCTATCGGGCGCAGGGTGTTGCATTACCACAAGGCCTCCAGAAGGGGGTCTCTGGACCTAGTCCACCCTGGCATACTGCAGTGCCCACAGTTCTGGGTTGCACTGCCATTTGTAGGCAACTCATCTTGGGCTGCAATAACTTTGGCAGACAACTTTCATTGAGGGCTGCTTTGCACCCTCCCAATTCTAAGGTATTATGGGGGGGTCAGAGGTGGTTTAAAGCCCCATTAGCTGCACCCTCCCAATTCCAGACTGTGGGTTTTGTGCTTTGCCTCCCAGAGTTGCACCCCAGAATCATCCCCTTAGAGCTAAATAGCATATTAAATTGGGTCTGCAAAGGTGTAAGTAGACTTTTCTGTTACTAAACTGATTCTGTGGCTGCCTTCTATTGCTTCCTCTCTGCCAATGGCTCTGGCTGATCTACCCTGACTAGAATTTAAAAGGTTTGGTCTTCCCAGCTGTTACTCCTGGGGGAATTCTGCACCACTTCGCAATGCAGAATTTTCGCAGAATCAATGCTCTGCACAGAATTTCATTTTTTCCTGCAGAATTGGCGCTGTAGAGCTGCTGGCCTCTGCCAGGGGCGGCTGGACCCTCCAGAGCCTGGCTCCCCAGCTCGCAGTGTGCCAGCGCAGGCAGACTGCTGTTCCAAGTTCTGCCAGGCCCACTCGGGCGCATGGTGTGGCCAGGCTGGGGAGCTGTGCTTGGGGAGAGGCAGGAGCAACAGCTGGGAGCTGCAGGGAGGGGCCACTGCTTTCCAGAATGGGAGACTGAGGGTAAGTGGGTGGCCTGCTTGGGAGGTGTGGGGGGAGGGGGTGACTCGAGCTGTTCTGGGGATGGCCAAACCTTTAAATTGTGGGGCCCCCCCATTAACAGCAGGCATGCATCTCTGCCTGGCGGGACAGTAGCAAAACTTTGTGGAGCAGGTCCAGTGGCAGGGCTCTGGAGGGAGGAGTTGCTGGAACCTGGGCAGTCTGCTGTTGGGAACTCAGAGGGCCGGGGGTGCTCCTTGCCCTGGACAGCATGCCCTGCGGGGAATCATGCTACCCTGAGTCTTCTCTGTCGTCATAAAGAGAAGTTCCAGAGCATCGGACCTGTGACTCTGTCACACCCCTATGCACCTTTACTTTAGGAGCACCTCTTTCTGTTTGTCTCGCATTAGCTGGTATAAGGCACTTACTCGGCTGCGCAACTTAGTCATGGTCTTGCAGCCTCTGCAGTGCATAAAGGCTCTTCTGGTACTTCCTTGTGTAAGGCAGAGACCTGTCACTCAGCTCTCTTCCCTCTCTCTGGCTTCTTGGAATGTCAGTCTTATTGTGGAGTACAAGAAAGACTTCGAAAATAGTTTGGAGTATTCTCCAGACTATTTTACGAGCAGAGCTGTCAGAGATCAAAATAAGAAACAGGGAAATTCTTTTTCCATGGTAGTGGGCAAACCTAAAGGCAGTTAACATCCAAATGGTGGCTACATCTGTAGAAGCAATATTTTTTCATGTTCTGTGGTGGTTTCCCTCCCCCCCCCCCCCCCAGCCTTTACCCTAAGCAAAAGGGATAATGCACATACTATTCATAAATACTGCAATGGAAACTGAGGTCTGATTTTAAAAACAAACAACCCCCCACCCCGCCTTACAGCACCAATTACTTGCTTTGTGCATGCACTTGCACTAATTAGGCGATCAAATTACATGCCCAAAATATTTGAAAGCTGTGCTCCATAGGTGGAGGGAAACCAAGCAGTTTGTTTCCAAACACTGGATTGCATCTGTACTTGTTGGATCCCAGGTTCCATGTTTTCTAGTGTAGAGGCAGCCCATTTAGCAGGCTGGTTTTGCTGGGAATCCAATAACTGAAGGCAATTTTTGTGTAAGGCCAAAGTTAATGTAAAGCTCTGTTATAATAGAACTTGGTGTTTGGAAATGATAGCCATGTGTATTGCAAGGTGAAGGGCTTTTCTCAAGGGGAAATATGCGGTGGGGAGAGGGGAGTCTGACGGACACTTGAGAGATTACAGAGCTGACATTTTGTCTCTTGCTGTCAGTTTGTTTCACTTTAAAGAAAATAATTGTTTTGTACTTTTAGAGAATTAATGGGAAAGAATTTCACTTGCTGATCTTATTAAAAATTACTCAGTGCTGTAAAAAAAAAACCTCACAGCTTTTAACAAACATAATAAGAGACGTTTCCTGCTGTGAAAAACTTACCACTGAAGATAGACAAGACATGGGCATTTTGAGAAGTCAGCCCAGACGTAATTACTGTCTTGCTGGCTAATTTCTTCTGTTAGGGGGAAGACTACAATTTCTTTTGCCTGTGCCACACTCATGCTGTGTGAATAACGAGGACCGTGTCGGCCATTTCCCAAGACTAATTAAATTTCAAACAATTATTCTGAGATCCTTAAGTAGTTGTTTGTGATTATTCTGAAATCTTAGACTGCTGGCAAAGAATTCATTTTATTAGAGGGATGTGGATTTTTTCTTCTGAGAATGAACCAAACTGTTTCTCTGATCCATTGATCTCTTGTCTGTGGAATTTGGTAAGCTTTAGGCCCTGTCTACACTGGCAAGTTTCTGCACAGTAAAGCAGCGTTCTGCGCTGTAACTCCTGAGGTGTGCGCACTGCCAAGCCACTGAGTGCGCAGAAACTGCGCAGTTGTCGCATTGTAAAAAAGCCACCCCGATGAGCGGTGTAGAGCTTTCTGCTCCGGGGCTACTGTTGTGGTGCCAGTGAAGACACAGTGGTTGATTACAGCGCTGCGATTGGCCTCTGGGAGGTGCCCCACAATGCCTGTTCTCACCTCTCTGGTCATCGGTTTGAACTCCACTGCCCTGCCCTCTGGTGACCAACCATCATCCCACCCCTTAAATTCCTTGGGAATTTTGAAAGTCCCCGTCCTGTCTGCTCGGTGACGCGTGCAGTGGTCTCAGCGCATCTTTCCAGGTGGCCAGGCCTGCTCCACGCACCAGGCAAACCCCCGCTTGGAGCAATGCCGAGCTGCTGGACCTCCTCAGCATTTGGGGAGAGGAGGCTGTCCAGTCCCAGCTGCGCACCAGCCGTAAGAATTAGGATACTGACAGACTTCACGGTGCATGACAGGAAGGGGCCATGACCGGGACACACTGCAGCACAGGGTCAAAGTGAAGGAGCTGCGGAACGCCTACCACAAGGCGCGGGAGGCAAACTGCCACTCCGGTGCTGTGCCCACGCGGAGCTGCCGGCTCTACAAAGAGCTGGATGTGATACCTGGCAGCGACCCCAACTTCACTGCAAAGGCCACTGTGGATACGTTGGTGGCTCGCATGCCAGTTGATAGTGGACCAAGCCAGGAGGAGGAAATCTTGGACGAGGATGTGGAGGGTGGGGGGACGCAGAGGATGACTCGGAGGTCAGAGATGCATGCAGCCAGGAACTCTCTTCTATCCTGGAGGTGGCTAGCCAGGCACAGCTATCGGATGTTTGCGAAGTGCAAACAAGAAAGGAGGCCCTTGGTAAGTGGATTTGATTTTGAGAATCGCTGAAGTGAGTTGTTGGGGGAAGGAGGGTTGCAGAAAGCAGGCTTGTCTCCCACCACTTGCCAAGTCTGAGCCGTGGAACAGGCTGCTGATTGACTCCTTCACTTCACAGGACTCTCCTTCAGATCTCCTGGAAACTCTCGTGGAGACACTGGGCAATCTGCTGCTGCAGGTTCTTCGGCAGAGCTGCTTTGTTTCTGTCATAAATATAAAGGGAAGGGTAAACCCCTTTGAAATCCCTCCTGGCCAGGGGAAAGCTCCTCTCACCTGTAAAGGGTTAAGAAGCTAAAGGTAACCTCGCTGGCACCTGACCAAAATGACCAATGAGGAGACAAGATACTTTCAAAAGCTGGGAGGAGGGAGAGAAACAAAGGGTCTGTGTGTGTCTGTATGCTGCTTCTTGCCAGGGACAGAACAGGAATGGAGTCTTAGAACTTTTAGTAAGTAATCTAGCTAGGTATGTGTTAGATTATGATTTCTTTAAATGGCTGAGAAAAGCATTGTGCTGAATAGAATAACTATTTCTGTCTGTGTATCTTTTTTGTAACTTAAGGTTTTGCCTAGAGGGGTTCTCTATGTTTTTGAATCTAATTACCCTGTAAGATATCTACCATCCTGATTTTACAGGGGGGATTTCTTTATTTCTATTTACTTCTATTTTTTATTAAAAGTCTTCTTGTAAAAACTGAATGCTTTTTCATTGTTCTCAGATCCAAGGGTTTGGGTCTGTGGTCACCTATGCAAATTGGTGAGGCTTTTTATCCAACATTTCCCAGGAAAGGGGGGGTGCAAGTGTTGGGAGGATTGTTCATTGCCCTTAAGATCCAAGGGTCTGGGTCTGTAGTCACCTAGGCAAATTGGTGAGGCTTTTTACCAAACCTTGTCCAGGAAGTGGGGTGCAAGGTTTTGGGAAGTATTTTGGGGGGAAGGACGCGTCCAAACAGCTCTTCCCCAGTAACCAGTATTAGTTTGGTGGTGGTAGCGGCCATTCCAAGGATAACGGGTGTAATATTTTGTACCTTGGGGAAGTTTTGACCTAAGCTGGTAAAGATAAGCTTAGGAGGTTTTTCATGCAGGTCCCCACATCTGTACCCTAGAGTTCAGAGTGGGGGAGGAACCTTGACAGTTTCCGACATGGGGGGACGGCAGACCATTGCCGCACACAGGCGAGCCACATGGGGCCAGGGCGGAATCCACAGTCTTGGAGAAGACCCTCCCTTGATTCCCTGCTGACCCTCAGCAGCGAGATATCGTCCATAATGATCATGTCCTATGGAAAGTGTGGGGACTGGAGTAATTATCAGCCCCCCACAGTGCTGGCTTTCCCCAAGAGCCATATGCCCAGTGTACAGCAGGATCCGGGAAGATGGATTTACTCTCCCCTGTGGCTGCTTACCTTTTTGGGGTTTCGTGACTCATGTGTGCTTGCTTGGGGTCAGCCAGTTAGTGACAGGTGTGTGAGTACCGGCTGTGTTTTAAAGCACTGAATCAGTGTTGTCTGTGTTGCAAACAATACTGCTTCTGTAAAATGTTGTGTTTAAACTTCATGGAGATGACCTTGGGAACCCAGCCTCCCTCTTTGTTATCGGCGGCGGAATGGCTGTGCAGAATTAGAAAGCAGCCAAGAAGATCTAAGGAGGACTTTCTGTGTGATGTTATGATGCACTCCGCTGCTGAGCAACAGGAATTGAAGGAGTGGTGGGACAGCGAGAAGAGGGACCGAAAGGAGAATGTAGCATGCCAGAATGAAGCCATGGAGCGGCTCTTAAAGGTTATGGAGGTCCTAGAGGACATGCTCCACGCGATACTAGCTCTTCAAGCTGAACAGCTCTGTGCCTGATCTCCCTTGCTGCCGCTGCCGCAAAACTCTCTCATCCTCCCCCCAGACACTGCCAACACTCTTATCAACCTCCTGGCTCCAGTTTCTACCTGCTGCATTCCACTCCTCCCCCCTCACAGTCCAGCACTGCGGACTCCCACTGCACTGAACACCCATCCCTCTGCAGTTCGGCCCTGCTGAAGTACAGTACCAGCTACATTGTACTCCAAAGGAGAAGGCTGGATATGATCCCTGGACATACAAAATTTTTAACCATCCCAGGACCCCTCCTCTTCCTGGGGCCTTGCCTTCCGCAATCCCCTTGCTGCTGATGGTTTTTTTTGGTTTGACTCTCCTCCAGTTGTTGTTTTTTAATAAAAGAATTGTGTTGGTTTGAAAGCAATCTTTATTCTATTAATTGAAAGCAAGAAGAGCCCCGCAAAGCAACATACAATTATGTTAAACTCACATATTGCGTCGTCTGCACCAATCACCTGCCAGCATTACAAGCACTGCACTCCTGAGCATAGCAACAAAATATTAGTGGCTTTTAGCTTCAAATTGCTGCCTCAAGGCATCTCTGATCCTTATGGCCCCACTGTGCGCCCCTCTAATTGACCTGGTCTCTGGCTGTTCAAACTCAACCTCCAGGTGCTGAACCTCTGCGGTCCAGTCCTGAGTGAAGCTTTTACCCTTCCCGTCACAAATATTATGGAGCGTACAACACATGGCTATAAGTATAGGAATATTGTCATCATCCAGGTCCAGCTTCCCACAGAGGCCGTGCCAGCGGGCTTTTAAATGGCCAAAAGCACGCTCCACAGTTATTCTGTACTTGCTCAGCCTGTTGTTGAATCGCTCCTTGCTTCTGTCATGTTGCCCTGTGTATGGCTTAATAAGCCACGGCATTAAGGGGTAGGTAGGGTCTCCCAGGATCACAGTGGGCATTTCGACTTCCCCTTCGGTGATCTTCTGGTCCGGGAAGAAAGTCCTTGCTTGCAGCTTCCTGAACAGGTCAGTGTTCTGAAAGATGCGTGCGTCCTGCACCTTTCCGGACTAGCCTGTGTTAATGTCTGTGAAACGCCCACGGTGATCTACAAGTGCCTGGAGAATCATTGAGAAATACCCCTTGCGATTAATGTACTCGGTGGCTAGGTGGTCTGATGCCAGAATTGGAATATGCATGCCATCTGTTGCCCCTCCACAGTTAGGGAAGGCCGTTTGTGAAAAGCCATCCACAATGTCACGTACCTTGCCTAGAGTCACGGTCTTTCGGAGCAGGATACGATTAATGGTCCTGCGGACTTTCGTCAATACGAGTCCAGCGGTCGACTTTCCCACTCCGAACTGGTTGGTGACTGATCGGTAGCAGTCTGGAGTAGCCAGCTTCCACAGTGCAATCGCCACGTGCTTCTCCAACGACAGGGCAGCTCTCATTCTTCTGTCCTGGCGCTACAGGGCTGGGGCGAGCTCATCACACAGTCCCATAAATGTGGATTTCCTCATGCGAAAGTTTTGCAGCCACTGCTCGTCATCCCAGACGTGCATCACAATGTGATCCCACCACTCAGTGCTGGTTTCCCGAGCCCAAAAGCGCCATTCCTCTGTGGTCAGCACCTCCGTGAATGCCACAGGCAATCTTGTGTTGTAGCTACTATGCACGGGGAGATCAATGTCTGACTGCTCTTACCTTTGTAGTTTAAGGAATAACTCCACTGCCACTCGTGATGTGTTGGTTGGAGCGAGCAGCATCCTGGTCAACAGTTTGGGATCCATTCCTGCAGCCCGAGGAGGCAGGGTGTGCAGTACAGAAACCATTGAAATTTGGAGCTAAATTGATTGAAGCACAGGGATTTCTGGGATGCGAAGCAATGCATCGTGGGGCACTGGGACAGGACCCAGGATGCCCCGTGATCCTCTCTGCCTTCCCATATCTTAGTGGCAGAAGAGAAAGAGGTGCTCTCTGGGATAGCTGCCCAGAGTGCAGTGCTCCAAATACCACTAAGTGCTGCAAGTCCTATTGCTCAGGCAGCTGATAGTGTGAACGCACAACAGCGGTTTCCCTTCAGTTCTCTCTGAGCGGTGCTGTAACTCTCCCGGTGTAGATACTTGCCTTCAGAAGCAACTGAGGTGAAATGCTGCCCATAATGTCTTCTATGTCATAAAGGCTAACCTAGCAGCACTAAGAGCTAATCATCTGCTTGTATATTCATGATATAGTCAGGAATGCAGTGGCTAATTAAAAACTAGACTGTGTGTAGAGTATAACAATTGGTATAACTACTGTTCATTTTTAGCATGGGAAAATAACATTTAACCCAGTTTCAGTGGTAGCAGTGTTAGTCTGTATCAAAAAACGAGGCGTCCTTGTGGCACCTTAGAGACTAACCAATTTATTTGGGCATAAGCTTTCATGGGCTAGAACCTACTTCATCAGATGTAGGAAGTAAAAGATACAGGAGCAGGTATAAATACATGAAAGGATGTGGGTTGCTTTACCAAGTGTTAAGTCAATCTAACGGGATAAATCAATTAACAGCAGGATACCAAGGGAGGAGAAATCTCTTTTTGAAGTGGTAAGAGAGTGGCCTATTGCAGACAGTTGGCAAGAAGGTGTGAGTAACAGTAGGGAGAAAATTGGTATTGTGGGGAATTAAGTTTAGGTTTTGTAATGACCCAACCGCTCCCAGTCTTTATTCAGGCCTAATCTGGTGGTATCTAGTTTGCAAATTAATTCCAGTTCTGCAGCTTCATGTTGGAGTCTGTTTTTGAAGTTTTTTGTTGAAGAATTGCCACTTTGAGGTCTGTAATCGACTGACCAAAGAGATTGAAGTGTTCTCAGACTGTTTTTTGACTGTTATAATTCCTGACGTCTGATTTGTATCCATTTATTCTTTTACGTAGAGACTGTCCATTTTGATCAATGTATATGGCAGAGGGGCATTGCTGGCACATGATGGCATATATCACATTGGTAGATGTGCAGGTGAACAAGCCCCGAATGGTGTAGCTGATGTGGCTAGGTCTTACGATGGTGTCCCAAGTTGAATTCCACCAAGATTTCAACGATTTCCACCCTACCATCAACCTCAGCCTGGACCAGTCCACACAAGAGGTCCACTTCCTAGACGCTACAGTGCTAATAAGCGATGGTCACATAAACACCACCCTATACCGAAAACCTATGGACTGCTATACTTACCTACATGCCTCCAGCTTTCATCCAGACCACATCACACGATCCATTGTCTACAGCCAAGCTCTAAGATACACCCGCATTTGCTCTGATCCCTCAGACAGAGACAAACACCTACAGAATCCTTATCAAGCATTCTTAAAACTGCAATACCCACCTGGTGAAGCGAAGAAACAGATTGACAGAGCCAGAAGGGTACCCAGAAGTCACCTACTACAAGACAGGCCCAACAAAGAAAGTAACAGAACGCCGCTAGCCATCACCTACAGCCCCAAACTAAAACCTCTCCAGTGCATCATCAAGGATCTTCAACCTATCCTGAAGGATGACCCCTCACTCTCACAGACCTTGGGAGACAGGCCAGTCCTTGCTTACAGACAGCCCCCCAACCTGAAGCAAATACTCACCAGCAACTACACACCACAACAAACCCACCAACCCAGGGACCAACCCTGCTACAAACCTCAGTGCCAACTCTATCCACATATCTATTCAAGGGACATCATCATGAGCCATCAATGCCCCTCTGCCATGTACATTGGCCAAACCAGACAGTCTCTACGCAAAAGAATAAATGGACAAATTTGAATCAGGAATCATAACATTCAAAAACCAGTAGGAGAACACTTCAGTCTCTCTGGTCACTCAATAACAGACCTCAGAGTGGGAATTCTTCAACAAAAAAACTTCGAAAACAGACTCCAACATGAAGCTGCAGAACTGAAATTAGCTTGCAAACTAGATACCACCAGATTAGGCCTGAATAAAGACTGGGAGTGGTTGGGTCATTAGAACACCTAAACTTAATTTCCCCAATACTAATTTCTCCCTACTGTTACTCACATCTTCTTGTCAACTGTCTGCAATGGGCCACTCTTACCACTTCAAAAGAGATTTCTCCTCCCTTGGTATCCTGCTGTTAATTGATTTATCCCGTTAGATTGACTTAACACTTGGTAAAGCAACCCACATCCTTTCATGTATTTATACCTGCTCCTGTATCTTTTACTTCCTACATCTGATGAAGTGGGTTCTAGCCCATGAAATCTTATGCCCAAATAAATTGGTTAGTCTCTAAGGTGCCACAAGGACTCCTTGTTTTATTTAACCCAGTAAGTACTTATGAAAATCATTTTCCCTTGGATCATTTGTATCGCAAATACTTACCCATTTCCCTCTTGCTTCTATATGCCATGCTATTCTCTCTCGATGGCTTCTAAGGCCCCAATTCCCTCTAGCTGCTGGAAGGGAAGAGGAGCTTCCTCTCTCCTCTTCTCCTCCTCCATCCCCCCTCCCCCAGCCTCTTGCATGTTAAGAGGGTGGAGGGTCTCACTGACTTTACCTCTCTGCAAAGTATCTTGGCTGCTGCATGGGGAAGAGGGTGTTTCTATTACTCTGCCTCTCCTCTCAGCCTTCTGGCTGCTGTAAGTGTGTGTTTGGAGACAGATTTGTGCTGTGTTCCTCCTAACTGTCTGCAAGTCTGGTGTGTTGTCTTTCTCTGAATCACTCCACTGTCTCCACAGCTTTCTGCAGGAGTGTAAAATTGACACGTTGTATCCAGACCCAGGCTCTGGTCGTAAACCTGATCAGTGTCCTTAATTTCACTCTCGTGCTGCGTAGCTGTACTAGCTCTATCTGCAGGTTCAAGAAGGCAGTACCGTATGTACAGTCCACATTTGTTTTGTGTCTGCAAGGTTATTTCCCTGCAAGGACTCCAGCAATAGGGAAAAGCTTGGCGGGGGGAGCCTTTCCCCACTGCCTCCCCCCCCTTCCAAAACCTTTCATTGACATGTGTAGCTACACGCTGCAGAATGGGCATAGCTTGTTTTTCATGGAGTCATATAGCTGAATACCTTACCAGCTGCCAGGAGTGGTGTGTCGTGTAGATGTAGCCACAGTGAGCAGTACTCTGCAAGCAGCCCTGTTGATTTTAGTGGAACTATTTGTGGAGTAAGATTCTACTCAGTATGAGCAAGAGTGGCAAAATCTGGCCTTGTGAATGGATGACTTGAGAAACGTCCTGCGATAGAGACAAAGGACTGTGTTGTCTCGTTGGCTGAACAAAAGGCTCAGTACTCAGAAGATCATGGTTTTTAGTCCAGCAAGGCCTGTGGCACTCTGACTTTGGGCAAGTCACTTGATCACCTTGTGCCTCAATCAGTCAGGCTAGAAAATTGGATGCAGAGTAGGAGTTGCTTTGCAAAACCAGACTTAAGGCTTGTCTACAGTGGCAATTTACAGCGCTGCAGCTTTCTCTCTCGGGGGTATGGGAAAACACCCTCCTGAGTGCAGCAAGTTTCAGCGCTGTAAAGCGCCGGTGGCTACGCCCCTCGTGGAGATGGTGGTTTTTGTTGTTGTTTGTTTTAGAGCGCAGGGGGAGCTCTCTCCCAGGGCTCTGCTGTGACTATACAGCCCCGTTAGAGCGCCGCTCTGGCAGCACTTTAGCATTGCAAGTGTAGACTAGCCCTTCGCCAGAGATGAGATGCAATCATAAAATCATGGAAGATCGGGGTTGGAAGGGACCTCAGGAGGTCAACTAGTCCAACCCCCTGCTCAAAGCAGGACCAACCCCAACTAAATCATCCCAGCCAGGGCTTGGTCAAGCCTGACCTTAAAAATATCTAAGGAAGGAGATTCCACCCCCTCCCTAGGTAACCCATTCCACTGCTTCACCACCCTCCTAGTGAAATAGTGTTTCCTAATATCCAACCTAGATCTCCCCCACTGCAACTTGAGACCATTACTCCTCGTTCTGTCATCTGCTACCACTGAGACCAGCCGAGCTCCATCCTCTTTGGAACCCCGATTCAGGTAGTTGAAGGCTGCTATCAAATGCCCCCCTCACTCTTCTCTTCTGCAGACTAAATAACCCCACTTCCCTCAGCCTCTCCTTATAAATCATGTGCCCCATCCCCCTAATCACTTTCGTTGCCCTCCGCTGAACTCTCTCCAATTTGTCCACATCATTTCTGTAGTGGGGGCCCCAAAACTGGACACGGTACTCCAGATGAGGCCTCACCAGTGCCTAATAGAGGGGAATAATCACTTCCCTCAATCTGCTGGCAGTGCTCCTACAAATGCAGCCCAATATGCCATTAGTCGTCTTGGCAACAAGGGCATGCTGTTGACTCCATATCCAGCTTCTCATCCACTGTAATCCCCAGGTCCTTTTCTGCAGAACTGCCGCTTAGCCAGTTTATCCCCAGCCTGTAGCGGGGCATGGAATTCTTCCATCCTAAGTGCAGGACCCTGCACTTGTCCTTGTTGAACCTCATCAGATTTCTTTTGGCCCAATTCTCCAATTTGTCTAGGTCACTCTGGACCCTATCCCTACCCTCCAGTATATCTACCTCTCCCCTCAGCTTAGTGTCATCTGCAAACTTGCTGAGTGTGCAATTCATCCAATCGTTCAGATCATTAATAAAGATGTTGAACAAAACCGGCCCCAGGACCGACCCCTGGGGTACTCAGCTCGATGTTTAGTTGGCAGCTGGTATCAAGCGATTGATCACTACCGGTTGAGCCCAACAACCTAGCCAGCTTTCTATCCACCTTACAGTCCATTCATCCAATCTATACTTTAATTTGCTGGCAGGAATACCGTGGGAGACTGTATCAAAAGCTTTGCTAAAGTCAAGATATATCACATCCACAGGAGACTAAAGCCCTGAGGTAAGTGGGGTACCAGGAGGGAGCAGGAGCGCGTGAGCGGGAAGGGCTCCTGCCTCATACTGAGAAAGAGGGGCGATCAGTGAGTTATCTCAAGTGCCTATACACAAATGCATGAAACCTGGGAAACAAGTAGGGAGAACTGGAAGTCCTGGCAAAGTCAAGGAATTGTGATTGGAATAACAGACTTGGTGGGATAACTCACATGACTGGAGTACTGTCATGGATGGATATAAGCTGTTCAGAAAGGACAGGCAGGACAGAAAAGGTGGGGGAGTTGCACTGTATGTAAGGGAGCAGTATGACTGCTCAGAGCTCAAGTATGAAACTGCAGAAAAACCTGAGAGTCTCTGGATTAAGTTTAGAAGTGTGAGCAACAAGGGTGGTATGGTGGTGGGAGTCTGCTATAGACCACCGGACCAGGGGGATGAGACTTTCTTCCAGCAACTCGCAGAAGTTACTAGATCGCAGGCCCTGGTTCTCATGGAAGACTTCAATGACCCTGATATCTGCTGGGAGAGCAATACAGCGGTGCACAGACAATCCAGGAAGTTTTTGGAAAATGTAGGGGACAATTTCCTTGTGCAAGTGCTGGAGGAACTAACTAGGGGCAGAGCTCTTCTTGACCTGCTGCTCACAAACCAGGAAGAATTAGTAGGGGAAGCAAAAGTGGATGGGAACCTGGGAGGCAATGACCATGAGATGGTCGAGTTCAGGATCCTGACACAAGGAAGAAAGGAAAGCAGCAGAATACGGACCCTGGACTTCAGAAAAGCAGATTTTGACTCCCTCCGGGAACTGATGGGCAAGATCCCCTGGGAGAATAACATGAGGGGGAGAGGAGTCCAGAAGAGCTGGCTGTATTGTAAAGAATCCTTATTGAGATTGCAGGGACAAACCATCCCGATGTGTAGAAAGAATAGTAAATATGGCAGGCGACCAGCTTGGCTTAACAGTGAAATGCTTGCTGATCTTAAACACAAAAAAGAAGCTTACAAGAAGTGGAAGATTGGACAAATAACCAGGGAGAAGTATAAAAATATTGCTCGGGGATGCAGGAGTGAAATCAGGAAGGATAAATCACACCTGGAGTTGCAGCTAGCAAGAGATGTTAAGAGTAACAAGAAGGGTTTCTTCAGGTATGTTAGCAACAAGAAGAAAGTGAAGGGTAGTGTGGGCCCCTTACTGAATGATGGAGGCAACCTAGTGACAGAGGATGTGGACAAAGCTAATGTACTCAATGCTTTTTTTGCCTCTGTCTTCACGAACAAGGTCAGCTTCCAGACTACTGCACTGGGCAGCACAGCATGGGGAGGAGGTGACCAGCCCTCTGTGGAGAAAGAAGTGTTCGGGACTATTTAGAAAAGCTGGACGTGCACAAGTCCATGGGGCCGGATGCGTTGCATCCGAGAGTGCTAAAGGAGTTGGTGGATGTGATTGCAGAGTCATTGGCCATTATCTTTGAAAACTCATGGCAATCGGGGAAGTCCCGGGCGACTGGAAAAAGGCTACTGTAGTGCCCATCTTTAAAAAAGGGAAGAAGGAGGATCCTGGGAACTACAGGCCAGTCAGCCTCACCTCAGTCCGTGGAAAAATAATGGAGCAGGTCCTCAAGGAATCAATTCTGAAGCACTTAGAGGAGAGGAAAGTGATCAGAAACAGTCAGCATGGATTCACCAAGGGCAAGTCATGGCTGACTAATCTAATTGCCTTCTATGACGAGATAACTGGCTCTGTGGATGAGGGGAAAGCAGTGGATGTGTTATTCCTTGACTTTAGCAAAGCTTTTGACATGGTCTCCCACAGTATTCTTGTCAGCAAGTTAAAGAAGTATGGGCTGGATGAATGCACTATAAGGTGGATTTAAAGCTGGCTAGATTGTCGGGCTCAAGGGGTAGTGATCAAGTGCTCCATGTCTAGTTGGCAGCCGGTATCAAGTGGAGTGCCCCAAGGGTCGGTCCTTGGGCTGGTTTTGTTCAATATCTTCATAAATGATCTGGAGGATGGTGTGGATTGCACCCTCAGCAAGTTTGTAGATGACACTAACCTGGGAGGAGAGGTAGATACGCTGGAGGGTAGGGATAGGATACAGAGTGACCTAGACAAATTGGAGGATTGGGCCAAAAGAAATCTGATGAGGTTCAACAAGGACAAGTGCAGAGTCCTGCACTTAGGACGGAAGAATCCAATGCACCGCTACAGACTAGGGACTGAATGGCTCAGCAGCAGTTCTGCAGAAAAGGACCTCGGGGTTACAGTGGATGAGAAGTTGGATATGAGTCAACAATGTGCCCTTGTAGCCAAGAAGGCCAATGGCATTTTGGGCTGTATAAGTAGGGGCATTGCCAGCAGATCGTGGGACGTGAGCGTTCCCCTCTATTCGACGCTGGTGAGGCCTCATCTGGAGTACTGTGTCCAGTTTTGGGCCCCACACTACAAGAAGAATGTAGAAAAATTGGAGAGAGTCCAGCAGAGGGCAACAAAAATGATTAGGGGACTGGAACACATGACTTCTGAGGAGAGGCTGAGGGAACTGGGGATATTTAGTCTACGGAAGAGAAGAATGAGGGGGGATTTGATAGCTGTTTTCAACTACCTGAAAGGTGGTTCCAAAGAGGATGGCTCTAGACTGTTCTCAGTGGTAGCAGATGACAGAACAAGGAGTAATGGTCTCAAGTTGCAGTGTGGGAGATTTAGGATGGATATTAGGAAAATCTTTTTCACTAGGAGGGTGGTGAAACACTGGAATGCATTACCTAAGGAGGTGGTGGAATCTCCTTCCTTAGAAGTGTTTAAGGTCAGGCTTGACAAAGCCCTGGCTGGGATGATTTAATTGGGGATTGGTCCTCCTTTGAGCAGGGGGTTGGACTAGATGACCTCCTGAGGTCCCTTCCAACCCTGATATTCTATGACACAGAGCCAGGTATCTCCTCATAGAAGGCAATCAGGTTGGCCAGGCATGACTTGCCCTTGGTGAATCCATGTTGACTGTTCCTGATCACCTTCCTATCCTCCAAGTGCTTCAAAATGGATTTCTTGAGGACCTGCTCCATGTTTTTGCCGGGGACTGAAATGAGGCTGACTGGTCTGTAGTTCCCCAGGTTCGTTCTTCACTTTTTTAAATATGGGCACTATATTGGGCTAGACGGGCAATCATGCATAAGTTCAAAGAGACCTTTTCTATTTGTACTGGTTACTCTTTTTACAGGATTTTCATACTTGTTAGCTAAACCAACAGTGCATGGTTTCCTGGATTGAAAGTCATAGTCGGTTAAATTTAATCAGTGTGATAGGGGAATATTTTTTTTATTACTTGGGCCACTGTGCTCAATTGCTCAATCTTTGCTCAGTTGCTGTGTACTTATAGGTGTTGCCAGTACAAATTGTTGTTTCAGTCCCTAGTGTGCACTTCTCTGAAGAGAAACGCTTTAACAAAGGCATTGTGGGGGGCTGTGTTACTTATGGTATCAGATCGCTTACTCAGACTGATCAAAAGTGTGGCTTTCTAACTGCAACTGCTTACCCTGCACTAAGAAAAGGAGTACTTGTGGCACCTTAGAGACTAACCAATGAAATGAGCTGTAGCTCACGAAAGCTTATGCTCAGATAAATCGGTTAGTCTCTAAGGTGCCACAAGTTACTCCTCTTTCTTTTTGCGAATACAGACTAACACGGCTGTTACTCTGAAACTTACCCTGCACTATGAAGCTGAGCTGTTTCTGGCTCATGCATCATTAGTAATAAAGTTTCTGCAGTTGGAACTTAGTTAATAAATCTGAGTTAGACAAATCCAGTTTACTCTCCTATAGCTGTTGGCTCTGTAGTGCTTTCAGGAGTAAAAATATTTTTTTTTTTGTCAGAGTAAGCTAATATGACTTGGAATTCGCACAGAAACAGACCTTGTGTGTGTGACTTGTTTGATATATGTTTCAATTCCTGTTTGGTGCATTTGTGTGAGGGTTTTAAAAATATTAGTAAAGTTGATCTCCTTAGAATACCTCTACTCTGAAGTTTTCTGTCATAAAGATCTTTGTTCTCAGCATTTAATTAACTTCTAGTCTTAAAAAAGAGGGTGGCAGCTCTCTGTATGATACAAAAAAGAATCCAAATGGGGTTTTGATGCGCTCATGAAGTAATGTGTTCCAAATTTGCAACTTAATTTAAAAAATTGTCTATAAATCTCTCATCTATTACCATGAATTTTCAAGGAGCTCTTTAAAGAGAGCAGCAGTTGAAGTACATCAGAGAGGGAATGCTGTGGGGTTTTTAAGGGGTTTTTATTTGCATTTAGATATTCTGTTTCTTTCTTTTAGCTTTGTAACCTATTTGCTTTGGGTTAGTGTTTTGTTTTGTTTTTTTCCAAATCCTCCCTTCTAAAGTTTTGTGTCCTTATTCCACTTCTAGCCACTGATGATATCGTAAAGGTTGAAGTCTGGGACGTAGTTGACAAAGGTAAAGACTTACTGTTTCCTTTCTAATGCTACTTAGTTCCTTTTTTTAAAACTTAAATTAGAAGAATTTTTATGTGAAATTTATAAACTATTTGCTTTCCTTTCTTTGATAGAAATGTTTGTGTTAATTTCCTGAAGTAACCTTGCAGGGCTGGGAATTCTCCCTCATTACCAGAGGGGCTCAGATGGCTCAGATTTGCCATCTTAACTTCAGGGTGAACAAAGAATTTAGAAGCAGTTGCAAGAAGCCTGAACTTCTCACGAAGTTGGCTCCATTCATTCAAAAATGGACCAAATGATCTGATTCCTAGTATGTTTGGTAAACTTCATTTCCTCTCCCTTGTTAGGCCACTAGTTCATTCTGTTTATAGTAGTACCCATTGAACTGTCTTTTTGAAGGAATAATCTTGTTAGAAGGATAGTTTCACTGTGCAAAATAGTGTGGGGTTTTTTTTTGTTTAAAGTGAATTACTTAGATCCGGTTAAATCATTGCATTTTCTGTGCACTAATCTAAACCATTTGTATAACATGCCTACTAGGGAAAAAAACAGCATGTGTTTTAAAATATATACATTTTTGAACAAAGTCTTGGGAGCTGAGTATTTACATGTGATGACAAAATGTAGCTTTTAAAACATGATAGCATATCAGAAAGAGAACTGTATTTCTAGTTCTTAGGAAGCCAAAAGCTGTACCAAACACACAGTTGGAAGCTGTTGACAGAAAAGAGTTACATATGAATTCCATTTATAGCAGCACATTCTTTTGCATGAACTGAAGTTGTTTGATTTGGGAAAATGACTTGGACATATATCCTTTTAAAAGTGCAATAATGGTTAGAAAAATACTTTGTAAAAATAGCACCCCCTTACTCTGGAGATCTGCCCTTTATGTAATCCTTTGTGATCTGGATCAGATCTGCTGACTAGTGATGAAAATTTACATTTTTATCATCTTACTCCTGTTTTTCCATTCCTGCAGAACCCTTAGAGCCTTGGGAGACTCAGCTGGAATCTGTTCTGGCTTCCATACCCTCAACAGAACCATGAATTAAATCCCAGGAGCACTCTTTTATCTCAAAGTGTACAGAAGTGTGCCACTCACGTGCGCTTTAAATTAATCTTTATTAGAGCTCAGTTGAATCAGGATTACTGGTGAAGTGCGAGCCAGACCCCAGCTTCACTTTCAGAAGTTACTCTAAGCATGCAGCGCTGGCATCCAGGAAGTCCATCTTTTTTTTTATTTCATACCAGATTTGTCTATAGGGAAGTAATTGACTGACTGACTGAATCTAGTAATTGCTAGATTGTCAGGCTCAACGGGTAATGATCAATGGCTCCATGTCTGGTTGGCAGCCAGTATCAAGCGGAGTGCCCCAAGGGTCAGTCCTGGGGCCGGTTTTGTTCAATATCTTCATTAATGATCTGGAGGATGGTGTGGATTGCACCCCCAGCAAGTTTGCAGACGACACTAAACTGGGAGGAGAGGTAGATACGCTGGAGGGTAGGGATAGGATACAGAGGGCCCTAGACAAATTAGAGAATTGGGCCAAAAGAAATCTGAGGAGGTTCAACAAGGACAAGTGCAGAGTCCTGCACTTAGGACGGAAGAATCCAATGCACAGCTACAGACTAGGGACCGAATGGCTCGGCAGCAGTCCTGTAGAAAAGGACCTAGGGGTTACAGTGGACGAGAAGCTGGATATGAGTCAACAGTGTGCCCTTGTAGCCAAGAAAGCCAATGGCATTTTGGGATGTATAAGTAGGGGCATAGCGAGCAGATCGAGGGACGTGAGCGTTCCCCTCTATTCGACACTGGTGAGGCCTCATCTGGAGTACTGTGTCCAGTTTTGGGCTCCATACTACAAGAAGGATGTGGAAAAATTGGAGAGTCCAGCGGAGGGCAACAAAAATGATTAGGGGTCTGGAACACATGACTTCTGAGGAGAGGCTGAGGGAACTGGGATTGTTTAGTCTACAGAAGAGAAGAATGAGGGGGGATTTGATAGCTGCTTTCAACTACCTGAAAGGTGGTTCCAAAGAGGATGGATCTAGACTATTTTCAGTGGTAGCGGATGACAGAACAAGGAGTAATGGTCTCAAGTTGCATTGGGGAAGATTTTAGGTTGGATATTAGGAAAAACTTTTTCACTAGAAGGGTGGTGAAACACTGGAGTGCGTTCGTTACCTAGGGAGGTGGTGGAATCTCCTTCCTTAGAAGTGTTTAAGGTCAGGCTTGACAAAGCCCTGGCTGGGATGATTTAATTGGGGATCGGTCCTGCTTTGAGCAGGGGGTTGGACTAGATGACCTCCTGAGGTCCCTTCCAACCCTGATATTCTATGATTCTACTGTGAACTTGTGATCCTGTGACGCCAGTATTTTATTTTATATCTGAGTTACTTCTCAGAGCAGAGCTGCACTTTAAACTCCAAAGATTTGTCATCCTGGTGGCAAAACAGGCTAAGACAGACCTGGCATTTGCAGAAGTTAACTGACTTCCGGTGGTGGAGTGTGCCTGAAGTTTAAAGGGGAAAATGTCATTGTTAGAATCCCTGTTTATGGAATAAACAAACCCAAGTTTTTTTTAAGTAGTTACAGGTTTATGTGCTTAGTTAGTGCAGTGTAATGCAGTCCAACTCTGACAGTAGTGCAATTCTGTGATAAACGCACCTCAAGCAAAAATGCAAACTAGCCATTAAGGAATTGTTCATATCTCACTGTTTCATCCTTTAATATGATCTCATTTAATTTTTCGTCATGTGCACTCAGGCCAAAAAATCCTCCTGCATGATGCTTTGGGTGAGAGTGACACTAGTCTAGACCGTAGCCATTTCTTAGCAAAGCCTCCAGTGCTGTTGCAGTTGAATGCTGATGGGATCTGATCTTTGCTTTACCCTCTCCTAGTGGACCCTGTGTAATGTGTATACTTAGAGTTGTGCAGTGTGCTGCATTTACAAAACTGCCTTTGAAAATGCCACCAACTCGTACACTCTGAATGTGGCATTTTGAAGTTGTTGTTCCATTGTTCAGAAAGTGCTCCGAACTTTTTTTTTAAAGCTAACATTAATTTCTTGATATCTACTAGCTGGGAAGCGTGGCTGACCACCATTCTGCTGCCTGTCTGAAGCTTTCCAATGAATAACCATACCCCCGTTGTTTTGGGTTAACCCTTTTGTAACCAGTCATTAGCAACAGAAATTATTTCAGTTGTCGAATACTGGAATTCTGTAAGGACTGCTTATCATGGGGAGTGCCATTTTGAGTGTGAACATTTATGGATTAATATTTTCTAGTAAACCTGCTGAGGAGTTTATGATGGGCCAGACTATTTCATGGAAGAATTCCTAAGCTGCTGGCTTCCTTTGTTCTGATTTCACAGGCGAAGCACTATCATGTTTAAATCCTCTGAGGAGAGCATTTATTGGTTAACTGCTCTATTTTGTCCTTGACCTCAACAAGGAAAAGCTAAACACATTTCCTGTTGTCACGATTTGTTTTACATCCACATCTGCCAAAAAAGCATATTTTACAAGCATTCATTCTGTATTTTTCAGATGGATTAAACACTGAAAATAAAATGGTTATAAAAGCATTTCATTTCTTTGCTGCGGGGCTGGCATCAAAGGCTTCTTTTACTCAACAGAAATGAGTAGCAGGAGCATTCAAACTGTCAGAATAGGTTCTGTTGAAGATAGACTGATCTATAGATTGCAGTAAGGAATTTCAGTGTCAGATTCTGCAGTTCTATAATTCCATTAAACCTTTTTGGTCATGAACATCTGGAACAAAGGTTTCAGGATAGCAGCCGTGTTAGTCTGTATTGGCAAAAAGAAAAGGAGGAGTTGTGGCACCTTAGAGACTAACCAATTTATTTGAGCATAAGCTTTCGTGAGCTACAGCTCACTTCATCGGATGCATAAAGTGGAAAGTACAGTGAGGAGATTTTATATACACACAGACCATGAAAAAATATATATTGTAAGGAGAGTAATCACTTAAGATGAGCTATTACCAGCAGGAGAGTGGGGTAGGGGGAGAGAGAACCTTTTGAAGTGATAATCAAGGTGGACCATTTCCAGCACATTTCCAGGAGTTAACAAGACCGTCTGAGGAACAGTTGGGGGGGATAAACAAGGGGAAATAGTTTCACTTAGTATAATGACTCAACCACTCCCAGTCTCTATTCAAGCCTAAGTTAATTGTATGCAATTTGCAAATTAATTCCAATTCAGCAGTCTCTTTGGAGTCTGTTTTTGACTTTTTTTTGTTGAAGGATAGTCACTTTGTGGTCAGAAATCGAGTGACCAGAGAGATTGAAGTGTTTTCCGACTGGTTTATGAATGTTATAATTCTTGACATCTGATTTGTGTCCATTTATTCTTTTACGTAGAGACTGTCCAGTTTTACCAATGTACATGGCAGAGGGGCATTGCTGTCACATGATGGCATATATCACATTGGTAGATGTGCAGGTGAACGAGCCTCTGATAGTGTGGCTGATGTGATTAGGCCCTATGATGGTGTCCCCTGAATAGATATGTGGGCACAGTTGGCAAGTGGCTTTCTTGCAAGGATAGGTTCCTGGGTTAGTGATTCTGTTGTGTAGTGTGTGGTTGCTGGTGAGTATTTGCTTCAGGTTGGGGGGCTGTCTGTCAGCAAGGACTGGCCTGTCTCCCAAGATCTGTGAGAGTGATGGGTCGTCCTTCAGGGTAGGTTGTAGATCCTCGATAATGCGTCGGAGAGGTTTTAGTTGGGGGCAGAGTTAATTCAGAAGAACACTTTCTAAGTTTGCTCTTCTTTTAATTTCTAAAACAAAATCAGTATCTGTAAAATGTGATAAGTGAACTCACTAGTACTAACTGTGGTATTTAATCCATGATGTATTTCAATTCGTGTGACTCTAAACAAATTGTGAACAGCTGTGTTAAGCCAGTGTTTTGCAAAGTATGGGCTGCACCCCCTGGAGGAGTGGGGAGGGACGGTTACAGGGTTCTCAGAGTTGTGTACACTAGAATTTTTAATTTGAGTTAAATGATTGCCTTTTTGTTTCAAATTAGCTAACTCGCTTGTCCATGCTAGTCTGAACACCCCACGTGTTTGTGATTTATAAGAACATGTTAGTGAACTTGAGTTAACTGGCAGTCAGTTCACTAGAGGTTGTTTTTTTCTTTAACTTGAACATAGATAAATGATCAGTTCTTCTCTAGCACCTCAGCTTTCATTTGTCTCTAGCTGTTGTGATTGTAGAGGAAAAAGCTTAACCAAGGCAGCTGGAATTTGCAAAGAACCTGAAACAATAGCTCTGAGGGGTGAGCCACACCATATGTTTTAATGTGTGCTAGATCGGGTGCCCATAGTGATACTTTAAATGTCCGCTTACATTCTTTTCAGAGCAATGAAATAATCAAAGAAAGGAGAGGAAGGATCACAATATAAAGCTCTCCACAATCTACTCTGAATGACCATTCATTTTGATGCCGTGAGTAGGAGGGCTTGGAAGATACCACTTATTCTTTCCCCTAGTCTAAAAGGTGCCAACCCCAGCAAGGCATCCAAACCCCGCAGAGCAGCCAAGCCCAAGGACCCAGGGGAGTGCGGTGTTTTGTTAATGAAAAAATTGAATGTTGCTACTTAGTTGCAAGGTTTTTTTTTAATTCGTTAAGGAATATGACTGTAATCTTGCACAGCAATGTTCTATTTCAGTTTAAAATCACACATTCAAACATTTCTTAACATCCCGTATGAATGTACAATATTCCTAAAAATTTTAAGGACGCATTTTAAAATACAATTTAATTTCCTTTAATTAAAATTCTGGGTGATCTTTAACAGCCCATGGTGAGGTTGATTTTAGATTAATTGATTTAGTTTAATTTTCTTGAAGGAGGCTTCAGCTTTCAAATGTTGGGGTAATGCTGGTTTAACCTTTGGGCAGTGGGAGTTAAGAACATCACAGTATCGTCTCTCTCCCGAGCAAAAAATGCCCTTCTCTCAGTACACCTCACAATGCCAAATGACTCCTTTAAATACAGTCCTGTGGGTCCCTTAACATGGCCTGCATAGCAGCTTTAATATGGGAGCTAATTACTTTTGCGTCACATTGGATACGTAAACCTGCCACTTAGTTTTGAGCTGCACAGTTGCGACTAAAGACGTTAACACTGCATAGGAGGATTCCATGCCATTTGGTTCCGGCAGTTGAGGCATATGTTCCCCACTCCCAAAAGAACAATACAGTAAGGTGCTGTCATCCCTATGGGGGAGAGTTAAGGTATATGAAGCAGTTTCTTAACTGAGCATTTCTACATGGGGAAATACCTAGAATAGCAGGATTAAGTTCAACCACGCAAAAGCAGTCTTAGTGCAGCATAAGAGTGTCCACCCTGGGAGCCAGTATAGAATCGCTTTTGTGTTTTAAATTCACATGCTGGCTAATTTTTGCAATAGTGTCGATGTGTAGACAAGCCCTAATGTTCACATTCCTCTCAGGTTTCAGAGGAACAGCCGTGTTAGTCTGTATTCGCAAAAAGAAAAGGAGTACTTGTGGCACCTTAGAGACTAACCAATTTATTTGAGCATGAGCTTTCGTGAGCTACAGCTCACTTCATCTGATGAAGTGAGCTGTAGCTCACGAAAGCTCATGCTCAAATAAATTGGTTAGTCTCTAAGGTGCCACAAGTACTCCTTTTCTTATTCCTCTCAGGATACATGCAACAGTTTTAACAGCTTTTTTTAAAGTGAATATTGAGCAGATGAAAAGGGGTGAATCCCTGTAAGGGTGTTTGTATGTTATCCAAGACAGAAAGAGGCTGAGGGTTGTTTTTTGTATATGAAAGTTGTATTTTAGCAGTACTCTAACTTCTGTGACCTTCCTCAGTAAGAAGACTGTTTGGCTCATCTAGATTAGCCTTTGGCCAATGTACTGGAGGACTGGTTTTTGGTAGTACATTTTCTAGTTTTTTGTCCAGTTGAATTCTGAAATGTGTTGAGTGCCAAATTCCCTTCTCTTGTGAGATGATTCCACAGCCCAATAGATCTTAGGTCTTGTCTACATTAAAGAATTATATCGGCCCAAGTTAGGTCAATGTACAGCCACCACAGTAATTACTGTGGCTTTTCATGTCTGCGTTACCCTCCTTCTGCAGGTGATGCGTGTCATCACCAGGAATGGTTGCAACAACTTAAGTGGAGCAATGTTGGGGCTGTCAGCCCCACCTCAGAGCTCACCGCTGCAGGTAGTCTCTTCCCCGCCCCCCCAGACCCCCCTCCACCACCACGGGGCTCACCATTGCAACCCCCCACCCCTACCCGCTGCCGTGGGGCTCACCGCTGCAGCCACCCTTCCACCCCACCACCGCCACGGGGCTGTCCCTGTGTCAACTTAACTCTGTAGTGTAGACCAGGCCTTATTGTTAAGCTTTTCCTGCCCTTTCACTTAAATTTATTGTGCATGCTTCTTTGGATTGGTGCATCTTATAAATTGCCATAAGATTCCCTTTGTGCAGCCTCTTCCTGGCCTTCCCTTCGTATACTTGTGGGGTGTTTCTCTTCCCCCTCTCCCCACCACAATCCTCCTTTAGGGTTTAGACAAGTTGCATGGTTTTTAGCTTTTTTGTCTTTCCTCAGGAGTTTGTCCCATTTGCCCCTAATCATATTGGTTGTTAAATTCCCTTACAGCAGTTCAAACCAAAGCACCTAATGGATTCTCTAAAACCACATTTAAAGCATTCATAATACTGTTTGCTTCAGGTTTATGCAACAGCACTGAGCTCTCATAATCTTTCCTGGGAAGGTTGCATCCTGAAATGTTTGCCTTTTTGCAGTTGGCTATATTGTGCAATTCAGTTGTCAGGTATTGTTGCACTGTGCTTCTCCAGTGCTAGCAGGAACAAAAGGTGGAACAGTCAGAGCCTCTTTTCTTTCTTTACAGAGAGCAGGCCCCAGGTGGTGTTCTTTCATTCGTTTCTGGTTGTTTGCCAGGAGGGCTGCAGTAGGCTTTCCTTCTATTAACCTTCATGTTAAACAGACCTGATAGTATTTCCCCTCAAGGCCGGCTGACTCCCCCTCTATCAAGCTTATAGAAAGAAGTGGGTCTGCTTTAAATGTAGGATGCAAAACACTTTATCCTGTCCAAGGACAAACCTGCCACTGAGAAATTATCCTCAAACACACATAGTCTACTGAGGCTATGTCTTCATTAGAAATGCTGCAGGTGTGCAGCTTAGTGCCTCAGTGTAGATACTCACTACAGCAATGGGGAGGGTTTTCCTGTCACTAGTCAATCCACCTCCCCAAGAGGTGGTAGTTAGGTCAACAGAAGAATTCTCCCCTTGACTTAATTCTGTCTACACTGGGGGTTCGGTTGGCTTAACTACGTTGCTTGGAGATGGATTTTTCACTCCCCCAAGCCACGCAGCTGGGTTGACCTAACTCTTGATGACCATTGCACCAGCCAGAGAGACTAGAGTTAATAGCAGGTTTCAGAGTAACAGCCGTGTTAGTCTGTATTCGCAAAAAGAAAAGGAGTACTTGTAGCACCTTAGAGACTAACCAATTTATTTGAGCAATAGCGTTTTACCAGGCATTGTAGAGTTTAGTTCCCAGATCTGGCTCAGTCTGAAAATCCACAAATCTCTGGGTGACACCAAGGTCAAATGTCAACTGGGGAATGCTCTGCCTAATTTAATGTTTCTTCCATAACTCTCTCCTTTCTAAGGAAAATGCAAAAAACGTGGAGATGGTTTGAAACTGGAGAACGACCCTCAGGAGGTGAGCCACCTTTGAGATGCAAATGTGTCTCCCTGTTCTTGTTAAGTGATTGACAGCTGACAACATGCAATCTCTTATGTCAAAGTTCAGATGTAGCTCGCACTCATATCTGTGTTCAGGGTGATGTGGCTGACACGTCAGCCGGAACTTGCTTCCAGGCTGAGGCGCTAGGCTGCCCCAGGGCATTGCACGGAGGGTCTGACCCACTGCAGCAATTCTGGCAGTTTCCACCCTCCCCTGTTCCCTCTAGGGCATTGTATCTGTTGAGTTATGATGACAAAAGGGAGATAGAACCAGAACAGGGAGACCAAGGTACCTTTTCAGGGTTCGTCATTGACTCATTGTGTGATCTGAGGCAAATCACTTAACGCGATGCCTTAGCTGATCAGCTGTACAGTGGGGAAAGCGATCACTCACCTTTTTAAAAGTATTTTGAAATGTGCAGGTGGAAAGGGGAGTATTAGTACCAGATATTATGATGGGAGCAAACTGAAGGGAGCATATGCCCTCTTGACAGCAGCATTGCTGTTGTGCACGACATGTATACATGTGAAGTCAGGACATGTGACGCCTGCCTCCCCAGACAGCGTTTTGACCCCAGATGCACTTAGAGCTTCTTTCACAAAAATCCCATTGTGCTCCCCTTTCAGGAAAGGGTGGCTTGAAGTCTCTGCTCACTTAATCTCTTTTAATTCTTGAAGTGCTTCGTTGCTCTTGGTCATGTGATGGTTCCCTGCAGGGCCCAGTGAATGAGAAGTATCCCACTTTGTGCTCTGTAACCATTCTATTGAAATCAATGGGCCAATATGGTTGGTGTACAGAAGGGGTTAATTCATTCCCAATCTAGTGACTTCCCTGCTAGCACATAGATAAAGAGACTCCCTTTGATTCAGGTGTTTCTCTGGCCATGACATGCCCAGTCATAAGTTCGAAGCCCACTTTCCCAGTGTGAAGCTATGTATGAAAGCAAATCATACTGCTGCTGTGCCATTAGAATGGAGGGTAATTTCACATTAAGATGTAGCCCTGCTGCAGGTACAAGATTGTAATGGGATCCTGCAAATTTGCAATTAGGACTGCAAATACTGAATTTGGAAAACAATCTTAATGCGGCAAAGTGTACTATTGTTACCAATCAATATTGCTGCTAGAAAGTGCCAGTCTCACTCAGGGCTGGGGAAGGGTGCAGCAGAAGACACTCTCTGGCTGTGCAGATCAGCAGTGCATAGCACAGCAAACGTTCAGGTTTGGAAAGGAACAAAGAAAGGGAGCTGCTTTACTCTAGACATGTTTTGCCTATTGCAGGGGTTCTCAAACTGGGGGGTCAGGACCCCTCAGGGGGTCGTGAGGTTATTACATGGTGGGGTCGCAAGCTGTCAGCCTCCACCCCAAAGCCCACTTTGCATCCAGCATTTATAATGGTGTTAAATATATTAAAAAGTGTTTTTAATTTATAAGGGGGGGGGTCACACTCAAAGGCTCGCTATATGAAAGGGGTCACCAGTACAAAAGTTTGAGAACTACTGGCCTATTGTATCCTGTAGCTGTCTATGGAATCAGCTTGTCAAGAGGGGATCTAGGGTGATGGGCTCGAGAGGAGAATGAGATTGCAAGTGCTAAAATACTCCTGCTCTCTTAAATCGAACACTTAGCTTTTCACAGAACACTGGCAGCTCTCAGATCGTGCTCACTCAGGCGGTGTAAGCAGTGAGCTATTTGAGAAGCCTTGTTCAAGTGGTGGGGTAAAATCCAGTGGTGCTCTTTTTTGTGGAAATGCTCCCATTGGAAACCTTGGTACTCTTCTTGATACCGATTTGTTTTTCTTAGAAGTCTGAAGCTGTAAGAGCTGGAGTATTTACGGTTTGTGTTTCTTTCTGTTTCCAGGCAGAGTCAGAGTTGGCTCTGGATGCGGAGTTTCTTGATGTGTATAAAAACTGCAATGGAGTAGTGATGATGTTCGACATCACCAAGCAGTGGTAAGAGAGGAGCAGTGATACATGCAGCTTGAGTCTCACTTGTTTAATCAAAACAAATGATCTTTAGATTCTGTGATTTCTAAGCACATAAAGGTCCAATGAGCTGAAACAGGTTCCTGGCACCTAAAATAATTTTGCCTGTTTTTAATCTATTCCCCTGTAAAACACAACTTAATCTGTTCTAAACTAGCTGTCTCCCTCCATGTCCACTGATCTGCAATTCCCACTGTGCAGCAGGCTGAGGGGAAACAATTAGAAAATGCCTTTTGCAGAAGTTACTTATCCAGCACCCAGAGTGTGTTGAGCACCTCCAAAGGTAGATGACAAAGTCCCTGCTCCAAAGAGCTTCCAGTCTCAAGTGTAGGCATAATATTTAATGGGAGAGGTGAAAGTCACAAACAGTGGGGAACAGGGAAGAGAGCCCGAGGGGAATAGGGAAATGTGGGTTTGTAAGTGCTCTGTGGACACAGCTTGGGGCTTCATTTGTTGGGCTCTTTTTTTATTCCCTCTGCTAAGGGAGAGGAAACATGGAAGTGGGGATGGGAAGGGAAGGTGAAAGTGAGAGTGCAGGGGTGGCAGGAACTGGGGAAGAGGAAAACAAATAGAGTAGTCCTAGTTTCAGAGTAACAGCCGTGTTAGTCTGTATTCGCAAAAAGAAAAGGAGGACTTGTGGCACCTTAGAGACTAACCAATTTATTTGAGCATGAGCTTTCGTGAGCTACAGCTCACTTCATCGGATGCATACCGTGGAAACTGCAGAAGACGTTTCATGGTCTCTGCGTATATAATGTCTTCTGCAGTTTCCACGGTATGCATCCGATGAAGTGAGCTGTAGCTCACGAAAGCTCATGCTCAAATAAATTGGTTAGTCTCTAAGGTGCCACAAGTACTCCTTTTCTTTTTGAGAGTAGTCCTAGTGTGTCAGGGACATTGATTGGCCCAAGCTACCGCTTGTGCCTTCAGCTTACAAGGGAGAATTGCTGTCTTTTGGGTGAAAAGATGTCATGAACCCCTATGGGCAGTAATACATGAAATCCTAATGGGAGAGGGTTACCCATTGCTGGAACTCTCTTCTGTAGGCCTCACCACCCGATGCAGTGTTGTTTGGTATGCTCTTTAATTTCATTAGAGTTCTTGGCAGACTTCTGCACTCCAGCACTTCAAAATAGACAGGTGCTAAAGCTATTTTACTTATCCGTATAATAGATCAGCCTGTCTAGACACTGGGATATAGATCATGCAACTTTAGCCACTCTGTATCGGTACAGTGTGTACTGGCTGCAAGACAGGGATACTTGAACACAAATTCCTTAGCACGAGACAAGGAGGGCCCTCAGTTAAAATGATAAACCTAAAGTGGATCAAAGGAAATATTTCTATATGTAGCATATAACCTGTGGAACTCACTACCACACCGAATTGTAAAGGCAAATAGCTTAGCAAACTTGCTGATTCTGTGTATAAGAATTGCACTTCCTATTCCTGAGGGCGTTCTGCACCAAAAAATTAAAAATTCTGAGCACAATATTTTAAAATTTTGCAGATTTTATTTGTCAGTAAATAAATGTGGAGGCTTCAGCCTAGCAGTGAGGAGCACAGGCCATTGGTTGCACTGAGGTGGGAGATCATCCTACAGCCCCCCCACCCCTGAACAGGGACTCCGCGGTGAAGCTGCACCTGACTATGAGACTGTGTAAGGGCCAAGCCTGCCCCAGAAACACCCTGGGGTCCTGCCCCTCTGCATCAGGGCATGCAGGCTCAGCCTAGCAGGATCCAAGTGTAGAGGGGCTTAGTGTGGGGAAGAGGGTTCTGTGTGGGGCAGTCTGGGTGTGGGCAGCTCCGTGGGTGATCTGAATGTACAGGGGCTCATTGGGGGGTTCCAGGTGCAGGGGCAATGGGACTGTGCAGGGCAGTCCAGGTGAAGGGGGTTGGGGCTCAGCATGGGGGTCTGGATGTGAGGGAGGTCGGGTGGGGGTGCAGGTGCAGCTGGTTGGGGCTCAGTGGGGTCGGTGTCTGGGGGGGCTCATCGGGGTGGTGCAGGGGCGGTGGGGGTTCGATGTGCCTCCTTAATGGGGGAGCCCCAACTGCAGCTGCTGCAGAGGGGATGCCGCATGCTGGACTCCCGCCCCACCATCCCATCCCATCCCCCCACCCCACAACCTCCCCTTTCCCCACCTTCTCCCATATCTCAACCCCCTTCCTTTCCCATTGCCTTTTTCCTCCAGCCTTACCACGCCCACCCCCACCCCCCTCGACCTGCCCCACCAGGGCGCTCACTATTGGACAGGGTGGATCCCAGCACACAGAAGGCAAGCACAACTGGCACGGGGACTCGAGGCAGCATCCAGGCACCTCTGCGCCCACAGAATTTGAGTGGGGGGGCAGTGGCACATGACTCCGTGTGCCCCCCCCACCTTGCCTCTGTTTTGGGGGCAACACCCCTCCAAACTACATCCCTGGGCATTCCCAGCCCCACCCCTACCCTGGCACAACTTCCCTGTCACTTTCTGCAGGGAAGCAAAGAAATCTGCAGTGGGGACATGTTTCCTTCCTGTGCACAGTGGCACGGAATTCCCCCAGGAGTAACTTACACTATCTTTGATGACAACAAGAGCAAAAAGGGCATAATCCCAATCACCAGCTGGGGTGAGGAGAATATTCTCCCTATCCTCACACAACAGTGCAGAGTGTAGCCTTCTAGACTATTTTATATGGGTCCCTGCTCAAGGTACAGGACTGAGGTAGTTGGGCTGTTCTCTGTGAAATAACAATATTAACTCAGAATGTGTCTGTGTCGTCTGTAGGTGGGCCTCAGAGGAAACTCACATGTGAGATTTGTACTTTGAATTTTTCTGTTTGCTTTGCAACTTTTCTGACTATGTATGCTAGTTTCCATTGTGTGCATGTAAGCTGTAAATGTAATATTGCTGAGAGTTCAACTAACCCATCAAGTGTGCTCACACTAATTATTTGTTTCGCCTTTTATTTGGTAAAGGACATTTAACTACATATTGAGGGAGCTTCCTAAAGTGCCCACCCATGTTCCAGTGTGTGTGCTTGGGAATTACCGTGATATGGGAGAGCACAGGGTCATTCTGCCAGATGACATGCGGGAGTTCATTGATAATCTGAACAGGTAAACAGGGCTGGCACCATACTGGCTTTCTGGGAGAGCAGCACGCCTCCCCTTCTTTTCCATGCAATCCAGCCCCAGTTAACAGCATTGCTGTTATCTTCCAGACATGTGTGAGCCATTGAATTGCTCCCTTCTCATCCTTTTGGGTTTGATATCCCTGTATATTGTCCCTTTATACTGGGCTTTCTTCTCACTCTGTGGTGTTCCTACCGAACCTAAAAGGCCTGCACTGGGGGGGGTGATTCTCAGTTCACAGAGTCAGTGAATAGCAGTGAGAGTCCCTGTGGTGCAGGCCTTTCAGAACTGCTCTATCCAAATGGAATTGTACTTCAGCCCTTCCTTTTGGGCTGTCTTTTTTTTTTTTTTTTCCTTGCTGAAAGATTTTGCATATTACTTCCCCCTACACAACTGTTCTATGAGCATCCATGCTCTGAAACCAGCATAGTGCCACTAGCTTTTTCTCCCTCTCTCCCACACCCTAGAGATCGAGCATCCCCATTGCAAGACTACAGATCCTGATCACTTCCAGGCTGTGTTCTCCCAACTGCCTGCCAAGCCTCTACTCTGGCATTTCTTGGAATCTGGCCACAAGGCTCTCTTTCGTTATAGGTTTCAGAGTAGCAGCCGTGTTAGTCTGTATCCGTAAAAAGAAAAGCAGTACCTAAGGTGCCACAAGTACTCCTTTTCTTTCATTATAGATACTGCCCTTGTTCGGCAGCAATCAATCAATCCACCTCATCCTGCCTTTCTCCTTCTGAGGGTTTTTACAAAAGCTTTTTTGTGTAACACGTTTTCTTGTAAAGTCTCTCACTCACTTATGCCTACATCAGACATGTAGAAATGGAATCCATCACAAAGAGTGGCTTTGTACTAGTTCTTTTATAGCCACATCTATTCATATTATACACACCGTTATCCAAGGTGAACTAATGTAACTTTCATGCCCAGTGCCGAGGTTTTTAATAGCTTCATTTAGGTCTGTTTATGGTATTAGAAATAAAAATGCACTGTAAGAAATGCACTTGTACAGCTGTGAAATACTTGGTTCAGTAAGCCATTGGCCCAGCGTCCCAGCAGAGCAGTTCGGACTGTCGGTTGCATGACACAATAACACAACAGCTGCACTTAAGCCTTTCCTCACCAGCCTTCTAAAGGGGTAAAGAGTTAATTTGGCTCCTTATGAGCTGTAAACAAAATAATGAGCCCCCTAGCAGGGTGAACTGTCAGCCCAAGTCTTGGGGTTGAAGATTTTCCTGAGAGATGAGGATTGCTCACGGTATAGGAGTCAGCACGTGCCTCTGCTTTGTATGTAGTCAGTTGGTCTCTGTGTAATTTTCTTTCCTCTGCTCATCTGATTTGGAACAGACCTCCTGGCTCATCTTATTTTCGCTATGCTGAATCTTCCATGAAGAACAGTTTTGGCCTCAAGTACCTGCACAAATTCTTCAACATCCCATTCTTGCAGCTGCAGGTAAGAGTCCGGGATTTACATGGTGCAGAGTGGGTGGGGAGAACTATCCTTTCCACAGGAACTCATGTGGGGATCCTTTTCCTCTGATGACCTGCTTTTCAGTTGTTAAAGGAGCCTGGACAGATTATTGCTTTCAGGAGAGTGTTGTTAACAAAAGTGACTGAGCATTTTGTTTCCCATAACTGCAATGTGTCACTGCTGGTGAAGTGCGTGCTCTTCATTACCTACCTAAGCATACCCTTATCAATGTATAAAGGTTCCAAGGGTCTGTACCGTGCAATGTACAGGATGTGCAGGAATAAATCTGTACATTGCAGTGTTAATAGGCCAACAAGTCAAAATGGTATCTAAACTGTTACACACGTGTATTTTTGTTAATATACAAACTTTTCTTAAATGTGGCCAATTAATTAAAACTCCATTAAGAAAATATCCATCAGTGAACTGAATGGCTTATGGGATGTGTGAAAAGTTGTGTGTCCTGATTTTCAATTGAAATTAAGCCCCCTTTGGTGGCAGCCACAGATCTTGACTCTGACATGGTTGTTCAGCAGTCTGTCTGGTTCCTTTGGACAGGTATCTGCATCTTGGAAATCTCTCCCCCTTGTTGGCAGCCTCATCAGAGAGGCAAGGACTGAATGGGCCATGGTGGCTGAAATACCTTGTACCCCACAGGGGCTGTGGTCCTGCTGGCATAGTGCGGGGACGCGTGTGGTCTGGTGGCACTGCCATGGCTGTACCCTCTCCATGGTCAGAGGACTTCAGATCACACTCTAGTGTCTTTCATCAGCACTAAATTAACTTTAAAGAATACATTTTGTGTATGTGTGTGTGTGTGTGTATCTAGAAGAACAAACATAGCTCAAATGCTAGTCCAGACTGGTTAAAGCTCAGTTAATGTCTGTCATCCATTCAGTACTCCGTAAAGCAAACACAGCAAAGAAAGAGAGACCTTGGTATAAAAACACAGTGAAATCCAGCTAGATAGTAAATTCTCCAAGGAGAAACTGTATAAATCTGACACTTGCACTCATCTCTGCACTCAGTAGAGAATGTCGAAATCCCTACAGCTACAGTCTGGTGGTACAGATATTTGGGGTTTGCAGCCTCGGTTTCTACAATAAAGTGCCATCCTGCCAAAAACCACGCAGAATAACCTGTTCCCATATTACTGCTGGAATGCACTCTTACAGGTCTCCCCTTGTTCCATATCTACCCGGGGAGAGCCAGCTCAGGCTTTCTGCCAGACTCACTGGGCTTCTGATCACAGTTCATAATGATACTCTCTCCTGTCAATATGTGGAATGATTGTCTTAAATGGAGGCATTACCAGAAAGTGCTCAAGTTTTTCATAGCTTTGTCTGTGCTTTAGCACCTTTAGTGAGAGGGGAATCTTAAGGGACCTTTCATTTATATATGCTGAGAAAAAACAAACTTGATGTACATGATTTATGTAACTGAGAATTGAAGCAAATAAGGCTGCTTAATAATCTTTAAACAATGCAGTATAATAAAATAACTGAACTGAATCAAGAGGTAATTAATGTCTGTTTACATGGAAACGCAAAGAATGTGATTTAGAGTCCCTGTGGTGCTAAGATTGAGTGGCCATTGCTCAGATGGGTGATGTGCTTGAGATGACCTACTTGCATTCCAAGTCTCTTCTGTTCATTAGAGATGCCATCCAGTACAGTTCACGGACTGTGGTGCTGGGTGCAGCTGGCTGCAGCAATACCTGAAATGCAAATCCAGAGTTAATGTGTGAAGAGGTTACTGTTTAACCAGTTACTCTAGACTCTTTGCTTGAGCTGTTAGGTTCACATTGAGGGTGGGAGAGGATTCAAGCAGGAGCCTGCTCTGTCACTAATTCAGAAGCATTTGGGTAAACTGCGTCACTGGCAGCAGGTTCTAGAAGACATGAATGTGCAACACAAAAAACCTGCAGAAATGCCTCAAGGACCATTAGCTTATCTAGAACAGGCTTCTGCTAATATTCCTACACCCATGAAGCAAGCATGATTAAGAAAGATGTTTGAATTTAGATCTTTGAGTAGTATTTTAACTTAAAGTGACATGAAATATTAAACTTTCTACCTTGTATAATATGTGATGTAATTTGTAGTATAAAAATAAATTATGTTTTACTGCGACAGTGGGACACAACTAAGCACAAGGGCCAGAGGCAGGACTTTGATTGGCATACACACTGACATCATTGTTAGATAAAAATGCATGCAGATATGTTTGCCTCCTGCACTAAAAGCCTGCAGCTGATGAGCTTTGACCTCTCCCTATCATTAAAAGGCTAAGATGGACCGACTCCAGTTGATGCCACTTACAAAGGTACTTGGAATTTCACTTCCCTCAGCCCAGAATTTGTTTCTCCGTGCTTGTCAGAATCTGTCAGGCCATTGACATGCTCTCCAGCCACCTCTCACAAACATATGCAGGGTTTTGAATGCAGCGCTTCCTGTCCCAAAGCTCAGAAACCACAGAATGAGTGTTTCCTGTGTCACCTGTATTTGTAACCAGGTCTCTTGGGAAACAAACCACTAACTTATGTGGCTCAGTCACTCCAGGCCTCTGCCTTCTCCTGCTGTACTAATGAGAATCTTGCTCTTGGATTCAGTGGGAGTAGGAGTGGACCCTTTGGGGCTCACTACAGAGAGGAAGTGCAACATGTTGGAGAACAGTGTGTGATGAATGCACTAGACCTAGCCCACAGTGATGCTGTTCTTGCTTTCATAGTGACTCAGTCTCCAGAAAAAACAAAAAACTAACTGCCCTTTCTCTACCTTACAAAGTAAGGGTAAAGGAGAGGAAATCTCTCCGGTGCAAAAGGCAAATACAGTTTAGTCAGCCATTCTGCCTGATAGTGACTGGTCTCTTCATGTACCGAAACATAACATCTTACAGCTCTTAGTGGGTTAGTTAATTGTATCTGAGATCCCAGGTTGCTCTCACAGGGCCAGTGTTCTCCTTCCTGTCTGGTGTGTGGTGGTGTGGCTTAGTTTTAAATTACGCTTCCCTGTCTTCATCTTACTCATGAATCTTGCAACAAGAGAGCGGAGGATGAAACTCATACTCTGAATATAAAGCAAGTCCCCTCCAGCAGCCCAGTCTCCTCACTTATTTATCAGCTGCCTGCCATGAGCTGGACTGATTAACTCCAGAAAGCAGTTCAGTCCACCAGGTATTCCTGACAGGCCTTTCCTGGGCACCGTTGGTGTGTGACTGTCAGAGGTTCAGCCATCCCTTCAGAACAGTCCATGTAAAGAGACTATTCTGTGCATAGACAGTTCATCTAATTGCCTTTTCCACTGGAGCACTGAAGGTGGCATTCAGTCAAAGCATTATCTAGAGCTCAGTTAACTCAGTTCTAATGAGTAATTTAGTGTTAAAATAAGTTTGAGGTTTAGATTGAAAAATTCTAGGGTGGACTAGTTGCTTGGCTTGTTCTGTAGAACACTGAGTTTGATTTTTTTTTTTTTTTTAAGTCTACACATGACTGACTGTTAGCTCCAAAAGTCAACAACACGGTTTAGTATGTGTCTGTGTGTAACAGCATGTGTGTTGGCTGACCAAATATCACTCTGTTCAAAAAATGTTTGCCTTCTCACTAGGATTTTGGTCTGTGGACTACACGCTAGTTTTTCTCACTTGCATTTGAGGCTATTAGAGATTTCCCTGCACTGAATGATGCAACATTCCTCACCCCAGTTCTAATACATGAAGTAAAAATATAGCCCATGGATTACTAAAAATAAACCTCAAGTTCGTTCTCATAGCAGACAACTTGAAGGAACATTGAGGGTTAGGGAATTATTAAAAAAAGACTTCACAGTTCAGGGTCAAACTTGGGACATCTTTCTCCCTCCCCCTTTTCTCATGCTTCAAGTTGACTGTAAGCTCTTTGGGGTAGGAATTGTGTATCTACAGTCCCTGGCACAAGTGGGCCCTCATGGAAAGGGGTACTGCCATGGTAAAAGTAATAATCGGGACATGTTTGTGCTCAGGCACAGATGGCCACTTCCTGCACCTCTTGGTCCCTAGCCTGTGGGAGACGTGGATGGTGCCACTCCAGACATGGAATGTCCTGGCTCTTAGTGTCATCATAAATCTGTGTAGCTTGTTGCGTGAGACTCCCCAAGAGGCCTACATCAAAAAGCTATGGATGGAGCCCACGTTTGTTCAGTCACTATCAAAACCTAGCCCAGTGTGGTGTGCTTTTAGTTGACTTTTTTTTGTGAGGAAAGGCGAGCAGGCTGGTGGTGGTGAATTTTCCCATATGGTATGGAGTCAGAAGCTGAAGGTTTTAGCATCTGGGTATGGGACAGTTGAGACTTGAACACCTGCAGAGGCAGTCTGGGATTATTCATCAAGCACATTAGCAAGATGTTTCTTCTAAGAAGTCAGCAGTGAAATAGTTAATGTGACATTTTAAAGTGTTGTCTTTCTGTTTCAGAGCTAAGAAACGGCTGAGTTAAGTGGGACTGTTCACACCTCCGAGCCATTGTCTCAGGCCATATCTACACTACCACTTTTGTTGGTAAGAAAAGGAGGACTTGTGGCACCTTAGAGACTAACCAATTTATTTGAGCATAAGCTTTCGTGAGCTACAGCTCACTTCATCGGATGCATCCGATGAAGTGAGCTGTAGCTCACAAAAGCTGTAGCTCACGAAAGCTTATGCTCAAATAAATTGGTTAGTCTCTAAGGTGCCACAAGTCCTCCTTTTCTTTTTGCGAATACAGACTAACACGGCTGTTACTCTGAAACTTTTGTTGGTATAACTATGTCGCTCGGGTGTGAAAAAACACCCCCCCGAGCGACGTAAGTTTCGCCGGCATAAGTGGTAGAGTGCATAGGCTGTGTCTGTGAGAGCTTCTCCCGCTGACATAGCTACTGCTGCTCCTGGAGGTGGTTTTATTATGTCAACAGGAGAACTCTCTCCTGTTGGCACAGAGCGGCTGCACGAGCAGTCTCACAGCAGTGCAGCTGCATCCATTCAGCTGTGCTGCTGTAGGCTTGCTAGTTTAGACACAGCCTCCGGCTGTCCATGTTCAGGAAGACAACACTGCCTTGGTTTAGCATATTGCCAACCCCAAGTGTTGGAAACATGTGAACCAAGCTCCGGAATTCATGAGTGGCTTAAAAATCATAAGAATTTTAAATACAAATAAAATTTAAATTTTAAATAATGTTGGGTTCTTTTTTCTTTGCCCTCTGGTTCTTGAGGTCATAGTTTCAATCTCGTCTCTGCAGTCCTGAGGGCTAGACACTTTCATTTAATAATAATTAATAAAGCTGAAATTCTTAAATAATTTGATTCCAGCAATGGGGGCGGGAGGACGATTGTAAATAAAACATCAAATATTGTGACTCTCCTGATTAGAATTTCAAGGGTTGGCCACACTGGTTTACATTCAATTCATGTTTACAGGGTTATTGTCACAACCATGTTGACTAGAAACATAGCTTTCTAAAATCCAAGCTTTGATTCCAAATCATAGTTCTGTGGCAAATTGCTTGGCTGCAGAATACGTAGGGCCCTGATTATAAAGAAGAAAGGCCAGGTGTTGGGATGGCTTAGAAATGAGCCTTCTCTTAAGCAGCCATTATGTCTGCTGTAAAGGCAAATGAATTCCTTGGTGTCAGTATCTTCAGTGCGTCTGTACACTAATAGGAGCATCGTTCTTTTATATTCATCCAGCTGGATGACTGAATTAAGTCCCATTAGAAAGCAAATGCGCGACCCGCTCACTGCACCAGCTGAACCCTGCCTCTTGGTGATAATGGAGAGTTCTTGTATCCAGAGAATCTACAAACAGTGTTGGTGCAAAGTAGTGATGTCGCTGATGTGTATCATTTTGTATATTCTTCTCATAAAGGGACATAAGCAATCGTTTAGTTGAAATTCTTTTATTATTGCTCTGTAGCATATTACACTTTCCTGCACACAGCATGTTTGTGACACACACTCATCCTTACAACAGAGGATGCTGACTTTCAGAATGAATACCTTGTTTCGGCCCCTCTGCTTTCCATTGTATTCCTTTATTTAAGTTGAACACCTTGTCGGGGGCCGTAGCTGCTGTTTAATTCATTATGATGGGTGGAATGGTGACATTAGTGCGGATACAAGACCTCGCAGTACTGGCAAGCTCCCAGATATCTAGTACAGTGACTGTTCCTACTCAGACTTCTGTTTTATTTTCCTTTCTTCAGAGGGAGACGTTGCTACGGCAGCTGGAGACGAATCAGCTCGATATTGACGCTACGTTGGAAGAGCTCTCAGTGCAGCAGGAGACAGAGGACCAAAACTACGAAATGTATGTCATTGAGCCCTCCTTTCTAATCTTTTTGCTGAAATCTACATAGCTCTTGTCTGTTGGGCAGCACTGCACTTTACATCAACCAGGGGAGGTCCAATGGATATCATTTAGTATTTGTTTGGATACTTCATTTCTTATGTAAAATAGGAGATTCTCCAATGCAAAGCTTGTTCTTTGGATTCCCTTCAGACATGTGACCTATGGGAGGGGGAGAAATTGAAGGGAGCTGGATGAGATGAAATGGCAGAGCGCGAATGAGGCACGTGGTGCAAGGGTGATGGAGGAGTATGTCACAGCCTCTCCTGGTGGAAGGGAGTGCTCACAGTGCACTCTAGTGCTTCAGCAAGGAAACAGTTCCCATTCTTTTGGCTGTCGTCTTCTGGCTAATCGCGTTAGCGCTCATTTTGTCTCTGAGACATTAAGGTATTTTCTGTTGATCTCTTCAATAGTTCTAGAAGCTTATTAAAATGTGGTCATATTTCAGAGTATGTTTCCTGTGTGTTCAGTATCATATCCACTTAGTTTCCTGCTTTGAGTGAGTTTCTACTCCGGTTAGCCTTGTAGAACCAGTACCGCTCTGGAGGAATAAATCGGATTCTGTTCAAATTTGGGTGTATCAACAGTTGTGTTCAATAACTTCCAACTGCAGGGTATTTATTGTAGTAATGTACAAGCCAGACAGAACACAGGTTGGCTTTCAGGTTCCCGGATGACTAGAAAAAGGCTAATGTAGTGCCCCTCTTTAAAAAAGGGAAGAAGGAGGATCCTGGGAACTACCTTTTTCTGCCCTGCCTGCCCTTCCTAAACAGTTTATATCCATTGTGTTATATCCATTATTTATATATATATATATATATATATATATATATATATATATATATATATATATATATATATATATATATATCTCCATTATATCCATTGTCTCTAAAGAGTCAATCCGCATATCCGCCGCAAGGGGTAGCAATGTTTGGTGAAGCCTTTTAAATAGGCACATCCCAGTTGATTCCCCCCCCCCCCCCAGCCCATGTGGTGGGTAAAAGCTATGGGATCAAGAAAACTGAAAGTGTCCCTTTTGAAGTGCACATGGGTCCAAACAGCACTAAGTAATCAAGTTTTGTCTGTTTGTGTTGATGTACTGGACGTGACCAAGGACAAAAAAAATGAGCCAGAGGATATTGTAAAGGCCAAGACTATAACAGGGTTCAAAAAAGAACTTTAGATAAATTCATGGAGGATAGGTCCATCAGTGTCTATTAGCCAGGATGGGCAGGGATGGTATCCCTAGCCTCTGTTTGCTAGAAGGTGGGAATGGGTGTCAGGGATGGATTACTTGATTTCGTGATCTGTTCAGTCTCTCTGGGGCACCTGGCATTGGCAACTGCCAGAAGACAGGATACTGGAGTAGATGGACCTTTGGCCTGACCCAGTATGGCCATTCTTATGTTAGCACAGAGAAAACCTCGTGTTGATCTTTTGTGTAGATACTGAATAGTATTGGCGAGAGTGCACTCCTTTGTGGTAAGCCATTTCATCAGCTCCACCTCCTGCATAGTTGGATGTAAAAACATCAGTTCTCTAATAGTGATCTTTTATCATGTTGAATATTTTAGTGAGAAGCCTTCAGTGATTCACTGTGTCATGCAGCTGATAGATCGACAAAACACTGTACCTGTTACTGTACCCTTTTCAAATCTATCTTTGATGTATTGAATGATGTTCAGCAGCACTTGATGGATTCTGCCTTGGCAAGTCAGGCACCAATCTTGCTCTGGGATTATGTGCTTTTCAAGGAGTGGTGATAGCAGGTTTAAGATAAGATGCTCACACAGTTCGTAGAGGTGACCTTCAGCAACAGGTCTTCCGCTCTTCTTTCTTCGGCGGCACCGTGGGAGTGCGTGATCCAAAAACTTTGGAGACCACTGGTCTAGAGGATAAACTACATAAGCTGAATAAGTCTGTTGTGTGCCACCTTGTGTTTTCTTTGGTAACTTCACTTTGAAGCAACAGCTGGATCACTGGTTTCAGAGTAACAGCCGTGTTAGTCTGTATTCGCAAAAAGAAAAGGAGTACTTGTGGCACCTTAGAGACTAACCAATTTATTTGAGCATGAGCTTTCGTGAGCTACAGCTCACTTCATCAGATGCATACCGTGGAAACTGCAGCAGACTTTATATATACACAGAGAATATGAAACAATACCTCCTCCCACCCCACTCTCCTGCTGGTAATAGCTTATCTAAAGTGATCAACAGGTGGGCCATTTCCAGCACAAATCCAGGTTTTCTCACCCTCCACCCCCCCACACAAATTCACTCTCCTGCTGGTGCTAGCCCATCCAAAGTGACAACTCTTTACATAATCAAGTCGGGCTATTTCCTGCATAGATCCAGGTTTTCTCACATCCCCCCCACCCCCATACACACACAAACTCACTCTCCTGCTGGTAATAGCTCATCTAAACTGACCACTCTCCAAGTTTAAATCCAAGTTAAACCAGAACATCTGGGGGGGGGGGGGTAGGAAAAAACAAGAGGAAACAGGCTACCTTGCATAATGACTTAGCCACTCCCAGTCTCTATTTAAGCCTAAATTAATAGTATCCAATTTGCAAATGAATTCCAATACAGCAGTTTCTCGCTGGAGTCTGGATTTGAAGTTTTTTTGTTTTAAGATAGCGACCTTCATGTCTGTGATTGCGTGACCAGAGAGATTGAAGTGTTCTCCGACTGGTTTATGAATGTTATAATTCTTGACATCTGATTTGTGTCCATTTATTCTTTTACGTAGAGACTGTCCAGTTTGACCAATGTACATGGCAGAGGGGCATTGCTGGCACATGATGGCATATATCACATTGGTAGATGTGCAGGTGAACGAGCCTCTGATAGTGTGGCTGATGTTATTAGGCCCTGTGATGGTGTCCCCTGAATAGATATGTGGGCACAATTGGCAACGGGCTTTGTTGCAAGGATAAGTTCCTGGGTTAGTGGTTCTGTTGTGTGGTATGTGGTTGTTGGTGAGTATTTGCTTCAGGTTGCGGGGCTGTCTGTAGGCAAGGACTGGCCTGTCTCCCAAGACTTGTGAGAGTGTTGGGTCATCCTTTAGGATAGGTTGTAGATCCTTAATAATGCGTTGGAGGGGTTTTAGTTGGGGGCTGAAGGTGACGGCTAGTGGCGTTCTGTTATTTTCTTTGTTAGGCCTGTCCTGTAGTAGGTAACTTCTGGGAACTCTTCTGGCTCTATCAATCTGTTTCTTTACTTCTGGATCACTGTCATGAGCAGGGCTCATTTTTTTTTTCTTTTGTTGTTTACTATAGTTTCAACCAATTTGCCCGGTACTGAGGTCAGGTTTACTGGCCTGTAATTGCCCGGATCACCTCTGGAGCTCTTTTTAAAAATTGGCATCACGTTAGCTATCCTCCAGTCATTTGGTACAGAAGCTGATTGAAATGATATGTTACAGACTACAGTTAGTAGTTCTGCAATTTCACATTTGAGTTCCTTCAGAACTCTTGGGTGAACACCATCTGGTCCTGGTGACTTATTACTGTTCAATTTATCAGTTTGTTCCAAAACCACCTCTAATGACACCTCAATCTGGGACAGTTCCTCAGATTTGTCACCTTAAAAAGAATGGCTCAGGTTTGGGAATCTCCCTCACATCCTCAGTTGTGAGGACTGATGCAAAGAATTCATTTAGTTTCTCCGCAATGGTCATCTTATCCTTGAGTGCTCCTTTAACATCTCGATCATCCAGTTGCCTCACTGGCTGTTTAGCAGGCTTCCTGTTTTTCCTATGCATCGCTTCCCAAGCCAAAGATCTCTCTCAGATTGAAGCTATGTTAACAGTGGCACTCTCTGGGCTCTCAGTCTATTACAGCAAGAACTAATTGTGCACCAACCCAGCCAAAATGCAAGTGATTCTTTTTCTATCATTCAAATCATGAAGCCAATAGACAACTCATCTGAAATGGGGTATTGCTTGCCCACTGCTGGAATCCTGTCTACCTTGGAGTGATGCTAGACCACGCTTTCTTTCAAGCATACATGGAGAAGAGAAAAGACCAAATTAGCACCTAGAACAACATACTCCAGAAGCTCGCAAATTCAAAATGGGGAACCAACTCGGCAACACTGTCAGGCACTGCACTTTCACTTGGCTGTTTGACAGCCAACACTGGTACACATCACTCCTAGAGCTGTCGGTGGACACCCCAGTAGTCCTGCCCCTACACTGGGACCTCATTACACAGGATGGTGGGTGGCTTCTCCACCCCGATCTGCAGTCACTGCACCTGACGGCGTGGAGGCTCTGTGGCTAAACGCCCTGGAGAGCCAGTGCTCCCTTCCCGTGCAGCAGATTCTGCTTGGCAGTAGAAAGCCCTCTACGGCAAAGTGGAAAAGGTTCTCATGTTGGTGTGAACCCCAACAGGTGCAGCCGGGCCAGGCCCTGGTGCAGGCCATCCTGAAGTACCTCCTGCACCTCAAGCAGCAAGGGCTAGCCCCGTACTCACTCAGAGTGCACCTGGCAGCCATCTCTGCCTTGCATCTGGGGTTCTTGGGGGGCTCGGTGTTTTCCCACCCAATGGTGGGGCGGTTCCTTAAAGGGTTGGAGAGAGTGTTCCCGTACTCCCGCCCCCCCAGTCCCTCCATGGAACCTTAACCTGGCCCTTTCTAAACTCATGGGACCCCCTTTTGAGCCCCTCGCTACCTATTCTCTCCTCCACCTTTCCTGGAAGGTGGCGTTTCTGGTTGCCATTACCTCAGCCAGAAGGGTGTCTGAACTGAGGGCCCCTCACCTGTGAGCCCCCATACAGTATTCACAAGGACAAGGTGCAGCTCCGGCCGCACCCCAAGTTCCTCCATAAGGTGGAGTCCCAAATTCCATCTGGGCCAGGATATTTGTCTGCCAGTGTTCTTCCCGAAACCCCATACGGACCCGAGTCACCACAGCTTGCACACCTTGGATGTGCGTCGAGTGCTGGCGTTCTATTTGGAGCACACCAAGCCCTTTCGCAAATCTGCGCAGCTGTTTGTGGCTGTGGCTGAGAGGTGAAAAGGCCTCCCAGTGTCGGCACAGTGGATTTAGTCTTGGATTACAAGCTGCATCCGGGCGTGCTATGAGCTCGCAGGTGTTCCGGTCACGGCCCACTCGACTATGGCGCAGGTGACTTCCACAGCATTCCTGGCACAGGTCCTGATCCAGGAGATCTGCAGAGCAGCCACCTGGTCTTCGGTGCACACCTTCACGACCCACTATGCGGTCAACCAGCAGGCCAGAGAGGATGCGGCAGTTGGCAGAGCGGTCCTCCGAGCAGTTGCTCCATGACTCCTACCCTCCTCCAGAGGTAAGCTTGTGATTCACCTAATGTGGAATGGACGTGACCAAGCACTCGAAGAAGAAAAACTGGTTACTTACTTTCTCGTAACTGTAGTTCTTCGAGATGTGTTATTCACGTCCATTCCACCGCCCACCCTCCTACCCCTCTGTCGGTGTCACCAGCAAGACGGAACTGGAGGGGGTCAGGCCAGTAGGGCTATATATGCGGGGCGCAGTGGCGCCACTCGGGGGGCCCGCCGGGAGCCGCTAAGGGAAAAAGTTTCCGACGCTCGTGCATGCGGCGTGCGCACACCTAATGTGGAATCTTGAACAACAGTTAAGAGAAAGTAAGTAACCATTTTTTACTACTCAAAAAAGAGATCTTGGAGTCTTTGTGGATAGTTTTCTGAAAACATCCATACAGTGTGCAGCAGCAGGAAAAAAAGCAAACAGAATGCTGGGAATAATTAAGGATAGATAATAAGACAGAAAATATCATGTTGCCTCTATATAAATCCATGGTACGCCCACATCTTGAATACTGTGCGCACATGTGGTTGCCCCATCTCAAAAAAGATGCATTGGAACTGGAAAAGGTTCAGAAAAGGGCAGCAAAAATTAATAGGGGTATGGAACGGCTTCCGTATGAAGAGAGATTAATAAAACTGGGACTTTTCAGGTTGGAAAAGAGACAGCTAAAGGGTGATATGATTGAGGTCTATAAAATCGTGAATGATAGAGAAAGTAGATAAGGAAGTTTTTTTACTACTTCTCATAAGACAAGAACTAGGGGTCACCAAATGAAATTTATAGGCAGCAAGTTTAAAACAAATAAAAGTATTTGAAGCATTTCTTCTCACAAAGCACAGTCAACCTGTGGAACTCCTTGCCAGAGGTTGTTGTGAAGACCAAGACCATAACAAAAAAGAACTAGATAAGTTCATGGAGGATTTGGTCCATCAGTGGCTATTGGCCAGGATGGGTAGAAACGGTGTCCCTAGCCTCTGTTTGCCAGAATCTGGGAATGGTGATGGGGGATGGATCACTTGATCATTCCCTGTTCTGTTCATTCCCTCTGGGGCACCTGGCACTGGCCACTGTTGGAAGACAGGATACTGGACTAGATGGACTCTTAGTCTGACCCAGTAGGGCCATTCTTATGTCAGTGAACTTTGCACATTACAGACCTGCTGAAGTTGTGAACTCTAGGTGGGCAGACCCCTGTGCCCACATGGATTCTCATTGCAGGATCAAGGTATAAATTACTCTAATAGGAGAGATGGGAAGGAAGGTAGAGAGCAGATTAAGTCAGTTCAGAGAATACATTAGCTTAGTGGGGTCTGTCCCCAGTCTCTTCCCAGGGACAGGCGAAGGTGCTCTCAGTTTCTCTGGGGGCAAACAGACCACAAGACCCACTTAGCTGCTCCTAGCCTCCCACTTTTCTTGAGCTCCCCCTCCTTCACTACCCTTGCCACAGGGACTGATCCCCCTCAGCTACTCCTCCCACACTCACTGCCCCCCCCCCCCCGAGGACACAACTTTATGCCCTCACCTCTCCTTTCCCCTGGAGATTGACTTCCCTTTCCCATCATACTGGACCCTCAGGCTCCCTTTTTGCAGCTTCCCCGTCAGACTCTATTATTCTGCGGGGGACATGAATTCTGTGCGTGTGCAAGTGGCACAGAATTCCCCCAGAAGTAATTCTGTGGGTTCACATCTCTTTGTTGGAGTCAAGGGCTAATTCAAGGCAAAAATCCTTAATGCTGAGTGGGGACTCAGGAGGACTTCACAATAGATGTATCCATATAACCACCACAGTATGGTGCTAATTAGCCTTCTTAATAGCAGTCTTAGCAGAGGCAATGACCCTGGCAGTTGGCTTTCTGGGGTGTAAAGCACATTCAGGAAACCCTCTGGTGCATCCTCTGGGAGGTATAAAGTACAGCAGGTCCTAGTCTTGTTGCCTCTAAACTCCCATATAATCAGGTCTGTTTCTGTCCTGGTTTATTTCTGCCGTCTTGCTTGTAGCAAGTGATCCGCTCTGGAACTCTGAGTCCAGAAAAGTTCATTGCAGAAGGAGGGTTTGATATTCTGAGGTGCAGTCCACATCAGTGAGGGGCTGTCACCCCAGATAGCCAGCTGCCAGGGCAAGATTGGGTGGTGGGGGAATGAGATGTGCACACAGGATTTTTAGAGGGCACCAGTTTCCTTTAAGTCAGATAGTGAGGTGTCCCTTATGTTTCTTTAAGGAATCTCCATCCTGCCCCAGGTTTGATGTCGAGCCTGTTAGGGAACCTCCACAGGTTGCTCTTCTACATGGTCAGATGAATAGAGACCATTTTGGGGGCCAATCTCATGATTTGTTGGGGTCGGTCTCATTTATTTTTTGATCTCTTGAGATTGGCGATACTGTGAATGGGACTTAATTATACTGCATTTAAAAACAGCGGAGAAAGTTGCACAACCTTGGGAAGACTATTTTGGGAATGACAATTATTAATTGCTGGTCATCCCAAAATTTGTATCCACAGTTGATCTGCGATCTGCAAACATGGTCTACCGATATCTGCAGATTTGCAGGGCTCTGCAGATGAGCCCCCTGCTTAGTGGATTGCTTGTGAACTGTTCAGCTTTCGTAACTGTGTGAGGTTGTTAGTGCTGAGCTGTCCAGCTCTTGGAAATGGAGCGTTCTTGCTCCAGCAACAGCTGGATTCCTAGCAGGTTGTAACTCAACATGAATGTTGCCTCCTTGTGAGGCAAGCCTGTTCTTTGGCTGTTCACGAAGGCTCCACAGCTACTGATTATAAAGCACATGTTCTCACTCCTGACCCCATGAAATCCTCTCTTCAAAGGGACCTTGAGGGGTTTTAGATCAAGCTGCTCTTTCACAACTGGGAATATCTCTGCTGGAGAAGGTGGGCTGGTTTGGTCTCCCAAAGGATGTAGTGGTGATCTGTATCAGGTAGTATTCACTGTTTTGGTGTATCCACTGTCTGTCTGCTGCACAAAGTTATTGCTGAGGCTGCTGACGTTATAAGGGATGCATTTAAATTCATAGCTTCTGCACAGGAGACCTAGTTAAGCTTCGTGAAATACAAGCAGTGCCCATAGCATCTGTTGGAACTTCTAAGTGGGAGTTCTCATTTAGGGATCCTCCTTGCATCTTTCAGCTTTACTTCATATGGCTGCTCTATCTTATTCTGAGACCATTTCATAGTTTAGCAGGGGCTATTGCCATTTAAAATCTTTCTGTTAATATAAGAACATAAGAATGGCCACACTGAGTCAGACCAAAGGTCCATCTAGCCCAGTGTCCTGTCTTCCGACACTGGACAATGCCAGGTGCCCCAGAGGGAATGAACAGAACAGGTAATCATAGAGTGATACGTCCCCTGTTGCCCATTTCCCACATAGTGTCCTTTGATGTATGTCTGAACTAAAGGAGTCAATAATCATCCTGACTGTAAAGCAGAACTACGTCAAAATTGGCATTTACTTTGCTCTTCTCTAAGAGTATGTCTACACTACGGAATAAGGTTGAATTTATAGAAGTCGTTTTTTTAGAAATCGGTTTTATATATTCGAGTGTGTGTCCCCCCACAGAAAATGCTCTAAGTGCATTAAGTGCATTAACTCGGCGGAGCGCTTCCACAGTACCGAGGCTAGAGTCGACTTCCGGAGCGTTGCACTGTGGGTAGCTATCCCACAGTTCCCGCAGTCTCCGCTGCCCATTGGAATTCTGGGTTGAGATCCCAATGCCTGATGGGACTAAAACATTGTCGCGGGTGGTTCTGGGTACATATCGTCAGGCCCCCATTCCCTCCCTCCCTCCGTGAAAGCAAGGGCAGACAATCGTTTCGCGCCTTTTTTCCTGAGTTACCTGTGCAGACGCCATACCACTGCAAGCATGGAGCCCGCTCAGATAACCGTCACCCTATGTCTCCTGGGTGCTGGCAGACGCGGTACGGCATTGCTACACAGTAGCAGCAACCCCTTGCCTTGTGGCAGCAGACGGTACAGTACGACTGGTAGCCGTCATCGTCATGTCCGAGGTGCTCCTGGCCACGTCGGCTGGGAGCGCCTGGGCAGACATGGGCGCAGGGACTAAATTTGGAGTGACTTGACCAGGTCATTCTCTTTAGTCCTGCAGTCAGTCCTATTGAACCGTCTTATGGTGAGCGGGCAGGCGATACGGACTGCTAGCAGTCGTACTGTACCATCTTCTGCCAGGCAGGCAAGAGATGAGGATGGCTAGCAGTCGTACTGTACCATCTTCTGCCGAGCAGCCATGAGATGTGGATGGCATGCAGTCCTTCTGCACCGTCTGCTACCAGCCAAAGATGTAAAAGATAGATGGAGTGGGTCAAAACAAGAAATAGACCAGATTTGTTTTGTACTCATTTGCCTCCTCCCCTGTCTAGGGGACTCATTCCTCTAGGTCACACTGCAGTCACTCACAGAGAAGGTGAAGCGAGGTAAATCTAGCCATGTATCAATCAGAGGCCAGGCTAACCTCCTTGTTCCAATAAGAACAATAACTTAGGTGCACCATTTCTTATTGGAACCCTCCGTGAAGTCCTGCCTGAAATACTCCTTGATGTACAGGCACCCCCTTTGTTGATTTTAGCTCCCTGAAGCCAACCCTGTAAGCCGTGTCGTCAGTCGCCCCTCCCTCCATCAGAGCAACGGCAGACAATCGTTCTGCGCCTTTTTTCTGTGCGGACGCCATACCAAGGCAAGCATGGAGGCCGCTCAGCTCACTTTGGCAATTAGGAGCACATTAAACACCACACGCATTATCCAGCAGTATATGCAGCACCAGAACCTGGCAAAGCGATACCGGGCGAGGAGGCGATGTCAGCGCGGTCACGTGAGTGATCAGGACATGGACACAGATTTCTCTGAAAGCATGGGCCCTGCCAATGCATGCATCATGGTGCTAATGGGGCAGGTTCATGCTGTGGAACGCCAATTCTGGGCTCGGGAAACAAGCACAGACTGGTGGGACCACATAGTGTTGCAGATCTGGGACGATTCCCAGTGGCTGTGAAACTTTCGCATGCGTAAGGGCACTTTCATGGAACTTTGTGACTTGCTTTCCCCTGCCCTGAGGCGCATGAATACCAAGATGAGAGCAGCCCTCACAGTTGAGAAGCGAGTGGCGATAGCCCTGTGGAAGCTTGCAACGCCATACAGCTACCGGTCAGTTGGGAATCAATTTGGAGTGGGCAAATCTACTGTGGGGGCTGCTGTGATGCAAGTAGCCCACGCAATCAAAGATCTACTGATATCAAGGGTAGTGACCCTGGGAAATGTGCAGGTCATAGTGGATGGCTTTGCTGCAATGGGATTCCCTAACTGTGGTGGGGCTATAGACGGAACCCATATCCCTATCTTGGCACCGGAGCACCAAGCCGCCGAGTACATAAACCGCAAGGGGTACTTTTCGATAGTGCTGCAAGCTCTGGTGGATCACAAGGGACGTTTCACCAACATCAACGTGGGATGGCCGGGAAAGGTGCATGATGCTCGCATCTTCAGGAACTCTGGTCTGTTTCAAAAGCTGCAGGAAGGGACTTTATTCCCAGACCAGAAAATAACTGTTGGGGATGTTGAAATGCCTATATGTATCCTTGGGGACCCAGCCTACCCCTTAATGCCATGGCTCATGAAGCCGTACACAGGCAGCCTGGACAGTAGTCAGGAGCTGTTCAACTACAGGCTGAGCAAGTGCAGAATGGTGGTAGAATGTGCATTTGGACGTTTAAAGGCGCGCTGGCGCAGTTTACTGACTCGCTTAGACCTCAGCGAAACCAATATTCCCACTGTTATTACTGCTTGCTGTGTGCTCCACAATATCTGTGAGAGTAAGGGGGAGACGTTTATGGCGGGGTGGGAGGTTGAGGCAAATCGCCTGGCTGCTGGTTACGCGCAGCCAGACACCAGGGCGGTTAGAAGAGCACAGGAGGGCGCGGCACGCATCAGAGAAGCTTTGAAAACCAGTTTCATGACTGGCCAGGCTACGGTGTGAAAGTTCTGTTTGTTTCTCCTTGATGAAACCCCCCGCCCCTTGGTTCACTCTACTTCCCTGTAAGCTAACCACCCGCCCCTCCTTGCTTCAATCACCGCTTGCAGAGGCAATAAAGTCATTGTTGCTTCACATTCAAGCATTCTTTATTCATTCATCACACAAATAGGGGGATGACTACCAAAGTAGCCCAGGAGGGGTGGTGGAGGAGGGAAGGAAAATGCCACACAGCACTTTAAGCACTGCACTTTAAAAGTTTACAACTTTAAAATTTATTGAATGACAGCCTTCTTTTTTTTTGGGGCAATCCTCTGTGGTGGAGTGGCTGGTTGGCCGGAGGCCCCCCCACTGCGTTCTTGGGCGTCTGGGTGTGGAGGCTATGGAACTTGGGGAGGAGGGCGGTTGGTTATAGAGGGGCTGCAGTGGCAGTCTGTTCTCCAGCTGCCTTTGCTGCAGCTCAACCATACACTGGAGCATACTGGTTTGGTCCTGCAGCAGCCTCAGCATTGAATCCTGCCTCCTCTCATCACGCTGCCGCCACATTTGAGCGTCAGCCCTGTCTTCAGCCCGCCACTTACTCTCTTCAGCCCGCCACCTCTCCTCCCGGTCATTTTGTGCTTTTCTGCACTCTGACATTATTTGCCTCCACGCATTCGTCTGTGCTCTGTCAGTGTAGGAGGACAGCATGAGCTCGGAGAACATTTCATCGCGAGTGCGTTTTTTTTTTCTTTCTAAGCTTCACTAGCCTCTGGGAAGGAGAAGATCCTGTGATCATTGAAACACATGCAGCTGGTGGAGAAAAAAAAAGGGACAGCGGTATTTAAAAAGACACATTTTATAAAACAGTGGCTACATTCTTTCAGGGTAAACCTTGCTGTTAACATTACATACATAGCACATGTGCTTTCGTTACAAGGTCGCATTTTGCCTCCTCCCACTGCGTGACTACCCCCTCAACCTTCCCCCCTCCCTGTGGCTAACAGCGGGGAACATTTCTGTTTAGCCACAGGCAAACAGCCCAGCAGGAACGGGCTCCTCTGAGTGTCCCCTGAAGAAAAGCACTCTATTTCAACCAGGTGACCATGAATTATATCTCACTCTCCTGAGGATAACACAGAGAGATAAAGAACGGATGTTGTTTGAATGCCAGCAAACATACACTGCAATGCTTTGTTCTACAATGATTCCCAAGTACGTGTTACTGGCCTGGAGTGGTAAAGTGTCCTACCATGAAGGACGCAATAAGGCTGCCCTCCCCAGAAACCTTTTGCAAAGGCTTTAGGACTACATCTAGGAGAACCGCAAATGCCAGGGCAAAGTAATCCTTTCACATGCTTGCTTTTAAACCATGTATAGTATTTTAAAAGGTACACTCACCAGAGGTCCCTTCTCCGCCTGCTGGGTCCAGGAGGCAGCCTTGGGTGGGTTCGGGGGGTACTGGCTCCAGGTCTAGGGTGAGAAACAGTTCCTGGCTGTCGGGAAAACCGGTTTCTCCGCTTGCTTGCTGTGAGCTATCTACAACCTCCTCATCATCATCATCTTCTTCGTCCCCAAAACCTGCGTCCGTATTGCCTCCATCTCCATTGAAGGAGTCAAACAACACAGCTGGGGTAGTGGTGGCTGAACCCCCTAAAATGGCATGCAGCTCATCATAGAAGCGGCATGTTTGGGGCTCTGACCCAGAGCGGCTGTTCGCCTCTCTGGTTTTCTGGTAGGCTTGCCTCAGCTCATTCAGTTTCACGCGGCACTGCTTCGGGTCCCTGTTATGGCCTCTGTCCTTCATGCCCTGGGAGATTTTGACAAAGGTTTTGGCATTTCGAAAACTGGAACGGAGTTCTGATAGCACGGATTCCTCTCCCCAAACAGCGATCCGATCCCGTACCTCCCGTTCGGTCCATGCTGGAGCTCTTTTGCGATTCTGGGACTCCATCATGGTCACCTGTGCTGATGAGCTCTGCATGGTCACCTGCAGCTTGCCACGCTGGCCAAACAGGAAATGAGATTCAAAAGTTCGCGGTTCTTTTCCTGTCTACCTGGCCAGTGCATCTGAGTTGAGAGTGCTGTCCAGAGCGGTCATAATGGAGCACTCTGGGATAGCTCCCGGAGGCCAATACCATCGAATTGTGTCCACAGTACCCCGAATTCGAGCCGGCAACGTCGATTTAAGCGCTAATCCACTTGTCAGGGGTGGAGTAAGGAAATCGATTTTAAGAGCCCTTTAAGTCGAAATAAAGGGCTTCATTGTGTGGACGGGTGCAGGGTTTACATTGATTTAACGCTGCTAAATTCGACCTAAAGTCCTAGTGTAGACCAGGGCTAAGGGTGTAAAGCTGCAGCCTTTCTGATGGTAAGAGCCTTAGAGCTCTGCGACATGAGACCCAATCTGGACAGCAGTTTCTTTAGGATTTTCGCTCCTCAGTGCTGAGGGGGAGGAGGGGACTGCATTGTATCTGGTGCCTTATTGAGGGGGGGAATTCCAGCAACCCTCAGTGGGAGTGCCCGGTGCTGGCTCTTATCCTTTAGGTGAATATTCAAGTGTCCCCTCCCAGGCTCACTTTGTGCTGTGTACAAATATGGGGGGGCTGGGGGCTGGTATTCCATTGTTGTAGAGCAGTGTTTCCCAGCTGGTGTGCTGGCAGGCCCCAACAAGTGTGATGCGGCATGTTTTGAAAAACTACATGTGGAGTGGGGGAGGGGGAAGAAAGCGGGGAATCTGCCTTCTCATTGGCCATCTGCCTCACTGCCCCGCCTCCTCCAAGGGCAGAGCAACCAATCTCAATCTCCCTCTCCTCCCCACTCCTCTCCTGTGAGCAATTAGTTGGCTCCTCTGCCCCTCCCTCCTGCATCTGCCAGGCACGGGGTGGGGGAAGAGCCTGGAAGAGAAGCAGGACCTTGCTGCAGCCCCCCAGGGTTGGGAGAAGCAGAGGTGAGGTGGGGGGAACTGAACTGGTGGCTAGGGGGCTGTGTGTGAGGTGGGGGAGCTGGGGAGGCAGAACTAGGGGTGTGGGGCAGAATTGGGGTGAGGCAGGGGCTGGACTAGGGAAGGGTGAGTACAGAACTGATGGGGGCTGGAGAACTGATTTGGATACTAGAGGCACGGGATTGATTTGGAAGTTGAGGAGCAGGGTTCATTGCTGGGCAGGGGATGGGCAGATGTGGGGGTGAGACCTCCTGCAACAGGGGCCAGAATCCTTGTACCCAATACATGTGGGAGCATGGGCAGCACTAACTCTCTCTGGGGAGCGGCAGGGGCAGTTCACCAATTGTTAGACTGAAAAAACAGTATCCTCTCTTTGGCCCTTATTTACGGTCTCCAGATGTGTTGGGTTCTGACTCATTTATTTTTTGATCTCTTGAGTTTGGCAATACTGTGAGTGGGACTTAATTATATTGTATTTAAAAACAGCAAAGAAAGTTACACACCCTTGGGAAGACTATTTTGGGAATGAGAAGAAATGACTAATTATTAATTGCTTGTCATCCCAAAATAATATTCTCAAGTGCATGTCACTTTCTCCACTGAGCATGCTTTTGTCCGGAGTTCTTATATTTAGCTTTAATGTTAGTTTCCACTGTTGACAATTCTGGCACAAAAGACAGATTGCGATCTAACCTTAGCTGTCATGGCGGTTTTGATTTTAACCCTGCTAGCCTTGTTCTGAATTGCTCATCTGAAGATAATATGGTGGTGTGCCTTCAATAATTAAGGTTTCAGAGTAGCAGCCGTGTTAGTCTGGATTCGCAAAAAGAACAGGAGGACTTGTGGCATCTTAGAGAATAACCAATTTATTTGAGCATAAGCTTTCGTGAGCTACAGCTCACTTCATCGGATGCCTTCAATAATTAAGTTATCAAGGAGTGCTGCAGCAGAGAAAAGGTTAGGAACCACTGTCTGAGGGTGACTTGACTGCTGGAGTTGCTGTACGGGGCTTCCTCCTGGAGACTCATGCCAGAGAACTTACTGTGCGAACATGGAATGAGGTAGATTCTAACCCTTTGCGTATCTTGGTGCCTTCCATCCAAGGAGCTCACTGCACTTTCTCAAACACTGATTAACCTTTGGTCCTCATTGTGTGCTAGGTTTCCATTTGGGGTGAGTTAGGCGCAGAGAGGTGAAGTGACTTGTCTAAGGTTGCCCAGGAAGTCGCTGGCAGCACTGGGCCTGGAACCGTGCTCTCCTGGCTCCTAGCCATGGGCTGCAGCCAGAGAAGCAGTGTCGTTAATGAGAAGCTCCGTGGATTGTGCTGTTCCAGTCCTTATGTCTGCACTCCATTCTTTTCTGCAGCTTTCTTGAAATGATGGAAGCCCGAAGTCGAGGACACGCGTCCCCAATGGCGACTAATGGACAGAGCCCTTCCTCTGGCTCCCAGTCGCCCATAGTACCTCCCAGCTGCACGTCAACAGACAGTTCCAGTCCGGGTACCCCCCAGCCACCACAACCTCAGCAGCCGCCTGCCAATGCAACAACGTCCCCTGAGCCTCCATCATCCTTGTCACCAGTGCCTCCCCTAGAGGCTCAGCTACCGCAAACATCATCCCCAGCTACAACCTCCCCAGCAATGCCTGTTGCAGTCCCACTGCAAAAGCGCAGCATTATCTCCCGCCTCTTTGGAACTTCTCCGGCCCCAGAGACGTCTCCTCCCCAGCCAGGTAGGTGCTGATGCAGAGAGAACCTGGATTTTTCTGTCTGTTAGTGGGTGCATGGTCATGCTTACAATATTGCACATCCCCACTGTCCCTGTTTCTTTGCTGTAGCCCTTCTGCTCCCTGTTGGAGGCAGAGCCAGCAGCCCTCCTGTCTGAGCAGCGCGAGGCTAATATCTGTTCAGTACAAATCCAAAGAGTGTAGAGCAGTTGCTTCGTTCTTTTCTTCCAGCTGCCTTGCTTGATTCGCCATGTACCTCCAGCAGGGCTCGTGCTAGCCGCGGAAAGGGACTCCCATCAGCAGCAGGATGATGGCTGTGATGTTGAACTTCGAGGCTGGGAGGGGTTCGATATAGAGCGCTCCTGGGGAAAGTAATAAACTGTCAGCTTCTGAGTAGGAGTGTGTCCTTCCCCACTGCTGGGCCTGTGCCACTTGCATAAAAATCAAAAGGGTAATAGAAACCCATGCAGCTGATGCCTGTATGTAGGTGTGTCAGCTGCAAAGCACACTTGCATGTTAACAAAGAGCAGTCTACTGTTTGTATTTAAGGAACATAATCATTCAGCCAGAAATCTGAAGTGATCACACAACTGCAGCACTGTTCTGGATCTGCAGTAGATTTCTCTCTGGGGAAATATGCACCAGCACAGCTGGCAGGAGGAGGAGAGTGGCCCATGGTTACGTCTTATTGTTAATAAACAGCAGAGCAAAGTAATGCCAAGGTCATGGAGAACGAGTATCAGACCGTCCCAGTGCAGAGACATCCAGGGCTGTTCATTGAATCAGAGAATCATAGACTTTAAGGTCAGAAGGGACCATTATGATCATCTAGTCTGACCTCCTGCACAATGCAGGCCACAGAATCTCACTCACCCACTCCTGTAACAAACCCCTGACCTATGTCTGAGCTACTGAAGTCTTCAAATAGTGGTTTAAAGACTTCAAGGTGCAGAGAATCCTCCAGCAAGTGACCCCATGCCCCACATTGCAGAGGAAGGCAAAAAACCTCCAGGGCTTCTTCCAGTCTGCCCTGGAGGAAAATTTCTTCCCGACCCCAAATGTGGCGATCAGCTAAACCCTGAGCACATGGGCAAGACTCACCAGCCAGACACCCAGGAAAGAATTCTCTGTGGCAACTCGGATCCCACCCTATCTAGTGTCCCACCATAGGCAATTGATCATATTTACCGCTAATAGTCAAAGATCAATTAATTGCCAAAATTAGGCTATCCCATCGTATCCCCTCCATAAACTTATCAAGCTTAGTGTTGAAGCCAGTTATGTCTTTTATCTCCACTGCTCCTCTTGGAAGGCTATTCCAGAACTTCACTCCTCTGAAGGTTAGAAACCTTCGTCTAATTTTAAGTCTAAACTTCCTGATGACCAGTTTATATCTATTTGTTCTTTGCTTTCATTTCTACTGAGCTAGACCTTAATTTGCCCATTACATTCACTTTACCTACAAAGCTGACTGGAGCTGCCACTGCCTAGCGATTATTAGCATGACAGGGGTTTGAGTCACCCTTTGCTAAATAACCTCCTCCTTCAAACTGTCACTTTAAGGAGTTCATAAAGCTATCAAGACACCCACAGAAAGGGGGAGGCGCTCAAAATGCACACTCAAGTTCAGTTTTAATTCTGTACATGATGTCTTATCTCCTGGATCTATTATCAGTTGTGACAAAACCCACCAATTGCAATTTTATAACTCTTCTTACCTGTGCCGGTTCCCTGGAAGCAGGAAATAGGGAGAAAGGAGGAAAGTTGGAAACTCCTGATCTGCAGGTCTTTTTATGCTTTGTCCAAAGAAACAAAAAAGTGAAAATGCAAATGAACAGCAAGATGTGGCCAGTCTCCTTCACAATTTACACTGGAAATGAAATCACATAGAACTGAATGCAGAGAGGCAATGGGTTCACTAAGAAAAATAGACACAGTCCAACCCCAGTGTTATAACCTTTTTATCCATTATTTTGTCAGAGTAACTTTCAGAAAGCTAGTGTGTTTTTATAAGATCTGCAAAAGAAAGTTTGAGCTACACATACATGTTCTGCAGCAGTAACTTTTTTTTTAAGTTATTCCCTGATGTCAGTGATGCTGTTACCCAAGCAAGGAAGTGAACAAAAAGTCACGTTAGGCTCTGCTTCTTTAGGAAAACTTGCACTAGGGCAATCAGGAAAAGTCATTGTTCATCTTAAAGGATGCTGCAAACAAAAGTGCAAATAGTCACACTTTTCATATCTGTTTGAGAACTGCTTTTCTTTGTGTTAAGAATCTGGGATGAAGATTAACCTAGGAGAAGAATAAAGATTGCTCCACAAATAAGACCTATTAAAGTAACTCTTATTTTACGTAACACCTAAGGGCATTGATCTGTTGGAGGCCTCTTGCTAGGTAGCTTACAAAGATAGAGTAAGTGACAGTCCTTGCCCCGAAAGGTTTACAATTTAAATGACAAAATCATGTGTGCGAAAAAGCCGGGTGAAAGGCAAGGGAACAGTAACCGGGAGTTTTAACATGGACTAGCTTTGTGCACATTTCATAGGTGTAAAAAGCCAGTCCTGGCTGTAATCACAACCCCTGTTATCAGCTGGCAGCACTCTGTAGGTTATAGTGGCATAGGTGAGTTTTAAGGAGGAAAAGATAAGTTGAGCTTGGTACATGCTAAACCAGCAGTAGCCAAAAGGCCGCTCATGGCTACCTTCATGCGAAGCAGTGGTTTGATCTGAATGGCCTGTTGCATTCCTTCTGCTACACAGCAAATGTCGAAGACTGTTGTGGTGTTAGCTACACGTCTGCACACAGAAGTGACCCTCCGCATGCTAGAGAAGCATGGGTTTGAGATGCTTAGAGGAGTAAATTCTCTGCCACATCAGCTGCGCCAATTGTGCCAAACTGTTCTGTTGTGTGTTACCTGATCACTGTTCCATCTACAGATGCTGCTACTACTCCCCCCAGTGAAGTCCCTGCAAAAGTGCAGAGTGTGGAGGACTTTATTCCCGATGACAGCCTGGACCGCAGCTTTCTGGAAGATCCAATCCCTCAGAGAGACAAGGGGATAACTAGGACTAAGGACCCCAGTGAAAGCGACAGGTAAGGAGGACAGGAACTGGGGGTGGGGGAAGAGGAGTGGGATAGAAATAGCACTCGGAAGTGCAGTCTGCGTGACTGAGGGATCATGTGTGACTCCTCAGCATTCTCTAGGGCCTTATGGTCTTAATACACACAGTATGCTACACAGAGTGCAAACCCCAAAAGAGTGTGTATGTATCCCAGTAAGGTAACCGACCTCACCTCAGACACTTTCTCTTCCTTTCCTGAACACCCAAGAAATCAAATGGCTTGCAGCATGCCCTGCTAGCAACACCTATCCCTGTTAAATTGGAGAGGCTGCCAACTCGAGCACGTCTGCTAGCCGTAATTATAGTATCGCTCACAGGAAGAGAGGTTGGGTCTCTCTCCCATTAGCCAGGTCCCAAAACCGCTTAGAACCACTACCTTGAACTCCACTCAGGAATTTACTGTCATCCAGAGCCAATGATGGAAGCAGTGGTTGAGAGTGAATTATATACTTTCCAAATCCCATCCCCCCCTGCACTTCTCCCTGATTGCTTTCTAGCCTCTTCTACTATTGGCCTCTATGTTAGCTCTCGATATTAAACAGTTGCTGCTCTTCTGTAAATTGCCCTGGCAGCAGATGCTTGAAGAATCCCATTTACTGCATTGGCAGGATGAGTTTGTCATTGCCAAGCATTGTTCTTCCTGACACCCTTCGAATGCCAGAAAGCTGCGTTGCAGCCTAATTTTGTTTCTGGCTTTGATCGTGCTCCAAAACTGAAAGGCTGTGTCACTTTGTGACTTTACTCGAGAGTCTCACTTGGAAGCGTCTGTTACAAATAGAGCTGTCGATTAAGCGCAGTTAACTCATGCAGTTAATTCAAACAGAGTCATTGTGATTAATTGCAGCTTTAATCGCACTGTTAAACAAAAGAATACCAATTGAAATTTATTAAATATTTTGGATGTTTTTCTATATTTTCATATATATTGATTTTAATTACAACATAGAATACAAAGTGTACACTGCTCACTTTATATTTTTTATTACAAATGTTTGCACTATAAAAATGATAAAAGAAATAGTATTTTTCAGTTCATCTCATGTAAGTACTGTAGTGCATTCTTTATCATGAAAGTGCAACTTACAGATGTCCATTTTTTTGTAACATAACTGCACTCTAAAACAATGTAAAACTTTAGAGCCGACAAGTCCACTCAGTCTTACTTCTTGTTCAGCAAATCACTCAAACAAGTTTGTTTACATTTATAGGAGATGGTGCTGCCTGCTTCTTTTTTAAAATGTCACTTGAAAGTCAGAACAGGCATTCACATGGCACTTTTGTAGCTGGCATTGCAAGGTACTTATGTGCCAGATATGCCAAACATTCGTATGCCCCTTCATGCTTCAGCCGCCATTCCAGAGGACATGCTTCCATGTCTATAGTAGAGACCATGCAGTGGTGTTGCTGTAAGATCTCCCATGTAGCCGCTTTATGCTGATGAGAGAGCTCTCCCGTCGACATAATTAAACGATCCCCAACGAGCAATGGTAGCTATGTTGGTGGGAGAGCATCTCCTACCGACATTGCGCTGTCCACACCAGCGCTTCTGTTGGTGTAACTTACGTCGGTCAGGAGGGCGTGTTTTTCACATACGTTCTTCAAGTGTTTGCTTAAGTAGGTGGGTGCGTGCCAAGTGCACAGTCATCGGAAGGTTTTTCCCCTAGCAGTACCCATCGTGTCGGCCTGGGTGCACCCTGGAATCGCGCCTTCAAGTCGCTGCATATAGGTCCCTGCTGACCCTCTGCCTCCCCAGTTCCTTCTTACCGCCAGTAATGGTTGTTGGAGCTGAGTGTCTCTCTTGCTTCAGCAAGCGTTTCCTCTAGTTATTTTTGTATCTTCAATCTGTAAATATTTAAATAGTTAGTATTAGTTGTAGTTAGTTAGTAGCTAGTTAGTGTTTGCGGGTCCCCCAAACACAGTTCGTTCCCCTCTTCGGGTTTTGGGCATGCCTTGATCCCTAGGGTTTAAACCGTGCGGGACCTGCAACAAGCCCATGCCAAAGGGCGATCTCCACGACTCCTGTCTAAAGTGCCTGGGGGAAGCACATCAAACAGTTTTGTTGCAGGATCTGCAAAGGGTTCTGCCCTAGAACTAAAAAGGGAAGGAACTTCAGGCTCAAGCAGCTCCTCATGGAGGCAGTTCTTCATCCCCAACTGGCTCCAGGCCAGCAGGACACGGCACCCAGCACCTCCATGCAGAGCATGCCGGCCTCCATTAGAGAAGCTATAGAAACCCTCGGCACCATCACTCCACAGCGCCAAAGTCCATGACAGCAACACGGCACTGCTCGCACTCACCAGCGCCTCACAAGAGGCACAAGAACAATAGAGGGCACTTGTCCATGGTGAGAGGTGATGTGTGGTGGGGGTGGGACTGAGGGGTTCAGATTGTGGGAGGAGGCTCAGGACTGGGGCAGAGGGTTGGGGTGTGTGGGGGGGTGAGGGCTCTGGCTGCGGGTCTGGGCTGGGGATGAGGGATTTGGGGTGCAGGCTGCCCCAGGACTGTGGCGGGGAGAGAGGTCTCCCCCCAGCCCTCTCTCACCACAGCAGCCCCGGACCTGCTGTGGTGGGGAGAGGCACCTCTCCCCCAGTAGCCTCTGCTCAAGAGGAAGACTTGGGTTCTTCTGGGATTAATATCAAGCAGAAAATTTCACAGCTGAATAACAGACTACGGGCCAAATTCAGCATTTAGTCACACCATGGATATTAATGGAGTTACACTGGATTTACACCAGTGCAATGGACAGCAAGATTTCACTCCCTCGGTAAGAAAACTGTTAAAATTTTCAGCAGCTGTAAGAAGTGTCCATACCCATAATACCATTTTGACACTGGTAAACAACATGAGAGATGTGCTGGGGGAAGTATTCACAGCAAAGGCAAAACTGTACACGACTCTCCTGGATCTAAGTTTTGTTACAAACCTCAAGCTCAGGCCAGCTTTGCTGAAAGGGTTTGTTGTGACCCTTTTGTGTGAACCTGGGGCTGCTTGATGGGTTCCGTGAGGAAACTGTCCTTTCAAAACTCAGTGAAACAGGAACTGTAGGAACTCTGGCTTCAGCTGGGCTTTGATTTGAGTTAGAGAGAGTGAAGGGCTGGAATGCAAAATACAAACTCGGCCCCCGCCCTAGAGCCGCAGCGGCTGGGAAAGGTACCTCTCCTGCGGCCCCAGTCCCGAAGCCGCCACGGCAGGTCGGGGCTGCGGGAGAGGTGCCTCTCCCCGCCGCAGCCCTTGAAAGGCTGCTGCATGGCTTAGAGGGAACTTAGCTCAGGACGCAAGGTCTCTGGTCCCAAACAGAAGTCTTGCTCCATATCAGCATCAGAGAGTTGAAGGTGGTTCGCTTAGCCTCTCAAACCTTACACTTCTGCCCTCCAGGTAGGATTGGATCAGTCATGACGGACAGTACAACAGCGATATTTTATATAAAACAGACAAGGTGGAGCATGCTCCTCCCCTCTGTGCCAGGAAGCCTTCAAGCTGGCGGACCATCTCAGCAGATCATTCCATGGCCACGAGTGGTCCATTTGCTCGGACATCATGAACAGCATCTTCCAACAGTGGGGAATTCCCCAGGTGGACCTGTTCACAAAGAAAACAAACAGGAAGTATCGGTAGTTTTGCACCTTCCTGAATCACAGCCTGGGCTCAACCACAGATGTTTCCTCTCCCTGGGAAGGACCATCTGTTCTATGCGTTTCCCACCCTTTCCGCTCATTCACAAGGCCCTGCTCAAGATCAGAAGGGACAGGGCGTCTGTCATTCTAATAGCACCTGCCTGGCCCCGCCAACACTGGTACGCATCACTCCTGGAACTGTCAGTAGCCACTCCGATCACCCAAGACCATGGTCACCTCCAGCACCTCAACCTTGAATCTCTCCACTTCACAGCATGGAAGCTTCATGACTAAACCCCATGTCAGAGATGTCCTCGTCAGCAGCCAAAAGCCGTCCACTAGAGCTACTTACTTAGCTAAGTGGAAGAGATTTTCGATCTGGGCAACACAAAGGGGCACGTCTCCAACTCAAGCATCAGTACCCTTCATCTTAGACTATCTACTGCACTGGATGCAGTCAGATCTGGTGGTGTCACCTGTAAAGGTTCACCTAGCAGCCATGTTGGCATTCCACCCAGGGGTGGATAGTCGATTGGTCTTTGCTAGCCTGATGGTAAGTCATTTTCTCAAGGGCCTGGACAGGGTATACTCTCCTGTCCGCCATCCGATACCAACATGGGATCTTAACCTGGTGCTCTCCAGGTTAATGGGACCTCCCTTCGAGCCCTTAGCAACATACTCAGTCCTCTACCTCTTGTGGAAAGTAGCATTTCTGGTGGCAATAACTTCTGTCAGGAGGGTGTCTGGGATCAAAGCCTTGACATCTGAACCTCCATACAGGGTCTTTTATAAGGACATGGTCCAGTTGCGGCCTCATCCAGCCTTCTTGCCAAAGGTGGTATCTCAATTTTACACAAGTCAGGACATCTTCCTCCCAGTGTTTTGCCCTAAGCCACACGCTAACAGCAGGGAACAAAGACTCCATTCCCTGGATGTGAGGCAGGCTCTGGCCTTCTATATTGAAAGGACAAAACCATTCTGGAAGTCTAACCATCTATTCGCGATAGCAGACAGGATGAAGGGCCTCCCAGTATCGTCCCAAAGAATTTCTCTGTGGATTATGTCCTACATTCGGACTTGTTATGACCTGGCAAAAGTACCAGCCCCAACCCTAACAGCGCATTCTACAAGGGTGCAGGCCTCTTTGGCCACATTCCTGGCACAAGTCCCTATACAGGAGATTTGCAGGGCAGTGACCTGGTTGTCGAGCCACACAATCACTTCGCATTATGCCATCATCCAGCATGCCAGGGATGATGCAGTTTTCGGCAGAGCGGTGCTTCAGTCAGTGAACGCTGACCTATGAGCTCTGATCCCTCCTCCAGTGGTCTGCTTGGGAGTCACCTACTTGGGATTGACATGAGCAAGCACTAGAAGAATCAAAAACGGTTACCTAGCTTCTCACACCTATTTTTCTTAGAGATGTGTTGCTCATGTCCATTCCAAGGCCCATCCACCTTCCCCTCTAATGGTGCCTCCGGCAAGAAGGAACTGAAGAGGCAGCAGGGCCCTATATGCAGCGCCTTGAAGGCGTGATTTCAGGGGGCGCCCTGGCTGACCTGACAGGTACCGCTAGGGGAAAAACCTTCCGGTGACTGTGCACGCAGCATGCATACGCCTACTTGGAATGGACATGAGCAACACATCTCAAAGAACAACAGTTATGAGAAGGTAGGTAACCATTTTTTTTACTGACAAAAGTGCTAATGTAGGCATAACCTTTAGATGCCCATCCTCGATACAGTGGAGTAGGATTTCTTGTAATTGAGCCCTTCATGAGACTTACTAGTGTGGTGACTTCATTCAGAAGAACACTTTTGCTTTGCCTTGACATGTTTTCTTTCTGTGTTATAGAATCATATCATAGAATCATAGAATATCATGGTTGGAAGGGACCTCAGGAGGTCATCTAGTCCAACCCCCTGCTCAAAAGCAGGACCAATCCCCAATTAAATCATCCCAGCCAGGGCTTTGTCAAGCCTGACCGTAAAAACTTCTAAGGAAGGAGATTCCACCACCTCCCTAGGCAATGCATTCCAGTGTTTCACCACCCTCCTAGTGAAAAAGTTTTTCCTAAAATCCAACCTAAACCTCCCCCACTGCAACTTGAGACCATTACTCCTTGTCCTGTCCTCTTCTACCACTGAGAATAGTCTAGAACCATCCTCTCTGGAACCACCTCTCAGGTAATTGAAAGCAGCTGTCAAATCCCCCCTCATTCTTCTCTTCTGCAGAATAAACAATCCCAGTTCCCTCAGCCTCTCCTCAGAAGTCATGTGTTCCAGATCCCTAATCATTTTTGTTGCCCTTCGCTGGACTCTTTCCAATTTATCCACATCTTTCTTGTAGTGTGGGGCCCAAAACTGGACACAGTACTCCAGATGAGGCCTCACCAATGTCGAATAGAGGGGGACGATCACGTCCCTTGATCTGCTCGCTATGCCCCTACTTATACATCCCAAAATGCCATTGGCCTTCTTGGCAACAAGGACACACTGCTGACTCATATCCAGCTTCTCGTCCCCTGTAACCCCTAGGTCGTTTTCCGCAGAACTGCTGCCTAGCCATTCGGTCCCTAGTCTGTAGCTGTGCATTGCGTTCTTCCGTCCTAAGTGCAGGACCCTGCACTTATCCTTATTGAACCTCATCAGATTTCTTTTGGCCCAATCCTCCAATTTGTCTAGGTCCCTCTGTATCCTATCCTTGCCCTCCAGCGTATCTACCACTCCTCCCAGTTTAGTATCATCCGCAAATTTGCTGAGAGTGCAATCCACACCATCCTCCAGATCATTTATGAAGATATTGAACAAAACCGGCCCCAGGACCAACCCCTGGGGCACTCCACTTGACACCAGCTGCCAACTAGACATGGAGCCATTGATCACTACTGTTGAGCCTGACAATCTAGCCAACTTTCTACCCACCTTATAGTGCATTCATCCAGCCTGTACTTCTTTAACTTGCTGACAAGAATACTGTTTGAGACCGTGTCAAAAGCTTTGCTAAAGTCAAGAAACAATACATCCACTGCTTTCCCTTCATCCACAGAACCAGTAATCTCATCATAGAAGGCGATTAGATTAGTCAGGCATGACCTTCCCTTGGTGAATCCATGCTGACTGTTCCTGATCACTTTCCTCTCCTCTAAGTGCTTCAGGATTGATTCTTTGAGGACCTGCTCCATGAACTGAAGAGGCAGCAGCAACATCAAACTGGCATTAGGATGCTACATGGTTTTTGCTATATCAGGGATTCTCAAATGATTTCAGTGTTGACCATGTTATGCTTTGTGGACCCCTTCCGTCCCCTTGTGATTCCATAATATCCCTTTGGCCACTGCACCAATTACTGACATGGAAAAGTCATATTAGAGCAATATATCTGTGTACTTTAGCAGTCTTGAAATGTGGCCTAGCTGAAGTGAGCCAGCCCCATGGGAGGACTGTGGGTTGTTCACAGACCACAAGCTGAGAACGGCTGAGCTATGTAATTCCTCTTTAAAGTAAATTGGAATCACATGGCTAACAACCAGCACAAGGACAAGTCTTTGAAGACTTATGGGATTGTGTCCCAAGTTCCATTTTTTTTTGTTGGTTTTTTTAAGGCCTGTTTTCTGTCCTGTAGTGTATAGGGAGAACTCTTGAAATATATGTTCCTTGAGCAGCTCATTGAGACAGTTATATTTCCTATTTCCCGGTCACAGGGCTTGCCTGGCTTATCCTTAGTCTGATGCACTATGCTAAGATGTATTTGAAGGGTATTAAAGAAGCTTATCAGACTCAGAATAGACGTCCCCATTTCTTCTCTGTTCCTGGCCTTGCCGGAAGTAGTTAAGTTATGCTTATGGGTGGGATACAGGATTAGAAAGGTGAGTTCTGTGTGAAACTGTGGATCTGTTTTCACCACCTCACTAGACTTTTATCTTTACTAACCATCTAGTTATCTTTCTATATCCTTAAATCTGCATCACTCTGAACTTGTCTGTCGTCCCAGTCGTTTTCTTGCCCTCCCCGCTCCCCCCCATATACACCTCCATGGACAGCTGTTTCAGTAGTGTCACCCAGCTGTGTTGAGAGTGCAAGTGAGGGGAACTGACGACAGGGTTTCCTTCACACTGTGGAGCCTCCCCTTGCCCTGGCGCATGCTCATACCACCCCTCTCCCACAGCACAAGTTCCCTCCAGCTTCCTTGCTGAACTAGATTTTAGTTCCTTCCCCTCTGTTTCTCTAGCTCCTAAATTAAAGTGGCAGGAGGAGTTTGTTCAGCCTCTCTGTAGGGGAAGGTACATTAGGGAGAGAGCTAAGGCTGCTCCGTTTCTTCTGAACTGAAAGCAGTACACTCAGGATTTGAAATGGAGTTTGCCCTATATGCCACTGAGCCTCAGTATGGGGGGCCTCACCTAGCATGTTCTTTGGCATCATGTCAGCAGGGTTTACCTTAAATCTCATACTTCTTTGGTGCTGGGTGCCCATATTGGGGACCACAGTAGTGCAGGATTAATGCAGGTTTGGCAGGCTGTTGAGACTGGTGCAGTATGCTTATTTTTGCATTCTTTGCAAGTTCCTTCCAACCCGCGAGTCAGTGCCACAAAGTGATACTAATTTTGCATTGTCGGACCTTGTTTGTATTGCAGCAGTGTTTTTCCTGATGTATTTTCACTTCATTGTTTTGCTGTTTAAGCTGCAGCTAGGAGATTTGTGTAGAAGCTAGTGATGGAGGCAGTCAGTCTCTTTACATATATGCTGCATGTGGGGATGAGCCACTTTGTTCACCTGTGCGTGTACATGTTCTTTCTATCCAGACTGAGGACATTTTAAAGATCCGTGCCTAAGTCTAGTGTGTGTGCTGATTGGTGGGAAGATAATTGCACTAACAGCAGGTGATAGCTATAGTTGCATTAATTAAGCTACTGCTGTATATTCAAGACAGTACTATAATCTAGAGAGTGAGGTTTCTAGAGCATGTCACGCCACCAATAGCATTTTAAAATAAAGCCACCTGCAGCATTGTTTCTAAGACATTTAAGGGAAATTCACTCACATTCTTTTTAATCCCCAGAAACCTCTTTTTAACCTCCCTCCCTCCCTTTCCCCCGGTGTCATGTTTTAGCTCGTTTTTGTGGGGTGAGCCTGTGCCCTCTTATATGGGAGATCAGGGTTCAGGAGCCAGTTCTCTCTTGTTCATGAGTCTGGTGTGGGCTGTGAGGGCTGCAGTGGCAACCCACTCAGCCTGGGGGGCAGCATGTCCCTAATGCTCAGCAGTCAACACCTCTTTGGTTCATCGTGGCAGCAGCAGTGTTGGGCTCTAGAAGGAATCCTGGGCAGCCTCCCTCAGCTGGAGCATTGGTGGCTGCAGTGTTTAGAAAGCAGAGGGTCTCTTTAGCACTCCAGAAGGGAGGCAGAGGAATCCCCAAGGGGATTGCATGTAAAACCTGAATTTTGCATGATGATCTAGGCAAATGGTCAGTTGAAATCAACACTTACCGCAGTGTCAAATTTGAAATGAGCTCTCTCCATCATACACACTCAGTTGGTAAAGGTACAAATTCCTGAGACCATCCACTTGAGAATGATAGTCTGTAAAAAAAAAAAAAAAAATGGCTGGGTGAGTAGAAATGGAATCAACTAAAGTCCTTTGAACGTCATGTTCCTTTAGCAAGCACGTGTGGCAGCTTCCACCATCCACAGCTGGTCAGTGTCCTGCTGGGCATTGGCCGGGGGGGGTCTGAGTGATGATAGACACCAACTAGAAAACCAGGTCTGAAGCTTGAGGGACGATTAGTCAGTCATAGAATCATAGACTATCAGGGTTGGAAGGGACCTCAGGAGGTCATCTGGTCCAACCCCCTGCTCAAAGCAGGACCAGTCCCCAATTTTTGCCCCAGATCCCTAAATGGCCCCCTCAAGGATTGTACTCACAACCTTGGGTTTAGCAGGCCAATGCTCCAACCACTGAGCTATCCCTCCCACCTGAGGAGGAGTCCCAGCGCCTTCCTTTAACCCTCTGAAGTGTTAACCATCACATGCCATAAATGTTATTTTTTGTATTTGGAAGCTAATGAGATGAGTTTGTGAAATCTTTAACAAGTCATTAAAAGGAAGGTGAATGTTCTATGTGGTTTGGACACCAACATAATACATCCATTTATCAAAAGCAAATGATCCTCTCTGAATAAAAACTACTTAATAGAGAAAGCAGGCAGGATAAGGGAAGGGGATATAAAGTCTCCTGGGTCTGAATTGTGAAAATAATCTGTATTCCTGACGTGAGCAAATCTTGAGGAAAGCATTAATATGGCAGGTCCTTGGGAAATCAAGCCAAGAATTCCCAGTTTATAATTCTGCAGTGAAACTCCCTATCAAGATGTCTCAGAATCCATAACCCTGTTCAGTCAAGGGAGCCTTAAGGGCTCTTACACTCTAAAATGTGTCCTTAGGTTAATTTAATTTGGGGAATGTTAAGCATTGTTATAGTGTCTGGGTAGCTGCCTACTTCAGGGAGCACTATAGAATAGAATTAACACAGAGGAGCTAAACGCTGAAGGTATATTCCTGCCACTGTGACAATATGGGATATTTCTGAATCACAGGACATGGGGATTAAGGCATGCGATTCCTGTTGGTTTTTAATTAACTCATACCGTGCACAGTGTTCGGGAAATGTTCCTGTAAAGTCCTCGCTGAGGCACAAAGATGTTCTGCAGCTGTGAGGTCTCACCCAAGATCTTGGTTGTACTAACCACTACTTGCTGCCCCACCACACTCCCCATGTTATAATCCAGTGTGGAACTTGGGCTGTGCCAGGCCTCTGGCTCTGGTGATCAGATACTGCCTGAGCTCTATGGCAGGTCAGGGAGTGCACGGTCAAATAGGACACTGGTATCTTCAGATGACCCGGACTAACCACAGATGGCCCTCCATTAAGGTAGGGAAGAGATCCTAGAACTCAGGTTGCATTAGTCTGGAACACCAGTGCTTCGTTTGCATTCTAGAAGTAGGAGTGTATGCATCTGAATGCACCCTGAGGGGTTCTGTTTAACACTTCTGTATCTTACAGTGATGGGGAGGCTCTTGAAGGGAATCCCATGGTAGCTGGTTTTGAAGATGATCTGGATCTAGATGACAAAGTGCCCAGCAAACCCTCATTGGCAACAGAACTTGTACCAAGCAAAAATATTACTTTGTCAAGTGAGGAGGAGGCAGAAATGGAGGATGCTATGGTCACCATCGTGGCTGATGAAGACATTGACATTGACTACAAGACACAATGGTATGAAGGAGTATAGTCTACTAGCTAAAGTATGAAACTGGGAGTTGGGAGATGTAGGTCTTTTTTCAGTCCTGCCACTGACTCACTGTGGCCTTAACCAGCTCACTTAATCTCACTGAGCCTGTTTCCCTAGCTGTAAAATGGGGTTATCTGTGCCTCACCAACTGAGGCCAACTTTGCAACAGTTCACAAACTACAGATTCTCTGATGGAAGGTGCTATGGAAGTGCATAGTAGTATTACTGATCACCATCCAGTTTATTCAGTTTGGATGAAATTGTAACACAAATGGAGCCAAAGGGCTAACTTGATTTGTCATATCAAGCAATCCTTCCACAGAGTGTGAGCCGCTCTTCATGAGGGAGTGGCCCAGCCTTCTTCCAAAATTTGAACAAGAGGAGCTGGGTAAGCCGTTGAGCACTTTTTCATAGTGGGTGTGGGTGGGTCTCAAGACTCATTGCTTAGGGCACAGACGGCGCTTGTGATGCCCTCTCTGTGCACCAAAACAAGCAGCACTTTGGCATGGGGGAATGGCATTGCTGCTCTTGCTGGAGATTGGATCCCACAGAATATGGTGTAAATTGCATGGAATAGGAAGTGTGCCGTCATATAAATAATGCAACAGGGCTTTGCCCACAAGCAAGTGCGTTGATCTCAAGTATTTGTGTCCTCAGGGATGTCTGGGCTATCTTTCAGCATTTGGCTTACTGCCAGAAAGATTTCCAGGGTCTGAGTGCTAGTATAAAACCTATAGAGTCTCATCACTGCTTAGGTGTAGATGAGAGAAATCCCCTAGAATAGGTTCCGCTAACTGATTAGTTACTATTAGTCACTTTGTTTCACTTGTTCAGTGTGAGAGATAAGGGGAGTAGACATGGAAGAGTACAGGCAAGAGGTGGAGCCTCTTGGTTTTCCTCAAACACTGTCACTATCTGAGTGTCATAAGAAAGATAACGCATGTTATGTTAAGATACCTCCTGTCTCCCGAGGGCTCACAGTTAGTCCTGGTCTCTAAGGTGCCACAAGTCCTCCTTTCCTTCATGCAGGAGAAGGGATTTGGCATGAGGTCATAGGATGAAAGCCAGGGGTTCCAACTTGCTAAGACTGTGACTGTATAAATCCCATGCTTTTAATCAACGTTCCTCTATCCCTTCGAGTGCTGCCTCTTTGGGAGGATCTGAATAAGGAAATATTTGTCTATATGAAACTGATTTCTAACAAAATCAACTAGTTATGCTTCCCCCTTTCCATATGATCAGGGAGGCCTCAATTGTAATGGAGAAAAGTATTAGTCAAACATTAACATTCCAGTGTCCCTGGTGGAGTCTGGCAGATTCCAATATCTTCCTTACTCCAGCGGTCTGACCTTCTGAAACAGCCCATTGGGGCAGCTTAATTGTGTGGTGGGACCACTCCTGATGGATCCAAGGTGGACATTTCCCTCTTTGTTTCCACCACACCTGGCTCCTTGTGACTTAGTGGGCCTGCAGCCCCTGCACAGCTGGGATATGATGGGAGGGCTCCAAGCTCACCCTTTTGTGGTTGTTACAGAGTTGTAGCTGACAACTTGTTACCTTTTTTAAAGGTCTTCCAAAAATTCAGTTAAACCACAAAAGGAAGCAGCTTCCACCAAAGCACCTGACCAGAAGCCTCCAGGCAGCTTACCTCCCCATTCTGGATCTGAGAAACACAGCAGCCCAAAGCTCCCCATCGATCTGCCAGCCACTGGAGCTGCTGCTCCTACAGAGACAGCATCAGTCCAGGCACAAAGGACCATGTCCCAGAACAAGGACTCGGCTTCCAAACTGAAGGGGAGCAAAGAAGAAAAGCCTGAGGAGTCTGACAGTGATGAGGAGGGACCGATAGCCACCCAGATGCTTTCATTTGTGATGGATGACCCGGACTTTGAAAGCGAGGAGTCTGACAGCCAAAGGAAGAAAGTGGTAAATAACATGCATGCGTCACTGCTTTCTAGCTCAGCCTAGAAGCAGCAATGGAGTGATCTTGTCTGATCTCCAAGTATCCCAAGAGCGCCAGCTGCAAGACAAGGGTTAAACCATCTGAAGAGCATTATTGTTCAAACACAGGCCACTAATGTTCTTCTCATTGTTGAAGCCGAATGGTAGCGTCTCTCAGTTGTATTTTTAAGTATACAGATTAGGGCTGTCAAGCGATTAAAAAAATTAATCACGATTAATCGCACCATTAAACAATAATAGAATACCATTTATTTAAATATTTTTGGATGTTTTCTACATATTTTCCAATAGATTGATTTCAATTACAACACAGAATACAAAGTGTACAGTGCTTGCTTTATATTTATTTTCGATTGCAAATATTTGCATTGTAAAAAACAAAAGAAATAGTGTTTTTCAATTCACCTAATAGAAGTACTGTAGTGCAATCTCTTTATATGAAAGTTGAACTTTACAAATGTAGAATTATGTACAAAAAATAACTGCATTCAAAAATAAAACAATGTAAAATTTTAGTATCTAAAAGTTCACTCAGTCCTACGTCAGCCAATCGCTCAGACAAACAAGTTTGGTTACAATTTTCAGGAGATAATGCTGCCCGTGTCTTGTTTACAATGTCACCTGAAAGTGAGAGTAAGTGTTTGCATGGCACTGTTGTAGCCGGCATCGCAAGATATTTATCATAGAATACCAGGGTTGGAAGGGACCTCAGCAGGTCATCTAGTGCAACCCCCTGCTCAAAGCGGGACCAATCCCCAATTTTTGCCCCAGATCCCTAAATGGCCCCCCTCAAGGATTGAACTCACAACCCTGGATTTAGCAGGCCAATACTCAAACCACTGAGCTATCCCTTTATGTGGCAGATGCACAAAAGATTCATATGTCCCTTCATGCTTCAACCACCATTCCAGAATATATGCATCCATGCTGATGGCAGGTTCTACTCGATAACGATCCAAAGCAGAGCGGGCCGACGCATGTTCACTTTCATCATCTGAGTCAGATGCCAGCAGCAGAAAGTTGATTTTCTTTTTTGGTGGTTCGGGTTCTGTAGTTTCTGCATCGGAGTGTTGCTCTTTTAAGACATCTGAAAGCGTGCTCCACACCTCGTCCCTCTCAGATTTTGGAAGGCACTTCAGATACTTAAACCTTGGGTCAAGTGCTTTATCTATCCTTAGAAATCTCACACTGGTGCCTTCTCTGCATTTTGTCAAATCTACAGCAAAAGTGTTCTTAAAATGAACATGTGCTGGGTCATCATCCACGACTGCTAGAACATGAAGTACATGGCAGAATGCACGTGTAAAATAGAGCAGGGGACATAGAATTCTCCCCCAAGGAGTTTAGTTAAAAATTTAATGAATGCATTTTTTTTTTTAACAATCATGATCAGCACAGAAGCATGTCCTCCGGAATGGTGGCCGAAGCATGAAGGGGCATACGAATATTTAGTATATCTGGCACATAAATAACCAGCATTGCAAGGTACAAAAGTGCCATGTGAACGCCTGTTCTCACGTTCAGGTGACATTGTAAATAAGAAGCAGTCAGCAGTATCTCCTGTAAATGTAAACAAACTTGTTTGTCTTAACAACTGGCTGAACAAGAAGTAGGACTGAGCGCATTTGTAGGCTCTGAAGTTTTACATTGTTTTGTTTGAGTGCAGTTATGTAACAAAAAAAACTACATTTGTAAGTTATACTTTCATGATAAAGAGATTGCACTACAGTACTTGTATGAGGTGAACTGAAAAATACTATTTTTGTGTATCATTTTTACAGTGCAAATATTTGTAATAAAAATTATAATGTAAAGTGAGCAGTGTACACTTTGTATTCTTTGTTGTAATAGAAATCAATATATTTGAAAATGTAGAAAAAATCCAAAAATATTTAATAAATTTAAATTGGTATTCTGTTGAACAGTGTGACTAATGGCGATTAATTTTTTTATCACAGTTAATTTTTTTTAATTAATTGTGTGAGTTAACTGCAATTAATCGACAGCCCTAATACAGATTATTCTCAGTAACTGTAGATAAACTGAGCTCAAGCAGCCACATGGAAAGTATGAAACCCAAATGCTGAGGATTTTTTATCTGGATCTTCATGTACTAAAGGTTGGGGGAGGGGGGGAGAATGGGGAAAGAGGAGGGAGGGAGAGTGAATGTGTGCACACAGTTCCCTGTTTTCAACACAAGAATCGAAAAGCCATGGTGAAGTTGTGTTGAATCCTTCCTTTGCTTGGCAAAGTCTATTGAAGCCCCAAATGCCATTATAGAGGGGCAATCCAACATACAGCTGAAGTTGGAGTATCCATAGCATATCCACGACATTCCCAAGATAGGTTGCAGCTGCTCAACTTTAACATAGATGCAACCTGCAAAAGACTGCCCAGATCAGAGAGGACCTGGCATCTCCCCTGGGCCTTCCTTCATATTAAAGATGAGAGAAGTCAGTGAATTCTTAGAGATCCTAGCAGTTCCCTGTTGTGGCCTTTACATGAGCAAACTCTGGATGTCCCTGCCTTAGATAGTCCACAGTTAGAACCATTAGGCTCATCTGTACAGAAACAACTAGCCATGATTGACTGTGTAAAGAAGCCCCTATGCTTGCAGACAAAGTACTGTATACTGAGCCAGTAACTGTAGAGGGCTCCTATAGAGTTGGTTTGATGTCACATCATGATTGTGTGGGGAGAGTCACTATCCTAGTGTATGCATCCGATGAAGTGAGCTGTAGCTCACGAAAGCTTATGCTCAAATAAATTGGTTCGTCTCTAAGGTGCCACAAGTCCTCCTTTTCTTTTTGCGAATACAGACTAACATGGCTGTTACTCTGAAACCTGTCCTAGTTTGTCCATGACGTTGGCCATGTGTCATACTGGCCTCATTCAGTAACACTCTGTTCTCTTAGTGTGGCCAATGCTCACCGTTCCAAGTATTTCACTGTAAAAACAGTGGCTTTCTGAGCAAGGTTATGACTTCTGGTACCTGATTAGACAGCAGGATTTGCTGGGAAGCGCCGCATTGTAGTGGCGTCAGGGAGATACCCCTCCATAGAAGAACGCTTCTTCAGTGCACAATGTGTTGGTCAGGTTGAGCAGTGAAAGAAGCTGTGCCCCTTCCACTAACGGGGAGGGCTGCATACAGAGCCGGAAAGGCAGCTCAGCAAGAGAGGCAGGTCATGTTTGGACTAGTGCTAAGAATACTGTAAAGGAAATAAGTTAACTCCTTAAGTGTCAAGTGGCAAACATGGTGAGATGTCTGTGCTCCAGGATCAGGGCACAGCTGCAGGGTGAGAGGAGCCTTCTGAGGCTTTACCTGGCCCCTGCAATTTCCCAGCTTTTAGCCTCTGTATCATGAGAGATGCAGCTCCCTCTTTCCTTGAGCAGAGGGGGTTTGCTCCAGCCCCATGAAATGTTTCCCCTGGATATGTGCTGCCTTTTGACCCCAGGATGGCATGGATTCCCCTCTGTGACTCTGCCAGGGCACAATATAGGTTTGAGTCCATTGTATTTGAAGGTTTTCCAGGATGGCGGTGCCTGTTAGTGCAATTGGTAAGCCTGATGTATCTGGGACTCATGTTTAACCCCACAGCACCAAGAGGCTGGCCTTTTGAGTACAAATGTTAAGCACCACAGGGCATTTCACACCAGAGCTACAGTTCCAGTGCTGTCTAGGCAGTTCCATCATGGCATGAAATAGGTAGAACTGCCCTTTGGATGAAACTGTGACAGCTTCTTGAAAATACCTCCGTTCTACCACCCCCCCAGCTCCCCTTTAGAGAGCAGAAATGTATCCTAGGTAGAGGGGAGATGGGGCTTTTGCTTGAGCAATCAGTTTAGACTCCTTGGTAGCTGAGATTGGGTCCATGATATGTCTACTTTCATTCTCTAGGGTGAATTCCCAGTCCGAGAAGACCCCTCTGACATCTCAGATGAAGACACCTCGTTAGCAAAGCCGCCTCAGCCCATGAAGCCTACAATCCACTCCTTCAAGCTGAAAAATGACTCTGATCTGTTTGGCTTGGGTTTGGAAGAAACAGGCCCCAAAGAGAGCAGTGATGAAGGTAAAAATAGGTCATATGTCTGAGCCTGTCCTGCTGGGTTTTTCACTGCGCTGAATAGGTCCAAAGTTAAGCAAATCAATTTTGCATTAAGTAAAACATCCCCAACTTCACCCAACGCCCTGTGTGAGCATTTAATGAGCTTTGCCAAAGCATAATTAACTTTCTTTCACTTTCTCCCATGCCTGCCCTGACTAACCTCAGCTGGGGGAGCACTTGCTGATGCCTTGGGAGAGACTACTGCGCTTTTTCCTGCCCTACTAGAAGTAAGGGCACTTCTTGAGAGCCTTTTCTTGAGATTTCCTGCCCAGCTTTGCATGCTTAAGACTCTGTGCCCGACACCACGGTACTGGAGCATGTAGGGTTTGGAGCTGTGCGTTTGCGGCATCAAGTCTGAGCACTTTGGCCATTGCTAACCATCACTTTTTGGGAAGGGTGTAAGTGGAGCAGTAGGACTGGCATGCTCTGAGTATTATTGTGGGTCCTCCCCGTCCCAAGAGCCAACCATAGCTTATGCAGAGAGGTTTCTGTGGATGGATTGGCATTACCACGTGACTGCTTCCTGTTGATCTGCCTGGGAAGTAACCTGGAATGATGGGACGTTAAAGACTCTTTGGGAGTGGCGGGGGAGCTGTAAGAGGCGTAGAAGGGATTTGACATTGATTAGTTGTTCTAAAATTATGACTAAGATGTCAAAGCCTATCCAAGCTCTATCAGCCTGTCATCTTCTGTACCTGCAGAGCCCAGCTGGATGGGACTCTCTCTACAGAGGCCTCAATCAATAACTCACATTTAATTTTGCCTTGCTTTTAGCCCTATGACTTCCCATAACCTACGCTGCCCTGTTGTGTTGGGCCTGATAGATTACTGCTAATGATGGACGAGGCCAGGTGTCAGCAACTTTCAGTGTTGACCTATGAGGTGTAAGTGACTTGAGTGGGTGGAATTAAACTTCAGTTACTCCGTTCTCTCCTCTGAAGCCCCACCCCAAATAGTGGGGTTGGGTAATTGCTTATCTGCCCCAAGGGTGTTTACATGGCTTCCCTTCTGTCAGCCCTTCTGTTCAATGCATCCATGATGCCAGAAGGGCAGAGAATGAAATGGTTTGGACTGTGGTGCCATCAATAGACAGGCCTGTCTTTTCAGTCAGACCCAAGCCGTGCAGTTTAGCTGTTTCCCCAGTATCTAGTCCTTGAACTGGTGGATGAGAGTAAGTTAGATGAAGCTTTGCACAGAGCAGATGAGAAGGATGTTGGCAAGTATGGTGGAAGATCTAGAAGGTGCAACAGGTTTGGTGTCAGTCCTTGTTATTCGAGAGTAAGCACAGTATTTGTCCTCGGCTCGAAATTTACGGGTCCTCCTGGAGTTAAAGAATTTTCTTAAGCAAAGAGTTTTTAGCAGAAGGCTGTGATCTTCCCTTCCCCCTTTAATGTGGGTCTTGACACTGTTATCCAGACCTTTGTGTCGGCCAGATTACTACAAATACACTTTACATGGACTGCCCTTGACAACCACTCAGAAGCTTCAGCTAATGCAGGATTGGCTTCCTTGGCAGTGATAGATGCAGAAGACTTGTTAATTTTTGAAGTATGCGCTGGTTTCCAAGTCATTTCCAGATGCAATTCAAGGGGTAGCTTTTGATAACTAAAATCATAAGTATTTTGGGTCCTGGCTAGCTTAGAGACTGCCTTACTCCTTATCATAGAAATGTAGGTCTAGATGGAACCTCAAAGTCATCAAGTCCAGTCCCCTGCATTGAGGTGGGATCAGACCATCCCTGACAGGAGTTGATTCAACCTCTTCTTAAAAACCTCCAATGATGGGATTCCACAGCCTCTCTTGGAAACCTATTCCAGAGCTTAGCTACACTTATAATCAGAAAGTTTTTCCTAATATCTAACCTAAATGTCCCTGGTTGTAGATTAAGACCATTAATTCTTGTCCTATCTACCTTCAGTGGACATGGAGAACAAATAGATCGCCACCCTTTTATAAAAGCCCTTAACATATTTGAAGATTATCAGGTCACCCCTGAGTCGTCTTTTCTCAACACTAACCATGCCTGTGTTTTTTAACCTTTCCGAATAGGTCAGTATTTATTTTTTTAGTTGCTCTCCTCTGGACTCTTTCCAGTTTATCAGCATCTTTCCTAAAGTGTGGCACCCAGAATTGGACACCGTACTAGAGATAAGGCTGTGCCGGTGGCAAGTGCGGCTCAGTTACCTCCTGTGTCTTACCTGCAGTACTGCTATTAAGACAGTCTGGAATATTGGCCTTTTTTTGCAACTGCATCACATTGTTGACTCATTCAATTTGCTATCCATTATAGCTCCCAGTTCTTTTTCAGCGATATTACTGCCTAGCCAGTAGGGATGTAAAACAGTAAACAAGTTAACCAGTAAGCTTTAGTCTTACCGGTTAACCCATCTTAACCATTAAACCCGAGGCCTGGGTGAGCCAGCATAGTCCCAGCTGCACTGGCCGGCCAAGCCCAGCCCCGCAGGCCACGGTGGCCGGCCAACCCCAGTCGCAGCCCTGGCTGGAGCCACGGGCCACACTAACCGAACGCAGCCCCTGCTGGCCGGAGCCTCAGACCGCGCCAGCCAGTCAACCCCAGGAGCAGCCCTGGGTTTTGCACCTGCTGGCCAGAGCAGCCCCATTCCCTTTCTCTTTAATTGGTTAACCGGTCAACTTTTTAAATAATATTTATCACCAAACAAGATGCAATTTTGAAGCGTTGGTCAAGGGTCTGAGCGACCTCCCTTGACAACCAGCGCCACAAGAACAAGCAACCCAAATCTTTGGTGATCGGCTTTGACCATTTTACCATATGTGGTCCACTGTCCCCATGGACCATCGGGTTTTGGAGATCATCCGAAGGGGTTATACCATCCCATTTATCTCCATCCCACCTACCCATCCCTCTTCCCTGTCCTCCTTCAGGGATCCTTCTCATTAGCACCTGTTGAGACAAGAAGTACATCACCTTCTACAATTAGGGGCCGTCCAACACAACACAGAGGGAAGGGATTTTATTCCCATTATTTCCTGACTCTAAAGAAAAACAGAGGTTGGCGACCCATACTCGATATCAGAAAACTCAACAAATTTGTGCGTACCCACAGATTCAAAATGGTCACACTGAATTCTATCATCCCTGTGCTCGAAGAGGGGGACTGGTTCTCCGCCCTCAACCAACAAGGTGCTTATTTTCCACATTACCATCCATGCTGCTCACAGATGATTCCTATGATTCTTAGTGGGACAAGATCACTTCCAGTGCAGAGTACTACCATTCGGACTGTCAACAGCCCCACGAGTCTTTACCAAAACCCTAGTGGTGGTAGCTACTCACTTGCGCAGACAGCGAATACTGGTATTCCCGTACTTAGACGATTGCCTACTCAAAGGCCCTACCCAGATGGAAATATTACACATCACTCGACAGACCATCTCTTTTCACTCGCTAGGGCTACAAATCAACAGAAAGAAATCTGCCCTAACTCCAGTACAACAATTGGACTTCATAGAAGCACACCTGGACTCAGTGGAGGCCAAAGCATCGCTGCCGATGCCCTGATTCACAGTGATGACCTCCCTCATATCGGTGGTCTCAGATAGCCCGTGGGTGTCTGCACGCACCTGCCTACAACTCCTGGGATATGTGGTGGCCACCCCTTCTGTTAAAACACACCAGACTGCACCTGCGCTGCCTTCAAGGGCGGCTGAACTGAGTATATATTCCACGAAAGCACAGCCTACACAAACGACTCCACATTCACTGTGAGGGTGGACAAACCCAATAAAAGTTTGCTCAAGCATCCCGTTTCAACAGGATCTGCCTTCCATACAAATTACAGCAGATGCCTCACTGATTGGATGGGAAGCTCACCTAACCCAACATACAATCCAAGGCAAGTAGCCCCCCACGGAAACACTCTTACACATCAACGTGCTTGAATTACCCGCAGTCTGCAGCGTGCGCCTACATTTCCTCCCCAGTTTATGAGGCAAAACGATAAGGGTCTTGATGGACAACATTGTGTGTATGTTCTATATAAACCTTCAGGTGGGGCATGTTTCCACTCCTTATGCAAGAAGGCCTTAAAACTATGGAACTGGTGCATAAAACACATCTGTTACAGCAGCATCCCTCCCGGGCTGACTGAACATGATGGCAGACACTTTAAGCAGACAGTTTTCCCAAGAGCACGAATGGGAACTGAACGATGACTTAACACTACATATATTTCACATGTGGGGATCCCCCCACACACAGACCTGTTCACAACATCAATGAACAAGAAATGCCCAAAGTTTTGCTCATGAGCAGGACTAGGAGCATGATACCTGGGGGATGCTTTCCTCATCAAATGGAATGCTCCTCTTCTATACGCATTCCCACTGATACGTCTAATCTCCAGAGTGATGCACGAAATACGAACCGACGGCAAAATAATACTCATTGTACCAACATGGCCCAGACAGAAATGGTTCCCTTACATGGCAACCTGCACACCTTTCACTCTCCTTTTCCTACAGAATCTTATTTTTCAGGACGACTGTCAAGTCCTCCATCTGGACCTGGAGAAAGTTCACCTGAAGACATGGCTCCTTCATGGCTGCACCACGATGAACTAACCTGCTCAGAGCAAGTAAAACAAGTGTTAATAAACAGCAGAAAACACAACACGCGTTCTACTTACCTCCAAAAATGGAAAAGATTCTTCCTGTGGTGCCAGAACAAACAAATATCTGCAAGCCGGGCACCACTTCCACTAATCCTAGATTATTTATTGTCCTTAAAGAACTCAGGGCTCGGAGTTTACCTCGCTGCCATCACAGTTTTCCATCAACAGATAGACGGAATGTCAGTATTCGCTCACCCAATTACTAAGCATACAGAATATGTACCCAGACATCCAAGAACCCCTGCCTGCATGGGACCTAAATCTGATTCTTAGAAGTCTAACCAGAGCCCCTTTTGAACCATTAGCCACATGCTGTTTATTTCACTTATCTAGGAAAGTGGCATTCCTAGTTGCCATTACATTGGTGTGAAGAGTCAGGGAGCTAGGGGCTCTCATGGCTCACACCCATACACAATATTCTTCAAGGATAAAGTGACACTTAGGATGTTTTCTAAGTTTATGCCCAAAATATTGTCTTCGTTCCACCTCGACCAACCAATTCACTTGCCTACATTCCATCAAAAACCACACACCAGCGCTCAAGAGGCGGTCCTGCACACATTGGATGTGCACTGTGCCTTGGTGTTTTATCTGGACAGGATGAAGCGCTTTCGAAAGTCACCTTGATGCTCTGTGTCAACAACAGAACGATTGAAGAGCTCTGCCATATCGACGCAAAGATTATCTAAATGGATATCCAGCTGTATCATATGTGCTATTCACTACACTGAAGCCCCTCCGGGCATCGGAACCCACACAACAAGAAATTTGTGCAGGAATGCTATGGAGGTAGATAATGTTCCCATTTTAGACATCTGCACAGCGGACACGTGGGCCTCTGAACGCACATTCACGAACCACTATGCAATTACGCTCAGTTCAAGCTCAGACACACGACTAGGCCTCACTATACTAGCCTCAGCAATAAACTCCACTCTGAAGTCACTTCCTTCCTCATGGAAGGCACTGCTCTACATTCACTTGAAGTGGAGCACCCCCAGGGACATCACTCGAAGAAGAAGAGAAAGTTACTCACTGTTTGCAGTAACTGAGGTTCTTCGAGATGTGTCCCCCTATGGGTGCTCCACTACGCATCCTCCTCCCCTCTGCTTTGGAGTTCACAGTAAGGACTCTATGATAGAGATGGAATTGAGGGGGTTGGGACACGAGGGCACTAGATGAAGTGCCAACAGCACTGCGAGACAGCTACTGCACACACGCATCCCAACCTGGCACTGCTACTGAAAATCTCAGATCAGCAGTGTGGGACGCACCGACACCTGAAGTGGAGTACCCATGGGGGGACGCATCTCGAAGAACCTCAGTTACTGCACAAGATGAGTAACCTTCTCTTTTTTTGAAATCTATTGTCCTTATTATTCTGCTGCTGTCACTCCTTCCTTTCCTTAGACTTGTGAAATCTCTAATTTCATGATCACTTGCCCCAAAATGCCTTCAGCTTTCAGATTCACAACCAGTTCCTTCCTGTTTGTCAGCATAAAACCCCCATGTTTACTTCCTCCACTCTCTGAAACAAAAAAAACTGTTCCCAACACGTTGCAGTAACTTACTGGATATTTTACTTTTGGTGTATTACTTTTCCAACAGATGTGTGAGGTAGTTAAAAGTCCGTCATTACTACCAGGTTTGTGTTTTGGATATTTCCAATATTTGTTCTAGAAATGCCTCTACCTGAGTTGGTGGCCTATAATAATCCTTGCCATGACATCACCCCTATTTCCCCCCCTTTTATCTTTACCCTGAGACTTTGAACTGATTTGCATATCACCACCTTCTGGAGCTCAGAACAAGTGTATGTATTCTTGCTTCACCTCTTCCCTTTTTATCCTGCCTGTCTTTCCTGAACAAGCGTACTCCTCTATAACAATATTCCAATCATGAGATGTATCCGACCAAGTCTCTATGGTGCTAAATTATGACTTAATTATGAACTAATACTTGCAGTTCTTCCTGTGTATTCACCATACTCCTTGCACTTGTGTATAGACATCCAAGATGTTGAGTGTATTCTCCCACTAATTTCCTTTTGCTGCTTCTATGACACTATTGTAATTTTTCACATCTCTCTGTTCTCTCCACCCCCCCCCCCCCCCAATGCTTTTTCCCTTCTTCATCGGGTAGACCCCCATGTCTTTCCAGAATACCTCCTTCCTGGAACAGCATCTCATAGTCAAAGAGGTTGAAGCTTTACTGTTAACACCATCTGTGCAGCCATATGTCCATCCTGGAGTTGAATAGGTCCTTACCCTTAATTGGAAGATAGATGAGAACACAATCTGTGCCCCCTCTCCCGCAACCACTTCACCCTTGCTCTCAGAGACCTGTACTCACTGCTAATCTGCTCAGGGTCATACCTGGCAGTTTCATTATTACCCAGAGCCTCGAAAACCTTTCCATAACACCTCAGATCTGGGCTCCCGGCAGGCAACGTGCATGCAGGGACATCGTCAGGTTGGCAGATGGATGGTTTTATCCCCCTCAGAAGGGAGTCTCTGACCACCAGCACCCTACACATCCTCCTCTTAGGTGCAGTGGCCATGGACCTCCCAGTCTTGGGAGCAGGTGGGCCCTCTTCAGCCACTGGGGTCTGCTCCTCACCTCCTATTGCAAGTACAGTATACTGGTTCTTTCTCTCAATGGTTGGATGGGGTGGAACACACCCTACTGCCCAAGGGGGCGAGCAGCCAGTACTCCTTCCTCCTTTGGTGTTGCTGTTGTCGTTGGTAGTTGGCAAGCATCCTCTATGCCAGATGTTATCCTGTTAATGAAGTCCTCGTGCTCCCAGATGCTGTGCAGATAAGCCACCTCCTCCTTCACCTCTCTTCCCTACTTCCTGATGGACTTCACCACCAGACACATGCCTAACACCAGCTAGTTCCCGCTGCCTGGCTTTCGTCAGCAGGGGCTTGCAGGCTGCATTCCAAGCAAGGCAAGACCAGGGCCTGGGTAAAAGTCACCAGGCTCAGGATGCAAGTCTGAGCGGGGGAGGCCCCCAAGGGTAGGCAGAGGAAGAGCTAGCAATGGTGTTAGCAATGTGCTGTTTTCCTCCCCTTATGGGTTCTGCCTTGTAGAGTATTTGCAAGTTAAGGAAAAGGGCAGGGGGGAGAACCACACAGTCCTACTTTGACTCTCTCTCCTCAGGGAGCCTGGAAACGTAAGCCACTGTTACCTCTCTGCCTGAACAAGAGAGAGCTTTGCTGGAGCTTGAACTGTCTGTCTGCTCCCTGCCACACCACTGTCTGCCTCCCCAGCAAAATCTGAGAGATCCTGCCAACCTAACCTTTGCCTTGCAGGTAACATTCAGTGAAACCCGAGTTCCCCAGAGACATCTCCGTGCAGTGTCCAGTCTCTTACTGGACACTTCCAGAAATTACTAAGTCTGCTGCCTGTATAGAGAGAGTGCACACTCCAGCCTGTTATACTAGCTGGGGACCCACACCTCACTTTAATATAGAGCACTGAGATGGTTTATAGTAAAACTCAGAATAAGTTTAATAATAAAGAACAGAGACGGAAGTGCTCTTAGGAAGTGATACTAAGCAAGAGAAGAGACAGGTCTAGATACAAACAAAAATAACCCACTTTCTAGTGTCTAAGACTTAACTTTAGCAAGCTACAATCTTTGCCTAAGCAGCTTGCATCTTACATCACACCACCAGCATCTTCAGCCCCTGAGTGTACACAGAGCTAGAGGGTGCTGGCCACTTTGTCCTCTGTGATGGATAACAAAATGGCATTTTGCCTTTCCTTCTATTTCCCAGAATGCATTGATTTGTCCCTAGGAGTCGGGATAGCCTCTGCTGTTTTTCTCGTCTTATTGACTTCCCATCCCCCGGTTGACTTGTATGTAAATTGGGCTTCCATTGTTTTGGTTCCACAATGCTTAATTTATAGAGACAGGGAGACAGCTGCCTTCACACCTGTCAGGAGGAGAAGCTGTTTCTCCCTTGGTTTGGTCGCAGACTTTAAAGCATAATATCCATAATACCTCATATAGTGTTAATACTGACATTTCACAGTGATATTGATCTGTGTCTCATCAGCTTTCATAAGATCTTACTCAATACACTTTGTATACAGCAGGAGTGGCCAAACTGTGGCTCGTGAGCTGCATGCAGCTCTTTTACAGTTAAAGTGCCGTTCGCAGAGCCCCGTCCCTCCCACCTCCATTCTCTACCTATCGGACTTGCTGCGGGGAGCTTGGGACCTCTACCTTGCAACGGGGTGGTGGGACGGAAGCTTCTGATTAGTGGGGAAGGGGGACTCGGGGCTTTAGCCTCAGGAGGAGCAGGGCTGAAACCCTGAGCCCCAGCAGGCGCCTTCCGAAGTGTCCCTGGCTCTCGAACTTCTGAAGATTATTGTATGTGGCTCAGCAGGTCAGTAAGTTTGGCCACCCTGGTATACAGTATTATTTACTATAAATCGGTTGATTCAGTTGTTTATTCTTTGGGGTTAAAACCCCCTGTTTTCCCCTGGGTGTCTAGACTCTGAGTGTCACACCTGCCTTCCTTCACTGGTGAACTCAGCTGACTAGCTGCCTTCATCCTCTTGTGCCCTATTGTGGTAGTCAAGATCAGCTGGAATGCTTCTGTCCACAGACCCTAGAGTTGAACTGAAGGGCTGGAGGCAGTATGTTTTCAGCAGCTGCCCCTTTACTAGGGAATTTAACTGTGAGTTTGTTTGACTTGTGGGCTTATCTGTTTGCTCAGGCTTTTCCAGGAGAAATGTAGTGATTGGATCTGTTGAGGTTCCATTTAGCTGACCCCAGTCAACAAGTACATGTCAGTTATATTTGAACATGTGCCCAGAGACTTAGTAATGGACATAGCTTTATAATTGTAAAGTAAAGAACAGCCCCACATTTGTAGCTAACATTCCTGGGGAAGAAGCTATTTTCTCAGTGCCATGCAGTTTGGTGTTGTGAATCAGGATCTCCCCTCCATTCAGCTCTAATGAACCATATACAGTGTCCTCCTTAGCAGCAGGAGAGGAGGGCTTTTTTAACCATTTAATTTTGCTAGAGAAAACAACTTTTTGGGTTTTTTGTTTGAACAGATAAAGAAAAACCTCCTTCCAAGGAGAAAAAGAAGAAGAAAAAGAAGAGCAAAGAGGTACAGCTTCATTCCCCGGTGTAAACTCCATCAGCATGTTCTCTGCCAGTCTGCCAGAGGGGGGCTGGCATGCTACAGGAATTGTGGCTGGCTCTCTTAGTGACTGGTTTCTCTTCCATATTCCAACCCTGGAGAGGCAAGGGGATCTGGAGTCCCCAAGTCTCCAGGCTATTAGCCAGTTTCCAACTTACAAGGAAATTTGTAAAACTTAAGTTAAAATCAGAGATGTAATGTAGTATAGGATTTGATTGTACAGAGCATGCATATAGAACAGACAGCATATGTACTATCTAGCAACAAAATTCTCTCTCAATTCAGCAGTGTCCAAGAAAGAATAAATCTTAAGAGCTAACCAGAGATAATCAGCAGATTTGTTCTTCAGTGAGGTGCATCAGTTCTAAACTTTCCCAGCTCTGTGTAGCTCAAAAGCTTGTCTCTCTCACCAACGGAAGTTGGTCTAATAAAAGATATTACCACACCCACCTTCTCTCTCTAAACTTGTTGGCATTCTGACTAGCCATCCTTATCTGACAGGACGGCTAGTGTAAATCAAACGTTGCTTCACATGATCCCCATCTATAATAGCAGACGGGTCCGAGATCACTAACGCCATCCCTCCTAGATATTGGATTTTATTCCTTCCATATAAAATTCCCACGATAGGTAGGCTTCCTCCCTAGGGTCCCACTTTCAGGATGATGCATGATGGGTTACTGGTGCCATTAGAAAAAAGCTTTAATTGCCTTCTCATCTTGCAGGAAGAAGAGAAGTCTACGAAGAAGAAAAGCAAACACAAGAAGTGCAAGGAGAAGGAGGAGAGCAAAGATGAGAAGAAGAAAAAGAAAAAAAGAAGCAAGGAGAAAAACAATGAGATAGATGAACTGGAGGCCTTTCTGGGAGGAGGAGCCAGCGCCAGCAAGCAGCAAGGGGGTGGGGACTATGAGGAGCTGTAGGCCTGCAGTGTGTACAATCAGCAGACTCCATTGGGGCCTGCCACCAACTCTCCATACAAGCCATGCCAGGACGTGTACAGATGTGTAAAGCTTTGGCTGTCTGCCATAAGTACTATTGAAACAGAGAGGGTGGAACAAAAAAGCTTTACATCTGTGTGTGCTGTTCTGGTGCAGTCATTGTGTGGAAGGAAAACACAGCCGTGGTATACTTGAGGAAGGTTAAAGTTCACAGTATGGTATCGTGGCAATGACTTATCATTTCCCCCTACCAGTGTCTAACCCTCTTTCCTTTCTCCAGAGAGTTCCAATCTGGTAGTTGTCAGGGGGTGGGGAGGGAAAGATGAGTGGACCTGTTCCCACCCCCACCATATTCCACTGCTGCACCCCTGAAATTCCTGTTTTAATAAATAAATGAATGCAGCAAAATATGCCATCTGAATGCATCGTGCTGTCACCTTGTGAATAATCAAGTCTTCAACTTTTTATCCTTCATATTTTTTAATGAGAAAGGTGTTGTTGGCCTTTGCGCCGTAAGGCAATCAACAAGCTTTAAATTAGCAAAATATCTGATTGTACAGCTCTTAATGAAGCAGCTGCAGGGCCTGAAATAAGAGTGAGTATAATTTGGGGATCTTTCTGCACAGCAGAATAATTAACTCTCAGTGGTGCTGCTTTTGGAATCTATGAAGCCTCATTGATTCCTATGGCCCCATTGTCTCTGGCGCTATATGTAAGCCGCTGTGCAGTTGGGAAGACAATGGAAAGTTATCTTTTAGAAAAGAAACTAAATTGACACTTTCCCCTAAACACTCCTTGACGCCCCGGCCTTGAATTTGAATACACTAGTAATCCAGCCCTACAGCACCTCTCAGGGACATGACTGCCAAATGGAAATGAAGATACCAGAATTTCAAGAGAGTTTACAGAACTGTGTTAGCATGGCAAGGCGTTCGCTTCTCAGGGTATGCTGTAAAACAAAGGCTGCCTCTGCACTGAATGGGGAAACCACTCGAGCTGGGGAGAGTGTCCATCAAGTTCTCCAGACACTGAAAGCCAGGTTTACTAGGCCACCTAGCAGTTAGTGTGGGACACTTCCTTGCCCAGAGTGGAATGCAGAACCACCTATTGTCACATGAGCTTTGAAAGCCTTTTAATTTTGGCTCTGGTATCAAAGAACCATGTATGGTGCATGCACAGCAGCGTAGGTCATGGATGGTTGACGCCCTTGCCCTGCCATTCATGCCTTCCACTGTCTTGGTGAGTGGCCCCCCCATCTTTAAAGATCCTGTTAATATTCAAAAACAATGAGGAGTCTGACTGGATACAGTGGATACAGACTAACATAGCTACCCCTCTGATACTTGTTAATACTTATGACCCTATTGTGTTGTATTCCCTCCAAGGCTCAGCCCTGGGAAGCCCGTTCAAATTTTTGTGCATTTATTAAATAGCCCTATTGCGTGTGGGTTGTTTTTTTCTTTTTAGTAGTAAAATGTGGACTGTCTGAAGGAAACTAGATGAAATCCAAACTCAGGTTTCCTTCCACTTCCCCAATCAGTGGGATACTGCTTTGGATCCATCCTCCACTTCAGAGTTGCCTTGAACTATAGACCATTGCTCCATTTTTTTTTCCTGAGAAATGCACTTGTAACTTTCTATATACAACAAACTGGGGTCTTGCTGCATGAGCGGAGTATCATTTCAGGTACGTTTTCCATTAGCAGTTGCCTGGCTCAAAGTGTTTTGTTTCGTGTGACACTTTGGAGAATTTGCATGGGACATTTCAAACTTCACACACCAGGGAAGAATACAAACCAGTTTGCAGCCTCTGCTCCAAAAAGGAAATGACATTTGCGGTACAGCTGGACAAGTGTTTTTGAAAGTGCTTCTGCTCTGTAAAGATTTTGGATCATGTTCCATTTTGCATTGGAAAACCTAGTGCACTCCATTCTGACTATAAAGCTCTCTATTGTACACATCTGCCTCTGAACCTTTTCTTATGTACACAGCTTAACCATTGCAACACTTGCTTGAACTCAGGAGACTTCATGACCTTCCAGGGCAGTTTCACAAGAGGCCAGTGCTCTCAATCCTTCCTGATGACTTAGTAGCTGTTTCCTTAAAGGGACCCTGTCAGGGACAAACCATAGCTTAAAAAAAATTCCTTGTGTGTTTACTAAACACCGGAAGAGGATTGTTCAAATTTAAAACTTTAAAAAATCTGAATTTTCTCCCCTTCTGTGCTTTGTTCAAGTATTGCATTTGTGTCACCTGGGCCAATAACAATAGAGTCATTGGTTTCTTTCCTCTTTATAGTCACTTCCTAGATGGTTTCACTTTCCAGCTAGCACAAGGCTGCAGCATCTCTGTAAATCTCATTAAAACATTCTACTGCGCTGTGTCAATTCTTTTTCTTTTTTTTTTTGGGTGTGGGGTGGGATTCTAGAGATTTTCCCAAACCGAATCATTAGCCCAATTTGACTGACATGGTCCCTTGTCTGTTTCTGAGGGCCAGGATTTCTCAGCCCAAAACACAGTCAGCACTGGAATGGCTGGAACAAGTAACAATCATGGTAGTCATTGCTTTCCTAAACATTCCCCTAAAGAGAAAAGGGGCTATAGAGACTCCCCCGCAACTACACACATATACACACACACACTTCCTAATATGCGCGTGTGCACACACACACACCTTTGAAGCAGCTTTGAGGAAAGCTGGCCTTGTGGTTAACTAACTGCCCTGGGATTCAAGATCGGGGTTCAGTTCTTGTCTCTGCTGCATTAATCGGAGTCTCAGTTCTCCCCTTATAGGGTGGGGATGCTCGTTCTGTCTCACGGGGAAGATGAGGATCAATGCTGAGCACCACCTAAACATTCATGATACTATGGCGAATGCAGCCTCAGGAGTGGCCTGAACATAGTCCTTCCCCTCTGAAGTCTAGTGTGCCAGGCACTTGTGTTGGGAGGCCAGCTGGGGAACCCCCACCAAGAAGCTGTATTGCTGACAGGATTGTTCCACTCTAACAAGGTGCAGTGGCCCGTGTTGATCCAGAAGATGCTCGCTAGCCTGTGACTGAATTAAATGGGTCTTCCCCCAGTTCTTTGAGTATGCACCTAGGAAATGCCCCAGCTAGCAGTGCTGAACATACAGGATTATGCCTGTCAGAAGCAGTTAATCTGTGGATTGGGCTTTCTCTTTGAAAATTCGTTTCTGCAGGTTTTTAGCTAGCACCTCCAGTTTGCAGCTTTTGGATTAAACAAAGCATGGAGTAGCCATTTGTGTTAGTGCGGAAGCTTCTGCAGAAGCACATTGACTCTAGCTTTGTTGTATTTCAGGAGGTACCAATTCACTTGATTTTTGGATGGCTGGTAAACGCAATCAGCCAACTCATGGCTGGTAGAAGCAGCAATTTCTTGGAGCCAAAGCCACCCCAGGACACATGTGGATTATGTCTCTTATAAATTGCTGTAGGTAAATTGCTGTTCAGCTATATGATAGCACTGTATTTTTGTAGTGTGTCAGTTTAAAAGGCAAATTTTCCAAGCAGAACATCGGGCGTTCTGGAGGTATTAGCCACCTGTTGCTTGCTGCTGATGGACTCGCATATCATAAAACCTCACTCAGTGCTTCCCCCACCCTCCATGTCACCATTCGGAAACAACGTGGGGTTGGACACACTACCTTAAGATCAAACCTTGGTCTCCACTGCGTAACTTGCATTACTGCATTAGGTATACCATCAAATAGTACAGAACAGATATTGGGGCATCTGGGAGTAAAGTCCTACCTAAGCAAGAGCTGAGGTGCTTTGTTCCTACCTACCATATCTTCCTAATCAAAAAATGGGTCAAGATTCACTAGAACCATTGTTCTTTTGGCTACATGAGCTGCTTCCGAGAAGATTGCTGCATTTCATAGACTCATAGATTAGGGTTGGAAGAGACCTCAGGAGATCACGTAGTCCAACCCCCTGCTCAAAGCAGGACCAACCCCAACTAAATCATTCAAGCCAGGGCTTTGTCAAGCCAGGCCTTAACAACCCCTATAGATTTCACCACCTCCCTAGGTAACCAATTCCAGTGCTTCACCACCCTCCTAGTGAAATAATGTTTCATAATATCCAACCTAGACCTACCCTGCTGCAACTTGAGACCATTGCTCCTTGTTTTGTCATCTGCCACCACTGAGAACAGCCTACCTCCATCCTCTTTGGAACCCACCCCCCCCTTCAGGTATTGAATGCTGCTATCAAATCCCCCCTCACTCTTTTTTCCATAGGAGAGGAAGTGATCCCTGTGGAACTTGTAAAGCACTCTGGAATGAATGGTGATAGATAAAATAAGAGAGCAAACGTGCACTCTAAAAGCATGGTCAGACATGGAATCCTATTAGCAGCTGAAGGTTGGACTGTACAACTGGGATGCTACTTTTATCGAACTTGCATAAGGTTTCATCTTTGAGTTGTTTTCATGAGGTCTCCATTCAAGTGATGTTTGTTGTTTGTATTACACTAGCTCCCAAAAGCCCCAGTCGGACTTGAGGGCCCATTGTGCTGCTGGCCTTACAAACACACATGCTAAGATAGTCTCTGCTCTGAAGAGGTTAGATATGGAGCTCAGTTTGGATCATGTTAGTTGAAGTTGATGGCAAATTACCCAATGTGGTATATCAGAGAGAGGCCAAGATGCAGGAGTAGATGGAGGGAGATCGGTCAGAAGTGGAGAGGTAGATCAATGAGTCTTCAGCACAGGGGTCATAGAATCATAGAATATCAGAGTTGGAAGGGACCTCTGGAGGTCATCTAGTCCCACCCCCTGCCCAGAGCAGGACCAATCATAGAATATCAGGGTTGGAAGGGACCCCAGAAGGTCATCTAGTCCAACCCCCTGCTCAAAGCAGGACCAATTCCCAGTTAAATCATCCCAGCCAGGGCTTTGTCAAGCCTGACCTTAAAAACCTCTAAGGAAGGAGATTCTACCACCTCCCTAGGTAACGCATTCCAGTGTTTCACCACCCTCTTAGTGAAAAAGTTTTTCCTAATATCCAATCTAAACCTCCCCCACTGCAACTTGAGACCATTGCTCCTCGTTCTGTCATCTGCTACCATTGAGAACAGTCTAGAGCCATCCTCTTTGGAACCCCCTTTCAGGTAGTTGAAAGCAGCTATCAAATCCCCCCTCATTCTTCTCTTCTGCAGGCTAAACAATCCCAGCTCCCTCAGCCTCTCCTCATAACTCATGTGTTCCAGTCCCCTAATCATTTTTGTTGCCCTTCGCTGGACTCTCTCCAATTTATCCACATCCTTCTTGAAGTGTGGGGCCCAAAACTGGACACAGTACTCCAGATGAGGCCTCACCAATGTCGAATAGAGGGGAACGATCACGTCCCTCGATCTGCTCGCTATGCCCCTACTTATACATCCCAAAATGTCATTGGCCTTGGCAACAAGGGCACACTGCTGACTCATATCCAGCTTCTCGTCCACTGTCACCCCTAGGTCCTTTTCCGCAGAACTGCTGCCTAGCCATTCGGTCCCTAGTCTGTAGCTGTGCATTGGGTTCTTCCGTCCTAAGTGCAGGACCCTGCACTTATCCTTATTGAACCTCATCAGATTTCTTTTGGCCCAATCCTCCAATTTGTCTAGGTCTTTCTGTATCCTATCCCTCCCCTCCAGCGTATCTACCACTCCTCCCAGTTTAGTATCAATCCCCAACTAAATCATCCCAGCCAGGGCTTTGTCAAGCCTGACCTTAAAAACTTCTAAGGAAGGAGATTCCACCACCTCCCTAGGTAACCCATTCCAGTGTTTCACCACCCTCCTAGTGAAAAAGGTTTTCCTAATATCCAACCTAAATCTCCCCCACTGCAACTTGAGACCATTACTCCTCGTTCTGTCATCTGCTATCACTGAGAATAGTCTAGATCCATCCTCTTTGGATCCACCTTTCAGGTAGTTAAAAGCAGCTATCAAATCCCCCCTCATTCTTCTCTTCTGCAGACTAAACAATCCCAGTTCCCTCAGCCTCTCCTCAGAAGTCATGTGTTCCAGTCCCCTAATCATTTTTGTTGCCCTTCACTGGACTCTCTCCAATTTCTCCACATCCTTCTTGTAGTGTGGGGCCCAAAACTGGACACAGTACTCCAGATGAGGCCTCACCAATGTCAAATAGAGGGGAACGATCACGTCCCTTGATCTGCTGGCAATGTCCCTACTTATACACCCCAAAATGCCATTGGCCTTCTTGCCAACAATGGCACACCGTTGACTCATATCCAGCTTCTCGTCATGGTTAAAGCTATGTGAGTAGATGCAACCCTTAAGAGTTTAAGGTAAAAGGAGAAGGGGAGGGTGCCAGGAAAACATTTTTAATGACTTGCTTTAATTTTCTGTTTACCAAGACAAATCCAGCTTTCCTGTACCTTGTATCCTCCTCCACCTGAACTGAATCTCTCCCTTAGAGAGCCTGGGCTCCCCAAGTCATTGTAATGATGGTTACGATTGTAAAACTCAAAGCTAAGAAACACAGAAAGTGTTCTCAGAGAAGACTGAACTCTTGCCTGCACTATACATACAGGACCCAATTTTGCCCACTTACCTCTGTGCACCTCACATCAAAACCAAACTGGAATAGTGCAGCCAGAGTGCAGATTCTGGCTCTGGATAGGTTAAGGTGTAAATTTCTCAGCATAAATACTAAATCAGAATACTCCATATGTCCAGCGTGGGGGAAGCCAAGGTTACCATGGAAACCTTAATTTCAGTGCCTGACTTCTGACTTGATGTGATCATGTTGACAAGATTTTTGCATTTAACTCTGTTGAGAGGAGATTAAAACCTTGATCTCTGCTGATTTCACAGGGTCTTTCCAGGCACATGGCCATCACTGCATCGTTTCACAGTCCCAGGGAGAGCATCATAACAGTCAGGTTGACCACGGGCCAGATCCTTTTGTCAGCTGTATAGAACAGTCTCTACTTCTGTCCATACTCTCATGCTCTTACACCCCCTTTGAGCCCTCAAAATGTCTTTAAGGTGACAATTTTAGCTACAGTGACGTCTGCCCAGACAGATGTAAGAATTGGTCTCACTTTGTCTCCTAGGCCCCGACTCAGTCTCTGTCTTCCGCTCTTCCCTGAGATGACATTCCATCTTTCATCAGCAGTCATCCGGAAGATGAACACCCAATTCCATATTTGCCATCCTGTCCCAAACCCTGTTTCTCCATGGGCTGGGGTGATGGCCTCTGGGCGCTAAGGGTGCTGAAGTTCTATGTATCTTCTCAGGAAGGTTTGGTAATCATCTGCTGTTGCAAGAGGGTACATCACTCTGCTTCCTTGCTTGTGTGTGAAGCAAGTACCAGAATCCCAAGCAAGACAAGTGTCTCTGTGCTGAGATTCCTGGGAGGGGGGAACCTGGTTTCTATTCCTGAGGAGAAGAAGGCAACAATCATGGTGCTCTCCACACCTGCTCATAAAGTTCTAGATCTCTTCTCATCCAAGTATGCCTCCTTGCCTCCCAGGGCTCCCCAGCATGGTAAAGCTGCTTCCTCCATCTGCTGATAGGTGGGAGAAAGTGAGAGAGGCAAGCCCCTCTGTCAAGGGTGAATGCCAACTCTGTGACTCCGAGTGCAGAAGTGGAGCCCGCAAGGATTTTAAAAATTAATACTTGCCACTCCAGGCTTGTATTAAACTCCCAAGGTTACAGCTTTTCTCTTACCTTGGCTTGGTAAACGCTGCCACCACCCAAATGAAAAAAACCCACCCAGGAAGGAGCACGTTGGAATTCCTCCCTGTGGGGTACTCTCAAGCCCTTTCACCCCCGGCCTCCCTGGGGAAAAGCTGAGAAAGAAAACAAAGGAAATTAACTGTGGCTACCAGCTAATCAAACACGCACAAACCTCTTAGGACACCAATGATCCAATTCTGTTCTTTAAAAAGGTAAATTTTATTAAAAACAAAAAAAGAAAATGCATCTGGAACTTAGGCTTTTGCTAGATTTTAAAGGAGCAATTCCAAAAATCAAGCACCCAAAATAGCTTTGTTGGGGGTTCAGCTTAAAGGTTACAAGCAAACAAAAGCATCTGGGGTTAGCACAGAGAAATCCACAAGCCAATAAGAAATAAAAGAAATAACCCTAATCGCGTCTAGCTACACATTCTGATCTACTTACACATTTGGGGTTCAGGTAAGTAGTTCTAGGTATGATCTGATGATTTATGATCATACCTGGCTTAAGCTGCTTATAGCATGGCTGCTCTGTTCCTCCAGCCCAGAGAACAACAGGCAAAGGGAATGTTTTTTTTTCCAATTTTAAAAAGTTCTAGCCTTCCCATTGGCTCTTTTGGTCAGGTGCCCACTTTTTTTTTTCCTTTACCTGGGGGACTTTTTAACCCTTTACAGGTAAAGCAAGTAAAGAACATGTTCAAAGTAAAGAACATAGTAAAGCTATGAAGAAGGATTTTACAACTAACTGGCTGGCTGGGTGTCCATCAAAGGGAGCTATCCCCCCCTTTATTTATCACACCCTCCCTCGTAATTCTCTTCTCCCATCCTGCCCTCCTCCCCCTGAAGGAGTGGTGCTGCCATCCAGCCTGGCACTTCCTTCTCCCATTTCAATGCTCTTTGCCATCTTCTCTGGTGGCAGAGAAGTGGCAGACTGGGCCATGATTCCTTTTTTCCTCTTGTTCCCTGGTAGAGGGGAGTTGTAATGCTACATGTCCTTAGCTCTCCCTGGTGGTAGGATGAAAGACGAGAGGATTGTGCCAAAACCCATGAGTAGTGCTTAGTTATCATTATGCAATGCTAGTTACCAAGCAACTGCACTAGTAATGGAGGTAGCACCTTATATGGACCTGGCACTGCAGATAACATGATGAGGTCTTGCTGAAGAACTCAACACAGGCAGGACAACAAGTCAAGCACAGGAGGGTGCGGAGAGATCAATGTGAACACTCGTGTAGAAAGCGTTCGTGGCAGAAGGGGTTCGCAGGAAGGATCTGAGGAAGCAGAAGGTAGATCCATGCCGCCCCTCTGAAAAATAACGCTTTGTTGGATGCTGTTTCTAATGGACACACCTCCCACCAAAGCTACCGGGGATCCTGGTCTGGGGGAGACAAGGCAGTGGTAGCCTGTTACAATGGGCTCCTTCTTCTTGTCACCCAAAGTTCTTCGAGTGCTGCCCCGTGGATGCTCCACTTGAGGTGTCAGTGCATCCCGGTGCCGTCCATCGGAGATTTACGGTAGCAGAGTCCGCATGGGTCACACGTGCACAGTAGGCGTCTTGCAGTGCGATTGGTCCCACTTCTAGTGCACACATGACCCGACCCCTCCAGTCCCTTCTCAACCATCCTCAGCTGAAGACAGAGCACTGAGGCAGCATTGGCACTCTTCCCTAAAACCATTAGAAAAATATTTTAAATAGCTCGTTAGTTAGAAAGTTATAGCTAGTTTTATTGGGAAAAAAATTGATTTATTTCTTTAGCTCCTCCCTGTGGGGGACGGTTAGCTGTTAAAATACCTGGCTCCCTACGCATCAAACACTGCTGCTTCTGCCGCAAAGCTATGCCTGTTTCAGACTGACACTCATTGTGCATACGCTGTCTGCGTGAGGTGCATATTCTTCCAAAAGATGTCCATTGTAGCAATTTGAAAGCCAGAGCCTGATGTGACCAGGTTCTCAGGCTAAAAATGATTGTAATGGGAAAATCCCTACAACCCAACTTAGAATCATAGAGAATCAGGGTTGGAAGGGACCTCAGGAGATCATCTAGTCCCACCCCCTGCTCAAAACAGGATCATAGAATCATAGAATATAAGGGTTGGAAGGGACCCCAGAAGGTCATCTAGTCCAACCCCCTGCTCAAAGCAGGACCAATTCCCAGTTAAATCATCCCAGCCAGGGCTTTGTCAAGCCTGACCTTAAAAACCTCTAAGGAAGGAGATTCTACCACCTCCCTAGGTAATGCATTCCAGTGTTTCACCACCCTCCTAGTGAAAAAGGTTTTCCTAATATCCAATCTAAACCTCCCCCACTGTAACTTGAGACCATTACTCCTCGTTCTGTCATCCGCTACCATTGAGAACAGTCTAGAGCCATCCTCTTTGGAACCCCCTTTCAGGTAGTTGAAAACAGCTATCAAATCCCCCCTCATTCTTCTCTTCTGCAGGCTAAACAATCCCAGCTCCCTCAGCCTCTCCTCATAACTCATATGTTCCAGACCCCTAATCATTTTTGTTGCCCTTCGCTGGACTCTCTCCAATTTATCCACATCCTTCTTGAAGTGTGGGGCCCAAAACTGGACACAGTACTCTAGATGAGGCCTCACCAATGTCGAATAGAGGGGAACGATCACGTCCCTCGATCTGCTCGCTATGCCCCTACTTATACATCCCAAAATGCCATTGGCCTTCTTGGCAACAAGGGCACACTGCTGACTCATATCCAGCTTCTCGTCCACTGTCACCCCGAGGTCCTTTTCCGCAGAACTGCTGCCTAGCCATTCGGTCCCTAGTCTGTAGCTGTGCATTGGGTTCTTCCGTCCTAAGTGCAGGACCCTGCACTTATCCTTATTGAACCTCATCAGATTTCTTTTGGCCCAATCCTCCAATTTGTCTAGGTCTTTCTGTATCCTATCCCTCCCCTCCAGCGTATCTACCACTCCTCCCAGTTTAGTATCATCCGCAAATTTGCTGAGAGTGCAATCCACACCATCCTCCAGATCATTTATGAAGATATTGAACAAAACCGGCCCCAGGACCGACCCTTGGGTCACTCCACTTGATACCGGCTGCCAACTAGACATGGAGCCATTGATCACTACCCGTTGAGCCCGACAGTCTAGCCAGCTTTCTATCCACCTTATCGTCCATTCATCCAGCCCATACTTCTTTAACTTGCTGACAAGAATACTGTGGGAGACAGCGTCAAAAGCTTTGCTAAAGTCAAGGAACAACATGTCCACTGCTTTCCTTCATCCACAGAACCAATTGTCTCGTCATAGAAGGCAATTAGATTAGTCAGGCATGACTTCATAGAATCACAGAATATCAGGGTTGGAAGGGACCTCAGGAGGTCATCTAGTCCAACCCCCGGCTCAAAGCAGGACCGATCCCCGACTAAATCATACCAGCCAGGACTTTGTCAAGTCTGACCTTAAAAACTTCTAGGGAAGGAGATTCCACCACCTCCCTAGGCAAGGACTTGCTCTTGGTGAATCCATGCTGGCTGTTCCTGATCACTTTCCTCTCCTCTAAGTGCTTCAGAATTGATTCTTTGAGGACCTGCTCCATGATTTTTCCGGGGACTGAGGTGAGGCTGACTAGCCTGTAGTTCCCAGGATCCTCCTTCTTCCCTTTTTTAAAGATGGGCACTACAGTAGCCTTTTTCCAGTTGTCCGGGACTTCCCCCGATCGCCATGAGTTTTCAAAGATAATGGACAATGGCTCTGCAATCACATCCGACAACTCCTTTAGCACTCTCGGATGCAATGCATCCGGCCCCATGGACCTGTGCACGTCCAGCTTTTCTAAATAGTCCCAAACCACTTCTTTCTCCACAGAGGGCTGGTCACCTCCTCCCCATGCTGTGCTGCCCAGTGCAGTAGTCTGGAAGCTGACCTTGTTCGTGAAGACAGAGGCAAAAAAAGCATTGAGTACATTAGCTTTTTCCACATCCTCTGTCACTAGGTTGCCTCCATCATTCAGTAAGGGGCCCACACTTTCCTTGACTTTCTTCTTGTTGCCAACATACCTGAAGAAACCCTTCTTGTTACTCTTAACATCTCTTGCTAGCTGCAACTTCAGATGTGATTTGGCCTTCCTGATTTCACTCCTGCATGCCCGAGCAATATTTTTATACTCATCCCTGGTCATTTGTCCAATCTTCCACTTCTTGTAAGCTTCTTTTTTGTGTTTAAGATCATCAAGAATTTCACTTTTAAGCCAAGCTGGTCGGCTGCCATATTTACTATTCTTTCTACACATCGGGATGTTTTGTCCCTGTAACCTCAATAAGGATTCTTTAAAATAAAGCCAGCCCTCCTGGACTCCTTTCCCCCTCATGCTATTCTCCCAAGGGATCCTGCCCATCAGTTCCCGGAGGGAATCGAAGTCTGCTTTTCTGAAGTCCAGGGTCCGTATTCTGCTGCTTTCCTTTCTTCCTTGTGTCAGGATCCTGAACTCGACCATGTCATGGTCATTGCCTCCCAGGTTCCCATCCACTTTAGCTTCCCCTACTAATTCTTCCCGGTTTGTGAGCAGCAGGTCAAGAAGAGCTCTGCCTCTAGTTGGTTCCTCCAGCACTTGCACCAGGAAATTGTCCCCTACATTTTCCAAAAACTTCCTGGATTGTCTGTGCACCGCTGTATTGCTCTCCCAGCAGATATCAGGGTGATTGAAGTCTCCCATGAGAACCAGGGCGTGCGATCTAGTAGCTTCTTCGAGTTGCCAGAAGAAAGTCTTGTCCACCTCATCCCCCGGTCCGGTGGTCTATAGCAGACTCCCACCACCACATCACCCTTGTTGCTCACACTTCTAAACTTAATCCAGAGACTCTCAGGTTTTTCTGCAGTTTCATACCGGAGGTCTGAGCAGTCATACTCCTCCCTTACATACAGTGCAACTCCCCCACCTTTTCTGCCCTGCCTGTCCTTCCTGAACCGCTTATATCCATCCATGACAGTACTCCAGTCATGTGAGTTATCCCACCAAGTCTCTGTTATTCCAATCACATCATAATTCCTTGACTTTGCCAAGACCTCCAGTTCTCCCTGCTTGTTTCCTAGGCTTTGTGCATTTGTGTATAGGCACTTGAGATAACCCGCTGATCGCCCTTTGTTCTCAGTATGAGGCAGGAGCCCTCCCCTCTCACACGCTCCTGCTCGTGCTTCCTCCAGGTATCCCACTTCCCCACTTACCTCAGGGCTTTGGTCTCATTCCCCCGGTGAAGCTAGTTTAAAGCCCTCCTTACTAGGTTAGCCAGCCTGCTCGTGAAGATGCTCTTCCCTCTCTTCGTTAGGTGGAGCCCATCTCTGCCTAGCACTCCTCCTTCTTGGAACACCATCCCATGGTCAAAGAATCCAAAGCCTTCTCTCTGACACCACCTGCGTAGCCATTCGTTGACTTGCACAATTCGACGGTCTCTACACAGGCCTTTTCCTTCCACGGGGAGGATGGACGAGAAGACCACTTGCGCCTCAAACTCCTTTATCCTTCTTCCCAGAGTCACGTAGTCTGCAGTGATCTGCTCAAGGTCATTCTTGGCAGTATCATTGGTGCCCACATGGAGAAGCAGAAAGGGGTAGCGATCCGAGGGCTTGATGAGTCTCGGCAGTCTCTCCGTCACATCGCGAATCTTAGCTCCTGGCAAGCAGCAGACTTCTCGTTTTTCCCAGTCGGGGCGGCAGATAGATGACTCAGTCCCCCTGAGGAGCGAGTCCCCGACCACCACCACCCGCCTCCTTCTCTTGGGAGCGGTGGTCGTGGAACCCCCAACCCTAGGACAGTGCATCTCATGCCTTCCAATGGCGGAGTCTCCTTCTGTTCCCTTCCCTCAGACGTATCATCTAGTCCACTCTCCGCATTGGTACCTGTGGAGAGAACATGAAAACGGTTGCTTACCTGTATCTGCGTTGCTGGTACATGGACGTTCCCCTTTCTTCTTCTGGAGGTCACAGGATGCCAAATTTCTTCACCGTCCTCCTGTCCCCACTGCGCAGCCTGCTCTGAATCTTCAGAACCTTGTGCCCGTAGAAGCATATCCTGATGTCTGTCCAGAAAATCTTCAGTTTCTCTTATGCAACGCAGGGTCGATACCTGTTGCTCCAGACCTTGAACCTTCTCTTCCAATATGGAGACCAGCTTGCACTTTGTACAGACAAAGTCGCTTCTGTCCTGTGGAAGAAAGACAAACATGGCACATCCAGTGCAAGTCACAACAGCTGAACGCCCCCCCATCCATATTACCTTCCTTCAACGAGCTTCCTCAGGAGATGCAGTAACTACTCAGAGAAGCCGGCAAGACGTAAGCCTCAGTGGGCTCTCCCCAGGTGAACTCCCAGGCAAACTCCTGCTGTTAGCTGCTCTGCGGTTCCCCGCCGCTCAGCTGGTTCACTGCCGACTGGCTTTTTATACAGTCAGGCTCACCTGGAACAAAGCACTCTCAGTTCCCGCTCTTTTCAACCAACCAACCAATCAAACACACGGTCAAACTGTCCTCACAACAAACACTCAGATACAACACTCAGATCCTCACAACAAACACACACTCAGATACTCACCAAAACAACTTGGACAAGCAGACTGCCTCTCCAGGCACTCCGCCAACTGAAAATGGAAACGTACCTTCTAAAAGACCAAAGAGGGCTCAAAGTTCTCCTCAGAGAGCACTGCAAAAACATCAGCAGTCTCCTGCCAGGTCGCTACCCCCGGTACCGACATATGCTCGGGTGAGCACCTGCGATGCTCCGGGGACCTCCAGCATCGCCGAGGCCTGAGCAAAGGAGACTGAGTCGAGGCACAGACAAACACATGCCTCCCCCACGGCACCAAGTTCACCCGTAAGGGATCTGGCACCATGTGTCTCCTCCAGCATCATGCCTCTGCCCCCGGCACCGACAGCGCAGTCCGCACCAGTGGAGAAAACCAAGACCACACCAAGCAAACATTCATAGCAGCAGTCGGCGCCAGTCCAGGCATCAGCACCAACAGTCTCTGCTGCACCCAAGAGACTTGATGATATTGTCGGGACCACACTCCTGATACTCAGTACCGAGGGCTCCCCTACAGTCTGTGGGGGAGATCCCAACAGCTCTCATGATGTGGCACATGTTTCTAGCAAAGACAGTGATGAGATGCAGAAACAAAGCACATTCTCACTGCACCATCCCTCACCGAAAGCACACTGACCACCTTGGAGCCATATGGGGCCAAGATACCACCAGACAGCTCAACTATGGTGTGGATCCCCATGGATGTACCCTCCAATGGCCTTCCCCATACAATGGGCACACTGGGAACCCTGGGCAACTTACTCAGGTCCACACTCCAGGCCACCCAAGGCTCAGGAAGGTGGGGATGACATGGAAGGCTGCACGTCTCCTGCACAAAATTCTTCCTCCTCCCCAGATAAGGCAATTATGCCACCACTGCCTACTTTGGCGGACGATTTCAAACAGTTCCAGGAGCTGTTTAAACAGGTTGCCCAAAGCCAGGATATCCCATTGAAGGAAGCACAGATGAACCAGCATACACAGGTACAAATATTACAATTATCATGTACCTCCAACATTACTCTTCCCATCAATGATGTCCTCTTGGAGCCAGCGGAAACAGTCTGGCAGATACCGGCCTCAATTCTACCAACGCGCAAAAGGGCAGATAGAAAGTATTATGTCCCAGCAAAAGGGGCAGGCTTCCTCTTTGCCTTCCAACTCATTGGTAGTCAATGCCGCTAACCAATGCAGCAAGCAAACCCAGTATAGATTGACACCACAGGAAAAAGAACACATGAGGTTTGACCTGTTCAGGGGAAAAGTTTATTCTTCAGGCACATTACAATTCAGAGTTGCCAACTATTCCGCCTTGTTGGCAAAATAAGGTTACGATAACTATGGGAAACTGAGCGTGTTCACAACAGAGCTCCCCAAGGAGAAACAAATCACAATTTCAGCCCATTGTAAATGAGGGTCAACTAATAGCCAGAACAGCCCTCCAAGTGTCCCTAGACATTGTGGACACAGCAGCCAGAACCACAGCCGTAGGGATGCCCCGGGCATCCTGGTTGCAGGCCTCGGACATCCCTAGAGAACTACAAACTAAAGTAGAAGACTGACTTACTTTTGGATGGAGAAAAGTTGTTCTCGAATAAAACTGATGAGGTGCTCCACTCAATGAAGGACTCTCGGGCCACTCTGCGCACTCTGGGGATTTATACCCCCACCTACAAAGAGAAGAAAATACCAACCTTATCAGAGATCCCTCCAACAATAAACAGCAACAATGGCCTTACAATAATCAACAGCAACACTCACAGCATCTGAGAGCACCCCAATCCCAAGGGCCAACTTCCCAATCGGCTCTTCCTAAACCACAATTTTTGAAGATTTGGTTAATGGTCTGAATGACCTCATAAGAACAGCCATACTGGGTCAGACCAAAAGTCCATCTAGCCCAGTATCCTGTCTTCCGACAGTGGCCAATGCGAAGTGTCCCAGAGTGAATGAACAGGTAATCATCAAGTGATCCACTCCCTGTTGCTCATTCCCAGCTTCTGGCAAACAGAGGCTAGGGACACCATCCCTGACCATCCTGGATAATAGTCATTGACGGACCTATCCTCCATGAATTTATCTAGTTCATTTTTAAACCTTGTTATAGTCTCTTGGCCTTCACAACCTCCTCCTGCAAAGAGTTCCACAGATTGACCATGCATTGTGTGAAAAATACTTCCTGTTGTTTATTTTAAACCTGCTGCTTATTAATTTCATTTGGTGGCCCCCTGGTTCTTGTGTTAAGAGAAGGAGTAAATAGCACTTCCTTATTTACTTTCTCCACACCAGTCATGATTTTATAGACCTCTATCATATCCCCCTTAGTCTTCTCTTTTCCAAACTGAAAAGTCCCAATTTTATTAATCTCTCCTCATATGGAAACTGTTCCATCCTCCTAATCATTTTTGTTGTCTTTTTCTGAACTTTTTCCAATTCCAATATTTCTTTTTTGAGACGGGATGACCACATCTGCATGCAGTATTCAAGGTGTGGGCATACCCTGGATTTATATAGAGGCAACATAAATTGTCTCCCCCACTAAGCAGTGCCTATGTCCAATCCATTCCCATGTTTTGGTCATCGCCTTCATTCCTTCTATCACATCTGGGCCTTAATAACATCGGACCAATGGGATTTAGAAATCATCCGTTTGGGATATACCATCCCTTCATCTCCCAACCACCTACCCCACCCACCTACCCGTCCCTCTTCAGGGACCCTTCTCACGAGCACCTGTTACGACAAGAAATTAATTATCTTCTACAACTAGATGCCATGGAACAAGTGTCTTCACAATACAGGAGGAAGAGATTTTACTCCCATTATTTCTTGACCCAGAAGAAGAATGCGGGATGGAGACCTATCTTGGACCTCAGGAAGCTCAACAAGTTCGTACACTCCCAAAAGTTCAAAATGGTCACACTGGGCACAATACTTCCAGTGCTGCAACAGCGGGACTGGTTTTCAGCCCTTGACCTCCAAGATGCTTATTTCCATATCACCATTCATCCCGCTCACAGAAAACACCTGTGATTCACAGTAGGACACAAACACTTTCAGTACAGAGTACTACCATTCGGCCTATCTACTGCTCCAAGAGTTTTCTCCATAATCCTAGCGGAAGTTGCAGCATATTTACGCAAACAGGGAATGATGATCTTCCTTTACCTGGACGATTACCTTCTCAGAGGACCAACTCAACAAGAAACAACGGACTATCACATCCACTATCCAAACCACTATCACTCTAATCCCAGTCCAACAACTGGTCTTCATTGGGGCACATCTCAATCAGATTCACAACTCTGACAAATCTTATCTCAGAGGTATGAGTCAGCCCTCAAATACTGGCTCGTACTGTCCCACAACTGCTAGGACACCTGGCAGCCACAACGTTCATGGTGCAACATGCAAGACTACATATACGCTACCAAAAGGGCTGGTTAATCTCCCAGCACTTTGACTCAGGAATATACCATCTTGCACTGCTCAAGATGACAGGTTTCAGAGTAACAGCCGTGTTAGTCTGTATTCGCAAAAAGAAAAGGAGTACTTGTGGCACCTTAGAGACTAACCAATTTATTTGAGCATGAGCTTTCGTGAGCTACAGCTCACTTCATCGGATGCATACCGTGGAAACTGCAGCAGACTTTATATATACACAGAGAATATGAAACAATACCTCCTCCCACCCCACTGTCCTGCTGGTAATAGCTTATCTAAAGTGATCAACAGGTGGGCCATTTCCAGCACAAATCCAGGTTTTCTCACCCTCCACCCCCCCACACAAATTCACTCTCCTGCTGGTGATAGCCCATCCAAAGTGACAACTCTTTACATAATCAAGTCGGGCTATTTCCTGCATAAATCCAGGTTTTCTCACATCCCCCCCACCCCCATACACACACAAACTCACTCTCCTGCTGGTAATAGCTCATCTAAACTGACCACTCTCCAAGTTTAAATCCAAGTTAAACCAGAACATCTGGGGGGGGGGGGTAGGAAAAAACAAGAGGAAACAGGCTACCTTGCATAATGACTTAGCCACTCCCAGTCTCTATTTAAGCCTAAATTAATAGTATCCAATTTGCAAATGAATTCCAATTCAGCAGTTTCTCACTGGAGTCTGGATTTGAAGTTTTTTTGTTTTAAGATAGCGACCTTCATGTCTGTGATTGCGTGACCAGAGAGATTGAAGTGTTCTCTGACTGGTTTATGAATGTTATAATTCTTGACATCTGATTTGTGTCCATTTATTCTTTTACGTAGAGACTGTCCAGTTTGACCAATGTACATGGCAGAGGGGCATTGCTGGCACATGATGGCATATATCACATTGGTGGATGTGCAGGTGAACGAGCCTCTGATAGTGTGGCTGATGTTATTAGGCCCTGTGATGGTGTCCCCTGAATAGATATGTGGGCACAATTGGCAACGGGCTTTGTTGCAAGGATAAGTTCCTGGGTTAGTGGTTCTGTTGTGTGGTATGTGGTTGTTGGTGAGTATTTGCTTCAGGTTGCGGGGCTGTCTGTAGGCAAGGACTGGCCTGTCTCCCAAGACTTGTGAGAGTGTTGGGTCATCCTTTAGGATAGGTTGTAGATCCTTAATAATGCGTTGGAGGGGTTTTAGTTGGGGGCTGAAGGTGACGGCTAGTGGCGTTCTGTTATTTTCTTTGTTAGGCCTGTCCTGTAGTAGGTAACTTCTGGGAACTCTTCTGGCTCTATCAATCTGTTTCTTTACTTCTGCAGGGGGGTATTGTAGTTGTAAGAAAGCTTGACAGAGATCTTGTAGGTGTTTGTCTCTGTCTGAGGGGTTGGAGCAAATGCGGTTGTATCGCAGAGCTTGGCTGTAGACGATGGATCGTGTGGTGTGGTCAGGGTGAAAGCTGGAGGCATGCAGGTAGGAATAGCGGTCAGTAGGTTTCCGGTATAGGGTGGTGTTTATGTGGCCATTGTTTATTAGCACTGTAGTGTCCAGGAAGTGGATCTCTTGTGTGGACTGGACCAGGCTGAGGTTGGTGGTGGGATGGAAATTGTTGAAATCATGGTGGAATTCCTCAAGGGCTTCTTTTCCATGAGTCCAGATGATGAAGATGTCATCAATATAGCGCAAGTAGAGTAGGGGCTTTAGGGGACGAGAGCTGAGGAAGCGTTGTTCTAAATCAGCCATAAAAATGTTGGCATACTGTGGGGCCATGTGGGTACCCATAGCAGTGCCGCTGATCTGAAGGTATACATTGTCCCCAAATGTGAAATAGTTATGGGTAAGGACAAAGTCACAAAGTTCAGCCACCAGGTTAGCCGTGACATTATCGGGGATAGTGTTCTTGACGGCTTGTAGTCCATCTTTGTGTGGAATGTTGGTGTAGAGGGCTTCTACATCCATAGTAGCCAGGATGGTGTTATCAGAAAGATCACTGATGGATTGAAGTTTCCTCAGGAAGTCAGTGGTGTCTCGAAGGTAGCTGGGAGTGCTGGTAGCGTAGGGCCTGAGGAGGGAGTCTACATAGCCAGACAATCCTGCTGTCAGGGTGCCAATGCCTGAGATGAAGCAGCTGTTCTATCTCGGGGCCTCTCCTTCTGCCCCTCCACCCCCACGAACATGATACAGTTCTGTGGTGACCTAGAATCCTATTTTCAACGTCTCCGACTCAAGGAATATTTCCAAAATACCTCTGAACAACATACTAATCCACAGAGGTCTCCCTACCAACACTACAGAAAGAGGGATTCTAGATGGACTCCTCCTGAAGGTCGAAACAGCAGACTGGACTTCTACATAGAGTGCTTCCGCCGACGTGCACGGGCTGAAATTGTGGAAAAGCAGCATCACTTGCCCCATAAACTCAGCCATGCGGAACGCAACGCCATCCACAGCCTCAGAAACAACTCTGACATCATAATCAAAAAGGCTGACAAAGGAGGTGCTGTTGTCATCATGAATAGGTGGGAATATGAACAGGAGGCTGCTCGGCAGCTCTCCAACACGAGTTTCTACAAGCCATTACCCTATGATCCCACTGAGAGTTACCAAAAGCAACTACAGCATTTGCTCAAGAAACTTCCTGAAAAAGCACAAGATCAAATCCTCACAGACACACCCCTGGAACCCCGACCTGGGATATTCTATCTACTACCCAAGATCCATAAACCTGGAAATCCTGGGCGCCCCATCATCTCAGGCATCATCATCATCTCAGGCATTGGCATTGCTCAAGATGAGAAGTGCATATTTATTAATTGGTTCACTGCTTCATCAATGGAAAGTGGATTTACACCAGCCTTTGCAAACCTGAGCAGATTTCCAAACACTTCAGGCAAACTCACAGGTAAAGATAAACAGTTAAACAAATTTATTGACTACAAAACAAATTTTAAGTGATTGAGTGGGAGTGGTGGTAGCAGTCAGGACACCAGGACCTTTTAAATCGCCCAAGCGGGTCGCAGGGCTCCTAGGCACGCGTGGAGTAGGCACTGAGTTTCTAATCTGCCGGGGAATGCTCCACCCAGGCCCCACCCCAACTCCAGCCCTTCCCCTAAGGCCCTGCCCCACCACTTCCCCGCCTCTTCCCGCCCCTTCCCCGCCCAGTTCCGCCCCCTCCCCCGAGCACACTGTGATCTCGCTCCTCCCACCAGTGCCTCCAGACGCCACGAAACAGCTGATCCGTGGTAGGATCAATTCCCCTGATGTGGCCTCATGCAGGTGAGTCATTGCATTGTAGCTCCCTTGCTGGACAATGGCTGTTGATGGTTGTTTGACACCCTGCCCGGGCGTTGGTTACTTTCCTTGCTGTTGTCTCTGAGGAGCTAACATCTGGCTGATTCCCCAACTTACAGCATGTTTTAGTGACCACCATACAACACAATTCTCATAACTTCATATCCATTAATGATACACTGAGCATATCATTGTATGCTTAGGTGTATATTCTGCTTGATGATTGTTAATAACTAGAGGTTAAAGATATTACTGTGTACAGTGAAAGGTCCTGCAAACCCACAGAAGCGTATGCCCTGAGCCCTGGGTAAGTGTGGGTTACATCGTGAGCCCTAGGAACTGAATAAAGGTGAGTGCCCTAAAGTGTGCAGGTAACAAAGTTGGCTGGTGTTGGGTTACAAATCACTTTAGCATGGAATGCAGGGTAATGAAATGTTATCCTTTCTGTAGAAGTAAAGGGCAGCAGATGCGTGCTCGGATAGTTCTGATTGAGAGGGTCACCCTCAACTGAACTGAACCCCTAATCAAGGGGCTCAGATGCCAGATCCCTGTGAAAAGTAAGGTTGGTGGGGACAGGTGTCTCTGCCTGGAGGTGTGGGCTTTGCCTAAGAGTCCTAGGCATGGTTTAACCTGCCCTTACCCACTGTTCAAAGACAGAGCTAACTAAGGCTCCATTAGGAGTTTTTTGTTTTGTTAAGTGATTACTAGAGCTGAAATCATCTGTTGCGGGACAGCATTTCTGCTCAGCCTGCTTCAGCACTAAGGCTCCCCAACTAAGTAGAAAATCACTGATAGCTGGGTGGAACCTCAAGAGACTGACTTGCAGAGGTCACAGTAGAGAGGCAGGTGGCCATAGGCGCCAACTCTGTGGGTGTTGCGGGGCTGAAAAGAAAAATTAATGGGTGCTCTGCACCCACCGGCAGCCAAGCTTCCCCCACCCCCACCCCTACCTCACCTCCTTCTCTCCCGAGCATGTTGTGTCCCTGCTCCTCCCCATCCCAGCGCTTCCCGCCCACCGCCTAACAGCTGTTTGGTGGTGCTTAGGACTTTCCGGGAGGGAGGGGGAGGAGTGGGGAAGCAGCGCGCTCAGGGGACGAGGCAGTAGGGAGGCGGGGCAGGGACTTGGGGGAAGGGGGTGGAATTGGGGCAGGCAGGAGCGGGACCGGGGGGGGGGGGTCGAGCACCCACGGGGAAGTCAGCGCCTATACAGGTGGCAGCAGAAGGTAGTGGCTGACGAAGTGACTGACTGCCAGATGGAGTGGAGCAGTGACTACTGGACGCAGCAGAGTGGTGGTCACAGCTGGCAGGGCAGCTGATGTCAGAGCAAGCGCCCAGATGGCAGAGCAAGCAAGATACCTTCTTCCCCCACACCCTGCCACAGTGGCAGGTGAACTCACGCAAATGCACCTCTGAATTCTGGGTCTTCACTGACCAAGGACAACTACGGTAAGTGGGGTGAGGTGGAGAAAGAAGGGAGGAGCACATTGAAGGAACTTTGTTGTAGGATTCAAGAACCTGAGGCAAAAGGATACTTCCTAACGTTGTCTGGGGTGGGTCTTTTGCTCATGGTTTTATGTTTGTGAATCCTGCTTGTGGCAAGTGGGGAACATTTAATGTAGTCTTTGTTAGTGGCATCAGTGGATATCAGATAATAAATGTCATTCTCTTGAAGGTAATCTGTAAGCTTAGAAACAGAATATGGGGCTAGTGCATTTTCACAAAGTGCTTTTGGTGTATGTTCTCCACAGGATACGCTTTTAGCAGGTTCGGAATGTCTGAAAATGTCTGTGAACATCACTAGAAGTGGAGGGTGCTTAACAGCTTGAAACGTTTTGGTGAGTTCTGCTGAAGTACCACTATCCTCAATGGCAGTACGTGAACTTCTGAACTAACAGTGCCTATTTGAACTTTTTGTAACATCCGTTGCATTTCATATACATTTGGCTGTCTCAGAGTGTTCTATTACGTTACCTTCACCATGAATCGAAACATCAGTATCACAGTAGCTGCAAAATGCATAGTTCTCTCCTTTCCTACTTCTTTACATGAATTTAAATTCTTCGTCCCAGGCAGCTGAGAAACTACGTTTTCTTTTCACCATGGTGACTCCTGTGGTTATTACAGTTTTTACATTTAATAATCCTTCCTGGTGCTTGTTGCAAGAGCAAGATTCATGGCAGGATGGGATCGTGAGAAATACCAGCAAGAGCCAGCTGGGGGGCTTTTGAGCAGTGTGGCCACACCCTGACGTACAAAGACAGTGCACCAATGTGGCATAAGCCTGGCTGTGGCCACCAAGTGTTTTTCTGTGGAAGCCTCTTGGGTTCCCTCGCAGGGCGTGCAGGTCTGACATCTCCCACTGGCTCTGGCCAGCAATTACAGAGAGCTCCATAGGGACTGGGGCCAATGAGCGAGGCTCCTGGATGGGGTGACTGCTCCACTCTGAGCAGGAGGGGAGGAGAGAGAGAAGCCTAGGGCCAGAGTGACCTGGAGCTGGCGCGGGGTGAAGACTTAGCCAGAAACCCTGAGCTGGAAAACAGGCCTGTTTCCTCCCTGCAGCAGAGAGAAGGGCCCAGGTGCTATTAAGAGAAGAACCCAGGCGCTCCGGGAGAGAGGGGGCTGTGACCACCTTCGGGGGACAGGCTGCAGATATTTTTATTTTATAAGTTTTTATTACAAACCCAGATGGGTCAAGGGAGGAGAGCGAAGATCCATGAAGGGTCAGAGGACAAAGATGCCAGAAGGACTGTCCTGAAGGGTTCAACACGGAGCCCCGGGCCACCCTCCCTCCCCCATCCCAAGGAAGTTGATCTATCTGCAGGGGCGGGGAGTTATATGGGCCCATGGTGGCCGGGCTCCAGCAATATTCAGGGCCCAGGGGCCCGGCTCCACCAATGTTTGGGGCGGGGTCTCTTCCCCTGCCCTGCCTGCTGCCCACATGCGCCTCCCCCAGTGTCCCTCGGCCCCCACTTGCCGCCCCTGTGCGCCTCCCCCAGACCCCAGAGCGTCTCTGCCTCTCCCCTGCAGCTCCACGCTGCCTCTGCTCTACTGGCTCCACTAGTGTTAGGGCAGGCTGACCCAGCCCCTGCCCTTCCACCTCAGACCCTTCCCTTTTGCAGCGGGATCCTCCACCAGCACTGCCCCCCTACCCCACCCGCAGTCACTGCTCCTGTCCCACGTCGGGAAAGGGGCAGCCACATCCCCCACTCCCAGCGAGGCTACAGTGAGGGTCAGAAGCAGGGGAGGATTCGCACATGGGATGGCAGCCCCCCCATTCGGCACCCACCACGGGGAAGGCAAGGGGGCTTCCTGGACCTGAGAGGGGCCCTAGGAGCATGTGCAGTGACAGTGGTGTGAGGTGAGTGTGCTGCCAGAGGAGAGAGGGGGGCCCCTCCCCTGGAGCTCACTGCTGCTGGCGGGGAGAGGGCTGTGGTGAGTCCGCCTCTCTGGCCCCAGACCCGGGGCAGCCTGCCTGCACAGCAAACTCCTCATCCCCAGTCTCGCCCCAAAGCCCTCACAGTTTTACATTATTTAAAAAAATATATATCGGCTACTGAGGCAGGTTTGGGGTGTGTGTGATGTTGTTGATGAAAACTGTGACCGTATAGATCATTGTTGCAACCAAGGTCCTATAGTGGCACCAAATCTTGTACAAAGGAGGTCAAGTAAGGTGTCCATGAAAAGGTTATGATGTGCTGGTTATGATTATGGTATCTGTAGGCATGTATCATTTTTGTATTTAAAGTTATAAGTATTGGCTCTATACTGTTTGTATTTCAAATGTGTGCTGTGCTTCTGGGTGACACCCCAGATAATTTGGCGTCAGCACTGCCTAGCCTGCTTGTTGGCCCATTAAGGACCATCAGCTACACAACTGACCCATTGAGAGATGGCAGCTACACTTTGTGACTCAGCAAGGCATGCAGGGGCCTGCCTATGGGGAGAACTCTAAGGGTTTTCCAGGCCCTGTGCTTGGTAGCTTGTATTTGGAACAAAGGAAACACAAGCCACATGGCAAAAGGACTATAAAAGGCAGCTGTATCACTTCCATTTTGTCTTCAATCCTGCTTCTTACTTCTGGAGGAACTTTGCTACACTGAAGCTCTGAAAAAAAGACCAAATGACCCATCCAAGCTGTGGATGTACTCCAGAGACTTGATTTAAGCCTGTAGTTTATTCCATCACTGCTATAAGCCTGAACCAAGAACTTTGCCATTGCAGTATATAATTAATTAATTTGACCAATTTTAACTTTCATCTATATTTCTTTCTTTTTATGAATAAATGTTTAGATTTTAGATTCTAAAGGATTGGCAACAGTGTGATTTGTGAGTAAGATCTGATTTGTCTATTGACCTGGGTCTGGGGCTTGGTCCTTTGGGATCGGGAGAACCTTTTTTCTTGTACTGGGGTATTGGTTTTCATAACCATTCATCCCCATAAGGAGCGGTGCTGGTGGTGATACAAGGGAACTGGATTATCTGAGGGAATTGCTTGTATGACTTCTGGTTAGCCAGCGGGGTAAAACCAAAGTCCTTTCTGTTTGGCTGGTTTGGTGTGCCTTAATAGTAAAGGAACTCAAGCTTTGGGCTGTAACTGCCCTGCTCTAAGCAATTTTGTCCTGAATTGATACTCTCAGTTGTGTCCTGCCAGAGGCTGCTTCGTTACAGGGAGGCAGGACATGGACCTGTTCTGGGCACCACCAAAAATTACACAAACATGCCACCCCTGTCTATCTGAAAATCCTGCTTCTCTGACTTTTGAGTTGATCCAGATCTCTCTGGGGCCAGCTGCTCCCTTAACTCTGCTGTGGAGTGACCAGACCCAGGACTCTGGCAGGCCCAGCTGGTCACTGGACTCATTTAGTTGGCACCAGAAATATTTTAATGGTGCTTCCCCTTTGGCCCAAGCAGTAGTACCCAGGGTAATGCCAGTTGTTTCTGTCAGGAGGAGAGCTGGCTGACATGAGTTGGGGCTTTCATTGGTGCAGGTCTGTTCAGTTACAAAGAATATACAAAGTCCGGGGTCCTGAGCACAGAGGAAACAACAGCAGCAGCTTCCTTGTTCTCAGATCCCCAAGCCTATCTCTGAAGCGTGTTCTGTTTCCAAGGTGCTCTGTCTCATGTGCACACTCCGCTGCTTTTCTCCTTGTATCCTGGTGTTCTGCCTCATTCATACATGCAACTTGATACAAGGTGTAGTGCTAAGCAGACCTTGCCATGCAGCCAAGTGCCTTGGGTGGTGGTTTCTATTGTTTCCAGCTATCGCTACATCAAAGGACCTTAATTGCTGAATGAAGTGTGCTTAGCACACCCACCAGCTTTACCTAGGCCTGCCATTGTCTACAGATCAGAGACCAACTTGATAGCAGCCATTCACACCAGGAGGGATTTTATAGCACTGTATACAGAAAGGTGGTTACCCTTCCCTTTATTTTTATAACAATCACAAAGGATATTTTATATATACGAGTGAATGGAAAGATCCCCTGGGCTGCAACAAAGTTCCTGAATTCCACAGAGACATCTCCCTGCAGTGTCCAGTCCCTCACTGGACACTCACAGATATTATTAGGTTCACTGCCTCCAGAGAGATGGAGCACACATCAGCCTGTTAGGTTAGCTGAAGACTCACACTTCACTTTAATACACAGCACCAGATGGTATTGTAATAAAAGAAATTTATTAACAAAGAAGAGGCATTGAAGTGATACTAGGCAAGAGAAAGAGAGACAGATCAGGCTATTAATAAAACAAAACACACTTTCTAGTAACTAGAACTTTATTTTACCACATTACAATATTTGCCTAAACAGTTTTCTTTCTTAGTCAAGTTACCAGCATCCCTAGCCGTCCAGATGAGAGGATCCAACTTTCACAGGCTCGGGGACACTATTCCCCTCTGTGATGAATAATGCCAATGGCTTTTTTCTCCCCTCATATATTACCCATAGTCCATTGTCTATACTTCCAGTGCCAGGAAGGCTTCCTGGGGTGCAGACTCTGGGCCCTGGTGTGCTCACCAAGCTGGCTGCTTTGTTTACCTCATATGTCGATGTACTTTCAGTGTCTTGGGCTCGTTCTGGCAGAGCGGCAAATCTACATTCCTTTATCTAGGGCAGGCTGGGTTTCTGCACGGCCTCCCACGCACCTGGAGGGAGACATTTCCAGCACACCTTCACGCTTTGTACACATCCCATCCATATACTACACAAGGATACTCTGGAGCAGCAAGTCCCCAGTTTTTACATGAACCTCACTTGGTACACTTTTGTAGTATAAGAATGTTGTATATGATCCGTTGATTCAGTTGCTTGTTCTTTGGGTTCTGACTCCCTGTTCTCTTCCTGGGGAGTCTGGATTGTCACACAAGTGCAGGCTGGCGTCTCTGTTTAGCTAACTGGTGTGTAACTGAGGACAGAGGCCCAGCTCCTCAAAGTGTTTAGGCACCTAACTCCCACTGATTCCAGGATCTGACCTGGGTCTGCTTTTTGGGGCCAGATCCTGTCTCAGTTCCCTCAGTGACAATCCAGAATCAGTCTGATTAACTCAGTTCTCATGATCATTGCTAGCTATTAGTTACATTTGAGGAGGGTCGACTCTAAAGGGCCCAGACAGACTGGGTATTGTATAAACACATTGAGAATCACTGCATCGCAGAGCCACTGAGAGTAGATGCTGCCCTGTGGTATCTACATAAACACCAAATGCTCCCTCTGGGAGGCAGCATGGTCCAATGGACAGAGCTGCGTTCTCTTCCTGGCTCTGCCACTGAGCTGCTGTGGAAAAGCTGCCCCCCCACCCCCGGCACTGGTAATGGGGATGATGACACTGAACTTTCTGTCGGGCTCTGATCCAAACCCGTGGGTGTCTTTCCACTGACTTCAGTGAGCTTTGGCTCAGGACCTAGAAGAGCTGAGTAGTATTACCAGGCCATTTACATCAGCAGCTGGGCACCTAAAACAGGTATTTGGCTGCCAAGTTTGAAACTGGGCCTGCTGTGTCCAGTGATGGCAAAACCCACTCCCAGTGGCTACCAAAGGGACTGCTATTTTGGTTTCCCTGTCAGGGCTGCCTGGTATAGGACACAGCTCAGAGCGCCAATCTCAGGTCAGACTGGCAGAAAACAGGCATGTCCCCCAGCCTGGTGGTGTACAGGGAGTCCCCGGTATACATTTCCCCCTAATTCATTGCTTTGGATATCCATCGCTCATCAATAGGGGAATGTGTTCCAATTTACATTGGTCCTGATCCGCATATCCGCCGTTGTTTGCATGGATCAGGACCGATGTGAATTGGAACACATAAGAAGGGCCATACTGGGTCAGACCAAAGGTCCATCTAGCCCAGTATCCTGTCTTCCGACAGTGGTCAGTGCCAGGTGCTCCAGAGGGAATGAACAGAACAGGGAATCATCAAGTGATCCATCCTGTCACCCATTCCCAGCTTCTGGCAAACAGAGCCTAGAGACACCATTCCTGTCCATCCTGGCTAATAGCCATTGATGGACCTATCCTCCATGAATTTATCTAGTTCTTTTTTGAACCCTGTTATAGTCTCTTGGCCTTCACAACATCCTCTGGCAAAGAGTTCCACAGGTTGACTGTGTGTTGTGTGAAGAAATACTTCCTTTTGTTTGTTTTAAATCTGCTGCCTATTAATTTCATTTGGTGACCCCTAGTTCTTGTGTTATGAGAAGGAATAAATAATACTTCCATTCTGAGGCACTTGGAGGAGAGGAAGGTGATCAGAGACAGTCAATATGGATTCACCAAGAGCAAGTCATGCCTGACCAACCTGATTGCCTTCTATGATGAGATAACTGGCTCAGTGGATATGGGGAAAGTAGTGAACGTGATATATCTTGACTTTAGCAAAGCTTTTGCTATGGTCTCCCACAGTATTCTTGCCAGCAAGTTTAAAAAGTATGGATTGGATGAATAGACTATAAGGTGGATAGAAAGCTGGCTAGATCACTGGGCTCAATGGGTAGTGATCTACAACTTGATGTCTAGTTGGCAGCTGGTATCAAGTGGAGTCTCTCAGAGGTCTGTCCTGGGGCCGGTTTTGTTCAACATCTTCATTAATGATCAGGGATGGTGGGAAGGAATGCACTCTCAGCAAGTTCATGGATGACACTAAGCTGGGGGGAGAGGTAGATACGCTGGAGACTAGGGTCCAGAGTAACCTAGACAAATTGGAGGATTGGGCCAAAAGAAATCTGATGAGGTTCAAGTGCAGAATCCTGCACTTAGGACGGAAGAATCCCATGCACTGCTATGGGCTGGGGACCGACTGGCTAAGCGGCAGTTCTGCAGAAAAGAACCTGGGGATTACAGTGGATGAGAAGCTGGATATGAGTTGTCAGGGTTCCCCCACACACTCTGAACTCTGGGGTACAGATTTGGGGACCCACATGAAAGACCCCCTAAATGTATATTCTACCAGCTTAAGTTAAAACTTCCCCAGGGCACAAATTCCTTTCCTTGTCCTTGGACTGTATTGCTGCCACCACCAAGTGATTTACAGAAAAATTTAGGGAAGGGTCACTTGGAATCCCTATCCCCCGCAAAATATCCCTCCAAGCCTCTTCACCCCCTTTCCTGGGGAGACTTGAGAATAATATACCAACCAATTGCCTTAGCAATGTGAGCACAAACCAGACCATTTGTCTTCAGAACTCTGAAAATCAATCAGGTTCTTAAAAGAAGAACTTTATTTATAAAGAAAAAAAATAAAAGAATCACACCTGCAAAATCAGGATTGAAGGTAACTTTACAGGGTAAATAAAATATTTAAAACACAGAGGATTCCCCTCTAGCTCAGCTTCACAGTTACAAAAACAAGAATAAAACCACAAAAATTGTAAGTAGGGCAAGGAAATGCATTCGGTTATCTTTTGTTTTAGCTTGTGAATTTTTCTATGCTACAGAGGTAGTTTTATTCCTGTTTTTGTTGTTTAGCCCCGGTGGCACTTTTTGGGTTCTCTTACTGTGTTTTTTAATTTGGGGCATACATTTAAGTTGAGTGAAGGATGTTGGCTTCGAGGAGGTAGAGGAGGATGTACAGGAGTTTTTGGAATCTCACATGGAGCAACTGACAAATGGGGAACTGATTGAGCTGGATGAACAATGGATAGCCAAAGAAAGCAAGGACGATGCTGATGATGACGTAGAGAAGGAAACCAGAAGTCTGATGACAAAGAATCTTTCCTGTTTCTTTGGATTGCTGTATGAGATGACAGAAATCATACAGAGCAGTGATCCTTTTTGTGAACTGTCTGCCAAAGCCTCCAGGGCTCTCAATGATGCAGTGGCTTGCTACAGGGAGATCTATCACTCAAAGATTCATGCAGGAGAGCAGATGTTGATAAAATCCTTCCTTAAGACTTCTGCAACCAAAAAGCCAGCCACAGAAAAGCCAGCCCAAGAAAACCCAGCCTCCACCCCTACCTAAGTTTAGCATAATTGACACTGTTTTATACTGTATTACTGTACTGTATTTACTGTATTAAAATGTTCTGTGTTTGAACGGTATTAGTAGCGGTCTGCATTATTTCATTCAATATTTTATGTGTATTATTGTGTAACCTGTTGCTGTAAAAAGGGACACTGTTTAGGTGAAAAGACCATTGTCATAGGCAAGTGTGGAGAAGTTGTGAACGCATCCTCCCCATCCCATTATTTCTTATGGGGAAAAATTCCCCAGTATCCATTGTTTCAGTATCCATCTCTCTTTTCAAGAATGCAACCCCAGTGTATACAGGGAACCCACTGAACTCTGTCATAAGACATCACCAAGCCAGTCACAAATGTGTGCTCCAAAATACTATACTAGTTATTATGAAACCACAGACAGTCCCCTTCAGGCCCTCAGCCCCTCATGGCCCTCCCAGACAAACCAGACTTTATGATGAAAAGCTATTAAACCCACAATTCATTACACGTTAGGATCTTCCAGCTCTGGAGAGCCAGCCACTCACTCCAGGTCAGAGTATACTTCAGATCTTACCCAAAACCCATGCCATTAGCCAATCCTTCAGTAAGCTGATGTAAGCAGAGTCTGGATGAGCTCTCCCCTGACATCTAGTGGTGAGCTGTGGAAAAAGATTGCAGAAGCTGATCTTGTTTGCATGGACACACCGACCCTGCCTAGGTGCTCAGCATGATGGGACTGCTTTCCCAAATGATCACTTGTGGCTGGTGTTGGATCCCCAGTCTCCTTGTTATTGGGGCAAGAGTAATAAAGGTTTGTTATCCTTGTTGTGTGAACGAAGGGCAACAGAACTGTACCTGGCATACCCCAATGGAGGGATTCACCCTCAACTGAAGAGCACTTGCTAGGCAGGGGACATGGGTTCCAAAGCCCAATGAGTTGAAAGAGGGTACGGATAGGTTTTTGTGCTGGTCCTGGCTCATTTGATCCTTTCTCTCTCTATGGTATAATAAAAGAGCTAATTTAGACTCAATTAAGAGTTTTGTTATGTGCTGCAGAGCTCAAATCACTGATAGGTTGATCTAAGTATTAGACCTACTGTGGGACAGTGTGCACCAGCAGTAAGGCTCCCTGACTAAGCTGAAATCGTTGAGAGCTGTATTGAGGGGTTGTGTGTGATGAAGTAGGGAGTATTAACCTGGTAATGTTGCATGGGAGTTTTACTAGTTTACTGACTGCATTGATACTAGATGGTGGTGGGATATAAGGGTGTGACTTAACTTGAGGGATGATACTTGATGGTTTGGAGCCAGGTGACGCCTTCTGCCTGGAAAACTAGACAAAGGCTGGAGGAGGAGCTGGGGTGTGTGGCTGAGTGAGACTGCTGGAGGGAGTTTCAGCTTGGAGCTAGCTGGGGTGGGGAGCAGGGAGAGGCCCAAAACCTGGGTCTGGGCTCCCCACCCCTCAAGATGGACCTGACTGAGGGGTCCTGTTTTCTGTACCTACAAGCTCTGTGTGTGTGTCTGTAACACGGAGACTGTCTGTGTGAGAGAGACAGAGAGAAAGACAGTGTCTGTGTGTGAGAGAGAGACACAGAGACTCTGTGTGACAGAGACTCCGTGTGTGTGAGAGACGCAGAGTGTGTGTGACAGTGTGTGTCACAGTCAGTGTGTGTGCTAGCTGCTGGCGAAAGCCGTGCTCTGTCTCTTTAAGACACTTACTGAAAGCTCCCCTGCTTTGTCCTGAGCTCTGTTGACTCCCCTCCCCTGCTCTGCAGAGATGGGGTACATGGGCAGGGGGAGGGGGAGAGACAGAGACTGTGTGAGCTGGCTGCTGGGGAAATCTCAGAAACAGTGCACTGTCTCTTTAAGAAAGGCACTCAGCCACTCACCATGCAGACCTCAGACTGCAGCAGCTCTGAGTCCTCCTGAGCCAAGCTGTCCCCTCTGCCCTGCTCTGTGGAGATGGGGTACAGGGGTGGGGGGAGGGGGACACCCTGACATCAGCACCCTCCTCCCCTCCCACCCCTACTCTGCACAGCCAGCAGGAGGGTCCCAGGAGCAGCTTCAGGACACAGCAACTTGTGGGGAGGGGCACCTGAACACATGCTGATGGCTGTTCCCCTTCTGCTATCAGCTGGGTGGCATTTGAATCTCTTCTGTGCAGCCACCCAAGCGCACAGCTTACAGGGAACACAGGCAGAAAGCCACCTTCCTGGAACTGTGTGCAGAGCTCATCTCAGCACTGCGGTGTAAGAACATCAAAATGAGAGCTGCCTTCTCAGTGGAAAAGCACATGGTGATACCTTTGTGGCAGCTGGCGACTCCAGGCTGCTACCAGTCAGTTGCAAATCAGTTTGGAGTCAGGAAGGTCATCACTGGGGTTGTGTTAACACACATTTACAACACCATTAATTGTATTCTGCTGTGAGGGACTCTGACTCTTGGAAATGTGTGTGAAGTAATGGATGGCTTTGCAGCAATGGGATTCTCAAACTGCGTCAGGGTGATAGATGGCACACATCTCCCAATTTTGGCCCTGGACCATCTTGCAACAGAGTACATCAGTAGAAAGAGGTACTTCTCTGTGGTATTGCAGGCACTTGTGGATCATCATGGGCCTTCCCCTGACATCGAATGTGCGGTGGTCAGGGAAGGTGCATGACACATGCATCTTCAGAAACACTGGCCTGTGTAGAAAGCTGCATGCAGGGACTTTCTTTACCAGGAGATTCCAATGGGGGCTGCTGAAATGCCCATAGTGATCCTTGGAGACCCAGCATACCCCTTACTCTAATGGCTCATGAAGCCTTACACAGGAAACCTGGACAGCAGCAAGGAGCACTTTGACAACAAGCTGAGCAGGTACAGAATGACAGTAGAATGTGCATTTGGCATATTAAAAGTGCGCTGGTGCTGCCTTTCTGGCAGGTTAGGTGTAAATGAGGAAAATATTCCCATGGTCGTAGCAACCTGCTGTGCGCTCTATAATATTTGTGAGGCTAAAGATGAAAAGTTTCCCCCAGAATGGAGTGCAGAGGCAGATTGTCTGGCGGCTGATTTTAGGGAGCCAGATACCAGTGCTATTAGAGGGGCACAATGGGAGGCTATTCGAATCAGGGAGACTTTGAGGCACAATTTTGACAATGAGCAACAGTAATGTGTCTTTCTATACAGCACCCTGCCATGCTTAGTTAACTTGCTGCTTTGCATGAGAATATTGATGATTCCTGACTGTGATTTGTAGTCTGCAAATGATCCAGTTGCCACTATGTATTAATTCCACCAGCAACCACCATGTTCATAGAATATCAGGGTTGGAAGGGACCTCAGGAGGTCATCCAGTCCAACCCCCTGCTCAAAGCAGGACCAATCTCCAGTTTTTGCCCCAGATCCCTAAAGGGCCCCCTCAGGGATTGAACTCACAACCCTGGGTTTAGCAGGCCAATGCTCAAACCACTGAACTATCCCTCCTCCTAAACAAAAGATTGTCTCCTAAACAATCAATCTGTTGTAGCGTATGTTTTTATTAAATACCAATTAACAACACACACAAAAGGCTTGGTGGGAAGGGAAATAAGAGTGTAACAAACAACAACTGGGGGGAGGGATAGCTCAGTGGCTTGAGCATTAGCCTGCTCAACCCAGGGTTGTGAGTTCAATCCTTGAGGGGGCCATTTGGGATCTGGGGCAAAAATTGGGGGTTGGTCCTGCTTTGAGTAGAGGGTTGGACTAGATGACCTCCTGAGGTCCCTTCCAACCCTGATAGTCTATGAAGGGTCCAGGTGTTTTTTTAAGTGGATCACTGCAGGTGACTAGGGACAATATTGTAAATTCTGCCACCATTTTACACAGGTGGAGGTCATTGAAGTTGATATCACACTCCTGAGGGTAAGCAAGGATGCAAGGGTGGATCTCCTATATGCATACACCTTCAGACCCGGTCCCTGTGCTGCTTGCCTGTGTGTTGCTTTGGTCCCTGCACAAGTGACTGCCACAAATGGCAGATGAAATTCAACGTTGATAAATGCAAAGTAATGCATATTGGAAAACATAATCCCAACTATACATATAAAATGATGGAGTCTAAATTAGATGTGGCCACTCAAGAAAGAGATCTTGGAGTCATTGTGGATAGTTCTCTGAAAACATCCACTTGTAGTCAAATGCCACCAGTGTGGTGCTCTGCTCTTGTTCGATGATGATAAGAGTTGGCTGCACGCATGTGTTCCCTCTGCGTGCTGCCCCGGCTCTGCAGATCGCTGACACAGCAGACCCCAAGAGAACCCCCAATCACTACAGAGTCTGATAAGGTATGAAGGCACCTGGCTAGGTTTATTGTCAAACGAAGCACAGTAATAGTTTCCCACAGACTCTACAGGACATGCTATGAATATGTGCCCCCTGACAATGGACCGGCTGAGTCAGTGGCGGGATTCTCTACTGCCCCCTAGGCCAGACAAAGACATCCACTCAGAGGTGCATTCTCATACACAGCTACAAACAGGTTACACATCACTCCTGACATATTGAGGTAGAACCCCTCTGCGTGTTGGGGTGCTGCCTCTCTCCTGGTACAGGTTAGTTCGAACAAACAAGTCTATCCATCATATTGTCCTTTTGACCCTGTCTTTAGGATGGGTCTGCCTGTTCCTTGTTATCTCTGTGGAATGTGTTCATATCCGGATGTTCTGGTGCCATCCTGGCACACGTTCATCTTATTAATGCTTATGTGTGTGTACATGCTGTAGTTTTCTCACCCCTGGCCTGGAAGTAGGCTGGGGAGGTGGCATGCTGGGGAGAGGGGCGGGGCACGGGGAGCTTGGCAGGCTGCAGGGAAGAACTGCGTGTTTGAGACCCCGGTCTAGCTTCTTTATTGTTGTACCTGAAAGGCTAGTTGTGGGTGTTTCCAACTTCACATTCAGTAACACATACATAGCAAAACTTTCTAATTTCACACACAATGAGATATTAATGTTCAACAGATCAAGACTTTTAAAATGATAACTCACAAGGCAGACTTTGAACAAAACATAATTATAGGGACAGTGGTGAATATAGGGGTGCTCAGCTGTCACAAAAGCAGCTCTGCCACAGATCCCTCAGCAGAGGATTGGTGGGTTCCTCCAGGAAAGTTTCCTAGAGCTGTCTCTGGAGGATTCCCATGAAATCTCTGTGTGCATTAACACAATGCCCCACTGCTTAGCTGCTACAGAGCAGTGGCATGGCTTTGGGTGGGCGGGCAATGATGGCGGGGGAGGCGGGATTGGGGCCAGCCTCTGCCCTACCCCCTTTAGCCGGCCTTCCTGGGGGTGACGGGTGCTCTGGTCAGGGGCCCCAGGCACACACCCAGCTCCAGGAAGAGACTCCTTTTCCAGCGGCAATGGCTCCTGTCCCCATCCCATGCCCCATTCTAGGCCTGGCCCTGCAAGGGGCAGACCTACCTTTTTTTGAGGATTTCTCTGCCTCCGCTGGGTCACCTTCAGCTTGCCCTCCTCCTAGTGGCAGATTAGCCACTGGGCCAAAGGGGCGTGCCCAGGCACCCCAGCCAATTGGGAGCCCCCAGAAAAATGGGTGCCCCTGCCTCCTGTCAGGGAATGGGAATGTGGTACGGGGGCTTGCCCTGACCCCACTCCCCAGCTACAGTGCCAGACAGAGCGGGGAAAACTCCTGCACCCTGACCCTGCTCCCCGGATGGAGTGCTGGGCGGGCGGGTGGAGCTGGGCAAGTGCCCAACCCCGCTACCCAGCTTGAATGTTAGGCGGAACAGGAGCGCCTGCAGGAGTGCCAGGAAGGTGGAGCAGAGCAAGCCACCGCATCCCAACCCTGCTCCGTGGCGGGAGTGCTGGGCAGGCGGGCAGGCGGGCAGAGCAGGGAAAGCTGGGGCCAGAGCAGATCTGGGGCTGGGGGGTGGGCCAGGGTGCTAAGTGGTTTGGCCATGGCCCACCCGGGCCCACCCATGGCTACACCCCTGCTATAGGGCAATGTGAAGCACCCACAAACACAACTAGTTTTGCACATTTCTATTCCCTCACCCACTTCTAGAATATAACAAAGCAAAGGACAGCTCTACCTCATAAAACAAAGCAGCATCAACTCAAAAAAAAAAAAAAATCACTTACCAAAGCTCCCTTCTCCTGCATCATGTGTGCCAGAGACAGAGTGCTGGGACTGGCTCAAACCCTTCTGGATTGAGAAGAGGTCCTGGCTCACCATGATACTGGAAGACCCTGTCGCCTGTCCCATGTCATCATCCAACTTCACCCCCTCATCCATGACTTCGTCCTTGAGGTTGATTACACTGTCTGCTGCCTCCATCCCTGCCGAAGTATCCACAGGGCTCTTGGTGGCGGAGGTGGAGTCACTATCAAGGATGGCGTCCAGCTCCTTATAGAAGTGGCAGGTCTTTGGTCCAGCACCTGAGCGATGGTTCGACTCCTTGCCTTCTGTTATGCCTTCCTCAGCTCGTTTATCTTCTCATGGCCCTGCTGTGTGTCCCCTTTAGAGCCCTGCTCCAACATGCCACAAGAAATCTGACCATAGGTATTGAAGTTCCTATGGCTGGATCAGAGCTGGGACTGCACAGCCTCCTCTCCCCACAGACCCAGCAGATCCAACGACTCAGGTGTGCTCCAAACGGGAGAGCATTTGCTGCATGGAGCCGCCACGGTCAGGCGGGAAGATGAAATGTGAGCTGTCCACGCCGAGCAAAGTGGAATTTGAAAAATTCCTGGTCATTTAAAGCGGGAGGGGCAGAAGCCTGTGTACTGGGTGCAGGGCAGCGGAATTCGAACTGCTGACCAGATCGGTCAGGATGGGCACTGTGGGACATCTCCCAGAGGCCATTTACAGTGGCATAACCAAGCACAGTGTCTACACTGACACTTTGTCAGTAGAACTTTGCCACAAAAAAGCTCTAAGCCTCTTGTCGAGGTGGTTTTCTTTTGTCAGCAAAGCAGGGAGAGTTTTGTTGGGGGAAGGAGAGTGCCGATCAAAGCTGACTTTGGTTGACAAAAATGTGTAGTGAAGACAAGGCCTGAAACTAGTGTGAGCTATTAAATCTCTTCTGGCTCTTGCAGGGGCTCCAGTGCAGTGATTTTTTTTTCTGATTTGTATTTTTAACAGAGCCCAAAAGTCCACCAGCCCCACGCAAGCCCCTAGGTGGGGCAGCACCTCTCTGTCCACCCCTTTTCCTATTCAGGACCTCACTCTGTTAAGATCCTCACAGGATCATCCTACACACTCCAGAGCAAATGTCAACCTCTTTACTGCTACTTTCTGCTGAAGCCTCAGAGCAGCAGCAGAATTTGTCAGAGCTGCTCCAAAGGCAATGCACCGGGGACATAAGGCAGCCTTGGGGTGCAGCTTCCTTCCGTACAGCACCTGGTACATGAGGCTGGAACCCAGCCCATTCCTCTGTGAATTTCCATGAGCAGACACAGGACCCTTCTCCATGGTGTTTCAGCAGCACCCAAGACCACTGGGACAGCACAACCTGCTCGCTCGGAGGACAGCTTGACCCATGCCCCCTTGGCACTCAGATCCTGGGCACTGTGTTGGGAAGGCTGCACCTGGGGGCAGCAGCAGGCAGGACAGATGGATCAGAGCAGTACGGGCTACAGGGACAGGAAGCAGAGAGAAGGCTGAGCAGCAGGGATGACCTTGCTGGCAGTGGGACCAGCGCTTCCAAGGGGAAAGCAAATGAGAGCCAGGAGTCTGGCTGGAGACTCTTTGGCTCTCTGAACGTTGCCCACACGGTACAGCCCTCACAAAGGGCATCACAGCCTGTGAGATGGGGACAGGATCATTGCCCCTGTGCAGTGCCCAGGGCAGTAGGGAAATCCTCAGCCCTCTGCTTTGGAAAAGAAGCTTGTTTGTAGATTTTGTACCGATGAAAATAACTGACAGCAGAGCTCCCTCCCTGTCCCTGGCTTGTACTGCAGGTTACCAGCTGGTGAGGTGGGCCCAATGTCCTCACCTTTCTCTGTTGGGCCCTGGGTATTTCTCTTAGGATACAATTGAAATGAGTTTAAGGATCTCCACCCAGTCCCCAGTGGCTATCTGTCCATGTCAGGAAACTGTCACACACATCAGCACATTTAGGGTGTGTCTACACTGCAATGTAAACCCAGGGTGCGAACTCAGGTTCAAGCCTAACCCCACTTCTGTATATGCACAAATCGCACTAACCCAGGTCTCTGATGCAGGGTCCCAGGACCCCACATGGTGGAGGTCTGAGCCTGAGTCAAGCCAGGACCCAGGGTTCAAGCCCTGTTGCTTTGTAGTGTAGACACAGCTCCACTGGACTCATGATCTGGGAGTCCACTAAAAACAGAGTGCCTGATGACAGTGGAGGAGCAAAGTGAGGACAACCAGCTTCAGCCGTGTTACTGAGCATGCTCAGTCCATGTGAGCATGCTCAGTACAAGCCAAGCAGAAAATCTGGGAGGGCATGTGACCCCGCATGTCTCCCACAAGTGTCACCTCTAGCTGAAAGTATCCCATAATCCGACTTTCTTTGTCCTCTGGTCAGTCAGTTTTGGCGGACACTCAAGTTTTCCCGCACTGCACCAGGAACAAAGGACTAGAGTGGCCACATTTTGGAAGGGCACTAGGAAGTCTAGGACATGGGTGGTTGGGCCTGGGCCTACATAATGCAGTGTGGATGCTGGAATCCCAGGTTGGGACCCAGGGTTCAACAATTCCTAACCTGGGGTTACAAATGAGTGTAGACACAAGTCCTAGGTTAATAAACCCAGGGTCTGATAACTCAAGTTCTCCTAACTGTGGGTTTACATTGCAGTGTAGCCAGATCCACAGTCACCTCTAGAGCGATCTAGGACTGGGGCATCAGCAAAGCTATGCATGGGGAGCCCAGGACTGGAATAGCAGGGGTTGGTGCAGGTCAGGACTGAAATGCATTGAGAGAGCTGGATTGAGGCTCACAACAAGATGAGCAGGGTGCCCTGGTATACCCATCTGGGATTGGAATAACAGGGGCTTCAACAGATTATCTGTGAGATGCATCGGTGGAGTGGCGGAGTGGAAGTTTACACTATGCCTGGCTGAGCACTTAGTCTAGCACGCATGGAATGGTCGCATTATCCCAGCAGCCGAACTCTCTGTACGTTCCACTGGATTAGTACAAATCTGCGGCTCTGTTCAGGTCCGGAGCCCCCTCCGTTCTGCAGGATTCACTGTGGCTGTACAGCTTTTCTTTACCAGAAGAACTGGCCGTTCTGAAAGCAAACAGTGCCCTAGGTCTCCTCTTGCTCGAGAGCTGCTCGGGGAGTTTCTCTCTCCATTAGCAAAGTTGAACATCATTGCAATTTCTTGGGGGGCTCTCAAGCTCACACAACAGAGCCCACCATACAGACTTAGCTACTTTAAAGCAACAAGCTCATTTGAAAGACAGTTTTGATTTAACCGTGATTGGACAATTGTGGGATTTAGTAACACCCCAGGGACCACATGTCCCTGGGCAAGGCAAGCCTCCAAGCTATTCCAAGGGGACCCAGCTACGCATTCTAGTGGCTCCCTGTTCCTGTTTTCATTCAGCAATGTATGTTACTTGGGAGCTGGCCAACAGGGTTCCTCATGAGCCCCTTATGCCCCAGCCTAGCCCCTCTAAGAGAATCACAAGGCTGAGGTAGCCCATCTGATGGCATTACACACTCCACTGGCATCTAATGGAGCCAAGGATTGTTTGCCATTAAGAGGGTGACTGAAGTTGGTTATTTATTTCCAGCTCCCAGTTCTTTAATCGGGGCCTTGTTCAGAAACAGAGGCTGGAGGCTTACCCCAGAGCCAAGTTGTGATATTGTTACAGGACGACTGTCAATTTACACTGAAATTATGTGCAGACCACAATGGAGATTTTCGTAGAATATCAGAGTTGGAAGGGACCTCTGGAGGTCATCTAGTCCAACCCCCTCCTCAAAGCAGGGGCAATCCCCAACTAAATCATCCCAGCCAGGGCTTTGTCAAGCCTGACCTTAAAAACTTCTAAGGAAGGGGATTCCACCACCTCCCTAGCTAACGCATTCCAGTGTTTCACCACCCTCCTAGTGAAAAAGTTTTTCCTAATATCCAACCTAAATCTTTCCCATTGCAACTTGAGACCATTACTCCTTGTCCTGTCATCTGCTGTCACTGAGAATAGTCTAGATCCATCCTCTTTGGATCCACCTTTCAGGTAGTTAAAAGCAGCTATCAAATCCCCCCTCATTCTTCTCTTCCGTAGACTAAACAATCCCAGTTCCCTCAGCCTCTCCTCAGAAGTCATGTGTTCCAGATCCCTAATCTTTTTTGTTGCCCTTCGCTGGATTCTCTACAATTTCTCTGCATCCTTCTTGTAGTGTGGGGCCCAAAACTGGACACAGTACACCAGATGAGGCCTCACCAATGTTGAATAGAGGGGAACGATCACGTCCCTCGATCCGCGGGCAATGCCCCTACTTATACATCCCAAAATGCCATTGGCCTTCTTGGCAACAAGGGCACACTGTTGACTCATATCCAGCTTCTCGTCCCCTGTAACCCCTAGGTTCTTTTCTGCAGAACTGCTGCCTAGCCATTCGGTCCCCAGACTGTAGTGGTGCATTGGATTCTTCCGTCCTAAGTGCAGGACTCTGCACTTGTCCTTGTTGAAGCTCATCAGATTTCTTTTGGCCCAATCCTCCAATTTGTCTAGGTCCCTCTGTATCCTATCCCTGCCCTCCAGCGTATCTACCACTCCTCCCAGTTTAGTGTCATCAGCAAACTTGCTGAGGGTGCAATCCACACCATCCTCCAGATCATTAATGAAGATAGTGAACAAAACCAGCCCCAGGACCGACCCTTGGGGCACTCCGCTAGATACCGGCTGCCAACTAGACATGGAGCCATTGATCACTACCCGTTGAGCCCGACAATCTAGCCAGCTTTCTATCCACCTTACAGTCCATTCATCCAGCCCATACTTCTTTAACTTGCTGACAAGAATACTGTGGGAGACCGTGTCAAAAGCTTTGCTAAAGTCAAGGAATAACACGTCCACTGCTTTCCCCTCATCCACAGAACCAGTTATCTCATCATAGAAGGCAATTAGATTAGTCAGGCATGACTTGCCCTTGGTGAATCCATGCTGACTGTTCCTGATCACTTTCCTCTCCAATAAGTGCTTCAGAATTGATTCCTTGAGGACCTGCTCCATGATTTTTCCGGGGACTGAGGTGAGGCTGACAGACCTGTAGTTCCCAGAATCCTCCTTCTTCCCTTTTTTAAAGATGGGCACGACATTAGCCTTTTTCCAGTCTTCCGGGACTTCTCCCAATCGCCATGAGTTTTCAAAGACCCCTCTGGGATTTTCACTCTTAATTCCAATTAATTGTAATGCAAATTGGGCATCCAAATTCCTCCTGCAGCCCAAACTTTTATGAAATTAACAGTTCCAGTTTAGTATTATTTTATTATCATTCCAGTGAAAAACATTGCTTTTAAACAGCCATTCCTCTGCTCTGAGTGCTGTAAATGCAGAGAGGCAGTTAAAAGGTATTATTGGTATCATCGCAGGCGGTAAAGACATGTTTGTTTACAACAGATGATTTTTGAAATGGACACAATCCTCTTAAACATGAACCATGCAAAGAGGAATGGAAGGAGATAGTTCATCACACTTTGTTAATAGTCACCTCCCGCCAGCTAACTCAAGACATTTTACAGATTAGATACAGAGCTGTATCCTTGCCAACATGCAACATCCTTGCCAAAGCCCATGAAAGTCAGACTCTCATTGATTTCAGTGGGCTTTGGATCAGACCCAAGAACACAGTATAAATATCCTATGCCACTGTAGGGTGATCAGTGTTTTAAAATGAATCATTTGAATCCCAGAATAAAAGAAGCCAACTTCAGCCTCTTCATAAGAGAAGTTGGATCCCTGGAATACATTATAATTTCAGCCTTGGATACTGAGGTTCACAAAACTGACAGTGTTTCTAGCATGAGCTGAGCTCTCCAAAGGAAGCTCTGATGTGAGATCGGCCTCCCAGGCTGCAGCATGGGCAAGAAATCTTTTTTGCACGTGTTTCTCTCAATCTGTCAGGAGCTTAGGGGAGCCTAGACGGCACAGCCTGGTGCTGGGAGGTCACATTCTGAAAAGCTCTGAATAAATACCATGTTAATCATTCAGAACATTTCTGACCCCCATTCCCACCACTCGGGGAGCAGGGCAAACAATGGTGGAGCAACTGTCAGGTCGCCTTAAGACCAACATTTTAACAACAGGGTTTTACCCAATCAAAGAGCACTAGAATTATTTCTGTGATTTTTTCCCCTTTTCCAGTCCATTGAAAACTACCTTTGTTTCGAGGTGAACGTTCCCCGGCATTGTCTGCAACCCAAACCTTGTGGGGTGAGCCCGGAAGTGAAACTGGCTAGTTTGGTTTCACTGAAACTCAATAGCCCGTAACAATCAAACACACAGAAATAGTTATGGACAGGAAAGGGCTGATTTTTTCAGTGTAAATAATTGAAGGCATTATTAATAAAACACAAGATATTTTTGTAACATCATTGTTAGCCTGATGGTGTCACTTTAAAATAAAATTATTGGAAAAGAATCCTGTGCGCCTAAGAATCCTAGAGCACTGTTCACCAATGGACTGTAATGTTCTTCACAAGCACTAGGGAACTGAACTTCACCACCTGTGAGGATCACTAGCTCTGTTTTACAAAGGGGGAACTATAAGGCACAAAGGTCCTCCAGCTCCTCACAGTTATTTGGGCTCTTACCTTCCAGTGGAATCAATGGGAGCGAGGGGTCTAAATGCCTTTGAGGGTCTGGGGTAAGGCCAACATCTCCCAGGCTGGGGCCATCTAAATAAAAGCAGCCTGGTTGCTGAGGGTGCTCAGCGCCGACAAACCTCACTGTAAGTGCTCTGCAGCTCTGAAGTCAGGCCCTGTTTAGCGGGGAACTTCCGGGGGCATTTGGGTGCCTGATTGGAGATAGCCAGTGGTGTGATGAGTTGTCACCCCTGGGGTGCGGTCTGGGAGCTGTGGGAACTGCTGTGCCTCTCAAAGACACACAACTGTGTTGGGGACAGAACCAGCCTTCCTCCGGCCCTGTTATCACCCAACAAGACAGCAGGTGGCGCCACTCACCCAAACTGGGCTATCTGAGTGCAAACAGCAGACACCAGCCAATTTCCCAGCTCCCCAGCCTCGCACCTCCCTCCACATCTCCCCACTGGAGAATAAACCCAAAGTTATATCATCTTGCACTGCACAGGGATCCTCAGAAATATGTTCACCCCTCCCTCGACATGGAGAGGAATATGCACACTTGTGGTAAACAAGCTGAGATTTTTTCCCCAGACACTTCACTTAAAGGCAAACTGGTTAAGGTTAAAATATAAAACAAGTTTATTAACTACAGAAAGTTAGATTTTAAGTGAGTATAAGGGACAGCAAACAGATCAGAGCAGATTACCTAATAAATAAACAAAACCACAAACTAAGCCTGAGATACTAGAAAGATAGGATATGAATTAGCAAATTCTCACCCTGGCTGATGATACAAGCAGGCTCGCACATTCCTAAGGGACAAGCTGCCTTTGCTTTGCAGCTGGGGATCCCCAGGTTTCCATAGTCAGGCTAGAAATCCCTTAGCCTGGGTCCAGCACTTTCCCCAGTTCAGTTTTTCTTCCTCGGTTGTTTCCAGGAGTTCTCTTGAGTGGGGAAGGAAACACAACAGATGATGTCCCTGCCTGCCTTATATAGCTTTAGCATATGGTGGGAACCCCTGGTTCAAAAACAGTTCCCAGCCCAGTTTGTGGAAAAATACAGATCTCCAAAATGGAGTCCTGAGTCATGTGGGCTGGTCGCATGCCCTTGCAGAGTCATAGCAGCCATTACTTACAGGCTGTCTGAAATGTCCACAGGAAGGCTCACCAGGTTATAACATTCATAAACCAGTCGGAGAACACTTCAATCTCTCTGGTCACTTGATTTCAGACCTAAAGGTCACAATATTACAACAAAAAAAAATCATAGAGTATCAGAGTTGGAAGGGGCCTCAGGAGGTCATCTAGTCCAACCTGCTGCTCAAAGTGGGACCAATCCCCAATTTTTGGCCCAGATCCCTAAATGGCCCCCTCAGGGATTGAACTCACAACCCTGGGTTTAGCAGGCCAATGCTCAAACCACTGAGCTATCCTTCCCCCCAACTTCAAAAACAGACTCTAACGAGAGACTGCTGAATTGGAATTAATTTGCAAACTGGATACAATTAACTTAGGCTTGAATAGAGACTGGCAGTGGATGGGTCATTACACTAAGTAAAACTATTTCCCCATGTTTATTTCCCCCCACGCCCCACTGCTCCTTGGATGTTCCTGTTAACTGTTGGAAATGGCCCATCTTGATTATCACTACAAAAGGTTTTCTCCACCCCCACCCCTGCTCTCCTGCTGGTAATAGCTCATCTTAAGTGATCACTCTCCTTACAGTGTGTATGATAAACACCCATTTTTTCATGATCTGTGTGTATATATAAATCTCCTCACTGTATTTTCCACTGAATGCAACCGATGAAGTGAGCTGTAGCTCACGGAAGCTTATGCTCAAATATATTGGTTAGTCTCTAAGGTGCCACAAGTACTCCTTTTCTTTTTGCGAATACAGACTAACACAGCTGCTACTCTGAAACCTGTCATTATGCAAGGCACTGAATTTAGCCGTATGGAGTGGAAATCTATCAACTTCATGAAAAAACTCATACAGATACAGACAGACATCATCTTTCTTTCCAAATGCAAACAGATGGACATTGTACCAAAAGGACTGAAGGTAAAAAATCCATTACAATCTATATACCACACAGACTATGCTGACAGCTTGTGCCACACGCTCTCAAAGAAACTGCGGAATCACCCAATCAACATCCTCTACAGCAAACAGGGAAAGATTAAGAATGAGCTCTCAAAACTGGATACTCTCATAAAAAACCAACCTTCCACACAAACTTCCTCGTGGCTGGACTTTACAAAAACTAGACAAGCCATTTACAACACACACTTTGCTTCTCTACAAAATAAAAAGGACACTAAACTATCTAAACTACTACATGCCACAAGAGGCCACAGCAATGATTCCCTTAACCCACCCAGCAATATTGTCAATCTATCCAACTATACTCTTAGCCCAGCAGAAGAATCTGTCCTATCTCGGGGCCTCTCCTTCTGCCCCTCCACCCCCACGAACATGATACAGTTCTGTGGTGACCTAGAATCCTATTTTCGACGTCTCCGACTCAAGGAATATTTCCAACACACCTCTGAACAACATACTAACCCACAGAGACCTTCCTACCAAGACTACAAAAAGAAGGATTCTAGGTGGACTCCTCCTGAAGGTCAAAACAGTGGACTGAACTTCTACATAGAGTGCTTCCGACAACGTGCACGGGCTAAAATTGTGGAAATGCAGCATCGCTTGCCCCATAACCTCAGCCGTGCAGAACACAATGCCATCCACAGCCTCAGAAACAACTCTGACATCATAATCAAAAAGGCTGACAAAGGAGGTGCTGTCGTCATCATGAATAGGTCAGAATATGAACAAGAGGCTGCTAGGCAGCTCTCCAACACCACTTTCTACAAGCCATTACCCTCTGATCCCACTGAGGGTTACCAAAAGAAACTACACCATTTCCTCAAGAAACTCCCTGAAAAAGCACAAGAACAAATCCACACAGACACACCCCTGGAACCCCGACCTGGGGTATTCTATCTGCTACCCAAGATCCATAAACCTGGAAATCCTGGACACCCCATCATCTAAGGCATTGGCACCCTGACAGCAGGATTGTCTGGCTATGTAGGCTCCCTCCTCAGACCCTACGCTACCAGCACTCCCAGCTATCTTCGAGACACCACTGACTTCCTGAGGAAACTACAATCCATCGGTGATCTTCCTGAAAACACCATCCTGGCCACTATGGATGTAGAAGCCCTCTACACCAACATTCCACACAAAGATGGACTACAAGCCATTAGGAACAGTATCCCCAATAATGTCACGGCAAACCTGGTGGCTGAACTTTGTGACTTTGTCCTCACCCATAACTATTTCACATTTCAGAGTAACAGCCCTGTTAGTCTGTATTCGCAAAAAGAAAAGGAGTACTTGTGGCACCTTAGAGACTAACCAATTTATTTGAGCATAAGCTTTCGTGAGCTACAGCATCCGATGAAGTGAGCTGTAGCTCACAAAAGCTTATGCTCAAATAAATTGGTTAGTCTCTAAGGTGCCACAAGTACTCCTTTTCTTATTTCACATTTGGGGACAATGTATACCTTCAAATCAGCAGCACTGCTATGGGTACCCGCATGGCCCCACAGTATGCCAACATTTTTATGGCTGACTTAGAACAACGCTTCCTCAGCTCTCGTCCCCTAATGCCCCTACTCTACTTGTGCTACATTGATGACATCTTCATCATCTGGACCCATGGAAAAGAAGCCCTTGAGGAATTCCACCATGATTTCAACAATTTCCATCCCACCATCAACCTCAGCCTGGACCAGTCCACACAAGAGATCCACTTCCTGGACACAACGGTGCTAATAAACGATGGTCACATAAACACCACCCTATACCGGAAACCTACTGACCGCTATTCCTACCTACATGCCTCCAGCTTTCCCCCTGACCACACCACACGATCCATCATCTACAGCCAAGCTCTACGATACAACTGCACTTGCTCCAACCCCTCAGACAGAGACAAACACCTACAAGATCTCTATCAAGGATTCTTACAACGACAATACCCACCTGCTGAAGTGAAGAAACAAATTGACATAGCCAGAAGAGTACCCAGAAGTCACCTACTACAGGACAGGCCCAACAAAGATAATAACAGAACGCCACTAGCCATCACCTTCAGCCCCCAACTAAAACCTCTCCAACGCATCATCAAGGATCTACAACCTATCCTGAAGGACGACCCATCGCTCTCACAAATCTTGGGAGACAGGCCAGTCCTTGCCTACAGACAGCCCCCCTCAACCTGAAGCAAATACTCACCAGCAACCACACACCACACAACAGAACCACTAACCCAGGAACCTATCCTTGCAACAAAGCCCGTTGCCAACTGTGTCCACATATCTATTCAGGGGACACCATCATAGGGTCTAATCACATCAGCCACACCATCAGAGGCTCATTCACCTGCACATCTACCAATGTGATATATGCCATCATGTGCCACCAATGCCCCTCTGCCATGTACATTGGTCAAACTGGACAGTCTCTACATAAAAGAATAAATGGACACAAATCAGATGTCAAGAATTATAACATTCATAAACCAGTCGGAGAACACTTCAATCTCTCTGGTCACTCGATTTCAGACCTAAAGGTCACAATATTACAACAAAAAGACTTCAAAAACAGACTCCAACAAGTGCTGAATTGGAATTAATTTGCAAACTGGATACAATTAACTTAGGCTTGAATAGAGACTGGCAGTGGATGGGTCATTACACTAAGTAAAACTATTTCCCCATGTTTATTTCCCCACCCCCACCCCCCACTGTTCCTTGGATGTTCCTGTTAACTGCTGGAAATGGCCCACCTTGATTATCACTACAAAAGGTTCCCCCCCACCCCTCCCTCCTGCTGGTAATAGCTCATCTTAAGTGATCACTCTCCTTACAGTGTGTATGATAAACACTCATTTTGTCATGTTCTGTGTGTATATAAATCTCCTCACTGTATTTTCCACTGAATGCATCTAATGCTGTGGGGAGGGATAGCTCAGTGGTTTGAGCATTGGCCTGCTAAACTCAGGGTTGTGAGTTCAATCCTTGAGGGGGCCATTTAGGGATCTTGGCAAAAATTGGGGATTGGTCCTGCTTTGAGCCAGGGGGTTGGACTATATGACCTCCTGAGGTTCCTTCCAACCCTGATAGTCTATGAAGTGAGCTGTAGCCCATGAAAGCTTATGCTCAAATAAATTCCTTAGTCTCTAAGGTGCCAGGAGTACTCCTTTTCTTTTTGCAGATACTGACTAACATGGCTGCTACTCAGAAACAGGTGGGGGATCAGCTTTTCCTAAGGCCTATTGTTTTCCCTAATGGCCCATTACCCTGAATGGGCCCTTCACAACCAGCTATATAGACTGGAAGCATCTTGCCTAGTAGGTGTCACTCAAGTGTGACTACATGTGAAATACAGATACCTAGACAATATTCCTAACTTCAGATTCAAAAATGATACATGCATACAAATAGGATAATCATATTCAACAAATCATAACTTTTCCAACGACACGTCACATGCCCCATCTTGTACAAAAGGCATCATAATTATGCCATAATCATATAATAATAGTATCACTGTGGGGTGCAATGCCACAGCCAGATTTGAACATTTTGGCCCATCCCATTTTCCCAAGGCCACCAGGCTCAAGACCACCAGGAGACCTAGTGCCCAGCCAGACCTAAATCCCAGATACTTCCCTTATGCACCCAGAGAGAGCAAGGGGGAGAGGGAGAGGGAGAGGGGGCCATGGTCAAAGCATTGTAGGGGATGTAGACACATTGATTCTATTGCAATGGACAGAAGTGTCCCAGTCCCCAAAGCTTGCTCCCAAAGTCTCAACTACACTGGAGCTCTCCCCTGCTGTCTGGCCTCCAGAAAAGGGGATGGGAGGGATGGGCTGTCAAAGGCCGGCCCTGAGGAAGGGCTCTGAGTACGACACGGGGGGGGGCAGGCGAAAAGTAGCCACTGCAACGCCCTGCGAAAAGGGGGGAGGCTCATCCGAAAAATCCTGCCGGGGAAAAACGCTGGGGCTGGGGCGTGAAGGGGCGGGAGATCCCGTGCGCGGGGGGCACCGCCATTGGAGGGTTGATGGCAGAGCGAGGGAGCTGGGGTCATCCAGGGCCAGGCTCCACCTGCGACGCGCGTTGCTCAGCCCCGGACGGACGCGGGCGCCTCGCCAGGGGAGACGCGGGGGACTCGGGCGCGGCCCCTTTAAGGCCGCTCCTGCCCGCTGGGGGCGATGAGGAGCCGCAGGGGCCGAGGAGCCAGGCGCAGCCTGACAGGTAGGCGGGGAGCCGGGCACGATTCTTGCCGGGCCGGCGCTTGATGGAGCCGCTGCAATCCCGCGGCCTCGGGCTGGGGATGGAGCGGGCGCAGCGGCAGGAGGCGGAGGTACGGGGAGCCCCTGCCCTGGCTGCGCCGGGCGCATCTGCAGGGGGAGGAAGCTCCGGCCACCTGCGGGCATGTCCGGCCGGAGGGCACGAGGGGTCCGGGCGGGGGGCCGCAGGAACCGGGGGAAGGGGGGTCCGGGCTGGGGGCCGCAGGAACCGGGGGGGGGGGGGGTCCGGGCTGGGGGCCGCAGGAACCGGGGGGGGTCCGGGCTGGGGGCCTCAGGAACCGAGGGGGGGTCCGGGCTGGGGGGCCGCAGGAACCGGGGGGGGGGGGGGGTCCGGGCTGGGGGCCGCAGGAACCGGGGGGGGGGGGGTCCGGGCTGGGGGCCGCAGGAACCGGGGGGGGTCCGGGCTGGGGGCCTCAGGAACCGAGGGGGGGGTCCGGGCTGGGGGCCGCAGGAACCGGGGGGGGGGGTCCGGGCGGGGGGCCGCAGGAACCGGGGGAAGGGGGGTCCGGGCTGGGGGCCGCAGGAACCGGGGGGGGGGGTCCGGGCTGGGGGCCGCAGGAACCGGGGGGGGGTCCGGGCTGGGGGCCGCAGGAACCGGGGGGGGGGTCCGGGCAGGGGGCCGCAGGAACCGGGGGGGGGGTCCGGGCTGGGGGCCTCAGGAACCGAGGGGGGGTCCGGGCTGGGGGCCGCAGGAACCGGGGGGGGTCCGGGCTGGGGGCCTCAGGAACCGGGGAGGGGGTCCGGGCTGGGGGCCGCAGGAACCGGGGAGGGGGGGTCAGGGCTGGGGCCGCAGGAACCGGGAGGGGGGGGTCCGGGCAGGGGGCCGCAGGGAACCGGGAGGGGGTCCGGGCAGGGGGCCGCAGGAACCGGGAGGGGGTCCGGGCAGGGGGCTGCAGGAACCGGGAGGACACTGCTCAGTGCGGAGTTGGCCCTGCAGCCCAGGTGCGGGTGGGCCATGGTTGTGTCATCGCCGGGAATACAGGCTCCCGCGGACGGGTTAAGCTTGGCAGGAGGACCGGGCCCTGACTCCGGGGGCCAGGGGGAGACGATGGCAAATATTAGGGGGAGCCAAAAATGTATGTGTGTGAGAGAGATGCGGCTCATGCCTGTCCCACTGAGTGCCCAGCCCCTGGACCTGGGGGCAGGTGGGGGCCACTTCCCAGAGGATGCTGCCAATAAATTCACGGGGCTTCTCTCCCCCTCTGCTTGGCAGCTTCCTGCCAGGGCTGCCCTGCCCCCAGCCTGCCCAGCCCGAGAGGAGCCTGCCCCAGTCACTGGCCATTTCCAGGGATGAGGATGGTTTATTATGTGGCCTGCAGCATGTCAGCTTAAATCCCAAGATAAGGCTGGGCCGAGCTGTGTGGCCCAGTCCTGCAATGGGATTCACGCAGCTGGACCCTTCACCCTCACGGATGGCATCAAAGGATGGGGGCCTGTACTTTGAAATGGACTCTCCCTGTTGCACTGAACAGCTCAGCTTTCCTGGCCCATGCGGGGCCAGGGGGTCCCTGGGCTGGCCCAGCTGTGCCCGCAGAGGCTGTTTGGCTCAGGGGGCAGCTGGCGCCAGGGCATGTGGTTTTGTGTCTCTGAGGCACGGTGCCCTGGCATGGCTCAACAGGCAGCCGGGGGCTGGCACTGTGATGGCAGGAACGAAGGGCCAGTGGCCTTTCACGCTATCCCAGATTCACTCCACCCTACATGACAAGCTGAGGCAGGCCTGGGCCCCGGAGCTGTAGGGACGGGTGGCATCTGTGCTAAGGGAATGGACTTTCCCTTGCTACAAGCTGCCTGCGGTGTTACTTCTGTGGGGTCCCCCTGGCCTGGGGTCTTTGAGTCTTCCTGGGCCGAGGGACAGATGGACTGGAGCTCACGGAGTGTAGGGGCAAGTGACACCCCACAGCTCTTTGGGGCGGGAGGGGGCTGCGTGCCCAGTGCCATGTGAGGTTATGGGGTGACGGAGATGACTGGGGGTGGTAACAAGCTACAGAAATGAATGGATTGAATTGCATGGAGGGGTCTAACAGGAGCTGTTCACAATCCCCCTGTCCCCTGTCACCACCTCTACCACCCTGTGCAGAGGGGTTTTCATCCCCTTCCTCTGCATCTTGGTGGAGCTGTGCCCCCCCCCCCCCCCCCCCCCCCCCCCCCCCCCACCCCCGCTCTTGTAAGGAGCTGTTTGCCTCCCATCTCTTGGATCTATACATCCACCCTTCCTGGGAGAAGTCAGTTCTCTAGTCACCCTCCCCCCAGGCTCTGGGCAGGACCTGCCTGCCCCACAGCCCCATGCCTGCCACATGCTCCTCCGGGTTAACAGACTCCGCTGCCCCATTCCTCAGACCCCAAGCTAACAGGCTGAGGGGGGTCGGGGGTGAGCATCCCGCCCCCTCTGCTCACCCTGCTGAAGGCCTGCCATGAGCTGCTGAGTCATCAGGATGAGGAGGGGCATGGCCCCTGTGTATGGCCACTGTCCTCTCACTAGAATGGGCCTCTGAGTCCCCATGTGCCTTGTGCACAATGCTGACCCCAAATGTGCTCATTGACTCTGGGCATCCCCTCCACTTTCCACCCCCCTCCCCAGGAAGGAAGCAGGAAAGTGCCAGAAATTCAATTAAGGGAGAACTCCTCCGAACTCTGATCAGTTTCATTGTGTCTCCTCCCTAATTGTGTGCAGGGAATGACTATCTCCCCCAGAGCCAGTGCCAGCATTCAATGGGGAGAGACAGGGTGAGCAGGGAAACCGAGTCATCTGGGGTATTATTTGCTGAACAGATCAAAATTCACCCCGTGTGGCTGTGAATGTGACAATGACTTCTGAAGTCTGTGTTGAGGTATGCATGGGGGGAGAGAAGGGCTTGGCACATGCTGGATGCCTGCCTATGTGTAGGGAGTGTGTGTGTGTGTGTTAGAGAGCAGACAGCATACGTATGTGCGTGTCTGTGGGTGTGTGCGTTCATGGATGTGTGCTTATGTGCGTGTGTGTGTGGGGGAATGCACAGAGTGCGTGTGTCCCAGCATAGGGCATGTGTGTGAGAGAGCTGGTGTGGGGGAGTGAGAGCACCGGGTTTGGGAGAGTGCATGCGGATGTCTGTGCGGTGACTGTGTAGGGGGTGGGGTGTGTAGGAAGTAGGGGTGAGTGCATGGGGTGTGTGCAGGGAGTGTGAGGGGGATGAGGCGTGTGGAGATGGGGGCTCAATGCATGGGTGTGGGGGGTGAGTGCAGGGAGGGGAGCTATGGGGGGGTGAGTGCATGGGGCTGAGCATGTAGACCATTGGCAGAGCTGGATGCTATGTCTCTCTGTCCCCATTGCTCTTAGGCCCATTTGGACTGCGAGGTTCTCTGCTCTCCAAGGGCAGGTCCCCAGAAGTAATGGGGTCCATGCCAGGTTCACATGGAGAGGGGGCTCCCTCGTGCCAGGGTAACGGGGTTGGTGCTGGGTCAGATGGAGAGGGGGCTCCCTGGGGGTGGGATACAGGGTCAGTGCTAGGTCAGATGGGGAGGGGGGTTCTCTGGGGCCGGGTAGTGGGGTCAGTGCTGGGTCAGATGGGCATGAGGCCCCTGGGGGTGGGATCCAGGGTCTATGCTGGGTCAGAGAGAGAGGGGGCTGTGGGATCCGAGGTCGGTGCTGGGTGAGATAGGGAGGGGTCTCTCTGGGGATGGGATCTGGGGTTGGTGCTGGGTCAGATGGGGAGGGGGCTTCCTGGGGGTGGGATCTGGGGTCGGTGCTGGGTCAGACGGGGAGTGGACTCTCTGGGGGTGGGATCCGGGGTCGGTGCTGGGTCCAACTTGGAGGCGGTTCCCTGGGGCCAGCATAATGGGGTCTGTGCTGGTAAGACAGGGTGGGGGTTCTCTGGAGGTGGGATCCGGGGTCAGTGCTGGGTCAGATGGGGAGTGGGCTCTCTGGGGGCGGGATCCGGGGTCGGTGCTGGGTCAAACTTGCAGGCGGTTCCCTGGGGCCAGCATAATGGCGTCTGTGTTCTCATTGCCCCCACACTGCTCCCTCCACACCTCCTCGCTGCCCCCACCCCCACCCCTTCACTGCCCCTTCACTCCCCTCACTGCCCCCAATACCCCTCACTTCCCCCATAACTGCTCCCCACTCCCCCTCACTACTCCCACCCCACTCTCCCATTGCTCCCACCCCTCACTGCCCTCCCACCCCTGCCTCCTGACTGCCCTCACTGCTCCCCCCACACCCCCTCACTGTCCCCAATACCCCTCACAGCTCCCTCTGCCTCCACACCTCCTAACTGCTTCACATGTTCCCACTGACCCCCTGCCCAAAGCCTCCTCACTGTTCCCCCACACCCCTCTCACTGCTCCCCCTGCCCCCACAATGCTCCCCCCAAGCCCCTTCACTGCTCCCCATGCCCCCACAACCCCTCACTGCTCCCCCCAACTCGCAGACATTGTGACATCCCACGGGCACACAGCTCACCCCCTGCATTCCTCCAGTGCTCCTCTTGCCCACTAATGCATGCACATCCTCACACCTCTGGTCTCCCACAGGCACAATCATACGATCATAGAATATCCGGGTTGGAAGGGACCTCAGGAGGTCATCTAGTGCTACCCCCTGACCAATCCCCATCTAAATCATCCCAGCCAGGGCTTTGTCAAGCCTGACCTTAGAAACCTCTAGGGAAGGAGATTCCACCACCTCCTTAGGTAACCCATTCCAGTGTTTCACCACCCTCCTAGTCAAGAAGTTTTTCCTAATATCCAACCTAAACCTCCCCCACTGCAACTTGAGACCATTACTCCTTGTTCTGTCATCTGCTACCACTGAGAACAGTCTAGAGCCATCCTCTTTGGAACCCCCTTTCAGATAGTTGAAAGCAGCTATCAAATCCCCCCTCATTCTTCTCTTCCGCAGACTAAACAATCCCAGTTCCCTCAGCCTCTCCTCATAAGTCATGTGTTCCAGTCCCCTAATCATTTTTGTTGCCCTTCACTGGACTCTCTCCAATTTCTCCACATCCTTCTTGTAGTGTGGGGCCCAAAACTGGACACGGTACTCCAGATGAGGCCTCACCAATGTCGAATAGAGGGGAATGATCACATCCCTCGATCTGCTGGCAGTGCCCCTACTTATACATCCCAAAATGCCATTGGCCTTCTTGGCAACAAGGGCACACTGTTGACTCATGTCCAGCTTCTCGTCCACTGTGACCCCAAGGTCCTTTTCTGCAGAACTGCTGCCTAGCCATTCGGTCCCTAGTCTGGAGCGGTGCATGGGATTCTTCCGTCCTAAGTGCAGGACTCTGCACTTGTCCTTGTTGAAGCTCATCAGATTTCTTTTGGCCAAATCCTCTAATTTGTCTAGGGCCCTCTGTATCCTATCCCTGCGCTCCAGTGTATCTACCTCTCCTCCCAGTTTAGTGTCATCTGCAAACTTGCTGAGGGTGCAATCCACACCATCCTTCAGATCATTTATGAAGATATTGGACAAAACCGGCCCTAGGCCCAACCCTTGGGGCACTCCACTTGATACCGGCTGCCAACTAGACATGGAGTCATTGATCACTTCCCGGTTGAGCCCGACGATCTAGCCAGCTTTCTATCCACCTTATAGTCCAACCCTACCTGCCCTAGGCTTGGCAGGTCACTAAATTGACTGGTCAAATAATGTCACTTGACGGCCTATTATTTGTCCATGGTCAAACATTATCCGATGTCCTAGGACGAATCCAAAGGAATGGCCTGATGCTGCAGGCAATAGCCTCCGACTCTGATCACACTGGGTATGGTTCTTTTGGGCTCTGCAGCTTCCTTAGTCTTGTTTTGCTTGTTCTGAGTTACAATCACTCCAGAAGTAATTTGTTCCTTTGTAATGAGGTGGAAGGACCTGTATATGGCTAAGCCTGTAAGAGTCCAGAGTGTCTTGCTCTTTCTGGTTACTGTTCTAAGAAATTAGCACTTTAAAATCTGTGACCGTTTATCACGTGATTTGACAGGTCAATTGACCAATTCTTTTTGGATTGATCAAATGCCCAGCCCTAATCTGCCCCTCAAACTGCCAGCCCACCCCGGCACTCCCATAACACTAGCCCCTGCCCTACCAACCTCCTTGTAACACAAGCCCCCGGCCTGCCTCTGCCCTGCCAACCCTTTCCCCCGCCCCATAACACTAGTCTGGGGCTCTGCCTGCCCCTGCCTTACCAACCTCCTCGTAACACTAGTCCCCGGCCTGCCCCTGCCCTACCAACCGCCCCCCCTGCGCCCTGTAACACTAGCCCTGCCCTGCCCCTGCCGTGCCCACTCCTTCCACCATAACACAAGCCTCTGGCCTGCCCCTGCCACCCCCAGTAACACTAGCCCTTGCCCTGTTCCTGCCCTGCCAAGCACTCCCCCCCCACATAACACTACTCCCCAGCCTGCCCTGACAACCCCCAGTAACACTAGCCCCTGGCCTGTCCCTGCACTGCCAACCCCCTTGCATCCCATAACATGAGCCAGAAGGTGAGTGGGCTGTGGTGGTTTTCAGCAAAGGGCACAGTGGCCGTGCTGGTGGGCTGGGCTCCTCGGGCCACTTTGCCCTCCCTGTGGGTGAGATGCATTCAAGTACTGCAGGACGGGACCGCTATAATTAAAGCGCCGCTCCCAGGGCTCGCTAGCCTTTGCTTTTGTGTCGGAGCAGGTGGAATCACCTGGCCCATTTCCCACGGGAAGGTGGGCCAGCTCGAGTCAGGGGGCAGGTTGGAGCTCGTGTTATGGAGAGTGCTGAGGTTGGCAGGTTGAGGGTTGTGCTATGGGGTCCTGCGGGCAGAGTGACCAGACAGCAAGTGTGAAAAATTGGGACGGGGTGGGGGACAATAGGCACCTATATAAGACAAAGCCCCGAATATCGGGACTGTCCCTGTAAAATTGGGACGTCTGGTCACCCTAGATGCTGGGGGGTTGGCAGGTCGGGGGCAGGTTGGGGGTTCTGCTGTGGGGTGCTGGGGGTTGGCAGGTCAGGGGCAGGTTGGGGGTTGTGCTGTGGGGTGCTGTGAGGTGGGCAGGTTGGGAGTTGTTCTGGGGAGTGCTGGGGGGTTGTGCTAGGGGGTGCTGGGGGGTTGGCATGTTGGGGGTTGTACTGGGGGGTTGGGAGGTCAGGGGAAGGTTGGGGGTTGTGCTGCGCGGTGCGGGGGTGGTTGGCAGGTTGGGGGCAGGTTGGGGGTTGTGCTGTGAGGTGCTGGGGGGGGTTGGCAGGTTGGGGGAAGGTTGGGGGTTGTGCTGTGAGGTGCGGGGGGATTGGCAGGTTGGGGGCAGGTTGGGGGTTGTGCTGTGAGGTGCGGGGGGGGGGGTTGGCAGGTTGGGGGCAGGTTGGGGGTTGTGCTGTGAGGTGCAGGGGGGGTTGGCAGGTTGGGGGCAGGTTGGGGGTTGTGCTGTGAGGTGCGGGGGGATTGGCAGGTTGGGGGCAGGTTGGGGGTTGTGCTGTGAGGTGCGGGGGGGGTTGGCAGGTTGGGGGTTGTGCTGTGAGGTGCGGGGGGGGTTGGCAGGTTGGGGGCAGGTTGGGGGTTGTGCTGTGAGGTGCGGGGGGGGGTTGGCAGGTTGGGGGCAGGTTGGGGGTTGTGCTGTGAGGTGCGGGGGGATTGGCAGGTTGGGGGCAGGTTGGGGGTTGTGTTGTGAGGTGCGGGGGGGGTTGGCAGGTTGGGGGTTGTGCTGTGAGGTGCGGGGGGGGTTGGCAGGTTGGGGGCAGGTTGGAGGTTGTGCTGTGAGGTGCGGGGGGGGGTTGGCAGGTTGGGGGCAGGTTGGGGGTTGTGCTGTGAGGTGCGGGGGGATTGGCAGGTTGGGGGCAGGTTGGGGGTTGTGCTGTGAGGTGCGGGGGGGGTTGGCAGGTTGGGGGTTGTGCTGTGAGGTGCGGGGGGGGTTGGCAGGTTGGGGGCAGGTTGGGGGTTGTGCTGTGAGGTGCGGGGGGGGGGTTGGCAGGTTGGGGGCAGGTTGGGGGTTGTGCTGTGAGGTGCGGGGGGGGGTTGGCAGGTTGGGGGCAGGTTGGAGGTTGTGCTGTGAGGTGCGGGGGGGGGTTGGCAGGTTGGGGGCAGGTTGGGGGTTGTGCTGTGAGGTGCGGGGGGATTGGCAGGTTGGGGGCAGGTTGGGGGTTGTGCTGTGAGGTGCGGGGGGGGTTGGCAGGTTGGGGGTTGTGCTGTGAGGTGCGGGGGGGGTTGGCAGGTTGGGGGCAGGTTGGGGGTTGTGCTGTGAGGTGCGGGGGGGGGGGTTGGCAGGTTGGGGGCAGGTTGGGGGTTGTGCTGTGAGGTGCGGGGGGGGGATTGGCAGGTTGGGGGCAGGTTGGGGGTTGTGCTGTGAGGTGCTGGGGGGGTTGGCAGGTTAGGGGCCGGTTGGGGGTTGTGCTGTGGGGTATGGGGGGGTTGGCAGGTTGGGGGCAGGTTGGGGGTTGTGCTGTGAGGTGCTGGGGGGTGGGCAGGTTGGGGGGTGGGCAGGTCGGGGGCAGGTTGGGGGTTGTGCTGTGAGGTGCTGGGGGGTGGGCAGGTTGGGGGCAGGTTGGGGGTTGTGCTGTGAGGTGCGGGGGGGGTTGGCAGGTTGGGGGTTGTGCTGTGAGGTGCGGGGGGGGGTTGGCAGGTTGGGGGCAGGTTGGAGGTTGTGCTGTGAGGTGCGGGGGGGGGTGGGCAGGTTGGGGGTTGCGCTGTGAGGTGCGGGGGGATTGGCAGGTTGAGGGCAGGTTGGGGGTTGTGCTGTGAGGTGCGGGGTGGGTTGGCAGGTTGGGGGTTGTGCTGTGAGGTGCGGGGGGGGTTGGCAGGTTGGGGGCAGGTTGGGGGTTGTGCTGTGAGGTGCGGGGGGGGGGTTGGCAGGTTGGGGGCAGGTTGGGGGTTGTGCTGTGAGGTGCGGGGGGGGGATTGGCAGGTTGGGGGCAGGTTGGGGGTTCTGCTGTGAGGTGCGGGGGGGTTGGCAGGTTGGGGGCAGGTTGGGGGTTGTGCTGTGAGGTGCTGGGGGGGTTGGCAGGTTAGGGGCCGGTTGGGGGTTGTGCTGTGGGGTATGGGGGGGTTGGCAGGTTGGGGGCAGGTTGGGGGTTGTGCTGTGAGGTGCTGGGGGGTGGGCAGGTTGGGGGGTGGGCAGGTTGGGGGTTGTGCTGTGAGGTGTGGGGGGGGGTTGGCAGGTTGGGGGCAGGTTGGGGGTTGTGCTGTGAGGTGCAGGGGGGGTTGGCAGGTTGGGGGAAGGTTGGGGGTTGTGCTGTGTGGTGCGGGGGGATTGGCAGGTTGGGGGCAGGTTGGGGGTTGTGCTGTGAGGTGCGGGGGGGGTTGGCAGGTTGGGGGCAGGTTGGGGGTTGTGCTGTGAGGTGTAGGGGGGGTTGGCAGGTTGGGGGCAGGTTGGGGGTTGTGCTGTGAGGTGCGGGGGGATTGGCAGGTTGGGGGCAGGTTGGGGGTTGTGCTGTGAGGTGCGGGGGGGTTGGCAGGTTGGGGGCAGGTTGGGGGTTGTGCTGTGAGGTGTGGGGGGGGTTGGCAGGTTGGGGGCAGGTTGGGGGTTGTGGTGTGAGGTGCGGGGGGGGTTGGCAGGTTGGGGGCAGGTTGGGGGTTGTGCTGTGAGGTGCGGGGGGGGTTGGCAGGTTGGGGGCAGGTTGGGGGTTGTGCTGTGAGGTGCGGGGGGGGTTGGCAGGTTGGGGGCAGGTTGGGGGTTGTGCTGTGAGGTGCGGGGGGGGATTGGCAGGTTGGGGGCAGGTTGGGGGTTCTGCTGTGAGGTGCAGGGGGGTTGGCAGGTTGGGGGCAGGTTGGGGGTTGTGCTGTGAGGTGCTGGGGGGGTTGGCAGGTTGGGGGCAGGTTGGGGGTTGTGCTGTGAGGTGCTGGGGGGTGGGCAGGTTGGGGGTTGTGCTGGGGGGTGGGCAGGTCGGGGGCAGGTTGGGGGTTGTGCTGTGAGGTGCGGGGGGGTTGGCAGGTTGGGGGCAGGTTGGGGGTTGTACTGTGGGGTGTGGGGGGTTGGCAGGTTGGGGGCAGGTCGGGAGCAGGTTGGGGGTTGTGCTGTGAGGTGCTGGAGGGTTGGCAGGTTGGGGGTTGTGCTGCGGGTGCGGGGGGGTTGGCAGGTTGGGGTCAGGTTGGGGGTTGTGCTGTGGGGTGTGGGGGGGGTTGGCAGGTTGGGGGCAGGTCGGGTGCAGGTTGGGGGTTGTGCTGTAAGGTGCTGGGGGGTTGGCAGGTTGGGGGTTGTGCTGCGGGTTCGGGGGGGGGTTGGCAGGTTGGGGGCAGGTTGAGGGTTTTGCTGGGGGTGCGGGGGAATGGGCAGGTCTGAGGCAGGTTGGGGGCCAGTATTGTGGGGTGTAGCCTGTGCTGAAGTGATACCCGTTGTGGAAGAAAACACAGTCTTCCCGCTGAGTTTGTTAGCAACAGGTCAGAGACAATTTATTCTCAAGCAATTGCAGGTGGAGACCACAGTCGGGCAGAGTTTCCCCTGCCCTCAGGTAATCTCCAAGGTACAAGCATTTTCAGTCGAGTATTTACACATTCATTACACACACAGACACAATAACAGCTGTGTCCTATTTTACATTTTCTTCCCATTGTCGTAGTCAGCACTGCATTCCAGTCTTATCTTAAAGCAAGGTCCCTAGTGATTTTCCCATCCGCCTCGCTACAAATCTCGCGTTACTAAGGTTGGAGTCAGCTTGTCTCTTGCTCTGTCTCTGAACCAAACGACATGACTGCACACAAACCCTCTTTTCCCCTTCACACTTCCACACCCTCTGAAGCTCACGACCAGCTCCCAGTGACACCCATGTGGCTTCCCCCCACGCCCCCCACTCTCGTTCTCCCTCTCATGCCCTCCCACAGTCCCCTGTCACTCCTACCTCCTGCTGCTCAAGCTCACTCTGAGCCAGGCCCTTCTCCACAGCCCAGGTGCTGCCAGGGGAAGCCGTGCCACCCCTGCCCTGGAACTCTTTCCCTCCCGGGCTGGGGTCACCCTGCTGCCAGGGGCTTTCTACAAAGATGCAGGGTAGGAATAAATGTTTCAGGTTTTTGTCTGGCCTAGAAGGCAGGAGGGAGCTGGTGGGAGCCTTTGGGGTGCTGGGGGCCATTTCTGGCACCAGGGAGCCCTTTGGGCTGCTGGAGGAGGCTCTGAGCCAGGTGCCCGTGTTTTGTTCTGAGCAGCTTTGAGCACAGTGCGCCCCTCCCCCTGTGCAATGGGGTTAGCGACGCACCGGGCTGCAGGATGGCAGGTTCAGAGTGCCCCAGCTGGCATCTGTGCTTCCCTTTGCCTGCACCCCCCACTCAAGATGGGAAGTGTCAAGCTGTTGCTGATTGCTCATAGCAATCGCAGCCAAGCCTTTGCCAGCCAGACTCAGAGTCACTCGAGCTCCTGGCCATGGCAGGGAAAGTTCCCTGCTGGCCTCTGTATGGTGAGGGCATAATAACCATCCCTCTTCTCCCACATGGGCACCCAGGGCGGACTGGGCCTGGCACCACACCTGTGACCTCGCTGAGCAGCTGAGTTTATCAATCATTCCCATGGGGCCTGGCAGGCTTGGGGATGAGCCACAGAGCCTGCCCCTACCAGTGCCCACTGCCCGGGCAGGCTGGTGAGAGAAATTCTGTTCAGGGGCCTGGTGCCCTGGGTCAGCAGATCCCAGTCCAGCACTCAGGCATCTGCCCAACCTAAGCCCCAAACCATGGGCAGGTTTAGCACAGCTCCCAGTCCTGTCCCCGGGGCAGTGGTATGAGCTGCTGCTTGCGTGGGGGGCACACCTGTGGCCCTGCCCATGCCATCCCCATTGCTCAGTGAATACAGAGGCTCCTTCCAGGGCCAGATTGACGCAGGGGCTTTAGGGGCTGCAGCCCTGGGCTAAGGGGAGCCCTGGCGCAACAGGGCTCAGGTAGGCTGCCTGCCTGCCATGGCCCCATACCGCTCCCGGAAGCAGCCGGCTGTTGGCATGCCTCTGCAGCCCCTGAAGGGAGGTGGGGGCGGAGAGAAGGCAGCTCCGTGCGCTGCCCCCACCCCCAGCACCGTCCCCGCAGCTCCCATTGGCCAGAAACTGCCAATGGGAGCTGTGGGGGCGGCGTTTGAGGGTGTGGGCAGCACACGGAGACACACTGTCCCCCTGCCCCCAGGGGCGCACAGAGACGTGCCAGCAGCCATCCGCTTCTGTGAGCAGTGTGGGGCCACGGCAGGCAGGCAGCCTGCCTGAGCCCTGCTGTGCCGCCGGCCGGAGCCTGCACCTCAAACCCCCTCCTGCACCCCAACCCCCTGCCCCAGGTCAGAATCCCCTCCTGCACCCCAGCACTCTGCCCCAGGCTGGAGCCCCCTCCTGCACCCAACCTCCCTCCCAGAAAGAAACTAATATAACAGCTGTTCTAAGGTAAGCAGTAGGCTATTTGAATTAACTATATTCTACATGTTTTAAGGCTGAAATATAACCGCAGAACATCTTTATGACAATTAAAAGTCAACTTTAAGTATAGCGTTAATAGCCTCAATGCCATAATTGTGATAATTTTGTTTTAAATTAGGAAAAAGACATATACAGGGGCCCCCCAAAATCTACTAGCCCTGGGCCCACAGGAGAGTTAATCCAGCTCTGCCTCCCCCCACATCAATGCGGCACTTGTGAGCAACATTAACCTCCCCTCGCAGTGCCCCGGCTCTCCCCCGCACACACTGCTCCTCCGGAGAGACATAGCGCAGCGAAACCATGGCAACTGTGTGCTCCCGCGGGGATGCCAGCACCATGAGCTCAGCACCTGCTCCCCAGAGGACCCCAGGCCCCGGCTGGGCTGGGTGCCGCTCACTGGCCTTCACCAGGCAGCTGGGTTTCAGTCTCGCGCTGCTCAGCCCCTGGGCAGGGGAGCTCAGGGCCGGGGGTTTCAGGGCATCACAGCAGAGGTGCTGCTGCGTGGGGGAGGGTTGCTCTTAACTCCATCCAAGCCCCGGGGCTGAGCAAGCGGGGTGATCTGCAGGGGCCTTTGGCACCCGTACCTGGAGACAGCGGGCAGGGGCTGAGTCAGGGGCACTCGCTGGCCTGGGGTGCTGAGGGGCTGTGCCATGTGCCCTGACTCCGCCACTCATCAGCCCTCTCTCAGGTGTGTTGTATGAGGGCAAGTGCTAGTCTCCACAACTAGCCACCGACCAATTCTCCTCACTAGGCAGAGTCAACCTTGTTAGCGTGTGTTAGACTTCCAGGGAAAGCTCACGTGAGATGATGGTGATTCTGTCGCTGGCATTCCCCTCAGGGAGATGCTGTCTTTCATAAGATCAAGGACCGGTCACCAGAAAACTCCTTCTGGCACTTCTCCCAGCAATCTTCCAAATTCCAGCTCACTTAGCTGCCCTCTTCATAAAGTTCCCCTGCACTTCCAGTTTGACAACTGCTTAGAATGCACCATAGCACAGGTGGGAAACAGCTCTGGTGTTCTGCCCCAGAGGTGGCTGCCTGCTAGTGCTGGCTGACATGACAGCTGATATAGTTTGCAAAGGTATATAGGTATAGTTTGCAAAGCAATCTGGGAGGTGCAAGAAGGAAAGATTTTTGTCAATGGGAACTATTTTCCTCAGCAGCGTCACCACCAGTCTTAATTTGTGCCGAGGCCTGGCAGTTCAGAGCCCTGGCCCCTCTGGGCTGGCTTCTCTTTCATCACAAATGAAGCACTAGTCACCACGGAGAGATCTAGCATAGATATGGCAGGAAGGGCAAAGGGGTGCAAACAGCAGATCTATTGAAGCCAGTCACAGCCCAGAGATGGGAGGAGAGGGCCAGTATCTTAATTCACTCCCTGGGAAAGGAAGAAGGGGGTGTCCAGTGTCTAGCCTCAGCTCTGACCCCACCCCAGGGAAGCCATGCTGTAGTGATTTGCCCCCATCTGGAAAGGTCTTTGACAACCCACCATGAGACGCTAGCCGGGATAAGAACCTGGGCTTTCCAACACCAAAGGCACAAGCCGCTGCCCCTTCAGAGGCTGGGGAAATTCCTCTCACGGTGACCAAGTAGTAGGCTGATATCTTCTATGCTGGCTGTGGCCCCGAGAGGGGGACATGCTCTCACCACTTTCCCAGGCCTCTGGAGCAGAGGCTCTGACTCCTGGCAGGACCGTGGCCATGTCACTTTGACCTGCTTGGTCCTCTCTCCGCCCAGGGGTGTAAAGTACCACAAGACCTCACTGTGTCTGTGCGGAGCTCCCCAGGGAGATGCTGTGTGGACCCGCGCAGAGGAGGGACCCCAGGGCTGAAGGGGGCTGGTGCTGGGCTCAGCAGGGCGGCGCACGGAAGGCCCAGCTCCTGCCCTCAGGAGGCCGAGCAGTAACTTCCTGGATTCATTTGATGTGTTTTATGTTCCAGCCCCAGAACGGATCCCAGCATGGAGCTGACACAGCAGCCTGTGCCAGCTTTGCCCATCCAAATACACACCACTGGCATCAGACCAGGTAGGAACAAAAATGCTGTCCCAAACTCACTTCCTGCTCCAGAAACCTTCCCAGCCTCAGGCATCCGAGGCGAGTTTTGATTTCTTTAGTCCCCCTGGTCCCAGACCTTCCTGCCCCCCCCACATAATAATGGGGAGGGCAGGACTGAACGTATGGTTTAAACCTTCACCATGGCTTCAGACCAGATATGTTCTCTGGAGTCTAACATAAGTTGGCTTCCTGCCTCTGCCCCTCCCACTGGTCTGGTGTTACAAACCATGGCCATCTGCCCACAGCACCACCGTCTGCAATGGGGTCAAACCTGAGCCCTTCAGCATCCAAAGCACCAGCCTCTGACCCGTGAGCTGAGCGAGAGCTAGCTGTAAGGGGCAGGCTGTGGGCAGTAGTTGCAGGGGCCAGTCACGAGAGCAAAGCATACGCCCACAGTATACCAGTGTATGGTGCGTGTGACCCTGCTCCCCAGAGGGAGCAGAGCTCCCAGCTGCATTGGGACCCCTGCTGATTTCCTAGAAGCCCTAGTGCATCCTCAGGGACAAGATTTTAGACACTGTGTGCAAAGTACCACTGCCACCCTTGAGCCATGCTGTGTGCACAGGCCCAGAGGGTGTCTGCACATGTAGAAATGCTGCCATTCATGCAAAACACATGGACGCAGGCATGTAACTGTGTGTGCAAACTGCACAGCTGGGTGTGCAAAGCAGGTGACTGCTTGAGCAAAATCTGCAGTCCTGCACCCCTGTTTTGCACACATAACCACATATTTGCACATGCATTCCCCATTCAGGCTCCTGAGTCTTAAAATCTGGCCCCAGGGATGTGTGGAGAGAGATTCCCCGTGGCAGGAGAGAACTCTAGCAGGAGAGCGTTTGAGTCCAGTGATATCCCTGCCAAAAACAACAGTGCGGAACTAAAACTCTTGTGAGTGAGTGCCAAGCTCTCATCCTGTCTGGTTCAGGGACCTCCATTGTAATGGAAGGTTTCTATGCACATGGTGTCTGGGACAGTGGTTCTCAATCAGGGGTATGTGTACCCCCGAAGGTACTCAGAGGTCTTCCAGGGGTACATCAACTCATCTAGAGATTTGTCTAGTTTTACAACAGGCTACATAAAAGGACTAGTGAAGTTAGTAAAATTAAAATTTCATACAGACAATGACTTGTTTATACTGCTCTAAATACAATACACTGAAATGTAAGTATGTGGTAAAATGAGAAAGTCATTAAAATTATGTGGTAAAATGAGAAAGTCAGCAATTTTTCAGTAATAGTGTGCTGTGGCCCCTTTTTTGTGTCTGATTTTGTAAGCAAATAGTTTTTAAGTGAGGTATGTAAGACAAATTTGGGACATCCCTCAACCATGTTGTGTACAGATCGCCCTGCAGAGGCCATCTTGTCAGCCCTTGGGGGGTGATTCTTGGGAGAGGTAGGACAGGGCTGCAAGTGTAAGGCCAACAGACCCCGGTCATCGGCGAGTGGGATTGAACTGGGGACCTCTGGAGCTTAGTGCATGAGCCTCTACCACATGAGCTAAAAGCCAGCTGGCTGTTAGCTAAGGCTATAGAGCGTCTCATTTAACTCGCTCTCTTTCTAAGTGGTCTTGGTGCCACTAGATGGGGCAGAACCCCACACCCAGAAGGTGTGTGGGTTACACAAGGACCATAAAGGTGATTCTTGATTGAGGCTGCTGGACACAGCCAGTCCCTGTGGGTCTCTCTGTCTCTTTAGCTTCCAGACGAACACAGTCTGTGCTGCTTAGTGCCACCAGACAGATCTCGCGAAGCTCAGACCAAATGGGAGGGACTTCTGACTGCACCTCCCGCCCTGCATCCCGAGCAGCATAGCATAGCTTTGACAGGCCCTAGGCAGAGAGCTTAGACCTTGTGGGGGGGTGTCCCCCAGAGCTGAGCTCTCTGACACTGCTTCATTGCAAGCATCCTATATTTGCATATACATATGCTAGGCAGGTAATTAGCCATGCCCACCCCCCATACAGCCAGTCATTCTCTCATGTCGTTATTTATCCCATGCACGCAGGTGCTGGTTTGCGCGTGCCAGTGTGGGTCTGTGTAGAGCTGGTCAGGTTACTGGTTGCAGAGACACGATGTGTGGAATTTGCCCTTTTCTTTTGGCGAGCTGATTTAACAAATCCCTGCCCTCTGCTCCGCTGGTTGGGGTTGTCTGCCTACTCGCCACTGTCTATCTGTGATGTACCACTGGTTGCGTAAGTCACATGGTGCTGTGTTTGCTTCCTCACTGGGCGACCGAGACTTACAAAAAGGAGAAGGAATTGCTGCACTTGTACATGAAGGGCTTGGCGCTGTATAGGGCACAAGATCCACTCCCTGCCCCCTGAGCCCATGGGTGCAATCAGATCAACACAAGGCTTGTCCAGCTGGGCCTCGGACGGGTGTAAATCAGGAGTAATTCCACTGCGGTCCATGCCACTCTGCAGTACAAACAAGAGGAGGATTGGGCTCAAAGCAGGCTGGCCGGAACCCAGAGAGGGAGCAACCAGGACATGGCCTCTCTGTCCTCTCAAGATTCTCTTTGCTCTGTGTGTCCTGTTATCAACTTCCTCCTGGTGGGTGGGCAGCAGGGAATGAACGGGCACTGATAAATTCACCTGGCTGGGAATTTTCTTTCATTCTTTCTTTCTTTCTTATGAAAACTGCACTTCTTGAAATATTGACATTTTTGACAAGAAAATCTCAATTTTGCTGAAACTTTCCAATTTGCCTTCAGAAAAATCAAAATAAAATAATTCCTTTTGGATCAGTTTGATGTTAATCTGTGTCCACCAGAGCCTTTGTGGTGTCTCGTGCCTGCCACCCCCCCCTTCTCTGTGGGTTAAGCTTTCTGGCTGGAGTACATCACCCATGATGCATCATAGCCTCCCTCTGATTGAACTGCTGTGGTGCATCATGGGAGTCACATAACCATGGTGCATCATGGGAGGTGTAGTCCAGTCAAGGATTTCAGCCAGTAGAGGAGGATGGAAGCATGAGGCATTGTGACACCTCAGATAGACAAAGATTAAGGTCAAATTAAGCTGAAACAAAATGTGGCAACATTTCTGAATCAAAACTTTCCATTTGGCAAAAAAATTTGACACATCAACTTTGTTGTGGCCTGATTCAGAATGAAACAAATGTGGGAATATTGAAGTTTCCTGCAGAATGAAAATTCAGATTTTCGACCCTCTCTGTAAATCCAGGGCCATGCATGCTCATGGTATCTCTGGCATGGCCCTGGCCTCTGGCACTGCAGTATCTGAGCACTGCATGCCCTTGGTCATGAGCAGACTGGGCACTCCTAGAGGAACAGCCTCCCCCAAAACATTCATGTGAATAAGCCTTGTTCTCACCAATTCTGAACCAGGCCGTGGCCGTTTGGAATTCCTCATCACTGTCTCTGCACCATTCGGCCAGCTCCAGTTCTTACCCCAGCACGGACCCTTTTGCACATGTGCCTACTAGACCCCCCAGCATTGCCAGTCCCGAGCATTGTGGGATCATGAGTCAAGCCCCCAAAATCATGAGATTGGCTAAAAATCAGGAGCTTTCAAAAATAGCCTGTCTTGAGCGGGCCTCTCCGGCATGAGACTCAAGGCCCCTTCTTTCTCCCGTTGCAGGGCTGGCTGGCTTCCCCTGAGATGATCTGAAGAGGAGCTGGAGAAGGAAGAGCTTGTTTAAGATGACACGAACCGACCCACCTGACATACTGGTGTCTACGGTGTATCAAGACCTAGAGGTGACGTGCCCAGCACCCAGGGATTCCATCATCTGCCAGCCACTGGCACAATGTGACACCTTCATGTCTGGATCTCTGCCGCGTGACCTGCAGCCCTTCAACAAGCGCCACTGTAGGAGCTTTGACTTCCTTGAGCCGCTCGACGACCAGCTGGCCCCTGCTCCTGCTATGGAGCGCCCCTGCCGGCACCCGGGCACCCCCGAGCCTTCCTCAGGCTCCGGAGGCAAGAAGGCTCCTCCCAGGTCGGACGTTCAGAACAGCAGGCCTCCCCCTCACGGGAGGGAAGGCCCCAAGGAGCCATTGGCTCGGGCGGAGCCAAAGAGGCGAGCGAGGTCCAAGAGCGCCCCACGGGTGAAATCCACCTTCACTCCCATTCCCATCCAGATGTCGTCCTCGTCTCCCCCTGTGCCGGCCAGGCGGGGACGGGAGGCTCTGCGCCTCTCCAGGGAGCCTGCGAGGACAGAGATGTCCCCGTGCAGGGGGAGCGGATACGCGCCGATGAAGGCCCCAATGAACGAGGTGCACCCCATCAAGCTGCAGCCCCAGCGGAGCAGCACCAGCCGCATCTCCCCACTGTGTGTTAGCAGCAACTGCCCGGAGGAGGCCCCAGGTGGGAGGCCGGCCACAAGCCTGCATGTCAAGTGCCGGATGGACATGAAGCCAGACGAGGCAGTGCTGGTGCACGCGGCACGCAGCCTGAAGGCCCAGAGCAGGAGGGAGGTGCCGTACTGGCCCAGGCTGCCCTGCGCTATCCGGAGCCTGACCATCCCAAGCAGCAGGCAGGTGTCTGTGTCCCGCACTCCCACACCCAGCGACTCCTACAGCGGGGAGCACAGGCTGCCCTACTCCAACGAGTACTACGAAGGTGACCCCCGAGGCCGGGTTTACCAGGCCATGCCCTGCCCGCAGGACTATCCTGAGAGGGGCTGTATGACCTTCTCCGCTCCAAATGTGCCCACCAAGTTCTTCTACACAGAGGAGCCAGCTGGGTGCCCTGGCCCTGGCATTCCACTGAAAAGCTCTGGCTACGAGGGGTGCCCTCGCCCATACCCAGGGCGTCACCTCCCTCCACAGCCCTTCTACACAGAGGACCCAGCCAAAGGTAATATCCACACCATCCCACCCAGGACTTTCTACGTGGAAGAAGCTCGGACCTACCCCATCCAGGAAGCCCCTACCCACACCTTCTACAGAGAAGACCCTCAATTCTATGCCTCAAGGGGCATGCCCACCAAACCCCTCTATACAGAGGACCCCAGGGTATACCCCGCTCTGAACACCTCCTCCCGGTTGTTCTACACTGAGGATTATGGCAAATACCATGAGAGAGAATCCATTTCACGGACGTACCCTCATGCCCGTAGCACCCAGCCTTTGCAGTTCAGCGACTGGTACTGCCCAGACCGGGGTGCACTGCCCTACCAGACTTTGCAGATGTCCCGCTTTGCACCTCATCCCTCTGGGCAGGAGGCTTTGCTTTCCTCTTGGCATGCCAGCTACAGCACCAACCAACCCCGCCTAGGCACAGACACCCGGCATTACTCCAAATCCTGGGACAACATCCTGGCACCCAGTGTCCGCAGGGAGGACCCCATGTTCCGCGGGCGCAGCTATGAGAACCTGCTCGCCCGGGAGCAGCACCGTGCCTTATCCCCTGATGACCGGCGGCAGCCCGTGGTTATCAACCTCTCCAGTTCCCCCAAGCGCTATGCAGCGCTCTCCCTCTCGGAGAACTCCATCATGGAGAAGATGCAGGCAGACGGTGGGCGGTGCCCCTTGGGCCGCTCCTGGTTTGTCACCCCAGAAATCACCATCACCGACAATGACATCAAAGCCAATGGTCTGAGCAAGACCGAGAAGCGCTCGGCCAGCTGGGATGTGCTGGATTCCGGGCGGGATGGGCATCGCTCCCGCACCACACACTGCTACTCGGATCCCATTGCCAAAGAGAGCACCCAAAGCAGCTCCGCCCGCCAGCGCAGCCTGGAGCAGCTGGATGAGCTGATCACAGACCTGGTCATCGATTCCAAGCCTCCTCCCAACCGCCGCCCCAGCAACGGGGACAGCCTGACAGACCAGCTCAAGAGGCTGATCGACAACGGGGCACCCGGGCCCGCCAGGAAGCTGGAGGCCAGGAAGCCGCTGCCTTTATTGGTGGGGGAGCCCAGGCCCACCAAGGAGCAGCCGGGCCCGAGTTCCTTCCACAGAGACGTACGCAAGGAGCAGGGTGGCCGCTCACTTGCCATGTCTGTCTCCAGCAGCAGCTTTGAGAAGCAGCAGGATGACTGCTCCCCAGAGCTGAGCGCGGATGAGGACGACATGATGATGTGCTCGAACGCCAAGTGCAGGCGCACGGAGACCATGTTCAACGCCTGCCTCTACTTCAAGTCCTGCCACAGCTGCTATACTTACTACTGCTCCCGGAGCTGCCGCCGCGAGGACTGGGACATCCACAAGGAGAGCTGTGTCTACGGGCGTATCGGGAGCATCTGCCGGCACGCTCTGCAGTTCTGCCGGGAGAATGCCGAGGTGCACAAGGCCTTCTCGCGCATTGCCAAGGTGGGGTACCTGTCCCGGGGGCGAGGGGTGCTGTTCCTGGGCTTCCCCAGCTCAGGCTCAGCTGAGAACTTCCTCCAGTTTGGCTTGGAGAGCCTGCTGATGTCCCCCACCTACCTGTCCCTGCGGGAGCTGGAGGGCTACGCAGAGAGCCTGGGGGATTATGCCCGGGAGTTGGGGGTGGCTGGCATCCAGTATGACCCTGAGGAATGTTTCCTCTTGAATGTAACAGTGGCTGTTGGACAAAAAGTGCCTGTGAGGCCATCCCCCAAGGTCCAGGTGCCGACCGTCAGGAAATACGCCAAGGTGGCCTTAGCCTCCTCCAGCCCCGAGAAGCAGATCTTGAAGAAGGAGCGGGACATGGAGACCTTGATCCTGACCCCCCCGCCGGGTACGGCGGACATCGACAAGGAGGGGGAGGAAGGGCGGAAGGCCCGGGAGGTCTGCTTCATCAACATCCAGCGGGAGCTGCGGATCCGAGGCGTCTTCCTGCGCCATGAGTTCCCCAAGATCTACGAGCAGCTGTGCGACTTCGTGGAGAGTAACAAGAGGTTCACGCCCACCACCATCTACCCCACTGACAGGCGGACCGGAAAGCAGTTCATGTGTATGATCATGGCCGCCTCTGAGCCACGGACCCTGGACTGGGTCGCCAGCCCCAACCTCCTGGACGACCTCATGTGACCAGTGCTGCCGCGCCACACGGGCCTCCTCTTTATTCCCCTTTGTAGACAGGTATTTTACTATTGACGCACTAAACTGGTCGGTCAGAATCTTCCCATCATTTCTAGCAGATAACTGTTGGCGCGTGGATCCCGGGGAGGCCTGGGAAAGATGCTCTCCTAACGGGGCAGCAACAGATCCATGGACTCCATGGGGCTCAGGCCACCTGCCTCTGTGGCCACTGGCTAGTCAGGGCAGGAGCTGCTGAGCTCCCTAGATTCTGGTTGGTCTTGGTGGGGATAGAGGGGTGGGGCTGGCCCTGTCATATGAGATTTGCCATGAGGAGAGGGCTGCTACGTGGAGGGTAACTCCAGTGCCACTCTCTCAGTGAGGTTCTTTTACTGCCTTCTCTTCCTTTAACCTGATTCCCAGCTGGGCTTGGCCAAGGCACAGGCAATAAGTGACTGGCCTGCAGCTGTCCGAACAACAGCTCAGCATAGAACCCGCGGCCCTGCCTGTTCCTACTCCCTAAATCTGACCACTAGACAACATGGCTACCTCTAAGCAAGTGTGGCCAGATCAATCATTTTAAGCTCCCTGCCATGCCCACTCCATCCCTCTGCCTAGACACCAAACTTGCCCATAGCTGCTCCCAAGTGGACAGTTCTTCTCCCCCCTCCCATCGCCGTCTTGTTTAATTCTGGAGACAGCCAGGAAGGGGCATGTTTTCAACCTGGCCTCTGCAAGTAGGCCCAGTGTCCTAGCACAACGGTTCCCATTTGTCTGCATGGCTGCATTATTGTACGTGGAAGGGGACTCAGAGCCATGTCTTGGCACATGGGGGTAAGTGCAGACGGGGCTTGGGAGCATACTAGGGGCTTTGGATTGTGCAGACACATTTGTGTCTCTCATTTGAAAATTTGGCCCAGTGTGTTTGAGTCTCTGTATAGCATGTTATATGGTATGAGTCTCTATACAGTGAGCCCCCCATCTGGGCTCTGTATGGGATGAGTCTCAGAGCAGCCTGCATGCTACACGGTCTCTGTGCAGCATGAGGCTCTACACAGCAGTGGCGGAGCCAGGATGGGACATTTGGGTGGGCTCCGACTTTGGGTGGGTGGCAATGACTGGGTGGAGGGAGGAGGAGGAGGAATCAGGGCCCACCTACCCTCTCTAGCCGGCCTTGCTGGGGTCTGTGGATGCTCTGGGGCCCCAGGCACGCACTCAGCTCTGGGAGGAGACTCCGCTGTCCGGCGGCAACGGCTCCTGTCCCTGACCCACGCCCCACCTCAGGCCTGGCCTCCCAAGGAGCAGACCTACCTTTTTTGAGGACTCCTCTGCCTCCACTGGGTCACCTGAAGCTCACCCTCCTAGTGGCGGATTAAACACTGGGCCAAAGGGGCATGTCCGGGGCCCCAGCCAATTGGAGGGCCCCAGAAAAACAGGCTCCACTGCTGGGGAGCGGGATTGGGGTGTGGGGGCTTGCCCCGCTCTGCCCGCCTGCTGCTCCAGCTGGGGAGTGGGAGCAGGACACTGGGGCTTTCCCCGACCCCACTCCCCAGCTGCAGCGTCAGACGGAGCAGGGCAAGAGCCTGACCCCCACGCCCCGACCCCATTCCCGGTTGGAGCACTGGGCGGGAGGATGGAGCTGGGCAAGAGCCTGACTCTGCTCCCCAGCTGGAGCGCCGGGTGGGCAGAGTGGGGTAAACCCCTGACAGTGCTCCCTGGCTGGAGTGCTGGGCGAAGCGGAGAAAGCCCCTCGCTGCCCACAGGAGCACCGGGCAGGTGGAGCAGGGCAAGCCCCCTGCCCCGACCCCACTCCGCGGCTGGCGTGCTGGGCGGGCAGGCAAGGTGGGGCAAGCTAGGGCCGGAGCAGAGCTGGGGGGCAGGATGCTAAGTGGGTGGGCCACGGCCCTCCCAGGCCCACTCGTGGCTACGCCCCTGCTATACAATGTGGGCTCTATACGATATGAGGCTCAATACAGTATGGGCTCATTATGGGCACTATACAATATGAGGGTCAATACAGTGCACTCTATACAGTGTCTATACAGTATGAATCTACAGTGGGCCCTGTAGATGGTCTTTATACAGCATGTGGCTCTATACAGGTGCACTCTGACGGTCTCTACACAGTATGAGGCTCTATGTGGTCTCTATGCAGTAGGCATCCCCTCTCCTCAGGCCTGTGCACAGCTGCCCACCTGTCCACAGACACTGCTTCCACTTGCCAAAATCCCTGTGTCCCCCTCCAGCCCCTCCCAAGTGCTGAGTAAGTCTCCGCTGCCAACACGAGGGCCCCATTCTGTGTGGCGCTGAGCTCTCCCTGCCCCCTGGCTGAGAGTGGGGGACCCCAGACCTCCTGGGGTGCTCAGGCCCTGTGAGCGCCGCGTGGGCTGGGGGAGGACCCTCCTGTTCTGCCAGGCCAGTGTGGGAGTCTGCCAGGGCCTGACTTAGGTACTCAGGAGGCCATGAGGGGTAAAAGTTCCAAGACACCTGATGCACTGTATCTGTAACTGACAATAAGCCACTTCCAGGGCAAAGCCAGCAGCGGCCGCCCCCCGTTCTCCTCCAAGTAGGAAGGTCAAGCCCACCTCCGTCCTCTCTATTGCAGCAGGTCATTCCCACCCCGCCCTGCATAACTGAGCGGGGAGCGTGGTACCCAACCTGGCCCTAGTGCGAAGCCAAGGAACAGCACTGAGAGGGCTGTGCTCCCTGGGTCCCAAAGGCGTGTGTGGCCAGCTCCTCTGAGAATGGAGGGGCCCCAGGCACAGGTGGGGTCTGGTGCTGGCTTCTTAAAGTGCAGGAGTCCTGGGCTGTGCTCTGCTGGGGGAGCTGGGGCCCTGGAAGCCAGGGGGCTTAGGGCTTTCCAGTGAATCCTGGGCCAGCCCATGTTGCAGCAGGATCTAGAGCGAAGTTGGTTTCTTTGCATTGTCATCGAGAATAAAACTCCTGAGACAGGCCCAGGAGGAGAGCTCCTCCTGCCCCCGGCCTGCCCTTGCTTACATCTCACTCAGCTCCCCATGCCTGGGGAGAACTGCAGAAGAGTGGACTGTTTCTGGCAGCGTCTACACTGCTCCTCCTCTCTGGGCATCACCATGCTGTCTGGGTCCCCCAGGGGGCTCAAACCCATCTGGAGTTTTGCCCAATTTGGCCTCCCCAGTGGAATTCAAAGCCACGCTGCCATGCTCCTGAACTTCACTGGCCGTATTAACTAGCCCTGATCCTAGTGCAGGGCTCCCTAGCCTTTCAGCCTCCTTCCCAGTGGCCGAGGCAGGACCTGAGCCAAGAGCTTTGAAAATCCCAGTAATTCTTTCTCTGAGCTCCAACCATGGCCCTGGGATCAGAATGGCCCCAGAGCATGGCCTTCCGGACACCCAGGGCCACTCCATCTGCTCCTTCGAGCTGGATGGGCCTGGTTTTCCCCTAGGGAGGCTGCGCTGCTTTGAGCCCAGCCGGCTGAGTGCGCGCTCTGGCCACAGTGAGCCTCCCCCTTGTAATGCTCAGGGTTCCCCTGGCTTCCGGTCCCCAGGGCAGTGCCAAGCTGTAAGGGGAATTGCAGGAACTCGGGGCCGTACCCTGATCCCTGTGACATCAGGGCAGAGACGGGGGCGCTGCCTGGCATGCAGCGACTCCAGGCGTCGGTGAGCTCAGGCTGGTCCAGGGTCTGGCTGTAGGGCGCTGGATGCTAAAGGTACCCCAGCCTGCCCTTCTTGGGGCTGGGCTGGACCTGGAGATGTCAAATGGTGCCTGGGTGGAGGACTGGATTTGCCCGCTCAGCCCCCTTGTGCCATTGATCCAAACCAGAACCCCAGAACCACCCCCTCAGACACCAAGCCTGAGCCAGCCAGCCTTTATCCTCGCAGGGGATTGCAGATCCAACCCTCCCTGCCCTCTGCATGTGGGCCCGCTTTGACCTTGTCCTTGTGAGCCTGGCTCTCACTGGCTGGCCCTCCCTGCCTGGGTGCTCCCTGAGGCTTGGGCTACACTGAAAGCTACGTTGGTCAGGGAGTGAAGAACCACCCCTGCCCCCCTCCCTCTCAGCAACACAGCTAGGCCAGCAAAACCCAATGTAAGGACAGCTGTGGCGGAGGAAGAGGGCCTCTGCAGGCCGGCTAATGTCAGTCAGGGAGGGGTAAGCTGCGCCACATGAGGGGGCTCCGCACTGGAGACAGCTGGAGCCCAGCGGCCAGCCACCACCATCCGTGCTCCTCTCTGCAAGGGGCAGGAAGAAGGGCCTCAGCCCACCCAGCCCAGACATTGCCGCCCTCTCCCCAGCTCCTCGGTAAAGGAGCCAGTGTCTCCTGAGCCAGGATTTATCCTGCTGTGCGCCAGCCCCTGCTTGAGGTGGCTCTCCAAGGGGCCACCTTCCTGGAACAGCCTCTTAATTATGGTAATGCCCTGCAGGCCTTGCTCTGGCTTCAGGACTTGCTGCACCAGCAGCCCTTGGGTTTATTTGGGGAGGCTCCTCCGTGGGGCCGTGCAGAGAGCAAGTAGGCACTCCCCATCCCAGCCTGCACCTTACGCACCAGCCTGATGCAGGGAAAGCTCCGCTCGCTCTCGCTTGGGCTGGGGGGAGCAGATGTCTCCCTGCGCTGCGAAGGGAGGCTGTGATCTTTGCCAGGGAGCTCCTGCCCTAAGCCGGGCCCCACTCCTGAGTGATGGGAGCTGCTTACTGCAGGGCCCCAGCGCCCAAACAAGTGAGATCACAAGGAGCAATCCCAGGAGCAGATCAGAGTGCTGTACTGGGCCCTTCCGGGGCTGCAAACAGTCCAGCAAGTTCAGGGTTAAATTCACTCCACCACATGCCTTTGCACTTCCCTGGCATTGGATGGCCACAGTGCCAGCCGGGGGCTGTTTTTCCTCTTCTCCCATTTATTGCCATCTCTGAGTGTGCCAAGGACCTGGGCTAGCAGGGAAGCCACCCAGGTGGTGCTCTGCAGCAGCCACCCCATGGTTTCAAAGGGGTTAAAGCTGTGTTGTGAAGGGGGGTCTCTGTTTGGGGGAGGCAGCCACCTGCAAGGGGCAGGGCAGGTGCTTTCAGGGAAAGTGCCAAATGTTTTCTGGTTACACTTTTAGCCGAAGTCCAGCGCAGCTGCTGAGTTGGGAGGGGAGGAGAGTGAACGCTGGCGTGCAGGGGGCGTGGCATGGATGTGCATGTGGCATGTGCTTGGGGCAGGGATCGTGCAAGGTACAGGCATGAGGTGGGCATGGATTACGTGTGCTCATGGGATGGGTGTTTATGCCTGCACACAGAGTGGGCATGGAACAGCCCTGCCAGGAGGAACCTGGCTCTGAGGAGTGGGGGTGGCCTGTGTTTTAAAGAAGACAGGCTGAAGGGGCTTTCCCAGGGGCCGCTCAGCTGGGGCAGTCCTTACGGCAGAGGCTGGGTTCAGGATGCAGTTTCTCTGGAGGGGTTGCTGTGCTTGCATGCAGAGCTGGAAATCAGCTGGGCCTAGTGTAAATACAGCACCACTGACTGCCCCCTGCCCACAGGCCGGAGCCAGGCGCTGTCCTGTGGGAGCTCCCCCGTCCTGCCATGCAGAGGGCTTCCCCGGAGCTCCCTGCCGGTGGGGTGGGAGGCCAAAGCTCAGAGAGGAGCAGCAGTGAGCTGGTGCAGAACAGGCTCTCCCAGAGGGTGCAGGCACAGGGCACAGAAGATGCATGATGAGCACCCCTCACTGGCGTCCCTGCCATTGCGCTGGTGCTGGAGTTGCTGCCAGGTGCAGGCAGCAGGTGACTGCCCTGTGAGGCTGCTCACAGCTGCTGCCATCCTTGTTTCTCCTCTGTCCCAGAAAAGGAGCTTGGACGCTTGCCAGCTTCAGTTCACTGCCAAATTCTGCCAGGGAGCATCTCCAGCCTGTAGCAGGATCCCTGCACATGCTGCAGGGCTGTGTGCTGGGGGAGGTCTTCCAGAGCTCCCCCTCTGCTGGCTTCAGGCACATACCTTCTCCTCAGGGCACTCCCCGTTGTAACGTGGGGGGACGGGGAGGGAAGGCTAAGGGCATGGGGGCCCCCTCATTGCAGCCAGGGCGGGTATCTCAGGATCAGGTCCCTTGCCAGCCTTAAGACTAATGAATTCCTTGCAGCCCAGCAGCTCTAACTCTCAGCCCCTACCCCACTGCGGCACTGTCCAGCCAACTTGCTGTTTGAAGCCAGTTGCCTGCGGTGTGCTGCCCCCCCGCCCCCCACAGCTGGCATGTTAATTGAGAGCCCAGGGTGTTCTGCTAGACCCCCTCCTGTTTCTCCTCTGCAGCAGCCTAACTTCCCAAGGCGTGCCCGACCTGCCGAGGCCATGGGATTTCCTGCAGGGGCCCTCGTGTGCTAGCCTGTCCATGACACCAGCCTCGGGGTCCCAGAGACGGGCCCCAGGCCGTGACAGTGCCTGGGCTCGGGGACGGGCCGAGCCGGGGGCCACACAAGAGTCTTAGTCTCTTTGGAGTCCAGGGAGCTTCTGCTCAGCCCAGCTACTTCCTTCGGACTCCAGCACTGCCCCCAACACAGCAAACCTGCGCCCGTGGCTGGAGCACCCCATGGGGTCGGCCTGCCCATCCTACCCCCAAACGCCCCAGCTCCAGAGCCAGGGGCCGGCAAGCCACCAGCTGGCTGGTGGTTGACCGCTGCATTGGAGCAGGAGGGATGGAGCTGCCCAGAGTTACCTGAGCATGGGCGAGAGGAATTTGGGGGCCCTGTAAGGCATGCTGGAGCTGGAGCTGCTGGCTTGAATGGTTTCCATCATCTACAGAATTCACAGTTTGGTTTAGTGGCTCTCAGCACCCCCACTGTACAAGTTGTTCCAGCGCCCCTGGGTGCAGCCAGCCAGGCCCAGAATGGGGCAGCCAGGAGCCGTGGCTCTGCCTACGCACCAGGCCTCCCCAGCCCTTGGCAATGAGCTCCTCCCCGTGCTCCAGTCCCAAAGGACGACAAGGGACGAGCTGAATCACTGGCCCCTCCTGGTTCCCTGTTGCTCAGCTGAGCTCCACCATCATCCGAGGGCTGCACCATGTGGGCTGACAGCAACAGACAGCAGGGGCCCCTCCCCACACCCCGCCTCCACCGGAGTGCCCACCCTGACCTGCAGGGATATGGCCACTCGCTCCTGGGCCAGGGGGCCCACTAGTGCCAAGTGAAATGGGTGGGTTTGCTGTCGGAGCCCCTCCCTGGCTGGACGCATCTGAGAGCCTTCCGCGCCCCTGCTTTTGGTGGGATCCTGCCACTAGTCTGCCCCCTACCCGTGTTTTAGATGGGGTCTCTGCTGGCTTTGTGGCTCGCCCTCACACCAGCGCTCCACACATGGATTCCAAGGGGAGGCGTTACTCCCATTGGACAAGGTGAATGACTTTTATGAGCATTGGCGTCTCTCGGGTGCGCTGAGACTGTCAGATGCCAGCCGCCCACTGAGCGTGGCCAGGACAATGTACCTTAGCAACAGCCCCCTGCTGCAGCACCTGTCTGGGGGCATTCGAGGGGGAGCCAATGGGGGGGGGAGGGGGCATGGATTCCAAACCTCTCAGCTGTGCAATCACCCAGCAAAGCCACAGGTGCCATGCCAGCAGCTTTCCCTCTCCCTGGCATCTTTTCTGTGGAGCTCTCAGCTTCTCCAGGTGGATGGGGACGTAGTGGCAGAAGGGCGGGTGGGGGCCGTCTTTTTCATGCAATGGGGCTCCAACAACCCGGACGTGATGCCAAGTCCAGAGTTTGGCTACAGTGTTCCATCCGCTGGGCTTAAAACCAAAGCACCAAGTGACCCCTCTGCTGGCATGGTCTGAGGCTGAGGGTTGACTAGCTCACAGAGGCTGGATTGCCCTCCCCACCCCAGAGAGGGGCCCTGTGGAACAGCATCCTCCTGCAGATTGGGGGTGCAGCCTCCAGGGCTGTCTATCTTGGTGCGCTGCACCCTGCCCCTAGTTGCTCATTCATTGTCCCGGGTTCTGTGGCTCCACCCCCTTGGTTGAGGTTCGGGTAGGCTGGAGTGGCCTCCCCCATTTGTTTGTTCATTCTCCCACGGTATCAGCTGAGTTCTGGGGCCCTGACCTCACCAGCGGGGTTGGCTTTTTGTTGCTGTCACCTCTGGGGTTTCAGTTGGCTGCGGGCCATGGCTCTTCATTCTTTGCCCAGTGACGAAGCTGGCTGGCTCCTGGGGTCCCCTCACTGAGCGGGCAGGGCTTATGGTACCTTGGGCTGCACCCACCAGTCCCAGTCACCCAAGGCGCTGTTGACCCTGCCTGCTGCACCCAGCTCCTGTGCGGCAAAGTTGAGACGCTGGGCCACGGTGCGCAGCCACCAGGTCATGCTTCTGAAAACACCAGCTTGAGAGTTGAATGCAGCCACCCTCCACGGCCAGGCGAGGCCCTGACCATGCAGACTTCCCCCGGCCAAGTAATGACTCCTCCCCGCCACGCTCCGCCGTGGGGTGTGACCAGGGGGTGTGACCAGTCAACCCACAAGCCTTGCCCACTTGAGCTGGAGGAGTACGCTGCAGGAGGAGGCTGTTGTCCTCTAGTGGATCAGTCAGTAGAGGGGGATGTGTTTACACAAGGGCATGACCCAGAACTCGAGGGGTGCTGCCCGTACTGCACCTTGCTTTAGCTTTCATTGTCCCCACAGTCACACTAATCTTCCCCAGGAGGATTCTGGGTAGTGTAGTTGACCATGCATTTGCTGTACTCAACAGTAATAGTTTTAGAACTGCTACTAGCGGGCACTCCAAGCAGTACGTGTGCATAGTGCATCGCACGCATGCTGCCCTGTTCACGTGCCTCGCCCGGATTTGCAGAGCCCCTCTCTAGGGGGCAGAGGTGCAGTTGGTTTCCACTGGCCATTCTGTCCTTGGCTCTTCTGCTAAGGTATCAGGCAGGGGCACTAATGACTTGCAACGGTGGCTGGCTTTGTCTGCTAGGAGCACAAGACCAATTCACACCACTCAGCGGCCAGCAGCCAGGCAGTGGCCATGCCCAGCCTCCTAGCACTTGGGCTGCCTTCACCCTGGGGGGGGAAGGCTGCTCCGCCCACTAATCCCATATCATAGAGACCCTGCCCCATCCAGCCATAACCTGCCTCTTCTCATTGCTCAGCTGCTCTAGAAGCATATACATCTCCCCACTGGGGAGCACAGGCAAGCCAGCCTGGTGTAACTCCAGACTAACCACACCGGCAGCGGGGTTCCCAGACCTGGGATCTCTTGCGACTCTCCTCAGAGCCCTCCCTTCTGGGTGCACGCTGGAGCTGCTGCCTCCTAGGGAAGCAAAAGGGAGCTGCTGACAGGCCCCCTGGCAGATCCACTCACCCCTTGTCCCCAGGCACAGTGCACGCCCTCTGAACAGAACAGCTCGTGTTCTGCTCCAACCTGACCCGGGTGGGAGAGCACAAGGATCAACACTCAGTGAGCACCTGAGGCTGGCATGCAAAGCCAGCGGCAGGAGACCTATCATGCAGCAATAGGCATACTCAGTCAGGGGCCAAATTCAACCCCACTGGCAGCAGGTGCAGGTCCATTGCCTTCAGCGACATTGAGCTAGCTTGTGCTGGGTGTGAACTGGCCCAAGACTGAGTGAGATGAATGAGAGAGGAGCTGGGCAGGTTCCAGTGCATGGGAACTGCTGCCCTTTTGCTGCTGGGAGCCCCTGATGCCTCTGCAAGGCTGCTGCTCTAGGGCGCTCTGCTGGCCCAGATACAGGGTAACAGTGTGTTGCCCTCTAGCCCATCCCTTCCCTCTGCAGACTGGGGCCTGCAAGTTGGTCCCAGGGCTGCCCCTAGTCAAGCTGCTGACAGGGGTCATGTGAGCTGCGGGAAAGTGCGGCTGAGACAGAGTCAGGAGCTCTGGAGTTCTAAGTCCTGAGCTGAAACTGATGCACTGCGTGACCTTGGACAAATCACTTAACCACTTTGTGCCTCAGTTTCCCCCCATGCGTTGGGGGTAAAATCACCTATCTATCTCTGAGGGGTTGTGGAGGCTGCAAAGATCTGTTCATGTTTGCTTAGCGATATGTATTAGCAGTATTACATTCGGGCTTGAGTTCTGAGCAAGGGCAGGAGAGCTGCCCCGCCTTTTGGTGCTGCCTCAGCCAACAAGAGAAGGGATCACCAAGTTCTGTCTCATTTGAAATGCGAGAGAGATGTGAGAGCAGCAAGAGAGCAGTACAGGGAATCTGATCGGCTGCCAAACACTGGAAACAAGGAGATTATATCAAATTCCTGCATTCATTCGGGTTAGAACTCCCAGCCCATACCCTCAGCTGCCCTAAGTCAGCGTGGCTCTGTTCAGACCGATGTCAAGTGAGCGACACTGACTTACACCAGATGAGGAGCTGCCCCAGGGAACACCATGTGCCCATTTCTGTGTTACAGGGAGCACTGGGGAGTTTTACCTAGAGCAGCGGTTCCCAAACTTTAGCAAATCAAGGACCCCCATTTTGATTTAAAATTTTTTGCAGACCCACAAGTCACCTGCTCAGCCCCAGGCCCTGCCTCCACTCCACCCCTTCCCCCAAGGCCCCACCCTACCTCTTCCCACCCCCACTCCACCCCCACCCTTCCTCTTCCCCACCTCTTTCCGCCCCTTCCCCCAAGCATGCCCCATCCTCGCTCCTCCCCCTCCCTCCCAGCGCTTCCTGCATGCCGTGGAACAGCTGTTCTGCAGCATGCAGAAGGCACTGAGAGGGAGGGGCAGGAGTTGATCAGCGGGGCCAGAAGACTCCCTGGAGTACCCTCACGGACTCCAGTTTGAGAAACGCTGACCTAGAGGGAATCATAAAGCTTTCACTCTCCATGCTGTTTGCTTCCCTTCAGCACAGGCCATGGAACCTGCTGGTCAGTGTCAGTTTCCATGCTCTAGCTGAGGGCTGTTGTGTTTGGGTTGCCAAGGAAATGTGCCGGCCTTTCGAGACCAGTCCATTTCATTGTCATTCCTGGGACTGCCCAGTCCTCTGCCATCTCACCAATGCTCATTTCTTACCAGCCCTTCTTTTGTGGCCAAGTTTGACCCCGCCAAGTCTGATGATTCTGGCCCTTTCAACTCCCTGGGGTTCATGCTAGGGGTGTTAGGGTTTGACACCCGAATCTTGGAGCCACAGGTGGCCTGGGATCTGTGCCTGGAGCCTTCCTTGAGGTGAATGGGGGGTGTTGTTGTAGACCGGGGGCATAAGCCCGATTTGCTGACATGTTACTGGCCATGTGAAATGGAGAAGGGAGTTTGAGAACTGACCTTTCCCCCGGACAATTCTGTTACCCACACACTCTAGGCACTTCCGTGGGCTCAAGATGTAATATAGGAACCCCCATCCATAGGCGCCGACTCCGCGTCCCTGCCCCAGTTCACCTCTGCCTCCCCTCCGCTCTGCCTCTTCCCCTGAGTGCGCCGCTGGGTCCTGCTTCTCCCTGCTCCCTCCCAGCGCATGCGCCGCAAAATAGCTGTTTCACGCGGCAAGCCTGGGAGGGAGGGGGGAGGAGGGGGAATGCGAGACGCTTGGGGGAGGAGGCGGGGCCAGGGCAGGGGTTTGGGGAGGTATCCAACAGGGGCAGGGAGGGGTGGAGTTGGGGCGGGGCCAGGCCGGGGGAGGGGGGGTGCAAGCACCCACCGGTGCCAACAAAAGTTGGAGCCTGTGCCCCCATCCTTACCCAGTTCTTAGGGCTCAGGGTACAATCTTCTGCAGGTCTGCAGGGCCTTTTCCAGTGAAGGAGCCTTGCACAGTAATATTCTCTATTTATTAAGTTACCAAAACAGAACACACAGGCTAAGCAGACAGTGCTCCTCACTCCCAATAAGGCAGATGAACTTTTCCTGGTGGCCAGGCAGGATCAGGTCATTTGGAGCTAGAGCTTCTGCACAGTATGATTGGCAGGTGTTGAGGTGTGGCAGCTCTGATCCTGGGCTGTGTCCTGGAGTTGGGTGCTAAAGAACTTCCTTTTGGATCCCAGTTTATATAGTGAAACTTGAGTCCTGCTTAGCTCTACCGTCTCCAACCATTGTAAACTGAAGTGTTATAAGACAGTATTTTTACCCATCCTAGCCCATTGTGAAACCATTCTTTACTCAATCAGACCCCAGCGCCTGAGTTGATTTAAATCTTGCAAAATTAGTTATGCCACAGACAGAAATGATCAAAGAACCAGACAGAGACCCTACAGATAAACAATAGAGAAGTGGGGCCCGTAAAGGCAAAACAATAGAAGTAGAGATTTCACAATCACAACTGTTGAGAAGTGGTTCCTTGTCAGGCAGAATGCTGTCAAACAAAGTTTTCTATAAACTTTTTAAGCTCTGTTTCTTTATCTGGTGGTGGTGGGCACTGTTAGGACAGGAGCACAGTCTTCACAGCCCGATATGACATTGTTTTGATGTAATTTAGAGGAAATGTGAGGATGTGACTCTCTGCTTCTTAGCTCATGACTGCGACTGTCCTACTGTGGCTACAGAAAAGACCTCTGACCTTACGATATGGGGAGCAGAGGGAGGAAATGACCTTGCTATGGAGGGTGATTGGAATGTTCTGTCCTTGACCACAGGTAACCACTGAGTGTTGCTGCCATCTAGAGAGATGGACCAGAACTACATCCTTGGATCCAAACATCCTATCTCTCTAACAGGGCAACCCAAGCCCCTAATTCAAAGATGGAGGTTCCATGTGCAGAGCTGAATGGAAACCTCCCCAGATGACAGGGTGCTCAGGTGGGGCCCATTATAAAGAGACTTCCAGCTGTGCATGCTGATCCCTGGTTTTGGTTCACGCCCTTCTCCACTCTGAGTGCATCAGTCTAGAATTTCCTGGTGCATGACTGTTGGTGACAACTTTGTTTCCTTGGTGACCATGCACTAATGTGAATGCACCAGAGCCACGAGCAGTGATTTTGGGCCTGCCCAGCATCAAGGGATCAAGTCAAAGACACCAGAAGTTATTAACTAGCACTGGAATGGAAATCAACAGTTCCTATGCCAGGCTGCCTGGGTCAGCCGGGGGTGTTCATGCCACCAAGGGGAGGCAGCACCCTCAAAGACAGCACTGTTGTGGATAGCTACCGCCCCACTGCACCAGCTAGATAGTGCCCATTAGCTGAGTAGATGCAAGTTCTTCTTCTGGAAAGGCTGAATAGTTGGGGCAAAAGTGAGGGACTCCTGCCTCTCAGCCAGCTAAGCTGAGTTCCTCCCCAGCAGCACTGCAGTCAGTGGGACTTCCTGCCTTTCATCATAATGCCAGGTAGGCTTTTCTCCTCCCCACCATCCCAGTCATTGCAAGTTCCCTCCCGCATTTCACCTGCAGAGCTGTGACTTCCTCCTATTGTGGCAGCAGGGGAAACTGGGAGCATCTTTGTCCTGGTTTTGCATTCCTTTGCACTCTCTGGGATCCTGTCCATGCTTTAACCATGTTTCATGGCCGAGATCCAAACAGCTCCTCCAACTACACAGCTTCAAGGTAACGGTGGATCCTGATAGCTGCAGCCTCCTAATCTAACAAACAATAAATAAAAAGACTGAAACTGCATCTTCTCAGCTGGGATCCCTGGAAGGTTTTACCTAAACGGGACAGAATTCTTTGATAAATGCATGTTCTGTTTATTTCCTTTTTTAAGTTATGCATCATATTGAAGAGTCAGATCACATCTCCTCTTGTGCAGAGCAGAACTAGGTCTGTATTTTCTCACGTTTCGTTGTATCATTCCTGCTGGTGTTCCACAGCCAAGTTTCTGAGGTAAACTTATTATGAGAGATCTATTTCCTTTGAATATCCATAAAGTATAACTTGAATGTACTGCACTGTTGTCTGCCTTTACTGTCTCGACTGGGCAACAGTAGTTTTGTGAGGAAGGTGCTGATCTTGTGGGGGAGGCAGGGTAAACCTTTCCTGCTAACATGAAGACAGAGTCCTCCTGGAGCCAAAAAACACTTAAATGGAATGAGATCCAAAGAAAAGGAACTGTTAGAACCTCTGGGACACTGGAGGAGTAATGGGGGAGTGACCATTTGTAAGTGTGACAAAGTGATGTGCTGCAGACAGAAGCGACACATGCCTGGGGAGTGGGGATCAGAACCCTGGTCCATCCACCCCAAACATCTAACTCTCTGCTACTTGTGTGAGAGGCAACTTCAAAAGCTGATGGAAGTGGTAGCCAGCCACTAGAGGGCAGCATCCCCCATACAGACTCCAAAAGCCAGTACACTACAGCACCACATCCTTACCCATTTATAGGTGATGCCAGTGACTAGTCCAGGGGTGGCCAATCTGGGGATCCGGAGCCACATGTTAATATGTGGCTCCCTTGTATGGACACTGACTCTGAGGCTGGAGCTACAGGCCCTGCCACAGGCCCTGCCCCCACTCCACCCCTTCCCACCCCCTCCCCTGAGTCTGCCAGGCCCTCACTCCTTCCCCACCCTCCCCCCCAGCCTCCTGAATGCCATGAAACAGCTGATCGGGAGGGAGGGGGAGGCGCTGACTGGCAGGGCTGCTGGTGGGCGGGAGGCACTGGGAGCGGGTGGAGGAGTGGATGGGGGGTAGCAGACGCATTACTGTGGCTCTTTGGCAATGTACACTGGTAAATTCTGGCTCCTTCTCAGGCTCAGGTTGGCCACCCCTGGACTAGGGAACAAACTTGTCAAGAAAATGCCCCGGTACGGAGGATCATCATCAGTCCTATTCTGAAGGCTTAAGCGATGCACAAACCATGTGCTGGCCATTGCAGAGGAGAGATGTTCATCCTCAGTGAGTGAATAGGTTTGTGCTACCCAGATGAGCAGAGGCGCAGACCCTCTGTTCTGGAGAACAGGAAGGAGCCAGGCTGAGATCACCTCTTTGCCCTCCCAGGCTGTCCCAGACCTCCCATATTATCATAGTGCTTAAGGCCAAAAGGGGCCACTAGCTCATCCAGGTTCACCTGTAGATCACAGACCACAGACACAACGCAGCACCTGCCCACTAAACCCAACTATCAAAGGCGTGCACGGGGGGGGGGCAAGCAGGGGCACAGCCCCGACCCCCAATAATTGGCAGGGGCACAGAACTTCTCCAGCACCAGAGCTGCGAAGGCAGGGAAGATCAAGTTCCTGACAGGGCTGGGGCTGGGACAGGGTGGAGGGAGAGAAGATCGATCTCCTGCCGGGACCCATGGGGAGGGGAGAAAGCAAACTCCTCCTGGGGCCAGGGGAGCAGAAGTGAGGCAGTTAGCTTCCATGCCCCCCCAAAAGGGGTCAAATTTAAATTCCTGTGCGTGCCTCTGACAACTACCAAAATTAGACCAAAGTATCACAGCCCACAAGACCCCAAACCATTCTATGCCACAGGGAGCAAACAGGAGACAGCGAGGTGGGAAGGAGGAGGGATAGCTCTGTGGTTTGAGCATTGGCCTGCTAAACCCAGGGTTGTGAGTTCAATCCTTGAGGGGGCTATTTAGGGATCTGGGGCAAAAAAATTGGGGATTGGTCCTGCTTTGAGCAGGGGGTTGGACTAGATGCCCTCCTGAGGTCCCTTCCAACCCTGATATTCTATGAGGTGCGTCAGTGTTGAGACCCCTACCATGGCAAGAGAATCACAGAATATCAGGGCTGGAAGGGACCTCAGGAGGTCATCTAGTCCCACGCTCTGTTCAAAGCAGGACCGATCCCCAATTAAATCATCCCAGCCAGGGCTTTGTCAAGCCTGACCTTAAAAACTTCAAAGGAAGGAGATTCCACCACCTCCCTAGGTAACCCATTCCAGTGCTTCACCACCCTCCCAGTGAAAAAGTTTTTCCTAATATCCAGCCTAAACCTCCCCCACTGTAACTTGAGACCATTACTCCTTGTTCTGTCACCTGGTACCACTGAGAACAGTCTAGATCCATCCTCTTTGGAACCCCCTTTCAGGGAGTTGAAAGCAGCTATCAAATCCCCCCTCATTCTTCTCTTCCGCAGACTAAACAATCCCAGTTCCCTCAGCCTCTCCTCATAACTCATGTGTTCCAGTCCCCTAATCATTTTTGTTGCCCTCCGCTGGACGCTTTCCAATTTTTCCACATCCTTCTTGTAGCGTGGGGCCCAAAATGGGGCCCAAAACTGGGCCCAGATGAGGCCTCACCAATGTAGAACAGAGGGGAATGATCACATCCCTCGATCTGCTGGCAATGCCCCTACTTATACAGCCCAAAATGCCATTGGCCTTCTTGGCAACAAGGGCACACTGTTGACTTATATCCAGTTTCTCATCCACTGCAACCCCTAGGTCCTTTTCTGCAGAACTGCTGGCGAGCCATTCGGTCCCTAGTCTGTAGCGGTGCATTGGATTCTTCCGTCCTAAGTGCAGGACTCTGCACTTGTCCTTGTTGAACCTCATCAGATTTCTTTTGGCCAAATCCTCTAATTTGTCTAGGGCCCTCTGTATCCTACCCCTACCCTCCAGTGTATCTACCTCTCCTCCCAGTTTAGTGTCATCTGCAAACTTGCTGAGGGTGCAATCCACACCATCCTCCAGATCAGGGGTTGGCAACCTATGGCACGTGTGCCAAAGAGGAGCAATGTGCCATTAAAAATCCTGGCCAGCCCTGTCCGCTCTTCTCTGCCCCCTGCCCACCGCTCTCTCCTTGCAGGGCAGGCAAGCTTCCCCCTCCCCCCCCCCCTTCCCCCAGCGTGCAGGGTTCCTGCCTCTCCTTCTGTCCCTCCCTGCGGCCAATCACCTGACGGCCCTTGCTAGGGAGTGGGAGAGAGAAAAGCGGAGCCGCAGGACGCTCTCTGCTCTGGGGACCTTGGGGAAGGGGGTGGAATCAGCATATCTCCTCCAGCCCCCTGCAATGAGCCACTCAGGGCAGGGGGCTGTGAGCATCCCCACGATCCCAGCCCACACCCCCAGCCCTCTGCCCTGACCCCTGCACCCCCCTCACACACCCCCAGCCCTCTGCCCTTAACCTGCACCCCCCTCACACACACCTAGCCCTCTGCCCTGACCCCTGCACCCCCCACACCCCTCTGCCCTGACCCCTGCACCCTCCCACAACCCCAGCCTCCTGCCCTGACCCCTGCACCCCCCCTCACACACCCCCAGCCCTCTGCCCTGACCCCTGAACCCTCCTCACACACCCCCAGCCCTCTGCCCTGACCCCTGACACCTCCTCACACACCCCCAGCCCTCTGCCCTCACCCCTGCATCCCCGTCACAGACACCCAGCCCTCTGCCCTCACCCCTGCACCCCCACACACCCCAACCCCATGCCCTGACCCCTGCACCCCCCCCCACAACCCCAGCCCTGACTCTGGCACCCCCCCCACAACCCCAGCCCCCTGCCCTGACTCTTGCACCCCCCACATCCCCACCCCCACCCTGAGCACCAAACGGGAGCTCCTGCACACCTCCCCCCCCACATTCCCACCTGCACCCCTCGCACCAAATGGGAGCTGCCCAGGTAAGCTCTCCACACCCAAACCTCCTGCCCAAACCCTGAGTCCCCTCCCTCATTCTAGCTCCTGGCCAGACCCCGCACCCCAAACCCCAGCCTGCTCCTTCACCCCCAGCCCTGTTGTCAGCGCACCCCCACCCTCAGCTCAGTGCAGAGAGAGGAAGAAAATGGGCCAGAACCAGGGAGAAGGTAGGGCAGGAGCCGGCAGAGCCAGCAGACGGAACCCCAAACCAGCAGCGGGCAGAGTGGCAACGGGCTGAGCCGCTCAGCCCACTGCTGGACTGGGGTCCCCGCTGCCGGCCCCACTCAGCCCACTGCCTGTCTGGGGTTCTGGCTGCCGGCCCCTTGCCAGCCGGGGTCCCGGCTGCAGGCCCTGCTCAGCCAGCTGCCGGCCTAGGTGAACAGAACCCCAGGCTGGCAGCGGGCTGAGCGGGCTGATGGTGTAAGACCAGCATTTTAATTTAATTTTAAATGAAGCTTCTAAAACATTTTGAAAACCTTGTTTACATACAACAATAGTTTAGTTACATAATATATAGACTTATGGAGAGAGACCTTCTAAAAAACGTTAAAATGTATTATTTGCACACGAATAAATGAAGACTCGACACACCACTTGTAGAGGTTGCCGACCCCTGCTCCAGATCATTAATGAATATATAGAACAAAACCGGCCCCAGGACCAACCCTTGGGGCACTCTGCTTGATACTGACTGCGAACTAGACATGGAGCCATTGATCACTACCTGTTGAGCCTAGGGAGGTGGTAGAATCTCCTTCCTTAGAGGTTTTTAAGGTCAGGCTTGACAAAGCCCTGGCTGGGATGATTTAACTGGGAATTGGTCCTGCTTCGAGCAGGGGGTTGGACTAGATGACCTTCTGGGATCCCTTCCAACCCTGATATTCTATGATTCTATGAGCCCGACGATCTAGCCAGCTTTCTATTAGCCCATACTTCTTTAACTTGCTGGCAAGAATACTGTGGGAGACCATATCAAAGCTTTGCTAAAGTCAAGGAATAACACATCCACTGCTTTCCCTCCTCCACAGAGCCAGTTCTTTCATCATAGAAGGCAATTAGATTAGTCAGACATGCCTTGCCCTCGGTGAATCCATGTTGACTGTTCCTGATCACTTTCCTCTCCTCTAAGTGCTTCAGAATTGATTCCTTGAGGACCCGCTCCATGATTTTTCCAGGGACTGAGGTGAGGCTGACTGGCCTGTAGTTCCCAGGATCCTCCTTCTTCCCTTTTTTAAAGATGGGCACTACATTAGCCTTTTTCCAGTCGTCCGGGACCTCCCCCGATCGCCAGGAGTTTTCAAAGAGAATGGCCAATGGCTCTGCAATCACATCCACCAACTCCTTTAGCACTCTCGGATGCAGTGCATCCAGCCCCATGGACCTGTGCTCGTCCAGCTTTTCTAAATAGTCCCGAATAGTCTCCACAGAGGGCTAGTCACCTGCTCCCCATGCTGTGCTGCCCAGTGCAGTAGTCTGGGAGCTGACCTTGTTTGTGAAGACAGAGGCAAAAAAAGCATTGAGTACATTAGCTTTTTCCACATCCTCTGTCACTAGGTTGCCTCCATCATTCAGTAAGGGGCCCACACTTTCCTTGACTTTCTTCTTGTTACTAACATACCTGTAAAAACCCTTCTTGTTACTCTTAACATCTCTTGCTAGCTGCAACTCCAGGTGTGATTTGGCCTTCCTGATTTCACTCCTGCATGCCCGAGCAATATTTTTATACTCTTCCCTGGTCCAATCTTCCACTTCTTGTAAGCTTCTTTTTTTTGTGTGTTTAAGATCAGCAAGGATTTCACTGTTAAGCCAAGCTGGTCGCCTGCCACATTTACTATTCTTTCTACACATCGGGATGGTTTGTCCCTGTAAACTCAATAAGGATTCTTTAAAATACAGCCAGCTCTCCTGGACTCCTTTCCCCCCCATGTTATTCTCCCAGGGGATCCTGCCCATCGGTTCCCTGAGGGAGTCAAAGTCTGTTTTTCTGAAGTCCAGGGTCCGTATTCTGCTGCTCTACTTTCTTCCTTGTGTCAGGATCCTGAACTCGACCATCTCATGGTCACTGCCTCCCAGGTTCCCATCCACTTTTGCTTCCCCTACTAATTCTTCCCCGTTTGTGAGCAGCAGGTCAAGAAGAGCTCTGCCCCTAGTTGGTTCCTCCAGCACTAGCACCAGGAAATTGTCCCCTACACTTTCCAAAAACTTCCTGGATTGTCTGTGCACCGCTGTATTGCTCTCCCAGCAGATATCAGGGTGATTGAAGTCTCCCATGAGAACCAGGGCCTGCGATCTAGTAACTTCCATTAGTTGCCAGAAGAAAGCCTTGTCCACCTCATCCCCCTGGTCCGGTGGTCTATAGCAGACTCCCACCACGACATCAACCTTGTTGCTCACACTTCTAAACTTAATCCAGAGACTCTCAGGTTTTTCTGCAGTTTCATACCGGAGCTCTGAGCAGTCATACTGCTCCCTTACATACAATCCCCCACCTTTTCTGCCCTGCCTGACTTCCTGAACAGTTTATATCCATCCATGACAGTCATGTGAGTTATCCCAGTTATTTCAGTAAGGCGTTTGATACCGTGCCACATGGGGAATTATTAGTTAAATTGGAAAAGATAGGGATCAATATGAAAATTGAAAGATGGATAAGGAATTGGTTAAAGGGGAGACTGCAACGGGTCCTACTGAAAGGTGAACTGTCAGGCTGGAGGGAGGTTACCAGTGGAGTTCCTCAAGGATTGGCTTTGGGACCAATCTTATTTAATCTTTTTATTACTGACCTCGACACAAAAAGTGGGAGTATGCTAATAAAGTCGGCGGATGATACAAAGCTGGGAGGTATTGCCAATTTAGAGAAGGACAGGGATATCCTACAGGAGGATCTGGATGACCTTGTAAACTGGAGTAATAGTAATAAGATGAAATTTAATAGTGAGAAGTGTAAGGTCATGCATTTAGGGATTAATAACAAGAATTTTAGTTATAAGCTGGGGACGCATCAATTAGAAGTAACGGAGGAGGAGAAGGACCTTGGAGTATTGGTTGATCATAGGATGACTATGAGCTGCCAATGTGATATGGCCGTGAACAAAGCTAATGCAGTCTTGGGATGCATCAGGCGAGGTATTTCCAGTAGGGATAAGGAGGTTTTAGTACCGTTATACAAGGCACTGGTGAGACCTCACCTGGAATACTGTGTGCAGTTCTGGTCTCCCATGTTTAAGAAGGATGAATTCAAACTGGAACAGGTACAGAGAAGGGCTACTAGGATGATCCGAGGAATGGAAAACTTGTCTTATGAAAGGAGACTCAAGGAGCTTGGCTTGTTTAGCCTAACTAAAAGAAGGTTGAGGGGAGATATGATTGCTCTCTATAAATATATCAGAGGGATAAATATCGGAGAGGGAGAGGAATTATTTAAGCTCAGTATCAATGTGGACACAAGAACAAATGGATATAAACTAGCCACCAGGAAGTTTAGACTTGAAATTAGACAAAGGTTTCTAACCATCAGAGGAGTGAAGTTTTGGAATAGCCTTCCAAGGGAAGCAGTGGGGGCAAAAGATCTATCTGTCTTTAAGATTAAACTCAATAAGTTTATGGAGGAGATGGTATGATGGGTTAACATGGTTTTGGTAATTAAATATTCATGGTAAATAGGCCCAATGGCCTGTGATGGTATATTAGATGGGGTGCGATCCGAATTACCCAGCAAAGAATTTTCTGTAGTATGTGGCTGGTGAATCTTGCCCATATGCTCAGGGTTTAGCTGATTGCCATGTTTGGGGTCGGGAAGGAATTTTCCTCCAGGGCAGATTGGAAGAGGCCCTGGAGGTTTTTCGCCTTCCTCTGTAGCATGGGGCACGTGTCACTTGCTGGAGGATTCTCTGCTCCTTGAAGTCTTTAAACCACGATTTGAGGACTTCTATAGCTCAGACATAGGTGAGAGGTTTTTCGCAGGAGTGGGTGGGTGAAATTCTGTGGCCTGCGTTGTGCAGGAGGTCAGACTAGATGATCATAATGGTCCCTTCTGACCTTAGTATCTATGAATCTATGAATCTAATCACATCATAATTCCTTGACTGTGCCAGGACTTCCAGTTCTCCCTGCTTGTTTCCCAGGCTTCTTGCATTTGTGTATAGACACTTGAGATGACTTGCTGTTTGTCCTGCTTTCTTAGTATGAAGCAGGAGCCTTCCCCTCTCGAGCTCTCCCGCTCGTGCTTCCTCCTGGTATCCCACATCCCCACTTACCTCAGGGCTTTGGTCTCCTTCCCCCGGTGAACCTAGTTTAAAGCCCTCCTCACTAGGTTAGCCAGTCTGCTTGCAAAGATGCTCTTCCCTCTCTTCGTTAGGTGGAGCCTGTCTCTGTCTAGCACTCCTCCTTCTTGGAACACCATCCCATGGTCAAAGAATCCAAAGCCTTCTCTCCGACACCACCTACGAAGCCATTCGTTGACTTCCACGATTCGACGGTCTCTACCCAGGCCTTTTCCTTCCACGGGGAGGACGGACGAGAACACCACTTGCACCTCAAACTCCTTTATCCTCGATAAGAGCTATACCCAGCTAATCCGGGAGCCTGACCACCCACCCGCTGCTCCCTCATTCTCATCCTGTGATTGCTGTTAATTCTTTGTACGACAGCAGCGGGCCCCAGCCAGAAGCAGGCTGCGTTACACCGGCTGCATTTGCTTTATGGGTCCAAGTTATCAATGCAAAAACATAAAGAAGCATGACACTGGCATGAGGGGGCACAAGGAGAGGGGTGTCGGGGGGGCGCGAGAGATGTGCGTCGGGGGACATGGGGTGTCGGGGGGGCGCGATGAGAGGGGTGTCAGGGGGTGCGCGGTGTCAGGGGGGCACGAGAAGAGGGGTGTCAGGGTGGGACCGGGGTGCCAGGGGGGCATGGGGTGTCACGTGGGGTGTCGGGGGGGCACGGGGAGAGGGGTGTCGGGGGGAGCAGGGAGCGGGGTATGAGGGGGGGCATGGGAAGCAGGGAGCGAGGAGAAGGGTGACGGGGGGGCACGGGGTGTTAGGCAGGGTGCAGGGATCTGGGAGAGGGGGCACGGGGAGAGGGGTGCCGGGGGGGCATGGGGTGCCAGGGGGGCACAGGGAGCATGGAGCAGGGAGAGGGGTGTCAGAGGGCGTGCGGGTGCCAGGCGGGGTGTCGGGGGGCACGGGGAGAGGGGTGCCGGGGGGGCGTGAGAGAGGTGTGTCGGGGGACACGAGGTGTCGGGGGGGGCGCGAGAAGAGGGGTGTCAGGGTGGGCCTGGGGTGCCGGGGGGGGCATGGGCTGTCAGGCGGAGTGGGGGGGCTGTCAGGGGGCGCGGGAAGAGGGGTGTCGGGGGGGCGCGAGGAGAGGGGTGTCAGGGGGACACGAGGTGTCGGGGGGCGCGAGAAGAGGGGTGTCAGGGTGGGCCTGGGGTGCCGGGGGGGGCATGGGCTGTCAGGCGGAGTGGGGGGGCTGTCAGGGGGCGCGGGAAGAGGGGTGTCGGGGGGGTGTCGGGGGCGCGCGAGGAGAGGGGTGTCAGGGGGACACGAGGTGTCGGGGGGCGCGAGAAGAGGGGTGTCAGGGTGGGCCTGGGGTGCCGGGGGGGCATGGGCTGTCAGGCGGAGTGGGGGGGCTGTCAGGGGGGCGCGGGAAGAGGGGTGTCAGGGGGGTGTCGGGGGGGCGCGTGGAGATGGGTGCCAGGCGGGGTGTCGGGGGGGTGCCGGGGGGGCCTCAGGGCCTCGCGCTGTCTGTGGGTGTTTGTACAACGCCTGCAGCCCCGCACCCCCCGCGCCCAGCAGGCCCCGCTCGCTCCCCGCCCCCTCCCAGCCCGGCCCGGGCCAGCCCCGCCCCTTCCAACCGGCCCAGCCACCGGCATTTTATGTCGGCGAAATCACACCCCTCCGCTCTCACCTTTAAGGATTAGACTTTGTTCGCGTCCCCTTTAAGAGCGCTTTGCTCTAATTGGGCGAGAGCTTCACGGCTCTGCAACGCGATTGGCCGCGGCGCTGTGCAGTCCCCGCCCCGTTTTGCCATTGGGCGGAAGCAGTGCTACGCCGCTGGCTCGGTGCGGGGCCGGCAAGATGGCGGCGGAGGAGTTGAGCCGCATCCCGAGCGTCGACATCGACCCCGACGGCGTCTTCAAATACGTGCTGATCCGCGTGCGGCCGGCGGGGGGCCAGGGGCCCGCCAGGGATCTCGTGCGGGGCCACGCCTGGGCCGAGTACCACGGTGAGGGGCGGGGCGGGGCGGGGCGGGGCCGGTCGCGGGCTGGGGGCTGGGTTACGCCTGGGCCGAGTACCACGGTGAGGGGCGGGGCGGGGCCGGTCGCGGGCTGGGGGCTGGGTTACGCCTGGGCCGCGTACCGGGGTGTTCCCCGGGGGTAGCTGCCCCGCCCCCAGTGCTGGGGCCCCTGCGGGGGCAGGTGCGGGTCGGGGCTGGCTCCGCGCAGCGCGGTTACCAGGACTCCTGGGTTCCGTGCCTGGCTCTGCCGCGAAGCCGGCTTGGACCTGTCCCGCCACGCGTGCGCCTCTGTCCCCCCCCCCCCCCCGCTCATGTGGGGAGCGTGGCTGGATCCCGCGCCCAGTGATGTGTGCAGCGCGCTGGGGATGAGCCGAGGGGTCTCCTCGGGGGGGACGGCGGATGCCTCCGGACCCAGGGCCCCGCGTAGCTAAGGTGCACAAGGGATGTGGCTCAATCCTGAGGCTGCCTTGTAATGGTACTTGCCTTTCAGGAGACGGCTAGTGTACGGAGGGATCCGCCATCACCGTGCAGCTGAATACCAATAGTTGCAAATGGTGCTGTTGATAACGGAGCAGAAAGTCCATCATGAGTGGGGTGGGCTGGGATTCTTTCATAGACTCATAGATACTAAGGTCAGAAGGGACCATTATGATCATCTAGTCAGGCAGGCCACAGAATCTCACCCACCCACTCCTGCTGTTGTAAATCCTAGGAACAATCTGTTCAGATCTGGATCCATAGTAACTGGGTCTGGAGATGAGAACTGTGAAATGGGGCCCATAGTGGTGAGCCATCAGATTGTGGTTCCTACCAATCCTGTATCCCTTTAACTGTGGGTAAGGTTGGAGCATGTCTTTACCCTGCAATTATATGTGTGGGGTAGGTAGCACATGTCTGAATTAAATGTTCCATATATCATACATGAACCAAGAATATCCCCAGGGAAGGAACTTTAATAGACTTTTGTTTACATTCATTCTACAATGTCTCCCACCCTAGCTGATATTTATGACAAGACTGCAGCAGAAATTGAGAAGCAAGGCTACGACTGCGAGTGCTTGGGCGGGGGCAGGATCTCCCATCAGAGCAAGGAGAAGAAGATCCACGTTTATGGATATTCTGTGGTAAACAAGGAGCCATGGGAGGGTGCTCTTGGTTTGATTGAGAAACTTGTAACCAGTCTTGAGGGGAGTGGGTGGAGAGGATTCTTTTCACCTATGCTGGTATCTTTGCTGTCTGAGCAACAGCACCAGCCTGGAACCCCCCACTCACAGTCTGTGCAGTTTTGACATGTAAGCTGGCATCTTACCACTGTCTAATGTGTATAAGGTAGCAAAGCTTTAAAGGAAAGGTATTGACTTATTAGTTAGGCTGGTAACCAATAGCCCTTCCTGAAGAGTGGGCCTGTAAGACCAAAAAACATCCAAAGTGTAGGGTTGCATCCCTGACGATCATGGACAACAGCTATTGATGGATCAATCCTCCATGAACTTATCTCCTTTTGGGAACCCACTTATTCTTTTGGCCTTCACTACACACAGCCCATGGCAAGGAGTTGCACAGGTTGACTGTGCCTTGTGTGAAGAAGTGCTTCCTTATGTTGTTTTTTTTTTAAAAAAACCTGCTGCCTGTTAACCTCTTGTCTAAACACAGTTTTTGTACCAGTATAACTGTCAGGTAGGGGTGTAACTTTTCTACTTATCTAGTTATGCTTGTACATCCTTTATTGCTTTAACTACATTAGTATAGTTAAAGCAGTACAATCCCCTGATATGAATGCAGAAATGTCTGTATAAAGGTGCCTTATATTTGTATAGCTTATTCACTTTCCCTATGGGAATAGCTATCCCAGTACAAGTACATCTATGCTGGTGTGACCATGTTCTTCCGGGGGGATTGTGCTCCTTTAACTGTACCCACCTAATTAAGGCTTGTGCTTGTGGCTGCTTCCATTTTGAGAGCAAAAGCCAAATGGGCAAAGAAGGAAGCCGAATTGGAATAAATTCATGCACTGCTGCTTGTCACACTGGGCACAGAGCAGCAGGTGTTGCCAAGGGGCAGCTCAAAGGGCTAACAGTGACCACATGGCGCTGTTTGCTCTTGGAGCAGAGAGAACTGTATGCGTCCCACCCAGCTCTGGAAAATAGTTTAATCTCTCTCCTTCGACTTATTCTTCACCGTCTCCCTTCACTGCCTCTGCCAGAAACACTCTAGATCCCCAGACCTGCCCCAGGTAAACCCAGTAAGAGAGAGGTACCTTGTGTGGCCCAAGGATGCCGTCACTCTCCAGAATCTTCCCAATCCTAATCTCCTCTAGGAGCAGGGACGGGGTTAGGACAGGACTGCCCTGATGCTCCACTTCTGGGCACCAGGTGCCAAGCTGCAGTGCGTTCAGTGTGGATTGTTGCCAGGTGTAGATGGCGGTCATTTGGGAGTTTTAGGCAAGGCACTGGGGGCCTCTTCCATCCCCAGATTATCTTCTCGGATTTTCTTATTGCTCAGGACTCTGTCCCCAGGACTCTTCCTGAGCCCTTCACAGTTCACAGTGCTGCCTTTTTCCTCTTCCAGGGCTTTGGTCAAGCAAAACACTCTGTGTCCACAAAGATACTGAAAGAGAAGTATCCAGACTACGTGGTCACCTGGGCTGACGAAGGCTACTGACCTGGCTTACTCCGACAGCAGCAGACATCACTCCCTTTTCCTGGGACTGAGAAGCTCAGGTCATTGGCTGGGCTTGTGGGAGCAGAGACCTTGCAGTGGCCAGTGCTCTGGATCTGCCTGGGCTCCGTTGTGTTTCCTTGTGTCTGGAGCTTCATGGAAGATACAAGTTCATTCTGCTGGGAAGCTTCTGGCAGGAGGGGGATGAGTCTAGAGCAAGAGGAATTCACCAGCCTCCATGCCCTTTGCATCCATTAATTGTCTCAGCGCTGTAGTCTTGAGCTGCATCTGATGAAGGGGCAGCAAAGCCTGTAGTGGAAATCCTGGCCCCAGTAAAACCAGGGGGGTTACCATTGATCTCAGTGGAGCCAGGACTTCTCCCTGAATGTTTACGGTGAAAATTAAACAGTATCTTTAAATTTACAATAGTCTAAATAGTTTAATTTACAATAGTCTAAAGCATCTTCAGTAGGCATTCCATTGAATACATTTCGGCTTTACCAGTTAATTTTGCAATCAGGGTAGGAACTCTCTATCAGCAGGGATTTCATGTATTACCCACAGCCTGTTGAAGGTAGTCAGATATCCAACAATATCATCATCCTCACTTTATGCAGAATATAAGTGTTCCCACTTGTGGATTTTTGGAGTGATGGAGTCGTTGGGGTCAGGGGTTCTGGTTCTGCTTCTCTAACAGGTCCAGTTGGTGTTTTCGCTGTGTCTCTCTCTCTCTCTTTCTCTTATCTCCAGTTCTTTCAGTTGCAATAATCTCTGGTGCTCCCTCCCCTTTTCTGCAGACTGCAGCCTAAAAAGCTCCAACTTCGCAATCGCTTCACTGCTTTTACTCATTTTCCTGTTTTTCTGTTCCTACTTCCCTTTCCCAAAATAAACAAACTGAAAATAACAAAACTGTGACCACCTCCTGACTGTTCTTAGCCACTGCACTTAAGACTCACTTAAAATCACAACTGACAGGTTTCAGAGTAACAGCCGTGTTAGTCTGTATTCGCAAAAAGAAAAGGAGTACTTGTGGCACCTTAGAGACTAACCCATTTAGAATCATAGAATATCAGGGTTGGAAGGGACCCCAGAAGGTCATCTAGTCCAACCCCCTGCTCAAAGCAGGACCAATTCCCAGTTAAATCATCCCATTTATTTGAGCATAGGCTTTCGTGAGCTACAGCTCTCTTCATCGGATGCATACTGTGGAAAGTGTAGAAGATCTTTTTATACACACAAAGCATGAAAAAATACCTCCGCCCACCCCACTCTCCTGCTGGTAATAGCTTATCTAAAGTGATCACTCTCCTTACAATGTGTATGTTAATCAAGTTGGGCCATTTCCAGCACAAATCCAGGTTGAAGAAACAGATTGATAGAGTCAGAAGAGTTCCCAGAAGTCACCTACTACAGGACAGGCCTAACAAAGAAAATAACAGAACGCCACTAGCCGTCACCTTCAGCCCCCAACTAAAACCCCTCCAACGCATTATTAAGGATCTACAACCTATCCTGAAGGATGACCCAACACTCTCACAAATCTTGGGAGACAGGCCATTCCTTGCCTACAGACAGCCCCCCAACCTGAAGCAAATACTCACCAGCAACTACATACCACACAACAGAATCACTAACCCAGGAACCTATCCTTGCAACAAAGCCCGTTGCCAACTGTGCCCACATATCTGTTCAGGGGACACCATCACAGGGCCTAATAACATCAGCCACACTATCAGAGGCTCGTTCACCTGCACATCCACCACTGTGATATATGCCATCATGTGCCAGCAATGCCCCTCTGCCATGTATATTGGTCAAACTGGACAGTCTCTATGTAAAAGAATAAATGAACACAAATCAGATGTCAAGAATTATAACACTCATAAACCAGTCGGAGAACACTTCAATCTCTCTGGTCATGCGATTACAGACATGAAAGTTGCGATATTACAACAAAAAAACTTCAAATCCAGACTCCAGCGAGAAACTGTTGAATTGGAATTCATTTGCAAATTGGAGACAATTAACTTAGGCTTGAATAGAGACTGGAAGTGGCTAAGTCATTATGCAAGGTAATCTATTTCCCCTTGTTTTTTTCCTACCCCCCCTCCCCAGATGTTCTTGTTAAACCCTGGATTTGTGCTGGAAATGGCCCACCTTGATTATCATACACATTGTAAGGAGAGTGGTCACTTTAGATAAGCTATTACCAGCAGGAGAATGGGGTGGGGGGAGGTATTTTTTCATGCTTTGTGTGTATAAAAAGATCTTCTACACTTTCCACAGTATGCATCCGATGAAGTGAGCTGTAGCTCACGAAAGCTTATGCTCAAATAAATTGGTTAATCTCTAAGGTGCCACAAGTACTCCTTTTTTTTTTTTTTTTAAATCACAACTATCAGTGCTTAAAGTGTGAACTTCACCTGGAGTAACAAGCTGCCAGCTGGGCACCTGGGAGCCAGCCTTAACCTGCTCTGCTGTGAGAACCCCCACTCCTGGGCTATTCACGCACAGCCTCTGGCATGTAAACTGCTCCTTGGATTGTGCAGCCGAATGACACTAGCCAATATTTCCGGTTCCAGATATAACTCTGGAATCTCTGTCTTGCAGTGTCCAGTTATGCCCGCTGGATGCTGCATGCTTATATGAGTTCGTCAATTTAACAAAGAAATTGATATTTACCAGGCTTGTTATCCCAAGGGGAATCTCTGACACGCTTCAAGCAAAGCTCACTGCTTCAGGTAGAATAAATAAACAGATTTATTAGCTGTAAAGATAGATTTTAAGTGATTATAAGTCAAAGCATAACAAGTTGGATTTGGTCAAATGAAGTAAAAGCAAAACACATTCTAAGCTGATCTTAACACTTCCAATGTCTTTACAAATTTAGATGCTTCTCACTACAGACTGGCTGGTTGCTCTTTAGCCAGGCTCTCCCCTTTGATCAGTGCTTCAGTCGCTTGGTATGGTGGTGTCTGTAGATGTAGGTGGGCGAGAGAGAGAGAGAGAGTATGGCAAATGTCTCCCTTTTATCATGTCCTTTCTTCCCTCTTGGCTCCCACCCCCGCACACCCTTCAGAGTCAGGTGAGCATTACCTCATTGCAGTCCAGAACTGACCAAAGGAACGGGGGTGACTCATGCAGAGTCTTAACAGATCCTTTTGTTGCTGCCTAGGCCAGTGTTCTTTGTTCCTGTGAAGCTGGGCTGGGTTTGTCTCATACCTGCCCTGATGAGGTGTGAACTGCCTCTCTGCTCCTGGAGAGTTTTTGCCTGGGCTTAGTTTAAGCCATGAGGATACATTTTCAGCATCATAACTATATACATGAAATTATAATCTATAACATTACTGTAACAATTACTATAACATCACTATAACAACCATGCTCAGTGCTAAAGGAATTGGCGGATGTGCTTGCAGAGCCATTGGCCATTATCTTTGAAAACTCATGGCGATCGGGGGAAGTCCTGGACGACTGGAAAAAGGCAAATGTAGGGCCGATCTTTAAAAAAGGGAAGAAGGAGGATCCTGGGAATTACAGGCTGGTCAGCCTCACCTCAGTCCCCAGAAAAATCATGGAGCAGGTCCTCAAGGAATCAATTCTGAAGCACTTAGACGAGAGGAAAGTGATCAGGAACAGTCAGCATGAATTCACCAAGGGAAAGTCATGCCTGACTAATCTAATTGCCTTCTATGATGAGATAACTAGTTCTGTGGATGAGGGGAAAGCAGTGGACGTGTTATTTCTTGACTTTAGCAAAGCTTTTGACACGGTCTCCCACAGTATTCTTCTCAGCAAGTTAAAGAAGTATGGGCTGGATGGATGCACTACAAGGTGGGTAGAAAATTGGCTAGATTGTCGGGCTCAACGGGTAGTGATCAATGGCTCCATGTCTAGTTGGCAGCTGGTGTCTAGCGGAGTGCCCCAAGGGTCGGTCCTGGGGCCGGTTTTGTTCAATATCTTCATAAATGATCTGGAGGATGGTGTGGATTGCACCCTCAGCAAGTTAGCGGATGACACTAAACTGGGAGGAGTGGTAGATACGCTGGAGGGTAGGGATAGGATACAGAGGGACCTAGACAAATTGTAGGATTGGGCCAAAAGAAGGTTCAACAAGGACAAGTGCAGAGTCCTGCACTTAGGACGGAAGAATCCCATGCACCACTACAGTCTAGGGACCGAATGGCTAGGCAGCAGTTCTGCAGAAAAGGACCTAGGGGTCACAGTGGACGAAAAGCTGGATATGAGTCAACAGTGTGCCCTTGTTGCCAAGAAGGCCAATGGCATTTTGGGCTGAATAAGTAGGGGCATTGCCAGCAGATCGAGGGATGTGATCCTTCCCCTCTATTTGACATTGGTGAGGCCAGATCTGGTGTACTGTGTCCAGTTTTGGGCCCCGCACTACAAGAAGGATGTGGAGAAATTGGAGAGAGTCCAGCGAAGGGCAACAAAAATGATTAGGGATCTGGAACACATGACTTCTGAGGAGAGGCTGAGGGAACTGGGATTGTTTAGTCTACGGAAGAGAAGAATGAGGGGGGATTTGATAGCTGCTTTTAACTACCTGAAAGGTGGATCCAAAGAGGATGGATCTAGACTTTTCAGTGATAGCAGATGACAAGACAAGGAGTAATGGTCTCAAGTTGCAGTGCGGGAGATTTAGGTTGGATATTAGGACAAACTTTTTCACTAGGAGGGTGGTGAAACACTGGAATGTGTTAGCTAGGGAGGTGGTGGAATCCCCTTCCTTAGAAGTTTTTAAGGTCAGGCTTGACAAAGCCCTGGCTGGGATGGTTTAGTTGGGGATTAGTCTTGCTCTGGGCAGGGGGTTGGACTAGATGACCTCCAGAGGTCCCTTCCAACTCTGATATTCTATGATTCATCATGAGCCTTCCGAAAACACCCAACAGGACAAACTTTGCATTGGATACCACACAGTGATTTTACAAGGATGAACGTGGGGATGCTGGGTGTTCCCCTCAGGTACAAAGCGTCACATCCCCCTACCCGACCCTCTGCCCCTTGTCTGACTGGAGGAACATGAAAAAAGACAGACTGTAACTTGGCCTCCAGAGCCCCAGATTGCCTGATAAGGCCACCCCAGGAATTTGGGGACTGTGGAGCTGCATCTGCAGCCTGCCTTCGGGCCCCTACATGAGCCCCAGTACACTCTACAAGCATCTCAGTTTGCTCGGTGCCTCTGTTTCAAGTTTGGAGTTCCCCACATACCCCAGCTCTGTCTCTAGGCCTGTGCACTGCTGCTTCCCTCCAGGCGTCCGTCCACCTGCCACCTACATCCCAGAGCAATTCACACAGCAAGGAAGACAGGTGTCTGTCCGCCTGAGGCATGGGTAGAGCCTGACCCAGAAGGCATGCTCAGGGGTTGGCCCCTGCTGGCTTGGATCCAGTTCAAAATCTGGTTGAGGAGCTTCTGCTGCCCTTATAACTTCTAGCCCAGAGGTTTGAGCACTCGGAGGAGGTGTGGGAGACCCCAGTTCAATTCCCCAGTCTGCCTGATGGGGGCAGAGGGTATGAATAGGGGTCTCCCACCTCTCAGCAGAGTGCTGGGGTTACTCTGACATGGGCTCGGTCAGTCTGCTGTTCCACTGGGAATAACTGATGATTACGGCTACGATTTAGTCATGGAAGTCATGGAATCCGTGACTTCCAGTGACCTCCGTGACTTCAGCGGTGGGGAGCTGCAGGGTACGCTGCTGCCCGCAATGGGGTGCCCCACAGCTCCCAGCCACCGCCGGTGGTGGGGGAACCCCTCAAGCTTGGCTGTGGCAGGGGAACCCTTGAGCTCCCAGTGTCCAGGGAGGAGGGGCGGAGGGGCAACCCCCGAGCTCCTGGCAAGCTCACAGGCGACGGCGGGGGAACCCCTGAGCTCGCTGCCACCGCGGGCCCCGGGAGCTGCTGATGGTGGGGGCACCCCACAGCTCCTGGCCCCCAGGGGCAGCAGAGCACCCCTGGAGCTACAGGCCGCAGGGGTACACCGCAGCCCCCAGCTGCTGCAGGTGGCTCCCTTCAGGCAATGTGGGGATCCCCAGATCCCCATTTTGTCCTGGATATTTTTAGTAGAAGTCACCGACAGGTGACGGGCAAAACAGAAAAATTCACAGAAGCTGTGACCTGTCGGTGACTTCTACTAAAAATACCCAGGACAAAATCTGAGCCTCACTGCTGATGGATGGGAAGAGGGGCCCGGGCACAGGTCTCCCACTTCGTGGGCGTGCCCCCGTCACTGGGCTCACTGTCCTTCTCTGTCCCCCGTGGAACGAGAGGTGAAACCCAGGGCGCCCCTCCCCCATAGCTCAGTGGTCACTTTCCAAAGTGCCGGAGGGCGCTCCACCGCCAGCCCTGCCACGGGCCGTCCCCCACCGCACCCCTTCCCCCAAGGCTCCACCCCTCCGTCAAGTGGGCCACATCCTCGCTCTTCCCCCCTCCCCAGAGCCTCCAGCCTGCACCCTGTGAAACAGCGACTGCGGCAGGTGGGAGGGGGCGATCCCCGGGGCCTGCTGGTGGGCGGGAGGTGCGAGGGAGCTGATGGGGGGCATTTTTTCCCCACGGGTGTCTGTACCTAGGAGAGCATGTTTCTGAGCAGTTCCTCTTCAAATCCTTTCTCCCCACAGGCAGAGGGGGGAATTGAACCTGGGTCTCCCACAGCCCTGCTGAATGCGCTAGAACTGGGTTAGAAGTTACCACCTGGCACCCCCTCCTCTGCCATGGCCATTTTTGTGGTGTGGGCGAGGCCAGCGCCTGTCTCATTCCTACAAAAAATGTCTGCGGCTCAAAAGCCCCCTGACTTGTGCTGATCGCTAAGCAGACTTAGGCCTCTAGTTCGGGGGGGAGGGGGAGCGGGAGGAGGGCTTAGGATGCTCTCCTGTCATTGGCTAGTTTAGGAGCCTTTGCACCTCATTTGCTGGCTTTGTGGATCCCACTTAAGGCACCTGCCTCCCCCATTCAGTGTATAGAGCCTGGCTGCTTAAGTCAGACTGTGGAGATCGCCGTGGGGTGCCTGTGATTTTTCTAGGCACCTAAGAGTTGGTGGCGTGATGCTCAGCATGGCAAGGCCTAAGTCCCTTTGTAGATTTGGGCCAGAGTGCCTACCTCCTTTAACTGCGCTTGTTCCTAAGCCAGACGCAGCAATTTCAAACAAACCGCAACTGGCCAAGCAAAGCTGGGGACCTGCAAATGGCCATGGTGGCCTCCCCCGTAAAACGAGGCCAGAACTAGCCACGGGGGCACCAGCACTGATTTTGAATGGTCAGGTAGAGAGCAGTGGATGTGCTGCACGTACTGCCCTGTGATACAGGCCTCTGCTTCGTGGCTCTGAGGCAGGATATTGCTGCTTAACATTTCATCAAGACTCCCTCTGTCTTGCCCTGGGCACAGATTATTCCTGGATGTTGCAGGTTTGTACATGTCCTGGCAGGAGTTTTAGAGGTCACCTTGGAATTCAGAGGCAGTGATCTCCCTGCAAAACACAGGAACACGTGGCCTACACTGAAGGGGAAGAAGTGAGAACGTTTATGTTTTTTTTAATAATTGACTACAGGGAGTTCTGAGGCAAAGCACTAGAGTTAGGTACAGCACAATATTTTGACTAAAAAATTAGAATGATATAAAATGAATTAAATTGATTAAAAATTGGCTAACTGATAGGTTTCAAAATATAACTATAAAGGGGAAATCGTCATTGAGCAGGTGTGTTTCCAGTGGGGTCCTGTGGGGATCTATTCTTGGACCTACACTCTTCAACATTTTTATCAATGACTTATAAGAAAACATAAAACCATCACGATTAAGTGTGTAGATGACACACAAATTGCGGGAGTGGTAAATAATGAAGAGCCAGCAGGTCACTGATTCAGAGCGATCTCGATTGCTTGGTAAACTGAGCGCAATCAAACAATATGCGTTTTAATATGGCTAAGTGTAAATGTAGACATTGAGGAGCAAAGAGTGCAGGCCGTAGTTCTAGAATGAGGGACACTGCCCTGGGAAGCAGGGACTCGGAAAAAGATTTGGTGGTTGTGGTGGAGAATCAGCTGAACACGAGCTTCCAGTCTGACACTGTGGCCAAAAAAGCGAATGTTAGGCTGGGAGACATAACCTTGAGTAGGAGCAGAGAGGTTGTTTTACCTCTGCATTCAGCACTGGTGTGACTGCTGTGGCACTGTGTCCAAGTCTGGAGTCCACAATTCAAGAAGGATGTTGATAAATTGAAGAGGATTCAGAGAAGAGGCACAATATTGATTAAAGGATTAGAAAACCTGCCTTCTAGTTATAAAGAGCTCACTCTATTTCGTTTAACAAAGAGAAGGTTAAGAGGTGACTTGATCACAGTCTGTAATTTGTTACATGGGCAACAAATATTTAATAATGGGCTCTTCAATCTAGCAGAGAAAGGTCTAACATGATCCAATGGCTGGAAGCTGAAACTAGACAAATTCAAACAGGAAATAAGGCATAAATTCTTAAAGGTGAAAGAAATTAACTACTGGAGCAATTTACCAAGGTGGTGGATTTTCCATCACTGACAGTTTTGAAATCAAGATTGGAGGTTTTTCTAAAAGATCTTCTCCAAAAATTATTTTGGGGCAGTTCTTTGGCCGTTGTTGGACAGGAAATCAGACAAGATGATGGTCCCTTCTGGCCTTGGAATCTATTAATTAAGTCCTGTTTCAACCCAAAGGGCCAAAGTGGGACGAACTTAAGTGGGGCCTAAGTCTTGTCCCTGTAAGTTGTGCCTAGAATTTCTACTGGTGCTGCTGCACTGCAATGAATTTCAGGCAAGACACATTAGGGTCCAAATTCCTTAGCCCCACTAACCATCACCAGAAATTTCCCCACCAGAGGCACTATCAGGTCAGATTTGACCTGCCCAGTGGGGTGTTGTAAAAAAATAACCCCTTCACAATACAAATGGTCTAATGATTTAAACTCCTATAGAAACTATTTGAAAAGAGAACTCAACTCTCCCCCTTGCAACTTCTTCAGCCCTGGGCTTGTGCATGGAAACCGAAAGTTGAAATTAACTAGATATCAAATGAACTGATTCAGTTCATCGCTGGAGCTGAGTGGAATACAGGGTAACCAACAGTGTAAAAAGTGACAAGTGAGTTAGATTTTAAAATGCTTCCCTTTGAATCATCTCAGCGGGGCTCCTGTTTTGCTTTTCAAAATAAGAATAACAAGAATTTTAACCTGGCAGTTTCCCTTTTAAAGCATTGATAAAGGCCTGACAAAAGCATCCTGCCAACAGTGGTTGGTTAAAATCTGGGCTGATACATCTCATGCCATTTCAAAAATTCCTACACAAGACACATTGGCAGCTTAAAGCTAAGTGCATTCCCAGTTAACGCAATCCATCACACTCAATGAGATCACCAGATAAGGTCATATGAACATCCATCCTGACCTAAGCTTGTGTGTCTTCCCTACCATGCATCAGATATCCACACACACTCACTGACTCCACAGCAAACTCCCATTCCAATGCGCAGCCACTCATGGCATACACATCCTGTTACAAGCACACTTCTGCCTTATCTCCAACCAAAGACCTTTAGATATGTGAACAAAACATCGACTTTACCATTACACGTGTGTCTGTAGGGACTATTCAGGGTCTTAACCTTGCTGAGAGCAGGATAAACAAACAGCATAAATAAGACAAATCCCTCTGCAGTTTGTCAAGCCAATCAGTCAGTGCTAACTGCTACTCATGAGAAATGTTTATATGCTGGTTTTTAATCCTGGGAAAATAACATTCAGATAGCCTCTGCTGTGGTGTGTATAGACCATAGAGATCTGCAGCAGTTACAGGCTTCTCGTCAGCTAGGGAGGGTAATGAACAGTGGCAGGGGGATAATTGCTCATCAAGTGAGGAGGGCAAAGCCAGGAGACTTGCCCTTTCCGTGAGCATGTGCTCCCACTTGGGGGTGGGGTGTGGTTGTTGCCCAACCAACGTTTCCAGGCTCATGAAGGCCAGTGTCCCCTCTGATAGCTCAGGAATGCCTCTGCCCTCGCAGGCTGGATTCTGCTCTCCTGCACGCAGCTCCGCAGCAGCAGTATCCTGTTGACGTTGCAGAGCCCCCTGACTTACACCAGCACAGGTGAGAGCAGAATCAAACCCTTTGTTTATGACTTGATTGCACCAGGCTAAGCTTAGTCTAGAGTCCAAGGACATCTCCTAGGAAGCAGAAGCTACGTGCTGCTGTGTGCACTGGGACTTGGGCAACAGAACCCTGAGGGCAGGGTGCTGTGGGGTGGGGGTGAGGTCATACTGCTCCATGCCAGTCAAGGGCATCCAAGGCCTTGGGAGCATGAGCTGGGGAAGGTGCGGCTGTGAGAGGTGTTGGGCTGTCACAAAGCCTCCTTCTTGGCCACCTGCTCAGAATCCATCCTGGAGGGCCAGGGAATTTATTATTATTATTATTATTAATTAATTAATAATAGGGACCTGTCTGGGTCACCACTTCTAGGAAGCAAGACAGGCACTGGTCCCACCATGGTGAATCACCGGCAGGCCAATCGTGAGTGTATTGGACATTTACAGCAACGTGCCCATGTCTGGAGTCCAAGGCTGTGGAGTACTGGCAAACCATCACCAGCCAGGGATCAGAGATGGGGTCTCTGAGCCTGCACTAGGTTCATAAGGCTCTGTGTGCTGGAAACCATTCACCTGGAGTGAATCTTGTGTCTGCAAATAGCTTTGCATCCCTCCGCCTCCTGTCACAGCTATGCAGAGACCTTAAACCAAGAGAACTCTCCATGTGCAAGCCTAGTCGAATGCAGCCCACACTGGTGGTAATTATAATATAATACCTAGGTCTTATCTAGCACTTTTCATCCGCTGCTCTCATAGCACTTCACAAAGGACATGGGTATCATTGGCCCCCTTTTACAGATGGGGGACTGAGGCACAGAAAGGGGAAGCAACTTGCCCAAGGTTACCCAGCAGGCCAGTGGCACAGCCAAGAATAGAATTCAAGTCACCATCTAGTGCTCTGTCCACTAGGTGCCACTGCTTCCCAGCACTAACCCTTTTGTCTCATGTGGTTAGCCAATATTCAGGTTATTTCCATTAGGAGGAAAACTTGATGCCACAAGTCAGATATTTCTCTGGTGCAGTCCTGTTTATTTACAAAGAATGCACACAAAGTCCGGTTTCTCCAAACACAGTAGAAACAAACAGCAGCAGACAGTTTCCTTGCTCACAATTTCCAAGCCTGCCTCTCCAGCAGCACTGTGCCCCCAGGAGCTCTGTCTCTCTGCTCCCTCCCGTGGCCACTCTCATGACTGTTTCTCTTGCTGTCTGCTGGCTTTCTGCCTCTCAGTCACCCACGCAGACATACACAGCTTCGACCAGTCAATCCCCTCCCACTGCATTTGCAATCAGTCCAAGAGAAGCTGTTCAAACCACATAGCTTAGCTTTCTTTGGCTCCACCATGTGGCTTTGTGCTTTGGATGGTAGCTTATTGTTTTCCAGATATTACTACCCAATGGACATTTAATTGCTCCCTCTGTGTAGCCTGAAAGGAAGGTGCTTAGAAGAATACCTATCACCTTTAACCAGGTCTGTGATTGTCTATAGCTCAGCGACCTGCTGGATGGCAGTCATGACACCAGCTCCCATCTCAGCTCTGCCCATCATCCCTCTCTTTGCTTGGCCAAAATTTTGGTAGCCCCAAAATGTCCAGCAGTTTTTAATCTTGACATAACCTCAGCAGCTCCTTTTTCAATGTATCTGGTACCACCAGCTGATACCTGTACCCATCACCCACTGATTTCTCCCATGTTCTATACCATAATTCATCTTTAAGCTCCAAGTTTTCCCATCCTGACCAGCATAGTGAGGAGATACTAGATGCTCTAAGGTGGCTGCGTTTCCAGTTGCTTTCCCAGTCACACACTATTCTGAATTCAGGGCCATCTCTTTGGGAAGTTTTTCACTGCTCTGGAGTTCATTCCTGCACCCTACATCCACTGTCCCAGGGATGAAGCAGGAACATTTTCACTTTGAGGAGCAAAGAGAGTGAGGCAAGGCTAATCTCTCACTGAGCACACACTTTCCCTTTACTGGCCAGTTCCTTGTTCTCCGGCTAAGGGCAGTGTTTGCAATTAGCCTCTCAAGAAGGCCAGCTGGACAAGGCATCAGCATTCCCATGATTGTGTCGAGGCCTGTGTGTGATTGTGAAATCACATCATTGCTGGGTCTCCAGTCACCTGGAAAGTGGCCCCTCAAGACTCCTAAATCTAAAGAGCCATTGAAAGCATGCCTGGTCTGGCCTGACCACAGGAGTTAAGTTCTCCTGGACAGCGAGTGGTGGAAATGTTGTAATCGTTGCCAGGCATTCCTTCAATTGGTGCAATAATTTCTTCCAAGAGAATTTAGTCTTTTGCTGTGATAAGCCACTACCGTCTCCTGTCTTTTGTGTTTTTGTATCAATACCACCCCCAACTCAAAAGCGCTAGCATCTGTGTCCAATATGAAAGAGGTTTTGCAACATGGCTAAGCTAAGACAGGAGCAGTCACAAGAGCCTTTTTTGGCTCTGCAAATGCCAGATCACACTGTGCTGACCGCTGGAATGGTTTCCCTTTCTCACCCGCCCTATGCAGCAGCTTTACTATATTGGCAAACTCACAAATAAACCTTCTGTAATAGGAGCAGAGTCCTGTCAAACTCAGCACGTCTAGGAGTGGCTGAGGAGTTGGCTGTTCTGTACAGCCTTGATTTTCTTTTTGTCAGTGGAAATTCTCACCTCACCAGTTGGGTGCCTGAGGTAGGCTACCTCTTCTTGGAACAACTTCGGTTTTGGGGTTTATTTCAGTTGATCAGCTTCAAGCCTGTAACAGACCATTTGTAAATGTACCAGGTCCTGTTCACAGGTTTCAGCAGCACCAGGATGTCATGTAGAGTCTAGGTGTAGCAGGCAGGCTGGGAGGAACCTGCCCTGTCACACTCGCCATTAGCTTCTCAGATGTGTGTGCTGCTTTACACACACCAAAGCCATCACCTTGTATTGCCACAGGCCCGCCCTGCTGTGTGGGCAGGTTGTTCCTTCTCTTTTGGATCCATTTCCACATGCCAGCACCCACTGCTAAGATCCAGTGTGGGAAAACCAGACTGAACCTGCTACAGTGTCCAGGGTATCACCTATTCGTGGTAATGGACAAGAATCCTTTAAAGTGACTTCATTTCATTTTCTATGGCCCACACAGCATCTGGTGCTGCCACCCTGTTCTTACCCATCCCTCTGGTGAGCCCAAGGGCTGACTGAAGGCTCTCGTATGCGTTCCGGAGACATTTTCTGGATGGCCTGTAATGCCTCTTCCCACTTCCCAACTGGTGAGCTGGTTTCCTCCAATGCACTACAGCCTATGTCTTTGGTGGATCAGGAGAACAGCTCCTGATTCCTAACTGGAAAGTCCCTTAGGTCAAGGTATGTCTGCCCTGCAATTAGACACCTGCGGCTGGCCCGTGCCAGCCAGCTTGGGCTAAGAGGCTGTTCAATTGCTGTGTAGATGTTCTGGCTGCAGCCTGAGCTCTGGGACCCCTCCATCTCTCCGGGTCCTCGAGCCCAAGCTCCAGCCTGAGCCCAAATGTCTACACTGCAATTAAACAGCTCCTTAGCCTGGGCCCTGTAGTCCAAGTCCGCTGGCACGAGCCAGCAGCCACAGGCGTTAATTGCAGTGCAGACAGACCCATAGGCCGTTCGGCTGTGTCTCATTGAAATGCACAGCACAGCACTGAAACAATTCCAGTGGAAGCGCTCGGAGCTTGCCTCTCCGCTGTGTACTTCCCCCAGTGCCGGTGTTTACCAGACTCACCGTTCACAGGTAGCGACTGTGGTTCCTTTTCAGCTATTTTCTGTTTGTCAGAAACATTTAGCAAACAAATGGGGATCAGTGCCAGCTTCAGAGCCACAAGAACTTAAACAGCTAAGATTCCCCAGGACCCTGGATCTCAAATCAGGGCCCAACCACTCCCCATCTTTCCTTGCTGGGAAGCTACCGCAGCATGTAGCGGTTATCATGATTTCTGCCCCTGGAGGCAGGACAGCTCATTCACTGCAAACCAATTACCTACAAACTTGTCTCACCCGGGCCACATCCGTAAAGGGAATTTGCACAGACAGCATTTGTAAGGGTATGTCTACACTACGGAATAAGGTCGAATTTATAGAAGTCGGTTTTTTAGAAATCGGTTTTATAAATTCAAGTGTGTGTGTCCCCACAGTAAATGCTCTAAGTGCATTAAGTGCATTAACTCGGCGGAGCGCTTCCACAGTACCGAGGCAAGCGTCGACTTCCGGAGCGTTGCACTGTGGGTAGCTATCCCACAGTTCCCGCAGTCTCCGCTGCCCATTGGAATTCTGGGTTGAGATCCCAATGCCTGATGGGGCTAAAACATTGTCGCGGGTGGTTCTGGGTACATATCGTCAGCCTCCCGTTCCCTCCCTCCCCCCGTGAAAGCAAGGGCAGACAATCATTTCGCGCCTTTTTTCCTGAGTTACCTGTGCAGACGCCATACCATGGCAAGCATGGAGCCCGCTCAGGTAACCGTCACCCTATGTCTCCTGGGTGCTGGCAGACGCGGTACGGCATTGCTACACAGTAGCAGCAACCCCTTGCCTTGTGGCAGCAGACGGTACAGTACGACTGGTAGCCGTCATCGTCATGTCTGAGGTGCTCCTGGTCGCCTCTGTGAGGTCGATCAGGAGCGCCTGGGCAGACATGGGCACAGGGACTAAATTTGGAGTGACTTGACTAGGTCATTCTCTTTAGTCCTGCAGTCAGTCCTATTGAACCGTCTTATGGTGAGCGGGCAGGCGATACGGACTGCTAGCAGTCGTGCTGTACCATCTTCTGCCGAGCAGTCATGAGATGTGGATGGCATGCAGTCCGTCTGCTGCCAGCCAAAGATGTAAAAGATAGATGGAGTGGGTCAAAACAAGAAATAGACCAGATTTGTTTTGTACTCATTTGCTTCCCCCCCCTCCCCTGTCTAGGGGACTCATTCTTCTAGATCACACTGCAGTCAAGGTGCAGCGAGGTAAATCTAGCCATGTATCAATCAGAGGCCAGGCTAACCTTCTTGCTCCAATAAGGACAATAACTTAGGTGCACCATTTCTTATTGGAACCCTCTGTGAAGTCCTGCCTGAAATACTCCTTGATGTAAAGCCACCCCCTTTGTTGATTTTAGCTCCCTGAAGCCAACCCTGTAAGCGCCCCTCCCAGCGTCAGAGCAATGGCAAACAATCGGGCATCTGAGAGTGCTGTCCAGAGCAGTCACAATGGAGCGCTCTGATGGGGCTAAAACATTGTCGCGGGTGGTTCTGGGTACGTGTCGTCAGGCCCCCGTTCCCTCCCTCCCTCCGTGAAAGCAAGGGCAGACAATCATTTCGCGCCTTTTTTCCTGAGTTACCTGTGCAGACGCCATACCACAGCAAGCATGGAGCCCGCTCAGGTAACCGTCACCCTATGTCTCCTGGGTGCTGGCAGACGCGGTACGGCTTTGCTGCACAGTAGCAGCAACCCCTTGCCTTCTGGCAGCAGACGGTGCAATACGACTGGTAGTCGTCCTCATCGTGTCCGAGGTGCTCCTGGCCGCGTCGGCTGGGAGCGCCTGGGCAGACATGGGCGCAGGGACTAAATTTGGAGTGACTTGACCAGGTCATTCTCTTTAGTCCTGCAGTCAGTCCTATTGAACCGTCTTATGGTGAGCAGGCAGGCGATACGGACTGCTAGCAGTCGTACTGTACCATCTTCTGCCAGGCAGGCAAGAGATGAGGATTGCTAGCAGTCGTATTGCACCATCTTCTGCCAGGCAGGCAAGAGATGGGGATGGCTAGCAGGCGTACTGTACCATCTTCTGCCAAGCAGCCATGAGATGTGGATGGCATGCAGTCCTTCTGCACCGTCTGCTGCCAGCCAAAGATGTAAAAGATAGATGGAGTGGGTCAAAACAAGAAATAGACCAGATTTGTTTTGTACTCATTTGCCTCCTCCCCTGTCTAGGGGACTCATTCCTCTAGGTCACACTGCAGTCACTCACAGAGAAGGTGCAGCGAGGTAAATCTAGCCATGTATCAATCAGAGGCCAGGCTAACCTCCTTGTTCCAATAACAACGATAACTTAGGTGCACCATTTCTTATTGGAACCCTCCGTGCAGTCCTGCCTGAAATACTCCTTGATGTACAGGCACCCCCTTTGTTGATTTTAGCTCCCTGAAGCCAACCCTGTAAGCCGTGTCATCAGTCGCCCCTCCCTCCGTCAGAGCAACGGCAGACAATCGTTCCGCGCCTTTTTTCTGTGCGGACGCCATACCACGGCAAGCATGGAGCCCGCTCAGCTCACTTTGGCAATTAGGAGCACATTAACCACCACACGCATTATTCAGCAGTATATGCAGCACCAGAACATGGCAACGCGATACCGGGCGAGGAGGCGACGTCAGCGCGGTCCCGTGAGTGATCAGGACATGGACACAGATTTCTCTGAAAGCATGGGCCCTGCCAATGCATGCATCATGGTGCTAATGGGGCAGGTTCATGCTGTGGAACGCCGATTCTGGGCTCGGGAAACAAGCACAGACTGGTGGGACCGCATAGTGTTGCAGGTCTGGGACGATTCCCAGTGGCTACGAAACTTTCGCATGCGTAAGGGCACTTTCATGGAACTTTGTGACTTGCTTTCCCCTGTCCTGAAGCGCATGAATACCAAGATGAGAGCAGCCCTCACAGTTGAGAAGCGAGTGGCGATAGCCCTGTGGAAGCTTGCAACGCCAGACAGCTACCGGTCAGTTGGGAATCAATTTGGAGTGGGCAAATCTACTGTGGGGGCTGCTGTGATGCAAGTAGCCCACGCAATCAAAGATCTGCTGATATCAAGGGTAGTGACCCTGGGAAATGTGCAGGTCATAGTGGATGGCTTTGCTGCAATGGGATTCCCTAACTGTGGTGGGGCTATAGATGGAACCCATATCCCTATCTTGGCACCGGAGCACCAAGCCGCCGAGTACATAAACCGCAAGGGGCACTTTTCAATAGTGCTGCAAGCACTGGTGGATCACAAGGGACGTTTCACCAACATCAACGTGGGATGGCCGGGAAAGGTGCATGATGCTCGCATCTTCAGGAACTCTGGTCTGTTTCAAAAGCTGCAGGAAGGGACTTTATTCCCAGACCAGAAAATAACTGTTGGGGATGTTGAAATGCCTATAGTTATCCTTGGGGACCCAGCCTACCCCTTAATGCCATGGCTCATGAAGCCGTACACAGGCAGCCTGGACAGTAGTCAGGAGCTGTTCAACTACAGGCTGAGCAAGTGCAGAATGGTGGTAGAATGTGCATTTGGACGTTTAAAGGCGCGCTGGCGCAGTTTATTGACTCGCTTAGACCTCAGCGAAACCAATATTCCTACTGTTATTACTGCTTGCTGTGTGCTCCACAATATCTGTGAGAGTAAGGGGGAGACGTTTATGGCGGGGTGGGAGGTTGAGGCAAATCGCCTGGCTGCTGGTTACGCGCAGCCAGACACCAGGGCGGTTAGAAGAGCACAGGAGGGCGCGGTACGCATCAGAGAAGCTTTGAAAAACAGTTTCATGACTGGCCAGGCTACGGTGTAAAAGTTCTGTTTGTTTCTCCTTGATGAACCCCCCCGCCCCTTGGTTCACTCTACTTCCCTGTAAGCTAACCACCCTCCCCTCCTCCCTTTAATCATTGCTTGCAGAGCCAATAAAGTCATTGCTGCTTCACAGTCATGCATTCGTTATTCATTCATCACACAAATAGGGGGATGACTACCAAGGTATCCCAGGAGGGGTGGTGGAGGAGGGAAGGAAAATGCCACACAGCACTTTAAGCACAGCACTTTAAAAGTTTACAACTTTAAAATTTATTGAATGACAGCCTTCTTTTTTTTGGGCAATCCTCTGTGGGGGAGTGGCTGGTTGGCCGGAGGCCTCCCCACCGTGTTCTTGGGCGTCTGGGTGTGGAGGCTATGGAACTTGGGGAGGAGGGCGGTTGGTTACAGAGGGGCTGCAGTGGCAGTCTGTGCTCCAGCTGCCTTTGCTGCAGCTCAACCATACACTGGAGCATACTGGTTTGGTCCTGCAGCAGCCTCAGCATTGAATCCTGCCTCCTCTCATCACGCTGCCGCCACCTTTGAGCTTCAGCCCTGTCTTCAGCCCGCCACTTACTCTCTTCAGCCCGCCACTTACTCTCTTCAGCCCTCCACCTCTCCTCCCGGTCATTTTGTGCTTTCCTGCACTCTGACATTATTTGCCTCCACGCATTCGTCTGTGCTCTGTCAGTGTGGGAGGACAGCATGAGCTCGGAGAACATTTCATCGCGAGTGCGTTTTTTTTTCTTTCTAAGCTTCACTAGCCTCTGGGAAGGAGAAGATCCTGTGATCATTGAAACACATGCAGCTGGTGGAGAAAAAAAAAGGGACAGCGGTATTTAAAAAGACACATTTTATAAAACAGTGGCTACACTCTTTCAGGGTAAACCTTGAAAGTTAACATTACATACATAGCACATGTGCTTTCGTTACAAGGTCACATTTTGCCTCCTCCCACCGCGTGAACGGATTTTGGTTGAATGCCAGCAAACATACACTGCAATGCTTTGTTCTACAGTGATTCCCCAGTACGTGTTGCTGGCCTGGAGTGGTAAAGTGTCCTACCATGAAGGACGAAATAAGGCTGCCCTCCCCAGAAACCTTTTGCAAAGGCAGAACCGCAAATGCCAGGGCAAAGTAATCCTTTCACATGCTTGCTTTTAAACCATGTATAGCATTTTAAAAGGTACACTCACCAGAGGTCCCTTCTCCGCCTGCTGAGTCCAGGAGGCAGCCTTGGGTGGGTTCGGGGGGTACTGGCTCCAGGTCTAGGGTGAGAAACAGTTCCTGGCTGTCGGGAAAACCGGTTTCTCCGCTTGCTTGCTGTGAGCTATCTACAACCTCCTCATCATCATCTTCTTCGTCCCCAAAACCTACTTCTGTATTGCCTCCATCTCCATTGAAGGAGTCAAACAACACGGCTGGGGTAGTGGTGGCTGAACCCCCTAAAATGGCATGCAGCTCATCATAGAAGCGGCATGTTTGGGGCTCTGACCCAGAGCGGCCGTTCGCCTCTCTGGTTTTCTGGTAGGCTTGCCTCAGCTCCTTCAGTTTCACGCGGCACTGCTTCGGGTCCCTGTTATGGCCTCTGTCCTTCATGCCCTGGGAGATTTTCAGAAAGGTTTTGGCATTTCGAAAACTGGAACGGAGTTCTGATAGCACGGATTCCTCTCCCCAAACAGCGATCAGATCCCGTACCTCCCGTTCAGTCCATGCTGGAGCTCTTTTGCGATTCTGGGACTCCATCATGGTCACCTCTGCTGATGAGCTCTGCATGGTCACCTGCAGCTTGCCACGCTGGCCAAACAGGAAATGAGATTCAAAAGTTCGCGGTTCTTTTCCTGTCTACCTGGCCAGTGCATCTGAGTTGAGAGCGCTGTCCAGAGCGGTCAGAATGGAGCACTCTGGGATAGCTCCCGGAGGCCAATACCATCGAATTGTGTCCACAGTACCCCAAATTCGAGCCGGCAACGTCGATTTAAGCGCTAATCCACTTGTCAGGGGTGGAGTAAGGAAATCGATTTTAAGAGCCCTTTAAGTCGAAATAAAGGGCTTCATTGTGTGGACGGGTGCAGGTTTAAATCGATTTAACGCTGCTAAATTCGATCTAAAGTCCTAGTGTAGACCAGGGCTAAGACACCTTCCCTGACCCTGACTATACAGTCCTTAGCCATCATGAAAGCCAAATTAATTATTAGCTCATCTGCATCTCAGCTACCCCGATGTCTTGCTTGAATTCCAGTCTTCATTCCCAATTTCCCCATTGTGCGGGGATGCCCATTCCCCAGTCATGGCTCCAGCTGAGCCCAAGGGGGCAGCTGGTAAAGGGTCTGGAGGATGACCCCGTGGCTGGGGTGGTCCAAAAGTCCTGCTGTTGATCACGTGGGTTGCTGGAGCTGCTCGGTTAGAGGGGAGTAGGCAGGCTCTGACCCTGCCTGAGGCCAGCAGCTACTACCCAGCTGTGGGCACACACACAGCCAGGGCATGCCACAAGCACCGGGTGTGCCTCAGCAGCAGTCCCCTGGCAGCTCAGCATTGAGGGCCTCCAGAGTCCCCTCCCTGGAAAGACAGTGGATAGCATGGAGTCTCACTCTCAAGGGTGGGGTGAGGGGAAAGTGAGGACAAGTGAGGGCTCCTCAGGGGCTGGAGGGGGATACCTAGGAGTCCTCTATCATGGATCTTCTGAGAGACCCCTACTATCCCCCCTGCCCCACACTCCTCCTGGGAGTGAGATGGATCCATGGTCACTACTCCCCAGGATGTGTGATACTGGAGCAGCCAAACTGCTGCCATTCTGCTCCACCCCTGCATGTCCCTGGCTACAGTGTCAGTTCCGTAGGGAAATGCCCTGCTGATAAAACCTGCTCCCCTGGGACTGATTGCACTGGGATCAAGAGCTCTGCAGTGCAGGTAAGAGCTGGGGCTGAAGTCCAGAGCTTGTCAAGTCCTTGGGAGCTGGTTCCAGCCTTCGCTCTGCAGCACAGCCCCTCCAGCAGCTGTGTCAGCTCCCAGCTGCACACCTGCCCCGGGGCAGAGGCTCAGGAGATGCCTGCGCGGCTGCTCCTCTTGGTTCTGGTGCTCTCTGGTAAGTTCCCCTTGCGGACGCAGCACTTCCCAGCTGGACATTGCTGGGAGAGGGCAGGGAACAACCCATCACTTGCTAGTTCAGATTCAACCTCCACATCTAACTTCTCTGTGTCCCATTTTGGGGGACTGTAAACTCCTGCCGTGCCAGGGCTTTAAGGAGACATTTTGCCCTTAAACAAGAAGCTGAGGCAAGATTGGCTTTGATCATGCCACATGTTAGTTCCCTTGGACTGAGTTGCCAGAGAGCAGAAAGTACGTTGAGCCTTGGATGACTCCACACTAAAGGAAGGAGAGTTCTCTAGTGGTTAGAGCATGAGGCTGGCACGCTGCGAACCTAACTTCTATTCCCAGCTTTGCCACTGATTCCCTGGATGACCTTGGGCAAGTCACTGCCTCGCTCTGTGCCTCAGTTTCCCCTTTGTCATGTCTCTTTAGATTGGGCTCTTCAGCACAGGGTCTAGTTTCTCACTCGGTGTTTGTACAGTATCTAGCACAATGGGACCCTGAGCTCAGGTGGCGCCTCCAGGCACTAGAGCTGAGTGAACAGGAACAGACTGATTTAATCAGAATGTTCCTGGGAGATTACTGATCTGGTTTCTTTCAGCTGTATCGTGTGGACATGTTTAATATAATAGATCAGTTCCTGTTGTTCTGTTATTAGTTAGGTGCATTTCCCTAGCACCTAGGAGCCTTCGTCCTGGGCCAGGAACCCTTTGTGCAAGGTGCTGTGCAAACACAGACCCAAAAGATTTTCCCCACTCTAAAGAGCTTCACACCAAATCGAACAGAGAACATGCAGCTGGATGATAAAGTCTAAAGGAAAAAAAATGATCAAATCAAAACAAAACCAGACTCCTGGCAACTCTAGGTGGAGGGTCCAGGGCTCCCCACAATAGCCTTGGCTCCCTGGGCAGCTCTTACCATGGCCCTGCTGGCTCCAGCTTCTGGCTTGGTCACTACTCCCATGGTCACTACAAACTGGGAAGGGGAGGAGCAGAGGCAAGGTACAATGGTGATGGAGGTGTGAGGGGCTCAAATGTTCTTTGTGCCCAGGGCCCCAATAAATCTTAATGTGCCTCTGTCAAGGGAAGTGGATTTCAAACCTGAGTGTTAGGTCCATCTTTTCCAGGTTTGGATGTGAATGCTGATTGGAAGCCAGTGATGCCATTCAAACATCTGTAATATCAGCATTGCTCAGGCTCTGACTCTTCCTTGGGTGCATGTTCATTTTATGACAAGAGCAAGCCCCCGGGGCATTGATACAGAGGTTATTGGACACCTGAGTGATCACTAACTATTAGAGCTATACCGAGGCCAGAAATGCCCATTCACAAAGGATTCTAAAATATGGCTTAATTCAGAATTGGAATGAAACTGCACAATATTGAAATTCTCCATGAAGGAAAATTCTAAAAAAAAAATTGTTTCAATTTTAACTTTTTTCAAGTTTGGTATTCTATTATTATGAATTACAGATAGTGTATTGACCTATAGTATATAACTAAATAGAAAATCAAACTGAAACAAAAAGTTATTTCAAAATGAAAAATGGAAATGGTTCATTCTGACAACTTCACCTAAAGTTAATGCCCAGAAAGATACAGGGACAAATTATTAAACAATCGATTTGTAAGGATAACAGGGTTATAAGGAACAGCCAGCATGGATTTGTCAAGAACAAATCATGCCAAACTAACTCAATTTCCTTCTTCGACAGGGTTACTGGATGTGGATGGAGGGGGAGGGGAAGCAGTAGACATGCTATAGCTTGATTTTAGTAAGGCTTTTGATACAGTCCCACATGACATTCTCATAAGCAAATTTGGGAATCATAGAGTCATAGAATCATAGAATACCAGGATTGGAAGGGACCTCAGGAGGTCATCTAGTCCAACCCCCTGCTCAAAGCAGGACCAATCCCCAACTAAATCATCCCAGCCAGGGCTTTGTCAAGCCTGACCTTAAAAACTTCTAAGGAAGGAGCTTCCACCACCTCCCTAGGTAACCCATTCCAGTGTTTCACCACCCTCCTAATGAAAAAGTTTTTCCTAATATCCAACCTAAACCTCCCCCACTGCAACTTGAGACCATTACTCCTCGTTCTGTCATCTGCTACCACTGAGAACAGTTTAGATCCATCCTCTTTGGAACCCCCTTTCAGGTAGTTGAAAGCAGCTATCAAATCCCCCTTCATTCTTCTCTTCCTCACACTACACAATCCCAGTTTCCTCAGCCTTTCCTCATAAGTCATGTGTTCCAGCCCCCTAATCATTTTTGTTGCCCTCCACTGGACTCTTTCCAATTTTTCCACATCCTTCTTGAAGTGTGGGGCCCAAAACTGGATACAGTACTCCAGATGAGGCCTCACCAATGTCGAATAGAGGGGATCGATCACGTCCCTTGATCTGCTGGCAACGCCCCTACTTATACAGCCCAAAATGCCATTAGCCTTCTTGGCAACAGGGGCACACTCATATCCAGCTTCTCGTCCACTGAAACCCCGAGGTCCTTTTCTGCAGAACTGCTGCCTAGCCACTCGGTCCGTAGTCTGTAGCGGTGGATGGGATTCTTTTGACCTAAGTGCAGGACTCTGCACTTGTCCTTGTTGAACCTCATCAGATTTCTTTTGGCCCAATCCTCTATTTTGTCTAGGGCCCTCTGTCTCCTATCCCTACCCTCCAGCGTATCTACCTCTTCTCCCAGTTTAGTGTCATCTGCAAACTTGCTGAGGGTGCAATCCACGCCATCCTCCAGATCATTAATGAAGATATTGAACAAAACCGGCCCCAGGACCAACCCTTGGGGCACTCCGCTTGATACCGTCTGCCAACTAGACATGGAGCCATTGATCACTACCCGTTGAGCCCGACAGTCTAGCCAGCTTTCTATCCAAATGGAGATGTGGTCTAGATGAAATGACTATAATGTAGATGCAAGACTGGTTGAAAAACCACATTCAAAGAGTAGTTATCAGTAGTTCACTATCAAACTGGAATGAAGTATCTAGTGGAATCAGTCCTGGGTCTGATACTATTCAATATTTTAGTTAATGATTAGGATAATGGATTGGAAAGTGTGCTTATGACATCTGTGGATGACACCAAGCTAGGAGGGGTTGCAAACACTTTGAAGGACAGGGTTAGAATTCAGAACTGGAGAATTGGTCTGAAAGCAACCGGAAGAAATTCAGTGAAGACAAGTGCAAAAGTACTTCAGTTAGGAAGGAAAACTCAAATGCAGAACTACAAAATGGGGAAGAGCTGTCAAAGTGGTAGCATTGTTGAAAAGGCTCTGGGGATTATAGTTTATCACAAATGGAATGAGAGTCACCAATGTGATGCCATTGTGAAAAGGACTAACATAATTCTGGGTGTATTAACAGGAGTGTCGTATGTAAGGCACAGGCAATAACTGTGCCACTCTACTTGGGCCTGGCGAGGCCTCAGCTGGATTCTGTGTCTAATTCTGGGCGCTGCACTAAGAAATATGTAGACAAATGGAGGGAGTCCAGAGGAGAGCAATAAAAAAGATAAAAGGTTTAGAAAACCTGCTCTGTGAGGAAATGTTACAAAAACTGGGCCTGTTTAGTCTTGAGAAGACTGAGGGCTTGTCTACACTTTCCGGGGGATCGACACGGCGATTGATGCGTTGGCGGTCGATTTAACAGATCTAGTGAAGACCCGCTAAATTGACCGCAGATCGCTCTCCAGTCGACTCCTGTACTCCATCAGATCGAGAAGAGTAAGACGCTCTCCCATCGACATCACGTAGTGTGGACCCTGCAGTAAGTAGATCTAAGCTACATCACTCGTCATGTCACTCAAATTGCATAGCTTCGATCGACTTTTCCCTTTAGTGTAGACAAGGCCTGAGAGGGGACCTGATAGCAGTCTTCAGGTATGGTAAAGGCTTTTATAAAGAGGCTAGTGATCAATTGTTCTCCATGTGCACCAAGGCAGGTTGTGGTACCCCCGTCACTGGAGGTTTATAAGAACAGACTGGACAAACATCTGTCAGGGATGGTCCAGGTTTCCTTGCTTCTGTCTCAGTGCAGGGGGCTGGACTAGATGGCCTCTCTAGATCCCTTCCAGCCGGACATGTCTATGATTCTATGACAATGTCAAAATGGGACATTTCAACAGTGTTAGGACTTTTTTTTCTGGTTTTCTTCCAAGGTGAAATTCCAGAGCACTCAATGAGTGGAGTGTTCCACTGGTAACAGACTCCCATTCCGATGGAATATGGTTCTGTCAAAGCTCTTCTGAACAGCTCTATTAGCTACGGCGCTGTAGGAGCCATCCAAGGTGTGGACTATATTGCCCAGCACTGCATGGCCTCTTGGGCTGCATGGTTCTATATGGCTCTGCCAGGGACATTCCTTCACCTGGAGAAACCTATCAGACAGAGATGTGAGCTCTGCCCAGACGGTGCCAGCTGTCACTGAGACAGGCCTAGTGGAAGGGATTATGGGATAAAGCACATTCTGAATCAGGTTTGAAAGAATTCAGGGAGGGGAAATTGTTACATTCCATTTCTGGCACATTCCCATAAACATGTTGGTTCAATTGCCTAGGATTTGGTTAAAATACAATAATATTGTGATGCTGGCAGACCAGGTGCCAGTTCATGTCAAAGCCCCAGGCCTCACTGCATGCTCACAAATGCATGGCTGGAAGCCAGGCCCATTCACTTGTGTATTAGTATTGTATTGTATTGTATTGTGTATTAGTATTAGTATTGATCAAAGTGATTGTTAAATGTATAAGAGTGCATTTAAACTTCATGAAAATGAATGGGACATTAAATGCATTGTTTTCACTTATCTTGTATCCCGTTATAATGTAATAGCAAACATCTACATTGTGTACACCTCTGTAACTAAGTAACCCCTCAAACGAGAAAGAGGCCTTGTGGAATGCAAATGAAGAACTCTAACAGAAAAGTGCTAATTTCAAATCAGGTTGTCATTCTGTGTGATGATCAGAGATCAAAGACTTAAAATGCATTCCTCACTCTCTGTCCTCAGAGAAAGAGCCCACCAGGGTAGTGACCCTGTCAGCTTGTTTTCTGTCAGAAAAAGCTATAAGAATGGATTCAGGGAAAGATCTTTCATGTCTGGACTGTTTGGACTCTTACAGGGAAGTGTACTGGGTGCAAAGCAGAGATTCCCCAGAGACAACCTAGGTACCCTGAAAGACTTTTGGGAAACTGGCAGTTTATTACATCACTGACACCTTTTGGAGTTACAAACTGTGACTCACCTGTGCATATATTTTACCTGCTTTAACCTCAATAACTCTCATTTCCCTTTCTTAGCTAATAAACCTATAGTTAGTTTACTATAGAATTGGGTGCCAGCCTTGTCTTTGGTGTAAGATCTGGAGTACCAGCTGACCTGGGGTAAGTGACTGGTCTCTGGAGACTGGGAGCAACCTGATGTTGGTGTGATTTTTGACATGACCATTTATTACAAAGTCCAGTTTGTCTGGGTGACAGGATAGACTGGTAGGGTTACCAACTTTCTGATTGCAGAAAACCGAACACCCTTGCCCCGCCTGCTACCCCATTCCTTCCACGAGGCCCCACCCCTTGCTTACTCGATCCCCCCTCCCTCCATCTCTTGCTGTCCCCCACCCTCACTCACTACTTTTGCCAGGCTGGGGCAGAGGGTTGGAGTGTGGGAGAGGGTGAGGGCTTCGGCTGGGGGTGTGGGCTCTGGGATGGGGCCAGGGATGAGGGGTTTGGGGTGCAGGAGGGGGCTCCAGGCTGGGGCCAAGGGGTTCGGAGTGTGGGAGGGGATGCGGGGTGCAAGCTCTGGGAGGCTGCGGGAGGGGATTCCGACCTGGGGTTGGGGTGTGGGAGGGAGTGCAGGGTGCAGGCTCCGGCTGGGCGGTGCTTACCTCAGGCGGCTCCGGAAGTGGTGACATGTCTCTCTGACTCATAGGTGTAGGGGTGGCTACAGGGGCTCCAATTGCTGCCCCCACTCGCAGGCCCTTTCCCCGCAGCTCCCATTGGCCATGGTTCCTGGCCAATGGGTGCTGTGGAGTTGGCGCTCGGGGTGGGGCAGGAGCTCCCGGCGACCCCTGCGCCTAGGTGCTGGACATGCCGGACACTTCTGGGAGCCACACGGAGCCAGGGCAGGCAGGGACTAGCCTTTTAGCGGCCCAGTTAGCAGTGCTGACTGGAGCCGCCAGGGTCCCTCTTTGACCGGGAGTTCCGGTCAAAAACCGGATGCTTGGCAACCCTATAGAGTGGAGAGTCCAAAGGGACTGTCTGTGACTCCATGGTAAGACTGGTAGAGTGATCGAGGAGTTCACATTTGTTAGAATTATAGGCCACATCACCAGCTTGGGGAGTCTTGCGTTTTCTGACAGTCTGCCCTGAGGTGGGCACTCATGGTCATGAGCCACTCCAGACAGCATGACAAATATTCAATTAAATGACAGGTTTCAGAGTAACAGCCGTGTTAGTCTGTATTCGCAAAAAGAAAAGGAGTACTTGTGGCACCTTAGAGACTAACCAATTTATTTGAGCATGAGCTTTCGTGAGCTACAGCTCACTTCATCAGATGCATACCGTGGAAACTGCAGCAGACTTTATATACACACAGAGAACATGAAACAATACCTCCTCCCACCCCACTGTCCTGCTGGTAATAGCTTATCTAAAGTGATCATCAAGTTGGGCCATTTCCAGCACAAATCCAGGTTTTCTCGCCCTCCACCCCCCCCACACAAATTCACTCTCCTGCTGGTGATAGCCCATCCAAAGTGACAACTCTCCACACAATGTGCATGACAATCAAGTTGGGCCATTTCCTGCACAAATCCAGGTTCTCTCACCCCCCCACCCCCCTCCCAAAAACCACACACACAAACTCACTATCCCGCTGGCAATAGCTCATCCAAAGTGACCACTCTCCCCACAATGCGCATGATAATCAAGGTGGGCCACCCCCAGCACAAATCCAGGCCTTCTCACCCCCCACACCTCCATACACACACAAACTCACTTTCCTGCTGGCAATAGCTCATCCAAACTGACCACTCTCAAAGTTTAAATCCAAGTTAAACCAGAACATCCGGGGGGCGGGGGGGGGGTAGGAAAAAACAAGGGGAAATAGGCTACCTTGCATAATGACTTAGCCACTCCCAGTCTCTATTTAAGCCTAAATTAATAGTATCCAATTTGCAAATGAATTCCAATTCAGCAGTTTCTCTCTGGAGTCTGGATTTGAAGGTTTTTTGTTTTAAGATAGCGACCTTCATGTCTGTGATTGCGTGACCAGAGAGATTGAAGTGTTGTCCGACTGGTTTATGAATGTTATAATTCTTGACATCTGATTTGTGTCCATTTATTCTTTTACGTAGAGACTGTCCAGTTTGACCAATGTAAATGGCAGAGGGGCATTGCTGGCACATGATGGCATAGATCACATTGGTGGATGTGCAGGTGAACGAGCCTCTGATAGTGTGGCTGATGTTATTAGGCCCTGTGATGGTGTCCCCTGAATAGATATGTGGGCACAGTTGGCAACGGGCTTTGTTGCAAGGATAAGTTCCTGGGTCAGTGGTTCTGTTGTGTGGTATGTGGTTGTTGGTGAGTATTTGCTTCAGGTTGCGGGGCTGTCTGTAGGCAAGGACTGGCCTGTCTCCCAAGATTTGTGAGAGTGTTGGGTCATCCTTTAGGATAGGCTGTAGATCCTTAATAATGCGTTGGAGGGGTTTTAGCTGGGGGCTGAAGGTGACGGCGAGTGGCGTTCTGTTATTTTCTTTGTTAGGCCTGTCCTGTAGTAGGTAACTTCTGGGAACTCTTCTGGCTCTATCAATCTGTTTCTTTACTTCCGCAGGTGGGTATTGTAGTTGTAAGAAAGCTTGACAGAGATCTTGTAGGTGTTTGTCTCTGTCTGAGGGGTTGGAGCAAATGCGGTTGTATCGCAGAGCTTGGCTGTAGACGATGGATCGTGTGGTGTGGTCAGGGTGAAAGCTGGAGGCATGCAGGTAGGAATAGCGGTCAGTAGGTTTCCGGTATAGGGTGGTGTTTATGTGACCATTGTTTATTAGCACTGTAGTGTCCAGGAAGTGGATCTCTTGTGTGGACTGGACCAGGCTGAAGTTGATGGTGGGATGGAAATTGTTGAAATCATGGTGGAATTCCTCAAGGGCTTCTTTTCCATGGGTCCAGATGATGAAGCAATATAGCGCAAGTAGAGTAGGGGCTTTAGGGGACGAGAGCTGAGGAAGCGTTGTTCTAAGTCAGCCATAAAAATGTTGGCATACTGTGGGGCCATGCGGGTACCCATAGGAGTGCCGCTGATTTGAAGGTATACATTGTCCCCAAATGTAAAATAGTTATGGGTAAGGACAAAGTCACAAAGTTCAGCCACCAGGTTAGCCGTGACATTATCGGGGATAGTGTTCTTGACGGCTTGTAGTCCATCTTTGTGTGGAATGTTGGTGTAGAGGGCTTCTACATCCATAGTGGCCAGGATGGTGTTATCAGGAAGATCACCGATGGATTGAAGTTTCCTCAGGAAGTCAGTGGTGTCTTGAAGGTAGCTGGGAGTGCTGGTAGCGACCTGGATTTGTGCTGGAAATGGCCCAACTTGATGATCACTTTAGATAAGCTATTACCAGCAGGACAGTGGGGTGGGAGGAGGTATTGTTTCATATTCTCTGTGTGTATATAAAGTCTGCTGCAGTTTCCACGGTATGCATCCGATGAAGTGAGCTGTAGCTCACAAAAGCTCATGCTCAAATAAATTGGTTATTCAATTAAATAACATCACTATTTTGTGATGCTCACAAAGGTTTTGCAGGAGTGTGAGCGCCAACCTCAGGACTGACTCAGGGCACCAACCCCAAAAGTTGGGAGTTCTAAACTTAGACTTCACCAACCAAATGCACCAAGTGAACACTTCTCAGGCACCCAAACCAGGCCTTCCCCCCCCACACCGCCCCTTCCCTCACTGCCTGACCCCTACCCCCGAGGCCTCCTCCCCCACGGCACCCCTTCTCCCTGAGGCCCTGCTCCTTCCTCCAAGGCCCCACCCCTGCGCCTCCTCTTCCCCTCAAAACCCCACCCCCTGCTCTCTCCTCTCCGCCCCGCCATCACTCACCCTTACAGATGGTAAAAAGTGATGGGGCCATGGGCCCCCTGGCCCCCCCCGTTCTGGCGCCCCTGGTCACAAACAGCCCCTTGGGTTCGCCAATCTGTCTTGCCACACAGGTGATCATAGCTCTGTGGTAGATGGCCACTTACACCAAGAATCACAGCAACGTTCAGGTTATTTCTGATCCCAAAGAACCAGTCAATTATCCCAGTCAGTTGTGCTTTAGGTCTCACCCCAAAGACAAAGTTTGTAGTCAATCCTATAGTAAACTATATGGAGATGTATTAAACAGGAAAAGGAAATTAGAGAGTTATTTGCAAGCCAGCAAATATAGACACACAGGTGACACAAATGAATTACAGTCTTAGATTTCAAAAGATAATGTAGGCTTCTGTCATCAGCAAGCTCTGTATGTTCTTTAGGGCTAACCCAGGCTAAGCAGGCAAGGATCTCTTGGTTACGCCTAAAAACAGCTTGTGTCCCCCTGTGCCTGAGTCCAAGCAGCACAGAGACCTTAGTTCCTTTGGTCTGAGGTTTTTATCCCTCTCCTGCCATATGCTCTGAGCTGCAAACTCAGCAGAAGGGCAGCGTCCACTCAGGTGACTCACCCTCACAGGGAGGGAGGGAGCAGCAAACCAGCTATAGGAGTCCTTTTGTTAACAGTTTGTCAGTCCAGATGTGGGGAGTTTCCAGTTGTAAGAACGAACCAGAGCCCACCTGGTATTGCCGGGTCTCCTCTTTGCGGGGGGGAGGGGCATAATTTCTGTAGAAGAGCAGCTCCCACACTAATTAATGTCCCTCTCCTCTCTGGCAATTCAGTCCCAGAGGGTCCCAATACTCCTGCTCCAACATTATCTTCCAGTCTGGAGCACAGATATTATAGGTAAGATGAACACAGGTGACAACTCACAAGTATTCAACAGAGTCTAGACACTAAAAACTTTCTTATAATTCTAATACCTATTTTATCACTATTAACCCACATGTGTCCAGTCAGGGTGACCAGATGTCCTGATTTTATAGGGACAGTCCCGATTTTTGGGTCTTTTTCTTATATAGGCTCCTATTACCCCCCACCCCCGTCCTGATTTCTCACACTTGCTGTCTGGTGACCCTGCGTCCAGTTGAGCATGAGCTGGTGCCTGGTCTGCTGGCGTTACATATTTATCTCCAGATCTCAAGGCCCTTTACAAGGCTGGGTCAGCACCATTATCTTCATTTTACAATGGGGAAACTGAGGCATGGAGCGGGGAAGTGACTTCCCAAGATGTCACAGAGAGCTGGGAATAGATCTCAAGCCCCATTTCCCACTGGAACCTGCTCTCTCCCAGAGCTGGCAATATACCCCCAGCATCCTGAGCGCTAATCATGCGACCAGGCTCGTGCCCACCCCCGACATCAGAAGTATTTTATGGTGTATTTGAGACATGCCACTGTAAGGCAGGAGAATCCAGAGCTCAAATGTAGCCTGTGGGTCTTCAAATCCAGATCCCAAGAGGCAAATGAGTTCCCACCCTCCTAGCCCCAAATGCTGATGGGGCAGATGTCTTAGCTCTTTTTCACCACATGGTGACTTTCACTGGGATTTTGCCTCCATTCATGTTTAACTCTCCAGCCCATGAATCATGGTAAATGACCTCCCCAAAAGCTACCATCTTCCTCCTGCAGCCACAGGCTGATGAGAATGAGAACCAAGCCAAACTACAGCCTAGCTGGAAAGGGCAGCTCTGCAATCTCCCCCGGCAGAATCCCCAGCCTAGCTCTGCAGGTGCTGGAGTGTTCAAAGGGGCATATGAACATCGCAGGTACAGAGGCTCCCCACCTGTCAGGCCCCCAAGCCTCAGGATTCACAACCTAGTGTCATGCACTGGCTGTAACCCCCTGCAGAGATGGCAGCCAGTGGCCAGGGACAGGCCTCAGTGCTGCCTGGGGCTGGCCCTCCTGATGCTGGCTTTTACCCTCTCTGGTAGCTTGGCCTCACCCTGGCATCCAGTCCATCTTCATCAACAGATGCAGCAGTCCTGCCCCGGGGGTGTGTGACTTTGTGTGCGACTGCAGGGACTGCTCCGATGAGAACCAGTGTGGTGAGTGCTGCCTCTGACTTCTGCTCTTTGGCTTCTGGCTGCTCTTTCCTGCATAGCAGTTTTCCTGGGATTAGCAATCTGCAGCCCAAGAGGCTCGGGTTCCCAGGGGTCCTTGACCCTGAACCTGCTCCAAGAGAAGAGTAGGGAACCAGGCAGGGTTGCCAATCCTCCAGGATTGGCCTGGAGTCTCCTGGAATCAGTATCCATCTCCCGGCGACTATTGAAAGGAATCCAGGAGATTTTAATAGGCTATTTTAAGAAAATTACATTATGTCATGTTGGGGAAAAAAACCCTCCCGGAATAGCTTCAGTCAGAGTTGGGAACCCTAGAACCAGGGCCCCACTGCATCACACAAGGATGGGCCAAAGGCCCTGAATGAGCGAAATGCGCTGCAGAGCTACGCAACTGTTGCTTTCCTGCTGGCTCTGCCTGGCACACAGGCCCCATGAGAGCCACCTCAAGCTATCCACATGCCACTTACCCACCCACCTAAGTACCCACTCTCCTCACCCATTCCACTCATCCCCCACTTCCCTACCCACTCCCCCAGGAATCCCTAAATGTCCGATGCTGCTGATTTATCACCAACAGAAACATCCTGGAATTTGCTACTCTCAGGAATGAGTGCTGCCCAGCCCTCATGAGCACTAATCACTCTCCTCTGCTTCCCGGCAGGTTATCACAAAGAATCAGTCACGCTGGGAACTCCCTTCACCTGCGATTTTGAAGAGGGCAACTGTGGATGGAAGGATGTGAGCACCTCTGCCTACAGATGGGTCACAGGCCGAGCCAGCATCGCCATGTGGGGGACAGGGCCCAGTGCCGATCACACCCGGGGCACTGATCTGGGTAACCGCACCACATTCCACTGGGTACATAAGAACATAAGAACGGCCAGACTGGGTCAGACCAAAGGTCCATCCAACCCAGTGTCCTGTCTGCCAACAGTGGCCAATGCCAGGTGCCCCAGAGGGAGTGAACCTAACAGGCAATGATCTAGTGATCTCTCTCCTGCCATCCATCTCCACCCTCTGACAAACAGAGGCTAGGGACACCATTCCTTACCCATCCTGGCTAATAGCCATTAATGGACTTAACCTCCATGAATTTATCCAGTTCTCTTTTAAACCCTGTTATAGTCCTAGCCTTCACAACCTCCTCAGGCAAGGAGTTCCACAGGTTGACTGCGCTGAGTGAACAAGAACTTCCTTTTATTTGTTTTAAACTGGCTGCCCATTAATTTCATTTGGTGGCCCCTAGTTCTTATATTATGGGAACAAGTAAATAGCTTGGGTAGCCAGTGGCTGCTCTCCTTACCGCTGCACTGGGGTATCAGAGCTGAAAAAATCTCCCTCCCTGCAGCAGCTGTACCTGACGAGTGTTTAGGGGTAGGGTGCACTGTGGTCTTCAGAACAGATCCACCTGTGATCAGCACACGGTGGCTCTTAGGGACTCCTTAGCCCTGTTGCTTTAAGGCTGGGATTATAAATGCACAAAAGCCAGGGTGTTACCTGCACCATACACTCTAGGGCACCCACCTTCACCATTCTGTGGGCTCAAGGTATAACCTGATTAATTTAGGCACCCCCACCCTTACCCAGTTCCTAATGCTCTGGGCGAAAGGCACCTACCCTTACCCAGTTCCTAGGGCTCAGGATGTAATCTTTTGTGGGTTTGCAGAGTCTTTTACCAGTGAAGGAGCCTTGCACAGTAATATTCTCTATTTATTAAGTTACCAAAACAGAACACACAGGCTAAGCAGACAGTGCTCCTCACTCCCAATAAGGCAGATGAACTTTTCCTGGTGGCCAGGCAGGATCAGGTCATTTGGAGCTAGAGCTTCTGCACAGTATGATTGGCAGGTGTTGAGGTCTGGCAGCTCTGATCCTGGGCTGTGTCCTGGAGTTGGGTGCTAAAGAACTTCCTTTTGGATCCCAGTTTATATAGTGAAACTTGAGTCCTGCTTAGCTCTACCGTCACCAACCATTGTAAACTGAAGTGTTATAAGACAGTATTTTTACCCATCCTAGCCCATTGTGAAACCATTCTTTACCCAATCAGACCCCAGCGCCTGAGTTGATTTAAATCTTGCAAAATTAGTTATGCCACAGACAGAAATGATCAAAGAACCAGACAGAGACCCTACAGATAAACAATAGAGAAGTGGGGCCCGTAAAGGCAAAACAATAGAAGTAGAGATTTCACAATCACAACTGTTGAGAAAAGAACAGGGGTACTTGTGGCACCTTAGAGATGAACAAATTTATTTGAGCATAAGCTTGCGTGGGCTACAGCTCACTTCATTGGATGCATCCACTGTTGAGAAGTGGTTCCTTGCCAGGCAGAACGCTGTCAAACAAAGTTTTCTTTAAACTTTTTAAGCTCTGTTTCTTGGTTGGTGGTGGTGGGCACTGTTAGGACAGAAGCACATTCTTCACAGCCGGATATGACATTGTTTTGATGTAATTTAGAGGGAATGTGAGGATGTGACTCTCTGCTTCTTAGCTCATGGCTGCGACTGTCCTACTGTGGCTGCTGCACCTTCCTGCAGAAAAAGGCCTCAGACCTCGCAAGGGAATTTGGGAGCCAGTTTCTTTATTAGCCAGTGCAAAGCTGCTGTGAACTACCCAAATGGGGGGCTTTTCCCATTCTCGGCCGGAGTAAAGGGCTACCCAGGATGTAGGGCACTGGGGAGTCTGGCCCTTGGAGTCCTGAAAGGCCCATCCAGTCACATGACTTCATGGCACTTAGACAGAATTTGGTATTTCTGTAGCTGGGCTTTGTCTTTATTCTTTAAGACACATGCTGGCTTTATGTCTGTCTATGCTGCAATAAAACACCTGGGGCTGGCCCAGGTCCACTGACTTGGGGTTGTGGGGCTATAAAATTGCAGCGTAGACATCCAGGCTTGGGCTGAAGCCCTGTCTCTGGGACCCTCCCCATTCACACCCCTGAGCGGCACAGCTTGGTTGATCTACATTTTAAATGTAGACCAGGCCTGAGAAAAGGACGAGGCATGATGGAGGTAGTCAGAGATGAGGAGGCCTGTGCAAGGAGCTGGCGTAAGTGGAGACGCAGAGAAGAAAGGGTGGGGGAAGGCTGCTCCAGGTGCCATGAGCTGCAGAGGAGACGGCTCTTTGCACAGCTAACAGTGACTCAGTTCTCAGGAGTATATGGAATCATGCAGTCAGATAAAACGGGGTAAATGCTGCCTCACGCTCTGGCAGTGCTGCACAGGAATGAGAACTGTTTTCACAGCTTGCATCCGATGAAGTGGGCTGTAGCTCACGAAAGCTTCTGCTCAAACAAATGGGTTAGTCTCTAAGGTGCCACAATCCTCCTGTTCTTTCTCCTGGGGGGGTATTCCTCCTGGTGGTCTGTGTTAGAGCCTAAGAACTAGAGCCCGGTTTGAGACTCCTGGTGAGAACACACGTGGTGTGGCAGTCGCGGTGGGTCTGTTTCTCGTGAAGTGGATCAGGGAAGGGAATGTGTCTGCTTCTCTGCCTTGCCCTTGCAATGTGAATACCCCTCCTGATGTATGCTCTCCCCAGGCTGGTACATGGCTGCAGAGATGCGCAGAAACACGTTTGCTGCCATCGCTAGGTTAAGGTCCCCTGTGATGCGACAAGCAGCAGCCACCTGTGAGATCAGAGCATGGTATCGCCTGTGGGAAACAGGTAAAGGTGCACCCACTGCACTGTCTGCTACAGCAGTGCTGCACTGCTGGGGGTTCACAGCCTCTCCTGCCCCTGACACAAGCACAGGGACAAGAGCTGTGCCTAGTGTTCAAAGAAGCACTGGAGGGGCCAGGGCAGCTGCAGAGGGTGGAGGCTGGGATGGGATCAGCTGGCCAGGACAATTGATGGGGTGGGGTTGCTCCCAGCAGGTTGATGTGCTATTGTCTGGTATAGGGAGGTGTGCACGCCTGTCCAAGACAGCTGGTACGGGACCCTTCTGGAGACAGGATCTGGGCTTGATGGAGCCCTATCTGATCCGATCTGGCAGTGCTTATAGTCCTTGTATAAATTGAATTGTCAATGTTTTAGCAGCTACTGAGCACCAGATACCATTGGTATTACTACTAAATAGCCCCTTGCCTTCCACTTGCCCATTTCCTTCTGAGGGTCCATAAGCATTTTACAGACATTTCTGAATCCTCTCAGTCTCCCTGTGATGTGGGGAATAATATAATCCCCATGTTATGGCTGGAGAAACCGAGGCACCGAAGCGGAAGGGATTTGCCCAACTTTACCCAGTGAGTCAATGGCAGAGCCAGGGACAGGGTCAGAATCTATCATACTCTGTCTGGGTCTCTAGAGGGCCACTGGACCGAGAGAGACCCTTCCAGCTGCCAGGCCACCAGAACTTGGTCCTTCTGGTGGAATTAAAGCAGAACCTTACTGAACTCAGGAGTCCTAGTTCCCAGTTGCCTAGAAACTGTAAAGCACAAGCCAGGCTGGCCTCGCACCCTGAGCAGCAGCATTCTGTGCTGCTGTGCAGAAGACTTGAGTGGGGGGCACCATGGTGCCCTAGCTAGGATGAGAGGATGGCACTGGTTGATGCTAGAAGAACATAAGAATGGCCCTACTGGGTCAGACCAAAGGTCCATCTAGCCCAGTATCCTGTCTGCTGACAGTGGTCAATGCCAAGTGCCCCAGAGGGAATGAACAGAACAGGGAGTCATCAAGTGATCCATCCCCTGTCACTCATTCCCAGATTCTGGCAAACAGAGGCTAGGGACACCATCTCTGTCCATCCTGGCTAACAGCCATTGATGGACCTATTCTCCATGAATTTATCTAGTTCTTTTTTGAACCCTGTTATAGTCTTGGCCTTCACAACATCCTCTGACAAGGAGTTCCACAGGTTGATTGTGTGTTGTGTGAAAAAATACTTCCTTTTGTTTGTTTTAAACCTGGTGCCTATTAATTTCATTTTGTGGCCCCTAGTTCTTGTGTTATGAGAAGGATTAAATAACATTTCTTTATTTATTTTCTCCACCCCAGTCATGATTTTATAGACCTCAATCATATCTCCCCTTAGTCGTCTCTTTTCCAAGATGAAAAGTCCCAGTCTTATTAATCTCTCCTCATATGGAAGCTGTTCCATACCCCTGATAATTTTTGTTGTCCTTTTCTGAACCTTTTCCAAGTCCAATAGATCTTTTTGAGACGGGGCGACCACATCTGCATGCAGTATTCAGGTTATAGGCATAGCATGGATTTATATAGAGGCAACATGATATTTTCTGTCTTATTATCTGTCCCTTTCTTAATGATTCCCAACATTCTGCCGCAGCACATTGAGTGGATGTTTTCAGAGAACTATCCACAGTGACTCCAAAATCTCTTTGTTGAGTGGTAACAGCTATTTTAGACCCCATCATTTTGTATGTATGGTTAGGATTATGTTTTCCAATGTGAATTACTTTGCATTTATCAACACTGAATTTCACCTGTCATTTTGTTGCCCAGTCACCCCGTTTTGAGAGAATTGGTGACTAGAGACTGGCATGTCATGCTGGGGCCAGTGGTGAGCTGGAGCCGGTTCGCACCAGCACCTGGAGTACCCAAGGGGAAAATTTGGTGGGTGCAGAGCACCCACTGGCAGCTCCCCGCCCCACCCCCGGCCCCAACTCACCTCACCTCTGCTCCGCCTCCTCCCCTGAACGCGCCACCCAGCTCTGCTTCTCCGCCCCCCCCCCCCCCGGCTTCCCGCGAATCAGCTGTTTGCGCAGAAAGCCGGGGCAGGCTGAGAAGCAGGTGCCGGCTTCCCGCTCAGGCCCAGGGAGGCAGAGCGGAGGTGAGCTCGGGTGTGGGGGGCACAAGGAGGGCCGCCCACGCCGCAGCAGGTAACCCGGGGGGGGGCCACAGGGAACCACTCCCTGCCCCAGCTCAGCTCCGCCACCCTCGGCCTGAGCGGGAAGCCGCGGCCTGCTTCTCAGCCCTCCCTGGCTTCCCGCCAAACAGCTGATTTGCGGGAAACCGGAGCGGGGTGGGGGGGCACGGAGAAGCAGAGCGGGACGGTGGGTTCAGGGGAGGAGGCGGAGCGGAGGTGAGCTGGGGCCGGGTGCGGGGGGCTGCCGGTGTGTGCTCTGCACCCACCAAATTTTCCCCGTGGGTGCTCCAGCCCCGGAGCACCCAGGGAGTCGGCGCCTAAGGCACCACTTTTGATGTGATCGGTGGGGGGAGCGGCCGCTCCCCCTGCTCCCCCCCCCAGCTACATTCCCCCGCCCCTAGGAGCCAGAGGGACCTGCTGGATGCTTCCTGGGAGCCGCCCCAGGTAAGCACCGCCGGGACTCCCCACCTTGCCCCCCGACAGGTGCCTCTGGCTCTTAGGGGTGGGGTGGGCACCCACTACGGTGGCCCACAAGATCCTCCTGCCCGGTTCTGGGGACAGTCAGGGGACAGGGGAGGGGGTTGGATGGGGCAGGGGTCCTGTGGGGGGGGTGGGCAACGACCCCCTCATGGGGTGAGGAGGGAACCCATTGTTAAGATTTTGGCAGCTCATCACTGGCTGGAGCACTCTTGGGGCGTCCAAGGCTGGAGGAGAGACCATGTGATCGTGTATCCTGGCTTGCTTGTAGGGCTTAACAAGACAGTGCAGCCGGCTCTGTGGGTGGAGCTGACATATGACAGTGAGACCATAACGCTGTGGCAGAGCCCTGAAAGCAGCATTTCTGCCTGGCAGGAGCTGGTTGCATACACAGGCCGGGTGCCAGGGGAGTTCCAGGTGAGAAACCAACCCTCAGCCTGCTCTGCGCCCCCTGGCAACAGCCTGAGCCAAGTTGGCAGAGCCTGAGCACATGCAGGCCTCCCATGCTAGCTAGGCGTGATGTGCTGATACATGGCCCTCCAATGTGTGGGGCGTGGGACACTGGCCTGTGGGGCAGCCCCACTCCTACCTCCCAGGGAAGCGCAGAGTTGCAAAGGCTGGGAAAGGGCTGGGTAGACATTGCAGCTGTGGCATGTGGTGGCCTGAGATAGGTCACATGGGAACCAGCCGGCTCTGGAGATCAGGGCACCGGTTCAATATTGGCCCACAGCATTAGCATAGAACCAGGCCTGACCGGACAGGCTCTAGACCGTCCACATGTGACAGGCTTGTGTCTACAGACCCCCTTTGAGAGGGGCTAGTGCTCATGTGTGATGGGCCCTGGACAGGGGGCATGCCCAGCAAATGCAAACTCTGCAACACCTGCTGCGGGGCTCTTGTCAGCCCTGGCTGGGGGAAAACAACCTCACAGTGGCTACTTGCCCCACCTGCGGGGGAAGAGCAGGCAGAATCATAGAATATCAGGGTTGGAAGGGACCACAGGAGATCATCTAGTCCAACCCCCTGCTCAAAGCAGGACCAATCCCCAATTTTTGCCCCAGATCCCTAAATGGTCCTCTCAAGGATTGAACTCACAACCCTGGGTTTAGCAGGCCAATGCTCCAACCCCTGAGCTATCCCTCCCGCCCAGAAGTCTCTCCCCCTCCCCATTCTCACAGGAGGGGAGGGGGAAGAGGGAGCAGAAGGAACCCAGAGGCTGTGGGTGGTCAGGCTGTGCCAGTCATGCCCACTCCTTGGGCCGTGTCAGTTGTCCTGGTGCCTAGGCTGTGCCCACACCGGGGTTTCTCTTCTCTTGGCAGATAACCCTCTCCTCGCAGCAGAGCTCCTTGCAGCTGGACGACGTGGAGTTCAGGAGCTGTGGCTTGCCACGTAAGGCAGCATGCCCCCCCCTCGCACCTGCCTCTACCCGGGGTGCTGCGCTTGGCTGTGGAGTCAGGAGGGAGCCAGTGCAAAGCCCCCAGATGCTTTCCTTATTCCTTTAGCCTCCCCCAACTTCCCTCGGCACGCCCAGGGCAGGACAGAGCCCCGGTCCAGAGCACATGACCCCCTCGGAGGGGCTGCTGCTGCGTGGGAAAGCGGGCACTCTCGCTGCACTGTGGCCAGCTACTTCCACCCCCCTGGCTGGCTGTTGATGTTGTGGATTCTCTGGGACCCCTGAGCTGGGCAAAGGGGTCAGAGGAAGTGAGCGCGCCACTGGCTGGAGAGGGCCCATTGCGGCTCAGTGGGCCCAAGCCTGTGCCCAGAGCTTACGTGTGACCAGAGCCAACAGTGTCCCTGGGGCTGCACATTGTGCCCGCTCCGACACCCGTAATGCACTTGAGCCAGAGCCCCAGTCACCTACGCTGTGCTGGCTACACAGTCCCACTGCCCCTCTTCTCAGCCAGCTGGGCCCAGCTGCCCCGGCCACGGACCCGCAGCAAGGGTTAAGTCCAGCTAGCAGCGTTCAGCTCTTCCCAACCCTCACAGCCTCATGCCCCCTCAACTCCCCGGGAGGCCCCAAGCACTACCAGCCTGCCACGCCCAGGCCATCCCTGGGGAGTGGGCACCAGCCCTGCAAAGCTGGGATTTGCCCTATCTCTCTGAGCGACTTAACCCTTTCCTGCCTGCACTCAGCGCCCCTGAGCCTAGTGTGTGGCTGGGAGGAGAGGATCTGCAGCCGTGGATCATGTGTGCAGCAGGATCAGCTCTGTGATGGCACCGACAACTGCGGGGATCTGTCAGACGAATCCACCACAGAGTGCAGTGAGTGTTCCCGGGCAGGAGGGAGCTCAGCACCAGCTGTCGGGGCAGGACAGCGGGCAGCATTCCTGGGCTGGAGAGCACCGGCCACCAGAGTTTGTAGAGTGGGCAGCATTCCCAGGCTGGAGACCAGCAGCCATCAGGGGCCCTAGAGCAGGCAGCGTTCCCAGGCCAGAGAGCGCTGAGCACCAGCTGCCAGGGCTGGAGAGTGGGCAGCGTTGGTGGGCCGGGGAGCACTGGCCTCCAGGGGCCCGAGAGCCGTGATGCTGTTAAATCCAGACAGGAACCACAGAGTGTATGTGTGTTGGAGTCAGAGGTGGACTTTCCCAGTCCACCCTGGGGAGCAGGCTAGGATTGCTGGGGGGCTCCATGCCTGAATGGCTCCCAAGAGCTCAGAGTTTGGCCAAATGTTGCCATGTGCCACCCTGCTGCATGAGCTGGGCTTGGGGGAGGTTTAGGTTGGATATTAGGAAAAACTTTTTCACTAGAAGGATGGTGAAGCACTGGAATGCGTTACCTAAGGAGGTGGTGGAATCTCCTTCCTTTGAGGTTTTTAAGGTCAGGCTTGAGAAAGCCCCGGCTGGGATGATTTAGGTGGACTGGTCCTGCTTTGAGCAGGGGGTTGGACTAGATACCTCCTGAGGTCCCTTCCAACCCTGATCTTCTATGATTCTGTGACTTGGGAACTTTGGCATTGCCTGGTTCCGGCTGGATGGGGAGGCGTTGAAGCAGCCTAACCCCACCTTCCAAGCCTGTATTTGCCGGGAACATCCCCCCAGGCCCAGAGCCCTGCTCCTAGGACCTAGGACCCCCAGCCACGCAGTTCTGGCTCCTCCTAGAAAGGGCGGTGCCACGTGTGCACACATACCCAGGCACCCCCAGCCAGCTTACTGGGTATCTCTGGCCTGGATGTGAGCCAGCCTAGCCTGAGTGGTTCTTGTATTGCCAGGCTCGGATCCCTGATCCTGAGCCTCTGCTCCCTTTGCAGGCTGCTCTAGACAACTCCCCGCTGTCCGCTGGGCATCCTGGTGAAAGCCCCAGGGGTGCTCGTATGGGCAGCGGAGTGGGTCTTCCCCCAGCTCTCCTGCCCGCCAGGGCTGGGGAACTGAGCCTGGTGCCACCTTCCACATTGCCCCCCATGCCACTGAGTACCGGCTGTTCTCACACACCCCTTCAGCGGGAAGAGGGCAGCACCCTGTGTGCGCATGCAAGAGAGAGCAATCACCATGAAGGGGATAATGAAGGGAGACTCCAGCCCTGGGGATGCCCTGCAGAGCCCTCCTGCCGGGTGGTGAGGGGAACCCCCATGTGGTGTCACCCCTATTGCCAACTCCTTTCTCCTTCCAGGATCTTTCACCCTCTGTTCCTTTGAGACGGGCTGGTGTGACTGGGTCACTGCGCCCGATTACCCGACCTGGGTCAGGAACACAAGCCTCCACCTCGCGCCTGCAGCCCGCACCCCCACACGGGACCACAGCAGCAACAGCAGGACAGGTACCTCTGCAACCCACTTAGGGCTGCTGGGTCGCCCGCCCCCGCGCTGGGCCCCTCCTGTCAGGAGAGGGAAGCAGAGTCCAGGATGCACCAGGGGCCTGGGCTGCTAAGGGGCTGGGTGGTTTTCTGTGTGTGTCTAGGGCTGAATAGATGCCAGAGTCTGACCCTGTTCCCTGCCCCCCGGAATGCTGCTGCCTGGAGTGGTGTGTGGGGCCAGGTAACGCTCTCTGGAGAGGCCAGGGAGAAGCAGCTGGCAGATCCCGCCCATTCCTGTCCCATCCTGGTCATCAGGTCACTGTGACTTTAGGATTGGCTCAGCTCTGCTCTTACTGCTGTGAGGACTCCATGCAGAGGGCGGGTTTGGATTTCCCTGGAATATTTCCTGCCCTAGCCCTGGCCTGGCACAAGGCAAGCCCGTTCACTACTACAGCTCCGAGCTCAAGACAAGCTGATGCTTTGCTTGCTCAGTTATTCAGTCACGGAACAGGGCCCAGGCTGGTTCTTAGGGCTCATGGAATCACACCCATGCTAGGGGCAGGTTCCACACTGGCTGCCTTTACTACCTTGATTATGGGTGTTCCCACAACGTACCGCGGGCCCTCTGGGATGGCTGGATGGAGCAGGCTCCAAAGCCGTGTCTTAGACCCCTCTGCTGGTGGTTCTGGGTAAGGGGACAGCCATAATGTCCTCCTGGAAAGCAAGCTCTGTGGTTACTGGAAGGCACTGCCAAGAAAATAGAGCATAACAAATGTTAAACATTAACCCCCTGCCAACACACCTGGGACAGGCTGGGACCTCTGAGCCCTTGGGGAGGAGATAAAAGCAACCTCACCTTACTGTTCCCATCGAGGATGAACTGTTCCCTCTGACACAGCACATCAGAGTGACCTTTGAGTCTGACAGTGTCTCCCCAAACACCCGTCCCCGAGTTCCGGCTCAAAGCTGCTCTCCTGCGTCAGTACATTCTGACATGGCGCTCGGTGTGCCCATGCACAGCAAGAGGTGTCTCTGCCCCCGCCAGCACAGAAGGGGGGCGTTGGGAGAGAAGTCCTAAGTCACTGTCCTAGCCACCCTGCCACTCTGCTCCGTCCTTAGCTCGCTAGTTTCTTTGACTGTTGGGTTTTTCAGTTGTCACAGGTACATTCTGATGTGCTCGTGTCTGTTTCAAACAGGGTCTTTGTTCCAGGGGTGGGTGATGGCATCAGAAGTCCCCAAGTTAAAGTAGCTCTCTTTGGCCTTCAGACCTTTATGCAAGCAAAATCTTACCAGATCTTTGTCTTCCTTCCTGCAGTCAACCCCCTTTGCGTCTTGTTTGCCTTGCTGGAGAGTGCCTTCCATGCCCACTGGGGAGCATGCTAGTGAAACACCAGTGAGCAGTTCACCATGGGAACTGGCTTGTGCAGGGAAGGTCACAAAATTAAAAACCAAATGTGCAAGTGCATGGAGGGGGCCCTAGTCTGCAAAGGTGTCTGCTGTTTGAGGCGGGGGCACTGGCAAAGCTGGGGGCCTCGCCCCAGGTGGCAGATTTCTCTCTATAGTATTTGCCTCTCTTCATCCTTCTTGCTGGGGACTCTTTCTGGGAGGCGGAGTTACTGGACAGGTCTAACAACAATCCCTAGCTCACATGGAGCGCTAGTCAGCAGGACATCTCAGCTCCAGGGGGTGCTGTCATTAGCCCCATTCTACAGCTGGGGAAGCTGAGCCACAGAGCAGGGAAGTGACTTTCCCATGGTCCCCCTAGAGCACACATCCCATTCCAGTACTTTGCCCACTAGGCCACACTGCCCCCTCTACCCCCGGCAGGTACAGCATGGTGCATGCCCAGTAACATATGGGGCCTGGGTATAAAGCCAGCCTGGGGGGCTGTACTGAATATGTTCTTAGGGTTGCCAACCCTCCTGGTCTGCCCTGGCGCCCCGCTGCTCTCAGAAGCGGCCAGCACGTCCCTGAGGCCCCTGGAGGGTGGGCAAGGGGGGTCTCTGCATGCTGCCCCCGCCCCTAGTGCCGACTCTGCAGCTCCCATTGGCCAGAAACTGCGGCCAATGGGAACTGTGGGGGGGTGCCAACAGGCAGGGTCAGTGCACAGAGCCCCCTGCCCCCCCACCCCTCCCCCGGGGACGCAGGGATGTTGTGGCTGCTTCTGGGAGCAGTTCACGGACGGGACAGTGCGTGGAGCTCCCTGGCCCCACTTACCTCGTTGGCAGCGCAGCGGGGCTAAGGCAGTTCCCGGCCAATGGGAGCTGCGGAGTCGGCGCTCGGGATGCAGGCAGCACACAGAGATCCCTGCCCTCCCACTGCCAGGGGCCGCAGAGTTGTGCTGGCCGCTTCCGGGAATGGTGCGGGGCCAGGGCAAGCAGGACCCTGTCTTAGTCCCACTGCACCACTGACCGGGAGCTGCCTGAGGTAAGTGCTACCTGGCCGGAGCCTGCACCCCTCACCCCATCCCACACCCCAACCCCCTGCCCTAGCCTGGAGCCTCCTCCTGCACCCAAACTCCCACCCAGAGCCCACAACCCTCATTCACTCCCACACCCCAACCCCCTGCCCCAGTCCGGAGCCCCCTCCTGCACCCCAAACTCCTGCCCCAGGCATAGCCAGGAGCCCCCTCCCACACTCTGAACCCCTCGGTCCCAGCCCAGAGCCCACACCCCTGCCCACACCCCCGCCTGCACCTCAACTCCCTGCCCCAGCCTACTGAAAGTGAGTGAGGGTGGGGGAGAGCGAGCGACGGAGGGAGCGGTGATGGAATGAGCAGAGCGGGGCCTCGGAGAAGGGGAGGGCATGGGGCAGGGCAAGGGTGGTTAGACAGTTGGCATCCCAACGTGTGCTGCTGATCTCCCGTAGGCTTTTTCCTCTACATCAGTACCGGCCCACAGGACCTGAGCAGCGGTGCGGCCAGACTGATTAGTCCAGTTTTCCAAGCAACCAAGACCAGCAGCTGCTCTGTAAGTCACCCCTGGGCTACCCGGCTGTCAGTCTCCTCTTGGCTTTGCCTGGCCAGGGAAGGATGGCTGACATCTTGGGAGTGGCTCCTACGCAGTGTCTAGGGACTGCAGGCAGGGCCCCTCTTTACCCACACGCACCTCACCCTCTGGGGGCTGCTGCTGGGGAGAACCAGCCCTTCAAGGCTTGCTGGAAACCACTGAACTCTAAAGGCGCCACTGGGCTTTGTGTTTGCCCAAGGCAGCTAGGGTGTTTCCATCCAGCTGGTGCTCAGCTCCTGGCAGCTCCCAGCTAAGCAGCAAAGGGAAGGGCTGGGCATGAGCTGCATGAGGTGGGTATTTTATGGGAGCCTCAGCAGATCATTAGGCTTAAAATTCCTAAGCTCTGGATTTCATTGAGTCAAAGAGAGCCCTGGGCACCACCCCATTGGGCAGGAGGGACATTGACCTGCTCACCAGCCAGTCAGGATTCTCCAGCGCTAGGCACGTTCAGGAAGTTTGGGTGCTGATTGGCTGGTGAGGGTTGTGCTGTAGGCTGAACAGCATCTCCTAGGATCTTTCGGTGAGGAGAGCATGGTCCGGAGCCAGGCAGAGCTGCGGGGCACACTCCAGCCAGCACCCAGATAAACCAGGGGCTCTTCTGCAGCTGCCCTGCACTCCTCATGCCACCTCTGCTTTGGGCTTAGTGGCTGAGCCAAAACCATGCTGGAGCCGAGGGCCTCCTTCCTGGCTGGTTGCTCCTGGGCATGCAGGGATTGAGCCTGGCACTGAGTGGCAGGGCTTGACAGAGTTATTATCTGTGTGCTTGTTCCGGGTCCAGCTCGTGTTCTACTCCCACCTCTACGACTCGGCCACCGGCAGCCTCAACATCTACTACCAAACCAACTCCGTCACGCAGCTCATGCACGCGAGGGCTGGGGACCTGGGCGATTACTGGTTCAGGGGGAAAGTGGACTTCAATGTGACCGAGAACTTCCAGGTGGGCAGCAAACCCTTCTGGTGCCACCGTGGGGGCTGGGCCAGCACAGGGCGCCAGGCCCATCTCTTGCCATGGAGCAGCAAGGCAATGTGGGTTTTAAGCCAGGACCCAGTAGGCTCGTGACATGGCACAAAGCCACCCGCTCAGAAGGGGCAAAGGGGAGAATGGGCATGAGCGGCCTCATCCCCTCGGAGCCGCTAGAGGGGTCCCTCCCAGGAAGGGGTGGGGCAGCATGGGGCATGTCCCTGCCCAGGAGATAAGTTTCTTGGGGATCACAGGGGCTTTCAGGCTCCAAGGATGCCAATTCAGCCCTGTTCCCAGCCTGACCCTGCATCCCCATAACCTCATTGCTCATCAACTTCTGAAGTCACACTATGACCGTGCCCCAATGAGCCAGGCCTTGGCCAGCCATGCCCCAGTGCAGGGGGCACAGGACATGGGGAGAGTTCCCACCTGCCATGCTCCACAGCCATGGACAGGACATAGGGTCCCCTGCCGTGCCTCACACACCCCAGCCAGGAAGGCGGATTAAAGAGCTGGACCAGCACTAAGAATTGGGTGCTGCAGCCGAGCTGCCCTAGGGGAATGAATTATACCCTGTACATTGACCCACCCCTCACACCCTCTACCCCCCACTAGGGTGACCAGACAGCAAGAGTGAACAATTGGGATGGGGGTGGGGGGTAATAGGAGCCTATATAAGAAAAAGACCCCAAAATCGGGACTGTCCCTATAAAATTGGGGCATCTGGTCACCCTACCCCCTACGCACTGACACCCTCCACATGTACACACTGACCCACCACCATCACAGCCTAAACACTGACCCACCTCTACCCCCGCTACACACTGACCCACCCTCATCACACAGCCTAAACACTGACCCACCTCCATACCCTACACACTGACCCACCACCATCACACAGCCTAAACACTGACCCACCTCTACCCCCCCTTCACATTGACCCATCAACATCACACAGCCTAAACACTGACCCACCTCTACCCCCCCTACACACTGACCCACCACCATCACACAGCCTAAACACTGACCCACCTCTACCCCCGCTACACACTGACCCACCCTCATCACACAGCCTAAACACTGACCCACCTCCATACCCTACACACTGACCCACCACCATCACACAGCATAAACACTGACCCACCTCTACCCCCCCTTCACATTGACCCATCAACATCACACAGCCTAAACACTGACCCACCTCTACCCCCCCTACACACTGACCCACCACCATCACACAGCCTAAACACTGACCCACCTCTATCCTCCCTACACACTGACCCACCATCGTCACACAGCCTAAACACTGACCCCCTCCATACCCTACACATTGACCCATCAACATCACACAGCCTAAACACTGACCCACCTCTACCCCCCCTTCACATTGACCCATCAACATCACACAGCCTAAACACTGACCCACCTCTACCCCCCCTACACACTGACCCACCACCATCACACAGCCTAAACACTGACCCACCTCTACCCCCGCTACACACTGACCCACCCTCATCACACAGCCTAAACACTGACCCACCTCCATACCCTACACACTGACCCACCACCATCACACAGCCTAAACACTGACCCACCTCTACCCCCCCTTCACATTGACCCATCAACATCACACAGCCTAAACACTGACCCACCTCTACCCCCCCTTCACATTGACCCATCAACATCACACAGCCTAAACACTGACCCACCTCTACCCCCCCTACACACTGACCCACCATCGTCACACAGCCTAAACACTGACCCCCTCCATACCCTACACACAGACCTACCATCACATACACGTTCAATACACAGACCCACCTCACACCCCCATATGTCCCCCGCACCCACCCACATGCCCTGAAACCATCCCCATCTAAGCCAAGGTTCTCCAGGGAAACGAATCACGCTGGTATCGGTCTTGCATCACAACACACCATTTGCTTTCATTTGCCTATTAGGAGATGGCCCCTCCATCCTCTGTCTCGCAGCCTCTTGCAGTGCCGGCAGATACCCCTGGCTGGGACTCCATGGGGCAGGCCCCATTCCTGTGTGACATCTGGGGTGTCCTGCCTGGGGAGCAGGCGCTAGCCTGCTCCCTCATGTTACCCGCAGTTTGTTCTGTCCCTGCAGATCATTCTTGAGGGCATGATCGGAACAGGACAGAAAGGCACCATGGCCCTGGATGACTTGGTTCTATCCCCAGGCTGCATCCGGGCTGCAGGTGAGCCGCCAGACAGGTCTCTTTGCTCACCCTTTTCCAGCTGCTGGACTGGAGTTTTAACCTCAACTCCCTCTCCACGGGACTAATGGGCAGGGCAAGGTTAGTCCTGTCGCTGATGGCAGCTTCTTCAGGTCAACCTCAGCGCTGTGAGGTCATCCACTCCTGACTCCCTGCTCGCCATGCAGCACAGCATGGCGTAAAACCTATCTGTCTCTCTCTCCAGCTAGCCGTCTGCCTGCCCCATACAGCCCCTCTAGCTATAGCCCCAGACAAAGGCAGAGTAAGATTTCCTGGGGCCCTGGGTCAGAGCAAGTGGGTAGTCCCTCCAGACTCCAGCCACCTGCAGCCCCGCCTCTGTTCCGCCCCTTCTGCCTGTGGCCCCGCCCATAGCCACACCCCTTTCTGCCTCTTCCCCAGGGTCCTCCCCATTCCACCACCCCATTGCAGTCCCACAACCCCTTTTGCACCTTTCTGTTCCCTGCTCCCCCCCCCCACCCGCCACGTGGCCCCAAGACTGAGGAAGCTCTGTCTTTGCACCATGGCGCGGGGCGCAGCAGGGAGTGAGAGCTCCTCCAGTCCCAGGGTCACAACGGGGATCTGCGTGCTGGGGCTTCCCCCGCTACGCCACGCGCTTCTGTGGGGGACCAGGGTCGGGGCTCGGGGTCTTCTCCTGCTCGGGGGCTTCTGCCAGGGACAGGGTTGTGGGCCTCTGGGGGGAACTTCCCCCCCCCGGGGCTTCTGCTTGGGATGGGGTCAGACTGGGGCTGGGGGGGCCTTCCCCCATCCCGCAGCTTCTGCCAGGGATGGAGTTGTGGGCACTGCTTTTGGGGAGCGGGTGCGGGGCGCAGGGGTGCTGCTGTGGCAGAGCGGGGTCGAGGTGTGGGAGCTTTGCCCCCTCAGCAGCCAGAGCTCCAGGCTTCTGCTGCCCAGTGGCGGATTTTTTCTGGGAGCTCCCCAGGTGGCTGGGGCCCCTGGGCACAGGCCCCATCGGCCCAGTGGCTAATCCACCTGGCCTCAGGTCCCCGTCCCGGGCTCTGCCATGTTTATTCCCTCAGCCAACTTTGTTACAAACCAGGCAAGTGTCCCATCGACACACCCGGAAGCCAGGAAATCCTCCCCCGGCCCTTGTGGCCTACCCCTCCTGCTCCCCCTCCCCCAGCCCCCTCCTCCTCCTACTGCCACATGTGGGAAGCCTTTACAGGTACAGCGACTCCCCAGCTACCCATGGTGTACCAGGCGAGGCAGGCTGGGGAGAGCTGGGATGGGGGTGGGACTGTGGGGTGCGGTTCAGGGGGAGAAGCCCGGGGGAGGCCGGGGGGCTGGCAGGCACACGACTCAAGCCGTGTCCATGAGCCACCTGTGGTCTGGGCCACACTGGCTGGTCACATGGGGCAGGCTCTTCCACGGCTAGCAGTGCATGGCACAGGTGCCTAGTGGGACTTTTCCAGCAGTGTGTCATGAGGGGAGGTGGGGCTGGGCTGGGGAACAGAGGGGAAAGAGACTAGGCCTCTCCTGGAGTGACCCACACTCTGAAGAGCAGAGACCTTCCCCTCCGGTCTCTGCTCTCGGTAACGTTCCAGTGCGGCTTGTGCTAAGGAGACATCTGAGGGGCCTGCAGTGCCCCGGCTGGGTCTGTGTTTGCAGGCAGTTAGCTGAGCACTAGGGCCCAGTACAGCCCCTGCTGCCCCCTGACCTGCTGTCGCTCTCACCCTCTCCAGACAATCCGGTCATCACTCCCACGCCTTCCTCCACTGACCCCACCACGCCCTGCACCCCAGAGGAGTTCACCTGCGACAATAAGAAGTGCATCAGCGCAGAGCTGGCCTGCGACTTTACAGAGACGTGTGAAGACGGCTCCGATGAGAAGTATTGTGGTAAAGGATCACGCAGCAGCTGGCCTGGGTGGGAGAAAGCTCCATGGTGCTGTGATATTAACATGAGGTGCGGGACTGAGAGCACCAGCTAGAGCAGGCAGATTGTGGGCAGGGGCTGGGCACACACATTACCAATGCCGCTGAGTCCTCACCTGTGCCCCGCTGCCATCCCAGCCCTGGGATCCCTGCACACACCACTCTGCCAACGCCCCTGAGTCCTCACCTCCTGCCCTGCTGCCATCCAAGCCTGTTCTACCCTCCCAGCCTCGGATTTCCTCCCTACTCACATCTCTGGATCGTGCAGTGCTTTTGTGCTTCTGAATCTGGTCAGTAAGGACAGTGCTCAGCCCACTCGGCAGACTGGCACTCTGCAGTGACAGCTGGGGCTTTGACACCAGCACTTTGACACTCTGCATTTCCAAACCCTGGCTCCTCGCCTGGCTCGCCAAACCCTAGTGCTGCTGTTTTACACTAAGCAGATGGAAATGCCCAGAAGCCTGCTCAGAATCAGGGCCCCATTGTGCTAGATTCTCTGCAGACACAGAGATAAATTCGATCCAGCCCAGAGAACTGTCAGGCCAGGAACCCTCCCTTTGGAAAGTCACCTGGGCATCACAGGTAGCCACATGAATGCCTATTGGACACGCCTGGGGGCCTAGCTCTGGTCACGTGAGTGAAGCCCAGGTACAAGGAGCGGGCATGCTGCGGCACAGTGGGGGGAGGAGAGGAAACCTCAGCCCAGGGGAGTCAGGCAGGCCCAGGGCACCTACCCAGCAAGGCCATCCAGAGCTCCCCAGGCTCCCTGGGTCCACGGGGCTCAGGGTAATGCGCTGGCTTGTCTAGCCAAGGCCGTAGGGCATGTCTCCAGCTGCCCCGCCGGTGCTGATGGTTGTGGGCACAGACGGCTGCAGCAGCGCGCGCCTTCAGGCCAGGAGCAGGCAGGGCTCTTGGCACCGCCTGGGGAGAGGCTTCGCTCTCCCGGGGGCTGCAGGGGCCCAGGCGAGGCTTGTGAAAACTTGGTGTGTTCCAGGGACATCGACCTTCGAGGCTGGGGCTAGGGGCTGGAAGGACAGCAGTGTGGGCCAGCTGCAGTGGGTGAGGGAGAAAGCCAGCAAGGGCTTACTGCCTGGGGCAGACCACACCACCAACACCTCCACAGGTGAGGCCACCCGCAGGGAGACCCCTGCCCCCTACGCTTCCATCGGTGAGACCCCCACTCCCATCACCCCACAGGGGAGACCTACCTACCCCCTAACCCGCCCTATAGGGGACAGTGGGGGAGGGGAGGGGTGGCAGGCGGCGCCTGGGGGCAGTGGGGGAGGGGAAGGTGGCAGGCGGTGCTTGGGGGCAGTGGGGGAGGGGAGGGCGGGCAGGCGGGGTCTGGGGGCAGTGGGGGAGGGGAGGGCGGGCAGGCGGGGTCTGGGGGCAGTGGGGGAGGGACCTGGGGGCAGTGGGGGAGGGGAGGGCGGGCAGGCGGGGTCTGGGGGCAGTGGGGGAGGGGCCTGGGGGCAGTGGAGGAGGGGAGGGCGGGCAGGCGGGGTCTGGGGGCAGTGGGGGAGGGGCCTGGGGGCAGTGGAGGAGGGGAGGGCGGGCAGGCGGGGTTTGGGGGCAGTGGGGGAGGGGAGGGCGGGCAGGCGGTGCTTGGGGGCAGTGGGGGAGGGGAGAGGTGGCAGGCGGTGCTTGGGGGCAGTGGGGGAGGGGAGGGCGGGCAGGCGGGGTTTGGGGGCAGTGGGGGAGGGCGGGCAGGCGGGGTCTGGGGGCAGTGGGGGAGGGGCCTGGGGGCAGTGGAGGAGGGGAGGGCGGGCAGGCGGGGTCTGGGGGCAGTGGGGGAGGGGCCTGGGGGCAGTGGGGGAGGGGAGGGGTGGCAGGCGGGGTCTGGGGGCAGTGGGGGAGGGGTCTGGGGGCAGTGGGGGAGGGGAGGGGTGGCAGGCGGGGTCTGGGGGCAGTGGGGGAGGGGCCTGGGGGCAGTGGAGGAGGGGAGGGCGGGCAGGCGGGGTCTGGGGGCAGTGGAGGAGGGGCCTGGGGGCAGTGGGGGAGGGGAGGGCGGGCAGACGGGGTCTGGGGGCAGTGGGGGAGGGGCCTGGGGGCAGTGGAGGAGGGGAGGGCGGGCAGGCGGGGTTTGGGGGCAGTGGGGGAGGGGAGGGCGGGCAGGCGGGGTTTGGGGGCAGTGGGGGAGGGGAGGGCAGGCAGGCGGGGTCTGGGGGCAGTGGGGGAGGGCGGGCAGACGGGGTCTGGGGGCAGTGGGGGAGGGGCCTGGGGGCAGTGGGGGAGGGGAGGGCGGGCAGGCGGGGTCTGGGGGCAGTGGGGGAGGGACCTGGGGGCAGTGGGGGAGGGGAGGGCGGGCAGGCGGGGTCTGGGGGCAGTGGGGGAGGGGTCTGGGGGCAGTGGGGGAGGGGAGGGGTGGCAGGCGGGGTCTGGGGGCAGTGGGGGAGGGGCCTGGGGGCAGTGGGGGAGGGGAGGGCGGGCAGGCGGGGTCTGGGGGCAGTGGGGGAGGGGCCTGGGGGCAGTGGGGGAGGGGAGGGGTGGCAGGCGGGGTCTGGGGGCAGTGGGGGAGGGGTGACCATTCCCCTGCTGTGGCCTGTGTTTCCTGCCTAGGGAGTTACCTGGGCGTGGAGTCGGCTCCAGGCCAGATGGTGTCGGTGGCAAGGGCTCGCACCCCCCTTCTGGGCCCCTCGGGCCTGGCCTGCTCCGTGGAGATGCACTGCTGGCTGCACAGCGACCCCCAAGGTACCCGCACTCGCTGCCCCCCAGCCGGGCTGCACTCAGCTCTCCAGCGCAGAGGGGGGGTCCTATGCCCCGTCCCCCACAATATGCCCCGGTGGTAGAACTCCTGGCGGGGCCTTAGGTGCTGACTATGGGCCAACAGGCTCCTCCCGGTGCTGCAGGGGGAGGAGGCAGCCATGTTCTGCCGATTTGCCCCAGGGAAGAGGTTTCTCTGAGCCCCACCTGGAGCCTGGCCCCATCTTCCCATCCCCATCCCCAGGCAGTGCAGACCCAGCCTCCCTGCTGGACGTGACCCCTCCCCGCATCAGAGCGGCAAGGAGTCACCGGAGGGTCCCTGCAGTCCTCCAGCCCTGCCAGGCAATGAGCTTGGCTGCTGACTCGGATCCCGCTGCCTGACACAGCTGCTGGTACTGGGCCCTGCCATGCTGGGTGGGCTCCCAAGGAGGCTGCCGGGCCGGCGGCTAGGGCCAGTGTCTCAGAGCCAGCGGCTGCCCTGCCATCCCCCCTCTCCCTTTGCTAGGGTTCATTGCGCTCGGCATCGTGGATCATGCCCTGGGGACACACAGGCTGGCCTGGCACATGCAGGACAACGGCAGCGCGGAGTGGAAACACGTCACCGTTCCTCTTGGGGAGAGACCCAGACCCTTCCAGGTGGGCAAAACAGCCTGAAAACACCCATCTTGGGCCTTGTGGGTGCTCCGAGGGCGTCCCCAGCACATGCAGGCAGCTTGGGCACCGTCTTGGGTCAGTGCTGCAGCCCCAAGAACAAAGTACAGAGCCAGGAGCAAACCCCGGAGGTTGCCTGGGGTGAGGGGACCGGCTGGTCGGGGGCCAGGGGTGGAACAGGAGCCCTTCATGTCTCAGTGCTGACTCCAATCTAGCCAGGGAGGCAGTGCCCAGACTCAGCCCCAGCCAATCTCCATCCTGGGGAGACATAGGCAGGGGTCTCAGCAATGATTGGCTTCTTGCTGTCAGCAGCCAAGGGCTGAATGGGCCCCACAGAGGGAGCTCCTCTCTTGCTCCCAGGGGAGGCCCCTGCAGGTTGGTATGTGAGGGGGCCACTGCCCATCCACCACCAGGCTACCACACAGCACCTCTCACCTTTGTGCTGAATTTTCACAGAGACTTCTGGGCCCCTAGTGTCTGGAGGGGACTGTGGGGCGAGGATGGGGGGTGTGTGCAGCCATGGCTCTTACCAGGGCTGCTGTCCCCCTCAGCTGGAGCTGATCGCCCTGGTGAATCTGCGTGGCCCCGTAGTGCAGAGTGCTGCTGTGGACGATGTTGCATTTGTGAACTGCGACCCCCGCTTTACCCCTCCAGATGCCTCAGGTACGTCTCTCCCTGGGGCACCACAGGGAAACGGGAATCGGACACTTACCAACTTCTGCCACTGGGGTCCTGCTCTGCTGCTGGCCCAGGATGGGTAGACTCACCAGCCCTGACCCATTCATGCTCCAGGGCTTGGTTCCAGACGGTGCCAAGTGTAGGATTTGCTCTTTTTCATGGGTTAGTTACTACCACTGTGTGAAGAGCAGGTTAACAACAGGCTGTGGCTGGAGGTGCCCTACACTGGCATGGTATTGAATTTCGTGCACAGGGACTCCACCATCCTGTATGCTGCCCGTGTTGGGCGCCGAGTTGAGGTGGGTGATGAAGGTGCAGGGCGTCTACGTGCTCATCCAAGAGCCAGTGATCGCTGCCCCCTGCAGCCTCCCTTGCCCTTCTTCCAGGTTTGCTCCTCATCCCCTGGGGACTGTGGGGACAGCCCATGCCAGCAGACAGTAGGGAAGCAGCTGCCACCTGGCTGGCCAGCAGAGCTGTCCTTGCAAAAGGTTGGGGACCAGTGGTATCAATGGGAGTTAGGCACCTAAATAATTTTGAAGATCTAGGCCCAGGAGTATAGTCCCAGCACCAGAACCTCACCCTGTCAGATTCACATTCCTAGTGCCCATGCAGGGGATGATGCTGAGAGTGTCTCCAGAACCACGGGAGCAGAAGGACTGGGAACCCTGGATACCCTTTCTTCTAATCACTGCCCAAGTGGCCTTCCTTCCTGCAGCCACCATGTGCCCTCTGGGCTACTCCCCGCCCTCCAGGGGGTGATCCAGATTCCCCATGCCTGCCAAGTGCTCAAGGCTCCCATCAAAGGGGCAGGGAAGGGCATCAGGAGCCAGCAGGGACTGGAGCTTGCTCTTCTTCTTCCCGGGCAGAGAGAAGGGCATGAGGGATCCACCTCCTTCCATCTGGAGAGCTCAGAGCAAGGAGCTCACCCCAACTCCAGATTGAGAAACTGAGGCACGGGCACATTTAAGTGATTTACCCAGGGTCACACAGTGAAGCAATAGCAGAACTGGGACAGAGCCCAGGAGTCCTGACTCCCAGTTTGCTTGCTCTGACCACTCAACATCACACCCTTTCAGAGTACAGTAGAGAACCTAGGAACAGAATTTCCTGCTCCTTTGCTCTGGCCACTAGACCTAAGAGTTCTTTGAAATTAGTGGGGTTGGGGTGGACTATAGCAGCTGTAACGTGGCTCTGATGTGGGGCTGAGCCAGGAGTGAGGAGTTTGGTTGCAGGATGGCGGCCCCCTGGCCCCTGCCCCAGTGTCTGACTTCATTCACAACTTGGCCTTTCCTCTCTCTGCACAGAGCTGTCTTGCAACTTTGAGATGGGGCTCTGCGGCTGGTACCAGGATCAGAGCGATGATTTTGAGTGGGTGCGAGGCACAGGGCTGGGGCTGGGCTCTGACCACACCACCGGCACAGGTGGGTCCTGCTGGGGAGCCGGAGGGCTTGCCTCAGAAACTCCTTGGCTATGGGGTGTACAGGGCAGGTTAAGCAGCAGGGTTGGGGCCCTCCTCCAGGGCCTACCCTGTAGAGCTGGTCTCAGAGCTGCACTCAGCTGGGGCTCTGGGATCCATTCCAAACTCAGCCCAAAGAAGGCGAGCTGAGGGCCAGGAACTTTAGAAGGCAAAGCTGGGCCCCTAGTTGTGGAGTGCAGGGGGGCATGCCTGGGCTCGGGCCCCAGGCTGGGCTGTGGGGCAAGGCAAGGGATCTGGTAGTGAGCAAGCAGAGTTCTTCTGGGAGAGGCTGGGTTTGCTTCTGTCTGCTGCCTTTCCAGCTCTCAGGGGTTGCTGATACACCTGGGCTGGGGTAAGGGCCTGGCCAAGATCTTGGTGAGGCTGGTGTGATGGGGCTTGGCCTGTAGCTGTAGCAAGCTGGGGCTGTGTTTGCAGGGAGGGCTGGGCTCGTGTCTGTAGATACCTGCCTGCCCTTGTTCCTGCTGCTCCAGCTCTCACCGTGGGCTGTGTTTGCTTCTGAAAGGCTATTTCTTGTCCGTGGATCTCTCCGCCCAAAGTACCTGGGCCCTGAGCGCACGTCTCATCACCTACCCCCAGGACCCTCCCACTAGAGAGCAGTGTCTCTCGTTCTGGTACCGCCTGGATGGCCCTCAGAGTGGTAAGTCGCACCCTGCTAGGGCTTCCAGGGCCCATTATCTGTGGGGCAGGAGAAACAGATCCTTCCCCATCTCCTCCAGGAAGGTGCCAGTTGACATGCCTGGCATTGGCATTCAACAGAAGGCACCTCTGGCAAGGACACACCTGGGCACTGCCCAGGAGGCCATGGTGAGGGGTGTGGGTGTGAGCCAAGGCCTGGAGTTGTGTTGCAGAGAGGGACATGTCCCTGCTGTGTGGGTCACCCTGGTGCTCACCCTTCCGGGGGTGAGGTCCCAACTGTGTGGGTCACGCAGTGCAGGTTGGGAGAGAGAGTTCCCCAGCACGAGGAGCCTCTCTCCCATCCTGGCTCCCTCCCTTTCCTAGTGCCCCCAAAGAAGGACAGACGCCTGCCCTCCCTGCCTCAGCCCTACCAAGACTCCTTCCCACAGGCCCCTTGCTCACTGGCCTGGGGTGGCTGTTTTACAGGGACCCAGCACTTGGGGTGCAAGGCCAGCTTTAGGTCCCGAGAACCACAGGTTCCATTCTCATCTGCTCAGCCCAGCGTCTGCCCCTTCCGGGGCGATGAACTGAGTGCCAGGCATGTTTCTCTTTGGGGACGTAAAACCCAGGCTCCTGTATGCTCTGCCAATGCAGATCCCTGGTCACTTTCCAGCAGAGGCTGCCCCTGTCTGCCGGCGGTCATCTCCCCAGAGCTGGCTGCAGGTCACTGGGGAGGGGGTTCCTGGCTGTGTGACAGGGCCTCAAGGAATGCTCTGTGACTGTCCCCACTTGCTGTTCGCCTGCCCATTCCCATGGGCTCCCTAACCTTCAGTTCCAACCCAGGCACGCTGAACCTAAAGATACAGCACGATGGGGAGCCCGAGACGGTGCTCTGGACCCGAACGGGAGCTCATGGCAGCATGTGGCACCTGGGATTCGCAACACTCAGTTGTCAGGCTCTACAGAGGTACCGGGTAAGGCCCCCGACACAATGCCTCTTCCCTCAGTGCTCAAGGCTCTTCCGTGGCACGTGGGGAGTCACTGCAGAGCCAGGGGTAGGACTCCGGCCTTGCTGGCCCCAGTGCCATGCTGTGATCACTGAGCTGTGCCTGCCCGCATGTGCCTGCACCAGGGACCTTGCTGGCACTCAGTAAGTAATAACAGCGAGTGCCACACTCCTGAGCCCGAGGCTGGGCTGCACGGCCATGCAAGCTCCGTACGGCTTTGTGCTGCTCACCCAGCCACAGGGCACCTGGGCTGCAGCCCTGGCAGCAGCTGCTTCCAGGGGTCACTTGGGCCCAGACCCTCGAGGGTATTTAGGTGTCTACGTGGCCGTTGGGCTCAATACCTCTGAGGACCCTTTATCCTGTCCCAGGCAGGCGTGGCGCTGACATGGCGCCCTCCAGCAGTGAGCATAGGTGACAAAGGGGGCGGTGCTCAGTGCTGTGTGCCTCCCTCCTTGACAGCTGGTCTTCGAGGCTCTCCGGGACGGGTACCTGGGGGACATAGCCCTGGACGATGTCACCGTGCGAGCTGGAGCCTGTGGTCCCCAGGAGTCCTGTTCGTTCGAGGCCAATGCCTGTGGCTTCTCCTCCAGCTGGCAGTACACGTGGGCACGGCAGAGCAACGTCACTGGCACTGCTATGGCTGGCCCTCCCACTGACCACACCGTGGGGACAGCCCGAGGTAATGCAGCCCCTGTGCTCCCGCAGGGCTGCGGGGGCCCGTCTGCCTTCCTTGGGCCTGGCACGCAGCCCCTGCACACTGCCTGCAGCACAGGGCCCTGGCCAGCCACGAGGGTGCCGTGCGGTGCTGGGGACTGTCCTTGTGTGGTTCTGACTGCAGAAGGCAGCTCTCCCACATGCCCATGGGCTGATTGTCAGGCCCAGGGCTGCACCTGGCACGCTGAGCGCTGCGGAAAAGATGGTCCCCCAGAGAGAGACCACGTGCGAGCAGCTGGAATGCTGCAGCATGGGCGCTGCAGGGCAGGGCTGAGGTGGGGACCAGGACACGGGAGGGGGATGGGTGATCAGGGAGCCTGCGTGGCACTGCCAGGTGGGGCTGAGCCAGTCCATTTCCAGGGCACTCCAAGGTGGCCATGCCAATCTCCTGGGTTCCCGGTTCCACTGAGCCAGTGGAAACAGCCGGGGTGCTGTGCTGTGGCTGGCAGGGACCAGCCATACCTCCCCAGCCTGAGGGGTGGGCTAAGGCAGGTGAGGCACCAGATTAAGGGTCTTCTAGGCTTTCGAAAAGGAGACGTGGGGGTTGCTCGGTAGTTGGCACTGCAAGGAGAAGGCAGGCTGGGACTGGAAGGAAAAGGACACTCCAGGGACCCAGGTGGGACCTGGGGCTCCGGGAGGTGCTGAGCATAGAAAGGGGCTGGGAGCAGGGCTGGGGGAGGGGGAGCAGGTGAAGAAGTCCTGAAGGGCAAAGGAAACTTTCTGTTTGGTGGGAATGTTTGAGTTTGGACTCTTGGTTTTCTCCCCCGTCTCCACCCCGGGGTTATGTTTGTTGTAAAATGGCTGGAGGGCTAAGCCATAGCTCCTCCCCAGACTGATGCATGGCAAGCTGAGGGCGCACACCTCGGGAAGAGAAACTGAGGCAGGGAGTGCTGGCAATGCCATGCTGGGCCAACAGGAGGTACAATAGAGTAGCCATGCCCCTGTGACAATCCCACTGTCTTGCACTCTAGGAGGTGCCAGGTCAGGTAACAGGGAGAGCTCTGTCAGCCCGCATGGTCTATGCTGGTTCAGGTGCACTGGAAGATGCAGTTGTTCTCTGGCTTTTCCTTACTGTGGGCCTGCAGCTGGGTCCCTTCTCTGGTTGGTTGGAGGGCTGGCAGGGTCTGCTGTGGGGGGGTCCATGATTGTGCCCTGTGCCCAAAGGTCTGCCCAGGGCTGATGCTGGGGTGTTACCCGCACACTGTAGGGCGCCCACCTTTCCCCAGTTCCTAGGGCTCAAGGCGTAACTCCAGCCTTACCCAGTTCCTAGAGCTCAGGGCCAGTGGCGTATTTACCATGAAACAAACCGTGCAGTGGCTTGGGGCCCCCAACAATGGGGGGCCCCAAAATGCAGGACGAATCTGACAAATGACTGAATTTAATGAGTGTTTCAAGTTGTGAAGCGGTCCAGGCTTTCTGCATTCTGAGAACTTATTCTGTGAACTGTGCTCTAAACATGTTTTTTTGAAGTAGTCTATTTGCTTTGCCATTTTTTCTGTGTCTCGGCAATAGCATAACAGCAACTAAGGGAAATCATCATTTGCCAGGCACAGTCTGTCTGCTTGACCAATTATCCAATTGAATAAAAGCACCCTCCCCCACATTGTTTCAGAGCCTGATAAAAACACGGAATTAATGGCGTTAAAGCTAATTAGGTGGTCCATGGCCCACCCAGGCCCACCCGTGGCTACACTGCTGCTCTTTCAGACATTTTTAATCTGCCTAAAATCAAGGTCAATTTTTTAGCAATAATGGAACAACACTGAGTCTGGCAGTCAAAAATGCAAAAAAAATCAAGGCGAGGCAAGAAGACAAAGCGAAGCAAAAAGACAGTTTGTCATCTTATTTTTAAAAGCTTGAAGTATTGAATTGTGGACATTCATCAAAAAGTATGGGCGAGGAAACATCTGAATTATCTGATCACTTCCCGAGTTGTGGGGATACCACAACGACTGCAAAAGTTGAACAAGTGGACTCTGAAGTGACAATGGAACTACAAAATATTGGTAATTTTGTTGAAGTAAGGGAAGAAACCTACCCTGAAGACATTGCATTATGGCCAAAATCTGTTGCATTGGATATGATAGAATATTTCTTAGTAAATGAACCAAAAAACGTAGGTAATATGGAAAATTTGAGAAAAGAGTATGAGATTGCAGGACGAAAGCAATTTAGAGGTCTTCATGAGTCCCATTTTCTGAGGATGAAGAAGAATGGGATGACAGAAATGAGAATTTGGTTGATTGTTTCATAAACCACTAAGGCAGGTTACTGTTATGTTTGCAAATTAATCCCTGACCATAGTAAAGGAAAACAAACATTCGTTGACGGGCACTCTAATTGGAGAAACATTGCAAGACATATCTCTGATCATGAAACTTCCAAAGCTCATATCAACGTTATGTGTAAGTTCGTTCCAAGGTGTAAATTATCTGGAAGAATTGATTCTGTGTTATCAGCTCAGGAGTGAAAAGGAAGTGCTGAGACGTGTTGTTGCCCCGGTCAAACTGCTGTCTTCTTTGGGACTACCTTGAAGAGGACATGATGAGTCATCATTGCCAAATCAAAAAGGTAATTTTTTAACCCGCCTTGAATATCTTAGTGAATTTGATGATTTTCTCAAAGAACATTTGAAAAATTATCAGTATTGTGGTCAGGGAAGATCAACTTTTTAACACACTGAACCTACAATGAATTCATCACTATAATGGCAGAGCAGCTCAGAAACCAATTCACTGATGAAGTAAAGGATGCCAAGTATTATTCTATAATAGTCGATTCAACACCAGATGTGAGTCATGTAGACCAATTAACATTAATTTTAAGAAATGTGACTGGCAATGGTGAAGCTGTAGAGTGATTTCTTTGTTTTGTCCTGCTAAAATCCCACACTTTGAAGGTCTGGAGACAACGGTTTGGAAATCATTGCAAATTTAGGTTTGGACATCAAAAACTGTCATTGGCAGAGCTTTGATAACGCCACAAATGTGGCAGGAAAATGTTCAGGTCTACAGGCAAGACTGAATGATGCAAGCCCCTCTGCTTTATTCATACCATGTTCCAGCCATTCCTTAAATTTAATCTGCAACGCTGCAGCCGAATCTTGTGAAGGAGCTACACATTTTTTGACTTTGTTCAAAACGTGTATGCCTTTTTTTTGGTTTCCACGCACCGGCAGAGTATGCTACAATCACGCTTGGAGCAGGCAAATGAAAAACATTTGACAGTCAAAAGAATTGGTGACACCAGGTGGTCTGCTCATGCAGATGCTGTTTTGGCTTTGAAAATGAGCTATGATGACATAAAGAAAACCTTATTTGACACAGCCACATCAAATTCTGTAAAACCATGTGCGAAAAATGAAGCAAAGTCCTGAGCAGAAAAGTACGATATTGCTGTTTTTACTCTTTTTTGGAACTGTTAACTTCAAAGAATTAATGCCATCAGCAAATCACTACAAAAGATTGATACAAATTTACTGAATGCTGCACAATTGTTAATCTCAGTTAAAAGTTTTGTCATAGAAGTTCAAAATGACTATAGCTCAGTGGAAGCAAGAGACAATGAAATCAATTTAAAAGGGAAAGAGCAGATCATCGTTGAGACAGTCAATGTTATTTGTGACACAATAATAGTGCAGTTGCAGAGTAGAGGTGAATCTCTAAAGAAAACTGTTGCTTTATTTTGCTTGTTTTTTGACAGAAGTACGGATGAAAATGCTAAAAGCCACTACAGTAAGAAATTAAGTGAATTCTACTGAGAGGACATAGACACAAATCTTTTTGAAGACGAAGTGAAACATTTCATTCATTTTAACGAAAATGATGAGGTCTGTGCTTCGAGATCACCAATTGATTTGTATAGATTTATATGTGATGGTTTGCAGGCAACCTTTCCAAATGTAGAAACCATTCTGAAAATATTTTTAACAATACTTGTCCCAAACGCTTCTGGTGAACGTTCTATTTCTGTATTGAAACGAGTTAAAAATTATTTTCAAAATACGAGTCAGGAACATTTGATAAGGTCGACAATATTGACAATTGAAAGTGCCTCTTTACAAAATGTTACTTACGATGACTTAATTGACGATTTTCTAAAAAAAAAGTGGAAAAAGAAAGCTATCTGAATAAATTTTTTTTTCCAAATTGGGTAAGTTTCTTCAGAGGAAGTTAACTTTTATTTTTCCATCATGTGTCATCTGTACTTTTTATTTTTATGCATTTTTCACATTAGTATAATGCAAATACAAGCTTTCATCTAGACCAGAAGTTCTTAAACTGTGGTCTGAGAACTCCATTCAGGTGGACCGAGGAAAGGTTATTAAGTATTTTTATAAAGCGCTCTTATCCAAAGTACTTCACAATAGTTCAACGTTTGGTAAGATCATTAAGTGGTCTGCTGAGTCCCTCAGCAATTTTCAAGTGGTCTGTGAAAAAAAAGTTAGAATTCAAAAACAATCAAGGTACCTCACTTTATTTTATTTATTTTATTTATTTATTGACAAAGCCCTGGCTGGGATGATTTAATTGGGGATGGGTCCTGCTTTTGAGCAGGGGGTTGGACTATATGACCTCCTGAGGTCCCTTCCAACCCTGATATTCTATGATTCTATGATTTTAATTTACTTCCTATTACTTATAATATAGGAGGAGGATGAAGAAAAAAAGATTGGAAAACTTGGGGGGAGATACGAGAGAATGTTCTCTTACTTAGCTGGGTCCCGAGGGTCAGGCCCCAAAAATGAAGCTGCACACAGGGCCCCACTAAACTCTAAATCTGCCACTGCTCAGGGCATAATCTTGTGTGGGTTTGGGGGGTCTTTTACTAGTGAAAGAGCCCTACACAGTAATATCCTTAACCTCTATTCACAGCTACCAAACAGAACACACACGCTAAGGAGACAATGCTTCCCGTTCCCAAGGAGGCAGAGGAACTTTTCCTGGTGGCCAGGCAGGATCAGGACATCCTGGGCTGTGTCCTGGAGCTGGTTCCAATCCAAAGAATTTCCTTTTGGACTCTCCAGTTTACATAGTTAAACTTGAGTCCTGCTTAGTTGTACCTTAACCAACCATTTTACTAAAGTTTTATAAAATAATTCTTTGACCAGTCCTAACCTATTGTGAAACAATTCTTTACCCAATCATACCCCACCATCTTAGTTGATTTATACCTAGCAAAAATTAGTTATATAACAGACAGAAGCAATCAAAGAACCAGACAGAGACCATTTAGATAAACAATAGATAAGTCTGGGTTTATGTCACTGAGGTCATGGAAATAGGGTGACCAGATGGCAAATGTGAAAAATCGGGACGGGGGTGGGGAGTAATGTGTGCCTATATAAGAAAAAGCCCCAAGTATCGGGACTGTCCCTATAAAGTCAGGACATCTGGTCACCCTGCATGGAAGTGACTTGCAGAGACCTCCCTGACATTCCCTGCTTCAGCCCCTGGGGCTGTGGGACTCCGGAGCTGGGGCCTGGGCAGGGTTCCAGTGACAGGCCACAGCAGCGACAAGGTTCCAGCAACAGGTGACAGACTCCTGAGGGGTCCTCCTCAGACCTCGAGCAGGGGGAGGGGGACGCCTCGGGTGAGCGGCTGGGGGTGTCCCATTTTTTCCTTGGGCAATATGGTCACCCTGCAGCTCCCAGGTGCTGTGGGCAGATAGGGAACCCCCCCAGCCACCGCAGTATGGGGGGAAGGAACCATGGAGCTGCAGCAGCAAAAGTCACAGACAGGTCACAGCTTCCACCCTGAATTTTTGTTTATTGCCTGTGACATGTCCATGACTTTTACTAAAAATAACCATGACACAATCTTAGCCTTAGTAATAGAGAAGTAGGGACCATAAAGGCAAAACAATAAAGAAAAGAGATTTCACCACCCACAACTGCTGATAAGCGATTTCTTGCCAGACAGAAGGCCAGCAAACAAAGTTTTCTTTAAATATCTTAAGAGATTCCTTGCTTATGGGTGATGGTGGTGCTATTGGGACAGGAGCTTTCTTAACAGCCTGATAGCTCATTGGTTTGATGTAATGTAGAGGGAATGTGAGGATGTGACTGTCTGCTTTTAGCTCATGGCTGCTGCCCTCCTAATGTGGCTGCAGAAAAAGGCCTTAGCCCTTATGGGGGAGAGGGATCTGTAGCTGTTCCCCGTGCCCAGGGGTCTGACTAGGGATGCTGCTGGGGGGATAAGGGAGTCCATGACTATGCTCCAGTCCGTGCCCAGTGGTCTGATCGGGGCTGATGCTGGAGGGTCCATGGCTGTGCCCCGGGCCCAGGGATCTCAGTTCTGGGCCTGGAATGATTAAGTGACTCTCTCTGCCAGGCTGTTGGTTTTTGTTTTCCACAGGATATTACATGATTGTTGATACCAGCAAGGGCTCCCTGCCCCGTGGGCAAGCAGCCACTCTGAGCTCTGGGCAGTACAGGCCCCTGACTCATCCGCAGTGCCTGGGCTTCTGGTACCAGCTGAGCCCCAGTGACCCAGGTGAGCACGGAAGCCTTTGATCCCCTCGGGCTGGCGGGCGCAGAGATGCTGGGCAGTGGAGTGAGGGGCAAGAGGCTGTGGAGGAAGGCTGTTCTGTGGTTAAAGCCAGGCCTGGGAGTCAGGACTCCTGGGTTCTCGTCTTGGCTCTGCCACACACTTGCTGGGTGAGCCATGGCCCTTCTTGGTGGTTGGTTCCCTCATGGTAAACTGGGCATCCCGACCCCCGCCCGCGACCTCACAGGGAGTGTGAGTAGGAGTGTGGGGACCTCCAACCCAGGATCAAATCCCACTGCCTCCTACTTGTACCCTGGCCCAGGTGCATTTCTCAGGCCCGTGGGTTCTGCCAGCTCCCCGGGAGGCTAGAGTTAGCCAGGTCAAGCCAGGGCTCGAGGCCGGCCAGCCAAGTGTCCTGGCAGTGCCTGGAAACATCTTCCCCATGGAACTGCTAGTGACAGAGCCTGGGGGGGTCTTTCCGTGCCATGTTGTCAGCCCCATTGCACCAGTATGGAAATGGCTAAGGCCCCGCAGTGAGTCAGGACTAGAACTCAGGGGCCCTGACACCCAGTGCCCTGCATGCTGCCTCCATGGTGCTTTGGAGGAAGGTTGAGAGCAGAGCAAGCTCCCGGGAACACCACCAGTGCCATGGGCTTGGCGGTGCCGCTGCTCCAGTGGGTGGCCCTCAGGAGATATCACCATCTCTGTCTTTCGCTAGGTTCCCTGACGGTGGGTGTGAAGGAGAAGGGGGTGCAGCGGAGGCTGTTCAGCGTGAGCTCAGTGCAGGGGGACGCTTGGCGCTACGGTAAAGTGACTGTCCAAGTGGCTGAGGACTGGCAGGTGAGACAGCCAGGGGACCTGGTCCTTGACTGGTGCTCTGATGCGCTACCTATACAGAACAGGGCGATCAGTCAGATCCCAGCCTGAGTCAGAGAGGAGCTCCAGAGCCCTGGCCGCCTGATCCGGGAAGCTGCTCTCTGAGCAGAGATGTGCTCTGAGGGACTTCTCTGGGGCTGAACCCCAGCCCCGGCTACTCCGCTACATGGGTGGAGGCTGGACTGGGCCTGCCAGGCCTGGTGAGGGGGAAGGAAGGTCAAGTCCTCCACTGGAGCTGGGTAGGTTTTACACCATGCGCCTCCCTGTGGCACATGGGCACCGGCCAGCAGGGGGTTGGAAGGCTGGAGCAGACCTGGGCTAGTCCTGGGGCACCATGCTGTTGCTGCATGGCTGAGACTCGGGGGGTCCATCAGGCTCTGGCCCAGCCTGCACAAAGAGGAGGAGCAGAGCAATGCCCTGGGTGGGCCTGGCCCCCACTTCCAGGCTCCATGAGAGCATGCCGAGTCCCAGTGGTGTCCAGTCGGCTCTGGCGGGACCTCCGGCCTGACCCTGGATCTGCTCCCTGCTCTCTTTGGCAGGTCACCTTCGAGGTGGTGAGTGCTGGCGGTGAGCTCTCCTACGTCGCCCTCGATGATTTGCACCTGAAGGCCAGCAGCTGCCCAGAGCCAGGTACGGGGCTGATAGCGCCCAGGGCCCACTAGGCAGGTGCTTCCAGACACAGCTCTTCAGAGCCGGGCAGTCTGGCTGGGGAAGGGGAGGGTGGCCAGTAGGCTGAGCAGGGGGCAGTGAGGGGAGAGCTAGCTGCAGGGGGTGGGTTCAGCGACACGGGAAAAGGGGGGCAGGGCAGGGGAGGGGAGGAGGGATGCCGAGGTGAGGACTGAGAGGGGACAGCTGGCGCAATGTGCCAGCCAGCACCGAGCAGAGTCTGGAGCAGTCCGAGGTCCCTCTTTGGCGCCTGCCTGCGGGACGTCTCTGGGTGGCTTCTCTCTGCAGCTCCTACAGGACCATGGGTAGGGGGGCTGTACCCTAGGACGGGTCCTGGCCAGTTGTGTGTCGGTGTCCAAGTGGAAAGGCCGGGGCAGGTGTGACACATGTACAGGTGGTCAGACAGGAACTGGCCCTACCAATCTCAACATGGCAGCCAAGGCGGGGTTGGGAACCGGCTGCTCAGCCCAGGGGCAGCAGGTTTGTATAATTTTTGGTGGTGCCCAGAACGGGTCCAAGTCCTGTCCCCCCTCCCCCAGCCCCTGTGCCTTGTAAGCCGATATATATTTTTAAAAATACTGTAAAAATGGACTGGAAACAGTAAGCGGTTAACAGTTTCCCTATATTGCACAATTTGGGGGTGTGGCGGGGGATGACGGCTCTGGCTGGGGGTGAGGGCTCTGGGGTGGAGCTGGGAATGAGGGGTTTGGGGTGTGGGAGGGAGCTAGGGTGACCAGATGTCCCGATTTTATAGGGACAGTCCCGATATTTGGGGCTTTGTCTTGTATAGGCACCTATTACCCCCCATCCTCTGTCCCGATTTTTCACACTTGCTATCTGGTCACCTTAGAGGGGGCTCAGGGCTAAGGCAGAGGGTCAGGGTGTGGGGTGAGGGCTGCGGGGTGGGGCCATGGATGAGGGGTTCACTGTGCAGGAGGGGGCTCAGGGCTGGGGATGTATTGTTTCTTGACTTTAGCAAAGCTTTTGACACGGTCTCCCACAGTATTCTTGTCAGCAAGTTAAGGAAGTATGGGCTGGATGAATGCACTACAAGGTGGGTAGAAAGCTGGCTAGATTGTCGGGCTCAACGGGTAGTTATCAATGGCTCCATGTCTAGTTGGCAGCCGGTATCAAGTGGAGTGCCCCAAGGGTCGGTCCTGGGGCCGGTTTTGTTCAATATCTTCATAAATGATCTGGAGGATGGTGTGGATTGCACTCTCAGCAAATTTGCGGATGATACTAAACTGGGAGGAGTGGTAGATACGCTGGAGGGGAGGGATAGGATACAGAAGGACCTAGACAAATTGGAGGATTGGGCCAAAAGAAATCTGATGAGGTTCAATAAGGATAAGTGCAGGGTCCTGCACTTAGGACGGAAGAACCCAATGCACAGCTACAGACTAGGGACCGAATGGCTAGGCAGTAGTTCTGCGGAAAAGGACCTAGGGGTGACAGTGGACGAGAAGCTGGATATGAGTCAGCAGTGTGCCCTTGTTGCCAAGAAGGCCAATGGCATTTTGGGATGTATAAGTAGGGGCATAGCGAGCAGATCGAGGGACGTGATCGTTCCCCTCTATTCGACATTGGTGAGGCCTCATCTGGAGTACTGTGTCCAGTTTTGGGCCCCACACTTCAAGAAGGATGTGGATAAATTGGAGAGAGTCCAGCGAAGGGCAACAAAAATGATTAGGGGTCTGGAACACATGAGTTATGAGGAGAGGCTGAGGGAGCTGGGATTGTTTAGCCTGCAGAAGAGAAGAATGAGGGGGGATTTGATAGCTGCTTTCAACTACCTGAAAGGGGGTTCCAAAGAGGATGGCTCTAGACTGTTCTCAATGGTAGCAGATGACAGAACGAGGAGTAATGGTCTCAAGTTGCAGTGGGGGAGGTTTAGATTGGATATTAGGAAAAACTTTTTCACTAAGAGGGTGGTGAAACACTGGAATGCGTTACCTAGGGAGGTGGTAGAATCTCCTTCCTTAGAGGTTTTTAAGGTCAGGCTTGACAAAGCCCTGGCTGGGATGATTTAACTGGGAATTGGTCCTGCTTCGAGCAGGGGGTTGGACTAGATGACCTTCTGGGGTCCCTTCCAACCCTGATATTCTATGATTCTATGATTCTATGGGGCAGAGGGTTGGGTTGTGGGAGAGGTGAGGGCTCTGGCAGGGGGTGCGGGCTCTGGGGTGGGGCAGGGCTGGGGATGAGGAGTTTGGGGTGCAGACAGGCTGTCCCGAGGCTGGGGCCAGAGAGGAGGACTCCACAGTCCCCCCCATCCCTCTCGGCCGTGGCAGCACGCTCCCCTGGCACCGTTACTGCTCTCTCCGCAGGTCAGCCTCCTGCTGGTGCTGCTCCCTTTTGTAGCCGGCAGTGGCTGTCAAGGGAGCGCAGCGCGGAGCAGCAGGGCAGGCCGGGACGCTCAGGGGAAAGCGTATGGGGGCAGCAGGCAGGGCTGGGGGATGCTCCGGGGGCAAGGTGATGACTGTCCCCGTGGTTAGAGACATGCTGCTGTTATCCTGTGTAGCAGCCCAGGCTCGTAGGGATGGGGCTGCCCCACAGAGGTCTTGCCAAGGGCCTGATCCCGCACTTCTCCCAGTGAGTGCAGGATGGGCCCAGAGGATGCCCCAGTGGCACCATGAGCCCATGCTCCTGTAATGGGGCAGGGGGTCTCTTGTTGGCAGGTTCCTGTGACTTTGAGTCAGACACTTGTGGCTGGACCAGCCCCTCAGACCACACCCTGGGCAGCTACACCTGGGGCTGGAAAAGCGGGGCCAGCCCGGGCCCGGAGGTGGACCACACGCTGGGCACGACAGCAGGTGAGAGGCACTCTTGGCCAGGTGGGAGCGGAGATGGGGCTGCTTGGGGGAGGCGTCCTGGAGGCGGGGTTCTGACTGCCCTGTGGGGGTGTCCAAGGGACCCACACACTGATGGGCAGGGCTGGGGAGCTGAGCAGGTAGCCCTCACCATGCAGCCTTCCTGGGAGGGGGTGAGCGGCAGAGAAAGGGGGCTGGGGGACTCAGTGTTTGAGCAGGGAGGCTCCTCACTTCAGAACAGTGCCCAGCATGGCCAGGAGTGCCGGGCCAGAGCCTCCGGGGGGGGCTCATTCCTGAGGGCTGGGGTACAGCAGATGTGCTGCACCCTGGAGGAGGGAGGCAGATCCTCTCCTCCGTCCTGGCCCGGCTCAGCTGAACTGGGACCAAGACGTCGCGTGGGACTGAAGCCTGGTCCCTGGGGCTGGGTGGAAGAGACGACGAATGGCTCAGGAACTGGTCAGGAGCTGGCTGAGCTCTGCCCGGCGAGACTTGCGGCTCAGCACGGTGCTCAGTGGCTCTCAGCACCACGCAGGATGTCTGGGTCTTGGCTGGGGGCCCTGGGTTGGTGCTGGCACTGCCGTGTCCCCAGACTGTCTCACTGGCTGTGGGGCGACCCACCCTTTCTCTGTGGCCGGCCGTGGCTGGTGTTGCTGGGAGTGATGGTGCAATGCGTGACCCCAAAGGACCAGAACTGACTCTGTGACAGCCCAGCTCAGAGCTTGGCTTTTGGGTGGTGCCCAGCCACCAGCACTGACCCAGGGCCCCCATCAGGATCACAGGCGCGTGGGGCTTGACCACATTGGGAAATGGTGGGGAAACTGAGCCCCATGAGTTGGCGGGAGCAGAGAGACGCTTCTGAAACTCAGAGGGCCAGAGAGGCTAAGGGGAGGGGATGCCGAGCCCATGGTGCTCTGAGCCGGGCTGGGGGTGGGCAGGCATTGAGCCCATGGTGCTCTGACCCGGGCTGGGGGGGCACCGAGCCCATGGCGCTCTGGCCCAGGCTGGGGGACACTGAGCCCATGGCGCTCTGACTCAGGCTGTGGGGGGAGCACCGAGCTCATGGGGCTCTGGCCCAGGCTGGGGGGCACCGAGCCCTTCTGTGGATTCTGGTGTCAGGTTCCTAGCTGGGGGGAACCGGGGCCCACTGCGGGGAACATGGAGTGCAACGCCCCCCGTCCATGGGTACCTGGGCAGATCCGCCCCATGTGGGTCTGGCCAGGCTCCCAGCCGGCCAGTTCCCTTTGCATGCTGTGTGGAGCTGTGCAGCTGACAGGCCTGGCGGCCCTGGACTCTGAGACTCTGTTTCTGCCCAGCCCCAGCACGGCTCAGGAAGCAGCAGGGCACAGCCCTGCCCTTCTGCACCAACGTGCCTCCGCCTGGCCCTGCTTGTGGACCCCTTGGGGGCGAGGGGCCTGTGGCTGCCCACTGAGGCAGGGAGTGTCCTGGGAGTGTCCCTCAACAGGCCGGTGAAGCAGAGTGCTGCCTAGGAGTCAACCCGAGGGGTTTGGGCAAGGTCGGACGAGGAGCCCTGGGCCACAGTAGGCAGAAGGGCACAGGGAGATGAGGGGTGGGCAGACCCGACCTGGCCTGCAAAAGGAGGCTGGCCCCTGTACTCCTGCTGCATCTCCCCCACAGGTCACTACGTTTACTTCGATGCCAGCGTGCTGGGGCCTGGGGGGAACGCGGCCCGGCTGCTGAGCGAGCACCTGCCAGCCACCACAGGCGCCTGCCTTCGGTTTTGGTACCACATGGACTTCCCAGAGCACTTCTGTGAGTGACGCCTACTGCCACAAGCCTGGGGCCTTCGCTCCCAGTGCTGGCATGGGGGGCTGGTGTGTGAGAGGCAAAGGGCTGGGGCCAGCTGTGGGCAGGGGCTCCACAGTCATTGTGCTACTCCAGCTGGGGAGAGGCAGAGCAGGGAGTTGGGAGTCCCAAATGGGGCTAAATCCTGGGTGAGGGAATTATCCCAACAGACTGATGAAGCCATGAGCTGATGTCAGTGAAGCTGAGGGCTGGCCAGGCTGTTCTAGGCGCCCTGGGGCACTAATCACGGGGAGGCCCCACCCTGTCAGTAAGAGCAGCTGCACAAGGGCTTAGGGGGCTTGTGGGCAACATGGCCTGCCTAAGCTGGTCTACCTGGGCAGCGGGACTTGTCCCTGCCTGCTATCCTGGCCCAGGGGCTTCACCTGGGCCAGCCAGCTGAGCTGATGCAGTTGGGAATGGCAGCAGAGAGGGTGATGCTGCACAAGTCAGGTGCAGGGGTTGGAGCAGGAAGCCAGAACTCCTGGGTTCTAGTCCCAGCCCTGACACTCACTGGCTGTGGGACCCTGGCAAGTCACTGCCCTCCTTATGCTTCAGTTTCCCTCTCTGGTTCTGGAGAGGGTGCTCAGGTTTACCCTCCAATGTCTGAGCTGCACTGGGCCGTGTGAGTGGTGGGGTTAGTCCAGGCAAAGGCTGAGCTCTGGGCTGCTGTCCCTGGCTGTCTGCATTGACCTCGGCCCCTGCTTCCATCTCTGGCCCAGACAGTGGCGAGCTGAGGGTGAAGCTGTACAGCATGGCGGGGGAACTAACAGTCTGGTGCGCCCAAGGGCACCAGGGCCAAGGCTGGCGGAACACGACCATCTCAGTGCAGAACACTGTGGAGTTCCAGGTAATGGTGGGGGGCATGCCCAGAGGGAGGCAGGGAGCTGTCTGGAGCGAGTTGGCATGGCTCTGCCAGCAGATCTCCCGCCAATGCCCATGCAGTGCTCCCACTGCTGAGTGCCGGAGGGATGCAGAGACGCAGCCGGCAGGGAGGTGGAGCACTAGTGATGGAGGAGTCCACCTGTTAGCTCACCATGGGCAAGTCAGGCAGGTTGAGTGCTGGGGGTTTCCCTGGCCTGCAAGCGGGTGCTAAGCAGGGCAGGTGCAGGGCATCCTTGTTCTGTGAGCGGGCACCCGGGGCGAGCTGAGCGGGGCAGGCGTTGGGCGTCCCTGTTCTGTGAGTGGGCACCCGGGGCGAGCTGAGCGGGGCAGGCGTTGGGCGTCCCTGTTCTGTGAGTGGGCACCCGGGGCGAGCTGAGCGGGGCAGGCGTTGGGCGTCCCTGTTCTGTGAGCGGGCACCCGGGGTGAGCTGAGCGGGGCAGGCGCTGGGCGTCCCTGTTCTGTGAGCGGGCACCCGGGGCGAGCTGAGCGGGGCAGGCGCTGAGCGTCCCTGTTCTGTGAGTGGGCACCCGGGGCGAGCTGAGCGGGGCAGGCGTTGGGCGTCCCTGTTCTGTGAGTGGGCACCCGGGGCGAGCTGAGCGGGGCAGGCGTTGGGCGTCCTTGTTCTGTGAGTGGGCACCCGGGGTGAGCTGAGCGGGGCAGGCGTTGGGCGTCCCTGTTCTGTGAGCGGGCACCCGGGGCGAGCTGAGCGGGGCAGGCGTTGGGCGTCCCTGTTCTGTGAGCGGGCACCCGGGGCGAGCTGAGCGGGGCAGGCGTTGGGCGTCCCTGTTCTGTGAGCGGGCACCCGGGGCGAGCTGAGCGGGGCAGGCGTTGGGCGTCCCTGTTCTGTGAGTGGGCACCCGGGGCGAGCTGAGCGGGGCAGGCGTTGGGCGTCCCTGTTCTGTGAGTGGGCACCCGGGGCGAGCTGAGCGGGGCAGGCGTTGGGCGTCCCTGTTCTGTGAGTGGGCACCCGGGGCGAGCTGAGCGGGGCAGGCGTTGGGCGTCCCTGTTCTGTGAGTGGGCACCCGGGGCGAGCTGAGCGGGGCAGGCGTTGGGCGTCCCTGTTCTGTGAGTGGGCACCCGGGGTGAGCTGAGCGGGGCAGGCGTTGGGCGTCCCTGTTCTGTGAGTGGGCACCCGGGGCGAGCTGAGCGGGGCAGGCGCTGGGCGTCCCTGTTCTGTGAGTGGGCACCCGGGGCGAGCTGAGCGGGGCAGGCGTTGGGCGTCCCTGTTCTGTGAGTGGGCACCCCACCACTGGCCTTTCCCCTTTGAAATGTGGGTAGTGCACTCTGAGCCCAGGCCCAGCCAATCCATGGTGGGGAGTAAGAGCAAATACCACGTTGTGACAGACTTCCCTGGGGTGCAACCTGGAACTGGGACACCGCTGAGCCCTCTGGGCCCCCTCTCACACTGTGAGGCTGTGACAAGCCGCAGTCCTCTCCAGGACTTGCATTCACACAGCCATACACAAACAGGGACACATCCAGCTGCAGTTACATGGAGGCTTCTCTTAGCCACTCATGAACTAACAATAGAGAGGCTCCAGACAGTCCCCATCAGCTCCTCAGCCAGGGACCTCAGAACTGTACTGTCCTGCCCTGGTCAAAAGCTTGACCAGTGTCTGTGGCGGTTCAATGATGAGACAGAACACAGCTTTATGTAAGCAAGCAGGCTGGTCAGCTGAGATGGGCTGTTCTGCCCCCCGCCTTCCACCTTCTCCTTTTATTATATTTCTCCCCCCTAAGCATTACACACTGCTACCGCAAAAAGATACACAAAAGAATGTATGACGTTGATTAATATACTTATTTACCATCCTTTATCTACTACAATCCTGGTTCTCAGGCCTTGAGCCCAGGCTAAGAAAGCTTCCCACAGTTGCTGTCCCAACAATCAAGTTCTCATGGTTCATATCTAGCCCTTGTCCTTGGATAGAGCAATGTGTGCATTGCTTCTACAAAACAGTCAGGGTGTGCCCTGCCTGCTTCCAGGTGGAATAGCTAAACATGAACCCTTCAAGTGTCAGTTTATTATCCAGTCCATCCCCTCCCTCAATGTGGAGAGGACATGCACAGGTTTTTATTAACTGAGCTAAGATTTTTCATGCACTACACTCAAACCACTGTTTTTAGGTAAAATATAAAACAGATTTATTAACTGCAGATAGATAGATTTTAAGTGATTATAGTAATAACGTACAGATCAAAGTTGGTTACCTAAGAAATAAACAAAATCCCCCAATCTTTCCCCAGTCTTCCATACATAGGCTGGGCTTCCTTCTTTCCCTCCTGGGACCCCTCCCCACTTCAGTCCTTTGCTTTCCAGATGTCTTTTCAGGTGTTGAGTTGTGGGAGGAGTGAGGCCAAATGGTGATGTCATTTTCCCCTTTTATAATTTCTTCCACGTGGAGGGAACTTCTTTGTTCCAAACAAAGTCCCCAGTATAGTTTGTGGAAAACTACAGGCACAAGATGGAGTCCAGCATCATATGATCTAGTCACATGCCCTTGCATGCTTCAAGGAGTCATGGCAGGGGCCATTACCCCTATTCTGGCTAGAAAGTTCACAGGAAAGACCCTTAGGTGAGGCTGCCCATTGTTTTCACTGATGGGCCATTACCTTGAGTAGTTCATTCACAACATGCTGGCTAGGCTGGATGTAAGCTGACTTGTGGGAGTTATCCAGGAGCAAATACATTTGAGACTCAGGTGCATAGTCAATGTTCATAACTCCAGATACAAAACTGATACCTGCACACAAATAGGATCATCATATTCAGCAAATGTAACTTTTCCATTGACACCTCCCATGACAGGTTTTGTAGAAGATGCATCATAATTATACCATAAGCATATCCCTGTGGTGAATATGGGGCACAGAGTGTCACACACGTGTCTGTGCGTTTGTGACGTAGGGGCCCTGGGGCTGTTGGATGCTGCCCATGCAGCTGGTTGGCAGCACCAGCTCAGATGCCCCAGTGAAAATAACCCAATGGACCCAACCTGCCCCCCACCCTGAGCAGGTTGGGTTCAGTTCCTTGCCAAGACTGTTTGTCTTTAGCCCCAGTCACAAGGTGCCATTGGCTTGGGGGGCAGTGGGCTCTCTCCAACCTGCAGTCAGGCCTTTGACTCCCCCCTTCCCTGCTCTTCTGGCTGGGTGCCGCCCCAGCATCCCTTCCTCTGGAGTGCCCGCCAGTGCTGGGGGCTGAGCAGCGAGGGTAGCACCTCCCTGCAGGCATCATTCTGGCTCCTTGCCAGAGCTGGGACACCTGTTCTCCCATCCGCCTTCCCTGGGTATTGAGCTTGGCTGTGCTGGGGCTCAGGCAGGATTCCCGCTCACCCTGCAGATTGTCTTTGAAGTGACCAATGGTGTGTGGCCTGCCGGGGGGACCATCGCCCTGGACGATATCATGTACCATGCTGGAGAGGGCTGTAATGGAGACGGTTTGGGCCAGATGGAAGGTGAGGTCGATTCCAACCAAGCCAGAGGTCAGAGCAGCTGTGCCTTTAGCAAGGCATAACTGCAGAGCACCCCCATTCCCCACTTATCTGTGAGCCCCATGGCACAGCCCCCTTTGCACAGGGCAGGGTGTGGCAGGGAGCTGTGGTAGAGAAATGAGTCACCCAACTCTGTACAGGGAATTAGAGGTGGCACTGGGCATAGGACCCAGGAGTCCTGACTCCCTGCCCCTTTGCCTTCAGCACAAGAACATCCCTTTCCTCTTCTGCTTGTATGCTGGCCCGCCTGGAGCTCTCGCCCTCTGCCCGCAGGGGTGGGCTACTCTCTCCTGCTGCAGCCTGCCCCCTTCCTGACACCTCTGGGGAAGGCCATGTGGAGAGAGAGAGTGCTGGGGGCTGGAAGTGGAGAGACTGAATGCTCTTCTGGGCCTGCTCTGCCAATGCTGGCAGGGACCCAGTAGGGGAAGTGGGGCTCCCTGGGCAGTCAGGGAGGGGGACACGCACACTGGTGCTGGTCTTCTGGGTGAGCTGGAAAAGCAAGGCCAGCAGCCAGGGGAGAACAGGAAATGCTACCTGCTCCATAGGTAGGGGAGGAGGGCCCTGGGCTGGAGCTAGTTCCTGCTCCCCATGAGGGCCCCTCAGGAGCAGGCCTGTGGGTGAGGACACTGTTGGGGAACCTGAAGGGTTAATGCAAGCAGTGATAGTTACTACTACCTTAGGCCACTCCTCTACCCTTGTGCTCTCAGGAGAGCTCCTAGTCAGGCAGTGCTGGGGCTTAGTCGTGTGCTAGGCAGATGCATGCCCTGCCAGGTGCTAGAAAGGGTTGGGAGATGAGTAGCATGGACCACATATTGCAGATTGAGCCCCTGAAGCCAGGTGCTGGGGCCTAGCTGAGACCTGACCTAGCTCACATCACTGGTGGCGATGGTGCAGGGTCCTGGCATAGCAGTCATCTTCCATTGTGCTCAGCACTTGCTTCTGATTGCAGATGGGAAACCTGCCAAGGGCTCTGTGGCAGCAATGGTGATTGGCATTCTCCTGGCCACTGTATTCCTGCTCCTAATAACTTTGAGCATATGCTATTGGCTGAAGAGGAGGCTGTCAGCAGGCAGGAGGCCAGAGGAGAGAGCCACCAGCCAAGGCTTTGACAACATCACTTTTAGAGATGTAAGGAACTGCAGCTCACTCTGTCTGGGCTTGGGGGGTGGGAGTTAGACTAGGGGCTTTGCTTATTTGTCCAGCTGCTGTCTTCAGAGCTTGAGCATCAGAGTCAAAAATGACTGAATAGGAGGGTGACGGGGAAGACAGAAAATATGAATGACTGACCACTGCCAGTCTAAGTCCCTCTCCCCCCCTCTCCGACAATGCCAGCTCCCACAGCCCTATACGTACACTCACCCTTTCTTTGGCCTTTTTTATCCCTGCAGGACTAAAAACTGCTTGTGCTGCGAGTTCACCAGCATCACGATTTGTACTCCTGAGGGCATTCCGCACCCAAAACATTAAAAATTCTGTGCACAATATTTTAAAATTCTGCAAATTTTATTTGTCAAATAAATGTGGGATAGACTCAGTGGTGAACCTGCATCCAACCCTGACACAGCACAAGGACTGGGCCTGTCCCAGAAACACCCCAGGGCCCTGCCCATCTGTGCCAAGTTCACCAGGTGTGGGCAGGCAGGCTCAGCAATGCAGGATCCAAGTGTGGGGCAATCTGAGGGGGAGCTCGGGGGGAGAGAATCTGGATGCACAGGGTCTTGTTGAGGGGTTCTGGGTGCAATGATAATGGGACTTTGCAGGGGGGTCCAGGTAAAGTTGGTTGGGGTTCAGAGGGGGAGGTCTGGACATGGGGTGGGGGGGAATAGAGATTGGCAGCGGGGGGTCTCAGTGTGGGGGCCTTAGTGTATGTGTGGGGGGGAAGTGTATCCATGTGCAGCTGGTTGGGACTCGGTAGGGTGGGGATCCGGGTGCAGGTGGCTTGTCAGGGTGGTCCAGGTACAAGGAGAGTGGGATTCGTCAGGGGTAGTTCTGGGTGCAGGGTGAGGCTCATCAGGAGGGTCTGGGTATGAGGGGAGTCTGGTTGCACCAGGGTTAGGTGGATGGGGGGAGCAGTTCCCTGTACAGTGATTTCTCCCTCCTGCAGCTGAGGAGTGATGGGTGTAGGAAGCAAGGGGGGGGGGCACGGAGGAGAGAGTATTCAAAGCTTTCTACAGCCAGGGAAGAAATCTGGGGGGGGTCTGATCCAACCCCGGATGCCGCGCAGGGGAAGAGGAAGTCCCGTCCTCCCCAGCCCAGCTGGGACGAGCACCTGAGCCTGGTACAGGGTAGAAGCCACAAGTCAGGTCTTCTCCAGGCCCGGCCCCTGCCCCAGAGTGATTTGCCTCTCTGCTAACTGCCCTGGACACCTGAAACATACTGCTGGCAAAGGTTGTATGACCGCTCTTGTGGCTTCCCTCTACTTCCCTATCAGAAAGTCATTTTTCTGTAGGGAAGCTAAGAAATCTGCAGGGGACATAAATTCTGTACATGTGCATTGGTGCAGAATTCCCCAAGGAGTAACGTTGTGTAGCTTATCAGCTTTGGCCCTGTGCAGCAATACAGCAGCCGACAAACACGGCGGAAGATTGCACAAGACCCCACCCTGACTGCTGGCCACAGGGCAGCTGTGAACTCCTCAAACCCTCCTTTTTAGAGTAGAGCAGGAGGTGGTAGTGGACACCGCAACCATCGGTGCTGCTTGATGTTCTTCACCCCCATAGTACGAGGGGTACCGAAGCAGAGGCTGGCTCTTCCCTTTTCCTCCCCTCCTTGAGCTGGTTGGGAGGGAATAGTCATACACGTCAATAGATTGGTTGTAATTAGCTTAGGCCCAATTCCTGTTCACCTTTAATTCCAGGACAGGGTCACTATAACTCCACTACCTGCGGATGGGGAAGCAGAACCAGATATGAGCCTCCCACAGTAGGCAGCTGTTCGTACTGTAGCTGCACATACAGAATGAAAGGTGTGTTCTGCAAGGCTTCACACTCCTCCGGCAACACTGGGCTCAACTTTCAGTTCCAAGGCTACTCTTGAAACGCTTTTGGCCACTGACTAAAATGGAAGCTTTAGCTGAGACAAACAAGGTCAGCTGGAGGGAGGAATACAAGCCCCTTTTTGAACAGATCCTGTATCACTGAACTTCCTGGAACACATTCAAGAGAGTCCATCAGTGCTGTCATATTCTTGCAGTTTCCCCATATAGTATTGCCTTTTCCATATGAAGATCAAGATTACTGCAAGATTATTTGATTTTATCTAAAATAAAATGAATTCTATAAAAGTCGGATTTCTGAAGACTGTGTAACTTAGTCTGTGTTTCAGTCCGTTCCGCATAATTGTCTGTGGTCACAGATTTTAGTTGCAGCACTGCCTCCAAATACAACCCAGCTAAGCGGGTATACTCAGAGGTCCGAATGTGTAGAATCTTGAATGTCTCCATTAACTATTTAAACCCATAAGTACTGCAGCATCTTGACCATTGTAGCAATACAGGAGTCCAAGTGCAAAATCCTTTGTGTTTCTCTAGCCAAGCAGCACTGTCAGAAGACAGAAATTCTCCAAGACCAGCAGATCCAGAAGGCTTTCATGAAGGCTCTGCATATAGCTTGAGCAAAGCTGTAGCAATGTCTTCCTTGTAACCATTTGCAACTTCAGTGTTGTGGCCCTCATACAAATAACTCAGGAGGAATCGTTTGCACTTAGTCATCTTCTCCTGATCCTCTTAGGCCAGCTGGTTTAAATCAGCATAATTGTAAAGAGGTGGATGAGCCGTATGAACGAAGAGGAAGTAGGCAAAAGGATGGGGTAGAGAGCGATCAGCTCCTGGACATCAAGTTGGTCGCTTCTGAAGAGTTCTTTTGCTTCTAGGAACTGAAGCTGTGCAAAGTATATAAAACCTGCTTGCTGCAAGATTCGTTTGTACATTACCTGAAATTTCTCTTTTGGAATGTTCATAGAAGATTAGGGTTGGAAGAGATCTCGGGAGGTCATCTAGTGCAACCCCCTGCTCAAGGCAGGACCAACACCAACTAAATCATCCCAGCCAGGGCTTTGTCAAGTCAGGCCTTAGAAAAACTTTTAAGGATGGAGATTCCACCACTCCCTGGGTAACCCATTCCAGTGCTTCACCACCCTCCTCGTGAAAAAGCTTTTCCTAATATCCAACCTAAACCTCCCCCACTGCAACTTGAACATTGCTCCTTGTTCTGTCATTTGCCACCACTGAGAACAGCCGAGCTCCATCCTCATTGGAACCCCCCTTCACGTAGTTGAAGGATGCTATCAAATCTCCCCTCACTCTTCTCTTCCGCAAACTAAAGCAGCCCAGTTCCCTCAGCCTCTCCTCATAAGTCACGTGCCCCAGACCCCTAATTGTTTTCATTGCCTCTCCAATTTGTCTACATCATTTCCTGTAGCGGGGGTCCCAAAAATGGACGCAATACTCCAGATGTGGCCTCACCAGTGCTGAATACAGCAAAATAATCACTTCCCTCGAGCTGCTGGCCATGCTCCTACTAATGCAGCCCAATATGCCAGTAGCCTTCTTAGCAACAAGGGCACACTGCTGACTCATATCCAGCTTCTCATCCACTGTAATCCCCAGGTCCTTTTCTGCAGAACTGCCGCTTAGCCAGTTGGTCCCCAGCCTGTAGCAGTACATGGGATTCTTCCATCTTAAGTGCAAGACTCTGCACTTGTCCTCATTGAACCTCATCAGATTCTTTTAGCCCAATCCTCCAATTTGTCTAGGTCATGCTGGACCCTATCCCTACCCTCCAGCATATCTACCTCTCCTCCCAGCTTAGTGTCATCTGCAAACTTATGGAGGGTGCAATCCATCCCACCATCCAGATCATTAATGAAGATGTTGAACACCACCAGCCCCAGGACCGACCCCTGGGGCACTCTGCTTGATACCGGCTGCCAACTAAACATTGAGCCGTTGATCACTACCCATTGAGCCCAGTGATCTAGTCAGCTTTCTATCCACCTTACAATCCATTCATCCAATACATACTTTTTTAATTTGCTGGGGGGAGGGATAGCTCAGTGGTTTGAGCATTGGCCTGCTAAACCCAGGGTTGTGAGTTCAATCCTTGAGGGGGCCATTTAGGGATCTGGGGCAAAAATTGGGGATTGGTCCTGCTTTGAGCAGGGGGTAGGACTAGATGACCTCCTGAGGTCCCTTCCAACCCTGATATTCTATGAAAGAATACTGTGGGAGATATATTGACTTTAGCAAAGCTTTTGATACTATCACATCCACCGCTTTCCCCATATCCACAGAGCCAATTATAGAAGGCAATCAGGTTGGTCAGGCATGACTTGCCCTTGGTGAATCCATGTTGACTTCCTATCCTCCAAGTTCTTCAAAATGGATTCCCTGAGGACCTGCTGCATGATTTTTCCAGGGACTCAGGTGATGCTGACTGGTCTGTAGTTCTCTGCATTCTCCTTCTTCCCTTTTTAAAAGATGGGCACTATATTTGCCTTTTTCCAATTGTCTTCAGCTTTTTCCAATTGTCTGGGACCTCCTCCGATCGCCATGAGTTTTCAGAAATAAAGACCAATGGCTCTGCAATCACATCCGCCAACTCCCTCAGCACCCTCATATGCATTGCATCTAGCCCCATGGACTTGTTCATGTCCAGCTTTCCTAAATAGTCCTTAACCTGTTCTTTCACCACTGAGGGCTGCTCACCTCCTCCCCATACTGTGCAACCCAGTGCAGCAGGCTGGGAGCTGACCTGGTCTGTGAAGACTGAGGCAAAAACAAAAGCATGGAGTACTTCAGCTTTTTCCACATCATCTGTCACTAGGATGCTGTGACAAAGTGGGACTGTTCTTAATGTTTCCTCTGAATAGTGTGGGGGTGCCTCAGTTTCCCCTAGGCAGTTCTTCAGTATCTAGGGGGTGGGGTAAGGGTGTATGATCATTGCAGAGCCCTAGAGGGCAGGTGTGTGCAGGGGTCTGGACACAGATAATGGCCAACTCCCTGTTTCCTGGCAACTGATGGCCTGGGCCCTTCCCCCCTGCAAGGTGAGAGCTAAAGGGTTGGAGAACAAAGGAATCAGGTGACCACCTGGCCCGGGAAAGGAACAAAGCCCAGAGGAGGAGGGGCTGGAGGGGGTTTTCAGTTTGGGGCTGGCTGGGACATGGAGTGAAGTGCAGACGTGGTTGTCTGGCTCACTGCCCCCCAGAATGGACCCAGCTGAGGGGTCCCGTTCTCTGCACCTGCAAGCTCTGTTTTAGACCATGTTCCTGTAGTCTAATAAACCTTCTGTTTTACTGGCTGGCTGAGAGTCCCGTCTGACTGCGAAGTTGGGGTGCAGGGCCCTCTGGCTTCCCCAGGAGCACCGCCTGAGCGGACTCGCTGTGGGAAGCGCACGGAGAGGCAGAGGATGCTGAATGCTCCGAGGTCAGACCCAGGAAGGTGGAAGCTGTCTGAGCTGTGTGTCCTGAAGACAGGCTGCTCACAGAAAGGCGACTACCCCAGAGTCCTGACTGACTTCATGGGGAGCAGTTCCAGAGCATCGCCCAGGGACTCCGTGACAGATGCCTCCCCCATTCAGTAAGGGTCCCACAATTTCCCTGACCACCTTCTTGTTGCTAACATACTTGTAGAAACCCTTCTTGTTAAGAGTAACATCTCTTGCTAGCTGCAACTCCAATTGTGCTGCATGCTTGAGCAATATTTTTATACTCCTCCCTAGTCACCTGTCCAAGTTTCCACTTCTTGTAAGCTTCCTTTGTGTTTAAGCTCACTGAAGCTTTCTCTGTTAAGCCAAACTGGTTGCTTGCCATATTTGCTATTCTTTCTGCACATCAGGTTGGTTTGTTCCTGCACCCCCAATAAGGCTTCTTTAAAATACAGCCAGCTCTCCTGGACTCCTTTCCCCCTGATATTAGCTTCCCAGGGGATCCTGCCCATCAGTTCCCTGAGGGACTCAAAGTCTGCTTTTCTGAAGTCCAGGGTCTGTATTCTGCTGCTTTCCTTTCTTCCTTGTGTCAGGATCCTGAACTCTACTATCTCATGAAGAAAAGGAGTACTTGTGGCACCTTAGAGACTAACCAATTTATTTGAGCATGAGCTTTCAAAGCTCATGCTCAAATAAATTGGTTAGTCTCTAAGGTGCCACAAGTACTCCTTTTCTTTTTGCGAATACAGACTAACACGGCTGTTCCTCTGATACTATCTCATGGTAACTACTGCCAGATTTGCCACCCACTTCTACTTCTCCTACCAATTCTTCCCAGTTTGTGAGGAGCAGGTCAAGAGGCGCACGGCCCCTAGTCGGTTCCTCCAGCACTTTCCAAAAGCTTCCTGGATTGTCTGTGCATGGCTGTTGCTGCGCTGGGCAACACAACATGGGGAGTAGGTGGCCAGCCCTCTGTAGAGAAAGAGGTGGTTAGGGACTATTTAGAAAAGCTGGACGTGCACAAGTCCATGGGGCCGGATGCGTTGCATCCGAGAATGCTAAAGGAATTGGCAGCTGTGATTGCAGAGCCATTGGCCATTATCTTTGAAAACTCGTGGCAAACGGAGGAAATCCCAGATGACTGGAAAAAGGCTAATGTAGTGCCAATCTTTAAAAAAGGGAAGGAGGAGGATCCTGGGAACTATAGGCCAGTCAGCCTCACCTCAGTCCCTTGAGCAGGTCCTCAAGGAATCAATTCTGAAGCACTTACACGAGAGGAAAGTGATCAGGAACAGTCAGCATAGATTCACCAAGGGAAAGTCATGCCTGACTAATCTAATCGCCTTCTATGATGAGATTACTGGTTCTGTGGATGAAGGGAAAGCAGTGGATGTATTGTTTCTTGACTTTAGCAAAGCTTTTGACACGGTCTCCCACAGTATTCTTGTCAGCAAGTTAAAGAAGCATGGGCTGGATGAATGCACTATAAGGTGGGTAGAAAGTTGGCTAGATTGTTGGGCTCAACGGGTAGTGATCAACGGCTCCATGTCTAGTTGGCAGCCGGTATCAAGCAGAGTGCCCCAAGAATCGGTCCTGGGGCTGGTTTTGTTCAATATCTTCATAAATGATCTGGACGATGGTGTGGATTGCACTCTCAGCAAATTTGCAGATGATACTAAACTAGGAGGAGTGGTAGATACAGTGGCAGGTAGGGATAGGATACAGAGGGACCTAGACAAATTGGAGGATTGGGCCAAAAGAAATCTGATGAGGTTCAACAAAGATAAGTGCAGGGTCCTGCACTTAGGACGGAAGAATCCAATGCACCGCTACAGACTAGGGACCGAATGGCTAGGCAGCAGTTCTGCGGAAAAGGACCTAGGGGTGACAGTGGACGAGAAGCTGGATATGAGTCAACAGTGTGCCCTTGTTGCCAAGAAGGCCAATGGCATTTTGGGATGTATAAGTAGGGGCATAGCCAGCAGATTGAGGGACATGATCATTCCCCTCTATTCGACATTGGTGAGGCCTCATCTGGAGTAGTATGTCCAGTTTTGGGCCCCACACTACAAGAAGGGTCTGGATAAATTGGAGAGAGTCCAGCGAAGGGCAACAAAAATGATTAGGGGTCTGGAACACATGACTTTGAGGAGAGGCTGAGGGAACTGGGATTGTTTAGTCTACAGAAGAATGAGGGGGGATTTGATAGCTGCTTTCAACTACCTGAAAGGGCATTCCAAAGAGGATGGTTCTAGACTATTCTCAGTGGTAGAAGATGACAGGACAAGGAGTAATGGTCTCAAGTTGCAGTGGGGGAGGTTTAGGTTCGATATTAGGAAAAACTTTTTCACTAGGAGGGTGGTGAAACACTGGAATGCGTTACCTAGGGAGGTGGTGGAATCTGCTTCCTTAGAAGTTTTTAAGGTGAGGCTTGACAAAGCCCTGGCTTGATGATTTAGTTGACATGAAGGGACATGAAGGTCCCTTCCAACCCTGATATGCTATTGCTCTCCCAGCAGATATCAGGGTGATTGAAGTCTCCCAAGAGAACCAGGGCCTGTGATCTGAAAACATGTTAGCATTTTTCTCTCAGTTTCCATGATTGATAGAAATGGTTATTTTGGGAGGGTGAGGTGTAAGTGGCATGTAATGATAATCTAATCCTTCCAAGAGTAATCATGGGTAATTGCATTAAAGCAGCTATGAGCACTTAAGAATTACTTCCCCTCCAAGGAGCAGGGTAGAAATAGCCCTGTTTTGTAGCAATCTGGTACTGTTATTTTACAATAAGTACAGCTATGTACTTATTGTAAACCAATTTCCCCCTTTACAATCTCAGAAGCCATTTGACTAAAATCCTAATCTGACCCTTTATTAATCTTGTAAACACTATACAACCTTCAATATGTCAGGAGTTACCTTCAAATAAAAAGAAGTGCTTGAGTGCTGGTGACCAGAAACTCCTTAAGTCCAAAGACCGGCTTGGGGGGAGGGATAGCTCAGTGGTTTGAGCATTGGCCCGCTAAACCCAGAGTTCTGTGTTCAATCCTTGAGGGGGCCATTTAGGGACCTGGTGCAAAAATTGGGGATTGGTCCTGCTTTGAGCAGGGGGTTGGACTAGATGACCTCCTGGGGTCCCTTCCAACCCTGATATTCTATGATTCTAAAATGGGGAACTTAGATATAGAAGGTCCAATAGCTACAGCCACTGCCTTGGATTCAAGTCCAAGCTCCGCCAGAGTTTGTGCATGACCTTGGGCAAACCACTTACTGTATCTCACCATCTGCTTTTCCCTTCAAAGGCATGCGGAGGAGAAATCAAGGTGAAGGGGCCATGTAACTGAAATGGTTGCATTGCATTAGTATTCAGAGCATGAGCTAAACTCCCCATGTGAACTGGGCTCCAGGGAGCAGCAGAGAGAATGAAGTGGGGGTCACTGCAGGTCCTACTGAGGAACATGAAGGGAGTTCCAAGCCCTCCGTTTTTCACACAGCTAAACAAACAGCTTTTGAAGATTAGTTGGCACAAGCCCATTTGTACAGGAATTATTCTTGTTCAGCCTATTTTTCCCCACAATCCACAGCTGTATTTGTGGACCCTGAAGTACAGCATCATTTAAGCTAATCAGAAGCCTGCAGTCTGAACCACAGACTAGAGTCTAGAGCTGCTAGCCAACTGGTTCTGCCTCTGTACAAGTACAAGCATATGTCATGCAAGTCTAGCTTCTTCAGAACCATCATTCTGAAAACTTGGCTGAAGGAAAGGGTTACATTTCAGCACTCATTTCAGGAGAGAAGTGTGCAGATTTCATCAGTAAGTCTCTCTTGCAGTACTATATAGAGGTCATAAGATGCAGTGCTGACCTTACCTAGGCCATTACACTAAGTTACACTGAGCTGTCATCTCTAGCAAGAGCCCTGGCAAGCTCAGAATATTTGCACCCATTTTGGTTAAAAGAAGTTTGTCCAGTTCCACTGGGAACTACTGGCTTGGTACAAAAGAGAATGGTGCTGGGTAGAAGTACTTATTTTTGACTAGCTGGAAGTTTCCTGGTTTAGTCTAAGTCACTTTCTTTGTGACGACCTTGCTCTATGAACCCACCTCCACTGCACTAGAGTCAACACCATGACTTGTTTCGGATGTCAAGGCTGCTTTCCCAGGCCATGCAGAAGAACATCTCACTTCACTGCTTCTGGCAACATCTGACTCCTCCTGTGCTCTCTGACTTTAGAACTTCAGTGATTTCCTCTGTGCTCTGTGCATTTTCCATTGTGTGTAGTCCCACACACTAAACAGGCACTGGGGAGGTGAGCCACCTCCAGACCCAAGGAATGATCACACCAGCCAACTGAAGGGTAACAAACTTTATTATACATCTCTTTAAAACAGGCTGGAAGGAACAAATAAACGTCATTCCAATATAGTGCCCCAAACCCACCCCTTTTCCATATGGATTCTGATCAACCCCCACCTCTCCCAACCCACCCTCCCTTAAAATTGCTCCAATTAAATTATCCTACTTCAGATCACCCCAACTGTCTTATCAATAGCTATTTCTGAACACCAAGACACACTGTTCTGGCAAAATTAGATGCAATATTTATTGGGTTTAGTTTCTTAATCTCCAGAAAGGAGAAAGGAAAAAACAAAATCAGGAAAATCATTTCTTAAGTTTGCCTTTTTACAGAAGGTAGAAATTCTGCAGGTCCCCATCCCCCCCCAAGCAAGTCTGAAACCCTCTTGTTCTGCTTGGCAACATGAAGAGAGATTCTGGTGGTCAAAGAGCACCAGCCAGATGAGATCAGTCTGAACAAACTGATTTCGAGGCTTTGTTTTCATTTCCCTTTTGGGCCAGCTTCAAGTGGTTTTCCAATATCCCTTCCACGTAGCTTAAGGCCTGGAATGACACACAAAGGAGACAACTTTCAGCAGTTTGCCTTGAGTCCTCCCTACATACTTGTCACCCTGAACCTTCCAACAGCCCAACAAATGAACTAAGGTGGCTGGAGGGAGGGGAGGGAGGGAAGGGAGGGAGAAGTCACCCACTACAAGACAGAGCAAGCACAGAAGAGAGAGGAGGAGAAAGGGAGATTTATTTAAGAAAAAAAATCAGGCTTTATACATAACTGAAAAGAAACTGAAACAGGTAATTGGAAAAACTGACCCTTGCTCAGGTAACTTACAGGCCATTAGCTGAGTCATTGCCCAAAGAATAATCCTGGGGGTGGGGGGGGTGTCACTAGTCTGAGAAGCACCACTCTACTAAGCATCATTGCAAAAGCCATTTCAGATGGTTTTAGCAGCAGATATCCTAGTTCATTACAAATATGAAATTAAGGCTTTGCATAACTAGAAAAGTGGGCACTCAGCCATTAAGGTCAGAAGGGACCATTATGATTGTCTAGTCTGACCTCCTGCACAATGCAGGCCACAGAATCTCACCCACCCACTCTTGCAATAAACCTCTCACCTATGTCTGAGCTATTGAAGTCCTCAAACCATGGTTTAAAGACTTCAAGGTGCAGAGAATCCTCCAGCAAGTGACCCATGCCCCATGCTGCAGAGGAAGGTGAAAACCCCCCCAGGGCTTCTTCCAATCTGCCCTGGAGGAAAATTCCTTCCTGAACCCAAATATGGTGATCAGCTGAACCCTGAGCATGTGGGCAAGATTCGCCAGCCAGATACCCAGGAAAGAATTCTCTGCCACAACTCAGATCCCAGCCCATCACAGGCCATTGGGCCTATTTACCATGAATAGTTAAAGATAATTGACAAAATCATGTTATCCCATATCATATCATCTCCTTCATAAACTTATCCCACTTCCAATGGCACAATGTATTCACTGCAAAATACATGACTTTGGATTTACATAAGGCCTTCAGGTCTCTGCCATCCAAAAAAATCACTATCAGACATAGAGCAAGTCCCAGACACTGAACCAATGTGAGTTTTCAATCCTTGCAGAGAGCTGAAAGCTTTGGAGTTCCTGCTTCTAAATCAGCAGAAACAATCTTAACATTAGGATGCAAAGTGACACCCCATAGGTCAGTGGTCTCCAACCTTTTTACACCAAGATCACGTTTTGAATTTAAGGGCAACCCAGGATCTACCCTGCCTCTTCCCCAAAGCCCCACTCCCTCCATCCCACCTCTGTCCATTTCTTGTTCTCCCGCACCCTCACTCACTTTGACTGGGCTAGGGCTGGGGCACAGGGTGGTGGCGGCTCTGAGAGGGAGGGCAGAGCTGAGGCTTGGGGTGCAGGAGGGGGGTTTGGAGTGCTGGCTCTAGGAGGGGGCTCCTAGGGCTGGGGTGCAGCCTCCCACCAGACAGCACTTACCTCCAGCAGCTCCCAGTTGGTGGTGTAGCATGGCTGCCGCTAAGGCAGGCTCCCTGCCTACCCAGGCCTGCTGCCGCCCCTGAGGAGGGGCTGGGGGCATGTGGCTCTGCGCACTGCCCTTCTCCACAAGCACTGCCCCTGCAGCTCCCACTGGCCACAGCTCCCCATTCCTGGCCAGTGGGAGCTGCAGGGGCAGCGCTTGCAGGCAGGAGCAGCGCGCAGAGGGAGACCCCTGGCTCCCCGCCCCTGGGGCCACACTGGCCGCTTCCAGTGCAGCCCCAGGGGCGGGGGGCCAGGGAAGGCAGAGAGTCTGCCTTAGCAGCAGCCCTGCTACACCACTAGAGATCACGATCGATCGAGAGATCCTCTAGGATCGACCAGTCGATCGCGATTGACCGGTTGGTGACCACTGCCATAGGTGAACCTATGAAACAGCACTGACATCAACCCTGCAAGCATCCTACCGGCAAAGCAACACATGCTGTTTCCCTATAGAATTGCTGGGTGCAAACAGAAAGGAGCTAAATGTAGACAATCAAATGACAGCAGCAGCAGCATCCCTCTCCCCCACACTGAAGTGGTTAGATAGCTACTGTGCATCTGACACTCACCGATGGCTCTTTCGATCTTGCCCAGAACCTGGTTGTTGGGGATTGCTCTTCCGCATTCGTAGTCAGCAATAACTTGTGGTTTTTCATTTATTTTCTAAAAAGAAGATGTGCTTTAAACACATCAGTTTAACAAATAGTGAACATTCAGAAACACAAACCCAAGACATCCCATATTACACGAGTGGCTGCATCTTCTCAGAAGTACACCAGGCTTGCAAGAGTGAATTCTGCCTGTCATCACTGGTTTCTTCTATCTGGGTGCTACCATGCCGATAACAGTTGTATTGTAAAAAGGTCTGCCTCGCTCTCAAGAAATCGGATACAAGAACGATAGTGGAGAGTGTCCACAAGCTACAGCAGTCCAGCAGCATGGCAGACACTTCTGTTTGAAAGCTCAGATACAGATAGGTTTTCAACACCTTATGTCAGGAATTACTATGCCAGGGCTAAGTCAGTTAAAGAGGAAGCCATTTTAACTCCAGCCCACAACATAGCTCACAGGTTCCAGATAGAGGTCCCTGGTCCACCACCTGAGCTGCTAGTTAGCCAGTAAACTGAAAAGTTTTGAAGTCTTCTATTAACCCTTGATGATACCTCCTCACCATCTACCGGTCAGGAGGCTAATTTGACACCATTTACAACCCAGCTCCCTCACATACACAGAGCCTGGCTAAGGAAAAGCAGGAGTAGAGACCAAACGACACTGATAAGCACTCACCGTGGCCAAATCCTTTTGTGTCAGGCCCTTGCTCTGTCGGCCCTGCTGGATTACTTTGCCCACCTCAAGGGGGACTCTGTCATGGTGCAGCTCCTCTGTCTCCCGATCCAGCTTAGCTGTGTTCTTAGTGATAGAATGCTGCTTGTTTTGGCCTGCTGCCCCTAGCATTTAAAACAAAATCAAGAAGAGGCAGTGTCAAAACTGTACTATGGCGAACAAGCACTTTGATGAAAGTCAATCAACTTCCCCAAGCTTTGTAGAATTTTCAGCATTCATCACTCTACCTATTCACGTCACCATTAACTTTATCATACAATCAGACTTTAAGGTCAGAAGGGACCATTATGATGGTCCAGTCTGGCCCCCTGCACAACGCAGGCCACAGAATCTCACCCACCCACTCCTGTAACAAACCTCTCACCTACGTCTGAGCTACTGAAGTCCTCAAATTGTGATTTAAAGACTTCGAGGTGCAGAGAATCCTCCAGCAGGTGACCCGTGCCCCACTCTGCAGAGGAAGGCGAAAAACCCCCAGGGCCTCTGCCAATCTCCCCTGTAGGAAAATTCCTTCCCGACCCCAAATACGGCGATCAGCTAAACCCTGAGCATGTGGGCAAGACTCACCAGCCAGCCACCAAGGAAAGAATTCTCTGTAGTAACTCAGATCCCACCCCATCTAACATCCCATCACAGGCCATTGGGCATATCTACCACTAATAGTCGAAGATCAATTAATTGCCAGAATTAGGCTATCCCATCATATCATCCCCTCCATAAACTTATCAAGCTTAGTCTTGAAGCCATATATGTCTTTTGCCCCCACTGCTTCTCTTGGAAGGTTGTTCCAGAACTTCACTCCTCTGATGGTTAGAAACCTTCGTCTAATTTCAAGTCTAAACTTCCTGATGGCCAGTTTATATCCATTTATTCTTGTGTCCACACTGGTACTGAGCTTAAATAATTCTCCTCCCTCTCTGGTATTTATCCCTCTGATATATTTAGAGAGAGCAATCATATCTCCCCTCAGCCTTCTTTTGGTTAGACTAAACAAGCCAAGCTCCTTGAGTCTCCTTTCATAAGACAGGTTTTCCATTCCTAGTAGCCCTTCTCTGTGCCTGTTCCAGTTTGAATTCATCTTTCTTAAAAATGGGAGACCAGAACTGCACACAATATTCCAGACACGGTCTCACCAGTGCCTTGTATAATGGTACTAACACCTCCTTATCTCTACTGGAAATATCCCGCCTGATGCATCCCAAGACCCCATTAGCTTTTTTTTATGGCCATATCACATTGGCGGCTCATGTGATCAACCAATACTCAGAGGTCCTTCTCCTCCGTTACTTCTAAGAGATGCGCCCCCAGTTTATAACAAAAATTCTTGTTATTAATCCCTAAATACATAACCTTGCACTTTTCACTATTAAATTTCATCCTATTACTCCAGTTTACAAGGTCATCCAGATCCTCTTGTAGGATATCCTGGTTCTTCTCTGTATTGGCAATACCTCCCAGCTTTGCGTCATCCGCAAACTTTATTAGCACATTCCTGCTTTTTGTGCCAAGGTCAGTAATAAAAAGATTAAACAAAATTGGTCCCAAAACCGATCCCTGATGAACTCCACTAGTAACCTCCTTCCAGCCTGACAGTTCATCTTTCAGTGTGACCTGCTGTATTCTCCCCTTTAACCAGTTCCTTATCCACCTTTCAATATTAATATTTTTCCCCACCTTTTCCAATTTAGCTAACAATTCTCCATGTGGAACCATATCAAGTGCCTTACTGAAATCGAGGTAGATGAGATCAACTGCATTTCCTTTGTCTAAAAAAAAAAAATCTGTTACCTTCTCAAAGGAGGAGATCAGGTTAGTTTAACACAATCTACCTTTTGTAAAACCATGTTGTATTTTATCCCAGGTACCATTGACCTCAATGTCCTTAATTACTTTCTCCTTCAAATTTTTTTCCAAGACCTTGCATACTACAGATGTCCAACTAACAGGCCTATAGTTACCCAGATCCTATTTTTAAGAAAGGAAAAAAGTGAACTATGTTAGCAATTCTCCAGTCATATGGTACAACCCCTGAGTTTACAGATTCATTACAAATTTTTGCTAATGAGCTTGCAATTTCATGTGCTAGTTCCTTTAATCTTCATCCAAGAATATTATCTGGGCCCCTGGATTTAGCCCCATTAAGCTGTTCAAGTTTGGCTTCTACCTCGGATGTGGTAATATCTACCTCCATTTCCCCATTCCCATTTGTCGTCCTACCATTATCCCTAAGCTCCTCATTAGTCTCATTCAATACTTTGCCTCAGTCTTTGTTTAGATATTGGGCCATGCCTTGATTATCCTTAACCTCCACTCCATCTTCAGTGTTTAGCAGTCCCACTTCTTCTCTCTTTGTTTTCTTCTTATTTATATGGCTATAGAACTTTTTACTATTGGTTTTAATTCCCTTTGCAAGGTCCAACTCTACATGGCTTTTGGCCTTTCTCACTTTATTCCTACACGTACTGATCTCATTAAGGTAGCTTTCCTTGCTAATCCCTCTCATCTTCCACTCCTTGTAGGCTGCTTTTTCTTAATCACTTCTCTGAGATGCTTGCTCATCCAGCTTGGTCTACAACTCCTGCCTATGAATTTTTTCCCCTTTCTTTGGATGCAGGCTTCTGATAGCTTCTGCAGCTGTGACTTGAAGTAATCCCAGGCCTCCTCTGCCTTTAGATCCACAAGTTCTTCAGTCCAATCCACTTCCCTAACTAATTTCCTTAATTTTTTTAAGTTAGCTCTTTTGAAATAAAAAAGCCTAGTCGCAGATCTATTTTTTGTTTATCCTTCCATTTAGTTTGAACTGAATTAGCCCATGATCGCTCAAACCAAGGCTGTCCCCTACAACCATTTCTTCTAGGAGGTCCTCACTACTCACCAAAACCAAATCTAAAATGGCATCCCCTCTAGTCGGTTCAGCAACTACTTGGTGAAGGAATCCATCAGCTATCGCATCTAGGAAAATCTGAGCCCTATTATTATTAGCACTTGTCCTCCAGTCTATATAGCTTTCTTCCCCAATGTGATTTTTGCCCAGACAGACTGTCTTATCCATTCCATCGCTTCTTATTTCTTTACATTCTACCTCATCATTGATATAAATGTTACTCCACCACCTGTACCTTTATTTCTGTCTTTCCTAAACAGCACATCCCCTTCAATACCTGTAGTCCAGTCATGACTCCTATTCCACCATGTTTCTGTTGTCCCTAGAATATCTGGTTTCATTTCCTGCACCAGTAGCTCTAGTTCCTCCATTTTGTTACCTAGGCTCCTCGCATTGGTGTACAAACATCTTAATTTTTGCTATTTGGCCTCGCTCACATTCTTTACCCGATTAGGCATGGTCATTCTACCGCCAGTATCACCTATTAGACTGGTATGTACACTACCCTTCCTCCTTATGTCCATTCTCCCACCCACAGCTGTATCTTTTCTTTCTTCATTTTCTTCCCTCTCAATGTTAAAATCCGGTGTAGAGGTTACCTGGACATCTCCCAACCATCTTCCCCAGATTCCATCAGTTCCACTGATGCAGAAGTTACCATAGAATCACTCTTCAGAACCTAAGCTTTTAATTAAAAAAATTCAGCACTGATGATTGCAAAGAAAACCTTCCAAACAAAACTTAAGTGCAACTGAGGCAACGCTGCCTGCAGACTGCCTGAAATAATACTTGAGAGAGGTGTTAACTGCTTTATTAATCTTAATTGGCTTGACTCTGAAACCTAATGACAACAATCTAAACTATGCTGCTGGCCATTTTACCAGAAACCCTGTTAATGTTTTAACCCGCAACCCTCTACCCCAGCTGCCAAGCACTCCAAGCTCCCCTGCCACTCCCACCACAACTTGTATGATGGAATTGTACAGTGCAGTCTGTGGCATGTTGAAAACTGAAAATTTAGGGCCAGAATAAAATGTAATGCACTACCAAAACACAGACTACTGGCTTATTGGTTTTCATATTTCAGTTTAAAATATTAATTTGACTTTGAATTGCTATAGAACTTCCAGTCTACCACATAATTTAAGTCTAGTTCACTGTGGAGTATGAAGGGCCTTCAAGCTGTTACTCAATAAAACGTACATGGACCAAGAGAAGTTAAAGTACACTCATTTGAGGGAAGGTAGCTAAGTACCCAAATACTCTCACAATTCACATTGAGTACACATGCATAAAATATTACACTGCATAATCAAGCAACAAAGCTAATTCCATCCAAACCTCAGCCTATACACCTGAAAAGTCTATACTCTCACTAGATTACAAATATTTCCAGTTTTGACTTTCTGTAGAACTAATTTTCATTTGTGGTCAAGGATTTCAGGAATTTCTATTGTCAGATTTTTCAAACATGCAGAATTACCTTCCTCTTGTGCATGCATTTGCCAACCAAATGGTGTTGGAAGTATAAGGGTATTCCAAACATTGTTACCTTTCCCTCAACAGTGCACTTTAATCGTTTAAAAAAGCTCTAACGCATTTCAAACCAACATTCCTTGATATACATTTTAATTTCAAAGTGACCTGCAAATAATATAAATTGGGCTTATATCCTTTTTGCTTATAATGTATATAGACTTTAAGGTCAGAAGGGACCATCATGATCATCTAGTCCAGGGTTTCTCAACCTCTTGTTCAGAGCCACGGCTCCCCCACCCCCAACATATTACAAAAAAACACAGCCCACCTGTGCCACAACTGTTTTTCCTGCGTATCCAGTAGATTAAAAACCAGGGCCAGTGTTATGGGGTACCAAGCAGGGCAACCGTTCAGGGCCCCATGAAGTTAAGTTGCTCAGGCTTTGGCTTTAGCCCTGGGCAGTGAGGCTCAGGCTTTGGGTTCAGCCCTGGGCCCCAGAAAATTTAATGCTGGCTCTTTGGTTTATTTTGGCAGACCCCCTGAATCTGCTCATGGCTCCGCAGGGGGCCCTGGACAAGAACCACTGATCTAGTCTGACCTCCTGCACCCACGCCTAGAAATAGACCCCTAAGCTCTGGCTGAGTTGCTGAAGTCCTCAAATCATGGTTTAAAAGACTTCAAGTTACAGAGAATCCACCATTTACACTAGTTTAAACCTGCAGGCAACCAGCGCCACATGCTGCAGAGGAAGGCAAAAACAAAAAACCACAAACAAAAACCCACAGCATTTCTGCCAATCTGACCCCAGGGGAAAATTCCGACCCCAAATATGGTGATCAGTTAGAGCCTGTGCATGTGGGTAAGACCCACCAGGCAGATACCCAGGAAAAAAATTCTCTGTAGTAACTCAGAGCTCTCCCCATCTAGTGTCTCATTTCCAGACATTGGGTTTTTTTGCTATTGGCAGTCATCAATGGACCATATGCCATTGTAGACAGCCGCATCATACCATCCCCTCCATAAATTTATCAAGCTCAGGTCTTGAAGCCAGTTAGGTTTTTTTGCCCCCACTGCTCCCCTTAGAAGGCTGTTCCAGAACTTCATTCCTCTCCTCTGATGGTTAGAAACCTTCATTTAATTTCAAGGCTAACCTTGTTCATGGCCAGTTTATATCCATTTGTTCTTGTGACTCCACAGGTACTTAACTTAAATAAGTCTTCCCCCTCCCTGGTATTTATCCCTCTGATGTATTTATACCTTTTGGTGAGGCTAAACAAGACAAGCTCTTTGAGTTTCCTCTCATAAGGTAGGTTTCAGAGGAACAGCCGTGTTAGTCTGTATTCGCAAAAAGAAAAGGAGTACTTGTGGCACCTTAGAGACTAACCAATTTATTTGAGCATGAGCTTTCGTGAGCTACAGCTCACTTCATCAGATGTTTACCGTGGAAACTGCAGCAGATAAAGTCTGCTGCAGTTTCCACGGTAAACATCTGATGAAGTGAGCTGTAGCTCACGAAAGCTCATGCTCAAATAAATTGGTTAGTCTCTAAGGTGCCACAAGTACTCCTTTTCTCTCATAAGGTAGATTTTCTATTCCTTGGATCATCCTAGTAGCCGTCCTCTGCACCTGTTCGTTTGAATTCATCCTTCTTAAACATGGGAGACCAGAACCGCACACAGTACTCCAGATGAGAGCTCAGCAGTGCCTTGTATAATGGTACTAACACCTCCCTGTCTCTACTGGAAATACCTCCCCCGATGCATTTTAGGACAGCATTAACCTTCTTCACAGCTGCATTACACTGGCAGCTCACAGTCATCCTACGATCAGCCAATACACCCAGGTCTTTCTCCTCTTCTGTCACTTCCAACTGATAAGTCCCCAGCAGATAGCAAAAAATCTTGTTGTTAGTCCTTAAGTGCATGACCTTGCACTATTAAATTTCATCCTATTTCTATTACTCCAGCTTACAAGGTCATCCAGATCTTCACATGTGATAGTCTGGTCCTCCTCCATACTGCAATACCTCCCAACTGTGTGTCCTCTGCAACTGTCATTAGCGTACTCCCACTTGTTGTGCTAAGATATAAGAGACTGAAAGGTTTTTTTGTTTTATTTATTTATTTTTTTAAAGGGATCAGTGTCAACTCCTGCTTCCCCTGGTTTTACTGCAGGACCCACTGAAGGTCTCAGAGGATGTACTGTTAGTTCTCTCTGAATAACCCAAGAGGTGAGGGTGTTGACTCTTGAACAAAGATGTTCCTTCCCCAAAATGTTAACCACTACAGATAATTCAGCATTAGCAACAAAAAAACAAAACAAAAATCCACAAAGTTTTAAACAACCTGAATAAAAATCCCTTCCCCTCCAAGTTTTCACTCTTTTGGCTGTTGGCAGTTCATTAGATTTCCAGTTATCACAGACTCTCTCAAGCTGTAAGAGACCTTAATTTCTAACATCACACACTTTCCCCACTGATGGTGAGTACTATTATATATTAAACATCCATATTTTATTTTAAATTTGTATTGCCCTGTAGCATTTCATTCTCGGTAGTGATATTGAAGTTAACACAGATATTTCACAGTGATTATTCATGTTAACATGCTTAATACATGTGTGTGGGTGTGTTTTATTAAATGACAGACTTGAATCATAAAGCTAAGATAAAGAGTTCATGTGTACGGACTGTTTTCTTTCAAACTCTGATACGAATATTAAATAAGCCACAAAAGGCTTGAAAGTTTCAAATATGGTTTTATATATGCCTACAATAATTTTATTTTACAAAATCAAAGTTAATACTCTTCATAAACTCAAAACAGATTCAAAACAAAACAGTTTTCTTTAAGTGTTTTAATGCTAATATTTACATCTATTTGACATTTTATTTATGTACTTTTTCAAAGTCTCAGATGTAATTTATTACATCTTTCTTGGAGGTTATTTTTAAGTTATACAGTGGTTTCATTTCATTTAACAATATAAGCAATATGCCCTGGATATATTATTAATGCACAGCATTGTATGCATTTGTTGAACAGGTGCACTTGCTTTGTGAAAAATGACAGGTTTCAGAGTAACAGCCATGTTAGTCTGTATTCGCAAAAAGAAAAGGAGTACTTGTAGCACCTTAGAGACTAACCAATTTATTTGAGCATGAGCTTTCGTGAGCTACAGCTCACTTCATCAGATGTATACCGTGGAAACTGCAGCAGACTTTATATACACACAGAGATCATGAAACAATACCTCCTCCCACCCCACTGTCCTGCTGGTAATAGCTTATCTAAAGTGATCATCAGGTCACTTTAGATAAGCTATTACCAGCAGGACAGTGGGGTGGGAGGAGGTATTGTTTCATGATCTCTGTGTGTATATAAAGTCTGCTGCAGTTTCCACGGTATACATCTGATGAAGTGAGCTGTAGCTCACGAAAGCTCATGCTCAAATAAATTAGTTAGTCTCTAAGGTGCTACAAGTACTCCTTTTCTTTTTGTGAAAAATGTTTTTCTGGAGTCCAGACTTTGACTGTACCTTGGCCAAGAAATATAGACCTTGACAAAAAAAAAAAAATAGGACTATCCTGGATCCCCCTTCTCCTTTATTTCCACTTAAATTTATATTTGTTTTCAAGTCTGATCATTACATATAGCAAACTTTATTAGAAGAGGGTACTTTAATGAGCTAGAGATGTGTTTTATCCTTTTCTGGATTACATTATTACAATCAACATCTAGAAAGGAAATGCACAAATTTAAAAAATCAACATTCACCATTCTTAACTTCTCCCCATTGTTTTCTTAACCTTTCCCTATTATCCTTAACTATTGAAGCACATATATTATGTATTGTCAGAGCCTGACCTGAGACCTCTGCAAAACGAAAACGACTGAAGGACTGTTGAGAGTTTAGAGGTCTTAAATATTCATTATTTTCTCTAAGGTTTTTAGGGGGAAATCCACATAAAGTACAGACAGAATAGTACCATTACACTGTATTATGTAAATACATGTTTACACTTCTTAAAGAACTTTAAATAGGTTGTCAATATAATAGACTGCAAGAGTTCCAACATCTGTAACGATTTAATTCATAATTAAAAACTAGTGCAATAGCTATTTTATATATCTCACTTCTTGTATTTTGAAAGAGTGAATTTATGGAAATATGTATTATTTTAGCTCTACTGCATAACAGTGTTGCTATGGTTAAAGATGCTGTAACAGTTCTATTTTATATACATCAGCCACTAGGATCTTATCTTTTAGATATTTGCTCCAAGCTGCATTTTTGGATTAAAGAATTTTAGCCAAAATTATATTTTTGGTAGTTTTCCAAAAGAGACTATCTGTTTTTAGAGTTTTGTAAATGCAATACACATAAACGAATTCATTTATGTAAAAAGCAAGTATTTTTTTAAAAAAATACAGAGCTCAATTCTCAGTTACACCAAGTCCTTTTTACATAATTCAGTAAGCATAAAGGGGCCTTGATTTAGGAGTAAATGATGTTTATACCCACTATAAGGGCCCACTTTACAGTCAGAGCAGTGTAAAAGTTCAGGTGCCAACACCATGGGGGGGGGGGGGGAAGATTGTCCCACTGATCAGCAACTCCTCCTCCCTCTCAGCTGTTTGGCAGCCAGTGGGATTAAGGTGAATCACTCAGGATGCAAACACCTCCAGAGAGGTATCACCCCTGGGGGAGGTTGGCACGTAATGGTTCAAACTGGGTTTTCCAGAGACCAACAGACAATGAAAAGGTTTTTGGCATAAAAAAATCCCAGAGATTAAACTGACACATGGGTCTTTTTTCTAATTCAGCAAATGGCCACAACCTTCTGTGAGAGAGAGGACGGAAGATTGGATATTAGGAAAACCTTTTTCACTAGGAGGGTGGTGAAGCACTGGAATAGTTACCCAGGGAGGTGGTGGAAACTCCTTCCTTTGAGGTTTTTAAGGTCAGGCTTGACAAAGCCCTGGCTGGGATGATTTAGTTGGGGATTGGTCCTGCTTTGAGCAGGGGGTTGGACTAGATGACCTCCTGAGGTCCCTTCCAACCCTGATATTCTATGAGGGAAACCCTTGCAGAAGGGTTGGAAAGACTTTGGCTTATTAGGACCACCTAGGATGAATGGGTGACCTTTGGTAAGCTTCTGCCATGCATATGGGAACTTTTATTTGTTTAATATGTTCCCTACGATTAAATGCAATTTGCTTTGTAACTAGCACACACTGTTGTAACCCCTGGAGAAAGTTTAAAGAGTGCTGGGGAAAATCACAGAGGTGCTGCAAAAACCCTAAGTCCCCAAGTCTGGAGGAAGAGAGATAAGGTCCCTGTCTGAGAGACGCAAGGGCTGGGACCCTGAAATCTGAAGTGGGTACCCTTGAGGAATGCTGGGGTACATGTGTGCAGTTAACCCTAAAACTGTGACAGGGGTAACTATGAAGTTAAAGGAAAACATGAAACTGGCCTTCCCTACCCACCCCCGAGACAGAAATACCTACATTTCTTGGAGGTCTCTACATCTTCTCCTCTTCTCTGAGCTGCTAAGATTGCCTAGAAATAAGAAATTTAACTTTATCAAGATTAGTTCCATTAACATAAGGCACAGACCACTATTTAAACACTTTAACAAAGAATGATTTATCCTCAAACAGCCAAGCTGCTAGCAAAAAAAAAAACCTCCCTGAGCATGTATCCAGGCAACCGCAATGACTTTGCTACAAGAGGAGAGGAAAGGAAGTAGCCTGCTTTGGCAGTTGGATAGGAGATTTATTAGTTCTGAGAAGTACATTGGAAGAACTCTCCATATTAATAGAAACATTTTGGATGTTCTGGAGAAAAAAATTATGTTATGTGGATTTTAATCTTCCTTCACCCAGTTTGAGAAAGAAACATTGCTTTATAGTCCTTATTATCGAGAAAGCAATGTAAAATGGGCTAGGATAATGTCTAGAGGTGTGTCTAGACTGCAATTTAAGTCCCAGGTTTGAACTCAGGCTCAAGCCTAATCCACCATCTACACATAAATCATGAAAACCCAAGGTAGGGGTGCAATTTCAGACCGGTGGAGTGGGGGAAGACAGCAACTTTACCCATGATTCAAGGGGCTACTTAAGGCACCTGATAACCTAGGCCTGGTCTACACTACAAAGTTAGGTCGACATAAGCCGCGTTAGGTCAATTTAATAACTTATGTGTCTATACTACTGAGTCCCCTTCCGCTGACCTCAAGGGCCTATAAAGTCAACTTTGTACTCCACCTCCATGAGAGGCACAGCGCTTGATTCGACATCCAAGGGTTGACATGGGGATAGTGTAGACACGGTGTTGTGTAATTTGAATGAACTGGCCTCCAGGTGTCGTCCCACAGTGCTCTGCTTTGACCACTCTGGAGAGCACTTTCAACTCCACTGCACATCAGCCAGGTACACAGAAAACAGTTGCCCCCCTGTTAAAGCCCTGGAAACTTTTGAATTTTCATTTCCTGTTTGATCAGCATGGAGAGCTTGTCAGCATAGCTGACATGGATGCTCAAGGCCGCAAATGTGCTCCAGCATGGAGTACACAGGAGGTGCTGGATCTTATTGCTGTGTGGGGATAAGAGTCTGTGCAGGCAGAGCTCCGATCCAGCAGAAGAAATGCTGACATCTTTGCCAAAATCACACAGGGCATTGGGGAAAAGGGATACAACACGGACACACAGAAGTGCGACATGAAAATAAAGGTGCTTCAGCAAGCATACCAGAAGATAAAGGGAGGCAAACAGTCACTCTGGTTCTGATCCACAGACATGCCACTTCTATGAGGAGCTGCATGTGATTCTTGGCGGCAACCCCATCACTACCCCAAAATGCTCCATGGATACCTCCCAGGAGCCCCGGGCGACCTCAAGCAACAACAAGGACATTGTTGATGAGGAAGAGGAGGAGAATGCAGGACAGGCAAGCGAAGGATCCATTCTCCCTCAACAGCCAAGAACCCTTTTTAAACTCTGGAGCACATCCCCACACAGGACCAATTGCCGGCAGAGCATGATGCCCGGGAAGACACCTCTGGTGAGTCCACATTTCCAATCAAACTGTCGGGGTTACATGCTATTATTTTTAATGTTGAATCTGAAGAAAAAAGGAGGTGTCGTGGGTATCGGTGACCACTCCAGCTATGCAGAGGGAGCTCTCCAAAAGACTGTTTATGTGCATGGGGATGGCCCTGGAATCCTTCATGGAGATCTCTAGGAAGCTTTCATGGAGGTACTCTGCAATCCTTTGCAGAAGGTTTTGGGAAGGGCTGCCTTATTTCGTCCACCACGGTAGGATACTTTCCCCCGCCACTCCAGTATTAACTCTGCTGGCATCATTGCGGGGCACAGCACTGCAGCATAAGGACCAGGTCTGTACCCAGACGCTTGCAGCATTTGCTCCCTTTCCGCCTCCCTTACCCTCAGGAAAGTGATATTGTATGTGGTCACCTAGGGGAAACGGGGGGAGTTTTAAATGCTAGCCCTTAAACCACAAGCAATTTGACAAGTAATCCACCCCATTTGGTGAATTCTCAGTCACAGAACCACACTTTCCCAAGTGTGCTCTGGTTGTGGTTGGAAGGGATCATCACATATTGCAACCAGCACTTAAAAATGGGGAGGCGGATGTTTCCTGTTTGTCTCCTTTCCCCCCGCCCCCAACCCAGTGCCACTTTTGTAACAACCAAACTATTTGCAGAGCTTGACACTGGTGCCTGTCCTCAAGCAATATCAAGGTTGCTAGGGGAAAAGGGGCCTTTTCTCAAGTTCCAACCTGTGATCCCAAGAATGTGCTGCAGCTTTTGTGAAGACAAGACCTCTCACCCATGCCTCGTGGACTACACACCATGGCTGGAGCAGCAAACCAACTCCTGCAATAGCCAGTGGTTGTGATTACGTTGTGGCTTGCAGGGAAGTGCATTGAGGGATGTTTCTTTTTATAAAAGAATTAACCTTGCACCAGAAACAATGCATGCACTGTCAATGCTACCCTTGTGCTTTGTATTCTTTACAGCTGAAACCTGTCCATTGGCACATCCTCCACACTGGAGCAGAGACTTTCCCAGATTAGAAGGCAGAAAAAGACTACTTGGGAGGACTTGTTCAATGAATTAATGCACGCCTCCAAGAGTGACAAGACGGAGCTCAGAGCATGGAGGATTACACTGCGTGACAGCCTGCATAAGGACAGCATGTAGGGAACAAGAGCGTGCCACCGAGGAAGAGATGCTGTGGATTATGAAGGAACAAACAGACATAGGGGGAGGGATAGCTCAGTGGTTTAAGCATTGGCCTGATAAACCCAGGGTTTTGAGTTCAATCCTTGAGGGGGCCATTTAGGGATCTGGGGCAAAAACTGGTCCTGCTTTGAGCAGGGGGTTGGACTAGATCTCCTGAGGTCCCTTCCAACCCAGATATTCTATGATTAGACGTCCGATTGAGGCTCAAGAAAGGCAGCTGGATGCTTGAATCCCTCTGGAGCCATTGCTGAACCTGCTGCCATCATCACCCAGTTCTACATCCTCCCTGCCCCCCACAAACATCTGGGGGAGGGGGGGAGAGGAGCACTCAATACCAGGGGAGGGTACAAGGACCAGAAGGTGCCCGTTCCCGCACCTTTGATGGTTATTGCAGTGCATCTGTAAGCAAGCTTTCCTTGTTCCCGCCCCCGCAGTATCAGCAGCCCTTTTTGCCCCAAGTAATCTTACTTTTCTTTGCTGTCTGTGTGTTTGTGACCATAATAAAACTTTACAGATTGAAGAGCCTTTTCTCCTCATTCATCAGTACACTGTGGTTAGTGGGGGTGGAGTTTACAGGGGAGAAAATGCAATGAAGGAAACAGCTTGGTAAGGAACAACACACATGTGTTCCGTCTACAGTCCCACAGCAGTTAGGGAACCGCATAGTGGCAAAACCATCCACTATGCCCTGCATGTTGCCCAGAGTCACTGTCCTTCGTACCAGAAGTCTATTGATTGCCCTGGAAACTTGGATCACAGCAGACCCCACGGTAGATTTACCCACTCCAAGTTGATTCCCCACTAATCGGTAGCAGTCTGACATTGCAAGCTTCCAGAGAGCTATCGCCACTCGCTTCTCAACTGTCAGAGCAGCTCTCATTTTACTATTGCTGCGCTTTAGGGCTGGGGAAAGCTCCTCACACAGTTCCATGAAAGTGGCCTTACGCATTCGAAAGTTCTGCGGCCACTGCTCGTCATCCCATAGCTGTATAACTATGCGGTCCCACCAGTCAGTGCTTGTTTCCTGGGCCCAGAAGCGGTGTTCCACCATGTCAAGGTGATGCGTGACTGTTGCCAGCATCTGCTAATTGCTCCGGTCCATGGCTTCCAGCAGGGCTGCTTGCGTGGCATCACATTGTTCCTGCTTCGGCTCAGTATATACTGCAGGATAAGACATGAGGTGTTTGTAATGCTCACAACAACAGTGTACAGCTGATCAGAGTCCACGCTTGCCATGCTATGGCGTCTGCGCGGGTAACCCAGGTTTAGGAAAAAAGGCGCGAAAAAGGCTTGGTTTCTTTGCTGTGCATTTCAGGGAGAGAGGGAGGTAAGTGCATCATGGGAGGCTAACGCCATGTTATAACCACCCGCGCAAATGTTTTGGTCCCATGAGGCATCGTAAGCCCAACCCAAAATTCCACTCAGCTCCATGCACTCACCCATAGTGCAGCGCTCTGTGCATTGATGCAAGCCCTGCTAGGGAGGATGCACTCCACCGACACTATGAGCATAGTGAGGACACACAAGATCAACTTGCTTAAATCGGCGGATCAATGTCGATTAACATAAAATCAACTTAACTTTGTAGTGTAAATATACCCTTAGATACAGTACTCCTAATTACTATATAAAGAAAAAATATACAAACCCCAATTAAAGCCATTGTTCTAAATTTACACATAAATTTAAAATATCAGGAGACAATACAACAAGATATTCCCAATCCCAAGCCTTGAGGTATCAATTTTGGAGCCTTACAAGGTATCAGAAACACACGTCTGATACTTTATACACTACCTTTAGTAGAGATAAATAAAATAGGCTTCCTTTCTCTAACAGATGTTCTGTGTTACTGCCACTATCTACTCTATTTTAGTCAATTGTTTTCACACTACTAAAAATGTATTTAATTTTAACATGTGATTACTTTTTTTCCTCTTATTAAGAATGGGAAATTTTTCTAATTATTTTGGCATTTATATTTACTGATCACAATCACGTATCTGACTCACTAACATTTGACTCCATCATTGCTATTAGTATCAGACTTGGAACCGCATTTGTTTTCCTATGAATTTTAAGTTATTTTACAGATATAACTAAAAATACTATTTGAAAATAAATAACCTTCATCTGTAGTGTGTCTGAAGTTGTGCGTTTAGCTAATTTTTTTTAAACTGGCATTGCTAAGGGGAGTACAAGCTAAATTTACATTCAAGAAGGATCACATTATTTGATTGTATCACTTTAAACAATGATTGACAAAGCTCAACATGGTCAGTAATAATGATAAATTACTCCAGCCAGGACCAGTTAGGCATTTTAGAACTCACTACTCAAAGAATTAAATTTAAGCATAAGAAAGAAAAACAAAACTATGAAATAGACAGAACCAGTCAAAAAAACTAAAATAAGCACTGTAGTTCTTAAAGAACTTTTTAAAGAAAAAAAACCACAGAGACTAGATGTGCATTTCGACGGGAAGTACCAAGTAGTAACAGCACCACCACTAGTGTGTGAGGGAGATTAAGTGTGAACCTGAGTGTGTCAGCACACCAAGCACTTTTTCAGTATAGCAGCAGCTGAAGCACCAACTCCTGAGCCAGAGGCAGCAACAGACAGGCCCTGTCCTCTCACCCAGCTTAGTGAGACCAGACACATGGGGGAGCAGCTTGGCCAGCGGCAGCCGCAGTGGAAGACAGAGTGGGAGAGTAGGGGTGGCATCTCCCACCCTGCTGCAAACTGCACCCGAATGTGGTATGAAGCTTGGGGGCAGGACAGGTGCTCCTCTGACTCACGGCTCTGACCTAGAGTCCCAGGACCCCTTGAGGGTGAAGGGTCTGAGCCTGAATCAAGCGGGGATCCAGGATTCAATCCCTATTGCTTTGAAGTGTAGATGCAGTCCCACTGGACTGGTGTTTGAGGAGTCTGCCGAAAATATTCCACAATCCCACGGGCTGATTTTCTTTGTCCTCTGGATAGTCAGGTTTGGTGGACAGCCAAGTTTTCCCACACTGCACCACAAACAAAGGGCTAGAGTGGCCACATTTTGGGAAGGCACTAGGAAGTCTAGGACATGGGTGGTTGGACTCGGGCTCACATAATTCAGTGTAGACACTCAAGCCCTAAATTAACAAACCCAGGGTCTGCTAACTTGAGTTCTACTAAACTTGGGCTTACATTGCACTGCAGACAGACCCTGAAGCTGCATATATCTGAAGACATGGTTAAGGATACAATTCTCTTATGGAAGTTACAGATTCCATGACTTTCCAGGACCTTCATGACTTCTTCTGGGGCGGGGCAGAGCCAGCACCCTGCCCCGGGGCCCCCAAAACAGCTAGCCAGCAGCCTGCCCAGGGGACCTCTGCTATGGTGCTGGGCCCCAACCCTCTGGAGTAGCAGCTGGAGTGTGGTCAGCCCTCTTGGGGCTGGAGAAGAAGCAGTTAGCCCCTGCCACAGGAGCATCGGTGGGGCTGGAGCAACTGCAAGCCCTGGCAGTGCTGTTTGTTCCTCCTTTTGCTCCCCAGGGTATTTTTAGTGAAAGTCAGAGACAGGTCACAGGCTTCCATAAATTTCTGTTTATTGCCCGTGACCTGAATACCCGTGACAGAATCTTAACCTTACATATGGTCTAATCTCATTCACTCAGATGTTTTGCTGAGGTCATCATTTTTGTCTAGTTAAAGAGTAACTGTGTACAAACTTGTCAGGAAAAAAAAACTGTTTCAAGTCATACACAGAAATGCTCTTTTATGACTTCTCACAGTTGGATAAGAGATTGTTTCCATACCTAGCTAACTTATCCACTTGCTCTCCTAAAATAATTAGACTATAGATGAGAAGTCTGGTGGCATCTTAAAGACCAATAGATTTCTTTGGGCATAAGCTTTCATGCATAAAAAACCCACTTTTTCAGATGCATGGAGATGCATAAAACTGTTAGTCTTTAAGGTGCCACCGGACTCCTCATTGTTTTTGTGGACACAGACTAACGCAGCTACCCCCTGATACGTAGACTATAGATCAGGGCCGGCTCCAGGCACCAGCTTTCCAAGCAGATGCTTGGGGTGGCAATTAGAACGGGGCGGCAGTCCATGTCCCGTGGCGGCAATTCGGCAGCTGCTCTGCCACTGTTGTGGCGGTGGCAATTTGGCGGCAGCTGCTTGGGGCAGCAAAATTGCTAGAGCTGCCCCTGCTATAGATGGTTATTTTTTAAGTAGCCAGTAAACAAAATGCAGCACTAACCATTAGTATTATTAAACACAAACTCCAACTAAGTACAAGTTAATGGAGAAAAGTACTTATCTCCACTGATACCAAAACCACATGCTCCAGTTTCACCTTGGAACTTTTAGAGTTACCTAGGAACAAACAGATGATAGGCAAAGGTCACAGAATTTGGTATTCAGCTGCCCTACCATGAGGGGCAAAAGGATCAAGGTGACAGATGATTACGAAACAGCTAAGAGATGGTTATCATACAGGTTTTTTGTACAACTGTTCACAGATGGACTGTTTTCAGTTAGGAATTGTGTTCATTTTTATTGCCACCCAACAGTAGTTGCACCAAACAGCTACATGACTTTGTTTTCAGGCAATGAACCCACATGTGAAATAAGTAATATGAACTTGGGAAGTTTGCAGCAGCTTCTTCCCAAAGCTGTTGTCCAATCACAAAAATCCTTAAAAGTGAAATAGACCATAGGAGAACTGCAGTACTAGATGTGTGTCAAAAGCTCCTTCCTTTGGGGTTGGGGCAGGACATACACTCCAAGTAGTTTATACTTGTTTCGGCTCCACCCCATTATGTTGCATCAGCCAGCTTATTTGATGCACAGCAGTTTTGAAATATTATTTTTAATATACAGTAAATTATCTGTTCTCTATCTTTAATGGGGGTAAGACCTTTGAAAGCCACTGAATGTCCGAACGCACACAAGAACAAGCCAGTGCAACACTGGAGGAGCTTAAGAGAGAGATTAATTTTTAGAATCTGTGCCAAATGCCCCTCTCAGCCTGGTCAGCAGGGTCATATATTGAAAGATGAACTACATTATCTGCAATTCTGTATTTCCAGCTGTATTCCATCTTATTCCTACTAGAAGTAGCAATTCAAGGGGCAACATTATATCTTGCCAAGTCAGTGCTTTTCCTGGATAAGAGTGAAGCCTCAGTGTCAATTCTGTCTTTTCAGCAAAAAAGATGGAAAGCACCAAGATGTCACACGAGAGACCAGCAGCCATTTGTCACTGTACAATAATCTAGGTGAATTAATCTTCCTGCACAGACACCAAGTTATTAGAAAAAAGCCACCCTACACGTGCCAGCAATGGACCACACCAAGCCAGACAAAGCCCCCTTTTCTATGTCACACTCCTTCCAGCCGCGCTGCGGCCGAGCAGTGACCGGATTCTGCGTTCGGACCGTTTACTGGAGCGGGGGGTCTCAACCTCTCTCTTTCGGAGCCCCCCCAACAGGCTACACAAACTCCACGGCCCCCCTGCGCCACAGCACCTGGTTTTCTGCGGATACAAGCCAGGGCTCGCGTTAGGAGGTAGCCAGCAGGGCAACTGCCCAGGGCCCCTGGGCTCAGGGGGCACCATGAAGCTAAGCTGCCCAGGCTCCAGCCCCAGGAGGCGGGGCGCGGGGCCCCGGGGGGAGCATCCCGCCCAGCACGGCTATGCCCTCAACAAAAGGCCCCCGCCAGCAGCCAATATCCAGCCCGCTCCCAAGAGGGGTGCTGGGTGGCGAGCAGGGCAAGGACCCCAGCGAGCGCTACTCGGCGCGCAGCAGGGCGCCCCGCTTCCAGCCATCCGCACAAGGCCGCGCAGAGAGCGGCGGCGCGGGTCCCACAGCCCCGCGCCGCCGCGAGTCCCGCGCCGCGCCCGCCCCGCAGCCAGCCCCCGAGCGCGAGCGGGGCGCGGCGGCCGCCCGGCCCCGGCCGGTGAGCCCCGCCCCGCCCCGCCCAGCACACGGCAGCGGCTGCGGGGAGCCGGGCCCCGGGCAGCGGCTGCGGGGAGCCGGGCCCCGGGCAGCGGCTGCGGGGAGCCGGGCCCCGGGCAGCGGCTGCGGGGAGCCGGGCCGGGCCCGCCCCGCGCCTCCTCCCCCGCGGGCTCAGCCAGCGCCTGAGGGGACCCGGCCCGCAGCCAGGGAGGGGCCGGGCCGACGGGACCCGCTCGGACAGCCCCGGCCCGGGCTCCGGGCACCCCCTGACCTGCTTGGACTTGGCCTGGGCCGCGCTCGGCCCCTTCTTGCGCAGCACCGTGACCGTGTCCCAGTCGCTCTCCGCCATGGCACCGACCGACTCCGCCCGCAGCGCAGCCTCCTCTTGCGCTCTCCAGCCCGCCGCTCATAGGGCGACCTGCCTGTCACTCCTCAAGTAGACTTGCACTGATTGGATGAGAGAGGGGTCCCGAACCGGAACGGCTGTGCGGACGATCGGCGCGCTGATTGGTGCACATACGCGCCACTCATTAAATACGTTGCCTTACTGGGTGAGAATGACGCCTTCTGGAGGGTGGGACTTCGGGGCGCCTTGTCTCAATAGGCTTCGGCGTCAACACGCTTCTGGGCCCGCGCGGACGCGGCTCGGGGGCGGGGGCGGGGGCGGGGCCGGGCTGAGCGGCGAGGGACGCGGGGCTGCGGCTGGCTCCGCGCTCGGGGGCGTGGCTGGGGCAGGAGTTTGCTGGGCAGCGCCGGCCCCGGGACCTCCGCCGCCCCGAGCCACAGGCTGTCCGGCCTCCCCGTCCCCCGCGGCTCCACCGCGTCCCCGGCCTGCCCCAAACCCCCCGCTCCGCCTGCCCCCCGGGCGAGCTGCATCCCCCCATTGCCCCCTGCGGGTCCCCCCACCCCCCCGCTCCGCCTGCCCCCCCCGGGCGTGCTGCATCCCCCCATTGCCCCCTGCGGGTCCCCCCACCCCCCCGCTCCGCCTGCCCCCCCCGGGCGTGCTGCATCCCCCCATTGCCCCCTGCGGGTCCCCCCGCTCCGCCTGCCCCCCCCGGGCGTGCTGCATCCCCCCCATTGCCCCCTGCGGGTCCCCCCACCCCGCTCCGCCTGCCCCCCGGGCGTGCTGCATCCCCCCATTGCCCCCTGCGGGTCCCCCCACCCCGCTCCGCCTGCCCCCCCCGGGCGAGCTGCATCCCCCCATTGCCCCCTGCGGGTCCCCCCACCCCGCTCCGCCTGCCCCCCCCGGGCGTGCTGCATCCCCCCCATTGCCCCCTGCGGGTCCCCCCACCCCGCTCCGCCTGCCCCCCGGGCGAGCTGCATCCCCCCATTGCCCCCTGCGGGTCCCCCCACCCCGCTCCGCCTGCCCCCCCCCGGGCGTGCTGCATCCCCCCATTGCCCCCTGCGGGTCCCCCCGCTCCGCCTGCCCCCCCCGGGCGTGCTGCATCCCCCCATTGCCCCCTGCGGGTCCCCCCACCCCGCTCCGCCTGCCCCCCCCGGGCGTGCTGCATCCCCCCATTGCCCCCTGTGGGTCCCCCCACCCCGCTCCGCCTGCCCCCCCCGGGCGTGCTGCATCCCCCCATTGCCCCCTGCGGGTCCCCCCATCCCGCTCCGCCTGCCCCCCCCGGGCGTGCTGCATCCCCCCATTGCCCCCTGCGGGTCCCCCTACCTCCCCCCCGCTCCGCCTGCCCCCCCCCGGGCGTGCTGCATCCCCCCATTGCCCCCTGCGGGTCCCCCCACCCCGCTCCGCCTGCCCCCTGGGCGTGCTGCATCCCCCCCATTGCCTCCTGCGGGTCCCCCTACCCCACCCCCCCGCTCCGCCTGCCCCCCGGGCGTGCTGCATCCCCCCATTGCCTCCTGCGGCTCCCCTCACCCCCCCCACTCCGCCTTGTTCCCCGGGTGTGCTGCATCCCCCCCATTGCCTCCTGCGGGTCCCCCCACCCACTCCCCGCTCCGCCTGCCCCCCGAGCGTGCTGCATCCCCCCATTGCCTCCTGCGGCTCCCACCACCCATCCCCGCTCCGCCTGCCCCCCGGGCGTGCTGCATCCCCCCCCTTGCCTTTTGTGGCTCCCCTCACCCCCCCGCTCCGCCTGCTCCCCGGGCGTGCTGTATCCCCCCCATTGCCTCCTGCAGCTCCCCCCACCCCCCGCACTCCGCCTCCCCCCCGGGTGTGCTGCATCCCCCCCATTGCCTCCTGCGGCAGGTGAGCTGAGGCCGTGGGGGCACATTTCTAGGGGCGGCATGGCAGGCGCCAGAATGCTGCCCCTAGAAATGGGCCACCCCAAGCACCTGCTTGTTTTGCTGGTGCCTAGAGCCAGCCCTGATGGTTAGGGGGATTTTTACCTCAATAGCTGCACCAGCCTACGCTCCCTTACACTAGTGCAAAGCACTATTATATCAGTGTCCATTTTTAAAAATGGCTCCAGAGGTGATCTCGGTAATTACAGGCATGTAAGCCTGACTTCAACACTGGGCAAACTGGTTGAAACTATAATAAAGAACAATATTGTCAGACATATAGATGAATGTTGTCGGTAGCTTCCGGTGTGGTGCTCTGCTCTTGTTCGATAATGATAACAGTCGGCTGCGGGCGTGTTCCCTCTGTGTACTGCCCCAGCTCTGCGCAGATACCTCACGCAGCAGACCCCGAGAGAACCCCCAAAAACCACAGACTAGTAAGATACGAAGGCACCCGAGCCGGGTTTATTGTTGAACGAAGCACAGTAATAGTTCCCTATAGACTCTACAGGGCATACTACAAATTTGTGCTCCCTGGCAATGGACACAGCTCAGTCAGGGGCGGGACACTCCACTGCCCCGTAGGCTGGACATAGATGTGCGCTCCCGGACCTACTTTTATACAGTTGCAGGACAGATTACTCATCATAGTTCAAACAAATCTGTCCATCATGTTGTCCTTTTGACCTTGTCTTTAAGTTGCACCTGCCTGTTCCTTGTTACGTCTATGGAGTGTTCTGATGCCATCTTGGCGCAAGTTCCTCTCATTAGCCCTTGTGTGTGTGTGTGCACGTGCTTCTAACAACCTTTTCTTGCCAACTTCTGTGCGTGGGACCTGCCTCAAAGCCCAGCTTTGCTTATCACTGGCTGGAAGTACTTTGGTTCAGGCTTCAGGCCTCAGACTGGGCCTCTGATACAAGAATTTATGTTTCAGGGCCTCCTCTGACTACAATGAACATAATCTGTTGAGGAAGAGTCAACATGGTTTTAGTAAAGGGAAATCATGCCTCACCAATCTACTAGAACTCTTTGAGGGGTCAACAAGCATGTGGACAAGGGTGATCCAGTGGATATAGTGTACTTAGATTTTCAGAAAGCCTTTGATAAGGTCCCTCACCAAAGGCTCTTATGCAAAGTAAGCTGCCACAGGATAAGAGGGAAGGTGCTCTCATGGATTGGTAACTGGTTAAAAGATAGGAAATAAAGGGTAGGTATGGAATGGAGAGAGGTAAATAGTGTTGTCCCCCAGGGGAATGTTCTGGGACCAGTCTTATTCAACAGATTCATAAATGATCTGGAAAAAGGGGTAAACAGTGAAGTGGAAAAATTTACAGATTGTACCAAATTACTAAAGATAGTTAAGACCCAGGCAGACTGCAAAGAGCTACAAAAGGATCTCTCGAAACTGGGTGACTGGGCAACAAAATGGCAGATGAAATTTAATGTTGATAAATGCAAAGTAATGCTCATTGGAAAGCATAATCTCAACTATACATATAAAATGATGGGGTCTAAATTAGCTGTTACCACTCAAGAAAGAGATCTTGGAGTCATTGTGGATAGTTCTCTGAAAACATCCACTCAGCTGCAGTCAAAAAAGCAAACAGAATGCTGGGAATAATTAAGAAAGGGGTAGATAATAGGACAGAAAATATCATGTTCCCTATATATAAATCCATGGTACGCCCACATCTTGAATACTGTGTGCAGATGTGGTCACCCCATCTAAAAAAAAATATATATATTGGAATTGGAAAAGGTAACAAAAATTATTAGGGGTATGGAATGGCTTCCATATGAGGAGAGATTAATAAGACTGGGACTTTTCAGCTTGGAAAAGAGACGGCTAAGGGGAGATATGATTGAGGTCTATAAAATCATGACTGGTGTACAGAAAGTAGATAAGGAAGAGTTTTTTACTACTTCTCATCACCAAGAACTGGGGGCCACAAAATTAAATTAATAGGCAGCAGGTTTAAAACAAATAAAAGGAAGTATTTCTTCACACAACACAGAGTCAACCTGTGGAACTCCTTGTCAGAGGCTGTAGTGAAGGCCAAGACCATAACAGGGTTCAAAAAAGAACTAGATAAATTGATGGAGGATAGGTCCATGAATGGCTATTAGCCAGGATGGGCAGGAATGGTGTCCCTAGCCTCTGTTTGCCAGAAGCTGGGAATGCATGACAGGGGATGGATCACTTGATGATTCCCTGTTCTGTTCATTCCCTCTGGGGCACCTGGCACTGACCACTGTCGGCAGACAGGATACTGGGCTAGATGGACCTTTGGTCTGACCCAGTAGGACCATTCTTATGTTCTTATGTTATTTTATTGTGTTTTTATAGTAAAGTTGTACCAGTGCAAAGCACATGGTACCAATGTCAAGCCCCACTGTACCAGTGTTAAACTCTGTTCCGCCAGTGTAAAGCTCCATTATACCAGTGTAACTGAGGCTACACTGGGCAGGCGGTGTCAGACCACTGGACCCATACCGGTGTAGTTAAAAGTCCGGTTTTCTAGTGTAGAGCATCCCAAAGCAGCAGACCCTCAGCTGGTGTAAACTGCCCTACAGCCACTGACTTCGATGGCACTCTGACACTTTACACCAGCTGGGAATCAGCCCTGCGATGTTTGGAAGTAGAGTAAATAAGTCTCAGGAACTGATTTAATCAGTGCTATTAAAACAGCATATATCTCCCCATGCTCTGGTAACGCCCGCCGGGATCACACTTGGTATTAGCCCGAAACAGATTTGAAGGTGTTTACCTTCTGAGGCTGCTCAGAAGATGGGCTAATCAGCAGGCCCTTCCCCCTCCTGTATCTTGATACAAGTCAGCAATGTGTTCTTGGGGAACCAGGACGCAGTATCTAGACTGTCTGACTCATGAAACACCCCCCTCCCCCAGCCAGTCTCTGCTTGAACCAAAACCGATCAGAGAAAAGACTTCCAGAGAGCAGTGAAGGGCATTAGAAGACATACCTAGACCTCTCCTGACAGGGGTGACAAGATTAAGGCACCTCCATTAGCATACAGAATGAAGAACAGAGGCCACTCTCCAAGCCTCATGTGCATGAAAGATGGGACAGGAAGACATCTCCATTAGCATAGAGAATGGAGAACAGAGAACTGCACTGAACTCTGGGATCAGAAAAGCAGGGAAGCACTGCATCATGGGGCATCTCTGCTTCAGATGTTAATGAACCCACACTTGCACACACCCAGCTCAGCAGTTATCAGACCAATTCTAGTAATGAATCCTTGATTGATATCCAAAATACTGAAGCAGCCTAATCGCATTGTGAGCTCCCTGGAAGAAAACACCACCCATAGCCAAGAGTGATCAGCTCATATTGTCTAGCCTAAAGAAAACCCTTGAGTCATCAGTTTACCCATAAACAAATCTAGTGTTCTTGTGACAGATTTTTGTTACCGATTTGCCTGATGAGTCAGTTGATCAGGCTGGGGCCACAGGATCGTTTAGGGAAGAGATGACGTAACACACCAAGTGTCTCCGATATAAACAGCAATACAGCATGCACAAAATTGTTAGGATCACAACAATTGCATACACTAGCCAATAATGGCTTCTGGCTTCATTAGTAACATAGCATAATACGTCCCCCTGTTGGCACAGATGCCCCACTCAAATGGTGGTGGTAAAGGCAGCTTTCCCTAAATTAAATGTGTGTTGTAACACTGTGAAGGAGGAGGCATCTGTCTGGAATACGGAAAGTTGCTCTCTGGTGTGCGCCAGTGGGAGAAACACATTGGGCGTTAACCATGAAAAATTAAACACAGCATAGTTAGAAACATTAACAGTCTTGTAGAAAGGCGGGCCAATGCACTGAAAAATTTTGTGCCTGAGACGGTAACAGCAAATCAAGGGGTACCCTGGGGTAGGTGGCCCTCCAAACACAAGCAGAGGTATTGGTAAAAACATGGGCCTTAGTGGGGGCATATCCTGATGCCTCCCCTTCCCAGCAGATGTGTTGACTCACCTCGTTAAAGCAGCCTGGGATTGCCTTTTCTCTACACATCCGTTGAGGGGGCTCCAAAGGCCACAGCTGCCAAGTGTTGCCCTCTACAATCCATATGTGCTGATGGTCAGTGGCCATGGTCAGCACATAACACTGAATTGTGTTATTGGGGGGAGCCACCTTCCATGTCGCAATGGACCACCCAATCCCAGATAACACGTGATGCCACATTCCCAGAATGCTAAGCCACAATTGCCCCGCCCCGCCAATGAATAATTGACCTTTTTTCCCCCCCCCCCACCATGGTCAGTTCTGAACAGTGGTAAAATTAACAAAGGAGGCCCAAAACATTGGGAACCCGAGGATTCCCAGAGAGAAATACCATCATACATACATTGGTTTGCCCTGACAAATTTTGCAGGCTTAAAGCAGCAAGAGTGGTCCCACCATTCCTGTTTGGGGTGTCCCTGGGCTCTCGCTATTACTGCCTTGTCCTGTTAACAAAGGAAAAGGGGGGAAAAGCAACAATGTAAATGCACCTATTGGGGAAACAGAGGCACGTACAAAAACTCTCTAAATTATTAGTTGTCCCGTTACAGCCCTCCCTGGCTTTCATCAAGGATGTTGTTTGTCTGGTTTAGGAGGTTACAACAACATTACATCCCGAGATCAGTAATTGCTATTGCTTGCCAAAGGGCTTCCCATTCCACTTCCACTCCAGGCCACCACAGGAGGAACAGGGTTCGTCCCCATGGGATCCAGGGGAGGTTCAGGGCCACCCACCAGGTATTTTGCCGTGGCCCTGCTGTGTCTATCTGGACTATGCACTGTTTCCAAGGCACCTCCCCTCCTGTCTTCCGCCACACTGTGGCTCGGGCCCCTTGGGCAGCTCGAACTAGGGAGAGCTTTTGGAGGTATTTTTCCTCCTCATAATTGTAATCATCCAGATAATCCCATGGACAGCTGGACACTCAGATGGTCCAAGCAGGTGGCTGGTCCACAACCAAGGCCCACAACGCCATGACCAGAAACCTAGGGGGAAGCATATGTTTTGAGCTGATTGGCATCCGCCCATTTTACAGTACTTTGGTCTCATTATCCAATTCATCCTACATACAGGATCCTAGTGAAATGTCTTCACTACCAGGCTCTTGAGCAACAGGCAAGGACAAGCACACCCACTTTTGAGGAGTCCACTAGGTACAACCCCTGGTGTCCAATAGCTTCCCTCCCTCCCCAGCCCACTGACTCAAGGTCTGGGGTAGCCAGAAAGATTCCATGTGCAATATGTGGAGTGGGCTAACTTTCCATATCCTTGCTTCCAGAGCTTGTTGGTGTGCATTTTTAACAACAATTTTCCCAATTGAAAGGTCTGGCCTTTCCATGCCAGAAGCATATTGCATCCATTCATATTAATAAGTACCAAACAGTGATCCTTTTCTTTGCTTTAGCAAGTGTATCAAAACCTTAGTGTTTCCTGATATTTCCCAAAACATTTTGTGTTCCAAGGTGAACAAAGCAAGTATCTGCATTTCAGTACATCCCATAGCTATAACAGTATGGGTTATTTTTATTTCCATTTATTTCTGTATTAGGCTGTGCTGTAGCTGGGACAGAGAGTTTAATTTATTCTTAATCATCTCCAGGTCTACAGTATTTATAATCTCTGCTCTAAAACCAATTTCTTCTAATATGGTGTCTGCTACCTGAGGAGGTTTCCCTACAAAATTTAATACACAACAGTGCTAGCAACAAGACAACACAAGACAAAACATAGAACACAAAACACAATTTCTATTGTGACAGCAGATTCATGGTATTCTGGGTTGCTTTTCAGCTGACATCAGCTTTTCCTGTTGTTCTGAAAGACAAGAAAAACATATTTCTACCCCTTTGGGGGTGGCAGATTATTACTTAAAATATTCCTTTCTTTTACAGACACCCTTGCTGGTTGCAGGCAAAACAGAGGAATTACCCCCATATTTTCCTGTGTTTGTTCTATAGGCAGGTCAGGTTTCAATGGCGTCTACCTTTATCAGTTAGGTAATTTGCATTAACACAGGCGCTTTCTGGCTTGCTTTTGGATTCAAAGCCATTAGCAGCTCAGAGACTCTGTCTTAAAAGGGACACCAGAGCTTTGATTACTGTTCACTTTTAACTCCTGCTTTTAAAACATACAAAAATCTGAAAAAGAAAACACAACCTATTGTGGCTCCCTTTGGAGAAAGAATAGTAAATATGGCAGGCGACCAGTTTGGCTTAACAGTGAAATCCTTGCTGATCTTAAACACACAAAAAAAAGAAGCTTACAAGAAGTGGAAGATTGGACAAATGACCAGGGAAGAGTATAAAAATATTGCTTGGGCATGCAGGAGTGAAATCAGGAAGGCCAAATCACACCTGGAGTTGCAGCTGGCAAGAGATGTTAAGAGTAACAAGAAGGGTTTCTTCAGGTATGTTAGCAACAGGAAGAAACTCAAGGAAAGTGTGGGCCCCTTACTGAACGATGGAGGCAACCTAGTGACAGAGGATGTGGAAAAAGCTAATGTACTCAATGCTTTTTTTGCCTCTGTCTTCACAAACAAGGTCAGCTCCCAGACTACTGCACGGGGCAGCACAGCATGGGGAGGAGGTGACCAGCCCTCTGTGGAGAAAGAAGTGGTTCGGGACTATTTAGAAAAGCTGGATGAGCACAAGTCCATGGGGCCGGATGCGCTGCATCCAAGAGTGCTAAAGGAGTTGGCGGCTGTGATTGCAGGCCATTATCTTTGAAAACTCATGGCGATCCGGAGAAGTCCCGGACGACTGGAAAAAGGCTAATGTAGTGCCAATCTTTAAAAAAGGGAAGAAGGAGGATCCTGGGAACAACAGGCCAGTCAGCCTCACCTCAGTCCCTGGAAAAATCATGGAGCAGGTCCTCAAGGAATCAATTCTGAAGCACTTAGAGGAGAGGAAAGTGATCAGAAACAGTCAGCATGGATTCACCAAGGGAAAGTCATGCCTGACTAATCTAATTGCCTTCTATGACGAGATAACTGGCTCTGTGGATGAGGGGAAAGCGGTGGACGTGTTGTTCCTTGACTTTAGCAAAGCTTTTGATACGGTCTCCCACAGTATTCTTGCCAGCAAGTTAAAGAAGTGTGGGCTGGATGAATGGACTATAAGGAGGATAGAAAGTTGGCTAGATTGTCGGGCTCAAGGGGTAGTGATCAATGGCTCCATGTCTAGTTGGCAGCCAGTATCAAGTGGAGTGCCCCAAGGGTCGGTCCTTGGGCTGGTTTTGTTCAATATCTTCATAAATGATCTGGAGGAGGGTGTAGATTGCACCCTCAGCAAGTTTGCAGATGACACTAAACTGGGAGGACTGGTAGATATGCTGGAGGGTAGGGATAAGTTACAGAGGGCCCTAGACAAATTAGAGGATTGGACCAAAAGAAATCTGATGAGGTTCAACAAGGACAAGTGCAGAGTTCTGCACTTAGGACAGAAGAACCCCATGCACAGCTACAGACTAGGGACCGAATGGCTCGGCAGCAGTTCTGCAGAAAAGGACCTAGGGGTTACAGTGGACGAGAAGTTGGATATGAGTCAACAGTGTGACATTGTTGCCAAGAAGACCAATGGCATTTTGGGATGTATATGTAGGGGCACTGCCAGCAGATCGAGGGACGTGATTGTTCCCCTCTATTCAACATTGGTGAGGCCTCATCTCGAGTACTGTGTTCAGTTTTGGGCCCCACACTACAAGAAGGATGTGGAAAAATTGGAAAACGTCTGGCGGAGGGCAACAAAAATGATTAGGGGACTGGAACACTTGACTTATGAGGAGAGGCTGAGGGATCTGGGATTGTTTAGTCTGCGGAAGAGAAGAATGAGGGGGGATTTGATAGCTGCTTTCAACTATCTGAAAGGGGGTTCGAAAGAGGATGGATCTAGACTGTTCTCAGTGGTAGCGGATGACAGAACGAGGAGTAATGGTCTCAAGTTGCAGTGGGGGAGGTTTAGGTTGGATATTAGGAAAAACTTTTTCACTCGGAGGGTGGTGAAATGCTGGAATGCGTTACCTAGGGAGGTGGTGGAATCTTCTTCCTTAGATATTTTTAAGGTGAGGCTTGACAAAGCCCTGGCTGGGAGGATTTAGTTGGGGATTGGTCCTGCTTTGAGCAGGGGGATGGACTAGATGACCTTCTGAGGTCCCTTCCTACCCTGAAAGTCTATGATTCTATGATTCTCCCTTGAACCATTGTATTTTCTCTACAAAAACCCCTACCTATGTTCAAGTAAGTGTTCTGATGCATGGACCCAAACTCTGCATCACTTTCACTGGGACTCCATCTCCCGACTGATTGTGCTGGGGTCTCTGCCTGTCTCCAGCACTCAAGACCCTGAGCTACCACCATCACCTGGGAACCCCGACCAGTTCAAGCATCATGGAGTGGGTGAGATCTCTTCCTCTCTCTCTCTCTGTTTTCTTTTCAACCTCAGGTATTAACCTTTAATAATGTAACTGTTACGTTTGTTTAGCCCTCCTTGTGTAGTTATCACTATTTTTCAATAAATAACTTTTATGTTTAAGCTGGTTGCTTCTCTCTCTCTGAACTTTACTCTTTTGTGTTTTCAGCTTCCCCATTTTACTCTGCAGCAACACTTCTCTTACCTAAGCTAAAGATCCCTGTAGTGCCCAAAAATACTGTGGGTTTGCTCATCAGGTGGGTTACTACCAGTATAATTGTGATGTGAAAGTGGGGATAAGGATGTGCTGAACCTGTGACATACGAGGGTGGCAGCTTGAAAGCCCTGCTTGACCCAGACTACTGGGTCTAGGGGCACGTAAGGGTAACAGCTTGAAAGCGCTGCTTGACGCAGTCCACTGAGTACAGGGACGTATAAGGGGGTCAGCTTGAGAGTGCTGATTGACCTGGTTCACTCAGATTTGCTCTGTTAGCGTGTGTGTGTGTGGGGTCATCTACCCTGGGGAACCTAGGTCCTGCAGGATAGCTCCATTGGGAGGGGACTTGCAGAAGGGAGAAGTAGAGCTCCATATGAACACACAAGTGACAAAAGCAGTACATTAATAGAATTACAGAACCATCCCCCCGCCCCCCGCCAGAAGAGTAACCCTAATAAATGAGCATATGCCAAAGTAACAGACACATCTGGTAACAATCTGTCCCCAGGGTAGTTAAGAATGAAATCAACAGGGTAAGGTGCAAATACAACAAGATTTATTAGACCAACGTGGTCTCAAATAGAACGCTTGTTGCAAAGCTAAATAATATAAGCACAGGTAATAACAAAAGCACAGGTAAAACAAAAGGCTCAGTTGTTAATAGGATGGAAATGGACTTGAAGTCCAGAGTCCACAAACCTGAAACACTGGGATAACCAAAAGACAATAAAAGGAAACTATAGTACCATCTCCCTCCTTGTCCTAAGCGTGAACCCCAACTGTCCAAGTGATGGACCCTGACTGTCCCACGGGACAAATCCCGACCGTGTGATGAGGATGGTTCTGGAATCCTGGACAGAATCAAGGAAGACTGGAAATGCTGGACCACAGGAACATTGGAACACACTGGAACAGGACTCGATTGTGATGTTCCCCACTGGTGTTATCTGGACCGGTGATCTGCTAGGCCTCTCCATTCCTTGATTCTGGGAGCCAGCCTTACCTTGCTCTGCTGTGAGAACCCTCACTCCTGGGCTGTTCACGCACAGCATCTAGCATGTAAGCTCATCCTTGGACTGTGCAACTGAATAACACTAGCCACTATCTCCAGTCCCAGACACAACCCTAGGAACCTCCATCTTGCAGTATCCAGTTATGTCCACTGGACACTGCAAGCTTATATGAGTTCATCAATTTAACAAAGAAATTGTTGTGTACCAGGTTTGTTATCCCAAGGGGAGTCTCTGACACGCTTCAAACCAAACGCACTGCTTCAGGTAGAATACACAAACTAATTTATTAACTATAAAAGATAGATTTTAAGTGATTATAAGTCAAAGCACAACAAGTCAGATTTGGTCAAATGAAACAAAAGCAAAACGCATTCTAAGCTGATCTTAATACTTTCAGTGCCCTTACAAACTTAGATACTTCTCACCACAGGCTGCCTGGTTGCTCTTCAGCCAGACTCTCCCCTTTGATCAGCACTTCAGTTGCTTGGTGTGGTGTCTGTAGATGTAGGTGGAAGAGAGAGAGAGAGAGCATGGCAAATGTCTCTCCCTTTTATCATGTCCTTTCTTCCCTCTTGGCTTTGCCTCCTTGCCCCTTTCAGAGTCAGGTGAGCATTACCTCATCGCCGTCCCAAACTGACCAAAGTACTGTGTGCAGTTTTGGGCCCCACACTACAAGAAGGATGTGAAAAAATTGGAAAGCGTCCAGTGGAGGGCAACAAAAATGATTAGGGGACTGGAACACATGACTTATGAGGAGAGGCTGAGGGAACTGGGATTGTTTAGTCTGCGGAATGAATGAGGGGGGATTTGATAGCTGCTTTCAACTACCTGAAAGCGGGTTTCAAAGAGGATGGATCTAGACTGTTCTCAGTGGTAGCAGATGACAGAACAAGGAGTAATGGTCTCAAGTTGCAGTGCGGGAGGTTTATATTGGATATTAGGAAAAGCTTTGTCACTAGGAGGGTGGTGAAGCACTGGAATGTGTTACCTAGGGAGGTGGTGGAATCTCCTTCCTTTTTAAGTTTTTTAAGGTCAGGCCTGACAAAGCCCTGGCTGGGATGATTTAGTTGGGGATTGGTCCTGCTTTGAGCAGGGGGTTGGACTAGATGACATCCTGAGGTCCCTTCCAACCCTGATATTCTATGATCCTAGGGGGGTGACTCCCTGGAGAGTCTAACAGATCCTTTGTTGCTGCCTAGGCCAGCATCCTTTGTTCCTGTGAGACTGGGCTGGTTTGTCCCATACCTGCCCTGATGAGGTGTGAACTACCTCTCTGTTCTTGAAGAGTTTTTGCCTGGGCTTTCTTTAAGCCATGAGGATACTTTTTCAGCCTCATAACTATATATCTGAAATTATAACCTACAACTTTACTATAACATTACTGTAACAATTACTATAACATCACTATAACAGCCATGCTCAGTGCATCATGAGCCTTCCGAAGACACCCAAGATGACAAACTTTGCATTGGATACCACACAACCTTTTTATAAAGATGAACATGGGGGTGTAGGGTGTTCCCCTCAAGTACAGAGCATCACAGTGATGATCACCAGGTAAGTGGCTTTCCTCTTCTTTCTTCTGTCTTCCATCCCTAGGTGCCATCCTGAGTGGTAGGATGCGAACTCGCAGGTGGAAATGGAAATGGATGCATGCAGTGTATGACACAGATGGAACCTAGTACCATACACTACAGTCCTGGCCTAGCTAGGACTCCTTCCACAGGCTGAGAGAGAGACACTGACAATGTGGGAGACACTGACTGTCACTAAGATGGACATCCCCGAGCAGCCGTGGGGCTGCCACCCATAGTCTGCTGTTGCTAGGCAGACTACGCAATCACGTGTTTAACCACTCCTTGCCTTTCCTGCTCTAATTTGAAAAAGGCAGGGAGGAGGGGCGGGAAACTCTCCATAAAGGAGGGCATCCAAAATGGAGTCCTAGTTATTGTTTTAGTAAAACAAGATGGAGACTAGAGGAGAAACATACCAAAATAAGATTTTACCCCAACAGTGTCTCTGGACCTTAATGCAGGAGCCTCTACTGCATGAGCTAAAAGATACATCTCTAGTAGCCAAGGCTGCAGCAGGCTCATCAATCTGTAGCTGAGCTAGCTGCCACTAGAGGGGGACAGAGGGTCACACCAGCAGGCATGGCTTACGCTATAACTAAGTCACGGAATCCGTGACTTCCAGAGACCTCGGTGACATTCTAGGTTTCAGCCCCTGGGACTGCGGGACTCTGGAGCTAGCAGTCAGCAGGGCCCTGGCAGGATCCCAGCGACAGGCAACAGGCTCCTGAGGGGGCCCTCCTCAGAGTTCCAGTGACAGGTGACCTCACGCAGGAGGAAGGGGATGCCTCGGGATGAGCGCCTGGGGTGTTCCATTTTCTCTTTGGGAAATACGGTCACCCTGAGGCTTCCAGCTGCCACAGGCAGAGGGGGAACCCCACAGCTCCCAGCCACCATGGTGGCAGGGGAAACCATGGAGCCACAGCAGCCAAAGTCACAGACAGATCACGGCTTCCGTGAATTTTTGTTTATTGCCCATGACATGTCCGTGACTTTTACTAAAAATAACTATGACACAATCTTAGCCTTAACTATACCACTGTGATAGCAATGCTATTAGGATGAAGGAAACACTGTCATTGTATGCCTCTGTTTTCAGACACTTATAAATTTCCAGAACAAGACACCTTTTGGAGATATATATTCTCCTGCTTATTCTCAGGTTAGGATGCTAATATGTGCTTTATTAGTCGCATCCCATGCTGCAGCTGCATGGAGTGGGAGCTCTTTCGTCCTGATTGAGTTTGGAGGAAATACACAATGTTTCCCTCATACCCCAGCCCAACAGTTGCCAACATGTAACCTTTTTCCAGGGCCAGTTGTGTGATTGAGATGGGCTTCTAGGCCCCAGCCACTAGGGGCCAGTGTGCACATTCTGGTAAAGTACTGCCGTGGTTTTTAATAGAAGTTGCATAATTAGAAGGTTCACTAAAAGTTTGAAGGTTGGAGTAGCATCCAGTCCCCTCCGGGAGGCATTCAACCATCCTCCCTCCCTGCCCTGCAGATGGCCTCTTGGGTGGTAACCAGTCCTGGGGCCTGCTAGCCCACTCCTCCATGTTTAGGGGAGGATGGCAAGTCTGTTCTCTCATCTTGAGTCTTTGGAGGCAGCTTCCCTTCTCTTTCCTGCCAGTGGATGGGTCTGTGGGGTTTCTACCCTGGGGAGAGGAGGCTTTGGGGTGTTGCCACCTCTCTGTATCCCCCTTATACCAGCCCTCTATCCCTATAAGTCTCCTCTTTTCCTGACCCCATGTCTCCCACCTCCCTTCTCCTCAGCCCTACCCAGGTGAAGAAATGGGCTGTCTGCCCCCTTCCACAGTCATACACTGAAGTACTCAGAGGAATTAGCTGTCACTGGCAGTCAGGTGGTTGTCAGGAGCTGGTGGAGATCTTGTTCACAAAGAGAAGCTGAATGAAGATTTAGTTAAACAAATGGGACTTTATTAAGCCCCATGCACTGCTCTGTCCATGTGGCTGAGGCCAGGTCTACATTACAAACTTACAGCGGTACAAGCTACGTCAGGGAAGGATAAGGCCTTTTCCTGTAGCCATTTGTAAGGTCTGAGGCCTTTGTCTGCATCCACATTAGGACAGCAGCAGCCATGAACTAAAAAGCAGAAGGTTTGTGACATTATTAATATGAACTGTGACTGTATAAAGAAAAGGAGTACTTGTGGCACCTTAGAGACTAACATCCGATGAAGTGAGCTGTAGCTCACGAAAGCTTATGCTCAAATAAATTGGTTAGTCTCTAAGGTGCCATAAGTACTCCTTTTCTTTTTGCGAATACAGACTAACACGGCTGTTACTCTGAAACCTGTGACTGTATAGATCATTTTTGCAACCAAGGTCCTATAGTGGCACCAAATCTTGTACAAAAAAGGTCACATAAGTGGTCTATGGAAAGGTTGTAATTTGCTGGTTATGATTATGCTGTGTGTATCATTTTTGTATTTGAAGTTATGAATATTGGCTATATGCTTGTATCTCAATGTGTTTGTTTCTAAGTAGCATCAGTGAGGCATTTGGTCGGCTTCTTGAGAAAGGACTACTCTGAGAAAATGCCCCATCAAGAAACACTTAACTGACAATGGACCTTGGGAGACTCCAAACCACATCTGAGGAGCCTTCCTGGGATGTTCAGGGTAGCACATGAGCAATGGCTGCCGCCTGCAAACTGAGTCATGCATGGACATGTCACTTGCTCATGTGACTCCAAACTCCATCTTGCTGCTGTGATTTTCCACAGTAAAAACAAAGGTCCCCTTCCACATGGCAGAGGATAAAAAAGGCCCTGGAAACCCCTCTGTCTGGTCTTCAGTCCTGCTTCTTATCTCTAGAGAAAGTTTGTTACACTAAAGCTCTGAACAAAGGACTGAATGACGCATCCAAGCTGTGGATGTTCTCCAGAGACTTGATTTGAGCCTGCAGTTTATTCCATCACTGCTACAAGCCTGAACCAAGAACTTTGCCATTGCTGTGTGTAATTGATTCCATTTGACCAATTTTAGCTCTCATCTATATTTCTTTTTTATGAATAAACCTTTAGATTTTAGATTCTAAAGGACTGGCAAGAGCGTGATTTGTGGGTAAGATCTCACTTGTCTATTGACCTGGGTCTGGGGCTTGGTCCTTTGGGATCGAGAGAACCTTTTTTCTTTTACTGGCATATTAGTTTTCATAACTATTTGTCCCCATAATGAGTGGCACTGGTGGTGATATTGGGAAACTGGAGTGTCTGAGGGAATTGCTTGTATGACTTCTGGTTAGCCAGGGGGATGAGACTGAAGTCCTCTCTCTTTGGCTGGTTTGGTGTGCCTTAATAGTAAAGAAAACCCAGCCTTGGGCTGTAACTGCCCTACTCTAAGCAATTTGTCCTGAATGGATACTTTCAGTTGTGTTCCGCCAGAGGCAGCATCGTTACAAGGTTACATCTCACAGTCATCTAAATTAAATTAAAAACAACGTAGTACTGAGCTGTTAAGAAGGCCACCCTATCCTAATAGTACCCATCACTACCAGATAAAGAAACAAATCTTAAGATGGTGTGACAGGGTCCGACCAGATGGCTACAGGAAAGTATTGGAAAAAATTTTGAAGGAGAAGGTAGTTAAGGACATTGAAGTCAATGGTAAATGGGACAAAACACAACATGGTTTTACAAAAGGTAGATCGTGCCAAACCAACCTGATCTTCTTTGAGAAAGTAACAGATTTTTTAGACAAAGGAAATGCAGTGGATCTAATTTACCTAGATTTCAGTAAGACGTCTGATACCGTGCCACATGGGGAATTATTAGTTAAATTGGATAAGATGGGGATCAATAGGAAAATTGAAAAGTGGATAAGGAATTGGTTAAAGGGGAGACTACAGCGGGTCCTACTGAAAGGTGAACTGTCAGGCTGGAGGGAGGTTGCCAGTGGAGTTCCTCAAGGATTGGTTTTGGGACCAATCTTATTTAATCTTTTTATTACTGACCTCGACACAAAAAGTGGGAGTATGCTAATAAAGTTTGCGGATGATACAAAGCTGGGAGGTATTGCCAATTTAGAGAAGGACAGGGATATCCTACAGGAGAATCTGGATGACCTTGTAAACTGGAGTAATAGTAATAAGATGAAATTTAATAGTGAGAAGTGTAAGGTCATACATTTAGGGATTAATAACAAGAATTTTAGTTATAAGCTGGGGACGCATCAATTAGAAGTAACAGAGGAGGAGAAGGACCTTGGAGTATTGGTTGATCATAGGATGACTATGAGCCGCCAATGTGATATGGCCGTGAAAAAAGCTAATGTGGTCTTGGGATGCATCAGGAGAGGTATTTCCAGTAGGGATAAGGAGGTTTTAGTACCATTATACAGGGCACTGGTGAGACCTCACCTGGAATACTGTGTGCAGTTCTGGTCTCCCATGTTTAAGAAGGATGAATTCAAACTGGAACAGGTACAGAGAAGGGCTACCAGGATGATCCAAGGAATGGAAAACTTGTCTTATGAAAGGAGACTCAAGGAGCTTGGCTTGGTTAGCCTAACTAAAAGAAGGTTGAGGGGAGATATGATTGCTCTCTATAAATATATCAGATGGATAAATACCGGAGAGAGAGAGGAATTATTTAAGCTCAGTACCAATGTGGACACAAGAACAAATGGATATAAACTGTCCACCAGGAAGTTTAGACTTGAAATTAGACAAAGGTTTCTAACCATCAGAGGAGTGATGTTTTGGAATAGCCTTCCAAGGGAAGCAGTGGGGGCAAAAGATCTATCTGGCTTTAAGATTAAACTCGATAAGTTTATGGAGGAGATGTTATGAAGGGATAACATGGTTTTGGTAATTATATATTCATGGTAAATAGGCCCAATGGCCTGTGATGGGATATTAGATGGGGTGGGATCCGAATTACCCAGCAAAGAATTTTCTGTAGTATCTGGCTGGTGAATCTTTCCCACATGCTCAGGGTTTAGCTGATTGCCATATTTGGGGTCGGGAAGGAATTTTCCTCCAGGGCAGATTGGAAGAGGCCCTGGAGGTTTTTCGACTTCCTCTGTAGCATGGGCCACGTGTCACTTGCTGGAGGATTCTCTGCTCCTTGAAGTCTTTAAACCACGATTTGAGGACTTCAATAGCTCAGACATAGGTGAGAGGTTTTTCGAAGGAGTGGTGGGTGAAATTCTGTGGTCTGCATTGTGCAGGAGGTCAGACTAGATGATCATAATGGTCCCTTCTGACCTAAATATCTATGAATCTATGAATCTAAGTGATCGTACTGTGATCCAGGAAATGGGCAGGCAAAGCTGCCCTCTGCTAAAGGATCTCCCCGCAGCCTAAGAGGGAGATCCACAGGACCTAGAAACCAAATGACTATGGGGGACAACTAATGAAATAACAGGGACAGGAGTGCGGTCAAAGGGTCAAATGAAGGGAACCAGATGGGGACACCGAGCAGAGAACCCTGGGCAGCACCCACTGCTCCTCAAAGGCATCAAGGGAGTCAGTGGACGCTGCCCAGAGGAACTCTGCCTGGATACGTGAATGGACCGAGGATCGGAAATAGGCCCCACAGTCACAGGAGACTCCATCAGCCAACCTCCTCACCCTGGTTTTATAGATGGCCACTTTAGCCAGGGCTAGGAGGAGGTTGACCAGGAGGTCCCTTGACATTGTGGGGCCATGGATAGGGAGTGCATAAATAAAAAGGTGAGGGGAAAAGTGCAACCAAAAGCATAACAAAATATCTGTGAGGAGCCAGAATAGGGGCTGCAGCCTGGTACACTCCAAGTATATGTGTGCCAGAGTTTCCCTCACGCTGCAAAAGAGGCAGGTGTCTGGGATAGGGGTGAACTGCGCCAAGTACACACCCATGCTCACAGCTCCATGAAGGAGCCACCAACTGATATCTCCAGCAGGCCTCGGGATCAGGGTGGAGTATAGGCTGGCCTACCGGGGCTCCTCGCCCTCCAGAGGTGGCAGGAGGTCCCGCCATTTTGTACTGGAGTGGGATGCAAGGGTGAGGACATGAAGGATGTGGAGCACGAGCGTGTTTCCTTGGCACGGTATGGAAACAGACCGGCTGCAGATCGTGCTGCCGGCTCACGGGGAAGGGGCGGGGGCGGGAGGGCGGGAGGGTCCACGGGGCAGGAGACTGATGAAAAGGTCTAGAGGGCCTGGGGTGGAGGGTGGGCAAGGCATGCCCTCGTGCAGGACCCGGTCAAAGTAAACCCGAGCAGCAGGTGGCAAAGCGGCCCTCACATCCTGAAGTACGCACCGGGGAGTATCATAGAATCATAGAATATCAGGGTTGGAAGGGACCTCAGGAGGTAATCTAGTCCCACCCCCTGCTCAAAGCAGGACCAATCCCCAACTAAATCATGCCAGCCAGGGCTTTGTCAAGCCTGACCTTAAAAACTTCTAAGGAAGGAGATTCCACCCTCCCTCCCTGCCAGGTAACGCATTCCAGTGTTTCACCACCCTCCTAGTGAAAAAGTTTTTCCTAATATCCAACCTAAACCTCCCCCACTGCAACTTGAGACCATAACTCCTTGTTCTATCATTTGCTACCACTGAGAACAGTCTAGATCCATCCTCTTTCGAACCCCTTTCAGGGAGTTGAAAGCAGCTATCAAATCCCCTCTCATTCTTCTCTTCCGCAGACGAAACAATCCCAGTTCCCTCAGCCTCTCCTCAGAAGTCATGTGTTCCAGTCCCCTAATCATTTTTGTTGCTCTCTGCTGGACTCTTTCCAATTTTTCCACATCCTTCTTGTAGTGTGGGGCCCAAAACTGGACACAGTACTCCAGATGAGATCTCACCAATGCCAAATAGAGGGGAATGATCACGTCCCTCGATCTGCTGGCAATGCTCCTACTTATACATCCCAAAATGCCATTGGCCTTCTTAGCAACAATGTCACACTGTTGACTAATATCCAGCTTCTCATCCACTATAACCCCGAGGTCCTTTTCTGCAGAACTGCTGCCGAGCCATTCAGTCCCTAGTCTGTAGCTGTGTATGGAATTCTTCTGTCCTAAGTGCAGGACTCTGCACTTGTCCTTGTTGAACCTCATCAGATTTCTTTTGGTCCAATCCTCTAATTTGTCTAGGGCCCTCTGTAACCTATCCCTACCCTCCAGCATATCTACCTCTCCTCCCAGTTTAGTGTCATCTGCAAACTTGCTGTGGGTGCAATCCACACCATCCTCAAGATCATTACGGAAGATTTTGAACAAAACCGGCCCCAGGATCGACCCTTGGGGCACTCCGCTTGATACTGGCTGCCAACTAGACATGGAGCCATTGATCACTACCCGTTGAGCCCGACAATCTAGCCAGTTTTCTATCCACCTTATAGTCCATTCATCCAGCCCATACTTCTTTAACTGGCAAGAATACTGTGGGAGACTGTGTCAAAAGCTTTGCTAAAGTCAAGGAACAATATGTCCACCGCTTTCCCCTCATCCACAGAGCCAGTTATCTCTTCATAGAAAGCAATTAAATTAGTCAGGCATGACTTGCTCTTGGTGAATCCATGCTGACTGTTCCTGATCACTTTCCTCTCCTCTAAGTGCTTCAGAATTGATTCCTTGAGGACTTGCTCCATGATTTTTCCAGGGACTGAGGTGAGGCTGACTGGCCTGTAGTTCCCAGGATCCTCCTTCTTCCCTTTTTTAAAGATGGGCGCTACAGTAGCCTTTTTCCAGTCGTCCGGGACCTCCCCCGATCGCCATGAGTTTTAAAAGATAATAGCCAATGGCTCTGCAATCACATCCACCAACTCCTTTAGCACTCTTGGATGCAGCACATCCGGCCCCATGGACTTGTGCTCGTCCAGCTTTTCTAAATAGTCCCAAACCACTTCTTTCTCCACAGAGGGCTGCCCACCTCCTCCCCATGCTGTGCTGCCCAGTGCAGTAGTCTGGGAGCTGACCTTGTTTGTGAAGACAGAGGAAAAAAAAGCATTGAGTACATTAGCTTTTTCCACATCCTCTGTCACTAGGTTGCCTCCATCATTCAGTAAGGAGCCCACACTTTCCTTGACTTTCTTCTTGTTGCTAACATACCTGAAGAAACCCTTCTTGTTACTCTTAACGTCTCTTGCTAGCTGCAACTCCAGGTGTGATTTGGCCTTCCTGATTTCACTCCTGCATGCCCGAAAAATTTTTTTATTCTCTTCCCTGGTCATTTGTCCAATCTTCCACTTCTTGTAAGCTTCTTCTGTGTGTTTAAGATCAGCAAGGATTTCACTGTTAAGCCAAGCTGGTCGCTTGCCATATTTACTATTCTTTCTACACATCGGGATGGTTTGTCCCTGTAACCTCAATAAGGATTCTTTAAAATACAGCCAGCTCTCCTGGACTCCTTTCCCCTTCAAGTTAGTCCCCCAGGGGATCCTGGCCATCCGTTCCCTGAGGGAGTCAAAGTCTGCTTTCCTGAAGTCCAGGGTCCGTATCGTGCTGCTTACCTTTCTTCCCTGTGTCAGGATCCTGAACTTGACCATCTCATGGTCACTGCCTCCCAGGTTCCCATCCACTTTTGCTTCCCCTACTAATTCTTCCCGGTTTGTGAGCAGCAGGTCAAGAAGAGCTTGGGGGGAGGGATAGCTCAGTGGTTTGAGCATTGGCCTGCTAAACCAGGGTTTTGAGTTCAATCCTTGAGGGGGCCATTTAGGGATCTGGGGCAAAAATTGGTCCTGCTTTGAGCAGGGGGTTGGACCAGATGAATTCCTGAGGTCCCTTCCAACCCTGATATTCTATGATTCTAAGAGCTCTGCCCCAGTTGGTTCCTCCACACTTGCACCAGGAAATTGTCCCCTACACTTTCCAAAAACTTCCTGGATTGTCTGTGCACCGCTGTATTGCTCTCCCAGCGGATATCAGGGTGATTGAAGTCTCCCATGAGTACGAGGCCTGGAGAGCGCGATGTGCTGAGCGAGCGTCAGGGGATCCAGCCAGTCTCCCCGGTCATAGTCCAGGAGGTCTCCAACTCTTGTGACTTCTGCAAGGGCCAACCTCTGGTGCACTGAGGGGGACTCCACCACCTGCACACGGAGCTGGGGGTTGTGTAGCAGGGGCTCCGCGAGGAGATCTGCTCCCCCCCGGTGGCTGCCACGGACCTGGTCACTGAGAACAGTTTCCAGGTCTGGAGGAGGTCCTGGTAGAAGACCAGCAGCCCAGAGAGGTCTCGCGGAAGGAGCTACCAGTCATATCGGAGCCCGCAGAAGCGGCGCAGGAAGGTGTGCGCCAGTATGCCCATTCCGGACTACCTGCACCATAAAGGAGCCTCTACATGGCCTGGAGGTGGGAGACATGGACCTGAGTGTGCAGACACTTCAGGCCCTGCCCTCCCTCCTCCAGGGGTAGATGGAGAACCCCTGCAGAGACCCGACCAGAAGAACTCTTTAAACCATGATTTGAGGACTTCAATAGCTCAGACATAGGTGAGAGGTTTATCGCAGGAGTGGGTGGGTGAGATTCTGTGGCCTGCATTGTGCAGGAGGTCAGACTAGATGATCATAATGGTCCCTTCTGACCTTAATATCTACGAATGTAACTCCAGAATCGATGTCCGGAGGTTGGCCAGGAAACCCGGGGCCGGGACCAGCGTGTTGAGCCGGTGCCAGAGCATGGACAGGACTAGTTGATTAAGCACCAGTGCTGTCCCTCAAAGGGAGAGGCACCGAAGTAGTCCTGTCCATTTCCGGAGCCGCTCTGTCACCCTGCCCTCTAAATCGTGCCAGTTTTCTGGCAGAGAGGGATGCGTGGCAGAAAAGTAAATGCTGAGATAGAACAGCGGACCCATGCTCCACTGGATGGCCTGAAGCGTGGGTGGGAGGGAGCTCGCCTGCCAGCCGTTCCCTACCACCAGGCCAGAGCTCTTGACCCAGGAGGAGGAGGCTGCCGAATAGATGGCCTGGCAAGCCTCCACCCGCGCCAAGTCACCCAGGTCCTGGACCACGAGGAGCACGTCGTCGGAGTACACTGACATGACCAGCCACAGCTCCGGCTCCCACAGCACCATCCCCATCAACCTCCTCCAGAGGAGACAGAGGAAGGGCTCAATCGCCAGAGCATACAGCTGGCCCGAGAGGGGGAACCCCTGCCTTACTCCTCGCCCGAAGCTGACTGGTTCAGTCAGGGTCTGGTTGAGCCTGACCAGACACTCTGCGGAGGCATACAGCACCTGGAGAAAACCCACAAACTGGGGTCCAAAGCCAAACACTCGCAGAGTGCTCAGGAGATACCCATGGTCCACCCTGTCAAATGCCTTCTCCTGATCCAAGGACAGGAGGGCGAACGACAGACCATCCCTACACCCGAGTTCCAAGAGGTCCCGGACCAGATACAGGTTGTCAAAGATGATGCAGCCTGGGACAGTGTAGGTCTGGTCTGGGTGGACCATGTCCACCAGCCCGGACCCTAGCCGCAGCAAGATGCCTTTGGCTATAACTTTGTAGTCCGTACTGAAGAGCGAGACGGGACGCCAATTTTGTAAATTGCGGAGGTCCCCCTTCTTCGGCAATAAGGCGAGCATGGCTCGCCTGCATGAAAGAGGGAGGACCCTGCTCTGCAAAGGCTTGGCCCAGACCGTGACTAGGTCTGGGCTGAGGATGTTCCAGAAAATGCAATTGAACTCCACGGTCAGCCTGTCCATGTCCGGAGATTTATTGGTGGGCATGTGACAGAGGGCTTTCAAGAACTCGGCCAGAGTGAGAGGCAGCTCTAGCCAGTCTCGGTCGCCCACGCTGACAGTAGGGAGTTTGTCCCAGAGCACTCTGCAAGCGTCAGGATCAGCTGGATCCGGGGAGAAAGGCTTGCGTAGAAGGCCCTGGCGCTCCCGCACATCTCCACCGGATCCGTGAGGGAGGTGCTGTCTTCTGCCAGAAGGCAGGAGACATGTTTCTTGGCCCCCCTCCTTTTCTCCATGGCATAGAAAAAGCAGGAGCCATGATCCATCCCCCGAAGGAGACGGATGCGGGATCGAACAAAGGTGCCCCGGGGCCGACGGCCTTCGAGGGCCCGGAGTTCCTCCCACTTCTCCCGGCATGCCCAGCAGAGGGATGGATCCTCGGGGCTGGCAGCCAGATGCCTCTCCAGCTCTAAGACCTCCCGTTCTAACTGCTCTATCACCGCATCCCTCCGTCGGCTGGTGCCCCGGTGTAGTCATGGCAGAAGAGCCGGGCGTGCACCTTCCCCAGGTTCCACCACTGCTGTGCCGAGGGAAAGGCACACCTCTGCTCTCGCCAGGCCAGCCAGAACTCCCGGAAAGACGTCACAAAGCCCACATCCTCCAACAGGCTGTTGTTAAAATGCCAATAGGCCGGCCCGGGCCTCTCCGTGCAGAGAGAGGCCATCACAGTGGCTAAATGATGATTGGAGAACAGGGCTGGCTGGATGCTGGAGGAGTGGGCTCGTGAAAGGTGGAAGCGTGATAAATAAATGTGGTCCAACCGGGAGTGGCGCGACCGATGGGCCTCCACCCGGACAAAGATGAACGTGGAAATGTCATCCGGGTGGTGGTCGCGCCAGACGTCCACCAGGGAGTGGTGTTCGACTATCTCCCAGAGGACGTCCGCGAGTGGTCCTGCTCCTCGAGGATGGTGTTAAAGTCCCCTCCCAGGACCAGGCACTCGTGAGGATCCAAGGTGCCGAGGAAGGCGGACACCTGCTGATAGAATTGCAGCCGCTCCGGGCCCGATGTCGGGCCATAGACATTAATGAGGTTGACCACAAGCCCCTCCATATGGACCCGGAGGTGCAGCAGGTGGCCTGGCACAGCCTCGGCGACCCCCAGCACCTCGGGCCGTAGGTCGGGGGAGAACAGGGCCGCCACTCCAGCCGTACAAACTGTGAGATGGCTAAAGTAGATCCTGTCCCCCCAATCCAGCCGCCAGCTGTCTTCGGCGGTCGGATCCATGTGGGTCTTCTGCAGGAAAACCACGGAGTACCCTCCCTCCTGAAGGAAGAAGAGCACCTGGGACCTGCGGAGACCCATCCTACAGCCCCAGGTGTTCAATGTTGTGATGGTAAGAGGTGCCATGAGGAGGGCTGCGGGGGATCCTCGCCGGCAGGGATGCTCGCGGCTCCCGACGGGCTGCGCAACAGTCTGTGACCTGCCCCATAGGTGAGTAAGGAGTCACGGAAGAGGCGGACCTGCTGGTAGGCTGCGGTGACCTGCTTTCCGGTCCTTTTACCCTCCCCCATAAGGGCCCTCGCGGCTCGGAGGATTTGATGAAAGTCCCCCCATCACTGGAGAGCGAGCTGTACCTTGTTGCGGGAGCCACGGACATCTTCTAAAAACTCCCGCAACTCCTCTCGCAGCGCATGGGGGGGTGGGGTTACGGTCTCCTGGTTATTCCCCGACGGGGCCCTTGGTTCTGCCCCGTGGCCCACCGAGACGGGCAGACAGGGTGCGGACCCCCGACGGGGCACCTGATCGGCTGGTGCCACAAGGCCCTCCTTGAATCCTGGGGCAATAAGGGGCAGCGGAGGGAGGATAGCAGCCCTGAGTGGGTCGGGACAGGGAAACACAAAGGCCGCTCCCTGGTGGTCAACCATTGGAAAAGGGCCCAGGGGCGGCAATCATATCGCGGGAGGTGGACTGGAGGGGGCTCTCAGTGATGCCGGGCGCAGGCTCTATGGTGGGTTTGGCAGCCACGGCATCAGCAGGTGGACTTTCTTCTGTAGGGCCCCTGCAGAAGAAACTGCAGAAAAACCTGAGTGTCTCTGGATTAAGTTTAGAAGTGTGTGCAACAAGAGTGATGTAGTGGTGGGAGTCTGCTATAGACCACCGGACCAGGGGGATGAGGTAGATGAGGCTTTCTTCCGGCAGCTCACGGAAGCTACTGGATTGCATGCCCTGATTCTCATGGGTGACTTTAATTTTCCTGATATCTGCTGGGAGAGCAATACAGCGGTGCATAGACAATCCAGGAAGTTTTTGGAAAGCGTAGGGGACAATTTCCTGGCGCAAGTGCTAGAGGAGCCAACTGGGGGGGCGCTTTTCTTGACCTGCTGCTCACAAACCGGGTAGAATTAGTGGGAGAAGCAAAAGTGGATGGGAATCTGGGAGGCAGTGACCATGAGTTGGTTGAGTTCAGGATCCTGACACAGGGAAGAAAGGTAAGCAGCACGATACGGACCCTGGACTTCAGGAAAGCAGACTTTGACTCCCTCAGGGAACGGATGGCCAGGATCCCCTGGGGGACTAACTTGAAGGGGAAAGGAGTCCAGGAGAGCTGGCTGTATTTCAAGGAATCCCTGTTGAGGTTACAGGGACAAACCATCCCGATGAGTCGAAAGAATAGTAAATATGGCAGGCGACCAGCTTGGCTTAATGGTGAAATCTTAGCAGATCTTAAACATAAAAAAGAAGCTTACAAGAAGTGGAAGGTTGGACATATGACCAGGGAAGAGTATAAAAATATTGCTCGGGCATGTAGGAATGTTATCAGGAGGGCCAAATCGCACCTGGAGCTGCAGCTAGCCAGAGATGTCAAGAGTAACAAGAAGGGTTTCTTCAGGTATGTTGGCAACAAGAAGAAAGCCAAGGAATGTGTGGGCCCCTTACTGAATGAGGGAGGCAAACTAGTGACAGAGGATGTGGAAAAAGCTAATGTACTCAATGCTTTTTTTGCCTCTGTTTTCACTAACAAGGTTAGCTCCCAGACTGCTACGCTGGGCATCACAAAATGGGGAAGAGATGGACAGCCCTCTGTGGAGATAGAGGTGGTTAGGGACTATTTAGAAAAGCTGGACGTGCACAAGTCCATGGGGCCGGACGAGTTGCATCCGAGAGTGCTGAAGGAACTGGCGGCTGTGATTGCAGAGCCATTGGCCATTATCTTTGAAAACTCGTGGCGAACCGGGGAAGTCCCGGATGACTGGAAAAAGGCTAATGTAGTGCCAATCTTTAAAAAAGGGAAGAAGGAGGATCCTGGGAACTACAGGCCAGTCAGCCTCACTTCAGTCCCTGGAAAAATCATGGAGCAGGTCCTCAAAGAATCAATCCTGAAGCACTTGCATGAGAGGAAAGTGATCAGGAACAGCCAGCATGGATTCACCAAGGGAAGGTCATGCCTGACTAATCTAATCGCCTTCTATGATGAGATTACTGGTTCTGTGGATGAAGGGAAAGCAGTGGATGTATTGTTTCTTGACTTTAGCAAAGCTTTTGACACGGTCTCCCACAGTATTCTTGTCAGCAAGTTAAGGAAGTATGGGCTGGATGAATGCACTACAAGGTGGGTAGAAAGCTGGCTAGATTGTCGGGCTCAACGGGTAGTTATCAATGGCTCCATGTCTAGTTGGCAGCCGGTATCAAGTGGAGTGCCCCAAGGGTCGGTCCTGGGGCCGGTTTTGTTCAATATCTTCATAAATGATCTGGAGGATGGTGTGGATTGCACTCTCAGCAAATTTGCAGATGATACTAAACTGGGAGGAGTGGTAGATACGCTGGAGGGGAGGGATAGGATACAGAAGGACCTAGACAAATTGGAGGATTGGGCCAAAAGAAATCTGATGAGGTTCAATAAGGATAAGTGCAGGGTCCTGCACTTAGGACGGAAGAACCCAATGCACAGCTACAGACTAGGGACCGAATGGCTAGGCAGCAGTTCTGCGGAAAAGGACCTAGGGGTGACAGTGGACGAGAAGCTGGATATGAGTCAGCAGTGTGCCCTTGTTGCCAAGAAGGCCAATGGCATTTTGGGATGCATAAGTAGGGGCATAGCGAGCAGATCGAGGGACGTGATCGTTCCCCTCTATTTGACATTGGTGAGGCCTCATCTGGAGTACTGTGTCCAGTTTTGGGCCCCACACTTCAAGAAGGATGTGGATAAATTGGAGAGAGTCCAGCGAAGGGCAACAAAAATGATTAGGGGTCTGGAACACATGAGTTATGAGGAGAGGCTGAGGGAGCTGGGATTGTTTAGCCTCCAGAAGAGAAGAATGAGGGGGGATTTGATAGCTGCTTTCAACTACCTGAAAGGGGGTTCCAAAGAGGATGGCTCTAGACTGTTCTCAATGGTATCAGATGACAGAACGAGGAGTAATGGTCTCAAGCTGCAGTGGGGGAGGTTTAGATTGGATATTAGGAAAAACTTTTTCACTAAGAGGGTGGTGAAACACTGGAATGCGTTACCTAGGGAGGTGGTAGAATCTCCTTCCTTAGAGGTTTTTAAGGTCAGGCTTGACAAAGCCCTGGCTGGGATGATTTAACTGGGAATTGGTCCTGCTTCGAGCAGGGGGTTGGACTAGATGACCTTCTGGGGTCCCTTCCAACCCTTATATTCTATGATTCTATGATTCTAAGTTGATTGCTTCACACCAATGAGGGGTGCCCCTGGTGGCTTGGGTCCCGGCCGCATGGCACTGGCCCTTGCCTCAACAGGCTCGGTGGCCGTCAGCGGGGTGCCTTCTGGGGTCGGGTTGATGGAGGAGTCCAGAGGCTCCTCAGAGGTGGGAGAGGAAGCAACAGTTAGGGGGAGGGAGCATGGGAAAAGGGGGGCTGGAGTGAGGTCGCCCAGATCGAGGCCCTCTGGCATAGGGTCATCCTCCCCCTGGGTGACCGGGGTCAGACCCAGGGCCTTGATCTCCTCATATATGGAGGGGAGATCGCTTTCCGCCACCCCGGTGTTCTCCCCGCCGGCACCCGACACGACGGTCGCCTCGGGCCTCACAGAGGCTTCAGATGGTACCAGGGCAGAAGGGGCTCCCTCTGGGGCCTTAGCGGGGAGGAACTCCCGTGGAGGGGAGATACTGCCTTCCGGTGCTGCCACGTCTTCCCCAGCCGGCACCGGTGGATGGATCACACCTGTGGGCAAAGCGGAAGGCTCAGCATCGGTGCCCCCCTTCCTAGTCTTCTGGGGGGCTTCCGCATCAAATTGGAGGAGCGGAGCTCGAGCCTTCCACTTGCCCCACGTCCCCTGGAATAGGGCCCAGCCCTCCATGGGATCATCCGGGGGCTGGCAGCCAGGGGCACCGGTGATGATGGGGCTGGTGCCCTGCCAGGACTTGGGGGTCCCGGATGCCCCTCCTTGCCGGGCCAAGGGGCAGTCCCTCCGGACGTGCCCAATTGCCTGGCAGAGGTAGCACCGGGCCTCCCCCATGGAGTAATGCACCTGGTAATGGGCTCCCTGGTAGGGGACCAGGAAGGACCCCTCGAGCGCCTCTCCGTCATGCGCCACCAGCGGCAGTTGAAGCTGCACTTGCCGGCGGAATGAGAGGATGTGACGGAGGGTGGGATCTTTGCAGCCCAACGGGAGAGGGCTGATGACAGAGATGGGTTTCCCCAAGGTGGAAAGGGCGGGTAACAGGGCAGCATTGGGAAGAAAAGGAGGGACGGAGGTCAGGACCAGGCAGACACCCAGGTCCTCTAGCGGCTCCAGGGGGACGAACACGCCCCCCATTGCCAGGCCCCTCTCCACAGCCTCCTGGGCGGCGGCCTCTGATGCCAGGAAGAAGACAACCTTGCCATACATTTTGGAGGCCACCACAATGGCCGTGGGCCCACCACCCTCGCCAACGCCCGCACGTAGGTCTCCACGTGGGGCGAGGTGGGCACCAGGAGGCAACGGATGCCGTGCTTCCTGGTGATGGTGGGAAAGAGGCCCTGGCTGCTATAGATGGTAACGGAGGCGCTGGGCGGGAGAGATGATGAAGCAGCAGGCGGGGGGGCTGCAGCCACCTGGGCGTACGCCCTGGGGGCCGGGGGAGGGACACCCGCAGAGCTGGTGGAGGGAGCAGCGGGGAGGGACGCTGTGGCCGGTGGTGGGTCCGCGGCAGTGGGGGCAGCCCCTGCCATGGAGGGCCTGGTCTTTTTAGCCGGGCCCTTCCCCTTCTTCTTACCCTGGCCCTTCCCGCCAGCTTGGGGGGCTCCCCCCGAATCTGAGGGGGTGAGGGATGCGGCAGCAGCGGAGGTCACCGCGGGGGCGGGGGCAGGTGGTTCGGCAGCAGAGGTAAAGGCTTGGGGGGGGGTGACAGAGGGGCAGGAGGGGGAGGGGCAGCTGGGACTGCTGGAGGGGCCCCTCCCGTCTCCTCCCAGGCCATCATGAGCAGGGAGGGAAGGGGAGACACCAGAAGGAGGAGGGGAAAGGGGAAGCAGGTCGACCACACCTCCCTACGAGGCTGCAGGCAGGGGAGGAGGGCGCCAAAAGGGGTGGGCTGGACCGGGGGACAAAACAGGGTTTGGTGTCAGTCACCGACTCAGGATGGGAATCCGACTCCTCTAGCTGCACTAGGGGAGGGGGGTCATAACAACGCTGGGGGGGACACAGATGGATTGGAGGGCAGCTCCACGCCACATCCCCTGTGTCCCTACAAACACAGTCAAGACCCCAGCCACAAGAGCACAGTTGAAAGGTTACTTAGTCTTAAGGCCCCCTCCACGGTGGTCTGCAGAGTCTCTAGGTGCTCCCCCACTGGTAGATGGTCCTCTTCTTCTCCTCCTCGGGGCTTCAGCAGCTCCAGGCAGCAAGCTCTGCATCAGCAGCCCCAGCAACTCCAGGTGGTGGTCCAGGAAGGCAGAAAGGACCCCTCTCAGGTGGTGGTGGTGGTGTGTCCACAGCAGCAACAGCTGGGGCTGAGGTCCCTCACTCCCCTCTTCTGGGGAGCGGGCCAACAGGCCTCCCCCCAAGGGGCTGCAGTTGAAGCAGTCGCAGCACCCAAAGGTGGGGGGTCCAGCAGCCGGCCAGCAACCAGGTAGCAGAGAAGGGGGGCTGGTGTCTGGCCCAGACAGGGGAGCAGCTGGAGCAGCAGCCCTTTCCCTCCTGCCTCCCTCCAGGCCAGAGGGCTACAGGAGAGTGATAGAACATAGATATATTAGCCCCAGGTTAAGTAGGTCCCTTTTCCCTGGTAAGGTAACAAGGAAGGTTCCAGAACAATCAGGAACTTTCTGGAAACAATTAAGGCAGACAGGCTGATTAGAACACCTGCAGCCAATCAAGAAGCAGCTAGAATCAATTAAGGCAGGCTAATCAGGGCACCTGGGTTTAAAAAGGAGCTCACTTCAATTTGTGGCGCGTGCGAGGAGCTGGGAGCAAGAGGTGCAAGAAGCTGAGAGTGAGAAGGCGTACTACTGGAAGACTGAGAAGTACAAGCATTATCAGACACCAGGAGGAAGGTCCTGTGGTGAGAATAACGAAGGTGTTGGGAGGAGGCCATGGGGAAGTAGCCCAGGGAGTTGTAGCTGTCATGCAGCTGTTCCAGGAGCCACTGTAGACAGCTGCATTCCACAGGGCCCTGGGCCGGAACCCGGAGTAGAAGGGAGGGCCCGGGTTCCCTCCATCCCCCCCAACTCCCTACTTGATACCGGAGGAGTTGACGTGGACTGTGGATTCCACCAGAGGGGAAGGTCTCTGGCCTGTTCCCTGATCTACTAGGTGGATCAGCAGAGACTGCAGGGATCGTTTTTCTTCCTTTCCCCATCACTTTGGCCAGTGATGAAGCTAACTGAGTGAACGGCAGATTTGAGCCACAAAAGTGGCCAAACTGAGGGCTGCTGTGAACCTCTGAGGTGAGAAAATCCGCCACTAAGCGCAGGAACCACCAAGGCAGAGGAGGAACTTTGTCACAATGGTTAAAGAAAACTTTGTTTTTCGGCATTCTGTCTGGCAAGAAATCACTTATCAACAAGTTGTGGTTGTGAAATTCCTACTTCTTTATTGTTTTGTCTTTAGGGTCCCCATTTCTGTAGCTCACGAAAGCTTATGCTCAAATAAATTGGTTAGTCTCTAAGGTGCCACAAGTACTCCTTTTCTCTATTGTTTATCTGTCTGGTCTCTGTCTGGTTCTTTAATTGTTTCTGTCTGTTGCATAACTAATTTTGCTAGGTGTAAATCAATTAAGGTGGTGAGATATGATTGGTTAAAGAATTGTTTTACAATATGTTAGGATTGGTTAGAAAATTGTTTAGTAATAATTTAATAAAATGGTTGGTTAAGGTACAACTAAGCAAGACTCAAGTTTCACTATACAAACTGGGGTCCAAAAGGAAGTTCTTGGGAACCAAGACAGCTCCAAGATCAGAGCTGCCAGATGTCAACACTCTGCTAATGACACCAAGCAGAAGCTGGAGTTCCCCAGATGACCTGATCCTGACTGGTTTCAGAGTAACAGCCGTGTTAGTCTGTATCCTCAAAAAGAAAAGGAGTACTTGTGGCACCTTAGAGACTAACCAATTTATTTGAGCATAAGCTTTCGTGAGCTACAGCTCACTTCATCGGATGCATACTGACTGGCCAGCAGGGAAAAGTTCATCTGCCTTATTGGGAGTGGTGAGCATTGTATGCTTAGTGTGTGCATTCTGTTTTGATGATTGTTCATAAATAGAGGTTAAGTAGGATATTCACTTGTAAAAGACCCTGCAAATCCGCAGAGTGTAAGGTTATGCCCTGAGCCCACAGGAGGGTGAGGGTGGGTGCCTAAATTAAGAGGGTTATGCCTTGAGACCACAGAACTGAGTAAAGGTGGGTGCCCCTAGAGTATGCGAGTAACAGAGAATTTTGTGCCGGTAAGAATTTGGTGGTGAATGCCCAGGCAACCTAAGGTCTTTTGGACTGAACTGATAGAGTCTAATACAGTAAATAATAGCAGAGTACCTGTGCCTTCTGTCAGAAAGGGTAGCTACCTACCTGGCAGAATGACCACCCTAGAGCAACAAGAGAGAAAGTAAACAAAGAAAAGGGACCAGGAGGGGTAGGAGCTAGTTGAGGAGTCCACCCTCCTTGCCTGTGTCCATGGGAAGGGACTGTTCACTGAGGAAGGCAGGATCGGTCCCAGACAAGCAGGCAGGCAATAGATAGTGGCAGGAGTAGCAGGGAGTAAGTGCAGGCACTGGGAATGAGGAACCCTGGGACAGTACCTGGCATGGTGATATCTGGGCTGATGAAGGTGCCATTTTGGGAGGTAAGCAAGTGATTTAAGGAAAGAGAGTGAGAAGTTAACTCTGCAGAGGCTGGAGGGAATTAAGCAGTTGAACGTTGTGAAAATGTTAGAAAGTGATATAGGAAAAGAATTCTTTCTTTGCAGCCATTCTGAAGGAAAATGGACCCTTTCTCAAAGGAATGTCTGTAAAGGCAAAGAGACAATCTGATTTAAATCATTTGACTATGGACAACTTAATCAAAATTCAGGGTGTCTACACTACGAAATTAGGTCGAATTTATAGAAGTCAATTTTTAGAAATCAATTTTATACAGTTGATTGTGTGTGTCCCCACTTAAGACCATTAAGTCGGCGAAGTGCGTCCACAGTTCTGAGGCTAGCATCAACTTCTGGAGCGTTGCAGTGTGGGTAGCTATCCCACAGTTCCCGCAGTCTCCGCCGCCCATTGGAATTCTTGGTTGAGATCCCAATGTCTGATGGGGCAAAAACATTGTCGCAGGTGATTCTGGGTGCATGTTGTCAGCCCCCCCCCCCCCCCATGAAAGTAACGGCAGACAATCGTTTCATGCCTTTTTTCCTGGGTTACTCATGCAAACGCCATACCATGGCAAGCATAGAGCCCGCTTAGCTCACCGTCACCGTAAGTGTCCTGGGTGCTGGCAGACGTGGTACTGCATTGCTACACAGCAGCAGCTCATTGCATTGTGGCAGCAGACAGTGTGGTATGACTGGTAGCCATCATCGTCGTCTCCTGGGTGCTCTTGGCTTGGTCAGGGGCGCCTGGACATAAATGGGAGTGACTCCAGGTTATTCTCTTCTTAAGTTTCGTCTCATGGAGATTCAGTCTGCCTGGAAACAATGACTGCTACAGTCGTACTGCACCCTCTGCTGGCGAGCACCCAGGAGACGACGACGGCTAGCGGTTGTACTGCACCGTCTGGTGCCAGCCTACCCCTTGCTCCCCGCTCCTTCCCTCCATGAAACCAACGGCTGACAATAGTTTTGCGCCTTTTTTCATGCGGTCGCCATATTACTGTCAGCAGCATCATCCACCCACCGCTTCCGCTGCCACTCTGCTCTCCTGCAGACGCCATACCACGGCAAGCATGGAGCCCGCTCAGATCACCGTGGCAGTTATGAGCATTGTAAACACCACGCGCATTATCATGCAGTATATGCAGAACCAGAACCTGCAAAAGCAGGCGAGTAGGCGATGGCAGTGCAGCGAGGAGAGTGATGAGGACATGGACACAGACTTCTCTCAAAGTATGGGCCCCGGCAATTTGGACATTCTGGTGGTAATGGGGCAGGTTCATGCCATGGAACGCTGATTCTGGGCCTGGGAAACAAACACAGACTGGTGGGACCGCATAGTGTTGCAGGTCTGGGACGATTCCCAGTGGCTACGAAACTTTTGCATGAGTAAGTGCACTTTCATGGAACTTTGTAACTTGCTTTCTCCTGCCCTGAAGCACAAGAATACCAAGATGAGAGCAGCCCTCACAGTTCACAAGCGAGTGGTGATAGCCCTGTGGAAGCTTGCAACATCAGACAGCTACCAGTCAGTCAGGAATGCACTACAAGGTGGGTAGAAAGCTGGCTAGATTGTCGGGCTCAACGGGTAGTGATCAATGGCTCCATGTCTAGTTGGCAGCCGGTATCAAGTGGAGTGCCCCAAGGGTCGGTCCTGGGGCCGGTTTTGTTCAATATCTTCATAAATGATCTGGAGGATGGTGTGGATTGCACTCTCAGCAAATTTGCGGATGATACTAAACTGGGAGGAGTGGTAGATATGCTGGAGGGGAGGGATAGGATACAGAAGGACCTAGACAAATTGGAGGATTGGGCCAAAAGAAATCTGATGAGGTTCAACAAGGATAAGTGCAGGGTCCTGCACTTAGGACGGAAGAACCCAATGCACAGCTACAGACTAGGGACCGAATGGCTAGGCAGCAGTTCTGCGGAAAAGGACCTAGGGGTGACAGTGGACGAGAAGCTGGATATGAGTCAGCAGTGTGCCCTTGTTGCCAAGAAGGCCAATGGCATTTTGGGATGTATAAGTAGGGGCATAGCGAGCAGATCGAGGGACGTGATCGTTCCCCTCTATTCAACACTGGTGAGGCCTCATCTGGAGTACTGTGTCCAGTTTTGGGCCCCACACTTCAAGAAGGATGTGGATAAATTGGAGAGAGTCCAGCGAAGGGCAACAAAAATGATTAGGGGTCTGGAACACATGAGTTATGAGGAGAGGCTGAGGGAGCTGGGATTGTTTAGCCTCCAGAAGAGAAGAATGAGGGGGGATTTGATAGCTGCTTTCAACTACCTGAAAGGGGGTTCCAAAGAGGATGGCTCTAGACTGTTCTCAATGGTATCAGATGACAGAACGAGGAGTAATGGTCTCAAGCTGCAGTGGGGGAGGTTTAGATTGGATATTAGGAAAAACTTTTTCACTAAGAGGGTGGTGAAACACTGGAATGCGTTACCTAGGGAGGTGGTAGAATCTCCTTCCTTAGAGGTTTTTAAGGTCAGGCTTGACAAAGCCCTGGCTGGGATGATTTAACTGGGAATTGGTCCTGCTTCGAGCAGGGGGTTGGACTAGATGACCTTCTGGGGTCCCTTCCAACCCTTATATTCTATGATTCTATGATTCTATGAATCAATTTGGATTGGGCAAATCTATTGTGGGGGCTGCTGTGATCCAAGTAGCCAACGCAATCACTAAGCTGCTGCTATCTTAGAATATCAGGGTTGGAAGGGACCTCAGGAGGTCATCTAGTCCAACCCCCTGCTCAAAGCAGGACCAATCCCCAACTAAATCATCCCAAGATTAATCAAGAGTAGTGACTCTGGGAAATGTGCAGGTCATAGTGGATGGATTTGCTGCAATGGAATTCTCTAACTGTGGTGGGGTGACAGATGGAACCCATATCCCTATCTTGGCACCGGACCACCAAGGCAGCAAGTACATAAACAGAAAGGGGTACTTTTCAATGGTTCTGCAAGCACTGGTGGATCACAAGGGACATTTCACCAACATCAACGTGGGATGGCCGGGAAAGGTACACGACGCTCGCATCTTCAGAAACTCTGGTCTGTTTCAACAGCTGCAGCAAGGGACTTTCTTCCCAGACCAGAAAATAACCATTGGGTATGTTGAAATGCCTATGGTTATCCTTGGGGACCCAGCCTACCCCTTGCTCCCATGGCTAATGAAGCCATATACAGGCAGCCTGGACAGTAGTCAGGAGCTGTTCAGCTATAGGCTGAGCAAGTGCAGAATGGTGGTAGAATGTGCATTTGCATGTTTAAAAGCACGCTGGTGCAGTTTACTGACTCGGTTAGACCTCAGGGAAACCAATATTCCCATTGTTATTACTGCTTGCTGTGTGCTCCACAATATCTGTGAGAGTAAGGGGGAGACGTTTATGGCAGGGTGGGAGGTTGAGGCAAATCGCCTGGCCACTGATTACATGCAGCCGGACACCAGAGCGGTAAGAAGAGTACAGGAGGGCGTGGCGCACATCAGAGAAGCTTTGAAAACCAGTTTCATGACTGGCCAGGCTACAGTGTGAAAGTTCTGTTTGTTTCTCCTTGATGAAAACCTGCCCCCCTTGGTTCATTCTATTTCCCTGTAAGCCAACAGCCCTCCCCTCCCCCCTTCGATCACTACTTGCAGAGGCAATAAAGTCATTGTTGTTTCAAATTCATGCATTCTTTATTAATTCATCACACAAATAGGGGGATAACTGCCAAGGTAGCTCAGGAGGGGTGGGGGAGGAGGGAAGGAAAAGGCCACACTGCACTTTAAAACTTATTGAATGCCAACTTTCTGTTGCTTGGGCAGTCCTCTGGGGTGGAGTTCTTGGGTGCCCGGTGGCCCCACCACCACGTTCTTGGCCGTCTGGGTGAGGAGGCTATGGAACTTGGGGAGGACGGCGGGTGGTTACACAGGGGCTGTAGTGGCAGTCTGTGCTCCAGCCTTTCCTGCAGCTCAACCATACACCGGAGCATATTAGTTTGATCCTCCAGTAGCCTCAGCACTGACTCCTGCCTTCTGTCAGCAAGCTGACGCCACCTATCATCTTCAACCCACCACCTGTCCTCGCGTTCATATTGTGCTTTCCTGGACTCTAACATTGTCTGCCTCCACGCATTCTGCTGGGCTCTTTCAGTGCGGGAGGACTGCATGAGCTCAGAGAACATTTCATTGCGAGTGCATTTTTTTTCGCCTTCTAATCTTTGCTAGCCTCTAGGATGGAGATGATAATGTGAGCGTTGAAACATTTTCAGCTGTGGGAATGGGAAAAAAGGGAGAGTAGTAGTTAAAGAGACACATTTTAGAGAACAAACGGTAGACTCTTTCACAGTGAACCTTGCTGTTAACATTACATAGCACATGTGCTTTCGGTACAAGGTCACATTTTGTCTCTTATATTGAGGGTCTGCCACTTTGGTGTGAGAGATCACACGTGCAGGGCCGGGCAACAGAATTCGGCTTGCAGGCAGCCATGGTAAGCCACAGTCTTTTGGCTTCTTCAACCTTCATAACATGTGGGAATGGTTCCAAACAGCAGCGCCCTCCTTTCCCATACCAAGCACCCGTTGGGTTGGCCATTTAAACTGAGGGGCCGCGGTTTTTGGGTTAACGTGCAGCACAAACCCAACTAACCCCCCCCAACACACACACCCAATTCTCTGGGATGATGGCTTCACCCCTCCCCCCCACCACGTGGCTAACAGCAGGGAAGATTTCTGTTCAGCCACAGGCACACAGCCCAGCAGGAATGGGCACCTCTGAATGTCCCCTTAATAAAATTACCCTATTTCAACCATGTGACCATGAGGAGTGACCATCCAGGAGAGCTTTATGGAGATGTCCCTGGAGGATTTCCGCTCCATCCCCAGACACGTTAACAGACTTTTCCAGCAGCTGTACTGGACACAAATGCATCTCAAGTCTTCAGGGCAAATTAATTATTAAACACGCTGGCTTCTAACTCATGTATTATATTTACACTCACCAGAGATTCCTTCTCCCCCTGGCGGGTCTGGAAGCCCTCCTTGGGTGGCTTTGGGGGGTACTGGCTCCAGGTCCAGGGTGAGAAACAGTTCCTGGCTCTCAGGGAAAACTGTTTATCTGCTTGCTTATTGTGCGCTATCATCTTCCTCGTTCCCAAAATGCGCATCCCTGTTGCGTGATAATCCGTTGATGGAATCAAAGCACAGGGATGGGATAGTGGTGGCTGCACCCCCTAGAATGGCATGGAGCTCATCATAGAAGCGGCATGTCTGGGGCTTTGACCCCAAGCGGCCATTTGCCTCTCTGGTTTTTCGGTAGTCTTGCCTGAGCTCCTTAAGTTTCACGTGGCACTGCTGCGGGTCCCTGTTATAGCCTCTGTCCTTCATGCCCTTGGAGATTCTTTCAAATGTTTGGGCATTTCATCTTTTGGAATGGAGTTCTGATAGCACAGATTTGTCTCCCATACAGCAATCAGATCCCGTACCTCCTGTTTGGTCCATGCGGGAGCTCCTTTGCGATTCTGGGACTCCATCATGGTCACCTCTGCTGATGAGATCTGCATTCACCTGCAGCTTGCCACGCTGGCCAAACAGGAAGTGAGATTCAAAAGTTCGTAGGCCTTTTTCTGTCTACCTGGCCAGTGCATCTGAGTTGAGAGCGCTGTCCAGAGCAGTCACAATGGAGCACTTTGGGATAGCTCCCGGAGGCCAATACTGTTGAATTGCGACCACACTACCCCAAATTCGATCCGGCAAAGTCGATTTCAGCGCTAATCCCCTCGTCGGGGGAGGAGTACAGAAATCAATTTTAAGAGCCCTTTAAGTTGAAAAAAATGGCTTCGTCATGTCAACGGGTGCAGATTACATCGATCTAACACTGCTAAATTTGACCTAAACTCGTAGTGTAGACCAGGGCTAAAAGAACATAAGGGGTTTCTATTGAACTTAACTGCCTCCAAATGTATAAAATATGTAATCAATGTAGAGCTGAGTAAAAATTAAAGCAGTGCAAGGGATGTTAATGAAAAGAGAATGTATGTATCTGTGTGTGTGTAAATATGTAAGGTTTTAAGGACCTAAACCAACACTCCCAGATTAAGATGAATTAGTTTTGTTTTGATTTTTTTTAAATAATGCCACTAAAAATCCATTTGAATCTTCCATTCAAAGTTGCAAAACTGACAGACACGTTTTGCCAGACACAGGTAACCAGTCTTGTTTGGCTTTGGTATTTAGCGTTTAACCCTTAAGATACCTCAATGCTTTATAAAGTTCAATATCTTTTTATAGATCCTGGAGCCTCCGTCAATCAATCACGATCTGCGGCTGCTAAAAGTCCAGAGGTGCAGCAGGGCTAAGGCAGGCTCCCTGCCTGCCCCAGCCCCACGCCGCTCCTGAAAGTGGCCAGCACGCCCCTGAGGCTGGGGTGGGAACGGGCAGGGGTCTCTGCTAAGGTTGCCAACCTTCTATTCACACAAAACCAAACACGCTTGCCCCGTCCCTGCCCATCCTCTCAGGCCCCGCCCCTTCTCTGAGCCCCACCCACCCGCTCACTGCATCCCCCATTCCCTCGCTCACTTGCTCATTTTTACCGGGTTAGGCTCAGGGGATTGAGGTTTAGGAGGAGGTTCAGGCTCTGGCTGGAGGTGCAGGTTCTGGGGTGGGGCCAGAAATGAGGGTGTCAGGGTGAGGGAGGGGGCTCTGGGCTGAGGCAGTGAGTTGGGATGCGGGAGGGGGTGAGGGCTGTCGCTGGGGGGGCGGGCTCTGGGATGGAGCCACGGGGTTTGGGGTACAGGAGGGGGCTCTGGGGTGGAGCCAAAGGATTCAGAGTATGGGAGGGGGCTCTGGGATGAGGCAGGGAGTTGAGGTGTGTGGGGGGGTATGGGCTCTGGGCTGGGGGTGCAGGTTCTGGGGCAGGGCCAGAAATGAGAGGCTCAGGATGTGGGAGGGGGCTGCGGGCTGGAGTAGGGGTTGAGGTGCAGGGGGCTGATGGCTCCAGCTAGGGGTGTGGACTCTGGTGTTGGGCCAGAGATGAGGGATTTGGGGTGCAAGAGGGGGCTCCAGGCTGGGGCTCAAGGGTTTGGAGTGAGGGAGGGAGCTCTGGGCTGGGGAAAGGGGTTGGGGTGTGTGGGGGGGTGAAGGCTTCAGCTGGTGGTGCAGACTCTGGTGTGGGGCTGGGGATGAGGGGTGCAGGAGGGTGCTTCAGGCTCAGGGGTTCAGAGTGTGGGAGGGGCTCTGGGCTGGGGCTGCAGACTCTGGGGTGGTGCTGGGGATGAGAGGTTTGGGGTGCAGGAGGGTAAACTGGGCTGGGATTGAAGGGTTTGGAGGGCAGGAGGGGGATCAGGGTTGAGGCAGTGGGTTGGGGTGCAGAGGGGTGAGGGCTCCAGCTGCCCTGGTGTTGGGCCGGAGATGAGGGATGAGGGGTGCAGGAGAGGAGCTCCGGGCTGGTGCTCAGGGGTTCGGAGTACGGGAGTGGGCTCCAGGCTGGGGCATGAGATTGGGGTGCAGGGGGGTGTGAGGGCTCCACATGGGGGTGCAGACTCTGGTGTAGAGCTGGGGATGAGGGGTTTGGGGTAAAGGAGGGTGCTCTGGACTGGGAGCGAGGAGTTCGGAGGGTGGGAGAGGGATCAGGGTTGGGGCAGGGGGTATGGGCATGTGGGGGGTTAGGGCTCCAGCTGGGGATGAGGGCTCTGGAGTTGGGCCAGGTGTGACACTCTGTACCTTGGGGGAACACTCCAGGGGTGAAAGTAATTTAAAGGACTTACCGGTACGCTGGAGTCCTGAGTGGGGGCATGGCCTCAACCAGAAGAGGCGTGGCCTCAACTGGAAGAGGCGATTTAAAGGCCCCGAGGCTCTGGCTGGGAGCCCCGGACCCTTTAAATCACCCCAGAGCTACCAGCTGCAGAGGTGGCTGGGAGCCCCTGGGCTTAAGGGTGAATTAAAGGGCCTGGGGTTCCGGCTGCCACAGAACTCTGGGCATTTTAAATCCCTGCTGGGGCCGGCTGCCAGAGCCTTGGGGCTCTGGCAGCCAGGCTCAGGTGGAGATTTAAAGGGCTCGGTGCTCTGGCCACTGCGGGGAGCCCCAGCCCAAGCCCCGCTGCCGGAGCTCTGGAAGTGATTTAAAGGGTCCGGGGCTCCCCGCAGTGGCAGGAGCCCCAGGCCCTTTAAATCACCACCGGGGAAGCCAATCTGGTGCGGCACAGCGTACCGGCTCTTGCCGGTACACCGGACCATACCGGCTTACTTTCACCTCTGGGAACACCCTACACCTCCATGTTCATCATTATAATATGATTGTGTGCAATGCAAAGTTCGTCATGTCAGGTGTCTTCGGAAGGCTCATGATGCACTGAGCATTGTTATAGTAACTGTTGTTACAGTGATGTTATAGGTTGTAATTCCATGTATATAGTTACGAGGCTGAAAATGTGTCCTCATGGCTTAAAACAAGCAGCCAGAGCAGAGCTGACCATGTGGTGACGGGTCTCACCTGGGGAGCTGGATGGCAAACTCACTCTGGCTGGGGAGGTTTCCCAGCAAAACTCTACAAACAAGGAGTCATCAGTGGAGAAGGAAAAGCCCAGCTGAGGGATTTTGCTTTCAGGTCCCTAGAGGCCAGTTCTCGGGGGAACCCTGCATGCTGGCCTGGGACTCCCCAGCTCCCCACACAGCCAGTCCTGCCCTTGCCCTGGCTGGCTCCAGAATGACTCCAAAATGGCTTTGCCCCTTTCCTGAGTTGCCTGGGAGGGCATCTTACTCCCTATTGGTTGCCGGGCAGACTCTGAGTTTGCCATGGCTCCCCCTCCCTACCAGGGACAGCGTGCCTCAAGACAGAGCCCCAGGAATGTAGGTCATCTCCTTGGGGGTTACACTTATTTAATTAACAGATGTTTTTGCAATATTACAAGGACTAAAAGTTGTGATACAATTGTGGTTTAAACTTACATTGTGATGAATGCCTGTAACCTTGGGCATGTATATGACCATGTTAAGAAAATTGTTAATCCATCCTATGATACATTTGCATTTACAATATATTGTGCAAACAGAACACATACATATTGAAGAACAGCATGATGATACAGAAATCACTCATGAACTGAAAACTATGACAGATGCAAGACATTACCTTGGTGGGAAACACTATTAGGGTGGTCACCTTCTGCAAGTGGTATGCTAAATATAATGGTTCACTCCATTGTGGTGGTGATTAGAATCCAGTTGGCTTTGTTAGTAAGCATAATAGGTTTGACTTGCTGGATGAAGGGAATGGTTCGGAGAATACAGGAAGCTGGCATGCAAAGTCAAATAAAGCCCTTGTTAATTATACCAAGGAGGCAAGCCCAAGCTCAGCGGTCTGAGTAATGACCGCTTTGGTAAAAATATCATTAAGGACGGGACTGTAAGGATAAGGCCTTTTCCTGTAGCCATTTGTAAGGTCTGAGGCCTTGTCTGCAGTCATATTAGGAGCGCAGCAGCCATGAGCTAAAAAGCAGAATGTTACATCCTCATATTACATCTAAATACCATTAAAACAATGTAGTATTGAGCTGCTAAGAAGGCTCCTGTCCTCATATTACCCATCATCACCAGATAAAGAAACAAATCTTAAGATGTCTTAAAGAAAATTTTGTTTGCTGGCATTCTGTCTGGTGAGAAATCACTTATCAACAAGTTGTGGTTGTGAAATCCCTACTTCTTTATTGTTTTGTCTTAATGATCCCAGTTTCTCTATTGTTTATCTGTAGGGTCTCTGCCTGGTTCTCTAATTGTTTGTCTGTTGCATAACTAATTTTGCTAGGTATAAATCAATTAAAGTGGTGGGATAGGATTGGTTGAAGAATGGTTTTACAATATGTTAGAATTGGTTAGAAAATTGTTTAGTAATTTAGTAAAATGGTGGGTTAAGGTACAACTAAGCAAGACTCAAATTTCACTATATAAATTGGGGTCCAAAAGGAAATTCTTGGGAACCAACTCCAGGCCCCAGTCCCATGATCAAAACTGCCAGACGTCAACACTTTGCTAATGACACCATGCAGAAGTTGGAGTTCCCCAGATGACCTGATTCTGACTGGCCATCAAGAAAAGTTCATCTGCCTTATTGGGAGTGGTGTGTGTTGCCAGGGCAAGAAGCCACCACAGCTTCAGCCTTCCTGGATCTGACCTCAGAGCATTCAGCACCCTGGTTCACCATACACTTTCCGCAGAGAGTCTGGCTAAGCGGGGCTTTTGAGGAAGCCAAAGGGCCCTGCACCCCAGTGCCACAGTCAGTCGTGACTCTTAGGCAGGGTGTAAACCGGAAGGTTTATTAGTTGACCAGTGACTTTCAGCCAAGTCCATCCTGGGGGGAACCTCAGGCCAGACTCCTTGGTCTTCCGCCTCTTCAAGTCCCTCATAGCAGCCTGAGTTAGACCCCCTTGCCTGGCCTCCGAAAAAACACGTTGCTCCTCCCCGAGGCTTTGTCCTGCTTCCTGGGCAAAATGTCACCTAGTTGCATCCCCCTCCTGATGCTTTGGTTACGAAGGGCATCGGCCATAGCTTATGTGCAGGCAGCTGGGCAGCCTCACTTGCCCCCAAGGGTCTTAGCAAAAGCCACACACCCTTATTCCTACCACCTAGCCATTGGTACAGTACACAGGGACGCCGAGGCACATACAGTATTAATACAGGACAGTAGCATTCACATGCAACATAACAAGGGGAAAACCCCACTTCACCACAAGAGGTAAAGTAGAATATTTCCATGTAAGGTTTTTTCACCGTTAAAAGACGCTGCAGACCCACAGAGAGTAAGGTTATGCCCTGAGCACCATCTTCACTGCGCCACTGCAGTGTTTCAAGGTAGACCTGCCCTGAGCTGCTTCCAGTCCAGCTCCCCAAGTCCCCAGTTGCCCTGGTGTGTGTGCATAACTGTCCCTCCAAGGCATGGGCCCTCCCAGCTCCACTGATCACTAGACAGCAGAGGGGCAGCTTCTGCCTGTTCTCTGATTACTCTCCCTGCCTCTGCCCCAATCTGCGATCTCAAGTTACCTAGACCCTTGGAGCTGAGGGGTGTGTGTGATGTGGCATTCCCTATGCTTTATGAAAATATGATTATGAATATGACAACTGAAATATATTGTATGCAAGATGGCTCATGTGAGATATCATTGGAAAGGTTAAGATTTACTGAATGTGATTATCCTATTTGTGTCCCTGTATCATTTCTGTATCTGAAGTTAGGTATACTGACTATATCTCTGTATTTCAACTATGCTACTTTGGGTGACACCCATTGCCAACACTTCAGGTACAACAATGGAAAAGCCAGACAGGGTGGATGGCCCATCAACAAGGACAATTGACTGTAAAAAAAGTTTAGTTTCCCTATAAACATGGGGGTCAGCCTGTGAAGAATGGCTACAAGGGCCCCACAGAGTCAGGTGGTCTTGTGTTGTCTAAAACATTGCCTGAGACGACTTGGAACTTTCCACTGTAAGGGAAGGGGGGGGTGTCACACTAGGAAACACAGGACTCCCACCTTATGCCAATCCTATTTAATGGTGGGAAGTGAGGTAATCCTGGTGGTCAGTTCTCTCCTGCTACTCCACCCAAGATGGTGTCTGGAAACAACTAAGACTGAACGGGGGGAAAGAACTAAGCCCAGACTGGAAGGGCATCTGGCCTGTGAAGAAGATTATTAGAACCACATTTAGGGTGAGAACTCACATGTAACCAGTTTCTTTAATGTATTAAGCTTAGTTTGCATGCTCTGTTTTATTTTCTTAGTAATCTGCCTTGTTCTGTCTGCTACCTCCTTAACTACTTAAAATACACCTGTTATAGTTAATACATTTATGTCTGGTTTATAATACAACCCGGGTTATGTGATTTCTATCGGGGAGGAAGGAGTGTGAGAAATTGTGCATACCCTCTTCCATATTGAGGGAAGAGGCAAATATAATATATCTTTGGGTCTGTACTCCAAGGGAGGTGGATATCTGAGTGCTGGAGCAAATCCCTTAAGCTGAGTCTTCCCAGAGCTCATCTGCAGCTGGGTATGGCCCTGCCTGTGTGTGTTAGAGGATGTTTTAAGAGCCTGGCTTAGCAAGACAGGTGAAAGGGGGCCCAGGCTGGCAGAACAGGTAGACTCAGTGGTATCTCAGCACATCAGGTGACGTCCTCAGGGTTCTAACCCATCACAGGGTGATTCCTGGCTCACACAGACAGACTCACACTAACTTTCACCAACCTTGTGCGCTAAGAATAGTTGTGTAGCCACAGTAGCCTGGGCAGATGCAAGTAGTGGCACGAGCTAGCCCCCCTGAGTATGTACTCACAGAGCCCAAGTGGGTTTGTGCTCAGGGTGCTGCCCCTCGCTGCTGCCTGCTTTTAGCGCTCTAGCGAGAGGACGTCTGCCTAGCTGGGCATTACACCCCTTGCTCCAGGTGTGGCTGCACCCCCACCCGGCAGTGGGAGAAGAACAGCTGAGGCAAGGAAGCAGGTTATAGCAGCAAAAGCCCCCTGCCTCCTCTACACAGAGGGCCCCAAAGGAGGCTGGCCAAGCTTTGCTGTAAAGCCAGCTGCCTGGGACTTGAGAGTGGGAACCCTACAAGTGCATCCACAGCGGGGTCAGTCCAGCCAGTGTGGGGTGGTGGAGGCAAGGAGCCCTGGTTGAGGCTCTCCCCGTTTACAGAATACTTCCATCCACTAGTCCCCCAATTCACTGCACAAACACCCCCCAAATCTGGCTAATCACTCTCCCTGTCATCTATCAGCTCCCTCAACTGCAGGCCTGGTACCTGCTCCTGTCACCAGCTGGGGAGCAGGTTGCACACTGAACCTGGAGCATTGCAGCTAGGGGCTTTGTGGGAGGCCCCAGAATTGCTTGGGCCAGCCCTACAAGAAGCAGCTTTTCTTGACAAGCTCCAGAGTAGCCCACAGTCCCCTTTGGATGCTGAAGGAGCTGGGGTGTGTGTATGTGACTCCCGCTCTGGACTAAGCCCCAGTGTGGGGACCAGCAGCGCTGTCCCAGGGCTTGCCAGGGACCGATTCAGTCCTTAGTGTGTAGGTTATAGCTGCCTCAGGGACTGCCATAACTTGCACTCTAGCTGCAATGCCCCCTCCCCTCACCCCTTCCATTGAGCCAATCTAACACCTGTGGCATAGATCCCCCTGCACCAGCGGCTTCCATGAGGGCAGTGGTGCAGACCTGACTATGCCAGCTCTGTGCCTGCTGGGGACTCTCCTTGCTCCAGGTGAACTGAGCTCCCTGGGAAGAGGACAATCTGACTACTTCACACCTGGCTAGTGTAAAGAGCACTGAATACCTCAGCCCTGTGGCACTGAGACATGGTATTCTTGATGGTGGGGACACAATGAAGAGACCCAAGAGCCCTTGCACTGCCCAAAACGGACTTAGATTTGCTAAGCTAAGTATCAAATGATCTCTATGGGGTGGTTAGGGAGGCAGAATAGAATGATCTGCTTTGAAATGTACACCTGTGTTTGTAAAAGTCACAGGTCTTTTGGCCTGACCTTTAGCAAAGCCAAGTTCCCCCTGTGAAAGCACCTATGGGGGGCTATTGATGGCCTGGAACGTCACACAGGGTTCTGGTTTTCAATTCCCTTCTCCTCAGTTCTTATTAAAACAAAGCCAGCCCCCTGCTGACTCTCCTCTAGGCATGCATCTCACTTCCACTTTCTGTTCTAAGCAACCACCGCTCAGCCAAGAGCTGACTCTCAGAGCTGGAATGAGCAATGTCACTCTTCTCAAAGGTAAGGGAGCTCTGCTGCTTTGTTTAAGGTAATCAAGTGTGTTAAAGAGCCTTTGGAGGCCAGTCCTCATCCTGGGGTTTAGCCCACATGCCTCAGAGTGGTCTGCAGGTGTTCTGTATGGCATGGAGAAGATGTGCATTGCCTAGAGTTCTTAGTGGGGAACCTCAAGTGGGGGATAGATTGTCTTACGAGGAGTGAAATTCATCATGTACCCAGCCAACGGGCTGCAGCATTATTGATGCAAGACAGATGCCTACACAGATAGATTGGATAGAAGCTAAACTGCCCTGCTAATCAGCTTGACTTCTAAAGACCACCTCAGGGGGGTGAGTACTTTCCAGTGCCCATGCAGTCCATGGACCCCTCTGCTGAGGCTGCCAACAGGGGCTAGTTGATGGTGGTGGCATGAACCCCACCTTTGGATGCTCCCCCCACAGCAGGAGGAGCACCCTCCCCTCACGGCTTGTGAAGGCCTTGCCCTGCTGGCCCAGCCCCGGGCTGCCCCTGGCGGGGCCCAGCTCCAGGCTGCCAGCTGGAGCTAAGTCTCTGCTGGCTTCAGGGGAGAGGGGGAGGGAGGCAAGGCCTGGGTTAGTGGAGGCTTAGCCTGCCTTGACCTTTGATACCAGCCTCCCATGGTGGTGCAGGCACCGACCTGTCCACTAAGGATTTGACCGAGATCCTGGCTCCATTGAAGTCCGTGGGGGTCAGGATTTCGCCCTGGGGGATTATAGAATGAGCCTGATCCAAAGTCTGTGTGAGTCTCCATTGACTTCAATGGGCTTTCAATAAGGGCCTGCTGTTCTCAAGCACAGGGTAAAAGCTGTGGGCCTCTGCAGGGTGGAGGCAGTATGTTTAGTGATTACAGAACGGGACTGGGGGACACAAGATGTAAGTTATAGTCCCAGCTCTGCTGTTGACTCTGTGCTATTGGGCACCTCGGTTTCTGTAAGATCGCACACTGTTGAGAAGTACTTTCATTTCTGTAGCTTTGTAAGGTGTTGAGATCCCATCATGCTGAGGTTGGGATGAATGCAAGTAGTAGTACCCAGATGTTCTTCTGAGTCTGGCTGTCTCAGATAACAGCATCTCATTCCCCAAACTAGCATCCACCAGGGAATTGAGAAATGAAACAGAGACCTCAGCACTCACTTTCATTCTGTCTAGTAAGGGGTTCTCTTTTGAACGATGCTGGGAAGAGCTGCCCCAAGTCAGGCAAAGCAGTGTTTTGCATGAGGTGTCTGATTACGGAAAGTGCAGGGAGCGGAATTTCTGTGATTCTTTATTAACTTAAAGCAAGGGGGTGGAGAGTGGGGGGAAAGCTATGACACTCAGGACTTTTGAGAAGCTTTATTAATTATTAATGTCTTAGTATTGTCTACTTCTGTGGCACAATGGATGTGCCTGGCATTTACAGCTCAGCAAAATGAAAGGAGACAACCCTGAGGAGCTTACAAACTGTGTGTGGAGATTGGAGGATCATCTCTGGATGTGTGCAGGAAGTGGTGGACTCTGCACACAGCTCTCCCCTCTCCTCCATTCTAGAGGGGCCCTCGATGAGGCTGGAGATCTGTGTGTGGGAGCGGCAGGTTAGAAGGGGGATTTAGATCATCCTCTTAAGAACCCCCTAGTTGTTCTGAGGAAGGAGTAGAGAACATGCTTCCTGGGAGATCTGGGGAGAGAACTATGATCTGCATCCAAGATAGCCTTAACACAGGGACGGATACACATGAGGTGCAGGCGGACTGTGTTGTGTTGTGGGCCTGGGGGGAGGGTGCAGGGTGCTGGGATGGGGGTGAGACAGACACAGGGCTGAGAGAAGGGGACAGGTGGTGACACAGGGACAGGTCTGGGGGGTTAGGAGAGTCACAGGCAAAGGACCTGGTGGGGGGAGGGGCAGGGTACCATGGGCATGAGGGGATGGGTCAGAGGGTGACCCAAGTACAGGGCCAGAGTGGGCAGGTTGCCGTGGATCTGGAGGTGACATAGGCACAGGCAAGGAGGGCAGGGTGCCGTGAGTCAGGGGTAACGTAGGCAGGGGGACGGGGCCAGGGTGCCGTGGTCTGGGGGTGACATAGGCACAGGCGAGGGGAGGAGGGTGCCATGGTCTGGGGGTGACATAGGCACAGGCGAGGGGAGGAGGGTGCGGTGGGTCGGGGGTGACGGAGGCACAGGCGAGGGGAGGAGGGTGCGGTGGGTCAGGGGGTGACGGAGGCGTGGGACCGGGAGGCAGGGTGCGGTGGGGCAGGGGGTGACGGAGGCGCGGGGCCGGGGGTGACGGAGGCGCGGGCTGGGGGGGCAGGGTGCGGGGGGGCAGGGGGTGACGGAGGCGCGGGGCCGGGGGTGACGGAGGCGCGGGCTGGGGGGGCAGGGTGCGGGGGGGCAGGGGGTGACGGAGGCGCGGGGCTGGGGGGCAGGGGGCGGTGGGGCAGGGTGTGACGGAGGCGCGGGGGCAGGGGGTCCGGGGGTGACGGAGGCGTGGGGCTGGGGGGCAGGGGGCGGTGGGGCAGGGTGTGACGGAGGCGCGGGGCCGGGGGTGACGGAGGCACGGTCCGGGGGGGCAGGGTGCGGGGGGGCAGGGGGTGACGGAGGCACGGTCCGGGGGGGCAGGGTGTGGGGGGGCCGGGGGTGACGGAGGCGCGGGGCCGGGGGTGACGGAGACGCGGGGCCGGGGGGCAGGGTGCGGGGGAGCAGGGGGTGACGGAGGCGCGGGGCTGGGGGGCAGGGTGCGGGGGAGCAGGGGGTGACGGAGGCGCGGGGCTGGGGGGCAGGGTGCGGGGGGGCAGGGGGTGACGGAGGCGCGGGGCTGGGGGGCAGGGTGCGGGGGGGCAGGGGGTGACGGAGGCGCGGGGCACGGTGTGACGGAGGCGCGGGGCTGGGGGGGCAGGGGGCGGTGGGGCAGGGGGTGACGGAGGCGCGGGGCTGGGGGGGCAGGGGGCGGTGGGGCCGGGGGTGACGGAGGCGCGGGGCCGGGGGTGACGGAGGCGTGGGGCTGGGGGGCAGGGTGCGGGGGGGCAGGGGGTGACGGAGGCGTGGGGCTGGGGGGCAGGGTGCGGGGGGGCAGGGGGTGACGGAGGCGCGGGCTGGGGGGCAGGGTGCGGGGGGGCAGGGGGTGACGGAGGCGCGGGGCTGGGGGTGACGGAGGCGCGGGGCTGGGGGGGCAGGGGGCGGTGGGGCCGGGGGTGACGGAGGCGCGGGGCCGGGGGTGACGGAGGCGCGGGGCTGGGGGGCAGGGTGCGGGGGGGCAGGGGGTGACGGAGGCGCGGGGCACGGTGTGACGGAGGCGCGGGGCTGGGGGGGCAGGGGGCGGTGGGGCAGGGGGTGACGGAGGCGCGGGGCTGGGGGGGCAGGGGGCGGTGGGGCCGGGGGTGACGGAGGCGCGGGGCCGGGGGTGACGGAGGCGTGGGGCTGGGGGGCAGGGTGCGGGGGGGCAGGGGGTGACGGAGGCGTGGGGCTGGGGGGCAGGGTGCGGGGGGGCAGGGGGTGACGGAGGCGCGGGCTGGGGGGCAGGGTGCGGGGGGGCAGGGGGTGACGGAGGCGCGGGGCCGGGGGTGACGGAGGCGCGGGGCTGGGGGGGCAGGGGGCGGTGGGGCCGGGGGTGACGGAGGCGCGGGGCCGGGGGTGACGGAGGCGTGGGGCTGGGGGGGCAGGGTGCGGGGGGGCAGGGTGTGACGGAGGCGTGGGGCTGGGGGGCAGGGTGTGACGGAGGCGCGGGGGCAGGGTGCGGGAGGTCCGGGGGTGACGGAGGCGCGGGCTGGGGGGGCAGGGTGCGGGGGAGCAGGGGGTGACGGAGGCGCGGGGCTGGGGGGCAGGGTGCGGGGGGGCAGGGGGCGACGGAGGCGCGGGGCTGGGGGGCAGGGTGCGGGGGGGCAGGGTGTGACGGAGGCGCGGGGCTGGGGGGGCAGGGGGCGGTGGGGCCGGGGGTGACGGAGGCGTGGGGCTGGGGGGCAGGGTGCGGGAGGTCCGGGGGTGACGGAGGCGCGGGCTGGGGGGGCAGGGGGCGGGGGGTCCGGGGGTGACGGAGGCGCGGGGCCCCGTGAGTCGGGCCGAAGGGGATGGGGAGGGGGCCGCTGCCGCCGCCCGTCCCCCCACCTGCCCCTCAACCGCCGCCAACGGCCACTTCTGGCAGCGCCACCGGGCGGGGGCGGGGGCGGGGGCGGGCCTTAGCCCTCGGGGGCGTGGCCCGGGGGACGTGTCCGCTGGGCGTGGCTTATGGCGGTGCTTCCGGTGTGGCTGGCGGGGAGCGGAGCGAGGCTGCCGGTAAGTGGGGCGGTTCCCCGGCCGCCCGCGGGCTCAGGGCGGTCGGCGCCCGGCCAGTGTCCGGCCCGGGGCGGGGGGCGGGCCGCAGGGCGCCTGGCGCAGCGCGGGGCGGGCGCGCGCAGCGTGTGGGGCCCGGGCCGGCGGCTGCGCCTGGCAGCGGGCGGGCGGGCGGGGCGGCGCGGGAGCGGCCCCTGTCCCGCGGGAGGCTGGGCTCGGGCCCGTGCGTGGGCGGGGCCCGGCGCGGGAAGCGCGGCCGGGGGCCTCGGGGGCGGCCGGGGTGTTCGAGCGAGAGCCGTTGGCGAGGGGAACTCGGGACGGGAAGTGCTGAGGGGAAATTCCAGCGGCGGCGGCCCCGGGCGCTGGCGCGTGGGAAGCCCCTTGCGCGCCTGGCGGGTGGGTCGCTGCGGGCGCCCGGTGCCGTGGCGCCTGTCGGCCCGTGGGAAAGCTCTTTACTGCTGGCCTTTGCTCCGGGTTTGTTTCTGTTTCGAGTTGAAGTGGGCTTTGGTGATCAGACTGAATGACTCGAGTCAGGGCTTGCTTTTGTTAAGCCGCTCCTCGTTAGTCAAAGAGACTCCCTAACGGGAGACCCCTGGCTATCGCAGAGCCGTTTAACCTAAATGCCGCCCAGTAGGTACAATAATGTGGTCTCAGCAACAAAAGCTGAAACTTCGCCACTTCTGCATGATTCACGCTTGCCTCACATCCTACTTAACATTGCCCAAAATGCTGGGAAATAGGACTGTGGGAAATATACAGAACTATACTTGTCCAAAAGGTGGCCTCCACACGGTCCCTGACACCCTTAAAGGGCTTTTTAAACGTAGCGGGTGAATGTCAGTCTAGTTCCCAGCAGATAGCCGGAGATGGCCTTGCAGAAACCTTTGTGGAAAACATTTACTGACACCTGGTTGGCATTCTCATCAGAACCGTCATGGGTTACATTAAAAGAACAGGAGTACTTGTGGCACCTAGAGTACTAAGGTGCCACAAGAGTCCTCCTGTTCTTTTTGTGGATACAGAGTAACAGGGCTGCAACTCTGAAACCATGGGTTACATTGTGTCAGTGGTTAAACACAACCATGGGGATCCTGAAGTACTGCTGTCCTGTGGATGCCTGGGGGCATTCAGCCCTCAGAGTTTTCAAGTATGAAATTCACCTGAAAATTAGAAAAAGAGGAAAACAGTTAAAATAATCTTTCTGTATGGATTTTAGAGTCCATATTCTCACATTACTCTTGTTCAACAACTGTAGGCACATGAATATGTTGGTGTAATAGGACTACACTCTTATTAATGAGAGCTTTTCTTGCAGTGCGGCAGACCTATACATTCTCTCCCTCACTTGCCAGACCCACTAATTTGTTTTCTATGCAGCTGTTGTATAATGTATTTAACTACTGTCGTTAACATGACTGGTACTTTTAGCAAAAATAACATTTTTGTGAGTTACTCTGTCTATAAAGGGCACTACATGTATATTAAACTAGACTTGAACATTAAAGTGTGTGTTGCTCAGTCCTTGTCTTCAAAGCTTTTCATGGGATTGACCCAAGGTACCTAAGAGATCACTTTGCTCTCTGAGGCTATGACCTTCCAATCTAGGTATATTCCACTGAAAGAATGGAAGTGGTTAATAATGCCAGCAGAGACAGATTCAAGTGTGAGACTCAGTTTTCTCAGTAATTGGCCCATAGTTGTGGGAACTTGCTCTTAGAAGAGTTAGAATTAATGCACTTCTTTCAATCTTCTGATCAGAATGTAAAAACTGCTTTGCTGATCTGGTCTTTCCATGATGATAAATGAGTGGGGTGTAGAAGAAAGATGGCTACTGTAGTGATGAGCATAGTACAAATGTTTAGATAAGCATAACATGAATAAAGGATAAAATGTACAGGTCCATTTATTTATGGTTACAATGTCCCACAGGTGCCCCTGTACTTATTTAAATTGAACACATGAGAACACTTTCACCCACCTGCTATTTAAGCTCGCCTTGTGATCTTTTGATGACCACAGGCAATGACCATTTTTTAGATCTCAGCTGATATGTAAAGTGCAGTATGGTGTGCTCTAGCATCTCTCTAGGTCAGGGATGGGTAACTTTAAGGTAGTAGAAGGCTACAAAATCCACTAAAATCTTTTAGCTAGCAGGGGTGTGTGATGTGGCGGAGAATTGGGTCTTGCCCTGAGAGGTTGTGGGGAGGGGGAAATCTGGTCCTGGTGCAGGACTGGCGAAAGAGCCCATCCTGTGCTTACCCCACAGCAACAGTTCTTGTCCCATGGAATTGGGTCTGGCTCACTGCTCCGGCTTGCTGACTCCTGTCACAGCGTTATCTGATGTGCACATTTGTGGGCAGGCAGGACCTGCCCCCTGCAAAGCCCTGTGCCTTTCCTGGCCCTTACAATGATCTAGCAGGCCAGATTTGTCCTTTGGGCCACCAGTTGCCTATCCCTGCTCTAGGTCACTGGTAGAGCTGCACAGGAAATGGCTGTCAAACGGTTTTGAGAATTGAAAAGTTTTTCTGTTCTTTACTGGGATAAACCCAAAACCTTTTGAAATATTTCATGGAGAGTCAGAGAGAACTCACTCCAGAAAAGCCTGGTGGTTATGACACTTGCTTGGGATGTGGGAGACCGAAGTTCAAGTCTCTGTTCTACCTAATTTGGAGCAGGGACGTTACTCTGACTATCAAGCTATTCTGGTGGGTAGCTTCTGTCTGACCAGAAATTCTGTCCTGGACACGAGAAACCTTTCAGAAGAAAGTTTCATTGAAACTGATCTGTTACCACACAAAGTTTTCGTTTTGATAGATTGGCATTTCTGATGAAAAACCATTTTGTAGAAAAGTCCCTAACTACCTCTAATTCCTGGCTAAGTATTCCCTTAGAGGGAAGTGCAGACTCATTAGCACCCTCTATTCCTATACTTTAAGACCAGAAGAAGGGACCATTAAGAGAATCTGGTCTGACGTCCTGTATGACATAGGCCAAAAGATATCACCCAATAATTCCTCCATCAAGCCCATATCTTGTGATTGAGCCAGAACATATTTTTTTCCCTTCCTGAAACAGCCAGGGTTTTTACTGAAGGTGAATGTTGAAATTCTTGGCTAAATTAAATGCAGCCAGCAGTGGAGTGGCTTATTGCTCTTGTATCAGACTGACTTCTGAATTGGTCGTACCTAGTGATTCTGGGTTATGTGGAATTTACATGAACTACTCCATCAAAGTAATGCCTAGACAATCCGGAAAGCTTTTTAACAGGCTGTGCCATTGAGTTTGTCTTGCAGGGGGGAAAAAGGCAGCAATACAGAACTAAAAGTGATTGGTTATAAGTTATGCCTCTTCTCCCCAGAAATGATGGTAGTTACAGGAGCTACTGTATCTAGGCCAGGTCCAAAACAATTCGCCTTGCTTTTGGTTATGGTAGTTTTACTGGGAGTAGAGGGAAGGAAACCGGCGGTTTGTTAGCCCACTTGGAACAGGGTAATAAATAATGGTCTCCACATCCTATAGAGTGCCATCCAGCAATGGCCCTCGGGGCACTTTATAAACATTGATAAATTAATCCTCAGGACTCTCCTGTGTAGTAGCAAAGTATTGGTAACTCTATTTGACAGCTGAGGTGTAGAGGCAAAAAGAAAAGGAGTACCTGTGGCACCTTAGAGACTAACAAATTTATTTGAGCATAAGCTTTCGTGAGCCGCAGCTCACTTCATCGGATGCTCACGAAATCTTATGCTCAAATAAATTTGTTAGTCTCTAAGGTGCCACAAGTACTCCTTATCTTTTTGCAGATACAGTCTAATACGGCTGCTACTCTGAAACCTGTCATTATATGAGGTGTAGAGGGGGATTTATATGTTCAAGGTGAGGCTTTCAGTCTGTGGCAGAGCCAGGAATATAACCTAGTTAGACTTGCTGATTTCCAGTCATGTATACAAACCTCTAGGTCAAATTGTGGCCGTTTGGAACCCTTTAGATACCCTTAAGAATATATTGTTCTGAGATCGGTGTGCTTAATTTTTTATACACTGGTTCCTCTCCGTTGGGAACATTCCCGCTGAAATTTTACTTTTTCTCCAGAGAGACTCTGATTATTCAAGTCTGGCTGCAAACGTATAATGCAGTCTGTGAACCAAGAGCATTTTCACCTGCCCTGATGTCGGCTCTCTTGTCAGTGAATATTGGCTCTGAGGTTAGGGCATTACATGCACAGCTTTACCCTTCTTCTGGCCCTACATAATTGCATGCAATCAGAAGGAGCCTTCCTCTTGTTTTATCCCCCTTCCTTCCTCCTCCCTGCCCCCCCGCACTCATCCATAATTTGCTGTGGCTGCCGTTGTCGGCAGTGTTCGCCCTCCCCAAAGTGGGAGGATTTCTGATTGGAACAAGGACAGGGTCTTAAGCTGGTGAGAGGCAATATCCAGCAATCTTCCGCTTATTACCTGTGGAGGAGTTATGCCTCCTGGCATTGCTGGTTGTAACTCCTTATCTTCCCCAAGGCACCACTGCCTCAGAAGAAGCAGGATTTTGACCTAAATTGGTTTCCTCTAAAGCAGTGGTTCTCAATGTGTTATGTGGGCCACATCCAATACTACCTGTATGGCCCTGAAGATGTCACATGGGCTGCAGCTGTGTGCTGACTGGGCTGCAGGTTGAGAACCACTGGTCTAAAGACTGGCTGGGTCACACAATGATTCAATTACGCAACATGTGTTCTTTTTTACGTAGCTTGTTCCCAGTGTTCTGGATACACTCCCCACCCCATGCCCCTTCGTATCTTCTCCATGGTCCAGCTACACTTAATTGCTTTTGTGCCATTGGACACTTGTGGAGGGAGAGATCCTGCAAGATGCCCTCAATTTTTCTAGAACTGTTAATTTATATTTCAGGGAGGCATTTTTACAGTCTTGGTCGATGGTCGATAGCCAACATTTACACCAAGTTACTTCTCTTAATAAATTTAGACTACATTAAAAACATCTGGTTAAAGTCAGTCATCAGGCAACACAATGACATTAAGCCCTGGTCTATGTTTAAAAGTTAGATCGACTTAGCTATGTTGCTCAGGGCTGAAAAAGTTTATACCCTGAGGGCTGTAGTTAGGTCGATCTAGTCCCCAGTGTAGACACGACTAGGTTGCCAGAAGAATTCTTCCATCAACCTAGCTACCGCCTCTCATTAACTAGGAAGCATTTTTGCTACGACAGTACAGCTGCAGCACTATACCTGTGTCGATGTAGTGGCTGTAGTGTAAATATGGTCTCAGAATACATCAGATTTAAATGCTAAATGCTTGGAACTCGGTCTAACCCCGGCTTATAGCTTGTTTGGCTGTTTTGATACAAAGATAACATACATGTAGTTAACACACCTTTTGGTCTAGTCTGTACATGGGAGCATTGGGAGGGAGGTTTTCTGAATGGCGCACACAGTAAAAATAAATCGCTAAACTGCCTTTTATTCCCAGTATATTACTCCTTTCGTTAGGTTATACCATTTTTGCCTTTTCGTTTTGTAAACCTTCAAAGAAACCTGGAACCCTCAGACACCTGACTGGATGTTGTATATCTTGGCTCTCGGCTGTTCAAACAGGTTCCACCTGTGACTCAAGTGAGCCGCTGGCCTTATATAGGATCACAGTGAATTTTGACAACTGCCAGAAATGGAAGTGTGTGGCACTGGATCATGGCTGTGTCACTTGACATGTAGGAAGTTTTCAGGAGGCTCTTTGTTTATTCTCTTGATCAGTTTGACATTGGGCAAGTGGTCTCCTCTCGGGTCTCTCTTGTTTTGGACTGGAGGCAGCAATTTGTCCAAAGTTTGTTTTTCCATAATTAAGGTGGGTGGGGAACTAGGCAAGGATATCCCACCCCATTTCCTTGTTTCGGATTTAACTTTAGAGCCCCTGCCCCTGGCAAGTGCCAGAAGACACAATCTGCCTAGTTGGCTGTTTCAGTGTGTATAATACACTGCAGACCTGTGCTTAGGAATAACAAGCTCGGCTATTGCGGTGGCTTCCAGGTGATCAATGCAGTGAAGGTAGTGAAAGGTGAACCGTGTCCAACTGAGAACAAGATAATCAAATGGGACAAAACATTTTTCTTTTTTCAGGCTCTTGAGGCACATCTGGGGTTTTTGGTTCACATGGCAGCAGCAAACTCGACTCCACCTGGTTCTTTGGATTTAAACCAGCCTGGATTTTCAAAGGAGATACTGGGGACTAAATTGGAGGGCAAATACCTCTGCTCCGAGTGCAAGAATATTCTGAGGAGGCCATTTCAAGCTCAGTGTGGACACCGCTATTGTTCTTACTGTCTGAAGAAACTTATAAGGTAATTTATCCCTCTCCAGTCTGAAACAAAATGATTAGAAGCAAAGGAAAGCAAAAAAGGAAATACAGCCTTATTTTCAGTGGGTTGTGAGTGAGGGCCACGTTTTATGTCTGTCTCTTAATTTCAGCATCTGGTTCTCTTCAGGCATTAGAGCAGTGGTCTCCAACCTTTTTACACACAAGATCACTTTTTGAATTTAAGATCAACCCAGGATCTACCCTGCCCCTTCCCTGAGGCCCCACCCCGCTCACTCCATTCCCCCCTTCCTTTCGCTTGCTTTCCTCCACCCTCATTCACTTTCACCGCGGTGGGGCAGAGGGTTGAGGTGTGGGAGAAGGTGCAGGTTCTGGGCTGGGGCTGAGGGGTTCAGAGTGTGGAAGAGGGCTCCGGGCTGAGCCTGGGGCAGGGGTTTGGAGTGCAGGAGTGAGGGGTGCAATCTCTGGGAGGGAGTTTGGGTGCAGAAAGGGGCTCCAGGCTGGGGCAGAGTGTTAGGGTGCAGGAGAGGGTGAGGGATGTGGGCTCTGGGAGGGAGTTTGGTGCAGCTGGGGCAGGGGGTTGTGGTGCATGAGGGGGTGAGGGCTCTTGGAGGGAGTTTGGTGTAGGATGGGCCTGTGGGCTGGTGTAGAGTGTTGGGGTGCAGGAGAGGGTGAGGGATGTAGGCTCTGGCCAGGAGGCGCTTACCATAGGCGGCTCCCAGCCGGTAGCGCAGCAGGTCTGAGGCAGGCTGTCTGCCTGCCATAGCCCCATGGTGCTCCCTGAAGTGGCTGGCTGCTGGCACATCTCTGCGGCCCTGGTTCCCAGCCAACTGGAGTTGTGGGGACACTGCTGGGGGGGGAGGCAGCGTGCGGAGCTGCCTCCCCCGCACCAACCCAGGGGTCGCAGAGACGAGCTAGCAGCCAGCCGCTTCTGGGAGTTGCGTGGGGCCAGGGCAGGCAGGCAGCCTGCCTGAGGCCTGCTGCACCGCCGGACTTCTAGTGACCTGGAGATTGCAATCGACTGGCAGAGGCTCCAGGATCAACCAGCTGATCATGGTAGAGGGGTTGGTGACCACTGCCCTAGAGGGTATGTCTACACAGCATTTTGCCATTCTCGGGAAGGAGCCTCCCAGCCCCGGTCAACCAGCTCAGGCTAGCAAGGCTCTAAAAACAGCGTGTAGACAGCTCTTTCAAGCTGCAGCTCAGGCTGGAGCTTGGGCTCTGAAGCCTGCTCTCTCCAGGCTTCAGAGCTTGAGCTTCGGTCCCAGCTGTCATTTCAAAGCACTGTCTACACAGCTGTTTTTAGAGCGATAGCACAAGGCCCGCTAACCCAAGTCTGTTGGTCTGAGCTTTCCCGTGGGCTCCAAAACGCTACGTAGTCATACCCAGAGTTTCCTGAGTTTGTTGTGTTCTTCAGGTGGTATGGTCAAGCCGAAACCCAGGAGATTATTGGGTGTGACAAAGACCAGGTGGTCCATCTAGGTTGATCCACTCTAATTAAGTACTGTTGTAAGTGACTATCGGGGCCGTATAAAGAATTTGTTCCTTGGAGGTCCCTGCTTGGCAATAATGCCACCTGTGTGAAATGTAAAAATATGTTTTATGATCGCAAAAGAAGTTTCAATTGGCCTTCTTAATTTCTCTGTCTTCACTTTTAAGGGCATGGGGGAAAGTTTAAATATAAGAACAGTTAATCATGAGAGGAAGAAAACTAGAATAAAGATCACTACAAGGAAGAAATAACTAAAATAGAGCAGAAATGTATATCCATTAAAAAGGATCAATCAATGAATGCAAAATGTATGTTAGTAAATGGCTCCATTTGCTGTTTTAAAAATATACTTGTGTAAATAAACCTTCTTTGGCTCTGAAGGCTCTCTTGAGAAGCCTCTATTGTCTCTGAATCACAAATTCAGCATGAATCTTTTTATTTTGTGGCTGATTTTTTCCCCCACCCCATTAGCTCTGGGCCTCAGAAGTGTGCAGCCTGTATTCAGGAAGGAATATATGAAGAAGGAGTTTCTATTTTAGAAACAAATTCGGTAAGTAAGATCTCTCCAAAGCAGAGAACATTGAAGTCATTCATAAACATTTCCTGTTTTTGTTTAGAGTGAGAGGCCAGAGACTGGTACCTAAGAATGATGGAATCCATTATCTAACAGGTGTGAATTCAGTATCCCAAGTGTTATGATAGTGCTGCAATTGATTCCCCAACTTCTAAAATTCAGGACATCTTACAACACAGTTTAGTTGTTTAAACTCTGCAATAAAGATTTGTCATAGATGCTGTCACACAGTCTGGAGTGGCTCACGAACATGAGTGCCTGCCTGAGGGCAGACTATCAAAACCAGGGTACTTATCCCATACTGGTGGTAATGTTTTATAATTAGATTTCACCAACCCAGTAAGAAATGTGAACTCCTGGATCACTGTAACAATCTTACTGTGGAGTCACAGACAGTCCCCTTGGGCTCTCCAGTTTATCTTGCCACCCAGGCAAGCTGGACTTAGTGATAAGTGGCCACTTACTTCAGAAATAACAAAATACTCAGGTTGTGACCAGTCACTTACAAATTGATCTGGGGTGTCTTAGCTCTCACACCAAAGACAACACCTGTAGCCAATCTTGTAGTAAACTAACTAAAGGTTTATTAATTAGGAAAAAGAAATAACAGAGTTATTTATAGGTTCAAGCAAGCAAGCATATACACACAAATGAGTTACCATCTATGGTTCCTAAAGGTGACAGAGATGTAGTAATCTGTCAATTCAAAATGTCATTCAGGAGAGGCCAAGGGGTAACCCCTGGGGATGTCTGCCAAAGGCTATGTACACGCTACAGCTTAGATTGGTATAAGTTAGGGTGAATAAGCCACCCCCCTGAGCAAAGTAAGTTACAACAACCTAAGTGCTGGTATGGGCAGCGCTATGTCAGCGGGACAGCTTCTTCCACTGGCACAGCCCCGGCCACTCGTGGCGGCTGGAATAATTAAGTTGATGGGAGAGCTCTCCTATCGGCTTAGAGCATCTGCATTAGCAGCGGCACAGCTGCACCAATGTCAGCTCTGTAGCCATAGCCTTAGTTTAGTGTGAGAGATCAAACAGCAAAGAAATGAATTGTGACCCTGTTTTGTCTTTTACATTTAGGGCATGTCTACATTACCACTGATGTCAGCAAAACTTATGTTGCTCAGGCGTGTGAAAAAAAAAAAACCCTTCTGAGCAACATAAGTTTCACCGGCATCTGTGGCCCTAGGAGAGCTTCTTCTGCGGACATAACCACTTGTGGAGGTGGTTTTATTATGTCAACGGGAGACCTCTCTCCATTGGTACAGCTGTGCCGGTGTAAACTTGCTAGTGTAGACACGGCCTTATAGCCTTCCAGTCCATGAGACAAACTCCCTTGCATGTACATTTCCAAGGGGTGATAGGGCTGTTCACCAATCCTGTGCATTGTGATGTTCCTTAATGGCCCTTTTAATCTTGATAGGCCTCTTTAATGGATTGGGGGCATGATTCCTGTGTGTGGGTTCACAAGTTCAGAGCAAACATTTTCAAAATTATGAAGCAAAACGTACATATTTCCTTATAGCCTGGAATACAGACATCATATGTGAGATTAGTACATGCAGCAATTTACAAGCATTTCATAGAGTCTAAACACTAAATACATTCTTATGATACTAATACCTGTTTTGAACAACACTAACATACAGGTGAGCTGGTTTGTTTTCCAGCTGTGAGTTTATCTTAGCTAACTCCTACGGCCTTGGCTGGAGCTGGTTTACAAGATGCATCTCTAAGGGTATTGTGGGACAACAAGTTTGGGAAGACTGTTTCTTAGCAATGGCATGTGAAGAATCAGGAGACTAGATCAAAGCTGCAATCCCAGAGTAACTTGTCTTTGCTTTTTCCCATTTGAGGCTTTCTCAGATAATGCAGCTCGTCGGGAGGTGGAAAGTCTGCCGGCTGTCTGTATTAACGATGGCTGCCCATGGAAAGGGACTATTAAAGAGTATGAGGTAAAGACTAGAGTCTCTCCATGTATCTCTTCATTCTGCTTTCTTCTTTCTTTTGCATGTGAGTGGTGATGGGCAAGACACTGGGAATTAAATGAGTTCCTGCTGGCATTAGCCTTCAGCCTCTGAGCTTTCAGCTGCTCTAATTCAATCCTAGATAAGCTCTGGCCTCCTGGAGCTTTCAGAGATTTCCAATCTAACCTAGGTGGTTGTGTATCCTAGTGAGGGTGTAGACTGATTGGAGAAGTTTTCAAATACTTTGTATGATCCCTCAAACCAACCATATTTTCCTTCTATGACCTCCAAAATCACTCGCTTCTTACTTCCAAGACGCCATATCCCAGAATCCTTCTTGCTGCATCAGCCCAAAAAAACTGCTCAAAAAACTGTAATCATAGAAATATCAGGCTGGAAGGGATCTCCAGTGGCCATCTAGTTGAGCCACCTGTGCTGAGTCTGGCCCAAGTAAACCTAGACATCCCTGCCAGGTGTTTGTCCCCCTGTTCTTAAAAACCTCCAATGGTAGGGATTCCTCAATCTCCCTTGGAAGCTTATTCCCAGAGTTTAACTCTCCTTAGAGTTAGAAAGTTTTTCCTAATATCTAACGTAAATCTCCCTTGCTTCAAACTATGCTGATTCCTTCTTGTCCTACCCTTGGTGGACACGAAGAACAATGGATCACTGTCCTCTTTATAATGGACCTTAACATATTTAGAAACTGTTATCAGGTCCCCCCTTGGCCTCCATTTCTCAAGACTAAATATACCCAGGTTTTTTAACCTTTCCTCAGAGGGCAGGCTTTCTAAATCCTTTATCATTTGTGTTGCTCTCTGGATTGTCTCCAGTTTGTCTCTGCCATATATTATGGCCAAAATAGGCATTTACCTTCAGCCCTGAATAAATGAATTTGTTTTGGAGATGGTGGAGTGGATATAGTTCTTGTCCTGCCCACTGCTCTTTTACATCCAGGGACTATAGTAATTGGGAAAGTGGGGCCGTCCCCCAACACACAGGAGGCCTGGTCAAGAGATCCATAGAGTCATGGATTCAGTGGGTGTGCCCCAAAATAACCTCTTCCATCAGCTTGCTGGACAAAATGTCCTCTGTACCCCCTCTTTCCCTTAGCATCAGAACCTCACCAATTCTGTGTTCAATGCCATCTGCAGTTTTTATGGCCCAGTGACTGTGACCATTAGCACATATACATACATATGATACTGATCTCATTGGAAAGATACATCCCCATTGAAAATTTCATGAATGGCACGTTTCCCAGCACTCTGTAGTGAATAGAGTCTACTGCAGTAATTTGCATTGTAAGGATTTATTTGCAATCAGATGGGTTAGGAACAATTTAAAAAAATAAATATAAAAGAAAACTTGGTCTGTTGGGGAAATTTTTACAACCCTCTGGAAACACTGGAATCATAGCCCAGACCGTGAGAACCACTGAGTGAAGGGACTGAGATAATAGCAGGTGACTCCTGAGGAGTTGGGGTGAGGAAGTGATGTTTTACTCCTGACAAAGCATTTAAGATCAATCTGTGTAATGTGACATCTTGATTCTATTAGCAATGCCATTACAGGGAGGCAGGAAGAACTACGTTTACTTCTGATTTTGTCTGAGTCCTCTGGTTTGCCTTTAGTGGCCACTAGTAGAGAACTTTATCTGCACTTTGGGCTCTAATTGGCCAATACTCTAATACTTCTTGGCTTGGATTTCAGCCTAGAAATTTAGTGGGAGTTGGGTGCTGAGCTCCCTTAGACTGCTTTGAAAATCTCACCCCGAGATCTATGAGTGTCATGGGGTATTTATGCAATTGACTGAAATAAATGTTAAATTCAAGATCTAACCCTAGTGCTTGTTGGTAGCGTTTCTAATTTATAGGGAGGAGATTAGAGATACAGCTTCAGGATACCAGTGTGTTTACTGAGGATTCAGTTTAGCATTGCTGGGTTCCGAGTTCAATTATGTGCTGTATGACTGGCAGTTGTTAGCATGAAATTTTGTGCCCCAATTTAACATGTGGGACCAAATTCAACTGTGGCATAAGTGAGCCCAGCTCAATTAAGGTAAATGGAGCTACGTCTGGCAGGAAGGTATTCAGCCCCCTCTCTTTAAACAGCTACTGACTAGTTTGGAAATAGGTTTGAGAGACTGTTTGAGAACTTTAATTCTATTTTATTTCCAAAAAAGGGCATGAGGGCAGTTTCTGTAGGGCCAAAGAGGTATCCTCTGTAGCCATATGTCCGTGTGATCTTGTAAGATTTCACAAGTTAGACAGGGTTGGGCTTGGTCACTACTTGGACGAGACACCTCCAAGGAAAAGGTGCCACATGCCATGTTGTTGGTTATTCATGAGAGAGCTTTTTTCCTTGCCAGTCAGTGCTGCACCAAAACCTAGCATGATAAGGAGTATTTGCTGTTGGAAGTAACTTCTTTTGGATAAGACATTCAATTGAAGAGCTGACCTCCGGTAGCCATTTAAAAATCGTATAGCATTCTTGCAAGATTAGGGGTGTTAGCCTTGGTGTCCTGGTTAAATTCCAAGTTGGGTAATTACATTCTACTTTCTTAATTCCTTCTTGCATGTAAAGAGGGATACAGGATTCTTCTTCACCTCCCATCCCAAACTATTCTGTAGTATTGCTGTGGACTGTATATCACTACCCCACTTCACTCGAGAGGTGTCTGTGCTCCAGTAGTGAGAGAAGCTATTCATGGGTGGGGGAGCAGAGGGGGCACTTTGGGATCCTTCTGAATGGAATGTGCTGTATGCATGTGAGATATTAGTTGACAAGCACTAGCCTTCTCCTTTAATCTGCTCTTAACGATCAGAAAACATTGAAGATTATTTTGCTAAAATAAAGTTAAGTCCATCTGAGGCAGTCCAGTGGAAGCATCTTGGGCTGCCATGCTGTGCAGCTCTGAGCCTGGAACTCTATCCTGAGCGACAAGCAATACTCTTGAGGGAGCTCTGCACCAAAAAATTAAATTCTGTGCCAAAAAATAAAAATTTTATGCACAATATTTTAAAATTCTTCAACATTCTGAAAATGGTATTTGTCAATACATAAATGTGGAGGCTCCAGCATGGCAGTGGGGAGCGCAGGTAACTAGCTGCATGCAGGGTGATCTCCCACCTCCAACACTCTGCTCCCCCTCCCGCCGGACAGGGACTCAGCAGTGAGGCTGCACCCAACCCTGACACAGCGCAAGGGCCAAGCCTGCCCCAGAAACAACTTGGGCTCTGCACCAGGCACACCAGGTGTGGGTGAGCAGGCAAGCTGAGCCTAGCAGGATCTGCGTGTAGAAGGGTTTAGTGTGGGGGATCCAGATGTGGGGAAGAGGGTTCTGTGTGGGGCAGTCTGGGTGTGGACGGCTCAGTGGGGGATCTGAATGCACAGGGGCTTGTTGGGGGGGTCCAGGTGCAGGGGCAATGGGACTCTGCAGGGGGGTCCAGGCGAAGGTGGTTGAGGCTCAGAGGGGTGTCCAGGTGCAAGGGAGGAGGGGCTCGTCAGGGTGAGGGTCTGGATATAGCTGGTTGGGGCTCAGTGGGGTGGTCACGTACAGGGGCGGTGGGGCTCATTGGGATGGGAGTTTGATGGGTCTGCTTAACAGGGGAGCCCCTACTTCAGCCGCTGCCAAGGGGATGCCGCATGCTGGGCTCCTGCTTCCCCTATCTCCTTCTCTTCCCCATCCTATCACCCTGCCCCCCCCATCTCATCCCCCTTCCTTCCCCACTGCTTCTTTCCCACACACCAGCCCCCTTTCCCTGCCCCACCACAGGCACTCACGGTTATACCGAAAACAGGACGTCTCCCAGCACACAGAAGGCAAGCTGGCACTGGGACTCAGGAGGCGGCAACCAGCTGCAAAGTCAGCTGAACTGAGTGGCAGCCTCTTTCAGCCAGGCAGCTCTGTGCTCGCAGAAACGGAGGGGGGGGCAGTGGCACGTGACTCTGTGTGCCGCCCCACGCCTCGCCTCTGTTTGGGGGGCAATGCCTCCCCAAACTACGCCCATGGGCATCCCCTGCCCCTCCCATCCCCCCTGGCTTCCCCATCACTTTCTGCAAGGAAGCAAAGAAATCTGCAGGTGGGCATGTTTTCTGCATGGCTCAGAATTCCCCCAGGAGTAAAGCAAGGATTGTGGGCATGGCAGTAGTGACTGTTGTGTCTGGAGGGAGCTGGAGAGGGATTATGGCAACTGTAGTAGTTGATTTATCTGATACCTCATATCTCTTCCCCATTGTGGCAAGGTGTTGGATTGAGTGGTACTGAGAGTGAAGGGAAGAGCCCAACAAATATGTCAACGCAGGGTCTAACCAGCCTCCTACATACCTGTGTACCTTTCTGGCTAGTACAGATACAGTCATTAGGTGAGCAGGGGTTGCAGAAGGGTGCTGTGGTGTCAGAGCTCTTCTGTATAGCGTGCCTAAAGCCGTGCTGTGTCATCTGAAAGCAGCAATGTGTGTTGCTGCCTTCAGCAGCAACACTCCCACCATGGAAAGCCCCTTGCTGTGCTATTTCAGACAGACCATGGAAAGTACCTAAAAGATAATTCACTGTTTGTTCATTTTAAAAGCTCGCAGCCACTAGCATCAAGAGAAACTCATTTGACTGCCCTCTGATTATAAATTAGGAGATTGTGTCACTGGCATTTTAGTAATTTCACAGGGGTGGGAGAGGAAGAGGACCAGCTTCTGCAGCTGAAAATTTTCAGCCCTTTGCCCTTAAAGTCCTTCCTCAGCTCTCCAAGTTTTGTTTCCTGTTTAAGCTACCAAAGGTCATGTTTCAAATGCAGCATGTTTTTAAAACTGAGTGTGTGGGCAAAGTTCATGCCGTCTCTTTCAACTCTTCCTATTGTGAAAAGTATTAAAATATTCAGCACTGTCAGAAGAGAGCTGAATTTTTAAATACAATTTTCTTCTTACTGTGTTTTGAATATGCTGGTAAATGCTTGGAACATGTGGACACTGCCTCAGAAGAGATTTTTTCTTTTGTGCACTAAAAGCTGTTTCCACATGAAAGCTCACTGATCAATATGTGTGTGTAGATAGAAAGTGTGCTATGGTAAAGGGTTTTTAAAAACAGGTGCTTTGCAGAAAGGGGAAAAAATCACAGATGAAGATGCAAAGACTGTGAAGTTAGGCAGTTGGAGCATGAGAAATAACCAAGAAAATATATCGTTGTGACTTCCAGGTGCTGAGATATGATGGTGCTGGGAGCCAAATATGTACCTAGAGTAGGTACAGACAGACTCCTAAGGATCGTCTAAGTCCTCAACTCTTCACACAGCAATAAAATGGCACTTTAAAAATACATGAAATGTCACTTCTCTCCCACCTTGCAACAGAGGGATGAGGGAAGTGAATGTCCTTCAGCTTCTGAGAGAGACTTTCTTAATCATCAGCAGGATTTTAAAATAAATTGACAGGGACATAAGGGCTTGCTTTAATTTAGACTCCTTCTTGGGGAACACAGGGTCGTTTGAAGGCTAGGGAGACCTGAGTGGAGCATCAGGATCTGCCCTTCTAATCCTGAGAGCAATATTTAAGTAGACTAAATGAGAGGTTGGATTAGTCTGCCAGGTAGTTCTGTGGCTTGCTGGTCTGTTTTCAGATAAAATAAAGGCCAGGAGGGAGAAGCCAGTAAATTGGTCTAAAAGAGACTCAACCTTCCTTGTGAGTTGAGTTCAGCTAATAAGTATAGATGAGCTTTCTTGTCTGTTTGGATCTTAACCTGTCCTGGTCCAGATTCAAATTCCACATGTTAATACCCTGGACTTTGCATTACAATCAGTTTTGTAGGCCTGGAGCCTTTCATCAGAGCTCAGCTGAGCCTGTGTAAGAGAATAAGAACACCCAGTTGAATATCTGTGTGAGTAGCAAAGGCTCCCCTTCCAGAATTTAATTCGGTCGGTAGAGGGGAAGCTAACGTCCCATCCCACAGGGTTCAGGCTTCAGAGTTACTTCTTGAAGTTTTGTGGCTGGCCAGAGTAGTTTTTCTGCTAGAGAGATTTCAGTGCTCTTGGTGGAGTCTTAGTTCAATGGGCTTTCCTTGGAATGTAGTACAGACCTGCGGGCCCTTGGAATTGCTTCACCTCCTTTTCTTTCCTCCTTGGGAATTAATATTAAAGGGTTTGCAGCACTCTCTGTGTTTGTTATAGTAAGATATTGCATCTAAAGCTTTGTGGTTGGAGCACTCTGTGATGCTGGGCAGGACACCAGAGTTCTGTCTTTGAAATTAGGAAGAAACTTCTGTTGTATTTCCCTGTTGGAAGCTTCTGGTTCCAAGTTGGATTATAGCATTGGGGCACCATTTTCAGCCAGTTCATAGGCTGAAAATGGTGATCAAAGTTGTATGCAAGGGAGTCAGATCCCACTTTCTTGAGTGGAAATGTTTGTTGCAGTGCCCTGTACTTGTAGTTAGAGATGGCTCGAGGAAGTCCTATTTTGGAGAGAAGGTCTAGTGCAGCGGTGGCCAACCTGAGCCTGAGAAGGAGCCAGAATTTACCAATGTACATTTCCAAAGAGCCACAGTAATGTGTCAGCAGCCCCCCTCCACTCCCAGAGCCTCCTACGGCTCCCAGTCCTGCCGATCAGTGCCTCCTCCTCCCTTACTGCACCTCCTGATCAGCAGTTCGTGCATGCAGGAGGCTCGGGGAGCGGGGGCGCGGGGAAGAGGGCACGGCAGGCTCAGGGGAGGGGGCGGGAAGGGGTGGAGTTGGGGGCAGGGCCTGTGACAGAGCCAGGGGTTGAGCAGTGAGCACCCCCTGGCACATTGGAAAGTTGGTGCCTGTAGATCAAGCCCCGGAGTCGGTGCCTAGACAAGGAGCCGCATATTAGCTTCTGAAGAGCCGCATGTGGCTCCCCTGGTCTAGTGATTTGATACCTCTACTCTAGAGCAAGGGTTGAAATCCACAGTCTTGAAAACTGGCCTCCCTTAAAGTCCTAGAGGTAAAGGTTGCATAGCTGATTGCCTAGATGTACATTGTTTCCTGTCCAACCTGCTCTGTGGGAGGTAAGCTACAGGGAGTGCCAGAAAATGTGTGTGGGAGGGAATTGGAAAGCCCCATCTGAAAGGGCCTGATATGTCAGTGTTTACTTCTCAAAACAACTCAGTGATATTGTGGTGGCTTTGCTGATTAATACTTCTAGCATCTGGCTCTCTGAAAATGTAATGCTGTAATTCAGTATCCTGGACATTCAGATCAGTCACATGTCCCTTCTAAAGCCTTGATGAAACCCCACCTTGCAGCCTTAGTTTGAGCACAGTTCTGTTTAAGTTTTCAGGCAACATTTAACAGTCAGTTGGGAATTGACATTTTTGCACTCTCAGAGACTTTCTTCAGAGAAATGCCAAGGCTGTTATCACACTCTTTCTTTTGTGTAAAAGCTGATGGAATTTAATTGGTGCTTTTAGTTAAGAAACTCAAAAGATTGAGATCTAAAGTAAACCCTGTTTGGGGGAAACCTGGTTTGGTGCGGATTTTCCAGTGCGTAAAGGGCACTGGTCCTGACTATGTTTGCATTTTCTTCCCTCACACATTTCCTTTCCTGAAAGCCGCCTCCCTCCTCAGACTAAAGTAAGAACAAAATTAATATTTAATGTCCAAACTCCCATACTTTTGGGACACAGATTTGGCTGATTCACCTTGCCCACATCCTTCCCTAAAAATTGGAAGGGAGGTGGGAGCTGTGTCCTGTCAGGGCTGGCCAGATGTGGTCCACAGAGTTCTAATTTATGACTTGTTGGTGACCTCATCTTTCGTATGGAGGCCAGACCAATAGAGATGAAAAGTGCCAGCATGGAATACTCCAATTCAATTCAAGTGACTGAGCAGCTTCAATCAAGATGAAGCATTGCGTGCTGGGACCTGAAGTATCCTCTGTGTTTAAAAGAGGAGGGTTGCTTCTTTATTCAAAGCAGGCAGGGCTGTCGGGCTTTCAGCAAGTTGACCATATACCCCTCAGAGTTGCAGTATTTGGGTGCTTTTAAGCTATACTGTTTGGCTGGTGGAGATAACCATTGAATACTGAGCTAAAACCAGAAAGTAGCAGTGTGAGAAATCTCAGTGCTGTCAGAAGAATCTTGGGAATGGAGTGTCCTCATTAGCAACAAAGGAGAGACTGAGATGGTGGTCTCCAAAGAACTGTGATCTGTAGCTGTTAAATGTAACCAAGGTGATGGTTTGCAGAGCAGGTACCTTCAGACCAGTAGTTCCCAATATCTTTGGTTGGAGCGCCGCGTCAGGTGATGGATGGGTGCTATCTACTATGTCCTATATCCAGGGCCTTGTGTACTCCATGGCTTTGATTCCCAATTTCCTTAGCAAGGTTAATTTAATCTTTTGCCATGAAATGAAATTCACTGTATATGAAGCTGAATGTGAAGACAATGCATAGGCTCCAGCTGGTACGGAATGCAGCTGCCTACCTTCTTCATTTAGGCCACCGTGTGCACATCAGGCCCATGCTCAAGTCCTTTCACTGGCTCCTAATCCGCTTCAGTTTAAGATTTTGGTCCTAAGCTTCAAAGCAATTCATGGATCAAACTCCAGCGAGTTCAAGACCATGTTTTGATATATGAACCACTGCAACAGCTGCATTCCTCTGGGACAATGTAGATCATAAAACCCAGGACAAAGGACATGAGAGCTAGGGACAAAGCATTCTCTGTCAAGGGGATCCTAGTTTTGAACGAACTTCCAGTGGAGATTAGGCAAATCCAGAGTCTGACGGACTTTGGGAAATGCTGCAAAACCCATCCTCTTCAAAAAGGCCTTTTCCATATGAGAACGACGCTAAAGTGCTGAAACTCCTTTGTGTCCAATAAACCCGAACCAACCTAAAAGCCCCCTATACCAAAAGTCAATCTAAAAATAAATCAATAAAATCTAAAAAATTAAAATCCAAATCCTCCCCAATCAGAGTGTATACCCTGAAAAGGGAGAGCCAGAGACTTCATGAAATCAACTATGAACTTGGTTGTTGCTATGGATGTTACATGGAAGGCATTCAGATCCTACAGTGATAGGAGGCAGTGTAAAATCCTCTGATAGGCAGAGACCCATTTCCATCCCCCTACCCCACACAGCCAAAGCTCGCAGTAGAAAACACAACATAAAATTAATCTTCAATTCTTTTTGTCAGTGATTCGTTCTGAGGATGGTTTATTTGTCATGCCCTCCAAGTGGCTTGGCCCACAGTCTCCTTCCCCTAAGTGCCCCAGAAAAAGGAGAGCTTGTTACTGGTATCAGCTGCTGTGCTGCTGTTCTCTAGGTAGCCGCATTCACCAGCTGACACTTCTGGCTGCAAGCTGGGCTCCAGCTTGCCAACCGCCTGCTGCCAGGCTCCATGGAGCAGTGTCAGGAGTATGCACTGTAAGCCAGTTAATACCCACTTATGAGGAAAGTGGGAGAGATAGCCACGCAAGGAGGGAGACAGAAAACAAAATATCAGTCATCTGGCTGTAGCAGAGTGACAAATTCCATGGCAAAAATGCTGAATTTTTTTGGCATCTTGGGAAAAATGCCACATTCCAGAGCCAGAGAATCTTGGAGTCCCTGGAGCCCTGATTGCGATAAATGAGGCTGGTCCCACCTCGTAGAGCTATTGCTTCAGCCTCTCTACAAATGAAGGCAGACATCTATCTGCAGATTGTACTGGGCACCTCTTCAAGATTTTTCTCCACAGTTATATGGACTAGAAACTTTTAAAATAAAAGCTGAGATTCTGGAGCACAGTTCTGCCAAATGGGTGACTATACAGAATATCGGCTGCAATCTCTCTGTTCATTTTCTTTCCTCTTTTATTGCTTTCCCTCTTTCCCTCCCATGGTGGCTTCTGCTCCTGATGGCATTCCCCAGTCTCTCCAGAAGGCCACGTGGTCTCTAGTAATCTCATGGCTGAGCTGAGGGCCATGGGAGCAGAGAAGAGAAGCTTGGGCCATCGGGCTGCTGGCAGAGCCTACAGCTTTTTGTATGCAGGCTGTTCCTGTGGACAGCTACAGTAGGGCACTCCAAGGGCAGCATAGTATGGCCTTCAAGGAGCAACCTGCAGTGGGGGAGAACATTTGCAGTGGTGTTGGGGGTTATGCAGCCTACTCCACCCCCACTACTCTGCTGTGTCCCGTGTGTCTCTGGCAGCCCCCCTACCCCCCCATTCTGGATAACACTTGGATAAGACACTAAGGCTTTGTCTACACTGAAACCTGAATGACAAAAATTTTGTCATTCGGGAGTGTGAAAAAAACACACTCCCCGAATGACACAAGTTTTGCCGATGAAAAGTGCCGGTGTGAACAGCACTTTGACAAAGCTACTGCCGCTCATTGGGGGTGGATGATTTTGCCAGTGGGAGACCTCTCTCCTGCCATCAAACAGCAGCTACACTGTGTGCCTTTTAGTGGCACAGCTGTAGTGGCACAGATGTGTTGCCAAAAGGTGCATAGTGTAGACATAGTCTTAGTGAAAATAGAATTAAGTTGTTAGTTTCCTTTGCCCTCTTTGTGCAGGCTCAGAAGGCCCTTTCATCCTGAGAGCCATTAGGAAATGGGCTTTACGCATCTCAAAGCATCTGCATTTGTGGGGTTTTTGTATGGTTGTATTGAAATGTGCTGCTCTTGTTGTCACAGAGCTGCCATGAAGGGGACTGCCCGTTCATGCTGATTGAGTGCCTGGCATGTAAGGGAATGATCAAACTGAATGAAAAGGAGCGCCATTCGGAGCGGGAATGCCCCGAGAGAAGCCTCAACTGCAAATACTGCAAATCGCTTTTCTACTTTCCAGACATTAAGGTATGAGAGTCCCAGCATAAGCACACTTCAGGTATCCTTACCCTGAGACCCATCTAGACAAGCACCCTGAGGCAAGTGAGCAAGTGTGAGTACTCTCCATTAGAGGTAGATCATTGTATTAGCACTTCTTGAGAGAAGCAAGGATCTGTCTAGTCTGAAATTTATGGTCCTGTTTTAACTAGCTGCTAGGGTAAATCACAATCATTTGTGTCCTGAACAAATGTTCATAAAGTGTCTAGATTGGCACTTCCAAGGGTCTTAGTTATCCTGAGTGACTTGGCAATCAGTTAAGCTAAAAGAAGACCACAAACTCCAGTGTAGAGATCCTCGAAGTGGCTTGTACAATGGAGCAATCACTGGGCTGTTTCACTGTCGCTTTTAGGGAAAGGAAGTTATTTGCAAACTAATGAATACTTCAAGCTTTACTTGAATGAGAGAAGCTAGATGTTGCTTTGCAAGATGCTGACTTTACCCAGGGTTGTCATTGTACTGTTGGTTCAGTTGCATTCTTAGGGTCTGATATGAAACCACGATGTGTGCCATTTTGCCACTGACTGATTGGAATTCGGTAGCTGCAAGATCAGCCCCTTAGTGTTTAAGCAAGACTAAAGCCTTTCCACTCCCCTCTGTTCTCTTGGATTTTCCCAATCTGCTTGCAGGGCGATAATGTAATGGGAAAGGAGACTTTGTTGTTATACAGCCCACTCTGAGAGTAATGGCAAGCTGCCTAAAAGTGATGGAGATGAAACCTTGAACATTCAAGTTAAAAAGAGAGATTTGCCCTTGTGGCAGCATACCTTGCCAGCTGGCGGGGGCTGTAAATGATTGCTCCATCCCGGTGGGGTTAGATTGTAATGCATCATTCTTGAATGATATCCCTCTGCCTCATTGGCCCAAGGGTGGGGTGGCTTCCTTTTATAGGAAGTAAAAAAATAGCTTTGCTTTGAACAGCTTTCCATGGTACCTGTGCTGCGAGCGGAGAAGGATATGGTGCGGGGAAAACCAGTGGAGAATCCAGAAAAAAATTCAGATATTTGTATGGAATTTTTTTGAAATGTGCCTGTTAAAGCTAATATTTGTAGATGTCTTAGAGAGATACAGCACAGTGCAGTTTCATTTACACCATAACAGCAGATTTGTGCTCAATCAGTACTTCCCTTCCTGCTGGCATGAACAGAGTGTATCTCTCAGATAGACTCTACTGAACATGCACTATCTGCGGCTGCTACTTAGAACATAAATGTTCTTTCCTTCATGGAAGATAAATGCTGTGCAGCAGTCTTAGACTGGTTGGGAGCTGGGTGGGGATTGAATGAGAGGGCTAGGAAGGGAGAGTGGCTGGAGGGAAGAGGGGTAGAAATGAGACCTGTTTGTAAATGGCAGACTTGAGGGAGTCTACAGCTCCACCTCGTCAGATCATCTATTGTATATGCTATCCCTTTTGAAATAGTTGCATTTGAGGTCAAACCTTCCTCCCTTTACTGAAGTGAAGTGGTGCTGTTATCAAGATTTTATGGGATAAGGAAGGGAATGAAGAAATTGTCTGGATCCCTCTTAGGATAGGAGCAATTGCTGGGTAGGGAGGGAATCAACCCCTCTGTTTTGAGTGGTTTGAAGTCACACACCCCACACCAACTTTTACAGAATTCTAATAATCCTTGGTATTGACGTACACAGTTAATCCAGCCTGTTTGAACTGTCAGTAGATTGTAGCATTCACATCTCCAAAGACATTGCAGCTGCTCTCTTGGCTCAAATACTGTTCTTTTAATCTATGGAAGGAAAAGAGTAATTAGTAAAACATTAATATGAGTTAGCAAATGGATTTCTCTTTTCCGTTTCTGATGTGGTGGTAGAAATGTAGCTAGTGGTTTAAAAAACAAAACAAGTCTTTAAGAGTGTGAGTTTTGTACAGTATGAACATGACCTGCAAGGTTCCCAAATAGTTCAGATTTTAGACAACAGAAAGAACTGTGTATTTATAAAAGGAAGTTCATTAAAATGAATGAGTTTCTAGTACTAAGTGAACAATTCTATATATTTAATCTGACTTGCAATATACGTATAGGCAATAGAACTCCAGTAGAATATCAGAAAGATGGCATAACCTATCTGGCACATAAGAAGAGTACTAAAACACGTTGTCTAAATTTCCCTTTTGGGTAGGAGATTTTAACTTACACAAGATCGAGTGATTAGACATTTTGCTTATCACAGAAGGAATGTAGGAAGAGAGGGTTTCAGCACTACAGGAAAGAGATGAAAAGATGAGAGGATGTTTAGAGTTCCCATCTTAATTTTTACTTTTATCTGTTGAGGGGTCAAAAAATCAGGTTTCTAGGGTCATTTTTGTGTATTCTCTTTTCCGTCCTAAAACAAAGTTCTTACTGCAGAACAAATGTAGGGTTTTAAAAAATTTTTATCTTTAAAATATGATTGTCTGTCTGGTTGGTTGAGAAGCACTTGCTTGGTGAACTGATCTGGACATGGGAGGCAACACTGGAAAGCTCATGATCTGTAGCTGTCAAGTGTGGCTTTGGGGTTTTAATTCAGCCAACTGATGTCCGTTAGGACTGGCAGATCATGGAAACTTCTTATCAGGAGGGTGGTTTTTTTCACATAAATCTCCTGAACATGTGAGTTCCAGGCAAAGCTACAACTGTAGTTTCCTCTTGATTATGTTATTCCATCAAAGAAGTAATTTGATTTTTCTCACAATTAGTATGAGCTGAAACTAACACTCTTAAATCAATGCTGAGTACTTGGAAAGGCACAAAGGCACTCAAACACCATAACAGCCTGGAAACTGCAATGTAGAAACATGACTTGACATACAGAAACACCACGATTAGGCCAGGATTTGATTTATGTGCTGTCACATGACAGGCCTTTTGCTAGTAAAATGTATTCGTAATAAAGTATTGGGTTCATTGAGTTGCATTCTTCACAGTGGCCTTATCAAAGCTGTTTTAGGTGTACAAATGGCCTCTTGTCACTTCTTTTACAGGCTCATGATGAGATCTGCCCTAAATTTCCACTGAGTTGTGAGGGCTGTGGGAAAAAGAAGATTCCAAGAGAGAAGGTATTTGAACATTCTTGTTTCATAGCACACGCTGCATGTGGTTTGAGTTCTGACAGAATGTGACTTGAATTCTGTGAGCATAGAAGAGGGACCCTTGAGCTAGCTCATGAGAGTGTTCAGTCTGTATTGAGGAGTGAAGGAAAACAATTGAACACATTTAATTTTGAGAGGCAGCTGCCATTCACACCCAGTTACAATGTTCCATAAGGCTCTTAGCACTGGTGTTATCTCAATTTGTGATGCACTATAATTACTTGATGTTTTTTCATGAGTAGTGAGTAACTCCACCTAAATCAGACTCTGATTAATGCTGTATTTGGGTGCTAACCACAATGACCAGAGAGACTCTTTCATCCTTGCATAGTGGGTAACTTATCCTAGGTAAACATCTTTTATTGGACCAACTTCTGTTGGAGAGAGAGACAAGCTTTCAAGCTTACACAGAGTTCAGAACTTGTCTCTCTCACCAAGAGAAGTTGGCCTGATAAAAGATATTAGCTCACCCATCTTGTCTCTCTAATATCCTAGGACCAACATGGCCACAACAACACGTATCCTAGACGATAGAGTTACGTTAACTGCTGTAGTTAGTAGGGAAGGAACACCGCTATTCCACTAAATGAAAGACCTACAACCCTTCAGACCTAGCATTGGACTCCACAGCGATTGCCCAAGGAGTGACTCTTGGGACAAGTGATGAGGCACTGAAGTTCTAAAACCTTGATTGTGAGTCACCTTGGAAAAGTGAACCCCTCGGTCACTCTCCCATCTAATAACTGAAAGCTGCCTTGAGGCAGCTGAAATGGATGGGCTTCCCACTGGGAACAGGAGAGAGTCTGAAAAGTTGGGTAAAGAAGGTTTCAAAGTGGACAGTAGTAGAGGCCTCAACACCTATAGCAGGGGAGGGCAAACTTTTTGGCCCAAGGGCCACATTGGGGTTGCAAAATGGTATGGAGGGCCGGGTAGGGAAGGCTGTACCTCCGCAAACACCCTGGCCCTTGTCCCCTATCTACTGCCTCCCAGTTCCTGCCCCCTGACTGCCCCCCTCAGAACCCTGACCCATCCAACCCCCCCCACTCCTTGTCCCCTGACCAGCCCCCTCCCCCCCCCGGAACCCCCTGCCCCTAACCGCCCCACCCCCTATTCAACCCCCCCTGTCCCCTGACTGCCCTAACCCCTATCCACACCCCTGACCCATCCAACCCCCCCTTGTCCCCTGACCGCCCCCTCCCAGGACCCCCATCCCTAACTGCCCCCCCAAGACTCCACCCCCTATCCAACCCCCCCGCTCCCTGTCCCGCCCCCCTCTGGGACCCCCTGACCTTCCGGGACCTCACCCCCTATCCAACCCCTCCCCCCTTCTCCTGACTGCCATCCCCCGAACCTCCGTCCCATCCAACTGCCCCCTGACTACCCCCCGAGACCTCCTGCCCCTTATCCAACTCCGTCTTCCCCTGCCCCCTTACCGTGCCTCTCAGAGCGGCAGGACAGGCTTATTGGAAAGCCTGGGAGGTGGGCGGGTGCAAGCCACGCTGTCCTTGTGGCTGCGAGGGAGGGGGGACTGCGGGGGAGTGGCCGGGGTCTAGCCACCCCGGCTGGGAGCTCAGGGGCCAGGCAGGACAGTCCCACAGGCCAGATGTGGCCTGTGGGCTGTAGTTTGCCCACCTCTGTCCTATAGCCCTGGCATTGTGATCATTGGACGCCAATCTGCCTGAGTCTGAAATCTGAAGCCATTACAGCTGACCCAGACTTGTACGAATACGGAGTGGGACTTTCAGTTGTTTAAAGTTTTAACTTCATCTCTCTTTCCTTTCTCTCCAAATTTTTTGTTGCTCCACAGTAGACATTGTCCCAGCGTAACCACGCTGCTGCGTGTAACTCAGAGAATAACTTGAATCACGAAGGGTTTATCTACCTGGTACGTTAGTCTGCACTAGAGGGGTGTAAATTCTAGTGCGCACTAGCATGTTGCACACTAACTGGTCCACGTTGTCCCTGCTGTTGCACACTAAAAGTTCCCCCCGAGGTCATAGTGTAATACCTAGGGAACTTTTAGTGTGCACCAGTAGGGTCCATACAGCCAGTTAGTGCACAATGCACCAGTGTGGACAAGCCCCCTAAGTAAGTGAGTCACCTGGGTGTGGGAGTATTTGTCAAATTCATCAAACGCCTTTTCATTTCCACATAGTGAAGCATGTGGCTGTGAATTGTCATCCGGTAAAGGTCCAGCATATCTAACTGGTAGAAGGAAGGTTTAAAAACAGGATGATGTGTGTCAGTGCTGTTCGGGCTCCCATGTGCGCTATGATTAGCACTAACAACTCCATGCTCCAGTGTAGCTGTTCGTGCTTCTCTCCAAAGGGTGTGCATGGTCCTGCAGGGCAGCTACCAAAAAGCCATTGCCGTGCTGAGAAGCAGCAGATTTTGCTGTGTTTGAGGTACAGTGTTTCCTGTCTCCACTGGTTCTGTGGATGAGGGGAAAGCAGTGGACGTGTTGTTCCTTGACTTTAGCAAAGCTTTCGACACGGTCTCCCACAGTATTCTTGCCAGCAAGTTAAGGAAGTATGGGCTGGATGAATGGACGATAAGGTGGATAGAAAGCTGGCTAGACTGTCGGGCTCAACGGGTAGTGATCAATGGCTCCATGTCTAGTTGGCAGCCGGTATCAAGTGGAGTGACCCAAGGGTCGGTCCTGGGGCCGGTTTTGTTCAATATCTTCATAAATGATCTGGAGGATGGTGTGGATTGCACTCTCAGCAAGTTTGCGGATGATACTAAACTGGGAGGAGAGGTAGATACGCTGGAGAGTAGGGATAGCATACAGAGGGACCTAGACAAATTGGAGGATTGGGCCAAAAGAAATCTGAGGAGGTTCAACAAGGACAAGTGCAGAGTCCTGCACTTAGGACAGAAGAATCCAATGCACCGCTACAGACTAGGGACCAAATGGCTCAGCAGCACTTCTGCAGAAAAGGACCTAGGGGTTACAGTGGACAAGAAGTTGGATATGAGTCAACAGTGTGCCCTTGTTGCCAAGAAGGCCAATGGCATTTTGGGATGTGTGAGTAGGGGCATTGCCAGCAGATCGAGGGACGTGATTGTTCCCCTCTATTCAACACTGGTGAGGCCTCATCTGGAGTACTGTGTCCAGTTTTGGGCCCCACACTACAAGAAGGATGTGGAAAAATTGGGACGAGTCCAGCGGAGGGCAACAAAAATAATTAGGGGACTGGAACACATGACTTCTGAGGAGAGGCTGAGGGAACTGGGGATGTTTAGTCTACGGAAAAGAAGAATGGGGGGGGGGGGGGATTTGATAGCTGCTTTCAACTACCTGAAAGGGAGTTCTAAAGAGGATGGCTCTAGACTGTTCTCAGTGGTAGCAGATGACAGAACAAGGAGTAATGGTCTCAAGTTGCAGTGGGGGAGGTTTAGGTTGGATATTAGGAAAAACTTTTTCACTAGGAGGGTGGTGAAACACTGGAATGCGTTACCTAGGGAGGTGGTGGAATCTCCTTCCTTAGAAGTTTTTAAGGTCAGGCTTGACAAAGCCCTGGCTGGGATGATTTAATTGGGGGTTGGTCCTGCTTTGAGGAGGGGGTTGGACTAGATGACCTCCTGAGGTTCCTTCCAAGCCTGATATTCTATGATTCTATGAAAGGATTAGTGGACCCTGAAAGAGGGCACCTGCTTGTGGCAAAGTGTTTGCAGTAGGGATTCAAACAAGAAATAACATGAGACCTAGTTCTTAGGTCTTCTATGCTTAGCTGGAAATAAGAGCCATCATTGTATAAAGTCATGGATTTGATACAGTGCATCATCTCCAACAGCCCGCAGGCACAGTTACACCAAAGGAGTGAACTGGAAAATATGCGGGGGAGAGGGGAAGCTTTGGGACTCCCGTGGCTTCATGCAGTGCTTGCAAGAAGCAGCAGGACTGCTAAGGGTGGAATGTCACTCTTACTCTTGAAACCTTCTTGCATTTGTTGGCTTGTCTTTTTTATTTGCTCAATTACGTGATTGTGAAACCTGCACAAAGTTGGATGAATGTCCATCTGTCCAAAATGGCTGTTCCACCCCTGACAAAGTTTATGGGCTTGCCATATGGCATCACTTTGAAAGAGTGTGTCATTGGTCACACTAATCCCCATTGATCTGGCACATTTTGTATGTGCTCCTGGGAAGCCTTTTTTTTTTTTTTTTTTAAAGGAGCTTCATTTTCAGTTGCAAAGGAATGTTTGAGTTATGATGAGAGCTGCAATGAGGCCCCCACCTTTAGTAGGTGGCATCTTGTTTTAACTGGCCACTTCAAAGTAATCCCAGAGCTTCCTGTACAGCTTTGTTTGGCCAGATTCTAGGCTGCCATGTTTGTCTGTTCCCTTGGACAGTCACTGAAGACAGATCTCATTATGCAGGCGATGGTCAATTGTATCTTCACTAAGGAGCAAATGCAGAAGTGGCAAGTGGGATTATCCCTGCTCCCCCTGGGCCCTGCCAATCCCTGCATTGTGTCCTGTGCTGTTGGGGCACCTAAAGAGGAAGTGCCCGATCAATACCATTGGGTGAATCAACTCTCTGGCCCTTAAGCACTGTTGGATCAGCTTCATGGAACACAACTGTGTCATGATCAGTAAAGAAGGGTCAGTTATCCTCTAGTTCATCTTCACCTTTCTGTCTTGTCTTGGGTGTAGGGCGTGGAGTTTCTTGGGGTGTGTAAAATGGAAGAATTAGGCTTATATTTGTCATGTTGTTTTTCCCTTTTCTGTAGTTTCAGGACCATGTGAAGACTTGTGGCAAATGTAAAGTGCCTTGCAGATTTCACGTTGTCGGCTGCACTGAGATGGTAAGGCCAGTTTCTTAATATTTGTCTAGGGCCTTGTCTTCACTGCAGTGTTAGCTTTTGGTATAACTTGAGTGTTGCCCCAGCTCATCTTGCATCCACACACACAGAGCTCTAGATGGAGTGAAGTGAAATGTAGCTGGCCTATGGTGGGGGTGGGGGGTTGAAATTTGAGTGCTGCTGATGCTCTAGCTAAGCAGTGGGAACGCAACTTATGTCTAAGATTTTCTGTCCAGTATCCAGAGCTGGATGTATCTAGAGAATTAATTGATTTGAAGTGATTGTTTCCTCAGTGCAGAAAAATTCCTCATAGCAGAATGCTAATATTCAGAGAAAGCAGGCGCTCCTGTTCCCTGGGAGCGTGGTTCAGGGATCTTCTTATAGACTGTTTTGTGGGGAAGTGTGTCCAGGCTTCTGAGCTTGGCCAATGAAGGCTAATAGTCACTCTTGTTTCTGGAGCCGGGTGTTGTGGGGAATGGAAGAGAAGCCGTTCAGTAAGCTCTCCCGGGCGGTGAATAGCAAACTCCCTGTGCTTAAAGTCAGACTGCCGCTCCTGGATACCAAACCACGGTGATAATCTACCTTTAAAGACTGTGAGGCTCTGCCCAATGAGGCTTATCTCCCTGGGAATAGGACACATTTTTCATTCTGGGCCCTAACCTGCAAGCAGTTTGCACACGACCCTCCTGTTGACCCTACACAATTGCAAATAATTTCAGCCTGTCTGTAACTCACTAGATCCAAGACCAGGCAGCCCAGCAGCCTTTAGGAGCTGAAAGTACAAATCAGCCTGAGTGCAATAAAGAAACCTTCCTGGATCAGAACCAGGATTGGTTTATTAGATCCTTTTGGTGTTGGAGCCAGAACCCAGAGGAATGCTTTTGGCATCTGCCTGCAGCAATTTAGCTGAGTGGTACTTTCAGCTATGCAGTAGCATGCCATAGCACACTGCTGCAGGCAAGTGCCAAAGGAGGTTGGTAATGCCTGAGGAGTAAGCCATGCTCGGGTGCGTGTGTGTGGGAGGGATGGGGCAGTCTTTCGTAGTGTGGACTCTTCAGACAGTGAGAATTTGGAGAGTAGTAAACACCTCCATTCAGAACATGCCAAAGAGTAGGTCTTAGACGGTTTTCATGTAATTCCTGAGTAGCTGGGAGGATGGTGTTATTACAGATGTGATTTTATAAATAAATGACTCCTGATTCTGTGTGATGGCTGAGCTTATGGGTAAAGCACAGGACAGGGTATCAGCCGACATGGGTTCTCACTTTGGCAAATCACTTTCTCTCTTTGCAGTTTGGGGATAATAATAGTAATACATCCCGTCCCAGAGGTTTCGAGAGGGTTCATTCACTACTGTTTGTAAAGTGCTTCTGAGGGATCCTTGGACTGAAGGTGCTATAGAAGGGGGGCAAAGCTTTATCATATCTACAGTGGGGCGAATGTTCAACATCTGTCATTGTGTAAGATTAGAATTTTCCTTTAAAAAAAAAAAACCTGCTTGCTGTTGAACAACAAGTTTGTAACTGTGTCTTTCGTTGCATTACCCTTTGCTTATGTTAGTTACAGTTGTAAATCGGAGGGGATGAATCGGTCCTGTGGATCTCGTGCCATAGTGGGAAGCTAACTTGCTGCAAATGGGAATGAGTATTTCTTTTTCTGCAGGTGGAAAATGAAATGCTGCTGGAGCACGAAAGCAAATGTGTGGGGGAGCATCTGTATATGTTGCTGGGCTTTGTGCTCCGCCTCAAGGCTGAGTCTGGAGACTTAAAGCACCACCCAACCCGTGGGTCAATGCAGGACAACTCCATGCTCTTAACAACCAATTCGCTGTGCTCTGAATCAGAGCTCTCTGAGTCCTTGGAGCTGCAGGGGAGGTGCGAGGCCCTAGAGAGGAAGACGATCACATTTGAAAATATTGTGTGTGTGCTGAATCGGGAAGTGGAAAGGGTGTCTCTGACAGTGGAGGCGTATAGTCGGCAACATCGGCTGGATCAGGAGAAAATTGAAATGCTCAGTAACAAGGTCTGTAACCTCTGGCTTTGGGCTTCTGATTCTTTGTGTTCTATGAACATCTTTCAAATCAATTGTCCCAGTAATTAAAGTTTTTAGCTTTAGTGCAAGTGTAATGTGTGCAGGGGTCTGTGATATGACCTCACAGCTATCAGGAGCCAAGCTATGAGTATATTTGAGATGTTCTGAGAAAAAGCTCTCTGGACACGTACTCCTGTGAGGTATACAGAGGAGGCAGCATTTCAGCTTTCTGGATGTTGAAAGATCCCTCCTGTATTTGTAATGACCCCTGAGCCTGGTCAGCTCCTCACCCTTATAGTGGGAGAACCTCAGTTTCTGCAGTCTTACCTGCATCCTCAGCTTGTCTACTCTAGAAAAGTTTTCTGCTTGAAACGTTCCAGCGTAGTTAAAGCAGCAAACCTCCCCCTGCCCCACACTAGTGTGGAAGCAGTTATACTGTCAAAGCTTATTCTGCTTTGGGAACCAAAATAAGCTAATAAGGCATCTTTATACTGGTGTACATGTGTCCACACTAGAAGTTATACTGGTATAACTATATTGGTAAAAATTCACATCTCCAACTGACATAGTTACACAAGTATAACTTTTTGAGTGTAGACTAAGTCTTAGACTTTTTCAGGGTGTCCATCACCCTAGTATCTAGATCAGTGGTTCCCAAACTGGGGTTCGCAGAACATTACGGGTGGTTCACCAGAAAAATTTCACTCATGGCGGCCAGAGGACCCCGGGCATTGGAGGCAGCAGGTGGGACCCAGTTGCAGGGCAGACAGCCTGAGCCCCAGGGAGAGCGGCGCAAGGCAGTTGGGGCTGGCAGCCTGAGCCCTGCCCCCGTGAGCGGGGGAGCCGGCAGCCCAAACCCCAGCGCTCTGCGCGGGGCTGCCAGCCTAAGCCCCAGGGAGAGTGGGGCCAGGCAGTTTGGGCTGGCAGCCTGAGCCCTGCCCCTGTCAGCCGGGGAGCCGGCCGCCCGAACCCCAGCACTGCGCTTGGGGCTGCAGCCCGAGCCCTAGGAAGAGCGGGGCCAGGCAGTTGGGGCTGACAGCCTGAGCCCTGGTGGTCAGCAGGACCTGCTACCTGAGCTCAGTGGAGCTCAGTTGACCAGGGCGGTCAACGGGGTCCAGCAGCAGGAGCCCCACGGAGTGCGGAGGAAATTTAAATTTAAATCCCTGGAAATATTCATTTTTAGGAGGGGGTTCACGAGATTTCACAATTTAGTGAAAGGGGTTCGCGGGCTGTTAAAGTGTAGGAACCACTGATCTAGATGCCATTTCAAAACTGCATACACATTAGAGCAGGAAAAGACCTGTTACGTAGGTCATCCTCCTACCAGTACAAAACTGATCCCTTACAGTATGCTCTGCAATCTTTGTCTGGCTCTAGGCCGTCTCATCCTTCATTGACCGGATTCTGCCATCACAGCTAGAAAGTGCCCTGCTCTGGCAGTGAAGAGAGGTGTTGGTTAACTGTTTGCTCAAGAGCAGCAGGGCAATCTCAAATTATTTTTAGTGAGTTCACCAATAGTGGTGGATTTCTTCCCTCTCCTGGCCACCATCACATCTGGAGAACATTCCCCCCCAAAGATCAGGCCTGAATGAGGTTCACAGGATCCCTTGACTTTCCTGGGTCCCTTACCAACTTATATTTCTAAACAAGGTGCACTGTGTATTCCACTGATCAGGTCCGGCAGCTGGAAAGGAGCACTGGACTGAAAGATCTGGCCATGGCTGACATGGAGCAAAAGATCCGTGACATGGAAGCTTCCACCTATGATGGCGTTTTCATCTGGAAGATTTCAGACTTTGCCAGAAAACGTCAGGAGGCGATAGCTGGCCGCTGTCCTGCCATCTTCTCTCCAGGTTGTTACCTAGACATTAGCAAAATACTGTGAGGCTTTCCATGCTCCAGCTGTGCCCAGTCATTTGAGTAGTGTTGAAAGGGGCATGTGGCATGCAGAGATTGTTCCTCCCAAGTTCTTTCCCTCACCCCCCAAGAATGCATTAGAGACTGATTTGTTACAGTGAGATAAGTGAAATTGCATTGCTATAAGATATCCCTTTTTCCTTGCACACAGAAGACTTTTCTTTCCCATCAGGAAATGTAGCCCTCTTAGGCCTGGAAATAGTCCGGCAATAATAGCCCTTTTTACACAGCACAACCAAAATTAGGGCCATCAGGGAGCTGGTAAGCAAGGGAAGGAATCGAGGTACCTAGAGCATAACATGACAATATACAGTGTGTCCAAAGACTAAACTGTGTTACTGCACAGGGATCGAGAAATATGCATATCTCCAGCGAGGCTTGCGCAGCTGCCTGCTCTTCAGATAGTCAGCATGCTCACCCCAGCCATGCAGCATTCCAGGTCTTCTAAAGAGAGTCTGCAGATCACTACCCGTGTTGGTCTTGCCTGAGCTGTGAACTTGCTAAAGCAGCAGCATCCCAGCACTCCCGACCCCATCTCTTTGGAGGGGCTCAGTACTAAATGAGCCCCGGCGTTCCTAGTGCCCTAGCGAGGGTTATGGAATCTGTGTCTGTGCCGACAGGAACAGCTCTATTTCTAAAGCAGCAGGACGATTCCTTTTTAAAGCAGCCAGTCCTTGGAATTGCACATAAGCCAGAGACAGACTAGTTTAAACAGACAATCTAAAGAACTGTTTTACATCACCAGTTGTGGTTATTTTTATATTGTATGGGGACTTTTTTATTCTCTATCAAAAACATTTTTGCCCCTTGGAAAATCCCTTTTCTCCAGTTTTTCAGTGGAACTGAAGCTTTCCCATAACTGTGTTTGATCTAGTAAGGCTTCCTCTTAAAAACAGTGATCAGCCTTGAAACCCCCTAGACTCCACGTTCTAGCAGGGTCAACTCTGCCCTTTGTATTTCCGAAGCAGACACACTGAGTTCCATGCCATTTGGTGTGCGCCTTTGAGATGAGACCTTAACATCTTACATTCTGTCTGCTCTCTGGGCACTAAACTCATACAGCCCTGGAGGGGTCTGACCCAGTTTCCTTGGCCTAAATGTCTCCTCTCTCACCCCCACTTCCCTTCTTGTGTAACATGCTATATGCTGGCTGATGCCTGTACTCTTCCCCAGAAGTAGCTGCATTTTAGTAGGAAACACTTTGGAGGGAGATGCTGTATAAGATATTTCAGAGTAACAGCTGTGTTAGTCTGTATTCGCAAAAAGAAAAGGAGTACTTGTGGCATCTTAGAGACTTCACTTCATCGGATGCATACTGTGGAAAACACAGAAGATGTTCTTATACATACAACCCATGAAAAAATGGGTGTTTACCACTACAAAAGGTTTTCTCTCCCCCCACACTTTAGATAAGCTGTTACCAGCAAGAGAGTGCGGTGGGGGGAGAGAAAACCTTTTGTAGTGGTAAACACCCATTTTTTCATGGTTTGTATGTATAAGAACATCTTCTGTGTTTTCCACAGTATGCACCCGATGAAGTGAGCTGTAGCTCACAAAAGCTTATGCTCAAATAAATTGGTTAGTCTCTAAGGTGCCACAAGTACTCCTTTTCTTTTTATATAAGATATTAATTCGTACATCCTGTGTCACATCTTTATTAATGAGCCAGGATCACTGATGATCTCACAGCTGTGGGAACAGTGTTTTTTTTAAAATTGCTGCAACAAAGGGAGCATAGACATTTGTGGATCCTGTTACAAACAGGGTTTGGGTTTCTTTTTGTTCAAGCCCCAAGGCCCACAGAAAAGCAATGTGTTGTGCTTGGTTTGAAAGGGACTGGAAATGAAAGAGAGAGAGAGGTTTTTTCATGGAAAAACACTTGAGAAGAGAATGTTTATGGGGAAGGAAAAACTTACCTGCCAGGCCCTGAGTTCAAAGGTTTGTGTTTCCTGCATGTTACTTAGACCCACCACCAGGCAGGAAGCTGCAGTCCTGATGTTGCTTTAGCAATGCAGAAATGAGGCAGAGAAACAGAGGTTAGGATTGGTTAAAAATTGCCTTGTAGGTGCGTAGTTTTCCTTACTGAGCTAAATGGACACTTGGTGCAGATTTCTAGCATACATATCTCCGGTACTTTGCTGGTTGGTCTGTCTTCACCTGAGCTTGCCTCGTACTTTGCTCAGCTGTCCTTCCCCTTCTTCCCTCAGTTTGTTTTTGAATTATGAACATCTCAGTAATGCGTGGAGGCCCCAGCTGAGCTCAGGCCCCATTGTGCCGAGTACTGCACAATAGCTCCATAGTGGAAGTGACCGGCTCTGTCCCCAGGAGCTTACAGTCTGCACCGACAGACGGAGCAGTGGGGAACAGAGATGAAGTGACTTGTCAGTGCCAGAGCCAACAGTAGCAGCCAGCTCTCCTAAGTCCCAGCTCGGTGTCTGACCCACTGGACCACACTGCCCCTGTGCATCCCGTCATAACAGTGCACCCAGTCCCTTAGAGATGGGCCTGATCGTATTACCCTCCATGTGCACACAAGCTACCCATTCCCCTCACATTCTGCCAGCGTTAGCACGCTGGTGTATCCACACTGGTGCATCGTTATGAACGGGCTGTTCCCTGCATGACTCCTTCAAAGGCACACTGTGCAATATAGCCGCAGCTACGCGCAGTGTGCTGTCCCCTTCCTTGTGGAAAAGGAGATGCATAGCTTAAAGAAAGAGGGAACAAAAGGCGGTGGCTGAATGTAAAACTACACCTTTGCACTGTTTTAAAGTAACTTGAGTGTTCCTGGCACGGTGGGGCTCAGTATCTGAGCCCCAGACTCCAGGTCAATGGTAGTTAGTTCACAAGTAGAAAGATGCCTGAGCGAGTGTTCTGTCTGCCAGCCTGAGATCTCAAACACAGTTTGGGTTCTTTCCTGCTTGTACACTCATTGCTAGTAATGAAGGGGAGTAGGCCAGACTAGGCCCTCAGTGACACTTGTTCAGCCTTGTTCCCTTTAATGGGGTTGCACAGGTGTGACTGGCCCTGTCACTGGAACATAGGCAGCAGTGGGATTGTTTCCTAAGCAGGTATAGGCTCCAGCTCCATCTGTCAGAGTGGAGTTGTCTCTGCAGGGCAGCAGAAGAGTGGAGGGAAATCCTTTAAAGGTCAGCAAACTCCTTGTTCTTGCCTTGTAACAGTGGACGCATGTTAGTTGGGCCTAGTGCCTCATGTACTGGGGCCCCAGAGTCGTGTGTGCTTTTAAATACATGTGCCATCATTTATTAACCCCCTTTATCTGCACCCAGTGGAGCTGCTCCTGTGGGACCCCAGCTCAGGGAGCCTGCTCCTACTTACGCTTCAAAAGCCAAAGTCAATAGACAGTTGAAACTGTTTGGGAACCATCTGGGCTCCCCTGCTGCCCTAACCCTTGTTCTGCACCCCTGTTTATTCTCAATGTTTTGCATCACTTAGCTTTCTACACAAGCAAATATGGCTATAGGATGTGCCTGCGTGTGTACCTAAACGGGGACGGCACTGGACGTGGGACCCACTTGTCTCTGTTCTTTGTGGTGATGAAAGGACCCAACGATGCACTTCTGCGATGGCCCTTCAATCAGAAGGTAGGTGCTGGGAGTGAGTGCAGAACCAGTCCTGGTGCCTGAAAGGCCTGCCAGGCCTCTTGATGTATTTCCCTTGGCTTTAGCCCCACTCAGCCCCTCAGATGCCTGCTCTCCTAGACACCAGAGAGCTGGCACTCCAGCAAGCAGAGGCAGAGAATGCAATCGTTGACACTAGGCCAGAGGTTCTCAAACTTTATTGCACCACAACCCCCTTCTGACAACAAAAATTACTATATGACCCCAGGAGGGGAGACCCAAGCCCTGCCACCCTGAGGGGTGGGAGGTGGGGCTGTAACCTGAGGCCCACTGTCCAGGGCTGAAGCCCTCGGGCTTCGGCTTTGACCTGAGGTGGTGGGGCTCAGGCTTCAGTTTCCACCCCAGAACCCAGCAAGTCTAAGCCAGCCCTGGCGACCCCATTAAAATGGGGTCCCGACCCACAGTTTGAGGATTACTGCATTTGGGGGAGCTCTTCAATGCAGGCTCCTGTCATGATGAAAGCCCAGAATACTACAAGAGAGGCCCAGAGGAGAGGGGAAGGGGAAGAGGGACAAAGATACAGTCAGGAGTGGGATGTGTTTGGAGAATGAGCAGAACTTTCATAGTAACCATGTTCTGTGTTCTCCGATGTTTAGGGACCCTGAATTGTGCTCCCTTAATCTGAACTGTCATCTTTATTTTCTAAATTAAATTTCTAAACCTTGGCAGTTGTGAAGAAAACTTTAAAAATAAGAACCAGGTATAAACTGATGCGGTGCTTGAAACGACCCATTGGAGCAGTGTGATGTGCCTTGCTTATCTCAAAGGGACATGCATGCGATGGGGCAGGATCAAATTGAATATCAAAATCTGCAGCTGCTGGCTACCCGGGCTGCTGCGCGGACTTCATTTTCGAATTGAATTTAGCAAAGTCCCTAGTTGTCAGTCCCTCTGAACCAAGTGTAGAATTTCCCTTGTGGCACAGCAGAGACTGGGAGAAAGCAGGGAGCCTTCTTGCAGGGTGTAGATCTTGCTGGGGCTTGGAATTGAGCCTGAACGCAGGTATTACCCCAGCTTGCTGCTACATGAATGTGTAAGGTTGTGTGTGTGTCTGCAGCTTTCCAAAGGTTAAAATGAATGGGAGTCACAGACAGGGGGCTGCATGTTTGCTATATTGCTTCATGCTCTTTCTCTTTTGTATTCACCTCTAGGTGACCCTGATGCTGCTGGATCAGAATAACCGGGAGCACATTATCGACGCTTTCCGACCCGATGTGACGTCATCGTCCTTCCAGCGACCCGTCACCGAGATGAACGTTGCCAGTGGCTGCCCACTCTTCTGCCCAGTCTCCAAGATGGAGGCCAAGAACTCTTACGTGCGTGACGACGCCATCTTTATTAAAGCCATCGTAGATCTCACAGGCCTCTAAAGCCTCCTCCCCACCAGGAGCACTGAGCACAGTGCTAGCCGACCAGGGCTTGCCCTGTGCTGTACCCTCAGCATGCCCCAAAGCAGGGGCAGAGTCCAGACCTGGCCCCGTCCCTGAAGGGACCTGCTCCGCTGAGTGGAAATGCAGTGTCTGATGGGAACCCTCCCTTGGTGTCAGAACACCAGCTGCTGTAGTGCAGATCTTCCTTGAGAAGAGGCTTGTGTTGAAGTTAGTTTGAGTTTGATCCATGATCAATGGGGACTGGATGATTCCCTGCAGGAATCAGCTACCAGGGCTCCCTGCACCCAGGTTTCAAGCTAAAACGAAGGCAGCTCTTATGTACTTGTTTAATGCACAACTCCTACAATGGAACAGGCATTCAGCTTGCCCAGAGCATCACTGCACATCTCCCTTTGGCCAGGCCCTTTCATTCTCCTAGGAGAGCTCCGTGTTAGAGGGAGCTGGTTTCTCTCTGGTGTTTTTGCTTAAAGGTTCTGTAATTCTGTGTTGCTGGTTGGTTTGATCTTTGACATGAGGGTGTGAGGGAAGACGTGGCCTAGGAGCAGGCAGAGGAGGTATGTGGGCTTGGCACGGCAGAGATAGCTGTTAGCTCTCCGGGAGAGGGAAGCCGTTTAGCAGAGTCTCACTGGCCTCTCTTTGGCAGACATAGCTGCAGAGGCACTTTGAGTGGGGCCATATGTCAGTAGGGCAAGAGGAAGCTGTTCCCAGTGTCCATGTCAGAGACCCAAACCCCTGCCTGGGTTTTATCTGTAAGTGATCTGATGGGAGGGGAAGTGTAGAGTGAGGGAGGACAGCACCTGCGGAATATTTTCCTCCTTTCTTTCAGTGTAGGCGTCCTATAGAACCTACTGCTCTGGTGCTCCAGGTGCCTTTGGCATAGCTTGTGTTTTTAACGACCAAACAGATGAGTCTTGTAACTCTCTGGAGCGGCTCTTGACCAGTCAGAGAGGTGCCTTGGAATCTAATTTGTTGCCTGTTAATGGTTAATGCCGGGAGCTGGGCTTAGGGCAGGACAGCCTTGGTACCCCGTGTGTGAGCTGGTTAGCACCCCAGGAATGAGGGTTTAGCTGAGGGGGTGAGCTCATTAGCTCCTTTCCCCACCGCTCTCATCCTGGCTCTTAGCGCATCTCTCCATTTGCCTTTGCAGGCAGGCCCCTTCTGGTGTTCCCTCTCCTGGAGTCGTTGGTCCCCCACCGAGTGTCCTCCCCCAGGCGGCAGGAGATCTTGAATGTGAACTCTTGGGCTCTTCACTCTGTCAAGGGGGGTTAGTTGTTTACAAGGCTGGGGGACTAACAGCCACTGCAGCCCTGATTGCTGTGCGTAGCTTTTCAGTAGCACTGACTGGTGGCTTCCTTCGCGGTCACGCTCTCCAGAGCAGCCTGGCCAGCTCAGTGTGCTCTCTCCAGCCAGCCAGTCTGCAACTGCTTGGTTAGAAACTGTCTTAGGGCTTTCCCTGTGTACTCTTCCCTCCCTGAGTTCCTTGCACTGTGGCCCCAGTTGTTTTTCTATTTCGTGGAGAATGGGTCCCCCTCAGTGTGTTGCCATTGTGGCTAATTGGCCCCTCAGAGTTACTCTGTGGTGGTCACCTGTAACTCCAGAGTGGCCATTAGTCACTTTACAGCCTTATTTGTGGTTTTCTGTCTCCTCTCCCCATGGGTCCTGTTTTCTCCCACCAATACAAACCTTCAGGTTCTCTTTGGCCAAAGCACCCAGCTAGCTGCTTTTTGAACCATCCTTCAGGTGTTGTCCCAGCCCTGTCCAACCCTTCCCCTGCTCTTCTGGCCTGGAGGACAGGCAAAGAGGCTGGCCCTGCTGCCCATGTCAGAGGTGCTCCCGGTGGTTGGCTGGAGCCCCCAGAGAGCAACAGCCCAACTTCCAGTTAGCATCAATGATCCGCTGCCTGTGTGCAGGGGAAGGAATTCTCTGTGGAACGATCACCAGTTAGCAAATGCAAGGGAATCCAGGGTTGTGAGATTGTGGCCCTCTCCGTGGAGGAAGGCCATAGCCCCGCTGATGTGTCCTCTAAAGAGAGAAATTGTGTGTTCCCCACTTGGTCTACAGAGCTGAGACACTTCTGCCTTCACGCTGTCCTAGCTCGGACCAGTGACAGGCTGTCTCACTGTAGGCCACCACTCAAGCGTAGGCAGCTGCCTGCTTCGGTCCACTTGGCCCCATACTCCTCCCAGCCCTTCCTGACACCTCAGCTGAGGTCAGAAATCAGTCAGTGGAGATGAGTTTTGATTCCAGGCTAGGGTGACGGGAAGCTTCTGCCAGGACTAAAGGGGTGCATATTGGCTCGTGCCCACAGAGAAGTAAGCCAGCAGGGGTCTCCAGCACTGCACTGCTCCCCAACTGAGAGGCCACTATTATTGAGCCGTTATTTACACATCTCTCATTTCTGGGCCAGGAGCAGTGGCTGGTTCTCTAGGATGGGGGCAGGGAACGGATTATCTGTATGCAGAACTCCCCATCCAAAGAGGTGCCAATTCCATGATCTCCAGCTGCCAATAAACAGATGTAAAACAGCCGCTCCATGGGAGTCAAAGGGAATTAAATCAGCTCAGTTTAAAGACCAACTTCTAGATACTGGAGGGTCACTGGAGCAGGCTGGGGTCTGAGTTCCTGCACCGCCCCAGGCTTCCAGTCCGTACAGTACTCCACAGCAAGCTGTCTGGGTCTCTCTGCTCTCCCAGCCCTGCATTGACTCCAGCCACTGTTCCCTGCCCTGAGGCAGTGCTGCTGCATGCCCAGTGGCAACAGGCCTGGGGGCTGTTCAGTTTCAGAACACTGTGCCCAGATGGGGCCCAACCCCTCAGGAACTAGCAGTTTCTCCAGCCTGTTCCCCTTTATGCCAGGAGTCTGTTTTCTGTTACGTGCACTCTCCAAATCCCCCTTGCAGTGACTCTCCTGAGCCTTTGGGCACTTGCTAAGAGTGCTTTCCCTACCTGAGGAGGCTGGAGACCACACATTCCTGTAGACTGAGCAGCTGATTGGCTGTTTGCAGGGGCCAGCCTGACACTCTGTACTACTGTCCTCCAGCCCTGGGAGGGTCCACTGACAAGGCCATGGCAGAGTTAAACTGCTGCAGCAGAAGGCAGTGGGAGGTGAGCTCTCCCCTGCTTTGGGAAGTATTAGCTTTGTCTTCAGTGGCCGGGGCCTGCTTTTTGAGAAACATCAGTGTCACTGCTGGGCTTGTCCCTCCACAGCAAGCTCTGGGGATTTAGAGTACAGCTGCCTTTGGGGGGTTGAGCGGTCAGGCAGTAAGGGGACAAGTGGAGATTTCTGGCCTAAAGCCCTAGCAGGGACCCTGAGGTTTGAAAGGCGTCTCTGGCACATACGGTATATTGGCATCTGCTGTGGGTTCTGTCCAAGATTCAGTCTGGTGGCTGGGGTGGAACCCAAAGCCAGCTCTATATAGTGCTTGTGGCAGGAGAGACCAAGGTGCTGTGCTGGAGCTGTCTGGCTCTCCCTCCCTGTGGAGAGGTGTTGGGATGAGTTTTTCGCCAAGGTTCAAAGCCTCCCTAGGATGGCTGGGACTGGCGCTGCAGAAACAGCCCTGTTCCACATCGTGCTGGGGACTTCACAGACACGTGCTGGGCCCCTGCCCCAGGAGCTGCTATCCTAAACAGTGAGGGGAGAGGACTCCAAAGAGAGCAGCATCCAGACTCCCCTGCTGTTCTGTGCTGTGGCAGTAGTGGCCTGCTGTGCAGCAAATGGCTGCTGCTGTGCTTGTTAGACCACATTTTGTGCAAAGTGTGGTGGCTCCAGCAAGCGATTGCGCCCTGCTGCACAGGCCTGGATGCTGTTAGTGGCCCCGTTGATCCCTGTGTGACACACGAGGTGTTGGGGGATGCTTGTGCTGTCACTGCTGCACCTTCCCTCCTAGTATAAATTCACCCCAAAGCCTGCTCTGGCTTCCTGCTAGAGCCCCAGTGCTCCCATGCTGGAGAAGACCCCCTGGTTCCATCCAGGCTGTAATATTGACCAGAGGAGCCCAGCTCTGGCACAGAAGGAACCACCTGTTATATCCATCTCCTGGAAGAGGGTCCTATTGCATGAGCAAGCCTGTTCCAGCTGAGGGCACAGTTGGGCTGCTGCCCGTTTAAGCACAGCAGAGTGGAGGGGGAGAGAAGGGGTCCTAGTTTCTGAGGAAGTCACTTGAAAGATTTCCTGCTTTTCATGTTGTTCTCTAGAGGGCTGAGAGTCCCACCCCATTGCTTACCAGCTGTGCTAAGGTTGATGGCTTTTCCATGCAGGACCGCCTACCCTCCCCCCCCCAATTATTTCAGCTTACTGCCTCCCTTCAATTACTGTCGGTGGAATTGATTGGCTTCCCCCTGCTGGTGGCTATGATGCATTCAGCTGCAGCAAGGTCTGTGTCCACAAAATGCCAGAGTGCTTGAGAGGCTAAATGCCACCTGTGCCATGCAGCACCCACTTTGTGAAAAGGTGGGGGCTGGAAAGCCAATGGAGGCATGGCTGTTCCTTCCCCAGTGCTGCTGTTCAGAGGATGTAAAGTACGCATGGACGAGGCAGGCGGAAGGTAGCTGAGACTTGTACTGAAGCTCCTGCCGTGGTGCTGTTTTGTGCATGGATGCACTGAGAATTACCAGCTTGAAATGTGCTGTATGTGTATTTCACTGAGCCAGCTGTGGATACCTGCTTCTTAGCTGGGAAACAGACCAGTGATGGTCTGTGATCCTAGCCTCATACAACCTCCCCTCTGAGTCCAGTCAGTAATGGGATAGCTATATCACAGCTCCAGCTGTCCGTTTCACACAACTGCCTTGAAAGACACTAGCAAATCTGCCTGGCCAGCACCATATCGTCATAGAATATCAGGGTTGGAAGGGACCTCGGGAGGTCATCTAGTCCAACCCCCTGCTCAAAGCAGGACCAATCCCCAACTAAATCATCCCAGCCAGGGATTTGTCAAGCCTCACCTTAAAAACTTCTAAGGAAGCAGATTCCACCACCTCCCTAGGTAATGCATTCCAGTGTTTCACCACCCTCCTAGTGAAAAAGTTTTTCCTAATATCCAACCTAAACCTCCCCCACTGCAACTTGAGACCATTACTCCTTGTCCTGTCCTCTTCCACCACTGAGAATAGTCTAGAACCATCCTCTCTGGAACTACCTCTCAGGTAGTTGAAAGCAGCTATCAAATCCCTCCTCATTCTTCTCTTCCGCAGACTAAACAATCCCAGTTCCCTCAGCCTCTCCTCATAAGTCATGTGTTCCAGACCCCTAATCATTTTTGTTGCCCTTCGCTGGACTCTCTCCAATTTATCCACATCCTTCTTGTAGTGTGGGGCCCAAAACTGGACACAGTACTCCAGATGAGGCCTCACCAATGTGGAATAGAGGGGGACGATCACGTCCCTCAATCTGCTCACTATGCCCCTACTTATACATCCCAAAATGCCATTGGCCTTCTTGGCAACAAGGGCACACTGCTGACTCATATCCAGCTCCTCGTCCACTGTCACCCCTAGGTCCTTTTCTGCAGAACTGCTGCCGAGCCATTCGGTCCCTACTCTGTAGTGGTGCATGGGATTCTTCCATCCTAAGTGCAGGACTCTGCACTTGTCCTTGTTGAACCTCCTCAGATTTTTTTTGCCCCAATCCTCTAATTTGTCTAGGGCCCTCTGTATCCTATCCCTACCCTCCAGCATATCTACCTCTCCTGTTTCGTGTCATCTGCAAACTTGCTGAGGGTGCAATCCACACCATCCTCCAGATCATTAATGAGGATATTGAACAAAACCGGCCCTAGGACTGACCCTTGGGTCGCTCCACTTGATACCGGCTGCCAACTAGACATGGAGCCATTGATCACTACCTGTTGAGCCCAACAATCTAGCCAACTTTCTATCCACCGTGTAGTCTGTTCATCCAGCCCATGCTTCTTGAACTTGCTGGCAAGAATACTGTGGGAGACCACGTCAAAAGCTTTGCTAAAGTCAAGGAACAACACATCCACCGCTTTCCCCTCATCTGCAGAGCCAGTTATCTCATCATAGAAGGCAATTAGATTAGTCGGGCATGACTTTCCCTTGGTGAATCCATGCTGACTGTTCCTGATCACTTTCCTCTCCTCTAAGTGCTTCAGAATTGATTCCTTGAGGACCCGCTCCATGATTTTTCCAGGGACTGAGGTGAGGCTGACTGGCCTGTAATTCCCAGGATCCTCCTCCTTCCCTTTTTTAAAGATGGGCACTACAATAGCCTTTTTCCAGTCGTCCGGGACTTCCCCCGATTGCCATGAGTTTTCAAAGATAATGGCCAATGACTCTGCAATCACATCCGCCAACTCCTTTAGCACTCTCCGATGCAGCGCATCTGGGCCCATGGACTTGTGCTCGTCCAGCTTTTCTAAATAGTCCCGAACCACTTCTTTCTCCACAGAGGGCTGGTCACCTTCTCCCCATGCTGTTCTGCCCAGTGCAGGAGTCTGGGAACTGACCTTGTTTGTGAAGACAGAGGCAAAAAAAGCACCAAGTACATTAGCTTTTTCCACATCCTCTGTCACTAGGTTGCCTCCCTCATTCAGTAAGGGGCCCACACTTTCCTTGACTTTCTTCTTGTTAACATACCTGAAGAAACCCTTCTTGTTACTCTTAACATCTCTTGCTAGCTGCAACTCCAGGTGTGATTTGGCCTTCCTGATTTCACTCCTGCATCCCCGAGCATTATTTTTATACTCTTCCCTGGTCATTTGTCCAATCTTCCACTTCTTGTAAGCTTCTTTTTTTTGTGTGTTTAAGATCAGCAAGGATTTCACTGTTAAGCCTAGCTGGTCGCCTGCCATATTTACTATTCTTTCTACACATTGGGATGGTTTGTCCCTGTAACCTCAATAGGGATTCTTTAAAATACAGCCAGCACTCCTGGACTCCTTTCTCCCTCATGTTATTCTCCCAGGGGATCCTGCCCATCAGTTCTCTGAGGGAGTCAGTGTCTGCTTTTCTGAAGTCCAGGGTCCGTATTCTGCTGCTCTCCTTTCTTCCCTGTGTCAGGATCCTGAACTCGACCATCTCATGGTCACTGCCTCCCAGGTTCCCATCCACTTTTGCTTCCCCTCCTAATTCTTCCCGGATTGTGAGCAGCAGGTCAAGAAGAGCTCTGCCCTAGTTGGTTCCTCCAGCACTTGCACCAGGAAATTGTCCCCTACATTTTCCAAAAACTTCCTGGATTGTCTGTGCATGGCTGTATTGCTCTCCCAGCAGATATCAGGGTGACTGAAGTCTCCCATGAGAACCAGGGCATGCGATCTACTAACTTGCGTGAGTTGCTGGAAGAAAGCCTCATCCACCTCATCCCCCTGGTCCGGTGGTCTATAGCAGACTCCCACCACGACATCACCCTTGTTGCTCATGCTTCTAAACTTAATCCAGGAGTCTTTTGCTAAGCCATGCAGGGGAGGATTCTTGTAAAATTCAAGCCTCTTTACCCACAAGCCTGTGAGGGAAAGAAACCTTAGGCTAGTACACCAGTCACGGAGGAGAGAAATCAGTGCTGAGGGCTTGTTGTGGTAGGGTTGCTCAGGAGCAAAAGTCAAAAGCAAACAAATCACACCCACAGTTAATCAAACAGAAGTGCAGTAGGCCAGGCTCCTGCGTGAGGAGCTCAGGGGCCGAGCTCTTGCAGCTCTGAAACCAGGCCACCTGCAGGCAGCCCGTGAGTGGCTGAGGGTAAGAGGAGGTGGCCTTATGATGAAGGAACAAGTTTGGTGAGAGGGGCTGTAAAAGTTTTGGTCCTCCTGTTTAGCTGCACTAGCACTATGTAGACAGAGCGGGAGCTCTCCACCTGGAGATGCTAACACAGCTCTTTGCAGCGCACCCAAGGATGGGCACACTGCTTTCCAACGGCCAGCAGCAGTGTAAACAGCTAGCAGGAATGAGGCCTGGCTTTAAGGTTGCCCCACACTTCCATTTTTTACACAGCCATATACAGAAGTGGCTTCATTATCATAGCATTTCCTCACCCCCAGATGGGGTTTTACTTTTGCAGAGTGTCTCCTTTGAGGCATGACTGTGTTCAGAACTCAGTGTGGGTGTTTGGCACTTGTGGAAATGTCTTTAGTTTGATGTAGCTGATGAATCTTCCAGGGGCCTGAGCTGCTTGGTGATTGCTGTGTGCTAGCTTAGCCATAACAATATTTCCTCCATTAGCAGCCTTGCAACACCTTCTCTAGAACCAGCACTAGGCTCGAACCTTTCATGGATGTGTCCAAACAGCACAGGCTCTAAATGTGAAATGAAGTGTCCTCTGTGCTGTTGTATGAGTGAGACCATTAATAAAGTATTGTATCATAAGGGAAGGTTGGACAGTAATGGGACAACATGCAGCACCATCAAGAATGGGAACTAGAAACTGTTCCTGTGAAACTGATGGGCTGGAGGCTTTGAAAGCGGGACCCTTTGTGTGCCACGGCCTCCTTCCCTTCCCTTTACTTTGCTAAAGAACAGGACAAATAACCCTTCCCCCCACCCCCTTACTGTGGTAGCATATACTGGGTCCTGGAGGTGCTGAGAGCTGTTCAGATGCAGGCCCTACCCTGGCAAGTTTACTTTGCAACATGTGCATGTGGGACTGGGAAGAAAGGGGCTTACCTGACTAAAGCCCCACCAGTCTGTAAACTTTTGTTCAAAGGAAAAAACCTGCCCCTGTGAGTCATGGCTCATTGGCACTGCCCCAGCAGACACTCATGGCCTATGTGAAATACATGTATTGCCCCATTTCAGGGAAGGGAAAACAGGCAGCCATCACCATCATGAGGCTGTGGCAAGAACACAGCTCAGACTCCCAGCGCCTCAGCATACTACTTTCAGCTCCCACAACCATGCTCATTTCTCCAGCCCTCCACACATTGGCCACTGACACCAAGCTCCACCCATGGTACCTAAATCCCCATTTAGGCTCCACAGCCATCTATGAAACTCCCACAAAAAGCTGTAGAAGCTTAAACTCACTCAGTGCTTAAAGTTGCTCGGTTGGGGCCTGGGCCCTGTTGGCTTTCTCTAGGCAGCCAGATGCCTAGCTACCACCTAAGCCCCACAGCCCAGGGTAAATGGCATGCTGAGGGGCTTGGCTACGTGAACAGCAGCAGCAATCATGGCCCACTTTAACCGTTCAGGCCCTGGTTAGGACACAGCTGGGATATAGGAGACCCCGGTTCAGCTCCCTGCCTACTGTGCTGGTCTAAGGTGGGCCTCTCTCTACGCTGAATGGGCAGATGGCGCCTAGGCCACTCACCCACACTTTGTGACTCACAGTGGGGGGTCAGGAGGGTCTCTGCTTATTCCAGGCACTGCCCCAGTCAGCAGTGCAATGCTCAAGTCCTTGCTGGATCCTAAGGACAGGTCCACCTAGCGTATTGCCTCTGTACTAGAGTTCTTGGCTAGAGGGGGTTGTTTTGGGCAGTTACAAACATGGGCTTGTACCTCATCTAAAGATGAGGCCGTCTGACGATTCGAGCTTGGATCCTGTGTAGTAGAAAGCCACTCTGCAGCAAGGAGCAGAATGTCTGAACAAACAGACCACCTTGCCGTGCCCAGGCAGTGTGGAGCCAGCACTAAGCCCAACGCAGCAAGCAGAAGGGTTCACACAATCTCCCAGCTATTTAAAAAATCCCCACACTGAGGGAGTGAATGGTCAAACAGCTCCAAGGGAAGTATCCATGTTTTCCAAACCATTTGCAGACACAAACTCCCTGCTCTCTGGGGCAGTTGTTGCTGCTAGTGACAAGACAGACCTGGTATGTGAATTGCAGTTGGGGAGATGGGGGTAGAGCCCCTGGAGCCTGCTGCTGGGGGAGGGTAGCAACACTATTAATCTTGCCAGCCCGCATAAGAGGAATTCAAACCCTCCGTGTCCACACAGCACAGAGGCTGCAGCACAGAGGACTGACCGAAAGCAGAGCGTACAGACAACGAACAAGTACGCAACTTTCTCTTCCTCCCCAGCCGTCCCTGCTGTGCAGGCCACAGCCACTGCTTCCCAGTTCAGAGGCCTCCAAATTCCAGCCTGCTATGTCCAAAGCTGCTGAGACATGCAGCTTGAAGGTACTGGGAGCTGCGGTTACCAGCACCTCAGAAATCCTGGCCTGTGAATTTGGATCCTAGATCAGACACCCAGTCAAAATCCTAGGGCTGTTTTCAAAGACAAACTAGTTCTTAAAGAGGGATCAGCTTTGACCAGGTCCAGCTACTGGAAGTGAGATATTTTCCCCTCATTTCCCACTGCTGGCTTTAGAAGCCCCCATCAGTCTTGGCTTCCCCAGGCTGCCTCATCACACCCAGCTCTAGGGGACTTGGGTGAGACCAGGAGTGCAGCATGACCAAGCACAGCAAAGACTGACTCATTGTTTCATTAGATGATTTGTTAGATGAGAACTTAAAGGCGCTTGGGGAGGCCAGTACCATAGCAGGGAGAAGTCTCCCCCAGTGAAAGAGCACTTGGACAGGTCTCAGCCAGGTAGCAGTTAGTGAGCAACTCAGTGTCAGCTGGGATGGCATAGGCACCTGCTATGTCCTGCAGACCAAATACCAAGAGTTTCCAACTGTCACAGCATGAGCTACACTCATGGCCAACTCTAGCCCTTAAGCTGCCCTCACTGAAGGGGGAAACTCAGCTTTGTGATCACCAATGCAGTGGATTGCCTGGAAAACACCACATTAGGCAACGCAACTGTAGCATCTTAATGTTATTTAGCAGCTCATCAAGATCTGTCCCATGTGACTCACCAGCTCTCCACGTACCCTTGTGTGGAAGCCAGTGGTGGAGATGCATAGGCTCACAGCTACTGGAAAGCAGCAACCGAGGCTTGCCTTGGGCTCTGGTAGGCCCGAGGTGGAGATGTGGGGCAGAAAGTTGCTAGCTGCCGTCAGCAGAATCTTAGTGCTGGCAAGCCAATGCACGTGCCATAATGCTGTGCCCTTCTAGAGCGAGCGCCGTTTTTGAAAGTCTCTTTGCTTCCCAGTTTGTATTCAGGACCTAGCTAACCAGTAACACTGTCAGCGCCTCCTGCAAACAGACATCAATAAAACAGCTACTAAAACAGTCCAGTTGTGACAAGAGCAGTGCTGCGACATTTCCCTTTGGCCAACTGCTTTGCAGCCAACAGCTCTCAGTGAGGCTAGATCCCAAGCTCTCGAAGAAAAATAAGCCACCAGAGTCTGTGCTGATCAGTGACCAAAGCTTGGCTGCAAGTAGCGTGACCGCCTAGCAGCACTGGTGAGATGTGGACGGGGAATTTGCCCTGCAGTGACCCGCTAAGGCCCAGATCGGACCCAGCTCACAGGCTGCAGTTTGTAACAGTTTTGTCAGATGCGAGCCATTGGCGGGAGCGCGAGGTTCTCTCTTGGGGTAGGATCCTTCCAGGACCTTTTGCACACAGCTACTCTCCATCTACGCTCCCACTGTCCAAAGCACAATAAAGGGTGTGGCTGGAGTGAGGCAGCAGCATGAGCAGGTGCCTGACTCAGCTCTTCTGGTTCATGAGCCAGGAGAAGAGCAGCTTCCGGGGCTTAGGTTTCCTGGCTTGGTGGATGCGCACTGTGCGGGGGGAGCGCCACACTTTGATGGTGGTGTCATCACTGGCTGTCAGGAGCAGTTCCTGCTCAATGGGGCTGAATACCACCGAGTTGACCACGTCGTCATGCTGCAGCTTGGCCAGGCAGATATTATAGTGCCGGTCCCAAACGTAGCCATGATGATCCTCTGCCCCACTGCATTGAACAGAAGACACCAGTAAGAACCCAGCTCGGCCAGAGGGAAAGGGGCCCTAACCCGCCTTCCCCAAAAGCCTCACAAAAATATATGGAGGAAACAGGTGCCTCTGCCCTAAGGTTTGGGGTTACACCCAAAATACTGACCCAGCTTGTGTCCAGCCCTCACAGCTGTGAGGAAAACCTTTCCAAGAAGGAGCCAAGGGGAATCGATGCAAGGGTGTTTGTCTGAGTTTGCAGTAGTGCTGGTGTGAGTTGTGCTGCTCAGTTCAATGGGTACTCATCAGTGTCATCTTTAGGGTTCAGAGTTAACTTACCCATCAACATGCTCCTTCCACAATCCCAAACCACCAGAAGCCTCGACTATCTCCTCCCCAGATACCACCTTCCAGAGCTCCCTCACCCAGTACTGCACTGTCAAATCAAGAGCGCGGGGACAGCATAACATACTGACTGCTAGCCTCGTCACTGCACTGAGCACGTGGTTGGCAGTCATCCCATTCGGTACAAGCCTAGTTTTTCAGGTAAGTCGCGCTGCTGCAGGAATTGCCTGAGTGCCTCCGAGGCTGGGCCTTGTGCTGCAGAATCTACCCCATCTCAGCCACAGACCTAGCTCTATAACAAAAAACCAAGGAGCACAGCACAGAGGTCCGGGGAACTGGGTTTCTCTCCCCTCCCATCCCACTAGCTTTGCGGCCAAGAGGGACAGGCCCACTGGGCACCTGGCTACGAAGTCCCTGCTGACATCAAGGAAGATGAAGAAGCATTCATCATTGGGGGTGTAGGCCCGGTGCGCGCGGAGGGCTCGCTTCACCTCCTTCATAGTTTTCAGATCAAACACATGCAAGTCAATCTCCTCTGCGATGGGGGGTGGCTGCATGGGATCAGAGATCACACAGTCCCGCGGCCAGGACCGGCTGTTCACATACAGGTACCTAGGGGACAGCAGGGGAGAGGTTACACTGCTGGGTCACTGCTCCAGTAACTGCATTACCATCCGGTCTAGAAAACCTCTCTGGCACGGCTGTGCTAGGGCACTGGCTGGTTTCACTGCCTGGCTCTCCAGTGCAAGCTCGCAGCCGTGGTGTTTGGGTTACAGACTCTGGAGGAGCAGGAGGCTGGAGTTTTGGAAACAGCCGTTTATATGAATTATTTTTAAGATTTCAATTAAGCCATTTCCATCCCTGCTCAGTTCTGCAAGTCGGAACCCCCCAAGTGCCTAACAAGGGGCCTTTAAGTACGTGCTGCTGGGAAACTCCAAGGAGAGTTCATTTTATACACCAAGCTCCTCTATCGAGCCAGCCACTCAGAGGGCCTGGCCCAGCTACAGAGCCAGAACAAGAGCACACAGATGGGGAAAACATCTCCTTAGGCAGCTCCTGCATGCAGTTACTAGAATCAGCATCTGGCTGGTCCCCAATTCCATTCCTATCCCTCCCAGCCAAGACTCCTGGCCACCACTTCCCCGGTGTGGGCTAAATCAAGCGCCCCTCCCCCACTTCTGTCTCTCTCTCTCACACACACACACACACACACGAGAAACAGAAACATACAAGACAAGAGGAAAGCCCAAGCTCCCCGGGTCCCTGCACTCAAGAGCAAGCTACACTCAGCTGAGCTAATGGAGAGTCCTCTCAACTCTCTCCCCGACTTGCTTGAGAGGGGAATTCCTTCCTGACCCCAGATCCTGTGACCAGTTTAACTCTGTGCACATGAGCGAATCACCACCATGATTACATGCAAGAGCCATTTACACTCCGAAACACCCTCTGGGTCCAGTGCCCCATTACAGCAGCCTCTGGCATGGAGCAGCTTATGCATGCTGTGCCTGGCTGCAGGGTCACTTCCCTGCCGGCATGGAGACATTCCTCTGCACAGTGCTGTAGTGGATAGTTTTCAGAACCCAGGATTAGACCCCAGCAGAGCCAACTTGGCTTATCACCCTGCTAATAGACACATTAAGTTCCATGCATTTTGCTTTGTGCCAGGGGTCGGGAGAAGAGATCTCAAATACCAAGGGCCTGTTTAGTCTGTGCCTGTGTACACGCATTAATGAGCCCATGGAGGAAAGGAACAATCCCTTTGCTCTTAAATAAAAAAAATCACCAAGCTCTGGAACCACCCCCCCCCACACACACACACACATACTAACTACACTTAAAGTGATCAGCTGGTGGCCAGTGGCTCCATCCCCATGGCAGACCCTCTGCTCTGCTGTGCCTCGCATCCTGCCACACCCACCTGTGATCAGGAGAAAGGCCCATCCCAATAATGTGACCGTGGATGTCGATGACATGATCCAGCGAATCAAAGAACTCGTCCGAACGTCTCTCCTCCCCAAGCACCGGTCCAGCAGTCGTCATCTGATGAGGCAAGATCTGCTTAATCCCTTCAGGGGAAAGGGAGGCAAAAAGGGGGATTAGTCTGCTCTGCAAGAGGGCGCTGCTGCTGCCTGACTCATAGGTAACATTCAAAAGCCAAAGGACTGAGGGGAGCTCCCCGCAGGCTCCAGAGCAAGGAGCGTCCCTCTGAAACCTTATTACAAGCTGCTAGGAGTGAGGAAACCCACATGGGGGACCCTGGCTGGGAACTGACTCCTTTATGACAAGGCTCGGGTGGGGACTGAGAGTCATGGTACAGTACAGGGCATCAGTCCCTCGGCACTCTCCTCTGCTGGCTATTCCTGTGGCACCAGCCCAAAGCATCATTTGTGCCCTTCCAGTAAGGTTTGCAGCTAGGATGGGGGTGTTTAGTCCCTTCACTCCCACTGTTTACAGCCAGAGCAATTCCAAAAGCAAACACAAAACACTTCCTTTCAACGGCTATAATCTCCTTGGAACTAGGTTTAACCGGGACCAGACGATTACTGCAGTGGTGGTTTCCTGATGCAGTCATAGAATCATAGAATATCAGGGTTGGAAGGGACCTCAGGAGGTCATCTAGTCCCACCCCCTGCTCAAAGCAGGACCCATCACCAATTAAATCATCCCAGCCAGGGCTTTGTCAAGCCTGACCTTAAAAACTTCTAAGGAAGGAGATTCCACCACCTCCCTAGGCAACGCATTCCAGTGTTTCACCACCCTCCTAGTGAAAAAGTTTTTCCTAATATCCAACCTAAACCTCCCCCACTGCAACTTGAGACCATTACTCCTTGTCCTGTCCTCTTCCACCACTGAGAATAGTCTAGAACCATCCTCTCTGGAACTACCTCTCAGGTAGTTGAAAGCAGCTATCAAATCCCTCCTCATTCTTCTCTTCCGCAGACTAAACAATCCCAGTTCCCTCAGCCTCTCCTCATAACTCATGTGTTCCAGACCCCTAATCATTTTTGTTGCCCTTCGCTGGACTCTCTCCAATTTATCCACATCCTTCTTGTAGTGTGGGGCCCAAAACTGGACACAGTACTCCAGATGAGGCCTCACCAATGTGGAATAGAGGGGGACGATCACGTCCCTCAATCTGCTCACTATGCCCCTACTTATACATCCCAAAATGCCATTGGCCTTCTTGGCAACAAGGGCACACTGCTGACTCATATCCAGCTCCTCGTCCACTGTCACCCCTAGGTCCTTTTCCGCAGAATTGCTGCCTAGCCATTCGGTCCCTAGTCTGTAGCTGTGCATTGGGTTCTTCCGTCCTAAGTGCAGGACCCTGCACTTATCCTTATTGAACCTCATCAGATTTCTTTTGCCCCAATCCTCCAATTTGTCTCGGTCCCTCTGTATCCTATCCCTGCCCTCCAGCGTATCTACCACTCCTCCCAGTTTAGTATCATCCGCAAATTTGCTGAGAGTGCAGTCCACACCATCCTCCAGATCATTTATGAAGATATTGAACAAAACCGGCCCCAGGACCGACCCCTGGGGCACTCCACTTGACACCGGCTGCCAACTAGACATGGAGCCATTGATCACTACCCGTTGAGCCCGACAATCTAGCCAACTTTCTACCCACCTTATAGTGCATTCATCCAGCCCATACTTCTTTAACTTGCTGACAAGAATACTGTGGGAGACCGTGTCAAAAGCTTTGCTAAAGTCAAGATACAATACATCCACTGCTTTCCCTTCATCCACAGAACCAGTAATCTCATCATAGAAGGCGATTAGATTAGTCAGGCATGACCTTCCCTTGGTGAATCCATGCTGACTGTTCCTGAGCACTTTCCTCTCATGTAAGTGCTTCAGGATTGATTCTTTGAGGACCTGCTCCATGATTTTTCTGGGGACTGAAGTGAGGCTTACTGGCCTGTAGTTCCCAGGATCCTCCTTCTCCAGTCCTGAGAGAAGGTCCCTTCCCTGCTGCCTGGGAACAAGTTAACTGAGTTGTAAGAGTACGATTCTGTCATGAAGGTCACGGATTCTATTACCTTCCAGGACCTCTGACTTCTTCCACAGTGGCGGCTAGCCCCGGGAGTGGCAGAGCTGCTGGCTGGCTGACTGCTGGAGCTGTGGCCCCGTGGGGCCAGGTCCACCTCCGTGGGGCCGGAGCAGCAACCATCAGCCCTTGCCACAGGAGCAGTGGCGGGACTGGAGCAGCTGCTGGAGTTCAGCCCCTGGCAACGCTCTGACTGACGGTTAGTCCCCCCCAAGTGTATTTTAGTAAAAGTCAGGGACAGGATGCAGCCTTCTGTGAATCTTTGTTTATTGCTCACACTTTGTGATGTTATTAATATGAACTGTGACCATATAGATCATTGTTACAACCAAAGTCATGTAGTGGCACCAAATCTTGTACAAAGGAGGTCAAGTAAGGTATCCTAGACTTTTACTAAAAATACCTATGACAGAATCTTAACTGTAGTCATTTGCAACAGATTCCTCAGAGGCATCCTGCAAAGGTAAATATATGTATGCAGAGACAACTGAGTTGGGGGAGGGGGGGTGTAGTCAGACATTTGGTTTACACCTTTTTAAACTCACTCTTGAGAGAGAAGCTCTGTGCTAAGGATCTTGCACCAACCCCTTCAGTAATTGGCAGAGAGCTCCCAAGCCACAGCTCTGAGTCCTCCAAGCTGGATCAGTCCTGGGACTATCACTCTCAACACCACTACCAGTTCTCAGTAAAACACACTTCAGGCCTTCACACTAGGAAATCAGATTGGTATAACTACATTGCTTAGGGGCGTGAAAAATCCCCATCCCTGAGCGACAGTTATACTGACCGGTTCACACAGGAGAATTTCCTGTCAACCTAGCGCTGTCAACATAGCTGTCACCTCTCAGGGAGGTGGATGGGAGAACCCTGCCGTCAGCACAGGTAGTATCTTCACTGAAGTGCTACAGCTGCATCTGAAGTGTGGAGAAGCACAGAGAAGCGAGGAAGTGCCCCAACTGCCAGCCTTTTCTGGCCACTTTCCCGTTTACTCCTCACGGGGAGGGTACCAACCAGGTGTGTAAAGTGCTTTGAGATCTGCTGATGAAAAGCACTGTGAGAGCTGGCATTACTGTTATTATTTAAATGTGGCTGTGCCTGGTGGTTTTTATCTGGCGATCAAGGCAATTTACAAGCCCTCAGTGATTGTGCCCACAATGCATCAGCTTGTGGGCAGGACCAGAGTCACATGAAAAGCCTGTTGTGACACATAGCTAGAAAGGGTTAAACATCCTGCAAAATCAAAAACCCTCATAAGACATGTAGGGAGAGAATGTTTGTGTTTTTGGGTATTTACACATGTATGAGTAGGGTCAACAACGTAATCAACAGTCCCTGCCTATACTGTATTCCGATAATTCAGAGGTCAAAAGAACATCCTAGCATTGAAATGAATTGTAAACATGGGATATCTCGGTATTCATCTCTCTTTGAAATGTACTGTGACTGGTGGAGGAACAAGCAAACTGCCTTATGTTAATTCTATAGCTAAGTACCGGTGATGGACCTCCTTCAAAGTCATGCTAATAACCTTTTGAACTCCAACTTGTCAAAAACATGACATTGTATAAAAGGTCCTTGGGTCCTGATTCTGTCATCTCAGAGCTGCTTAGGCTTCATCAGGGGAAGTTTGAGTCACAAGACTGAGGTCCTAGTTATGCTGGGGGAACACCCTGAATATGATATTTGGACATAGGTTATAGTCCAGTGACCTATTTCTGAAAGAACTCTTTGCAGCTATGAAGCTCACCATCTCTGCTGTCAATCTGCACCTCAATGAATTGAACTCCTGTCTGTCTGTCGGTCTTTTAACCCTACTCTCTCTCTCGTTTTTTAATAAAGTTTAGTTTAGTTAATAAGACTTGGCTGTAGCGTGTATTTGGGTAAGATCTGGAATACTCATTAACCTGGAAGATAATGTGTCCGATTCTTTGGGATTGGTAGAACCTTTTCTTTTATATGATGAAGTAAGATTTACATAAATTTCATCATATCTGATGTGGGTACCTGGATGGAGGCTTGAGGCTGGATCACTTTAAGGGAACTGTGTTGTTTGGACTTCTGAGTAACCAGTAAGGTAATAAAGAAGCTGTTTTATGCTGGCTTGGTAAATCTAAGTATTGGAATATCCACCAGCTTTTGGGGGTTTGTCTGCCCCATTCTTTGCGGTTCACCCTAATTGAGTGACCACAGCTGGCCCCCACTAGGACCCCGGTCACACCTGTTTTCTGTACACCACAAAGGGGCACCAAATAGGTTCCCTGAGGGATGTTTTACCACATGAGCACAGCACCATTACAGCTGAATTCCAGCTTTGAGGTCCTGTCTGGGAGGCGGCTGGGGAAATCCATCCGAGCAGCCCAAATGAGACACAGCTGAGAGCCTATAACAGGGGCCCTGGGTCGCAACTCTGCCTGGACCTCAATAGGAAAAGGAGATGACCTTTTCCCTGGCTCCTGTGACAGGTTTCATTTGAATATTAGACTAAGTAGCACATTTTTTGGATTCAAACCTAGGTCTGGCAGAGAAATCCTGCAGCATGGGAAGAAAGGGAAGCCACCAAAGCACCTTCCGGAGAGCAGCACAGGTCAGATGAGTGAAGCCGAGAGCTTTGGTAGCAGGACTGAACTCTGGTCTCACGTGAGTCAATGACACACCAGTAGGGCATGTAGGACTTCCAATAGTGCACCCAACCCATCGGAGCAGTGTGCTCCAAGCATGCAGCGAGTAAATTTAAATACCAAGTCCTTGGGGCAGAGAGCAGATGCAGGAGGCCTGTTCTACACACAAACCTTTCAGCAAACATTCTGTGATGCCTGCCATTGGGAGAGGAAGAAGCCAGTGGTTTGCCCTGGTATAAGATCACTCTTTCTGCTTTAGGCAATAGTTCCAAGTTAAGAAATCCCTTTAATTCAAAGGCACCATAACTATCCCACAGAAGGCTATGCTGGCAACTTTACAGGAGCCCAAGGGCTGCACATAATTTGCAGTTGTTTTCCATTTTTCACATGGTGCTTCAGCCTATGTACACTACAGGTCCCAGCATGCAACATGCAGCCTTGATCCAAGGGACCTGACTGCTCACATCCAGATGGAGCATCCTGTAGCCACCAGGGCCCATGCTGAAAAGGTGATGTCAGGCCAAGTTGGAGGATGGGCTGTACTTTTCTCAACACCAACACAAGACCAGATGGCAGAATATTACAGCCTGCTGGTGGTGGTGGAACCTAGAGATGCTAGTTCTACATTATTGCAGTGTTACAGTGCACAGATAAAGTCACAAAATGTCAAAGCTAGGGTTGGACACATGACCTTAACTCTGCCCCTTGTGTATATCATGCACTAGGAGTCAGGCTTCAATTATATGATCAAAGACTATTTCACAAGTGGCTCATCTTAACTGTTTTCTACAAACTTAGAACCTGGAAAGCCTTCCCTTCTGGCTCAGGCAGGTGGTAAAATCAGATCAGAGCCAAGAGAGCAGGAGGGGATGGACGCTGAATTGGGGAGTGCAGGCAGGGGAAGGAACCAGGAAGATGCAAAGTTCACTTCACCCTGGTGGCTTCACAACAGATGCAGAGCAGGGAGACCAAGAGCAGCTTCCCACTCCCTCCCCTTCTGCTTGTACTAGAGGTGGTTGGTTCCTCCCTGGCCTTGGGCTCTGTTTCTTAGGGACCTTTTGAAAAGAAGCTAGGGGGTAGGTGGGGGAAGGATCAGCTGTCCCCACTCCCATTCCTGGTGGCGACACTCCTCACAGCTCTAGCATTTGCCCTAGCCCCACAGGGCTCTTCCCACTCAAGGCTCCAGCATGGGGGACGGAAAAGAGGAGGGAAAGCCCCCTTCCAAAGAGGCTGTCACCTGGGACTCTGGCAGTCAGCTGCCAGCACTAGTGTCATGGCTGTGGCTCTGTCTCTGCAAGGGAATGACGCAGGGGCTGGAAATCACTGAACCTTCTACAATTAGACCACTTAAAAGTGGGGTTCCAGACCTTAGAGAGTGCCGTCTGTGGGAATGCTTTGGCTGAATGTGCAAAGCCCTAATATGCTGGAGGTCTGAGCACTCAGATCTGAGCTGATCCTCTTCCAACCTGCCCTGAGTCTCAATGAGAACAAGCCAAACTGGGAGAATCAGAGACATATAAGGTGTCAGCATTGCCAAGAGCTCCCATATAACTGGTTGCACCTGCAGTTTTCTAAGTACTACAGAAAGAAAAAATAAAAATACATCTGCTGTGCATGCTCGGTACGTAGCTTGCAGACGCTCGGAGCTCTTAAACCCAGCAAGGGCTCGAGCCCTCAGACAGGTCCCTGGCTATGACAAGATTTACATTTCTCTAGCTGTAACTAAATACAAGGGGTGGCTAGATTTTTTATTAAAAAAAAGTTCTAGGGAGTTGAACTTTTTTTAATCTCAAAACAGCTGACAGGATTTTGCATAAACTTCCCAGAAAGTTTCACCTTTGGCCAGAGACCAAGTCTGGAAAAACACAGCCTGGTGGGAAGCATTTTGGAAAGGGGTTATAATGGAAGCGGTTTTGAAACCTTAACTACAGAAGGCACCTAACAGAAATCCACTGTGCTAGGAGGTGACCAGAGCCTCTGCACTAAAACAGCAGTTCACTTACAATAAGGCACTGAGTCAGCAAGTGGACTGTCATTGCCCAGCTTTGTCCCTCAGACTGTGTTGTGAACGTCAGAGCCCAGTGGGAGCCCGAGCAAGGCAGAGCTCTGCTACTCACCTATCTGGTGTGGAGAGTAGGTGAGGCATCCTGTGGTGAAGATTAAGTATTTCTTCTTGTTGCTGGCTTCTGTGGGGAGCTGGGTTAGTTCAGGCGGTTTAGTCCGGTTCCTAGCAAGCAGCTCTGCCACCTTCGTCTCCAGCTCTCTCTCACTCAGGACGGGCATCACACGGCCTTCAAGGATGTCATCCAGGAACTGCTGCAGCCCATCCTCTGCTGTCCCGCTCCCACCACCCGGTGATGCCTGCGCCACTGGCTCTGGCATCACTTTCTGCTTGGGCTTCACCTCCTCTTCCTCACTGTCACTGCCAAGGTCAAAGACCTGGTAGGGAGAGGTAGCAGCAGCCAGCTGCTCCTTGTGGTCCAGGAGCAGGTCCGGGGCATCGTAGCGGCTGCAGTCTGCCACCATCACTGTCCGGATAGTGCTGGCATTCAAGTTCTGGATTTTGAACAGTCTCTTCACTACATTCACATTCTCAGACTCTATGCCCTGTTAACAGAGGGGAGAGAGTGCGCAGATGCCTTCTCGCTGTGACCAAACAGTACCAGAGAGCACAAAAGGGCTCAGAATCACTTCTACAACAGACTTCATAGGAGCCCCAAACCCTCGAGAGAGGGAGCCCTCTCTAAACAGCACTGTGCCCTTTAGGGCTTTTCAACAGAGGCTGTCAAAGCACTTTACAAGTGGTGGTGAATGGAGCTCCCTGGAGATGGGCCAGTATAGCAGTTCCCCTCTGTGCCTCAGTTTCCCCACCTGTAAGATGGGAAGTGACTTACCCAGGGTCACACAGCCAGACAGTGGCAGAGTTGGGAATAGAACCCAGAGTTCTCTGCTTTAGTCCTCTAGCTGACACCGCCTGTCCTAACAAACATAGGTTCAGGAACAAAGCTTCTATTCTGACCACTGGTTCGGCATGATTGGCCATTCTAGGAGCAGAAAAACAGTTACCAATTTGCTTCCTAGAGTTTGTTTCTCCATTTCCTTCCTTTGGGAGGGTTTCACTGCAGCTACTTCATCCTGCAGACTGCTTCATCTCGCAATCTGCACTGACATAGGCTGCCAATGACATGAATGCTCCACTTCTTTGGGCCTGCAAATTGTCAACACCATTAAAAAGGGAGTACAGGCTAATGGGTAGAAAAAGGACTTACAGGGTCTGGCTCAGAACTTGGGGAACCCAACATCCAGGCTTCATTTTCCCCCATCTGTAAAATGGGGGAATTAAATCCTTACCTCTCAGGGGCTGCGAGGGTTAACACTTCAACGTTTGCTCAGCACTGACAGATCCCTGGTGCTTGTATAATAAAGACTGAGGTTTCATAGCACTCAGTGAAAGATGAAGGAGCTATTCTCATTCTATAGGGCTGCCGGGGCCAGCAACAAGACAGCAATGGGCTGCCAGGCAGTGTTTGTCCACCTTCTCCGGAGCAGTTTGTAGTAACTGATGCAAGAGGCGGCAGATGGAATAGAGCATGCTTGAGCCTAAAGAACTGAGGGGAAGGGGCACAAGTGGCAAACTAATAATAATACTCCCGTCTGCTATGGAGAAGCAAGGGGTCAGCCTGCCAATAGAAATACAATACCTGCCAATACAGCCTGCTGTAGTAAGGCTCAATGAGGAGAGCTGTACAAACAGATAGTGCCTGTCAAACGAGGATCTCAAAGCGCAACAAGCAGACTGAGCTCAACATCCCTATCCAACACCTGCCCCCCAGGGGGAGGAACTGTTCTCCCTATTTCACCAAGGAGGAAACTGAGGCACAATGGGTAAGTGAATTCCACAGGTCACAGTGAACCCATGACAGAGCAGGAGCAGTGCTTGGATCCCCCTCCTTGGAAGCCGCAAAGTCACATGACATTCACTTCCCTCATTTCCTCTAGCAAGGAGGATTCTTTGGCCCATCTGTGGCCATATTAATTCCCTGTCCAGTGAGCACCTGTGTCCCATAAGGCCAAGCACCCAGATATGATGGCAGGTTGGCAACAGCTGACAGACTCCAGCAGCCCTAGGCACCCAGCTCTCACAGGGCCCATCAAGGCATCCAATGACTCTTAACCCACCTGCTCACCATGGCTCATCCTCTGGTCCCTTCCAGAATGAGACCCTGGGCTGGACTCCAGTCTCCATCCCCATTAAAACAACACGAGTGCATGGAAGCAGACAGCACAGAGCCACATGGGAAGTGCCCACTGCAACGGGTGCTGTGCCAGGGAGGCAACGGGGTACTGGAGGGCCGCCTTCAGCCAACTCTACCTTGAGCCTAAGCTCTCCACCCCTCTTAACCTTCTCCCAAGTTCATGCTATCACTGTATTTGCTCCCAGAACGACCCTAACTCCCACTACAGGAGGCATGATCGTGGGAGAGTGCTCCGTTCCTCACCCCTGTTGGCAGTGCCCAGGGTTCTCTAAGGCATCGGTCCCCAAAAAGGGGGCTCAGCAGTGATGTCAGAGAGTCAATGTCTCACACCCAGCTGACGGGAACCGTCCAGGCTATTAAACAACCCAGAGCCTGGAGAAGCATGGCCCTGGGACACACCTGGAAGGCATTGTTCAGCCACAGCACAGAGCAGGAGGTGATGTGCCCAATTCGGTGCAGGTTGCCGGAAATCAAGTTGGTTTCATTCAGCCAGCAGCCAAACACATCATAGGGTTTATTCCTCACCCTGGAGAGGAGCGTGAAGTTCTCTGGAGGGAAGGAGAAAGGGGGAGGATAATACAGCTCCACAGAAAGGACCCCAGTGAAGCAAGAGACAGGACCCACAGGACAGGGATTCAAGTCAGAGGCCCAGCTGATCCCTGAAGCAGAGTGGATGTAAAGATGGATGGTCCCTCTTACAGCTTATCATCAGTGTGGATTCCCAACACACTCTGCCTTTCAGTGGCGCTATGGTAACTAGCAGCCAAGATATTCCCCTAGATCATACAGGGGCTCTCTCTCTTTCTCGGCGCAGTGAGCGTCACTGTCGATTTACAAGGGCCCACAGGTTTTGAGCCAATCCATCCCTGTAAGAAGCCTCCACTTGGGTAGGGATCCCAGGATAGAGATAGCAGGAGATACTGTGACTCAAGATTAATATGGTCCCAGGACTGGAGCAGCAGAGGGCAATCCAGGCCAAGAGGGATGTTCATCAGCAAAGCTCTGTGATATGACAGGAAAAGACCAGCTAACGGTTTTGTGACTCAGAGGCTATTGGCAGAGCTGGAAGATGGGGTAGCCTCAGGACTCAGCTGTGGGGGAAAGCTTGCCCACTGCCTGCTCTCCTGCTGCCTGACTGCGGCATCAGTGCCTCACTTTCAACAGCATCAGAGTCTGCCAAAGGTCCCTTTTAAAAAGGGACATGAAAAACCCATCCAGTCCCTTTCCTAGCCATGGGCCAAGTCACAGCCCCTCCATCCTGCCACCTTCAGCTTTCCAAGGGCAATTTGAGTCTGTGGCTACCCAGCCAGTTCCACACTCACACCAAGGCAGAGCCAAGCTGAAATGAGCATTACCCAGGCTAATGACAGCGATCTCTCCTGACGAGGAGTTGCGAGGCCCCACAAAGACCCCTGACACCAGGAGGAGGGAGTCATCCGAGTTGAACTGGGAGAACTGGGTGTAGCTCCAGTTGTACAGCCTCATGTTGGAGCTGTGGAGCAGGGAAATGGCCAGCTCGTTGTTCCAGATCTGAGGACAAAGGGGACAGGGCAGGCTGTTTCACTCAGAGAATCATAGAATCATAGAATATAAGGGTTGGAAGGGACCCCAGAAGGTCATCTAGTCCAACCCCCTGCTCGAAGCAGGACCAATTCCCAGTTAAATCATCCCAGCCAGGGCTTTGTCAAGCCTGACCTTAAAAACCTCTAAGGAAGGAGATTCTACCACCTCCCTAGGTAACGCATTCCAGTGTTTCACCACCCTCCTAGTGAAAAAGTTTTTCCTAATATCCAATCTAAACCTCCCCCACTGTAACTTGAGACCATTACTCCTCGTTCTGTCATCTGCTACCATTGAGAACAGTCTAGAGCCATCCTCTTTGGAACCCCCTTTCAGGTAGTTGAAAACAGCTATCAAATCCCCCCTCATTCTTCTCTTCTGCAGGCTAAACAATCCCAGCTCCCTCAGCCTCTCCTCATAACTCATATGTTCCAGACCCCTAATCATTTTTGTTGCCCTTCGCTGGACTCTCTCCAAATTATCCACATCCTTCTTGAAGTGTGGGGCCCAAAACTGGACACAGTACTCCAGATGAGGCCTCACCAATGTCGAATAGAGGGGAACGATCACGTCCCTCGATCTGCTCGCTATGCCCCTACTTATACATCCCAAAATGCCATTGGCCTTCTTGGCAACAAGGGCACACTGCTGACTCATATCCAGCTTCTCGTCCACTGTCACCCCTAGGTCCTTTTCCGCAGAACTGCTGCCTAGCCATTCGGTCCCTAGTCTGTAGCTGTGCATTGGGTTCTTCCGTCCTAAGTGCAGGACCCTGCACTTATCCTTATTGAACCTCATCAGATTTCTTTTGGCCCAATCCTCCAATTTGTCTAGGTCCTTCTGTATCCTATCCCTCCCCTCCAGTGTATCTACCACTCCTCCCAGTTTAGTATCATCCGCAAATTTGCTGAGAGTGCAATCCACACCATCCTCCAGATCATTTATGAAGATATTGAACAAAACCGGCCCCAGGACCGACCCTTGGGGCACTCCACTTGATACCGGCTGCCAACTAGACATGGAGCCATTGATCACTACCCGTTGAGCCCGACAATCTAGCCAGCTTTCTACCCACCTTGTAGTGCATTCATCCAGCCCATACTTCCTCAACTTGCTGACAAGAATACTGTGGGAGACTGTGTCATTAACCAGGATTCACAGAGCACCAGTCAGGAGGCACGGAAGCAAACAGATGGAGATGTGCTAACCCCAGCCTCGCTGCCAGAAAGCCATTCAGAAGGGAACCGGAGGGTTTGCAGTCATTGCTATGAAGATCTTCGATGAATTTGGCCCCAACCAGTGCACTGCCCCGTTACTATCATTCCCTCAGCCTCAGAGGGCTGGTGCTCTGCAGCACTCAGGACAGTTGTTCCTCTGAGAGCTCAGTTCTGCCTCCTGGTTCATTTTAGGGTCATTTCCTAGGTTCCCTCTAAGCTGCGTGGCCCCCGATTAAGCCATGCGCAGGGGCTCAGGGCTGTGGCAGGGAGAGGCGCCCCTCACCGCCAACCCCAGCGTGGACCTGCCGCGGCCAGAGGAGAGGAGCCCCTGCCTCGGCCCGACCCAGGCCTGCCGGAGCTGCCAGGGAGAGGAGCCCCTCTCTCAGCTCAGGCCAGCCCCACTGGAGCTGCTGGGGCCAGGAAGAAGCACCTCTCCCCTGGCCCCAAGCTGCTGAGGTGAGAGAGGGCTGGGAAGAGTCCTCTTTTCCCACTGCAGCCACGGCCCAGCCTGTACCCCCCCACATACACCCCAACTCTCTGCTCCAGCCCTGAGCCCCCTCCCATACTCTGAACCCCTCGGCCCCAAGCCCACCACATGAATTTTGTTATGGGCACCAATATGAAGGTGATGTGTCACACAGGGTCATGTCACACATCACCTTCATATTGGTGTCCATAACAAAACTCATTCCGCACACGTGCGTAAGAAATTAGAGGGAACACTGGTCACATCCCCCGGCTGGGGGAAGGGCCTGTGACCATCTTCATTTCTGACTGCAGTGGGCCCCCGTGCAATGCGAGTGGGATTGGAGCTGGGCCCAGGCCCTATGCTAGCAGAAGTCACTGCAGTCTGACAGGATTCCCTGGTTCCTGGCAATGGAGTTGGTGTCTAGTTAGGGACACCTGGCCTTAACTTAGTCCACCTTCCAACCTCCACACCGCCACTGGCCACCTCAGCAGTCAGGCTGGACCCTGCTGCACCCAGCCAGCTTTCCCCAGGTTAGGGCCAAGTGAACCCAGTCAATGTGCAGAGCCCCCCAGATGAGGCACAGGGAGGGGACATGACTCACCCACAGGGACAGCGAGTCAGTAGCAGAGTCAGGAGCCCTGACACCTAGACCCACAAAACTGTTCACACCACTGAGGGATAGCTCAGTGGTTTGAGCATTGGCCTGCTAAACTCAGGGTTGTGAGTTCAATCCTTCAGGGGGCCATTTAGGGATCTAGGGCAAAAATTGGGGATTGGTCCTGCTTTTGAGCAGGGGGTTGGACTAGATGACCTCCTGAGGTCCCTTCCAACGCTGATATTCTATGTCTATGTCTCACTTGTTTCCTGGGTCCCCTTCCTACTCTCCTAATCCCTGCCCAATCATTGCCCAGGCTGGGGTGACAGCACACGGCTTGGGGCTTAGGTCAGAAATCTCAGCGAGGGAGAGCTCAGGCAAGGGAATTAGATTAGGGGTCTGTTACAGGAGCGGGTGGGGAAGGGTCAGTGGCCTGTGATGAGCAGGGGTCAGATTAGCCGATCATGATGGTCCCTTCTGGCTTTACAGTCTATGCATCCAGAGACGGCTTTGCAAAGCCAACTCCCACTCCTTCCCCAGCCAAACCCTTGTCCCTGTGCAACCTGCCCATAACCTCCACAACCCCTGCTTCCCCTCCTTGATTTCTATGCACTTAGGAGAGCCACATAACACAAGACATGCACTAAGCCCTGTAAAGGAAGTAAAAGAGGTCTAGTAAAGGAGTCCCAGAAGTCAGTGATAACCAGCCACTCGGAGAAGGGCCAGACTGAGCAGTCCGGATGGCCCAAAGCCCCACAAACTCAGATGCTCCTGACCTGCCCATCATGCCTCCTCTGCTTTCTGGACACTAAGAAGTTTCAGCCCCAGAATCCCTCCCCACAGCTCCTGACTAGAAGGCCTGACGGCACTAACCAGAGAGGGTCAGCATATAAGAACTCAACGGAAGATTTTCACAGCTGGAACCTGAACGTGGCCAGCTTAGATGAGTGAATAAACCCCTCAGAACAAAAGCTGCATGCCCTTTACCTTAACTGTGCAGTCCTTGGAGCAGGATGCAAACAGGTAACCTGTGTGGGAGAAGCTAAGGTGTAAGACCTGGTCATTGTGCTCCGTCAGGGTCTGCACTTCAACACAGGGGATGGTGTCATAGAGCCTCTGGAAGTCCTCGTACCAGGAAACAGCAGCTACAACACATGCGGATAGGAGGGAGGAGTCAAAGCTCAGCATAAGTGGAAGCCATAAAGCCACATGACTTGTCTATAACAGGGACTTGATATTTCTCACTAGCGTTAGCAATGGCAGGAGCCCAAGTGTAGACAAGGCTGCCACAGCCGCAGCCATTGGTAATCAGATTTTCTCTGACCATCTTAATAAATACAAGGAAACATCTATTTGAAGGATTTTAACTCAGAAACATTGGTGGGTTCTAAGCCACACTGTGAGATGTAGGAATCACCATGGAGAGTCCAATGAATGCCTATTGTTGAGCCCTGAGCAGAGGTTAAGGTGCAAACCACATGTTAGGATGCATAAGGAATGGGATAGATATTAGTAAGAATATTACATCGTCATAGAACCACAGGATTAGAAGGGACCACGAGGGTCATCTAGTCCAGTGGTTCTCAACCAAGGGTACGTTTAACCCAGGGAGTTATGCAGAGGTCTTCCAGGGGGTACATCAACTCATCTAGATATTTGCCTAGTTTTACAACGGGCTACATCTAAAGCACTAGCGAAGTCAGTACAAACTAAAATATCATACAATGACTTGTTTATACTGCTCTATATACACACTGAAATGGAAGTACAATATTTATATTCCAATGGATTTATTTTATAATTATATGGTAAAAATGAGAAAGGAAGCAATGTTTCAGCAATAGTGTGGCTGTGACACTTTTGTATTTTTGTGTCTGATTTTGAAAGCAAGTATTTTTTAAGTGGGGTGAAACCTGGGGGCACGCAAGACAAATCAGACTCCTGAAAGGGGCACAGTAGTCTGGAAAGGCTGAGCGCCACTGAGCTAGTCTAACCCCCTGCCAACACACAGGATTTGTTGTGTCTAAACCATCCAAGACAGACGGCTGTCCAGCCTCCTTTTGAAAACCTCCAGTGAAGGAGCTTCCATGACTTCCCTAGGTGTCTGTGCCATTGTCCAACTATTGTGGTAGTTATATACATTAATTGGTGACCCTCATCTGAAATGAGGAGTTCCGTTCTGTTCCCTCTGCCAACAATGAGATAGAAAAATGAGAAGTCCAGAAATGGTCTGTGGTCTGAAGAGGCTTCTATATGAAGTGGGACTGAGAAGAACAGGGCCTGTTTAATTTAGAGAGGAGATGTGACAGAGGTGCACAAAAATACCTCAGGACCTCTCACAATATAAGAACCTGGGGACATTTAGTGAAAATGAAAGGTCACAAGCTTAAGACTCAAAAGAAAGATTTTTTTTATACAAATGCATAATTTGTGGCAGTGAGTTCCACAGGCCAGTTTGAGGACTGATGAGGCCAAGGATTCAGAGGAGGAGCTGATCTTTATATAGGTAATGAGAACATCCATAGTTATGTCAGATAGGAGTTCAAAAGTTAGGGATATCCACTCTCCTGCTGCAGGGTATAAAGCAGCCACTAACTGAGGGCTAGGAAGAAACTCACGGGCAGCATATTCCACAACCGTCCATTAAGGGAGTCTTCCACCTTCCTCTGTAGTATCCAGCACTGGCCCCTGCTTGACAGAAGAGTGGGCTAGATGGGTCACAGCTCTAATTTGGCATTCCACTAATGCTCCTAGTCACAGCAGCCCCTGGATCCCATTTACTGAGCCTACAGACATGATGCTTCCCCCTAGGTTTGAACTGGAACCCTGACATTGTAGTCCCTTCTCAACAGGGGCAGCTTGACACAGGCAGACCTACCTACCGACCAGACTGGGGGGCTCTGCTCCTTTCCATCAGTCCCCTAGGGTGGATGACCTCTTTGAAACTCCAGTTCAGCCACTCATTTTGTTGGCAGTATCCTTTAATATCGGCCTCTTGTCACAGGTATGTCACACAGGGAGAGCAGTACAGGCCAGTCCACCAAGTGCTCCAGCTATTTTGTTTTCAGCCCCTGCAGAGCTGGGGAAGTACCCAACCAAATTCCTGGACTTACTCTACTGCACTAATGGGTCCAATGACATAACAGCAGCTAACAAACAGGTTTGCCAGCTATGGCCACAGAGTAAACAGGAATTAGAGGAGCACATGCACAAGTCAAACAAAACTAACGTGGAAATATTAAATACACCTTCATTTTGGATTTACTTATGCTGGTTACAGCTAAAAGCCAGTTATCCAAGGGTCTACGGTGACAGAGAAAACCTTCAGGGTTCAGAAAACAGGCAGCAGCCCCATGCTGGAGCTACAAATCCTAAAGGCTGCAGGGTTGAAGCCAAGTGGATTTTTGCAGCCATTTTTGTACTTCTTTCTCCCTCCCCCAAGAATGGGTCTTTGCTCACTCATTCTTCACAGCATGACTCTCCTGCCTCACTCAGCTGGAAGGTCAGGCATTCTCTGCCTCTGCATCCTCTTGATTTCCCACTCTCGTCCACCGGAGTGGAACTGGAGGATGAGCACATGGCTGCTGTACATGTCATATGGTGGGGAGCAGAGTTCCGCAGAATCATGATAAAGCCTGCACCTCCCAAGTGGGACTTGTATGCATCTTGGCAATGCCCAGTCCCTGAGTCCTCTCAGCAACAAGGGTCTGTCTACACTAGGAATATGACCTGGTGATCCATGGTTAAGGACCACTGTTGTCTTCCTTGGCCAGTCCTCAACCAGTGGTTGAAGATGTTCAGGTGCAAGGCCAAGTGAGACCCACATTTGAAAGTGGATAACACAACACCACCATAAACATGAGATTTGTTGTACCTGCTTATGCCCTTCTTAAAGGGACAATAATCACCCAGCAGCCTGGTCTAGGTATTGTAAGAAACTGTCAGTCTGCAGACGGGTTTAAAAAAAATCTTTAAATTTTAGACATGGATGGGGTAGGGGAGGGAAATCTCTGAATTTTCAGCAAATTCCATTCCACAATTTTCAACAGGGTCTGATGGGCAATAGACCCTTTCCCCTCTAGGTCACTATGTGATGGCTGATGTTCCCTGAACTGCAATCCCGAGTTCATGTCACATGGACCAGTGCCCATGTCACATTGACCTGTCTAAGAGGCCAAGGATTAAATAATCTACTGGGAGCTGCATGTCCCGCACACATCTCGGTGCTTAGCTTTCCAGGGATGGGCCTTTATAGAATACCATCAGTCAGAGATGGGGTCCCTACAGGTCAGAGGGGGGCAAACTGGCAGGGCTGCATGGAGGAAATCTTGTGCTGCTGCCAATGCTGTTCCTGTTTTGTGAATTAACAGGACTGTGGTCTACCAGTCAGCTAACCCAGCCCTTTTCAACAGTGCAAAATTGATAACTTACTAAACATAGTTAAAAATACCAGACCTGGGTGCCGTGGCACTTCCCGAGAGACCCTGTAGTATCTATAGAACAGCTCCTTCCACAGGAACTCATCCCGGGCCACCGCATGCCATTGCCGACACACCAACCCCACCGAGAGCACATCTACGTGGTCCAGGTACAGGAAAATCTCATAGAGGATGCTGTCTGGGAGAAGGGGACTATCCCCAACATCCATACTGTCATTCTGTCACCAAAGGGCTCTGAAAATAAACAGAGTGGGGAAGTTGGTGCCTGTTCGTTACAGAAGGTAGAAACGTCCCACGTTGGGGTCATGCAGAGTAGCAAGGTTCTCCTGTCTGATCAAACTTATTGAGAGTCATAGAAGGAAAGAACAGCAGCTTTTTACAGGAAGCAGCAAACACACACATAGGGAAAGTGAGAGATTTCTAAATTCACATTACCAATCACTGGTGTTCATACCGTAACATTTGGTGGTGTGCTGTGTTGTTGTTGTTTTTAAATTCCCTTTGACTTGATCCTTAATGATTTTCTTCTAGTTTTTTGTCCCCAAACAGAAATGGCTTCTTAATGAATTTTCTACTTTTATTTTTTAATGTAGCAACTCTTTAAGGCTCCATACTACCGAGACGGACACTAACATTTACTATGAAATTGTTCACATGTGAAAGGTCACAACAAACAGAGGCCCTAATACTACAAATGCTCACATATGGGCCTAGTTATTCATGTACATATTCATACAGTGACCCCCAACACAGGCTGTCAGCAGTGTTTGACTCTGGGACTTTCAGCACAAAAGCACAGCTTCTAGTATGTCAGCTAAAGAACAAGATCTATTAGCTGGGGGCAGTAGGAGGCAGCTACACTCTGCGTGGGCCAACCCCAGGTGGGGTGGGAATGCAGGGTGTTGGTCTCAGGATATTAGCGAGACAAAGTGGGGGAAGTAAGATCTTTTACTGGACCAACTTCTGTTGGAGAGAGAGACCATAATAGCAGCTTTGTGTGGCTCAAAAGCTCGTCTCTCTCACCAACAGAAATTGGTCCAATAAGAGCGATTACTCACCCACCTTGTCACTTTACAACCTTGTTATCTATCCTCCTCAGGGAAGGGTAAAGGTCTATATTTTGGGTTTCAACCCCAGCTATTGGCCCAAGGCAGAGGCTATTATAGAACTGGCATCTAAACAGACACGAACTCTAGGTCAGCTCAGACACTCATGAGAGGCTTACCCTGCTGGGGGGGGGATATAGAACACATTTGCAAAGTGGGCGGCATCTCTCGCTCTGGGAGTGGTCCACACAAGAGGCACAGCCTGCTACTGCTGACAATTAATGGACCTTGTCCTTTAACTTAGGAGGTAGGCATCTAAGCTTTGGTGCTGAAGGTTCCAGGTTCAAACACTGCTGATGGCCCATGGGGGACTGAGACTTCAATGGGGTACGCACATGTAGCCAGAATTTGCTGCTGCTGCTCCACATTTAGGGCCTGATCCTGCTCCCACTGGATTCACTGAGAGAAGGATTGAGCCCTGAGACTTTTTCAATTATCTGCATTAACACCACACTATCCTTTAATAACAGTGTGCATGCCTATAGCACCTTTCATCTAGGGATCCCAAAGACCTTTACAAACATTCATTAATTCTCACCCCACTCCTGTGAGACAGGTATTATTATAATGGTATCCATTTTACAGCTGGGGAAGCTGAGGCACAAACCAGTGAATTGGCTAATGCCATACAATAAATGAGAAGTAAAACTATTCTCCTGCTATAGCCACTTGACAATATTCCCTCTTTGCTCTTTCATCTTGATGGACTACAGCTGGATTTCAAAGACAATAATATGGACCGTAAAAGGCTGTAGCCAATTGAGAACTTTTTGTAATCTGGAACAACAGGTTAAACAGCATATATACCTTTGACTCACAGTTCGTAACAACCCCTCAGAAGCTTGGAACTGTGGTAGTTCTTAGCAAAACCGCATCGTCTCCTGTGCATGTGGACAGGAGAGCACCGGTCATGGGTACTGGGCTACAGGTAGAAAGAGGGACTTGATAAGATAATGACCCCAGATGCAGACAGCATGGCCTTGGTGCAAGATGCAAGGAGCCCCAGAAACCACCTCTCCACTAGGGAACTGTATAAAGACGTTTCCATCAGCTCAGCAGGCTTAATTAAGATAGCGATGTAAATGCCCCAAGCTACCAGAACCCAGCCTACAGCAGGGCTCCCACTAGCCCCAACGCTGGTACAAGTGGCTATAGGTCTTAGCATCCGCCACTACAGAGAAGTGGTCTAGGGCGACTAGATGCTGAGCTCCCATCCTACTGGGGCCCCTTGAAGCGGACACAGTCTCTCCCATTTCCAGCCTGCCCTCGCGATAATTCAGCAGCTGGACTGTTCAATAACCGATCCCTGCTGCGCTCAGCCAGCTCCTGGCTCTGCCAGCGGCTTGACACACACGGGGCCGGCGTGCGCGGCAGCTCCGTGCCGGCCAGAGGGCGAGGCCGGGCAGGCGCCTGCCAGAGGGGAGGGGAGGGGAGGGCAGCGCGCCCGCCCCCTCTGGGCCCCCGGCAGCCCCGCTTCAGCCATTTGCTGGCCCCAGCCCGCCAATAAGGACCCCCCCGTCTCAGGCTCCCCCCGTCCACGAGCCAGGCCCCGGCAAGCTTCACACTGCCCCGGCCAGATCCCCCACCTCAGCTCCCCGGCTCCGGCTCCTCCCCACGGCGCGGGCTTCCGGCCCTCCCGCTCCTCGCTTCCGCTCTGGCCGAGCCGCTCTAGCCCCTCTCTATGGTCCGCCGCCACGCCCCCAGACCTCCCCAGGCCAGATTGTCCCATCCCAGAGGCCCCATCCTGCCCAGGCCTGACTAATGGAGCCCAGCATCGTCCATGCCTGGAGGCACTCACGTGGCACAAGCCTGTCCTTCCCTGCGTCTCCCGCCTGGGTCCTGGGTGGGGGCTGGGGACAGAGGGCTCAGGCCCTGAGCTGCAGGCACCCAGCCTGGCCCATTGGTGCACAGCTGCTCAATGGCTGGCATCTGTGCCTATCAATGTCAAAGAATCAATCCTGAAGCACTTACATGCCTGACTAATCTAATCGCCTTCTATGATGAGATTACTGGTTCTGTGGATGAAGGGAAAGCAGTGGATGTATTGTTTCTTGACTTTAGCAAAGCTTTTGACACGGTCTCCCACAGTATTCTTGTCAGCAGGTTAAAGAAGTATGGGCTGGATGAATGCACTATAAGGTGGGTAGAAAGTTGGCTAGATTGTCGGGCTCAACGGGTAGTGATCAATGGCTCCATGTCTAGTTGGCAGCCGGTGTCAAGTGGAGTGCCCTAGGGGTCGGTCCTGGGGCCGGTTTTGTTCAATATCTTCATAAATGATCTGGAGGATGGTGTGGACTGCACTCTCAGCAAATTTGCGGATGATACTAAACTGGGAGGAGTGGTAGATACGCTGGAGGGCAGGGATAGGATACAGAGGGACCTAGACAAATTGGAGGATTGGGCCATAAGAAATCTGATGAGGTTCAATAAGGATAAGTGCAGGGTCCTGCACTTAGGACGAAAGAACCCAATGCACCGCTACAGACTAGGGACCGAATGGCTCGGCAGCAGTTCTGCAGAAAAGGACCTAGGGGTGACAGTGGACGAGAAGCTGGATATGAGTCAGCAGTGTGCCCTTGTTGCCAAGAAGGCCAAAGGCATTTTGGGATGTATAAGTAGGGGCATAGCGAGCAGATCGAGGGACGTGATCGTTCCCCTCTATTCGACATTGGTGAGGCCTCATCTGGAGTACTGTGTCCAGTTTTGGGCCCCACACTACAAGAAGGATGTGGATAAATTGGAGAGAGTCCAGCGAAGGGCAACAAAAATGATTAGGGGTCTGGAACACATGACTTATGAGGAGAGGCTGAGGGAACTGGGATTGTTTAGTCTGCGGAAGAGAAGAATGAGGGGGGATTTGATAGCTGCTTTCAACTACCTGAGAGGTGGTTCCAGAGAGGATGGTTCTAGACTATTCTCAGTGGTGGAAGAGGACAGGACAAGGAGTAATGGTCTCAAGTTGCAGTGGGGGAGGTTTAGGTTGGATATTAGGAAAAACTTTTTCACTAAGAGGGTGGTGAAATACTGGAATGCGTTGCCTAGGGAGGTGGTGGAATCTCCTTTCTTAGAAGTTTTTAAGGTCAGGCTTGACAAAGCCCTGGCTGGGATGATTTAATTGGGGATTGGTCCTGCTTTTGAGCAGGGGGTTGGACTAGATGACCTCCTGAGGTCCCTTCCAACCCTGATATTCTATGATTCTATGATTCTGTGATTCTAAGTATGCAAATCAGAACCTGGGCCGTAAAGTAACCCCCAAAGGGGAGGGTGAAAAGGGGACACAAAGGTGCAGCGTTTCGCACACAATCAGGACGTCAAGAGCAAAATTAAGACACTGCGGGGGAGATGAGAAGAAATTCTTTCATAGCCTGGACACCACTGCTAGGGGCCAGGGGAATTGGAGCTGCTCCTGTATGTGGCCTAGCTGAGGTTACTGCAACCCGATGGGAAGCTTGGCATGACTGGAATGTTAAAGTCAATGGTTAGAGCCTGGTCTGTGAGAGGCAGTGAGGACGAGTGGATAGTGCGTTCAAGTGGGACTCAGGAGAGGTGGGTTCTATTCCTGCCTATATAGCAGGTACCGGTGACCTTGTGCAAGTCACTTTAATTGTTGTGTGCCTCAGTTTCCCCATAGGTAAAATGGAGATCATAATACTGAGCTTTCATACAATCATAGAATATCAGGGTTGCAAGGGACCTCAGGAGGTCATCTAGTCCAACCCCCTGCTCAAAGCAGGACCAATCCCCAACTAAATCATCCCAGCCAGGGCTTTGTCAAGCCTGACCTTAAAAACTTTTAAGGAAAGAGATTCCACCACCTCCCTAGGTAACGCATTCCAATGTTTCACCTAGTCTTCCAATGTCTCCTAGTGAAAAAGTTTTTCCTAATATCCAACCTAAACCTCCCCCACTGCAACTTGAGACCATTACTCCTCGTTCTGTCATCTGCTACCACTGAGAACAGTCTAGATCCATCCTCTTCCGAACTCCCTTTCAGGTAGTTGAAACCAGCTATCAAATCCCCCCTCATTCATCTCTTCCGCAGACTAAACAATCCCAGTTGCCTCAGCCTCTCCTCAGAAGTCATGTGTTCCAGTCCCCTAATCATTTTCGTTGCCCTCCGCAGGATGTTTTCCAGTTTTTCCACATCCTTCTTGTAGTGTGGGGCCCAAAACCAGACACAGTACTCCAGATGAGGCCTCACCAATGTTGAATAGAGGGGAACGATCACGTCCCTCGATCTGCTGGCAATGCCCCTCCTTATACATCCCAAAATGCCTTTGGCCTTCTTGGCGACAAGGGCACATTGTTGACTCATATCCAGCTTCTTGTCCACTGTGACCCCTAGGTCCTTTTCTGCAGAACTGCTGCCGAGCCATTCGGTCCCTAGTCTGTACCGGTGCATGGGATTCTTCCGTCCTAAGTGCAGGACTCTGCACTTGTCCTTGTTGAACCTCATCAGATTTCTTTTGGCCCAACCCTCTAATTTCTCTAGGTCCTTCTTGTGGAAGTATAACATTGTATAAGTATAACGTTGTATAAGGGGACATGCTGGATACATTGTATATGAGAGGGCATGCCAAAACATGTTACAAAGTATCTGAGGGAGCACACTAGGGACAGTTAGCTTTTGAATGGAGAAGCAATTAGGATAGAGCCAGCACGTCTAAGAAGCAGGCATCAGAATGGACGGTGTGAAGGGCAATTAGTTCAGTTAACTGGAAGCTGTTAAAGGAGATTGTTAAGGGTGGCAGGTAATTGAAGATACGTGACTGATCTCAGGGATCTCGAAGGGTGGTGACTAAAATCTTTTTCTTCTTTTGTCTGTAACTTCTCTGTAACTTGTTCTCCAAAAAACTGTATAAATTAAAAGACACAAGCCCCACTCGGGGGGGCTCACTTCTAAATGTATTAGCAGAGCAGCTTTGCTAATAAAACAGAGTGGTCTGATAAATTGTGAGTCTGAGTCAAACTTTGACACTCTGTATCCTATTCCTACCCTCCAGCGTATCTACCTCTCCTCCCAGTTTAGTGTCATCTGCAAACTTGCTGAGGGTGCAATCCACACCATCCTCCAGATCTTTAATGAAGATATTGAACAAAACCGGCCCGAAGACCAACCCTTGGCGCACTCCACTTGATACCGGCTGCCAACTAGACATGGAGCCATTGTTCACTACCCGTTGAGCCCGACAATCTAGCCAGCTTTCTATCCACCTTATTGTCCATTCATCCAGCCCATTCTTCTTTAACTTACTGGCAAAAATACTGTGGGAGACCGTGTCAAAAGCTTTGCTAAAGTCAAGGAACAACACGTCCACCGCTTTCCCCTCATCCACAGGGCCAGTTATCTCGTCATAAAAGGCAATTAGATTAGTCAGGCATGACTTGCCCTTGATGAATCCATGCTGACTGTTCCTGATCACTTTCCTCTCCTCTAAATGCTTTGAGATGTAGTGGTGAAAAGCACTGCCTAAGAGCTAGGTGTTATTATTTAGGAAAGTTCATGGGCAAATGTCTTACCCTGGAGTCACAGACAGTCCCCTTAGACCAGTGGTGCTCAAACTTTTTCAGTCACACCCCCACATGCCAATAACGGAAACTGTCCGCGCCCCACCCCTGAGTACTGCATAGCCAAGGTTTCTTCAGCAACCAAGCTTGGGCAGAAGATGGAGCTGGGGACAGAAGTGGGGAATGGGGTGGGGGGGGGAGCTGGGGCTAGAGGGGGAGCTGGTCTGAGGGTGGAGAGGGAATGCTGAGGGCAGAGTGGAGTGGAGCTGTGGCTGGGGGCAGAGCTGGTCTGAGGGAATGAGGGTGTAGCTGGGCCTGGAGGCCCAACACTGGGGGCTGAATGGGGTTGGGGGAGAGGAGTGAGGCTGGGGGTGGAGTGGGTCTGGAAGCGTGGTGCTCTCTCCCGACCTCCTGTGGGGGCTGGCCCTGGCCCTGCTGTGTACCCCCCCAAAAAAATTTCTCTGTGTTTGCCTGGGGGGGTGTGCCCCACAGTTTGGGGATCACTGCCTTGGACTCTCCTATCTATCTTGCTACCCAGACAATCTGGACTTAGTGATAAATGGTCACTTAAAAATCACACCACGTTCAGGTTGCTTCCAGTCCCAAGAGACCAGTCACTTACCCCAGACCAGTTAGTACCCTACATCTTACACCAAGAACAACACCTGTAGCCAATCCTGAAATAAACTGTCTAAAGGTTTATTACCTAGGAGAAAGGAATAAGAGAGTTATTTACAAGTTAAAGCAACCTAACACACAAAAATGAGTAACCATCTAGAGCCTAAAAGTGACAGCATTGTAGTAATCTGTCTATTCTTAGGGCTTGTCTACACTGCCACTTTACTCAGGGGTGTGAAAAAACACACCCCTGAGCGCTGCAAATTTCAGCGCTGTAAAGTGGCAGTGTAGACAGTGCACCAGCGCTGGGCCCAGTGCTGGTGGCTACTCCCCTTGTGGGGGTAGTTTTTTTACAGTGCTGGGAGAGCCTTCTCCCAGAGTTCAGGATGATGAGACGAGTTCACTTATACTTCTCCTCTTCAACGGTGGGCAGGGGAGCAAACAACAAAGTCTTTTCTCCTCTGATGTTTCACAATGGCTTGTCTGGTGTCTATGGGCCTTCTTTTGTTGGGCAGAAGATAAGACCTGTGTCAAACTAGTATTTTACACTTGCCAATGTGTCTCTCCTGACTCGGGGGGGAGGGTTTACATTTTCAGAGCAAACACTTAAATTTATAACAGGGGAAATAGATATTATCAGTGAGATTAATGCAGGTAGCAACTCTCAAGCATTTCAGAGTTTAAAACACTAAATACATTCTTATAAGATTAATACCTATTTTGAGCAAAAGCAACACACAAGTGACCTGATCTGGTCTCCAGCTATGAGGTTGTCAGTTCTTAGCGAATGTCTGCAGCCCGGGCAAGAGCTGGCATCTGGGCTGCCAGCATCACAAGGGGTACTAGTTGGTGTCTGCTGCAAAGCACCAGATCATACTAGGGAAGAGGACTACCTGCTCATTAAGCACCTAACTATAATGGGAAAAAAGCTATGTGATCATGAGTGACATGCTGGAGGGCTCATGCAGACAGTACTAAAAATCTGCAGAATTTCTAGACATTATATAGAGGACAATTTCCTAATTCAAAAAATGTTGCATCCAACATGGGGAAATTCTATATTAGACCTTGTCTTGGGAGATAAAGAGGAATTTATCACAGAACTAAATATTAGTGGTAGTTTACATGCAAACTTATATTACGTGCAAACAGAATAAAGTCCAAGCCAGTAATACATATACTTGGTGCTTTAAAAGGGCCAGTTTCACAAAACTGAAAACAATATGAGCCAAATCAGATGGGAGAAAGAACAGAAAACTGTGACTGATAATTGGGACTAAGGATTAAAAACATTTGACTAGTGAGGTTACTTTTACCCCTGTATTTGGCACTGGTGTGACCACTGCTGGAATACTGTGTCCAGCTCTGGTACCCAAAATTTAAGAAGGATGTTGACGAATTGGAGAGGGTTAAGAGCAGAGCCAGAAGAATGATTAAAGGATTGGAAAACCTGCCGTACAGTGATAGACTCAAGGAGCTCAATCTATTTAACTTAAGAAGAGGTGTGACTTGATCACCATCGTAAGTACCTACATGGGGAACAGAAATTTGATAACAGCAGGTTCTTCAGTCTAGCGGAGAAAGGTTGAACAGTATGCAATGGCTGGAAATTGAAGCCAGACTGGGGATAAGATGTACATTTTTGACAGAGAGGGGAATTATCCATTGGAACAGCTTACTAAGGGTTGTGGTGGAATCTTCAGCATTGTCAGTTTTTAAATCAGAAATGTTTTCTTCTAAAAGTTCTGCTCTGGTTCAAGCAGGAATGAATTCAGGGCATGTCTCTGGCCCATGTTATACAGGGGGTCAGACTGGATGATCACAATGGTCCCTTAGTTCTGGCCTCAGAATGTATGAATCTATAGTTTAAGGGTAATATTCCCTGCCTGAGCTGGGGGGAAGGCAGGGAGTTGCACAAAACTTGGCAGCTTGGTGCATGCTGCAGGGGGTCTGGGAGAGAAAGCTAGGGCAGATAGGTTTGTAGCAGTACCCGGGCAGAAACTAGGGGCAGTTGGGGGGCTATATGGGGAGAGGTGGCTGGGAAAAGCCAGGGGCAATTAAGGGACACTGGGCTTGTGGAGGTATCCAGGGGCCAGTGGGGGGGCTGGTGGTAGGATAGGAAGCTGACTGTGGTGCTATGCAGGGAGAGGGAGGAAGATGGAGGCAGATGAGGATGGTGGCTGGGAAAAGTTGGGGGGCAGAGCTTGGGTGGCACCCGAGGGGGACAGTGGATGATTGTGGGAAAGTCCAAGGGGGTTGCTTGCTGGCTTGGGGGAGAATCTAGGGACAGCTGGGTTGGTGGGGATGGAGGGAGGAATTTGGAAATTTGAATTAGGAAATTGTCCTCTATATAATGTCTAGAAATTCATTGTGGATGCCAGGGAGGTGGGCAGATGGGGCCAGCTGGGTAGGCAGGTGTATAATGTCACTCAGGGGAGGGGCACTTCTAAGGGCTAGAGCACTGGACTGGGAGTTGGCAGACCTGGGTTCTATTCCTAGCTCTGCCACTGACTTCCTGGGTGACCTTGGGCAAGTTACTTTCCCTGTCTGTACTTCAGTTTTCCCCGTATGTAAAATGGGGATAATGAGCCCAACCTCCTGTGTAAAGTGCTTTGAAATCTCCTGATAAAAAGTGCATTACTGAGTCATAGCTAAATTTCATTTATTATTAAGTCATATGATTTATTATTAATTCTGTTTTTATTAAGTGCTGACAATGTGCTTGGGCCAGCACAAGGTGCAGAATACAGGCACTTTGTGCCCTGCGGCTGCAACGTAGAATAAAATCTCACATTCCTTTCCCTTTTTTTCTCATGCTGTTTCTACTTGGTGTTGCAGCCCAAGTCCCCATGGATAACAAGGCACCAATAATAATCCCATGCCAGGTTTTTTATTTACAAACTCTCTGATAACATTCTCCCAGTGGGGCCTGGACAGAAGTCCAGAGGCCAGAACAAAGGCGCCATCGTGTGGAACTCTGGAGTAACACTGCACCTTTAAGCCAGGGTAATCAAAGCACTTGCAAAAGTTAATCAATTCACTTAGGAAAACACTGGATTGCAGCCATCTCTGGGGTGGAATGCAGGAACTATTTAACAGCGCACAGCAACACTATGTAATATTGTAAAACAGGACATTCAGAAGCATACCATCTGCTACTGAAACTACCAGGGATTTCAGGAGTAAGAATACTATTACAAGAACTCACAGTTCATACTTATGTGAAAAGTGCTATCAATTATTAACAATCAGGATCTTAACAGATCTCCAATAGCACTAGAGTCGAGTGTTAATTCAAGAGAGACAAGAATAGCCAGGTGAGGCTTAGGTGAGGTCCCCTTTCCACCTATTGCCCAGGCCCATGGCTACTTATCTGATACATTCTAACTGCAGCCCAATACACAGTGGTGGGACTGCGGGCGGTATAATGTCTGTAACTCCCAGGCCTGCTGGAGGATCACATCTGATGGACCATATACATTGTCGGAGTCTCTGCTCCCACATCTACACCCAATGGTCGGGATACTCAAAGCTGGCCTGTCCAACAGTGACTCCTCCTGGGCAGGACAGCTGGCAGCCTAACCCCTTATATCCATTTTCAAAGTCTCTCAAACCACTTCTTCTGGGACCAAGTCATCGGGCCCTCTCAAAAATAACTTGTCTAAAAGGGATGAGAAGCATCTCAGTAATAGTGTTTAAATCAGCAGTTGTAACCAGCCATGTGTCTCTTTCTATCCATGCGTGGGGCATTGGGCTGGGAGTCAGGAGATCTGAGCTCTGTTTCTGGGTCTGTCATTGAGCTCCTGAATGATCACGGGCAAGTCATTTCCTCTCTCTGAGCCTCTGTTTCCCCTCACCCTTTGTCTGTATTGTCTATTTAGATTGCAAGCTGTTTGGGGCAGGAACGGTCTCTCACTCTGTGTTTGTACAGCACCTGCCACAACGGGACCATGCCGTTGGCTGAGGCCTCTAGATGCTACTGGCATAACAGAAGATAGTGCCACTGTAAACCTTAGCCACTAAATCCCCCAAAGTGGGAAGATGCCCTGCAGCACCATAGCAGTGCTGGATCCATCCCATCTTCCATGTGAGAAGTGTTCTGCTCTGAAGTTGTAATGGTTCTCCATAGCTCAGAATCCAAAATATCTCAGGGCTTTCATTAACAACTTGGATAATGAAGTGAAGAGTATGCTAATAACATTTGCGAATGACACCAAACTGGGAGGGGTTGCAAGCACTTTGGAGGACAGGATTAGAATTCAAAACAACCTCGACAAATTGGAGAATTGATCTGAAATCAACAAGATGAAATTCAATAAAGACAAGTGGGGATTGGTCCTGCTTTGAGCAGGGGGTTGGACTAGATAATCTCCTGAGGTCCCTTCCAACCCTGATATTCTATTCTATGAAGTGCAAAGCTCTTCACTTAGGAAGAAAAAATCAAATGCACATTCCAGTTGTGATGGGTTCTCCCTGGGGTGCCACCTATAACTGGGGTACCACTGAGCCCTCTGACTCACCAGTCTGGGCTCCCCCTCACACTGTGCTGCTGTGACAAACTTCAGGCTAACTCCCAGTCCTACACTTCCACCAGCATTCACATAGGTAGGGACACACACAGGCTGACCAGCCACTGCATGAACCAACAATAGAGATGCTATAGCCAAAATAACCACCAGCTTCCCAGTCTAGAACCCCAGAGCTGTCAAAACTCTGACCAGTATGAATTTATTATCTAGTTTGCCTCTTCATCAATGTGGAGAGGAAATGCAATAGCCCTTGTCCCTCGAGCTAAGATTCCCAAGAACATCACTCCAAATTTACTGGTTTAGATTAAAATATAAAATAAGTTTATTAACTACAAAAGATAGATTTTAAGTGATTATAAATTATAGCAAACAGATCAGAGCGGATTACCTAGCAAATAAACAAAAACGCAAACTAAGCTTAACATGCTAGAAGGATAGGATTTGAATTAACAGTTTCTCACCCTGAGTGATGATACAAGCAGGCTCACAGATTCTCAAGGCACAAGCTGCCTTTGCTTTGCAGCTTGGGTTTCCCCAGTTTCCATACACAGGCTATAAATTTCTTTAGCCTGGGTCCAGCACTTCCCCCAGTTCCGTCTCTGTTCCTCAGGTGTTTCCAGGAGTCCTCTTCTGTGGGGAGTGAAGAACAACAGATGATGTCACTCCCTGCCTTTTATAGCTTTAGCATATGGCAGGAACCCTTTGTTTTAAACTTGGTTCCTAGACCAGTTTGTGGAAAAATACAGACATCCCAAAATGGAGTCCTGAGTCATGTGGCCTGGTCGCATGCCCTTGCATACCTTGCTGAGTCTCATAGACTCATAGATTAATAGATATTAAGGTCAGAAGGGACTATTGTGATCATCTAGTCTGACCTCCTGCACAATGCAGGCCACAGAATCTCACCCACCCACTTCTGCAATAAACCTCTCACCTATGTCTGAGCTATTGAAGTCCTCAAATCATGGTTTAAAGACTTCAAGGTGCAGAGAATCCTCCAGCAAGTGACGCGTGCCCCATGCTACAGAGGAAGGCAAAAAAAACCCAGGACCTCTTCCAATCTGCCCTGGAGGAAAATTCCTTCCCGACCCCAAATATGGCGATCAGCTGAACCCTGAGCATGTGGCAAGATTCACCAGCCAGATACCCAGGAGAGAATTCTCTGTAGTAACTCAGATCCCACCCCATCTAACATCCCATCACAGGCCATTGGGCCTATTTACCATGAATAGTTAAAGATCAATTAATTGCCAAAATCATGTTATCCCATCATACCATCTCCTCCATAAACTTATTGAGTTTAACCTTGAAGCCAGATGGGTCTTTTGCCCCCGCTGCTTCCCTTGGAAGGCTGTTCCAGAACTGGGCGGCGAACAGCAGAGAGGCTAACAGGGGGAGTTTCCCTGGGATCTGTCTGAGAGGAGATACGCTAAGGGCTGCATTAGGGAGGCTGTGTTGGTGAGTATCTGAGTGTCTGTTGTGGGGACAGTTTGACAGTTTGACCGTGTGCTTGATTGGTTGTTTGTTTGAAAAGTGTGAATTGGGAGTGCTTTGTTTCAGGTGAGCCTTGAGTGGGCCTGACTGTTATAAAAAGCCAGTGAGCAGCAAACAGCAGAGAGGCTAACAGAGGGAGTTTGCCTGGGAGTTCGCCCGGGGAGAGCCCACCGAGGCTTACATCTTGCCGGCTTCTCTGAGTAGTCACTACAACTCCTGAGGAAGCTCGTAGAAGGAAGGTAATATGGATGGGGAGCGTTCAGCTGTTGTGACCTGCACTGGATGTGCCATGTTTGTCTTTCTTCCACAGGACAGAAGCGACTTTGTCTGTACAAAGTGCAAGCTGGTCTCCATATTGGAAGAGAAGGTTCAAGGTCTGGAGAAACAAGTATCGACCCTGCGTTGCAGAAGAGAAACTGAAGATTTCCTGGACAGACGTCAGGATATGCTTCTATGGACACAATGTTCTGAAGATTCAGAGCAGGCTGCACAGCGGGGACAAGAGGATGGTGAAGAAATTTGGCAGCATGTGACCTCCAGAAGAAGAAAGGGAAGCATCCACGTACCAGCAACGCAGATACAGGTAAGCAACCGTTTTCATGTTCTCTCCACAGGTACTAATGCGGAGAGTGGACTAGGTGATAAATCTGAGGGAAGGGAACAGAAGGAGATTCCGCCGATTGGAAGGCATGAGATGCACTGTCCTAGGGATTGGGGTTCCACGACCACCGCTCCCAAGAGAAGGAGGCGGGTGGTGGTGGTCGGGGACTCTCTCCTCAGGGGGACTGAGTCATCTATCTACCGCCCCAACCGGGAAAACCGAGAAGTCTGCTGCTTGCCCGGAGCTCGGATTCACGATGTGACAGAGAGACTGCCAAGACTCATCAAGCCCTCGGATCGCTACCCCTTCCTGCTTCTCCACGTGGGCACCAATGATACTGCCAAGAATGACTTTGAGTGGATCACTGCAGACTACGTGGCTCTGGGAAGAAGGATAAAGGAGTTTGAGGCGCAAGTGGTGTTTTCGTCCATTCTCCCCATAAAAGGAAAAGGCCAGGGTAGAGACCGTTGAATCGTGGAAGTCAACGAATGGCTATGCAGGTGGTGTCGGAGAGAAGGCTTTGGATTCTTTGACCATGGGATGGTGTTCCAAGAAGGAGGAGTGCTAGGCAGAGATGGGCTCCACCTAACGAAGAGAGGGAAGAGCATCTTCGCAAGCAGGTTGGCTAACCTAGTGAGGAGGGCTTTAAACTAGGTTCACCGGGGGAAGGAGACCAAAGCCCTGAGGTAAGTGGGGACGTGGGATACCGGGAGGAAGCACGAGCAGGAGAACGCAAAAGGGAAGGGCTCCTGCCTCATACTGAGAAAGAGGGACGATCAGCGAGTTATCTCAAGTGCCTATACACAAATGCACAAAGCCTGGGAAACAAGCAGGGAGAACTGGAAGTCCTGGCACAGTCAAGGAATTATGATGTGATTGGAATAACAGAGACTTGGTGGGATAACTCACATGACTGGAGTACTGTCATGGATGGATATAAACTGTTCAGGAAGGACAGGCAGGGCAGAAAAGGTGGGGGAGTTGCATTGTATGTAGGAGAGCAGTATGACTGCTCAGAGCTCTGGTATGAAACTGCAGAAAAACCTGAGTGTTTCTGGATTAAGTTTATAAGTGTGAGCAACAAGGGTGATGTCGTGGTGGGAGTCTGCTATAGACCACCGGACCAGGGGGATGAGGTGGACGAGGCTTTCTTCTGGCAACTCACGGAAGTTAGTAGATCGCAGGCCCTGGTTCTCATGGGAGACTTCAAACACCCTGATATCTGCTGGGAGAGCAATACAGCGGTGAACAGACAATCCAGGAAGTTTTTGGAGAGTGTAGGGGACAATTTCCTGGTGCAAGTGCTGGAGGAACCAACCAGGGGCAGAGCTCTTCTTGACCTGCTGCTCACAAACCGGGAAGAATTAGTAGGGGAAGCAAAAGTGGATGGGAACCTGGGAGGCAGTGACCATGAGATGGTCGAGTTCAGGATCCTGACACAGGGAAGAAAGGAGAGCAGCAGAATACGGACCCTGGACTTCAGAAAAGCAGACTTTGACAACCTCAGGGAACCGATGGGTAGGATCCCTTGGGAGAATGATGTAAGCAGAGTCAGGATGAGGTCTACCCTGACATCTGGTGGCGAGTTGTGGTGGGTTGTGGAAAAGAACTTTAGGGGCTGATCTCATTTGGATAGGCACACCCACCCTGCCTAGATGGTCATTTTGGCTGCTGTAGGAGCCCCAGTTTCTCTGTTATTGGGGCAGGAATAAACTGTTATTATCCTGATTATGTGAATCAAGGACAGTGGAACTGTACTTGGCCTTTTGTTATGATGGAGGGACTCACCATCAACTAAGCAGCACTCGCTAGGCAGGGGTCATGGGTTACAAAAGCCAGTGAAGAGAGAGAGGCTGGGGATAGGTATTATACTTGGTAGCATAGGTCTTCTGGTGAGGGCCTTTTATACTAATTGTACTTTCTCCTCTCTCCACTGTGGAATATCAGAGCTAATTTTGATTCCATTAGGAATCTAGTTACAGGCTGCTGAGCTGAATTCGCTTTGGGCTAATAGTGTACCAGCACTGAGGCTCCCCTACTACAAGCTGAAATCACAAAAAGAGCTAAACTTACTAAGAGCTGAAATCATTGAGTGTTGTGTTAAGTAGTGGGAGCCTGAAGATATATGGCGGAGCAGAGCGGCTGGTGGAGCAGAACAGTTTGTCGGATACCTGGAGCAACTCATGGGGGCAGCTGGTGGAGTGGAGCCTTATGGAGAGGTGGGGCAATCAGCTTTGGACCACGTAAGGTGCCCCTTAACCCTCCTTTGCCCCCCATCTCCACCCAGGTTGGGAGATAAAACTTTACAGATAAACTTTCAAACTCTGGGGCTGCCCTGACCAGGGACAGAGACTTTTGGGTCGTTGGACTTTTGGGACTTTGGGTGATTTTGGGTTGCTCGACTCAAGAACCAAAGGGAAAGGGCACACCCCAATTTGCTTGGGGTGGGTTTTTGCTCATGGGTTGTGTTATGAATCCTGATGGTGGTGTTTCCCCAACATAATGCCACATTGTTTCTCTCTGTTATTAAAAGGCTTTTTGCTACACTCAGACTCTGTGCTTGCCAGAGGGGAAGTATTGCCTCTTGGAGGCGCCTAGCAAGGGTGCTATATATTTGTCCCAGGTCACTGGGTGGGGGCTCAAGCAGGTTTTGCATTGTGTTATTGGAATGGATCCCCTAGATACTGAACCCGGCCCTTGTTGCTGCCAACTCTGACAGGCAGAAGGGTTACAATAACATGAGGGGGAAAGGAGTCCAGGAGAGCTGGCTGTATTTTAAAGAATCCTTATTGAGGTTACAGGGACAAACCATCCCGAAGTGTAGAAAGAGTAGTAAATATGGCAGGCGACCAGCTAGGCTTAACAGTGAAATCCTGGCTAATCTTAAACACAAAAAAGAAGCTTACAAGAAGTGGAAGATTGGAGAAATGACCAGGGAAGAGTATAAAAATATTGCTCGGGCATGCAGGAGTGAAATCAGGAAGGCCAAATCACACCTGGAGTTGCAGCTAGCAGGAGATGTTAAGAGTGACAAGAAGGGTTTCTTCAGGTATGTTAGTGTAGGCAGAGTCAGGATGAGCTCCACCCTGACATTTGGTGGTGAGGTGTGGCATGTTGTGGAAAAGAACTTCAGGGGCTGATCTCATGTGCATAGGCACACCCACCCCGCCTAGAATGAGGCCATAGTTGCCCAAATGGTCACTTTGGCTGTTGTGGGATCCCCAGTGTCTCTGTTATTGGGGCGGGAAGAATAAATTGTTATTACCCTGATTATGGGAACTGTGCTTGGAACTGTACTTGGCCTTTTGTTATGCTGGAGGGACTCACCATCAACTAAGTAGCACTCGCTAGGCAAGGGACATGGGTTCCAAAACTCTGTGAATTGTGAGAGGCTTGAGACAGGTATTAGTACCTGGTGGCGTAAGGGCCTGAAACACCAATTGTACCTCTGTCTCTCTCTATACTGTAGAATGTCAGAGCTAAATTTGGGTCTATTAAAAGTCTTGCTACAGGTACTGTGCTGAACTCACTTTGGCCTTATGGTGCACCAGCATTAAGGCTCCCACTACTATGAGCTAAAATCACTGAGAGCTGAAATCACCGAGCACTGTGTCAAGTAGTAGGGAGCTGGAAGATCTAGAGTGCAGTGGTGCTGTTTGTGGATAGGCTGGCAGAGCATTCGTGAGATGCTGTGCAGAGCGGAGCTGTTCGTGAGGCAGCAGAGCAGAGCCCTGTGGGGCAGTCAGCTTCAGGTCACGTAAGGTGCTCCTTACCTCTTCCCCCCCACACACATGCACATTTTAGCCAGACTGGGGAGTAACACTCTGCAGATGAACTTTTGAACTCTGGGGCTGGACTTTTTGGACTTTGGGTGATTTGTGGATTGCTAGACTCAAGAGATGTTTGGGTTCTGGGACTCTGGGACTCAAGAACCCGAGGGAAAGGATGTGGCCCAATTTGCTGGGGTGGGTCTTTGCTCATGGTTTGGTTAATGAACACTAGTTGTGGTGTTTCCCCAATTCAATGCTGATGTCGTTTACCTCATGTTATTAAAGATTCTCTGCTCCACCGAGACTCTGTGCTTGCGAGAAGGGAAGTATTGGCTCTTTGAGGCGCCCAGGGGGTGTGTAAGATTTTCCCAGGTCACTGTGTGATGGCTCGAGCCAGTTTTGCATTTGCTTTGATGAGAGGGAACCCCTGTGTACTGAACCCGGCCATTGCTGCTATCAACTTGGCCTGGCAGAAGGATTACATTAGCAACAAGAAGAAAGTCAAGGAAAGTGTGGGCCCCTTACTGAATGAGGGAGACAACCTAGTGACAGAGGATGTGGAAAAAGCTGAAGTACTCAATGCTTTTTTTGCCTCTGTCTTCACGAACAAGGTCAGCTCCCAGACTACTGCACTGGGCAGCACAGCATGGGGAGGAGGTGACCAGCCCTCTGTGGAGAAAGAAGTGGTTCGGGACTATTTAGAAAAGCTGGACGAGCACAAGTCCATGGGCCCAGATGCGCTGCATCGGAGAGTGCTAAAGGAGTTGGCGGATGTGATTGCAGAGTCATTGGCCATTATCTTTGAAAACTCATGGCAATCGGGGGAAGTCCCGGACGACTGGAAAAAGGCTAATGTAGTGCCCATCTTTAAAAAAGGGAAGAAGGATCCTGGGAACTACAGGCCAGTCAGCCTCACCTCAGTCCCTGGAAAAATCATGGAGCAGTGGAATCAAGGAATCAATTCTGAAGCACTTAGAGGAGAGGAAAGTGATCAGGAACAGTCAGCATGAATTCACCAAGGGCAAGTCATGCCTGACTAATCTAATTGCCTTCTATGACGAGATAACTGGCTCTGTGGATGAGGGGAAAGCAGTGGACGTGTTGTTCCTTGACTTTAGTAAAGCTTTTGACATGGTCTCCCACAGTATTCTTGCCAGTAAGTTAAAGAAGTATGGGCTGGATGAATGGACAATAAGGTGGATAGAAAGCTGGCTAGATTGTCGGGCTCAACGGGTAGTGATCAATGGCTCCATGTCTAGTTGGCAGCCGGTATCAAGTGGAGTGCCCCAAGGATTGGTCCTGGGGCCGGTTTTGTTCAATATCTTCATTAATGATCTGGAGATTGGTGTGGATTGCACCCTCAGCAAGTTTGCAGATGACACTAAACTGGGAAGAGAGGTAGATACCCTGGAGGGTAGGGATAGGATACAGAGGGACCTAGACAAATTAGAGGATTGGGCCAAAAGAAATCTGATGAGGTTCAACAACAAGAACAGCAGAGTCCTGCATTTAGGATGGAAGAATCCCATGCACCACTACAGACTAGGGACCAAATGGCTCGGCAGCAGTTCTTCAGAAAAGGACCTAAGGGTTACAGTGGACGAGAAGCTGGATATGAATCAACAGTATGCCGTTGTTGCCAAGAAGGCCAATGGCATTTTGGGATGTATAGGTAGGGGAATTGCCAGCAGATCGAGGGACGTGATCGTTCCCCTCTATTCAATATTGGTGAGGCCTCATCTGGAGTACTGTGTCCAGTTTGGGGCCCCACACTACAAGAAGGATGTGGAAAAATTGGAGAGAGTCCAGTGGAGGGCAACAAAAATAATTAGGGGACTGGAACACATGACTTATGAGGAGAGGCTGAGGGAACTGGGATTGTTTAGTGTGCAGAAGAGAAGAATGAGGGGGGATTTGATAGCTGCTTTCAACTACCTGAAAGGGGGTTCCAAAGAGGATGGCTCTAGACTGTTCTCAGTGGTAGCAGATGACAGAACGAGGAGTAATGGTCTCAAGTTGCAGTGGGGGAGGTTTAGATTGGATATTAGGAAAAACTTTTTCACTAGGAGGGTGGTGAAACACTGGAATGCGTTACCTAGGGAGGTGGTGGAATCTCCTTCCTTAGAAGTTTTTAAGGTCAGGCTTGACAAAGCCCTGGCTGGGATGATTTAGTTGGGGATTGGTTCTCCTTTGAGCAGGGGGTTGGACTAGATGACCTCCTGAGGTCCCTTTCAGACTTTTTTCACGGCCATATCACATTGGCGGCTCATAGCCATCCTGTGGTCAATCAATACCCTTTTCCTCCTCCATTACTTCTAATCGATGCGTCCCCAGTTTATAACTAAAATTCTTGTTATTAATCCCTAAATGCATGATCTTACACCTCTCACTATTACATTTCATCCTATTACTATTACTCCAGTTTACAAGGTCATCCAGATCCTCCTGTAGGATATCCCTGTCCTTCTCTGTATTGGCAATACCTCCCAGCTTCGTGTCATCTGCAAACTTTATTAGCACACTCCCACTTCTTGTGCCGAGGTCAGTAATAAAAAGATTAAATAAGATTGGTCCCAAAACCGATCCCTGAGGAACTCCACTGGTAACCTCCCTCCAGCCTGACAGTTCACCTTTCAGTAGGAGCCACTGTAGTCTCCCCTTTAACCAATTCGTTATCCACCTTTCAATTTTCATATTGATCCCCATCGTTTCCAATTTAACTAATAATTCCCCATGTGGCACTGAATCAAACGCCTTACTGAAATCTAGGTAAATTAGATCCACTGTGTTTTCTTTGTCTAAAAAATCTGTTACTTTCTCAAAGAAGGAGATCAGGTTGGTTTGGCACGATCTACCTTTTGTAAAACCATGTTGTATTTTGTCCCATTTACCATTGACTTCAATGACAGTAGTCCTTAACTACTTTCTCCTTCAAAATTTTTTCCAAGACCTTGCATACTACAGATGTCAAACTAACAGGCCTGTAGTTACCTGGATCACTTTTTTTTCCTTTCTTAAAAATAGGAACTATGTTAGCAATACTCCAGTCATACAGTACAACCCCTGAGTTTACAGATTCATTAAAAATTCTTGCTAATGGGCTTGCAATTTCATGTGCCAATTCCTTTAATATTCTTGGATGAAGATTGTCTGGTCCTCCAGATTTAGCTGTTCGAGTTTCGCTTCTACCTCGGATATGGTAATATCTACCTCCATATCCTCATTCCCATTGTCATGCTACCATTATCCCTAAGATCCTCATTAGCCTCATTAAAGACTGAGGCAAAGTATTTGTTTAGATATTGGGCCAAGCCTAGATTATCTTTAACCTCCACTCCATCCTCAGTGTTTAGCGGTCCCACTTCTTCTTTCTTTGTTTTCTTCTTATTTATATGGCTATAGAACCTTTTACTATTGGTTTTAATTCCCTTTGCAAGGTCCAACTCTACTTGACTTTTAACCTGTCTCACTTTATCCCTTCATGTTCTGGCCTCAATAAGATAGCTTTCCTTGCTGATCCCTCCCATCTTGCACTCCCTGTAGGCTTTCTGCTTTTTCTTAATCACCTCTCTGAGATGGTTGCTTATCCAGCTTGGCCTACAACTCCTGCCTATGAATTTTTTCCCCTTTCTTGGGATGCAGGCTTCCGATAGCTTCTGCAGCTTTGACTTGAAGTAATCCCAGGCCTCCTCTGCCTTTAGATCCACAAATTCTTCAGTCCAATCCACTTCCCTAACTAATTTCCTTAATTTTTGAAAGTCAGCCCTTTTGAAATCAAAAACCCTAGTCACAGATTTATTTTTGTTTGTCCTTCCATTCAGTTTGAACTGAATTAGCTCATGATCACTTGAACCAAGGTTGTCCCCTACAACCATTTCTTCTATGAGGTCCTCACTACTCACCAAAACCAAATCTAAAATGGCATCCCCTCTAGTCAGTTCAGCAACTACTTGATGAAGGAATCCATCAGTTATCGCATCCAGGAAAATCTGAGCCCTATTATTATTACTAGCACTTGTCCTCCAGTCTATATCTGGGAAGTTAAAGTCTCCCATGATCACGCAGTTTCCATTAGTATTTACTTTATTAAAAACATTAAAGAGAGCTCTATCCATATCCAAATTAGAACCCGGCAGTCTATAGCACACCCCAAGCACTATCCCAGGGGAGGCTCTAGAAGTTTTCTTCCCCAATGTGATTTTTGCCCAGATGGACTCTGTCTTATCCATTCCATCGCTTCTTATTTCTTTACATTCTACCTCATCATTGATAGACAATGCTACTCCACCACCTTTACCTTTATTTCTGTCTTTCCTAAACAGCACATCCCCTTCAATACCTGTAGTCCAGTCATGACTCCTATTCCACCATGTTTCTGTTGTCCCTAGAATATCTGGTTTCATTTCCTGCACCAGTAGCTCTAGTTCCTCCATTTTGTTACCTAGGCTCCTCGCATTGGTGTACAAACATCTTAATTTTTGCTATTTGGCCTCGCTCACATTCTTTATCCGATTAGGCACGGTCATTCTACCGCCAGTATGACCTATTAGACTGGTATCCACACTGCCCTTCCTCCTTATGTCCATTCTCCTACCCACGGCTGTACCCTTTCTTACTTTGTTTTCTTCCCTCTCAATGCTAAAATCTGGCGTGGAGATTACCTGGACATCTCCCAACCATCTCCCCCAAATTCCTAGTTTAAAGCTCTTTTAATCAGTTGTGCCAGCCTCCATCCTAGAAGTCTATTTCCTTCCCTACTCAGATGAAGTCCATCCAGAGAGAACTATCCTCTCTCCATGAATGCCTCCCAGTGGCCATACATCCCAAAGCCCTCCTTATAGCACCACTGCCTGAGCCATCTGTTGATAGTCATAATCTTGTCACACCTTTGTTGCCCTTCTCTAGGAACAGGCAGAATCCCACTGAAGATCACCTGAGCCTCAATTTCCTTAAGCGTCTTCCCCAGCCTGGCATAGTCTCCCTTGATACGTTCCAGCGAGAATATACCGGTATCATTTGTTCCCACATGAAGGATGATCAGTGGATTCTTTCCCGCTCCCTTTAGGATCCTTTTCAACCTCAGGTCCACATCCCGTATCTTAGCACCTGGAAGACAGCACATCCTTCTATTCTCTGGATCAGCTCTGATTATAGGCCTGTCCATTCTTCTCAGTAAGGAGTCCCTGATCACGTAGACCTGCCTTTTCCTGGTGACGGTGCGATTCTCCGGTCTATCCCCTGTTCCCTCTGGCTGCAAGTTCTTTCCATTCCTATTCTCCCTTGTAATCCTCTTCAACCCATCCTGTATCCTCCTAGTGCTCATATTTGGTGTAGTATCCATTGACTCTTCCCCTTTTCCGATCGGACTAAACACTCTTCTCTTCTTCCTTGCCCTTCCACCTTCAGTGACTACTTGCTGAGCCCCTTCTTCATTTTCCAACTCTGCAAACCTGTTCTTGAGCTCTATTTCTCCTTCAGTAGCCCATCATAGCAGCCATTACTTACAGGCTGTCTGGAGCATCCTCAGGAAGGCTCACCAGGTGGGGAATAAGCTTCTCCTAAGTCCTATTGTTTTTCCTAAAGATCCATTACCCTGAACATGCCCTTCCCAACCACCTATCTAGACTGGAAGCATCTTGACTAGAGGGTGTCACCCAGGTGTAACTACATTTGAAATACAGATACATAGTCAATATTCATAACTTCAGATACAAAAATGTGTAATCCTTCTGCCAGGCCAAGTTGATAGCAGCAAGGGCCGGGTTCAGTACACAGGGGTTCCCTCTCATCAAAGCAAATACAAAACTGACTCGAGCCCCCACCCAGTGACCTGGGAAAATCTTACACACCCCCTGGGCGCCTCAAAGAGCCAATACTTCCCTTCTCGCAAGCACAGAGTCTCGGTGGAGCAGAGAATCTTTAATAACATGAGGTAAACGACATCAGCATTAAATTGGGGAAACACCACAACTAGTGTTCATTAACCAAACCATGAACAAAGACCCACCCCAGCAAATTGGGCCACATCCTTTCCCTCGGGTTCTTGAGTCCCAGAACCCAAACTCTCTTGAGTCCAGCAATCCACAAATCACCCGAAGTCCAAAAAGTCCAGCCCCAGAGTTCAAAAGTTCATCTGCAGAGTTTTACTCCCCCGTCTGGCTAAAATGTGCCTGTGTGTGGGGGAAAGAGGTAAGGGGCATCTTACGTGTCCTGAAGCCGACTGCTGCACAGGGCTCTGTTCTGCTCCGCTGTCTCACAAACGGCTCCGCTCTGCACAGCTCGTCTCACCGTCTCACGAACACTCCGCCATCTCATGAACAGCTCCGCTCTGCACAGCTCACCTTGCCGTCTCACAAACACTCCACCAGCCTATCCACAAACAGCATCACTGCACTCTAGATCTTCCAGGCTCCCTACTACTTGACACAGTGCTCAGGGATTTCAGCTCACAGTAGTGGGAGCCTTAGTGCTGGTGCACTATAAGTCAATTCAGCACAGTACGTGTAGCAAGACTCTTAATAGACCCAAAATTAGCTCTGACATGCCACAGTGGAGAGAGACAGAGGTGCAATTAGTGTTTTAGGCCCTCACAAAGTGGCCCACACCACCAGGTACTAATACCTCTCTCACAATTCACAGAGTTTTGGAACCCATGTCCCTTGCCTAGCGAGTGCTACTTAGTTGATGGTGAATCCCTCCAGCATAACAAAAGGCCAAGTACAGTTCCAAGCACAGTTCCCATAATCAGGGTAATAACAATTTATTCTTCCCGCCCCAATAACAGAGACACTGGGGATCCCACAACAGCCAAAGTGACCATTTGGGCAGTTATGGCCTCATTCTAGGCGGGGTGGGTGTGCCTATGCAAATGAGATCAGCCCCTGAAGTTCTTTTCCACAACTTGCCACACCTCACCACCAGATGTCAGGGTGGAGCTCATCCTGACTCTGCTTACAAATGATACATGCATACAAATAAGATAATCAATCATAACTTTTCCAATGACACCTCACATGCACCGTCTTGTACAAAATGCATCACAATTATGCCATAAACATATAAAAATAATATCACCATGAAGAATATGGGGTGCAATGTCACACCAGTGTCCTGCTTTCACTGAAAATAATTTCGATTAATAGGTGAGTGGCTAATATCCCAAACCACCTATTTAATTGACTTAATGTAACTTCTCTATATACTCACATAATACATCATACATCATTTGAAAGCCTATTATGGAGATGAAGTATGATGTGGAACTGTCCAGTGGTCCTTTACCATAGAAACAGGGATAAACAATGACACCATCAACACGTTAAAATGAGCACTTGGATAAATTTCCATTTGTTTCTGTTAGTTTAATGACTCTGTGTATTATTTCAAGACATAACATTGAATTTCTTTGCGAGATTTGTACAGGTATTATTGAAATGTAATAGTGATGGTGGCAATTCTAGTCAATATCATTATCATCTTGTTTATCATTATGATCTCTGTTGAGATCTCTCTATGGGTTACCATGGTCTTCACGGCATTGGCATGGACACATTCTGTGCAGGGAAGATTGTTCTGACTTCAGACATAGTTGATCCTGCAGTGACCCCTATTTGGACAGGCACAAGTAAGGTCTTATAGAAACTGAGATGCCATTGGGCTCTTAAAGAATACAGGAGATTGTTCATCATCCACACTTTTCCATCCATCTTGCAATGGTGGTCAAATATCTGGTTTATCTATGAGCAAAGACATTCATATCTTTGTTTGCCAAGATGCTCTTTTGACATGCTCTTGAAAACTGTCCTCATATGCTGGGAGTTTGGCCAGTGACTTGTCCTTTTTCATGGCTAGATGGAGGCACAAGCAATTCAGGTCTCAGTGGCTTTCCTTTTCTTTCTTGCTCTGATCATACTGCAGTGCTATCCACTTCCCTTAAGCAGAAATTGCGGCTTGTCCACCCCCTCTCCCAATTTGGCAAGATCTCTGAAGTGGTAAGCTCCCTTTGTTTTGACAGCTTTAAACAAAGATTTTTCCCCCCATCCCGGTGAGTACAGCAGGAAGTAAGTTATAGGAGTCAGGAGTGAGTGTGTTACAAAATAGCATGCAGAGGTATGAAGCGACACTTGTCAGTTGGGCTGGTAATGGTCCCGTTTCATGTGGATTGGAAAGTAGCGAGCAGCAAGGACCAAAATATCCATCTCAGGTGACCTAATTACTATGGTGCTTTGACACCAAGAGACCCAAACCAATACTGGCATACACCACATGCAGAAGCATCCTTGTGCGTAGGCGCCGACTCCATGGGTGCTCCGGGGCTGGGGCACCACGGGGAAAAACTGGAAAAATTGCTCTGCACCCATTGGCAGCCAGGCTCCCTGCCCCACCTCACTCCCAGCCCAGCTCACCTCCGCCTCCGACTCCTTCCGTGTGCGCTGTCCCCGCTTCCCCTCCCAGCGCTTGCCACCGTGAAACAGCTGTTTCACAGCGTAACAAGCTGTGGGAGGGAGTGGGGAGGAGCAGGAATGCAGCACGCTCAGAGGAGGAGGCGGGGAAGAGGAGGGGCTGGGGTGGGGATTTTGGGAAGGAGTCCAATAGGGGCAGGGAGGGGGTGGAGTTGGGGCAGGGCAGGGACTTTGGGGAAGGGGTTGGAGTGGGAGGGGGTGGGGCAGAGGTGGAGTCGGGGCTGGGCTGGGGGTGGGGTGCGAGTACCCACCAGTGCCAGGAGAAGTTGGTGCCTATGTCCTTGTGTCCATAGGTGCCAATTCCGTGGGTGCTCCCCGCCCCCAGCTCATCTCCACCTCCTCCCCTGAGTGCACTGCATCCCTGCTTCTCCCCCTAGCTCGCAGCACTTCCTGCCACATATCAGCTGTTTTGCGGCAGCAAGCGCTGGGAGGGAGGTGGGAGGAGGGGGAATGCAGCGTGCTCGGGGAAGAGGTGGGGCCGGGGTAGGGATTTGGGGAAGAGGTCCAATAGGGGCAGGGAGGGGACGGAATTAGGGTGAGGACTTTGGGGAAGGGGTTGGAATAGGGGCAGGGCAGGGGCAGGAGGGGGCAGGGCAGGGGTGGAGTCGGGGTGGGGCCAGAGATGGGTTGGGGTTTGAGCACGCACCAGCGCCAGGAAAAGTTGCCGCCTATGGTTGTGTCCACTTCTTCCAGTCTTGGGCTTCTTCAGCACCTCTCCTGGCAATGGTCTTTGCTACTTTGCCATTGGAAAATCCTCCAGCAAGGAGTGTGCTGGGCCTGCTCCTACGCTCTCAGTGTGTTTTGAACCAGAGATTCAGAGAGCAATTTGACAAGTGACTGCTTGTTGGATGCCACGTTTAGAAACTGTTTCCATGGTGTCTCAGGGCGTCCACCAGTCACCTGTGGAGAGTGACTTTTCTTTCTCACACTTCAGTGATATGGCTTGCGATGCCTGACTACCCACAGACTGGTCTCAAAATACTACTCTAGCTATTGAATGGAAGGTATTTTTTCCATCAATGGTCTCTATGTTGACGTCTATATTATCATCTTCCTGGATGAGATTTCCACCAGCATGACATGGTACGATTCCATTTAGAATGGAGCCTTTCTGCTTCAGTTTTTGCAGCACGAGTGATGAACTGCCTTTGCTGATCATAACTGATGCAGAATCCAGGAAGGTGCCTTATGTAAATTGTGAGACCCTAACTCATGGTGTAGCTGTGCAGCAAGACTTATGTGCAGTGGGGTGATGATTTTGGAACTGTTAAATACTGTGAACTCTGCAACTAAGTTCCCTCTAAGCTGCACGGCCACACAGCCATGCAGCTGCCTATTAAGGCCCGCGCAGGGTCTCAGGGCAGCGGCTGGGAGAGATGCCCCTCCCCACCAGCCCCACTACGGACCTGCCACGGCCAGGGGAGAGGGGCCCCGTCCTCGGCCCAGCCCAGCCCCTCTGGAGCTGCCACAGCCGGGGAGAGGCACCTCTCTACTGGTCCTGAGCTGCTGCGGCGAGAGAGGGCTGGGGGGAGTCCTCTTTTTTCCCACTGCAGCCCTGGGGCAGCCTGCACCCCAAACCCCTCATCCCCAGCCCCACCCCAGAGTCCACCCCCACCCGCCGCATCCTGACCCTCAGCCCCACCCCCACCAGATGAATTTTGTTATGTGCACCAATATGAAGGTGCTGTTTCACACATCACCTCCATATTGGTGCACATAACAAAATTCATTCCACACATGGACGTAAAAAATTAGAGGGAACACTGCTCTGCAGTTAAGAGGCACCTTCTTTGAATATCTTCTGAAGGATGATGCTTATTGCTGGCTGAATTATACCCTTCTTTATCTGTCAACCAAATGACAAATTCTGACACTAACTGGCGCACAAAAGTAGCTGATCTCTGTAAACTACAGTCACCTGGCTTTCGATAATATTCTGAGGCTTTCATTTTGGCTATTTCAGTCTGAAGGATTGAAGAGGCATTATACAAAACCACTTGTTCATTTGAAAGCTGTTCATCAGGCTCACTTTCCAGAAGAAAATCCACAAAATATTTGGTTTCAGAGTAGCAGCCATGTTAGTATGTATCCGTAAAAAGAAAAGGAGGACTTGTGACACCTTAGATACTAACAAATTTATTACAGCATAAGCTTTCATGAGCTACTTTCCTGCTTCAGATGACTAGCAGTTTGGATAGCATCATGTAATGTTATTATGCTGCATAGAACAACTGTAGATTTGCTTTGTCTGTGCTGTGCATGGAATGAAATTGCAGAACCATAGTGTTTTTCTAATCTTGCCTGTAATTTGCGACTGGAATGGCTTGCAGTTTCTACATTGGAGAGAATATGCCTTTATATCTTTGTAGTAGCTTGGACAGGAGAAGAGCCTTCTTGTTGTACATAAGATCATTGTCTGTCTCTTCAATCAGGTGATAAAATGCGGTGTCATAAGGTGACTAAGCAGAAGTTCTGCAGAAAAGGACCTAGGGGTTACAGTGGACGAGAAGCTGGATATGAGTCAACAGTATCCAAGAAGGCCAATGGCATTTTGGGATGTATAAGTAGGGGCATTGCCAGCAGATCAAGGGATGTGATCGTTCCCCTCTGTTCGACATTGGTGAGGCCTCATCTGGAGTACTGTGTCCAGTTTTGGGCCCCACACTACAAGAAGGATGTGGAAAAATTGGAAAGAGTCCAGCGGAGGGCAACAAAAATGATTAGGGGACTGGAACACATGATTTACAAGGAGAGGCTGAGGGAACTGGGATTGTTTAGTCTACAGAAGAGAAGAATGAGGGGAGATATGATAGCTGCTTTCAACTACCTGAAAGGGGGTTCCAAAGAGGATGGCTCTAGACTGTTCTCAATGGTAGCAGATGACAGAACGAGGAGTAATGGTCTCAAGCTGCAGTGGGGGAGGTTTAGGTTGGATATTAGGAAAAACTTTTTCACTAGGAGGGTGGTGAAGCACTGGAATGCGTTACCTAGGGAGGTGGTGGAATCTCCTTCCTTAGAGGTTTTTAAGGTCAGGCTTGACAAAGCCCTGGCTGGGATGATTTAGTTGGGGATTGGTCCTGCTTTGAGCAGGGGGTTGGACTAGATACCTCCTGAGGTCCCTTCCAACCCTGAGATTCTATGATTCTATGACTGTATTGTTGCTGTGCAACTAGGTGGTTTTACTTTAAGATTAGTTTCACTCAAGTAGGAAGAAAGGCAGGTGAGTGATAAAGTGCATCCTTAGCAATCAAGTTTTCCACAGATGTTCAGCGCAACGTGTCATCATCTCTGCTTTGATGTGCTGCCTCCCTGAGATTGGTTGCTTCCTCAAAGGTTTCTATGTCATGAATTACACGTACACAAAATGGCCCTTTTTGTTCTGTGAGCACTTTGACTGAAGCCCATGATGAAGCTGTGTGTTGTCATCTGTAACACTGATACTGACCTGTGCATAGTGTCGCTGAATTAAAAAGCTAGTTTCTAGAATAGTTCAACAGCTAGTACTGCAGGCATAAGCAATTACAAATTAAAACCTTCTACAAGGCAGAATAGATGCTACATTGTACGTACAAAGGCTTACAAATGGAGAAACGTTTGATTAGGATTTCCTGTACATTTATATCTACCCATTATGCAGCACAAAGTATGGGCATGCAATCTACGGCTGCTGGTGCCCAGCCTGCAGTGGGAGATTGATCTGGTCAGTAAATTTCTACTGGAAAAGTCAAAACTGATTATAATCACTTGTGAGATACTTTGACAATTCAGAATATGTAATGTGAAAACATTGCACGGTAGTATAGTGCAAAATGTTGATAGTTGCTGTTTTTGCCACCTTCTAAACAGATTTATCATTTCTGAAAAAAAACCACACCCTTGCCCATGCAAAACAATACAAATCTTTTAATTTATTGTTGTTTGATAGCTTTGACCAAAACCCACCACATTAAGCTGCTGAAATTACCCTAAACAGTAAAATCTGTAGTCCAAGTCCTGTTGCAGTGTTTCTGGAACTGGGCAAAACGAAGACACTGTCTCGTGTGGCTGTTGTTTCACTTCGCCTACAGGCTTATGCCAGACTTGGCAATGCCACATCGCGCTTCATCTCAACATCCATAAAACAAGCTTTCTGATGATGTCTGATGTGGTTGTGGGTATCATAGAATCATAGAATCATAGAATATAAGGGTTGGAAGGGACCCCAGAAGGTCATCTAGTCCAACCCCCTACTCGAAGCAGGACCAATTCCCAGTTAAATCATCCCAGCCAGGGCTTTGTCAAGCCTGACCTTAAAAACCTCTAAGGAAGGAGATTCTACCACCTCCCTAGGTAACGCATTCCAGTGTTTCACCACCCTCTTAGTGAAAAAGTTTTTCCTAATATCCAATCTAAACCTCCCCCACTGCAGCTTGAGACCATTACTCCTCGTTCTGTCATCTGCTACCATTGAGAACAGTCTAGAGCCATCCTCTTTGGAACCCCCTTTCAGGTAGTTGAAAGCAGCTATCAAATCCCCCCTCATTCTTCTCTTCTGCAGGCTAAACAATCCCAGCTCCCTCAGCCTCTCCTCATAACTCATGTGTTCCAGACCCCTAATCATTTTTGTTGCCCTTTGCTGGACTCTCTCCAATTTATCCACATCCTTCTTGAAGTGTGGGGCCCAAAACTGGACACAGTACTCCAGATGAGGCCTCACCAATGTCGAATAGAGGGGAACGATCACGTCCCTCGATCTGCTCGCTATGCCCCTACTTATACATCCCAAAATGCCATTGGCCTTCTTGGCAACAAGGGCACACTGCTGACTCATATCCAGCTTCTCGTCCACTGTCACCCCTAGGTCCTTTTCCGCAGAACTGCTGCCTAGCCATTCGGTCCCTAGTCTGTAGCTGTGCATTGGGTTCTTCCGTCCTAAGTGCAGGACCCTGCACTTATCCTTATTGAACCTCATCAGATTTCTTTTGGCCCAATCCTCCAATTTGTCTACAAATTGGAGGTAACGTGGGTACATTAAACTAAAAAAAAAATTACCCTTTTTGGAGAATTGCCACACTTTTATAAGGTTAAAAAACCAGACCCTAAACACTTTTTGTGCCAGAGATGATCAGTCAAAGCCCAAGCTCTCTGTATGGACAAGACTTTTGAGCAGCGGAGCTTTGCAGAGGCCAAAGAAAACAGAGCCTAAACAATGGCTTGGGAGCTTGTTTCTCATCAAGCAGGTCTGGCACTAGTGTTCTGCTCTACCCTGCCCTGGGAGATCTGGGGTCAACCTGCAGCCCACCCCAGCTCTCACTCCCTGGACCCACAAGAGCGGGAGATGTCATGTGGCCACTTCCTTCTTGTTAATTTGTAGAACTCACTCCAACAGGATATGCTCAGAGGTGCTGGAACTAGGGGTGTGGGGGTTGCTGCAGCACCCCTCTGGCTCGAAGTGGTTTCCATCATATCATAGACTCATAGAAGTGAAAGGGACCTCAAGAGGTCATATAGTCCCATCCCCTGCACTCATGGCAGGACTAAGTATTACCTAGACCATCCCTGACAGGTGTTTGTCCAACATGCTCTTAAAAATCCCCAACGATGGAGATTCCACAACCTCCCTAGGCAATTTATTTCAGTGGTTAACCACCCTGATAGTTAGGAAGTTTTTCCTAACATCCAACCTAAACCGTCCTTGCTGCAATTTAATCCAGGGTTTACAGTTTGGTTCAGTGGCTCTCAGCGCTCCTCCCGCCCCCTTACACATTGTCCCAGCACCTCTGGATATGCTTGAGCAAATAGCTGAATATGTTTTAAAAAGCAAGTTTGGCCTGAACTGGAGCCCAGGGAGTTATGCTGAATTTATACAGGTGTATTGAAGAGCAGAATTTGAACTGTAATGTTAACAAAATATAATCTATCAACTTCATGAAAAAACTCGTACAGATACAGACAGACATCATCTTCCTTTCCAAATGCAAACCGATGGACATCATACCAGAAGGACTGAAGGTAAAAGATCCATTACAATCTACATACCACACAGACTATGCTGACAGCTTGTGCCACACACTCTCAAAGAAACTGCGGAAACACCTGATCAACATCCTCTACAGCAAACAGGGAAAGATTAAGAATGAGCTCTCAAAACTGGATACTCTCATAAAAAAAACAACCTTCCACACAAACTTCCTTTTCAGAGGAACAGCCGTGTTAGTCTGTATTCACAAAAAGAAAAGGAGTACTTGTGGCACCCTTAGAGACTAACCAATTTATTTGAGCATGAGCTTTCGTGGCTGGACTTTACAAAAACTAGACAAGCCATTTACAACACACACTTTGCTTCTCTACAAAAGAAAAAGGACACTAAACTATCTAAACTACTACATGCCACAAGGGGCCACAACAGTGGTTCCCTTAACCCACCCAGCAATATTGTTAAGCTATCCAACTGTACTCTTAGCCCAGCAGAAGAATCTGTCCTATCTCGGGGCCTCTCCTTCTGCCCCTCCACCCCCACGAGTATGATACAGTTCTGTGGTGACCTAGAATCCTATTTTCGACATCTCCGACTCAAGGAATATTTCCAACACACCTCTGAACTACATACTAACCCACAGAGACCTTCCTATCAAGAGTACAAAAAGAAGGATTCTAGGTGGACTCCTCCTGAAGGTCAAAACAGCAGACTGGTCTTCTACATAGAGTGCTTTCGCCGACGTGCACGGGCTGAAATTGTGGAAAAGCAGCATCACTTGCCCCATAACCTCAGCCGTGCAGAACACAATGCCATCCACAGCCTCAGAAACAACTCTGACATCATAATCAAAAAGGCTGCCAAAGGAGGTGCTGTCATCATCATGAATAGGTTGGAATATGAACAAGAGGCTGGTAGGCAGCTCTCCAACACCACTTTCTACAAGCCATTACCCTCTGATCCCCACTGAGGGTTACCAAAAGAAACTACACCATTTCCTCAAGAAACTCCCTGAAAAAGCACAAGAACAATAGACATACCCCTGGAACCCTGACCTGGGGTATTCTATCTGCTACCCAAGATCCATAAACCTGGAAATCCTGGATGCCCCATCATCTCAGGCATTGGCACCCTGACAGCAGGATTGTCTGGCTATGTAGACTCCCTCCTCAGGCCCTATGCTACTACCACTCCTAGCTATCTTCGAGACACCACTGACTTCCTGAGGAAACTACAATCCATCAGTGATCTACCTGAAAACACCATCCTGGCCACGATGGATGTAGAAGCTCTCTACACCAACATTCCACACAAAGATGGACTACAAGCCGTGAAGAACAGTATCCCCGATAATGTCACAGCAAACCTGGTGGCTGAACTTTGTGACTTTGTCCTCACCCATAACTATTTCACATTTGGGGACAATGTATACCTTCAAATCAGCAGCACTGCTATGGGTACCCGCATGGCCCCACAGTATGCCAACATTTTTATGGCGGACTTAGAACAACGCTTCCTCAGCTCTCGTCCCCTAATGCCCCTACTCTACTTGCGCTACGTTGATGACATCTTCATCATCTGGACCCATGGAAAAGAAGCCCTTGAGGAATTCCACCATGATTTCAACAATTTCCATCCCACCATCAACCTCAGCCTGGACCAGTCCACACAAGCGATCCACTTCCTGGACACTATGGTGCTAATAAGCGATGGTCACATAAACACCACCCTATATCGGAAACCTACTGACCACTATTCCTACCTACATACCTCCAGCTTTCATCCAGACCACACCACATGATCCATCGTCTACATCCAAGCTCTACGATACAACCACATTTGCTCCAACCCCTCAGACAGAGACAAACACCTACAAGATCTCTATCAAGCATTCTTACAACTACAATACCCACCTGCTGAAGTGAAGAAACAGATCGACAGAGCCAGAAGAGTACCCAGAAGACACCTACTACAGGACAGGCCTAACAAAGAAAATAACAGAACACCACTAGCTGTCACCTTCAGCCCCCAACTAAAACCTCCCCAACGCATCATCAAGGATCTACAACCTATCCTGAAGGACGACCCATTGCTCTCACAGATCCTGGGAGACAGGCCAGTCCTTGCTTACAGACAGCCGCACAACCTGAAGCAAATACTCACCAGCAACCACACACCACACAACAGAATCACTCACTCAGGAACCTATCCTTGCAACAAAGCCCGTTGCCAACTGTGTCCACATATCTATTCAGGGGACACCATCATAGGGCCTAATCACATCAGCCACATTATCAGAGGCTCGTTCACCTGCACATCTACCAATGTGACATATGCCATCATGTGCCAGCAATGCCCCTCTGCCATGTACATTGGTAAAACTGGACAGTCTCTACGTAAAAGAATAAATGGACACAAATCAGATGTCAAGAATTATAACATTCATAAACCAGTCAGAGAACACTTCAATCTCTCTGGTCATGCGATTACAGACATGAAAGTTGCGATATTACAACAAAAAAACTTCAAATCCAGACTCCAGTGAGAAACTGTTGAATTGGAATTCATTTGCAAATTGGAGACAATTAACTTAGGCTTGAATAGAGACTGGGAGTGGATGGGTCATTACACAAAGTAAAACTATTTCCCCATATTTATCCCCCCGTTCCTCAGACGTTCTTGTCAACTGCTGGAAATGGCCCACCTTGATTATCACTACAAAAGGTTCCCCCCACCCCCCGCTCTCCTGCTGGTAATACAAATACATTGGTGAGGCCTCATCTGGAGTACTGTGTCCAGTTTTGGGCCCCACACTTCAAGAAGGATGTGGATAAATTGGAGAGAGTCCAGCAAAGGGCAACAAAAATGATTCGGGGACTGGAACACATGAGTTATGAGGAGAGGCTGAGGGAGCTGGGATTGTTTAGCCTGCAGAAGAGAAGAATGAGGGGGGATTTGATAGCTGCTTTCAACTACCTGAAAGGGGGTTCCAAAGAGGATGGCTCCAGACTGTTCTCAATGGTAGCAGATGACAGAACGAGGAGTAATGGTCTCAAGTTGCAGTGGGGGAGGTTTAGATTGGATATTAGGAAAAACTTTTTCACTAAGAGGGTGGTGAAACACTGGAATGCGTTACCTAGGGAGGTGGTAGAATCTCCTTCATAGATTCATAGAATATCAGAGTTGGAAGGGACCTCAGGAGGTCATCTAGTCCAACCCCTTACTCAAAGCAGGACCAATCCCCAATTTTGCCCCAGAACCCTAAATGGCCCCCTTGAGGATTGAACTCACAACCCTGGGTTTAGTAGGCTAATGCTCAAACCACTGAGCTATCCCTCCCCCCTTAGAGGTTCTTCCTTAGAGGTTTTTAAGGTCAGGCTTGACAAAGCCCTGGCTGGGATGATTTAACTGGGAATTGGTCCTGCTTCGAGCAGGGGGTTGGACTAGATGACCTTCTGGGGTCCCTTCCAACCCTTATATTCTATGATTCTATGATTCTAATAGCTCACCTTACCTGATCACTCTACTTAGTGTGTATGGTTACACCCATTGTTTCATGTTCTGTGTGTATATAAATCTCCCCACTATATTTTCCACTGAATGCATCCGATGAAGTGAGCTGTAGCTCACGAAAGCTTGTGCCCAAATAAAGTTGTTAGTCTCCAAGGTGCCACAAGTCCTCCTGTTCTTTTTGCGGATACAGACTTACACGGCTGCTTCTCTGAACCTGTCAAAATATAACAGTGATAGCAGGGGTGCGAGTTATATCTCCACATGGTGCCTTGGCACCAGCAATATTCAGAGCCCAGTGGCCCAGCTCCACCCATATTTGGGGCCAGGTGTCCCCCCCCCGCACCTGCTGCCCCCGACCCCCGGGCCCTGGAGCAGCGCGTCCCTGCCTCTGCCCTGCAGTTCCATGCTGCCTCCCTGCAGCAACTGCTGCCGCAGGGTCCTAGTACCCCGCACTCCGTTGCCAGGGCAGACTGACGCTGAGCCTGCCCTTCCACCTCAGACCCTTCCCTTTTCCGGTGGGACCCTCCACCAGCAAAGGGGGCCCCCCCGCCCGCAGTCACCGCTCCTGCCTCACGCTGGGCAAGGGGCAGCCCCATCCCTCACCCCCAGTGAGGCTACAGGCAGGGGCAACAGCAGGGGAGGAGGTGCATTCAGCTCCCCCCGGCACCCACCACGGGGGAGGCAAGAGAGATTCCTGGGCCTGAGAGGGGCCCTAGGACCACATGCACTGACAGTGGTGGGGGGGAGTGTGCTGCTCGGGGGGCGGGAAAGGGGGGCTCCTCCCCCAGAGCTCGCTGCTGCCTTCAGGGAAAGGGCTGGGGGGAGTCGTCCTCTCTGGCCCCTGTCCCAGAGCAGCCTGCCTGAACACCAAACTTATCCCCAGCCGTGCCCCACCCCAGAGCCCACACCCCCCAGCCAAAGCTTTCAGCCCCCCCACCGCACCCTCAACCCTCTACCCTAGCCCTGAGCCCCTCCCACACCCCAAACACCTTATCCCCAGTCCCAGACAGAGCCCTCATCCCCCTGCACCCCAACCCTCTGCCCCAGCCCTGAGCCCCCTCCAACATCACAAACCCCTCATCTCCAGCCCCAGACAGAGCCCTCATCCCCCTGCACTCCAACCCTCTGCCCCAGCCCTGAGCCTTTCTAACCCCCAAACCCTCCAGCCACAGACAGAGCCCTCACTCCCACACTCCTACTCTCACCCTGAGCCCCTCCCACACCCCAAACTCCTTATTCCTAGCTCCAGAGCCCTCACCCCTACACCCCTACTCTTGTCCAGAGCCCATCCCATACCCCAAACCTCTCATCTGCAGCCACACCCCACAGCTTTCACCTCTGCACTCCCTCCCATCCCCAAACTCCCTCCCAGAACCTGCACCCCCTCCCTCCACACCCACTCCCTCCCAGAGCCTGCACCCCAATCCCCTGCTCCAGCCTAGGGCCTGCACCCCAGACCTCCTCCTCCACCCAAACTCCCTCCCAGAGCCTTGGGCAGGTGGGGGGAGGAGTTTGGGCGGGGGCGGGTTCTGGGCACCACCAAAATTTCTACAAACCTGCCACCCCTGAGTGATAAGTCTCTGGGTTAGCAGTCCTCCTGCTTCCTGGCATAAAGCTGACCAGACATCAGGAAGTAATATAGGAAAATACCAGGAAGGTGGAGCAAAAATAGCTTTACTGAAGTCAAGGCTAGAAGGATCCCAGTCAGCAAAGAAGCCCCATTACCTCCAGTGCTTACAGTTAAGCATGTGCTTAAGTGCTGACTAGGGTTGGATTGAAGCATGTGCTGAAGTGCTTTGCTGAGTGCGGGCCTTAGGCTTGCTGGAAGTCAGCCCGGTTTCTGGCTTTGCTAGGTAAGCCCCTTTCCTCAGGTGGTCTCTCTGTCACTTGTCATTTGTAGGAGGTCAATGCCAGCTCCTCCTGGCCTTCTCGCAGTGCGCAGCGGCACGGCTCTCTCTCCCTCTGCACGTGAGGTAACTCAGGTTCTGGCTCGACCAGAGTATTGCACAGGGAGGTGTATTATGGGATGTTACCTTTGGCTTGCTGGGCTGGGGAGAGCCCTGAGACACGTGACCAAGGGTTGGCAGAGCTGCCTGGACGTTCAGGGACTCCTGGACTGCACGGCTGTTCCCCTGTGCGGGGCATAGTTTGCGGGGGCAGGGGAGCTTTAGTAACACAGTCCCCCGCTATGTAAACAGCCTAGAGATTTGCTTCTGGTCACTTCCAGTAAGAGAAGCAGAGTGGCTTAATAACCAACCAGCTCAGCCCTCCCCTCCCTCAGGGCCCCACCAACCACAGCCGGATTCACCAAGGGGCTTAGATGGTCCTGGGGAGAGAACATGGTGTCTGCCGCACCCATCCTGCTCCTCGTGCTCCTTCTTGCTTCACTTGCTCCTGGGAAGAGACAAAGGAGGCCCCCAGCCCTGGAGAGTCACTTTGAGAAGATCAAGATACAGGAGAACTTTGACCTCCAGCAGGTGAGGGAGGGACTAGGGAGCGCTGGGCATCCCAGGCACTGGCACAGCTCCCCGGAGGGTCCTCTGTCCTAGAGATGCTCACCTGCTCCATAACTTGCCAGGCAGGTGTTTCGGTTTGCCCCTTCTGCTTTGGTGCCCTGCCCCAAGAGACGGGCTTGGGTGATGGCTGCTACCTTGGCCAATATTCAATCAGGATTGAACCGGGGACCTCCAGAGTGAAAAGCACAAGCTGCTACAGTGCTTGCTAAAGATTCTGGGCTGCTTAGGGGGGCTGCAATCTCCTCTGTGGCTGTGACGCACTGGGGGTACCTCAGCAGGGTGTCGGTGAAGGGTCCCAAGGCTCCTCGAGCTGAACGTGCTGAACGAGTCTCACTCCAGTTTCCCCCCCGTAGCCTCAGCAGAGACGCTAAGTACTCAGGGGGCCATGAGGCGTGTGTGCGTGCTGCAGAGGTCTGAGATTGGTTAGGAGGGGAGCTCGCTCTGCTGCTGCTTGTGGTACGCCCATCCGCAGAGAACCCCAGCCAGGGGCCCAGTCGCCAGCACTCCTGATCCAGCCTGGTGTTTCTTAGGCGGGCAGCTGGGTGCAGTGCCCCTGAGGACAAACTGAGAAGGGACATGCGGAAAGACAGCGCTTTCCCCTGCCCCAGCTTCTGGCTCTCAACAGCTAACCTGCTGCAGTCCCTGGGGAGCTCCTGTGTGATTGCTAAGGTGCCTAGAAAGCTACAGCTGGGAGATGCTATAGAAACATGGGGCCAGATCCAACCTCTCTCCACAAAGCCACAGGGAAAGGGCTTTATGCTGGAGAGCTGTGGGTGGAGGAAGGGAATCCAAGTCCCTACAAGCTGCCCTGTGGCCACTGTGATGCCCTTACGCCAGGGACTGGCCCACCAGCCCAAGCAGTAGGCTTCCCAGGCACTGGCCATACTATGTGCCTACTCCTGGGGGCATTCTGGGTCAAAAAATTAAAAATTCTGCACACACACACACACACACACACACACACACACACCCACCAACTCCCCAGGAGTAGAGAGTTAAAGAAAACCCTATGACTACCCAGTTCCTGTTTCTCTGCCCCCTTGTCCACCCCCCAGAGCCCAGCCATGCCCCCCCAGCCAATACACCCAACCCCCTATCCCCCAGAGCCCAGCTGCAGGGCCCCACGAGCCAGATACCCATGCCTCTCCACCACAAAGTCCAGCCACAGCCCCCCCTTGCTCAGATACCTGCATCCCCTCCCCACCAGAGCCCAGCCACGGACCCCCCTTTGCCCAGACACCCCCACCACCACCCAGAGGGCCACATTGATAACTGGGGCCCCAGCACCATACTGATCAGGCCTATCTTATCAAGCACACTGGCCTCAAGCATAGGTTCCCCAACTTTTTTCTGCTATGCTCCCTTCTCCATGGGAGTCATAGAACAGCCTCCTCAAATCTGGGCAGAAAGGGGTGCAGACAGCTCACACCCAGGGCAGCATCAGGACTTGGCTGGCTCCATCCCTGGAGGAGCCCATGGCAGCACGGTGCAGAGCGGCCTGGGGCTCCTCACCTGCCCTCCCCCCTGCCAAGAGCCTCTCGCTCCCACAGGCTGCGGAGGGTTAAAACACTTGGGGCTGGGGCTGGCTGGGTGTCCGGGCCAGGCCAGGGCAGCAGCAGGGAGAGTGCAGGGAATCCTGTTGCTGGGGCAGGGCTGGGCTGTGCCCCTGCCCCAACTACTGGGGACTTCCAGGCCTGCACGTTCTCCCCACTGCTGCCCTGCCCCACTTGGCTGGCCACAGCCCTGAGCCCCCCGATAACCTTATCACCCCCGGGGGGGGGGGGCATGCTCCACAGGGCTAGTGGGCAGGGCACTAGCCTCTGAGACAGCAGACCCAGGTGCTAGTTCCTACTGTGCCCTGTGAGCTTAGGCAGCTCTTGTCCCCGTTTCCCTGAGTGTGAGCTCTTTGAGGCAGGGACTGCCTCTCCCTGGGCGTGTACAGTCCCGTGCACAATGGGGCCTCGTCTCAGGGAGGGTATCAGGTGCTACTGTTATGTATGTGTCATAACATCAGATCTGTGCATTTAATTTCTATTTCGAGAAATAGGATAAATGTAGCTGAAATCTCAGAAAGTGTAACTTTTTTGCTCAGAATCTGGTCAGTTCTGTAAGTTAGACAATCAAACAAAAACTGCAGCATTTCAAAGAAGAGACGTAGAAATTATGGTTCAGTGTCCAGCGGCATGTCTATGTGTTTTGATGCCAGAAGTGTCATTTCATGAGCACGTTGGAGGTGAGGGGTCAAAAAACAAAATTTGGGGGGCTGCGAAGTAGCCAGAAACAAAACTATAAATATTGTTTGTAAATGTCACCCAAAAGAATGCTGCATTTTTGCCTAACTGTAACCTGCACCCAATCCATTGCTCCTTGTGTAATTCATTTGGCCGTTGGGGAAGCAGGCACTTGTTAAGCCCATGGGGACAGCACCTGCGCCAAAACGACGGTGCCCTAAAACCGCTCCTTGTGTATGTCTGTGGAGCTGAACGGGGAGCCTGTATGTCAGGGTCTTGCCCCTGGTGGATAGTTACCAATAAGCACTTTTGCCACCATCAGCCATGAGAGGGAGGGATTCCACCAGCTCAGATGCCGCAGCTCCTGCCTTTGGCTCCTCAGGGTCCTTGCTTCAAGACCCAACAGCAGCCAGAGTTTTGCCTTTGCTGCGGGAGGGATGGGGCAAAGGTGACTGCCTTGTGCCAACCCCTCCTCCTCTTGTAGTTTTCAGGGAAGTGGTTGCTGGTTGGTGTGGCCTCCAAATGTGACTACCTAAGAGAATATAATCACCAGCTGGAAGCAACAACCATGGCGGTGGCTGCCTCTGAAGGGAAGTCGCTGGCTGTCAGTACCTTCCGGAAACTGTAAGTGGCCCAGCGAGGAATGCGTGTTGGGCCGGCAGGCTGAGCTGGATCAGACGCCCTGACCTCCCGTGCTGTGTGCTCTGAGCTCGGCTTGTAGGACCTGCTTGACGACCCCTGGGGCTCAGCTGCAGCCCTTCCTCACCCCAGGCCACCAGGCCTGACGCCCCGTGTGAGAGCCGCGACAGCTCCGTGGTGCTGATGCCGGTCAGTGTGAGGTGCCCAGCTGCCCCAGGGCCCCCTCTCCAGAGCACTGCAGCTTGTTCTGCTTCTTTGAGCCACTCCCTTAGCACCCCCTAGTGTTCTCAAGTAGGTACTGCAGGTATGCTCACCTGTTCCATTCAATTACTACAAGGCAGGTGGCTACCTCCTTACCTCGCACAAGTGCCAAGGGAAAACTGTGAACTGTGCTTGAAAATACAGCTTGTAATTAAAGCTCTTAATTCCAGTCAGCTTTTCTGAGTCTCCTGTGGGTGGCAGCGGCTCTGCAGTGAAGAGACCTCTATTGTGAAGTCAGCAGTCTGGGGGCCCCATGGCAGAGCCTGCAAACAACTTCTGCCTGGCTCTACCCAGAAGATATTCCAGCCCAGTGTGTAGGGTTTGGCCTGCCCTTGCAGTTCCTCAGCAGGGAGCTCCTCATTCAAGGAAAAGAGGAACAAACTGGAAGGGAGGGCGGTGAGGTTTGGAAGTGTGGCCCTGATTCAGCACAGCAATTAAGCACATACTTGGCTTTAAGCAAAAGGACTCAGCCCCGTTTTACAAAGCACATGCTTGACTTCACTGGGCTCAAGCACACGTGGCTAAGAACTGGGCTGGTTCGGGGCCCACAGCAACAAAGCCCTCCATTAAGGCTGAAGGCAAGACATGGGGTCACTGCTGAGCTGGTAATGCAGAGAGGGCGTTGCAGCACTGGGCCAACGTGTTATCTGCTGCTGACCCTGCTAAAGCACGATTTCCCACCCACTCCACGAGACTGCTTTGGCGTGATTAGAAATGGAGAGGAGAATCTCAGTCACTTCCCAGCCCCTTTGCCTGCAGAGAGAACCTGGAATATGAGGAGAGAGAAAAAACTATCCCTGGTAAGGGAGGAGACGCTGCAGCTTGGGGGCCTAACGATGCTACCCATGTGCACACACACACGCATTCACATGAACACACATGTGTGCACAGGCAAACACATTGAAAACTCAGGCCCAAAGGAGTCACTGCACTACCCTTCCCCCAAAGCCTCAGCCTACTCCTGTGTGTAGTGTGGTGATGCTGCAGGCAGGCATCTGTCCCCTTGAGGCATACACCTGAAGTACAGTCCCACTGTGATGGGATCCCTGGGTGCAGCCTGGGACCGTGGGATCGCTGTGCTCCCTGAACTCTCTCCAACCTGGGCTGTCTCTCACACTCTTTGCTGGTGACCAGCAGCAAACCCCTCCAGGTGCTGTTATCACTCAGCACCACTGCATGTGGAGACTCCACACCCAGCTAGATTGCATGAATGCTCCCAGAGCCACTCATGAATCACACAGAGAAAGGCACCAGCCAAATCCCCCAGCTCCCAGCACTGTATCCCAGGAATATACCATCTTGATGAATAGTGCAAATTTGTTAATTGGTTCCCCACTTCATCAATGGAAAGTGGACATACACCAGCCTTTGCAAAACAGCAGATTTGCCACACACTTCATACAGACTCACTGGTAAATATAAACAGTTAAACAAATGTATTGACTATAAAAGATAGATTTTAAGTGATACTAAGTGATAGGCAAAAAGTCAGAGTTAGTTACTAAAAGAAATAAAATATAACCAAGCAGCCTAACCTCTCAACCCTATTAGACTGGGCAGCAACTAGTTTAAGAAGTTTTTTCTCACCCCACTGGATATTGCAGTCCTTAATATACAGATTTGTCCCTTAAATCTGGGCCAGTCTCCTCTGTTGCAGTCTTCAGTCTTTCTCGCAGTGCCTTTGTTGCTTGCAGAGTAGGTGGGGGCAGGAGAAAGGCCAAGCCTGGGCCCCATGTGTTCAGTTTTATACCCTCAGTTCATGTGCTTTTAGAACACAAGCCCAGGCATGTCTGGGGGGCATTGCTGAGTCTCCAGGCAAGGTTGAGCAATATCCCTGGTGTGGCCTCATGCAGGTGAGTCATTGAATTGTAGCTCCCTTGCTGGACAATGGCTGCTGATGGGTTGTTTGACACCCTGCCCAGGCGTTGGTTACTTTCCTTGCTGTTGCCTCTGGAGAGCTAATATCTGCCTGATTCCCCAACTTACAGCATGTTTTAGTGACCACCATACAACACAATCTCATAACTTCATATGCGTTAATGATACACATCTATGGATAGAGAAATGACTCTCAGCAGATCATAACCTTTCCCCTGATACCTTACAAGGCATGCTTTAGATGTAAGATCACGATTATATACAGATGAGGAATAAGGAGGGGGGTTACAGGGTGCTCCCCCAAGATACAGAATGTCATACCCACCCACAGGCCTTCAGGCTGACTCTCTTCAGTGCTTTGGCTGGGGGTGGGGAGGGGGATTGCTCATTATTTCCTGGCCATGTTCCCTTTCGTAGTGTCCCCAAATGTGCCTTTCTCTGACCTTTCCCTTTTCTTTGCGTGAGCGCACAGGGCAGTGCCTCCGGGCACTTTCTGGCTCACCTTCGGTTCGGAGCTGGCAAGTGAGCCAGGGGTCAGGCAGCTACCTGGCTTTGCATTTGGTCACTTCTTTCCCTGGGATGTTTGATGTAATGTGATAAAAACAATTGCTAAAATCCTGGGCCCTCTGAGGTCAATGAAAAAACCATTGACTTCAATGGGCCCAGAACTTCACCCAAAAGCCTATGCTCCCTAGTGACCCTGACCTCAGAGGGAGTTTAGCTTGGAACTCACTACCATGTAGCTGTGGATATTAATTTAGAGCCAGCTAGTGTATGACTTGCTGGGCCCTGAAACAGGTCTCTGTGGATGAGGGGAAAGCAGTGGACGTGTTATTCCTTGACTTTAGCAAAGCTTTTGATATGGTCTCCCACAGTATTCTTGCCAGCAAGTTAAAGAAGTATGGGCTGGATGAATGGACTATAAGGTGGATAGAAAGCTGGCTAGATTGTCGGGCTCAACGGGTAGTGATCAATGGCTCCATGTCTAGTTGGCAGCCGGTATCAAGCGAAGTGCCCCAAGGGTCAGTCCTGGGGCCAGTTTTGTTCAATATCTTCCTTAATGATCTGGAGGATGGTGTGGATTGCACCCTCAGCAAGTTTGCAGATGACACTAAACTGGGAGGAGTGGTAGATATGCTGGATGGTAGGGATAGGATACAGAGGGACCTAGAGAAATTAGAGGATTGGACCAAAAGAATTCTGATGAGGTTCAACAAGGACAAGGGCAGAGTCCTGTGCTTAGGACGGAAGAATCCAATGCACCGCTACAGACTAGGGACCGAATGGCTAGGCAGCAATTCTGCAGAAAAGGACCTAGGGGTTACAGAGGATGGGAAGCTGGATCTGAGTCAACAGTGTGCCCTTGTATCCAAGAAGGCTAATGGCATTTTGGGCTATATAAGTAGGAGCATTGCCAGCAGATCGAGGGATGTGATCATTCCCCTCTATTTGGCATTGGTGAGGTCTCATCTGGAGTACTGTGTCCAGTTTTGGGCCCCACACTACAAGAAGGATGTGGAAAAATTGGAAAGTGTCCAGCGGAGGGCTACAAACATGATTAGGGGACTGGAACGCATGACTTATGAGGAGAGGCTGAGGGAACTGGGATTGTTTAATCTGCAGAAGAGAAGAAATGAGGGGGGATTTGATAGCTGCTTTCAGCTACCTGAAAGGGGGTTCGAAGGAGGATGGATCTAGACTGTTCTCAGTGGTAGCAGATACAGAACGAGGAGTAATAGTCTCAAGTTGCAGTGGGGGAGGTTTAGGTTGGATATTAGGAAAAACTTTTTCACTAGGAGGGTGGTAAAGCACTGGAATGGGTTCCCTAGGGAGGTGGTGGAATCTCCTTCCTTAGAGGTTTTTAAGGTGAGGCTTGACAAAGCCCTGGCTGGGATGATTTAATTGGGGATTGGTCCTGCTTTGAGCAGGGGGTTGGACTAGATGACCTCCTGAGGTCCCTTCCAACCCTGAGATTCTATGATTCTATGACTCTCTTCACCTAAACTGTCACCAGATACCTAGCCCAGCCCCCTTCCTCACCCCTTAAGGAGTGTCAGAATGATGGCTGCTTCAGCAACCCACATTTCTTGGCTCTTTCAGTTCCATTGTTTAAATGAAGGCTGCCCACAGCGTGTGGGTAATGCTGACAGGTAGGTAATACCACCTCACTGCCATCTAGCACTTGTCATCCATGGAGCTCAAAGCACTTTCCAAAGAAGGTCAGTATCATTATCCCCATTGTACAAGTGGGGGAAACTGAGGCACTGAGTGGGTAAATGAGTTGCCCAGAGTCACGCAACAGGCCAGCAGCAGACCCCAGGTCTCCTGAGTCCCAGCCCAGTGCTCTACGCACTTAGAAAGGAGGAACGTAACAATGTTTCATATTACTACTTCATTGCACGGCTGCCTCCATAGCCCATGAGGCCCTTTCGCAAGGTGGGGGAGGCTTATCAGCCTCTGTTTACAGATCAGGCACATCCTCACTTTGGGTGAGTTTTAGGTGTCTGATATTAGATACCTGGGTGTCTAAAGCTGGGCACCCAGGGTGGAGGGAACTAACTTCGAGGTCAGTGTGGCCAGATTTCAGAACTCAGGGCCAGAGTTTTCAAGAACTCAGTCCCCAGCAGCTCCCACTGTGACACAGACACATTTTCCAAAGAGCTCAGCACCCAGATGAAACTCTGGCCCATGTAACTTACCCAAGCTCCCGCAGCGCTGAGTCAATATTAGAACACAAACTGTGCCCCCTGCATCGACCTCTCCCCGTAACACGTTCTGAGCATGTAAAAATAACACCAGCAAATGAGTAATACGTAAACCAGGGCAATAAAGAAAACAGCAGCAAGGTGCAGCCATGAAAGTGGAATGCATCACATCTGAAACCTTTGCTCTTTGATGGGTCCTTGCCAAGCGGTGGCTTTTCTCTGGCTGGGTCGGAGGAATCTAACACACATGCTGTCTTTCTCCCTTGACATGCGCAGAGATGGAGCATGCTGGGAGATTAAGCAGCAATACTGCTCCACCAAGGCCAAGGGGCGATTCCTCCTGAAAGGTGAGTGAGGAGCTGGGGCTGGAGGAGGTTAGTGTTGGGTGTGTTTGGCGTGTTCCTAGGCAGGGCTTTGAAACAACAAAGCTAGCGACAAGGCACGAGCTGGCTGAGCTCCCAGATCTGCCCGTTATTAGCATGGCAGGAAATATGGAGGCTGGTGAGCATGGGGCAATTCTGCTTCGCCAAGCTGTTGTTTGCCCTTCTATTGATGTTTGCTCCCGTAGGGACTCCAGCTGATGATCAGGGCATAGCTTGTGGGTGGAGAGGCCCGTGTTAATTCTCTGGCCCCCATCAGCACAGTATGTGAACATCTCACAATCTGTAATGGAAGAGACAAGGTGGTAGCTCGTATGAGAACCTAAGAATGGCCATACTGGGTCAGACCAGTGGTCCATCTAACCCAGTGTCCTGTCTTTCGACAATGGCCAATGCCAGGTGCTTCAGAAGGAATGAACAGAACAATCATTGAGTCGTCCTGTCGTCCACTCCCAGCTTCTGGCAGTCAGAGGCTTAGGGAGTTGTGTCCCTGACCATCTTGGCTAATAGCCACTGATGGCCATATCCTCCATCCACTGATGGCCATATCCTCCATCCACTGATGGGCTTATCCTCCATCCACTGATGGGCTTATCCTCCATCCACTGATGGCCATATCCTCCATCCACTGATGGCCATATCCTCCATCCACTGATGGGCCATATCCTCCATCCACTGATGGCCATATCCTCCATCCACTGATGGCCATATCCTCCATCCACTGATGGGCTTATCCTCCATCCACTGATGGGCCATATCCTCCATCCACTGATGGCCATATCCTCCATCCACTGATGGGCTTATCCTCCATCCACTGATGGCCATATCCTCCATCCACTGATGGGCTTATCCTCCATCCACTGATGGCCATATCCTCCATCCACTGATGGCCATATCCTCCATCCACTGATGGGCTTATCCTCCATCCACTGATGGGCCATATCCTCCATCCACTGATGGCCATATCCTCCATCCACTGATGGCCATATCCTCCATCCACTGATGGCCATATCCTCCATCCACTGATGGGCTTATCCTCCATCCACTGATGGCCATATCCTCCATCCACTGATGGCCATATCCTCCATCCACTGATGGCCATATCCTCCATCCACTGATGGGCTTATCCTCCATCCACTGATGGCCATATCCTCCATCCACTGATGGCCATATTCTCCATCCACTGATGGCCATATCCTCCATCCACTGATGGGCTTATCCTCCATCCACTGATGGCCATATCCTCCATCCACTGATGGGCTTATCCTCCATCCACTGATGGCCATATCCTCCATCCACTGATGGCCATATCCTCCATCCACTGATGGGCTTATCCTCCATCCACTGATGGCCATATCCTCCATCCACTGATGGCCATATCCTCCATCCACTGATGGGCTTATCCGGACAAGCTTCCGAGCTCCACAGAGCTCTTCTTGTGAAGCTCGCAAGCTTGTCCCTTCCACCACCAGATGCTGGTTCAATAAATCACCTCCCGAACCTTGTCTCTCTCATACACTGGGACCAACACAGCTACAACAACTCTGCAACATTTCTCCTCATGCACCCCTGGGGGGCAGGGCTGGGCTATTACCCCATTGTACAGATGGGGAACTGAGGCACAGACAGGCTGAGGACCAGGGTTTTAAAGTACTTAGGCCTCTAACTTGTATTGTGCAAGGGCACCCACAAAGCACAGGGTGGAGCGGCGACTCAACGCCAGGCGTCCTGAGTCCTAGGCACATGCCGTAACCACTGAACCACCCTTTCTTTCTCTGGCCAGCCTCCGTCGTCTAGCTAGTGTCGCTGCAGTTAGTACAGAGTCTAGCACAATGGTGCCCTGGTCCCTGATCCCTGCCCGGGGTCTCTACACACTATCATGAGACCAGTCCATAATTTGCTATCCCATGGCTTTGGCTCCTAGGCCGTGGCAGCAATGTGGATGTGGTGGTGGGGGAGACAGACTACAACAGCTACGCCATCCTGTACTACCAGAAGCTCCGGAAGATCTCCATCAAGCTCTATGGTGGGTGTGCAGACTCATGGCCTTGCCATTAGCTTCCCTGGGGAATTGCCTCCCCATGGAGGGGCACTGAGGCACAGTGGGGCAGACAGACTGGGGGGAATGTTTGGACCCAGCGGGCACTAGTGGCCCTCATTGGGTAGGGCCCAGACAAGCTGCCCCAAGTTTTGTTTGCTTACAGGTTAGATTGGGGTGACTTTGCTCAGCGCCCCAGCTTGTGTCATAGGGCATTTCCTCCAGGCTGCTCCCTCCTATTTCAGGGCTATAGCCATGGGGTCCAGAACCAGCACTGTTTGTGCTCCGGCTGCTCCCCACACATAGGGGTGGCACCGTGCCGGAGGGGTAGGGCTCTGCTGTGGGACAATGTGAGGGCAGTGGGGCTTTGGGACTGATTCTATTTCACGTGGCAGCAACACTTCCTGGAGGCTGCAAATGTCTTGGTTTGAGGCTGGGCTCAATTGTGCGGTAGGAATCACACTTGCTCATGTGAGGGCTGAATTTGGTCTGGTGGCTCCAGACACTGGATGGAAGATCACCAGCCTAGGGCTAGAGCTGGGCTTGAAATGCTTTTCCTGCCCCACAAACATGTTTGAAATGTTGAAAAATGGCCCCATCCAGAACAGAGATACAAAATCGAAATCTCAAAAATGTTCACAAACTAAACATCAGAAAAAAATGTCAACTGCATCAATCAAAATGTTTCATTTAAATTTTGACTATTTAAAATGTGGGTTTCTTTAGTATAAGTAGTTTACACCTCTAAATGTAGAGTTGCTTTGAAACAGAGAAACTGGAATGTTTTCTTTAGAAAACATCAAAATGAAACATTTCAACAATTTCAAAAAAAAATTTCTGAGTGGAAATGTTTGTCAAAACTGCCCCTTTCACTGGGAAAGTTTGGCTTTCAACAAATTGGCATTTCCGACAAGAAACGTTCCATAGAATGGTTCCTGACCCACTCTCCACAGTCACTGCTGTCCTGGGGCCGAACACAGTGCCTGCCATTGGATTCTCTTTATTTCACCCCTCCCAAAGGACGCAGCGTCCGGGTCAGTGACGCCATCATGGGTAAATTCGAGCAGCGCATCACAGAGATGAACTTGAACGAGGACTTCACCTACTACTTCCCCACTTACGGTGAGTCCTGGTCATCCTGCTCAGTGCAATGGGGGGGTTTCATCTTCCTCTGCAGCCTGGGGCACAGGCAATGTTCCCTCTAATGTTTATATTCATGTGTGGAAAGAATTTTGTTATGTGCACTCATATGGAGGTGATGTGTGGCGGGAGTGGGGCCGAGGGGTTCGGAGTGTGGGAGGGGGCTCAGGGATGGGGCAGAGGATTGCGATGCGGGCGGGGGTGAGGGCTTTGGCTGGGGGTGCAGGCTCTGGGGTGGGGCCAGGGATGAGGGGGTTGCGTTGCGAGATGCCCTGGGACTGTGATGGGGAGAGAGGACTCCCCCCAGCCCTTTCTCGCCACAGCAGCCCGGGGCTGGGGTAGAGTGTCTTTCCCCGCCGCGGCAGATCGAGGGACGTGATTATTCCCCTCTATTCGGCACTGGTGAGGCCACACCTGGAGTATTGCGTCCAGTTTAGGTCCCCCACTACAGAAGGGATGTGCACAAATTGGAGAGAGTCCTGTGGAGGGCAATGAAAATGGTTAGGGGGCTGGTGCACATGACTTACAAGGAGAGGCTGAGGGAACTGGGGTTATTTAGTCTGCAGAAGAGAAAAGTAAAGGGGGATTTGATAGCAGCCTTCAACTACCTGAAGGGGGGTTCCAAAGAGGATGGAGCTCGGCTGTTCTCAATGGTGGCAGATGACAAACAAGGAGTCTGAAGTTGCAGTGGGGGAGGTCTAGGTTGGTTATTAGGAAACACTATTTCACTAGGATGGTGGTGAAGCAGTGGAATGGGTTCCCTAGGGAGGTGGTGGAATCTCCATCCTTAGAGGTTTTTACAGTCCGGCTTGACCAAGCCCCTGGCTGGGATGATTTAGTTGGGGTTGGTCCTGGTTTGAGCAGGGGATTGGACTAGATGACCTATCTTCCAACCCTAATCTTCTATGATTTTATGAGAGGTGCCTCTCCCTGGCTGAGGCAGCTCTGGGGCTGGACAAGAGTCACCTCTCCCCACTATGCACCTGCACGGCCCTTGATAGCCTGCTGCGCGGCTGCGCAGCTTAGAGGGAACTTAGGGCACGGGTCATAGGCACAAACTTCCCCTCTACCTGGAGGTTGCTCGACCCCGCTTCCACCCAGGCCCCACCCCCACTCCACCCCTTCCTGCCCCTGCTCCGACCCCGCTCCACCCCACTACACTCCTTCCCCAAGGCCCCGCCCCATCTCTTCCCACCCCTGCTCCCCCGCCCTGCCTCTTCCCCACCTCGTTCTTCCCCCTCCCCTGAGCGCCCCCCATCCTTGCTCCTCCCCCTCACTCCTGAAGCCAACCTGCACTGCACACTGTGAAACAGCTCTTCACGGTGGGCAGGAGGCGCTAGGAGGGAGGGGGAGGAGTGATCATCAGAGCCGCCAGCAGGGGAGAGGTGCTGGGGGGGCGGGTGGGAGAGGGGGAGCTTGGCAGCCAGTGGATGCTGAGCACCCGCTAATTTTTCTCCGTGGGTACTCCAGGGCTGGAGCACCCACGGAGTTTGCGCCTATGGCATGAGTGATTTGCTGCTTCAAACTAGAGGTTCTGGGCCTATTACAGGAGTGGGTGGGTGAGGTTCTGTGGCCTGTGATTAGCGGTGGGTCAGACTAGATGATCACAAGGATGATCCCTTCTGGCCTTAGTCTGTTAGTCTATGAAGATGGGCTTGAGGACCCCCTGGTGCTGCAGTCTGCCCGAATGGCTGTCCCCCTGGCCTAACTCCCAGCCAGGGAATAGCTCCCAGTGCATTTGATCCAGGGACAATGGTGTTTGCTCCAATGCTCTTGCAGGGTGTTCTTGGCTAAGGGCACAGCTCCGCCACCATCCCGTCCCACCCCTTTGTCTTGTCTTGCCAAAGCAGCTTAGCTTAGCTTGGCCACCTGCAGCTTGGGAGTCATCAAAGCCCAGAAACACCCTGTAAAGCATTATTTCTGTAGCACCCAAAGGCCCCGGTGAGGGTCATGCTGGACCTGGCCAAACAGAAGGTTGCCAGAGCTCCAAGTCTAAAGCAGGGCAGGCTCTGTGGGGCACTGTGTAGACTCAGATGGGGTGGGGAGCACTGGGGAACTTGTCATCGCTGGTGGGCATCTTTCCAGACAGAAGCAGAAGGAGGTTGTGGCAGGGCAGCTGGTCAGGGAGCTGGGACGCAGATTTTAGGAGGTGCTGGTAAAGCAGAGCCCCCAAGGTCCCATGGCCCTGAGCTACTGTGCCCTTTTAGGATGTGCTCGAAGCCTGCATGGGGCGGCACGATGATTTCTTAGCAGCAGCAGGTGAGCGGGCCCAGAAGCTGCTGCGAGCGGTTGTGAGAGGTGTGGGCTAAGGAGCCCTGGCCCGCTAGTGCAGGGGAGGGCAGGAAACAGCAGGATTTGCTCCAGCCTGGGGATTCCCGGGGAGAGGAGCTGCTGAGTGTGCCTGAGTTGTAAGGGATGTGTGCCCATGAGCCAAGGGACAACTCATTGGCACTTTGCCTTGGGGTCTATATCAGCTGACACCAGGTCTCTTGACATGAAAGCCCAATGTGCCCCTCACATCCATGGGCCAGGTGTAAATGGGTGTAGCTGGTATCCATTCACTTCAATGCAGCGATGCCAGTTCACATCAGCGCAAGGCGTGGGGCAGTGGACCCGCCCTGTGCTTTGGGGACAGGTGGGGTGCTGGACACTGACATGTGGCCTTTGTTGCAGGGTTCTGTGAGTCCACAGATCAATTTCATCTGCTTGATGGTGAGTTACAACCCCCCAAGGCCCGGCCGGCAGGACAAGTGCCCCCCACGTCCCCCATCAGCCTGCAAGGCCTAGTGGGTGGCATGGGATTGTGCAGCCCCAGCTCAGCAGGGAGAGGGGCCAGGGGGAGGGCAGAGGGAAGGAAGTGGAAAAGTCTCCTTCCCGTCATCTAATGCCAGCCTCAGGCAGCTCCCCCATGGACCACAAACTGGTGTCTGAATGGACTCCCTGGGGATGGGGTCAGATGGGGGGGCTGACTGGGATGGAGGATGGGGTCAGATGGGGGGGCCAGTCTCCTCTGTTGGAGTCTTCAGTCTTCAGAGTGTCCTTGTTGCTTGCAGCATAAGGTGGCAGGGCCGTCCTTACCCATACGCAAACTACGCAGCTGCACAGGGCACCAGGAAATTTGGGGGACAGTTTCCACGGTATACATCTGATGAAGTGAGCTGTAGCTCACGAAAGCTCATGCTCAAATAAATTGGTTAGTCTCTAAGGTGCCACAAGAACTCCTTTTCTTTTTGCGAATACAGACTAACACGGCTGTTCCTCTGAAACCCAAATTTCCTGGTGCCCTATGCAGCTGCATGCTGCTCCAGTGGCCAGCCTGATCCCTTGGCTGGCTGAGCCTGCCAGGAAAGCTGCCCCCACTCCTGCCGCACCCCGCCCCGCCTCTTCCCACCCCTGCTCCTCCCCAGCCCGCGGGGGACTGCAGCAGGAGTTGGGTGCGCCCTGCAAACACTGGGTAGCAGGAAGTGGAGCGACCCGGCCCCAACCCACTCCGCCAGCTCGTGCTGGGGGGCGGTTCTCCCGTGCCCCCAAGCCTGCTCCTGCCCCCCACAGACCTTGGGTGCAGCCCCCCGCCGCACGGAGGCCTGGGGATAACCCCCTGCAGAGGCATGGGGCCAGCCCCCTTCCCCCCTGCAGGGGGGCTGTGTAAGGCACCACAATATCTAGGGACGGCCCTGTAAGTTGGGGGCAGGAGAAAGACCCAGAAGTGGGCCCCTGTGTTCTGTTTTACATCCTTAGTCCATGTGCTTGGAGAACACAAGTCCAGGCATGTCTGGGGGGCGTTGCTGAGTCCCAAGGTGAAGCAACACACACACACACACACACGTCTTCCCTTGTCATTGACCCTGGAGAGCTAGTATCTGGGCGCTTCCCAAACCACAGCGTGTTTTAGTGACAACCATACAACACAGTTCATATAATTTCATATGCATTGATGATACACGGATTTAGATAGAACAATGGCATTCAGCAGATACCTGATACCTTACACGGCATGCTTTATATGCAAGATCAAAATTATGTATAAATGAGGACTATGGGGGTTACAGGACTCTCCCCCAAGCAGGGCCGGCCTTCGGCATATGCAGCATATACGGCTGCAGAGGGCATCCGAAAATCTGGGGCCCCATTCCCCTCGCTGGCCGCGGCTGGAATCCTCCCTTCTCCGGCCCCTGTCCTGCGCTGGGCCGGCGGGCTTCTCCCCTGCTCCCTCCCTCGCTCCTCAGCAGCCCGGCCCCGGCCCTGGCCCACCGCTGCCTGGAGGAGTCGGCCCTGGACCCTGCCTGCCTGCACTGCTGGTCTCCAGCCCGGGGCCAGGACAGGAGGGGCGAAACTTCCATGTTAGTCGGGGGAGACTTAAAGTGACAGTGCGCTCACTGTCTCTCACACCTCCCTAACACACACACACTCTGTCTCTCTCACATAGACTGGCTCTCACACCCACATACAAGAGTCACAGTCCCCCAATACAGATTGTCACACACACACAGTCTCACACTCCCCAACACACTCTCTCTCTCTCTCTCACACACACACACACATTATTGTTGTTGTTATTACTGCTTGGTACTTCCTGCCAAAATGCTGTGGTGAGCCAGGTGGCAAGGGGCTGCAGGAGGGCCGTGGGCTCTGGCAAGGTGCAGCCCCCATGTGACAGCGCGAAGCCGGCCTTGAGCCTCTGCCGCAGCATCTGCTGCCTATGAAGCTCCGTGTGTGTCAGCAATGGCGGAGGTGGGGGGTTGGGAGTCCGCGGGCGGGGGTGGTGGCTGTGCCCCCTCGACACACTGGGGTCAGCGGCGCTGGCTGGGGACGGCCTGGGGACGGCGCTGGCTGGGGACAGCATAGGGGCACCAGTTTAATAATACTGCATAAGGCCCCATAAATCCTAAGAGCGGCCCTGCCCCCAAGGTATAGAATGTCACGAGGGGCTCCCTGGGGCATGGAGGACAGGGTCAGATGCGTGGGGCTCCTTGGGGTGTGAGGGATGGGATCAGATGGGAGGGCTCCTTGGGGCATGGGTGACAGGGTCAGAAGGGGTGGGGCTCCTTGGGCTATGGGGTCAGATGGGCTGGGGGCTCCCTGGGGCATGGGGGACAGGGTCAGATGCGTGGGGCTCCTTGGGGTGTGAGGGATGGGATCAGATGGGGAGGCTCTCTGGGGCTTGGGGGACAGGGTCAGAAGAGGTGGGGCTCCTTGGGGTATGGGGGACAGGATCACATGGGATGGGGGCTCCCTGGAAGAGGGGAAATGGGGTCCATTCCAGGGCAGCGGGCTCATACCCCTCTCATTAATGTTTTGGGATAAGGAGGCATTTCTCCAGTCCCCATCATTGGCTCTGAAGGACGTCCCTTATCTCTTCAGAGGAAAGCTGACTGAAGGGCAGTGGAAGGTGCCTGCGGCCCTTGGCAGTGCCCAGGTGGTGCCCCTCCCCTCAGCCCCTCTCTATTTGCTTTCCAGAAACGAAGATTTAGGTGAAGAAGGAAATGCCAGAGACTGCGGGAGCCAACCAGCCATGTCTGCAGGCATACTGAGCGCAGGGGCTTGGCCACGGGAGCTGCCAGTGAATTCTGTGGCCCAGTTATTCAGCCAGGGCTGGGGAGCTCCAGGTGGATGCTGGGCCAAGGAAGTGATGAAGGGGTGGGATTGGGGTCTCCTCTGTAGTCCTAACCCTAGTGTTTGTTCACTCCCAGCCCTTGCTCCCCCTCACTCCCCAGGCTCATGTCTCTTCCACATGATACTACCACACAAAGGCGGATTTGGGTTTTGTGGGGCCCTGCGCCAGAGCAGTGGGGCCCGCTCCCCATCCCTTCCTCCTGCAGTCCTCCCCAACCCCTTCCGTGCTCCTGCCAAGGAGTGGGGTTGGGGTGCTGCCAGCAAGAGCACCAGGCAGGCAGAGTGGTTCGGGGCACAGGGGCACGCATTTTTCTGGGGACCCCAAATTGGCCAGGGCCCCTGGGCACAGGCCCCGTTGGCCCAGTGGCTAATCCATCATTGCCCCCATGCCCTTCTGCGGGATCCCCTGCCCAGTTGCCCCTCACTGCTACTGCCTCCCTCCTCTTACCTGATTCGGTGCTCGCTCTTGTTGCTGTCCCCAGATGGGCTGTGAGCCCCCATGAGGAAGCCCTGCTCTCCTTACACTGACGCAGTACGGCCCTGCAACCCTTCAGCTTCCACCTCCTGTGCGCTGCCCCTGTCAATTTCTCAGGGCCTGGCTGTGCCCATTGTGCTGGGCTCAGTGCAGACTGGCATGGAGCAGATGCCCAGCTCACGCTCTTTCTCTGGAATCCACAATAAACGCTGGCCAGGCTGGGAAGGCCCCTGTGCTCCTTGCAGATGGGAAAAGGACACAAGTGTGCCAGGAGGGTTGGGCAGGTGGGATTCTCCACTGCAGGGGCCCCATACAGTTCCAGCTCCTGTGGTTATGTCCAGCAGGACATTCCTTGCAGGAGCGTTGTGCCATTCAGTGCCATTCACCCTGTGGGGCAGGAGGCATGAGCAAGTCTGCAGCCCTTCAACAATCCGCTTTGCTGGCGATGTTTCCATTGCCCCTTGCCCCATTGGCTGTGGGGGTCCCAGCCCCAGCCCTGTCCCCTTATCACTGCTTCAGTCCCTGAACATGGCTGATCTGCGGCACCCTGCGCTTTCCCAGCAACGTCTTGAACAGCTGATCTGGGGAGGAGCCGGGACTCGGGGACACACATCCATTCAGTCAGAGTCCCACACGGGGTTAAATGCCAAGGGGCTGAAGCTGAAAGGAGAAACCCCACGGCATCAGGGCCCCACTCAACCAACCAGCTGGGCCTCTGTGCGCTGCACAGACCCCTCTACCACTCTGACCCCTGCTGCCACTTAGATCAGAGCATCCGCAGCAACCCCAGGCATGTGACCGGTGCCCTGTACCCACGGCTGCAGTGCTGGCCATGTGCAGCCCCCTCCCCTGCAGGCAGCCCCCTCCACCATGGTGCCAACCAGGTGCAGCCCCTTGCACTGTGGGTGCTAGCCATGTGCAGCCCCGCCCCCCCCATGGTGCTGGCCACATGCAGCCCCCTCCCCTGTGTGCAGATCCCACCGTGGTGCTGGCCATGTGCAGCCCCCTCCCCTGAAGTGCCACAGTCCCCTGTGCCATGGCTCCAGACATATGCAGCCCTTCCGCCACTGCACTGGATCCACAGAGGTGCCAGTCCCACGGGGCATCTCCTGCAGACATGCAGCGAATTGTTCCGTGCCATCTCCACAGCAGCACCAGCTGCTTTGGGCAGTACCAGCCATGCGCCACATCCTCCGCAGAGACACCAGCCGCCTGCAGGGCAAGCCGAGAAGACCCAGCATTGCACGTGGAGGCACCAGCCCTATTCAGCATGACGGGGCCACTCACATCCTGCCCCCCTGCACACAACTTGGCGCCATCCCTGTGTCCCTTGTCGCCAGCCCGAAGTTACAGCTCACCCAGTGCTGGATTCCAGTCCCAGATGCTCACCCACGTACCTGCCACTGTGCCCTTCCAGTCCAGGCCTTTCTCCTCCTCCCCAAAGAGACAGTGGGATCCCTTGAGCTAGTTTGACCCGAAGTCCCAGCATTCCAGTGAAGGTATCCCACAATCCACTACGAGAAGAATCCCAGAGTAATAGCGCCCATCAGTGGGACAATGCACCCTGCGACACCTGCCCAGAATGCTGTGCGCTGATGCAGGGAGAGATGGGTCAAGGCTGGCTGCATGGACCCACTTCGTTATTCTGCAAAAGTCCATATGATCATCTACAAAACACTCCCCATGTGGACAAGCCACAGCTCAGTGAGCCCAGGAGCATGGCACTGAACAGAACTCAAATCTCCCACCCATTGGTCCCATTTACTGTGTCACAGGACCTAGCTATGACACGACAGCACTGCAACCTGGTTACACGTGCTCCAGTCCTGCAGGGCAGATGCAACCAAACCATCTTGGAACTGTGTTCCCCAATTGTGCTGTTGTTATTTACTGAGTCATACTAGCTCCCCTATGTGCCAGGGGCTTCCCAAACACCTCGGGCTGGCCACGCGCCGAGGAGGGGGATGGGGGAGAGTGAGAGGACACACCAGTATGCGCGAAAAGAAAAGAAAAGGAGGACTTGTGGCACCTTAGAGACTAACAAATGTATTTGTTAAAATTTGTTAAAATAAATATGTTAGTCTCTAAGGTGCCACAAGTACTCCTTTTCTTTTTGCGAATACAGACTAACACGGCTGCTACTCTGACACCAGTACGCGTCACTCCCCTCAGAGCTGGCTCTGTAAGAGGGATTGAAAGGTGGACAGGGATAGAGTCCTTGGGGTTGAGGAATATACCTGCTTAGCAAGGCTGAGCCAAGTTTGATGTGTGCCGTGTCGGGAGCTCATCCCGTGCAGCCTGGGCTGGGATGTTTCCAGGCCATGCAGAGTGGTGACTGGCAGGAATGTTCAGGAGGGAGAGAAGCCCCTGCATGAGCCCCGTGCTTTTGCTGAGTGGACACCGGGATTGACAGGACCCTGCTGGGAGGGTGGGCTTGTAGTTTGCAGAGAGGCCCAGGGGAGCAGTACTGTTTTCGCCCACGCCCAACCACTGGGGTTTTGCAATCTTTTGTCTGAAATTCCTAACACATGTTGTTTATCGGGGGAGCTTACGTAAGGCAACCCCACTGACCCTTCCACTGTGTTCTCTGCTCATAGTTCCTGCTTCCCATGTGTCAGGCAGTCACATTCAGCTGGCAGCTGGCAGTAACTCCTGGGCATCTCACTGCTCCAGCCCTGGTAGAGCAAAATGCCTGGGACCCGTGTCCTGCTGGGCACCACTGTCCCGCAGCAGCAGAAGGATCACTGCCAGCAGAGGCACCTATGTCTTGTCGACACCCTTTGGAGAGTCAAGATGCTAGCCCTGGTGTCCTGGCCCACACCCCACAAATCTTCCCCCCTGCAGTTTCAGACAATTACAGCTTGCTTTGTTTTCTGTCCACATGTGCATCATGTTGCTGTGCCCTGTTAAACAGCTGCCATGCTCCTCCCCAGAGGTGGCTGTCATTCAGTGATTCTAATATGGGTACTTTGGACTCCTTCGTGATGAAAGGTGCTGTAGACATGAATGTCAATCTCATCATTGAATCCCCCCTCACATGAAGCCAGGCCCTTGTTCACAGGTGACCTACCTAGTTCACTCACCTAGGGTATGTCTACACTACGAAATTAGGTCGAATTTATAGAAATTGGTTTTGTAGATAGCGTTTTTATACAGTCGATTGTGTGTGTCCCCACACAAATGCTCTAAGTGCATGTAGTCGGTGGAATGTGTCCACAGTACCGAGGCAACCGTCGACTTCTGGAGCATTGCACTGTGGGTGGCTATCCCACAGTTCCCGCAGTCTCCGCCGCCCATTTGAATTCTGGGTAGAAATCCCAGTGCCTGATGGGGCTAAAACATTGTCGCGTGTGGTTCTGGGTACATATCGTCAGGCTCCCGTTCCCTCCCTCCCTCCGGGAAAGCAAGGGCAGACAATCGTTTTGCGCCTTTTTTCTTGAGTTACCTGTGCAGACGCCATACCACAGCAAGCATGGAGCCTGCTCAGATCACTTTGGCAATTAGGAGCACATTAAACACCACATGCCTTATCCAGCAGTATATGCAGCACCAGAACCTGGCAAAGCGATACCAGGCGAGTAGGCGACGTCAGCGCGGTCACGTGAGTGATGAGGACATGGACACAGACTTCTCTCCAAGCACGGGCCCTGGCAATGTGGACATCATGGTGCTAATGGGGCAGGTTCATGCGGTGGAACGCTGATTCTGGGCCTGGGAAACAAGCACAGACTGGTGGGACCGCATAGTGTTGCAGGTCTGGGATGATTCCCAGTGGTTGCGAAACTTTCGCGTGTGTAAGGGCACTTTCATGGAACTTTGTGACTTGCTTTCCCCTGCCCTGAGGCACAAGAATACCAAGATGAGAGCAGCCCTCACAGTTGAGAAGCAAGTGGCAATAGCCCTGTGGAAACTTGCAACGCCAGACAGCTACCGGTCAGTCGGGAATCAATTTGGAGTGGGCAAATCTACTGTGGGGGCTGCTGTGATCCAAGTAGCCAACGCAATCAAAGATCTGCTGATATCAAGGGTAGTGACCCTGGGAAATGTGCAGGTCATAGTGGATGGCTTTGCTGCAATGGGATTCCCTAACTGTGGTGGGGCCGTAGACGGAACCCATATCCCCATCTTGGCACCGGAGCACCAAGCCGCCGAGTACATAAACCGCAAGGGGTACTTTTCAATAGTGCTGCAAGCACTGGTGGGTCACAAGGGACGTTTCACCAACATCAACGTGGGATGGCCGGGAAAGGTACATGACGCTCGCATCTTCAGGAACTCTGGTCTGTTTCAAAAGCTGCAGGAAGGGACTTTATTCCCAGACCAGAAAATAACCGTTGGGGATGTTGAAATGCCTATAGTTATCCTTGGGGACCCAGTCTACCCCTTAATGCCATGGCTCATGAAGCCGTACACAGGCAGCCTGGACAGTAGTCAGGAGCTGTTCAGCTACAGGCTGAGCAAGTGCAGAATGGTGGTAGAATGTGCATTTGGACGTTTAAAAGCACGCTGGTACAGTTTACTGACTCGCTTAGACCTCAGTGAAACCAATATTCCCACTGTTATTACTGCTTGCTGTGTGCTCCACAATATCTGTGAGAGTAAGGGGGAGACGTTAATGGCGGGGTGGGAGGTTGAGGCAAATCGCCTGGCTGCTGGTTACACGCAGCCAGACACCAGGGCGGTTAGAAGAGCACAGGAGGGCGCGGTGCGCATCAGAGAAACTTTGAAAACCAGTTTCATAACTGGCCAGGCTACGGTGTGAAAGTTCTGTTTGTTTCTCCCTGATGAAATCCCCCGCCCCTTGGTTCACTCTATTTCCCTGTAAGCTAACCACCCGCCCCTCCTCCCTTCGTTCACCACTTGCACAGGCAATAAAGACAGGTTTCAGAGTAACAGCCGTGTTAGTCTGCATTCACAAAAAGAAAAGGAGTACTTGTGGCACCTTAGAGACTAACCAATTTATTTGAGCATAAGCTTTCGTGAGCTACAGCTCACTTCATCGCATGCATACTGTGGAAAGTGTAGAAGATCTTTTTATATACATGCTTTGTGTGTATATAAAAAGATCTTCTACACTTTCCACAGTATGCATCCGATGAAGTGAGCTGTAGCTCACGAAAGCTTATGCTCAAATAAATTGGTTAGTCTCTAAGGTGCCACAAGTACTCCTTTTCTTTTAGAGGCAATAAAGTCATTGTTGCTTCACATTCATGTATTCTTTATTCATTCATCACACAAATAGGGGGATAACTACCAAGGTAGCCCAGGAGGGGTGGTGAAGGAGAGAAGCACCAGGAGGGGTGGTGGAGGAGGGAAGGACAAGGCTACACAGCACTTTAAAAGTTTAAAACTTTAAAACCTATTGAATGCCAGCCTTCTGTTGCTTGGGCAATCCTCTGGGGTGGAGTGGCTGGGTGGCCGGAGGCCCCCCCACTGCGTTCTTGGGCGTCTGGGTGAGGAGGCTATGGAACTTGGGGAGGAGGGCGGTTGGTTACACAGGGGCTGTAGCGGCAGTCTGTGCTCCTGCTGCCTTTCCTGCAGCTCAACCATACACTGGAGCATATTGGTTTGATCCTCCAGCAGCCTCAGCATTGAATCCTGCCTCCTCTCATGACGCTGCCGCCACCTTTCAGCTTCAGCCCTCTCTTCAGCCCGCCACTTACTCTCTTCAGCCCGCCATTTTCTCTCTTCAGCCCATCACCTCTCCTCCCAGTCATATTGTGCTTTCCTGCACTCTGACATTGTCTGCCTCCACGCATTCGTCTGTGCTTTGTCAGTGTGGGAGGATAGCATTAGCTCAGAGAACATTTCATCACGAGTGCGTTTTTTTCGCCTTCTAATCTTCACTAGCCTCTGGGAAGCAGAAGATCCTGTGATCCTTGAAACACAGGCAGCTGGTGGAGAAAAAAAAAAAGAGACAGTGGTATTTAAAAAGACACATTTTCTAGAACAATGGCTACACTCTTTCATGGTAAACCTTGCTGTTAACATTACATACACAGCACATGTGCTTTCGTTCCAAGGTCGCATTTTGCCTCCCCCCACCACGTGGCTAGACCCTCCCCCCTCCCCATGGCTAACAGCGGGGAACATTTCTGTTCAGCCATAGGCAAACAGCCCAGCAGGAACGGGCACCTCTGAATGTCCCCTTAAGAAAAGCACCCTATTTCAACCAGGTGACCATGAATGATATCACTCTCCTGAGGATAACACAGAGAGATAAAGAACGGATGTTGTTTGAACGCCAGCAAACATACACTGCAATGCTTTGTTCTACAATGATTCCCGAGTATGTGCTACTGGCCTGGTGTGGTAAAGTGTCCTACCATGGTGGACAGAATAAGGCTGCCCTCCCCAGAAACCTTTTGCAAAGACTTTGGGAGTACATCCAGGAGAGCCGCAAATGCCAGGGCAAATTAATCATTACACATGCTTGCTTTTAAATCATGTATAGTATTTTAAAAGGTACACTCACCAGAGGTCCCTTCTCCGTCTGCTGGGTCCAGGAGGCAGCCTTGGGCGGGTTCGGGGGGTACTGGCTCCAGGTCCAGGGTGAGAAACAGTTCCTGGCTGTCGGGAAAACCGGTTTCTCCACTTGCTTGCTGTGAGCTATCTACAACCTCATCATCATCATCTTCCTCGTCCCCAAAACCTGCTTCTGTGTTGCCTCCATCTCCACTGAAGGAGTCAAACAACACGGCTGGGGTAGTGGTGGCTGAACCCCCTAAAATGGCATGCAGCTCATCATAAAAGCGGCATGTTTGGGGCTCTGACCCAGAGCGGCCGTTTGCCTCTCTGGTTTTCTGGTAGGCTTGCCTCAGCTCCTTAAGTTTCATGTGGCATTGCTTCAGGTCCCTGTTATGGCCTCTGTCCTTCATGCCCTGGGAGATTTTGACAAATGTTTTGGCATTTCGAAAACTGGAACGGAGTTCTGATAGCACGGATTCCTCTCCCCATACAGCGATCAGATCCCGTACCTCCCGTTCGGTCCATGCTGGAGCTCTTTTGCGATTCTGGGACTCCATCATGGTCACCTCTGCTGATGAGCTCTGGCCAGTGTGGCAAGCTGCAGGTGACCATGCAAACAGGAAATTGAAATTCAAAAGTTTGCGGGTCTTTTCCTGTCTACCTGGCCAGTGCATCTGAGTTGAGAGTGCTGTCCAGAGCGGTCACAATGGAGCACTCTGGGATAGCTCCTGGAGGCCAATACCGTCTAATTGCGTCCATAGTACCCCAAATTCAACCCGGCAAGGCCGATTTAAGCGCTAATCCCCTTGTCGGGGGTGGAGTACAGAAATCGATTTTAAGAGCCCTTTAAGTCGAAAAAAAGGGCTTCATCGTGTGGACGGGTGCAGGGTTAAATCGATTTAACGCTGCTAAATTCGACCTCAACTGCTAGTGTGGACCAGGGCCTAGACTCTGGATAGTCAACATCTGATGCCAAACCAACAAGCCTTCAACAATTGGATTCAAAACCACTGAGAGCTCTGAGGGGCTCAGCCTACTGGGGACCCACACGCTGTAAGTGACAGCCATGTGGGGAGCTCAGCCTAGAACCCCAGTACTTCTGCCCCTCACCCACAGACCCCTGCTGCTTAAGCTAATAGAAATCCTCTTTTATTAGCAGTGCTAATTTCAGGTCCCTTAGCCTATCTGTCTCAGCCCAGCCATGAAAAGCAACAGCACATCTGATTCATGTGCACATGAAGCCAATACATGGTGCTGCAGTGGAACAGAGATTTCAGTCCGATTGCTGCTTTCACACTTTCCGAAATCAATGACATTTCATGGGGGTAAATGACACCAGACGCTAGCCTGCAAGCGCAAGGTCAGGAGTAGGTGTGTCAGTTTCCAGACACCATCTGTGCTTAGAGTCAACACAGCTGGGATCCTGTCCTGGGTCTGCCCCAGATCTCTTGGGTGACCTGGGGCAAGTCCTATCCCCACTCTGCACCGCCAGTCCCCACCAATGAGCTGGGGATAACAATCCCACCCTTTGTCTTGTCTAGTTAGTCGGTGAATGCTTCAGGGCAGGGCCTGTCTCTCACTCTGTTCCCGTACAGCCCCAACTGCAGTGGGGCCTCTGACACAGCGGCAATGGGTGCAACGTGGCTAATCCTCCCCCCTCGTGGGGCTTTGAGAGTGAAGTCAGGAACGTGTGTGCTGCCAGACTCTATTCCCGTGGCCAGGATGGAGGCCATGGGAATAGATGCGGCTGGCTTGTGATGCCTGTCTCTATGGACAGGTTTTTCCAGTCCAGTGGGATACTGGGTGGGGAAAGGCTGCAACCCCAGCCCCGCTCTGCCCCCACCTCCACAGGACTCCTCTGCCCTGCCTGGCTTTGGTGTTGTTTTAATAAAGGATAAAGCCCCCTCTTTCTGCAGGAGAAACCGGCTGCAGCTGGACATGGGGAATGTGTGCAGGGAGCCTGGGGCAGAAAAAGCAGCTGTTACGAAAGCAGGCACCTTACATAAAATTCCCTTGGCAGGGAAGGACCTGTGGGGAGAGGCTGGGCTTGGGAGCTGGGAGCATGTTGGTGAGGAAGCCCCAGCCAGGGCAGGGCAGGACTCTAGCAGGGTCTCTTTGTCTATAGCATTTGCACAGCCCCCGTTCCTGGTGTGCTGATGCACTAGTATTCAGGAAAGTCCCTGTGTTAAAAACATGTTGCACGTTCACAGCCCTTCCCCTGCAAGGATCTCAAAGTGCTTCACAAATACAAATGCATTACCCCCACACTTCCCTGGCAGAACCTGTGTGCTACAGATGGGGAAACTGAGGCACAGGTCTTGCTGAAGGTCAGAAAGTCAGCTAGCAGCAAAACTGGGATTAGAATCCAGGAGCCCTGACTTCCAGCACTGTGCATTAGCCTCAGGGCTCTCTGTCTTCTCTTTATGAAGAGGGCTGCTCCATAGCACCTCTTATCCTGGCAAAAGGGGTTTTATTATACACATGTGCAAAGGTGGAAGCTGGCCACAGAGAGGTGGCTTGACTAACTGAGGGGCACCTAGCCAACCCAGGAACAGAAGCCAGGCCTCAGGACAGCCAGGCTGAGGCCCGACTCACTGGAGCACATTGCCCCTCCTTTGGGGCGCATCATCTCTCTCCAGTTTACCAATGAGGTGAGCAAACCCAGACACCCTCACTCCTCCAGGGAGCAGGCCTGTGGGTGCGGGGGTCTCTTTGGGAGGCTTCCACTCACTGCCCTGATCTTCATGGGCTTTTGTCCCTTTCCCTCCAGGCCTCATGTCGTGCTGTCTTCACTCAGCGCTCCTCCTGCCTCAGCTCCCTGCATGGAGAGAGCTCCTGCTCCCAGTGACACTGTACCAAACCCAGCTAGTGCCCAGAGCAGGACTGGATTGGGAATGGGAGGAGGAGGAATAGAGAGGCCGGGCAGGGCTTTGCCTAGGGTTTTCAGATTTTACAGATAAAATAATCCCAATGTAGGAGTGATTAGCATGTGGCTGGTTTACAGGGTGACCTCCAGAGATAAGGTCAGGCAATGGGCTGCGAGCTACAGTGCTGCCCTTGAGATCGAAATCTTTGACTGCTGTAGCATTCCTTAAACACAGGGACAGCAGAAACTCCTGGATGTATACAGCTCTGTGGATACAAGCCAAGACCACGTCCCTTCTCTAGCTGCTGCACAATGGGCTGATGGTAGCTCATTGCTTGAATTAGTGTTTTCGTTTCTACTGATACAATTTAGTGAAGACATGGAATTTCACCAAAGCCCAGATCCTTTCCCTCTGCCATGCAAGCTCAGACTGGCCAGAGCCTTTGTAAAGAGCAGGGCAGCTCAGCTGACAAACAGGACAAAGGAGTTTATAGATGTGGAGACACTGACAACCTTGGGATTGTTAGTATTCAGTGCAGACAACTGAGAATTGTCCTCTCTCAAATCCTTTAACTAGCAAAGGCACCTGGTCTGTTGGAGGTCACTGGACAGGAGGCCAGAGCTAGGGGGCATAGAATCATAGAATTTCAGGGTTGGAAGGGACCTCAGGAAGTCATCTAGTCCAATCCCCTGCTCAAAGCAGGACCGATCCCCAATTAAATCATCCCAGCCAGGGCTTTGTCAAGCCTGACCTTAAAAATTTCTAACGAAGGAGATTCCACCACCTCCCTAGGTAACGCATTCCAGTGTTTCACCGCCCTCCTAGTGAAAAAGTTTTTCCTAATATCCAACCAAAATCTCCCCCACTGCAACTTGAGACCATTACTCCTTGTTCTGTCATCTGCTACCCCTGAGAACAGTCTAGAGCCATCCTCTTTGGAACCCCCTTTCAGGTAGTTGAAAGCAGCTATCAAATCCCCCCTCATTCTTCTCTTCCGCAGACTAAACGTCCCCAGTTCTCTGAGCCTCTCCTCATAAGTCATGTGTTCCAGCCCCCTAATCATTTTTGTTGCCCTCCGCTGGACTCTTTCCAATTTTTCCACATCCATCTTGTAGTGTGGGGCCCAAAACTGGACATACATACATGGACATACATTCATAGTTACAACGTCCCATGCAGGAGACGCTATTTGACAGAGATTGGTGACTAGCTGGGGTGCAGTTCCACCAAAATCATGAGTCAGGCCCCCAAAACCATGAGAGTGGCTTAAAAATCATGAGATTTTAAAACCAGTCACCATTGGGCTCTTTATTCTTCTGCTTCCTGAGCCTTTTGGCAGTGGCGGGGTGGGGGGGTCACATGTTCAAGCTTTTCTCCACAATCACAAGAGCAAGAAACTGCCATGTAGGTCTTTTTAACTGAAAGCTGAGATTCAAACCTAGTCCCACAACTCCAGAAGCTGGGGCTTTAAGAAACCCCCAAATATCACAAGAGCTCAGACTGGGCTGACCGAGCCAAGCAGGATTGCTGCTTTTAGCAAACACGGGAGCCTTCTGTAGAAATGAACACAGGAACAGAATGCTAGTTAATTTAGGTTGAAATTCAACCCAGTGCACAATGCTACATGCTCCATGCAAGCCCTGTGTGAAGGCAATGAGGAGGTAGGGGCAGGCTTGTTTTGGGCGCTCTGTACCAGGGGAATCGTGTCCTTTGTGCTTTGGATTTGTTGCCACTAGTCACAAGGGGAGGGCATGCTTTGCCAGTCATGCTTTTCTCTCATTCAGGGGGGCCAGTTTGTTCAGCGGGGCCAGAGCATCGCCCTGCAGCACACAGCAAGGTTAGGAGGACAGAAAAAAAATGTCTCCAACACACTGAACCATGCTGTAGGGCTTGAGGTAAAAATAGACACTTCAGAAGGTAGCAGCAAAGGCCTTTGGCCAATGAAGCATATAGGGAAAGGCACAGAAAAGTGAGCTAAGGAACATAAAAAACGTAGGTGTAAAGGCACCTCCCAGGCCAGATTCATGGAAAGCAAAATACCCTGGGGCTCCATGTCTGGGAGAGGAAATGGCTTGTGTCTGTTGTCGGAGGCATAAGAAACTTTCTGCATTAGGTGGATTTGTGGGAGTGGGGATAAGACTGTAGGGCTTTGGCTTCACTGAAGTTAATGCGAGTTTGGCCAGGATTTCACCTCTAGAATTTATTCTGCTATTCCTGCAAAAGACATGGAAGAAGTAAACTCTTTGTCCCCAAGAACTCTGGTGAGATATACCATACAAAATCTGCCCTCATCAGCCCACAAAACAGCTGGGCAAGGCTATGCATGCTTCTGAGGGTCTGTGCACTGCCATGGCTGGCCTGTGCAGGCAGAGTAAGGCTGAGTCTGCTGTTTCACTGTGATGCAGCCGTTTGGGCTCCTGCTGGAGCTCAGGCTCTAGAATCCTGTGAGGTGGGAGGGTCCCAGAGCTCAGGCAGGACCTACCCTGCAAATGAAACAGCCCCACACCCCAAGTCAACTGGCCCAGCAGCCCTGGGTTTTTAATTGCAGTGCAGACACACCCTTTTGGAAGTATCTCAGAAATGCATACAGAAGCCAGGCTTATTACTGCATTTGCACTGGGGGCCCCTAAGAGCTCTGTGGATGAGCACAAGTTGGTGCATGTTAGCGTTACGGGCAGGATGGAGAGCTGGTACTCACTTTGCTGATCATTGGTTTGGGATCTAGGGCAGCCCATGGAATCATCCAGGAAATACGAACAGCTTTAGGAGCAGTTGGGATCAAGGCTGAAGAGCTCAAGTCAAACCTGGCTGGGCCAGATTTCAATGGAGCTGCAATGAGCATGGGTTGTGAAGGCCATGCTTAGATACAACCCTCCTCACATTACTGCTGTGCATCACATCAGTGGCAGCCACGAACTTGCTCTTCTGGATTGTGGGAAGGATCCTTGCCAGCATAAACACCAACCACCCATTTATTTCAAGAGCCACTTCCAAGTGTTGCTAATTGATCCCGCAAGGCTCTGAGCACCTGAGCCACCCCAATGACTTCAAGGGGCTGGGCATATGCTGTACCGCTTTGCTGGGCCAGCAAGCCCTAGCAGGCTATTTCTGACTGGGGTCCAGATACAGAACGCATCTACGGACATGGTCACAGGGAGCACTCAACAGAGAGAGCAGGTAGCATAGACCTGGTCCTTGTGGATCACGGGAAGGGAATGCCAGGCCTAGCTTTCTGCCATGAACTTTGTGCTGTACGTTGCTCTGGGGCTGCCACGAGTTTGTTTTCTCTGCATGCAGAGAAATGCAGTGGAGTCTGTCTGACTGCCAGGGCAGCTGCATGCTGGGAGGCCATGGAATGCAAACCGAAAAGTGATTTTTGCAACAAGAAAGTTTTCTCAGGTATCAGAGAAGGACAATGGAGGGAATGACCAAGGGGTGTATGCCAGCTATGAGGTGTATTAGCGGCAGGAAAATTTAATTAGGCTATGTCTACACTACACAGCTTTTCGCGACATGGCTTTGTCACTGCAGTCGTGCCGTGTAGCCGCTGTTTGTTGGCTCTCCTGCCGACAACAAACTTCCCCACCCCCAACGAGCGGCCTTTGTGTTGCTGGTAGGAGAGCGCTCCCGCTGACAGTGTGCTATTCACAGCGGCACCTATCACGGCAAAACTTTTGTCTTTCGGGGGCGGGGGTTAACACCTCTGAAAGACAAAAGTTTTGTCATTCAATTGCCAGTGTAGACACAGCTTTAGTTGCAAACCTGTGGCTGGTAGACAGGAGACTGTCACACGGCATTTAGAAGACTTTTGTGGGGCTTGGATTCTGACATAAGTTGAACCATATGATCCAGCTTTAAAGAGCCCCTGGACCTGAGACATGCAGCACGTCAGGGAGAGGCACACAATCTGCGCTCTCTCTCTACTAGGTGCTTTGTTTTTCTCCTGTCTTGCTTTTCTTCATGTGCCAGTATATTTATGCTTGTATCTGTAATTTTCACTCCATGCATCTGATGAAGTGGGTTTTTACCCACAAAAGATTATGCCCAAATAAATCTGTTAGTCTTTAAGGTGCCACCGGACTCCTCGTTGTTTTTGTGGAGACAGACACACGGCTACCCCTCTGATACTTGTCTTGCTTTTGTTGTTTTCCTGAATCTATGGCCAAACCATTCAAAGGGTGAGTACACCAGTTGCTCTGTGCATGTGGGGAAAGGTGGCAAACCCTTTGCCTTGGTCAGGCTGGAACCATCTGCTCCCCTAGCCCCACTCTCCCTTAGGAATAGATTTGGCAGTGGTGTTCTTGCTCATCTGTTCGTTGCAGTTTACATCTTTTCATTCTCCGCCAGCTGAAGCCAAACTCTCTGCTGTTCCTGGGGAGCTGGGAGGGTTGCAAAACTGGGTAGGAGCCACTGTTTCTGCTGTGAGAGTTTTTGGCATTGGAAAGCAAACAGCTAAAGTCAACAGCAGGGAGCAGTTTGTGGGTACCCAGCCCCCAGCCTGCCCTTTGCATTTCAGAGTCTGCTGCTCACTGGCTCACTCCCTCTTGCATAACCCAGCTCAGCAGGGGAGTGATGAGGGCTGGCATTTGCTAGTGCTATGTTTTCCCACCCTGGGGATGTCAGCTGCCTCCCAATAAATAGGGGGCTGCACTGGGGCTCCTGCTCACACACAGCCTGCTTCTCTCCCTCCGCTCTGCACAGAGCTCAGCTCCAAAGGGCCACAGGGAAGGGAAGAGACAGAAGCATGCAGGCCACGCTGCTCAGCCTCCTGGGGCTGGCCCTGTTTGGTGCTCTCCATGGGCAGGAGGAAGTCACCGTGCAACCCGACTTTCAGCAGGAGAAGGTAACCTGGCCCATCTGTGTGTGCCCATGCCCAGAGGATTGGCTCCCTTCCTTCTCTTTTCAGAGGCAGGGATGGATCTGGATCCTGATTCCAACCAGTTCCGAGAGCAGGGCAATTCAGAGCAGAGGGTGGTTCAGGCCCTTATGAAGGCGGCTGGTGCCCAGCTGAGAATTGGGGTCCCACGCTGGATTTGGGTGCTGAACTCCCCTCCCCCCAGTTGAGAGTGTTTGGATCTGGGGTTCTGATTCAGCCCAGTGTAGGAGAGCTGGAACATTTGGATCCAGGTTCAGATGCTGAACCTCCAGTGTGTGGGGCTGTGCAGCGCAGAGCGGCTTGGTCATCTCTAGAGTGGAGGGTGGCACTTGTCTGGGCACAGAGGGGGCTGGCAGGGTCAGGGCAGGCTGAGCAGAGCCAGGTGGGCAGGTTATTCCCAATAATCAGCCAGTAGGAAGGTTTTTATACCTTCCTCTGAAGCAGGTCTGGCCCAAGGCAGGACCCTGGGCTTGCTGCAGCCAGGTCTGGCCCGCCCTGGCAGTGCCCGTGGTGACTGGGGTCTGTGTGCAGTTCACAGGGAAGTGGTATAGCATTGGCCTGGCCTCCAACTCCAGGTGGTTCAAGGAGAAGAAGCAGGTGCTGAAGACGTGCACCACGGTCATCACGCCCGCAGCAGATGGGAACCTGAATGTCACCTCCACCTACCCCAAGTAAGGCTGCCGGTGCCACTGGGGCCCTGCCCTGCCTAAGGGGGAAGGGCGCCATTTCCACCTCACAAAGGCTCGTCCCACCCCCTTCCCAGGGCCCAGCTGGCGCTGGGGGGTCCTTCACCCAAGGGATGCTCTTGTCCCCTCCCCCCCACACCAGTCCCAGGGAGACCCCAGGTGGGCTTGGGGTCCTGTCCCCATCTTGACATGGACAGGGGGTGTCTGGTGCCCCTTGCCTGCAGGTCTGGGCAGTGGGGGGCCACTTGGGCCGGGCACAAGCAGCCTTCTCCTCCCTGTTATGCCCTGGAGCAAGGGCAGGGCTCAGTCCCAGGGCCGGGGCTCAGGGAGTGCAGCAATGGTTCCCTCCTAGCACCTCTGGGGTGCAAACTGCCCTATGCGAGGGAAGCCCGGCCTCCCTGAACTGACCAGACTCTTGCGGGGAGATCTGGCTGCCTGTGGCTCAGCCCCTCCTGGAGCCTCCAGGGTGTCAGTCACAGCCTGGCCCTGTCCAAGCAGCAGGCCCCAGCCAGGAGTCCTTGGAGAGTGCTGCGACCTCCTTCCGGGGGGAGTGGAGGAGGGCTGCCAGGCACAGCATCCTGTCCCTGCCATGGGAGGGCGGGGCTGGGTTTCCCTGGAATACTCCGCCTCTGACACTCCGTATTGCCCCAGCCCCAGGATTCCGACTGGGTCTCCACCCCACTGCTCCTCTCAGTTATGATTCCCAGCTTAGCCCAGCAGGCTCTGTTTCTACTACCGCCCACATGGATTGTTGTGGGTCAGAGAGAAAGCTCTCCTGTGGGAGTCCAAAGAATGCTTTGCCCTCCCAACCGAGGCTCTCAAAGCACTCTGGAGCCATTAATTAGCTCCCATAACCATTAAGTCAGTCAGGGTCTCCCTGTTTCACAGATGGGGAAACTGAGGCACAGAGAGGGGATGGGACAAGATCAAACAGTGAGTCATTGTCAGAGCTGGGAATAGATTTTAGGAGACCTGATTCCTTGATTCCCTGTCCCTACCATGTGATGTGGATGCCAGGTGGTGGGATGGCTGACTGGCTCTCTAGATGGGGCTGTAGGAGCTGGTAATGGGGGGGCAATAAGGGCTGACGTGACTCTGTCGGTTTGGGGGGTGACACGGAGGCTCGCTCCAGATCACGCTCCACCAGCGTACAGAGTCCTGGTCTCCAGCAGCAAGGCCAGGTGCCCGGAGTCCTTGCCAAGCAGGCTCAGCACATGGTGACAAAGCAGAGCTGATCTTAGTGAAGCTGCTGTCTGAGCAGATTTCCAGGGCCAGTGCTGGAGGATCCCGACTTGGGCTCTTGTGCCCCCTGGAGTGGGTTTTCGGTTCTCTCTGCAGTCTGTGCAAGGCAGCAGCATGGCGGTCGCACCTCTCAGCTTGCTGCACACCCGAGGGTGGGGTCTGGCTGGCAGGGCCGGCTCTAGGCACCAGCAAAGCAAGCACAGGCTTGGGGCGGCACAATTCCAGGGGCGGCGTCCGGCCCCCCTGTTTTTTTGGTTTTTTGTTTTTGCCTGGGCAGTTGTGCTCTTGGAGCTTGGGGCGGCCCTGCTGGCTGGTGGAGTTTGGGGGAATTTCAGCTCTCCCCGCAGTGGCCGTATGGCGTCAGGCATTGCTCACCAGCTGGACGCTGGATCTCCCTCCGCTGCTGGGGGCAATGGGAAAATCGGAGTCTTCCCTCAGCCTGCTAACGTGCTTGTTTCCTGCCTTTCCCACACACTGCCCAGGTCTGATCGGTGCGAGAAGAGGACCAGCCTTTTCATCAAGACGGACCAGCCAGGCCGATTCAGCTACACCAGCCCACGTGAGTGCATGTATTTGCTGCTGTAGCTCCATTGCAGCATCCCGCCCTGCCCTGGCACGCCGCGCCCTGGGCAGTGCCCGCAGCTGAGAGCAGGACAGTCTGCCCCTTTGTTGGCCAGGATGGCCAGGAGTCACTAGATAAATAAACTCACAGCTTTCTCCTGAGAGCCCCCTTCCAGCTCCAGCCCAGCCCAAAATGGGAGCAGATTTAGCACAAGGATTTAGAGCTGTTAGCACTTAACTGTGCAAGAAAAGAGATTGAGGAGCTCAGCCTGGGAATGGCTCCTGTGCTAGGCGTCCAACTGCCGTTGGAAAAGGGTGTGTGCAATGGGCCAAGGCAGAGGGCATCGAGTGCCATCAGGGCTGGGTTCCTGTCCCCGCTGACCCCCACTCTGCCATGGCCTGACTCAGGGGTGTGAGAACTGTGAAGTCAGTGGGAGCGGGAGGTGCAGGGCACCTTGGCTAATCAGAGCCCTGAGTTTCAGTCATGTCTGCAGTTTTTGACATGGATCTGTCGAGTAACCGTGCTGGTCTCTACGAGTCACCGCTGCAGAGCCCCCCGTCCTGTGTCTGAGTATCGGGGAGAGTGACAGGACCATTTGGATTGGCTGGGCAGGGGGCACCTAACTCTCCTCTTAGGAGGACAAAATTGTGTCTCTAGAACCAAACGCTGCCTGGGGAGATCAAAGTCACGCCGCATGGGGGAGCCATTGTGAAGAGCGCACTGCCCTGCTCCGGCCAGCGCGCCCTCACATAGGGCACAACCCCGTGCTCTTCAAAATGGCGTCCCCAGTCCAATATTGGTACCAGATAGGGGACAAACGACCCAAAGAGAGGGTTGTGGGGCTCAGAATCGGGGGCGCAGCCCTCCTACCAGCTGGCGTGAATTGGCTCCGCTCGACTGGAGTCAATGCCTGTTTACACCAGCCGAAGGGCGGCAGGCCGGGGGGGAGCCCCGCTCATTAGCTGGGGGTGTCGGGCCCGGGGGGGGGAGGAGCCCCTCTCATAAGCTGGGGACAGCAGGCCTGCGGGGGAGCCCTGCTCCATATATATACTGGTATCTGTGCTTGCTCATCTCTGCCCTGCGCCTCTGTCCATGCCCCCTGCAGGCTGGGGCAGCCAGCACGACATCCGTGTGGTGGAGACCAACTACGATGAGTACGCCCTGCTGTACACCAAGAAGTTCAAGGGCACCGACACCTTCACCATGGTGACTCTGTACGGTACGTGGCACCTGGATCCAAGGCCCAGGGGTGGCACCTCTGTCCTGCACATTGGGGAACTCTGCCGGCAGAGATCAGGGCTCCCCTTCAGCCCCCATCTGAGAGACACCCTCCTTCCACTCTACATAGCTCTGTTTTGAATTTCTGCAGGATATGCCCTGAAGAAGTGGGGGCTCATCCCCCAGGAAGGAGTTGGGTGGCGTCGTGGGGCCCTGCAGAACCTGAGGCTCTGCCCCAGAGCCCAGTGGCAGGGCAGTGGTTGTTGTGCCCCGAGCTGAGGCAAGGCTGGTTGTGATGCATAGAAAGGGGATTTGCTGGTGAGGCTGCCGGACACAGGCCCTGTGTTGTGGGTCAGTGGTGCCTAGTGCTAACACACAGGCTGTCATGGACGGGGCTGATTGTAGCAAGAGGGGCTCATTCTCACCCGGAGGTCTTGATTCCCTGGCTGCAGGCAGAACTACGGAGCTGAACCCTGAACTACAGGAGAAGTTCACCCAGTTCTCCTTGGCGCAGGGGCTCCCAGAGGACACTATTCTCCTCCTGCCAAAAACTGGTAAGAACAAACCATAGGTAAAAAGACAAGAGATAAGATTGGGAGAAATGCCCTGTGGAGCTCAGGAGCTGAGGGTGCACTTGGCAAGCCTGTCTGTAATGCAAACTGCTTGTGTGCTGTGTTCCCAGCCGTGTAGCCTAGCCAATGTTCCCTCTAATTTTTTACATCCATGTGCGGAGTACGTGTGCACCAATATGGAGGTGATATGTGACGGGGTGGGGCTGAGGGGTTTGGAGTGTGGGAGGGGGCTCAGGGCTGGGGCAGAGGGTTAGGGTGAGGGGCCAGGGATGAGGGGTTCTGGGTGCAGGAGGGGGCTCAGGGCTGGGGCAGAGGGTTAGGGTGTGTGTCGGGGGGGTGAGGGCTCTGGCTGGAGTTGCGGGCTCTGGGGTGGGGCTGGGATGAGGGATGAGGGTTGCAGGCTTCCCCGGGGCTGCAGCATGGAGAGAGGACTCCCCCCAGCCCTCTCTTGCTGCAGCAGCCCGGGGCCGAGGGAGAGGCACCTTTCCCCACCTGCGTGGCCCTTGGTAGCCTGCAGGGTGGCCACACAGTTTAGAGGGAACTTAGGCTCTAGCCCAGCCTTATTCTATGTAGGTGCCTCAATCTGGCCATCTGTGTCCAAAGAGAGGCTCCTAAATTTGGCCCCCACAGACTTGATTGGAAATGGAGGGCGCTCAGTGCCCCTGAAACTCACTGGCACTGTACACAGTCCCTTAATCATCCAATAACTCCAGCCGTGCTGGACGGTGCCTCCATTGCTCTGAACCAGAGGGGAAACTGCTGAGCCACTTGGCAGCATGGGCCAAGCACCATCATGTGAAGGAGCGTGTGACTCTTACACATATGGCCAGGCAAATGGGGGCTCCAGAGGCCAGGAAATGCTCCCAGCTTGTCTGAGCAATCTAAAGCTCAGGGCTCCTGTGCCCAAGGCTAGGATTTAATGTGAGGTGATGTCCGCAGCAGCTAGCTGGTGCTAGGGAGCTAGGTCCACAAGCTCTACCGAAGAGATGATCCTCACTTTGGACTAGCTGCTGCACTCATGGACACTGGTGCATAGAATCATAGAATCATAGAATATAAGGGTTGGAAGGGACCCCAGAAGGTCATCTAGTCCAACCCCCTGCTCAAAGCAGGACCAATTCCCAGTTAAATCATCCCAGCCAGGGCTTTGTCAAGCCTGACCTTAAAAACCTCTAAGGAAGGAGATTCTACCACCTCCCTAGGTAACGCATTCCAGTGTTTCACCACCCTCATAGTGAAAAAGTTTTTCCTAATATCCAATCTAAACCTCCCCCACTGTAACTTGAGACCATTACTCCTCGTTCTGTCATCTGATACCATTGAGAACAGTCTAGAGCCATCCTCTTTGGAACCCCCTTTCAGGTAGTTGAAAACAGCTATCAAATCCCCCCTCATTCTTCTCTTCTGCAGGCTAAACAATCCCAGCTCCCTCAGCCTCTCCTCATAACTCATATGTTCCAGACCCCTAATCATTTTTGTTGCCCTTCGCTGGACTCTCTCCAATTTATCCACATCCTTCTTGAAGTGTGGGGCCCAAAACTGGACACAGTACTCCAGATGAGGCCTCACCAATGTCGAATAGAGGGGAACGATCACGTCCCTCGATCTGCTCGCTATGCCCCTACTTATACATCCCAAAATGCCATTGGCCTTCTTGGCAACAAGGGCACACTGCTGACTCATATCCAGCTTCTCGTCCACTGTCACCCCTAGGTCCTTTTCCGCAGAACTGCTGCCTAGCCATTCGGTCCCTAGTCTGTAGCTGTGCATTGGGTTCTTCCGTCCTAAGTGCAGGACCCTGCACTTATCCTTATTGAACCTCATCAGATTTCTTTTGGCCCAATCCTCCAATTTGTCTAGGTCCCTCTGTATCCTATCCCTCCCCTCCAGCGTATCTACCACTCCTCCCAGTTTAGTATCATCCGCAAATTTGCTGAGAGTGCAATCCACACCATCCTCCAGATCATTTATGAAGATATTGAACAAAACCGGCCCCAGGACCGACCCTTGGGGCACACCACTTGATACCGGCTGCCAACTAGACATGGAGCCATTGATCACTACCCGTTGAGCCCGACAATCTAGCCAGCTTTCTACCCACCTTGTAGTGCATTCATCCAGCCCATACTTCCTTAACTTGCTGACAAGAATACTGTGGGAGACCGTGTCAAAAGCTTTGCTAAAGTCAAGAAACAATACATCCACTGCTTTCCCTTCATCCACAGAACCAGTAATCTCATCATAGAAGGCGATTAGATTAGTCAGGCATGACCTTCCCTTGGTGAATCCATGCTGGCTGTTCCTGATCACTTTCCTCTCATGCAAGTGCTTCAGGATTGATTCTTTGAGGACCTGCTCCATGATTTTTCCAGGGACTGAAGTGAGGCTGACTGGCCTGTAGTTCCCAGGATCCTCCTTCTTCCCTTTTTTAAAGATTGGCACTACATTAGCCTTTTTCCAGTCATCCGGGACTTCCCCGGTTCGCCACGAGTTTTCAAAGATAATGGCCAATGGCTCTGCAATCACAGCCGCCAGTTCCTTCAGCACTCTTGGATGCAACTCGTCCGGCCCCATGGACTTGTGCACGTCCAGCTTTTCTAAAAAGTCCCTAACCACCTCTATCTCCACAGAGGGCTGGCCATCTCTTCCCCATTTTGTGATGCCCAGCGTAGCAGTCTGGGAGCTGACCTTGTTAGTGAAAACAGAGGCAAAAAAAGCATTGAGTACATTAGCTTTTTCCACATCCTCTGTCACTAGTTTGCCTCCCTCATTCAGTAAGGGGCCCACACATTCCTTGGCTTTCTTCTTGTTGCCAACATACCTTTCATGCAAATCCCTTTGAGTCAATGGTTTTGCGTCCAAGGGGACTGTAGCATTCATCTCTTTGCAAACCCTCAGCTAAATGATGACTCTTCTGTCTGGAGTTTAACCTGCCTGGAATGGGAAGGATGCCGGCCCGTGAATGCCAGCCCCTCAGGCACCCAGGCTGTGCTAGTGGAATCAGGCGCAGAAAGCAGCAAGGGCCTATCCTCACTGCTGGCAGGTCTGGCAGCCCCCAGACCGGTTCCATGGGAGCTCAGCTCACTGCACACATTGGAGGGCAGAGGAGATGGCCGAGGAAGGGATTTGCCCAGAGCACCCGGCACCTGCACTCGCCCCACCACAGCAGACAAAAAAATCTTGCTAACTCTTGCTTGCAGGAATGACCATTACCTGTGTCACCCTGGTGCAGTCAAGGGGGCAACTAGTGAGCGGACGGCACTGTTGGGCTGAGGTTTCAGGGGGAGGCCACCCAGTTTACCCTTCCGTTGCAGGCCTGGTGTTTGCATGGCACATGGGTTCCTGGCTGAGTAGAGGTCACCTCCCATCCTCCATTCCAGGGTCTCAGACCTGCAGCTCAAGCTGGGGCTATGGGATATATCCATGACAAGAAGAAGCCAATGGAGACCTCTGGATGGAAATTAAGTCACTGTTCAGGGTTGTTCAGGCTCAGTCCTGCAAGGGACGGAGGGGGCATGAGAACTGCCCTCGGGTGAGGGAAGGCTATGAGTCGAGTGGGAGGGAATGGCAGGGGGACCACTAGTTGCATTGGGGTGGAGCTCAGCACAAGGACAGTCATGTGGGCTCCGCAGGCTGTGGAAGAGCCTGGCCAGGGAATACTGGGGAACAGCCTGTGTGGAACAGTCCTGCCTTAAGGCCCATCAGCTCACTAGGTCTTTTCCTAGTGACCTTTCTATGGCGCTGCCCAGGGCGAAGGTCATCAGCCACTCTACCGAGCTGTGAGGTTCAGCCCTAGCTGCAGCAGCCCAGCCGTCTCCTGACGGCAGGGGGATGTGCAATAGTGGTGACGTCTAGTCACCAAATGTGTTTAAAGTAGGCAAACACATTGGAAAGGAGGCAGGCCAGGTCCTACTCCCTGGACAGAGAGCCCAGCAATGTCTGGGACTAATGGGACTGGCTCGGGACAAGCAGTGTGGGCAAACTGCAAAGCTTCTTGGAGTAGCAAAGCACTGCAGTGCCCTGCCCCCTGCTAGTCCCTCTGCCATTGCCCCTCCGTCCTGACCCCCTGCTCTTCCAGCCCTGCCCCATGCACAGCTCAGCCTATGCCCTTCTGTCCTGACCCCCTGCTCTTCCAGCCCTGCCCCATGCACAGCTCAGCCGATTCCCCTCAATCACGACCTGCAGCTCTCTGCTATTCCAATCCTGCACTGAGCAGGGACATTTAATAGTGCCTCAAATTGTGCTTGTGTCTTTTTAATGGGAACAGAAGAGGCTCCCCCCAACACACCTTTAAAGAAATGTCAGCTGCCTGCTGCACGTGCCAGGGTCTATGACAGCTGGTCTTTGACAGCAGTGCTCCCTCACAGGAAGTGCTGTTGGATTGGCTTTCTCTGTTCTCACAGCCCTTCCGTGGGGGAAGGCACTCTGCTTTCTGCCCCACAACTGACCTGAGGTATGTGGGAAGCTGGGTAGGCCCACACCAGCTCCCAAGGTTGGTGGGGCTGGATCTGCTATAACCAGCAGCAAATAAGCAAGAAGGAACTGCACACCTTGCTGGGCTTTCCTGCACCTGGCTAACAGCCCAGGGAAGCACTAAGCAGAGGCTCTCCTGCAGAGTTCTCCCGGGGATTCTGAACCTGTGGGTCTCTCCAAAGGCGGGTGCCCATGTCAGCTGATCTCTGTTTGTACTTCTCTCCCCAGACAAATGCATGACGGATGCTGCGTAGGTGAGTAACTTCTCCAGAGGGTTGTGGCTTCTCTTCCACTGCTCCAGTCTGGAGAGCACAACAGAGGTGTTTGTACAGAGTGTGACTTTAGAGAGGCTCTCTGAGCAAATGCCATTCCCAGCCTGCTTGAGACATGGCCCACAGGCTCTGCTCCTCTGAACAGCAAAATGAACATAAAGTTCATCTCAACCTGCTCCCCAGCCTGGGCTGCTCCTCCAGTTCCTCCCTCAAGATTGTTCAGCCCTCACCCTAGATCCTCTCTCTAGAGAACCACACCCACCTCCCTTATTCTGGGTGGGGTAATGAATCACCCACCTCAGCGTTAGTAGAAGCCAGTTAACCCTTTCCCAGCCAGAGCAGCATCTACTTCCAGGCTGGGATGTGTCAAACACTGCCAGCCATTACACTTTCATGGAGTCTCATGCAGGGATCTCACAGTGACTTACAAGGAGTTTTTTTGTCCAGGCCCAAATTGGAGCTCACCAAAAATATGGCTGACCCCTCATTAAAGGGAGTGTGGGGTCCCTGGTGGCAGAGACAGGACTGGGCTGTAATGAACAATAAGGGATTCAGGGTTACTGGATGCTGACAGACCCCATGGGTCTTTCTGGCTCTGTGTCACCACCCAGGGTCTCCCTAAGTCCTGGCCTAGGCTAAGCCGCTATGGGAGAGGCTGCTGGCTATGCTACAAGCCCTGGGGTAAGCATTGGGAAGGTCATTGTGTAGAACTGATCAATGAAATTGTTTTTAATTGTTCACTTTATTAATATAACTTCATAAGTAAAGTTTTATGAATGAAAGTACATTCATTCATAAAATCAGGTACCCCAATAACTGGCTAACTGAGTTTCACTTTCAATCCAATTGCTGCTTAAAGCACTGAAACTTGCACTGTTTCAAAGTGGTAATGTCTGCTCACTGGTTGTCATTCATTGTACTTGTCTATATTGTAACTTCTGCTCACTGTTTGCCATTCCTTACACTTGTCCATGTTGTAACCCAAACTCCATTTTAAATTCTCCCAAACTCCATTTTAAAATGCTCACTCCATTTTTGCAAAACCCTGCTGTAATCTGATTAGTGTAGTTTAGATGTGTGAATGAGGTATGGATGGATGATGGAATCAACCTCCAGCCCCAGCCTGTCCTGATGAAATAAAGTGTAAACACCAATGGCTGAAGATGCAGGCAACAGCCCTGACAAAGCAAGAAGAGTCCACCCTCAAAAGAAAAGAACAATCGTACAATTGAAGGAACATCAAAGCCAGGTCCTAGGCTGAAAGTCGTGTCTGCAGTTGACGGGTGATCAATCACACTGAACCCAGAAGCAGCGTGACACAGCAAGACCTGTAGACTCTGGATTCAAACTAAAGCCTACAAACAAGATGGATGAGATGGAAGACTTTGGAGGGTAACATTCTGCTGCCAACATGGAAGGGCATCGGTGCATGCCCAACAGAGACCCAGCCCTTCCTTGTGCCCGGCTTTCCTGGCCAGTTAGCCGCCACAAGCTATGAACCCAAGCCACAAACTCAAGCTACATTCAGGACTGGTAACTATCTAGCAGCTGCAGAACATTTGATTTGTGTGTGTCTGTGTATACATAGGTATTAGATATTAGTTATTGGTCTTAAATCAAATTGTGTTATTATAATAAATGTGACATCATGTCTTGTCCCCTGAAACAATCCTGTGTAATTTTATCTGCATAACAATTCATGTCTAAGCAGCATTTCCTTTCTCCTCCCTTCCAGGTGAAGATTGCGAGGCACCATTCCAGGTTTCCTTCAGAGAGAAAGTGACATTCTGACCTGCCGGCACAGATCCTCCCCGCATAGATGTAGCAGTCTCTGCTCTGTAGCCTCGTGTGCCGCTGGGCTAGTGCTTCTGTGTATAACAGCCCCTCCTGAGTAAAACTGAGATGTAAAACACCAGCCTGTCGCTTCTCACGTGTTTCCTCAGAAAGGCTTTGGGCACATGGGCCATTGGGAGGGGGAGGTAACTGTGTGACTCAAGACCTGGCAATCTCGAGAAGTCAGATGGTCCAGGGAGATTTCCACCCTATGGATTTGAAATCTCCCCAGAACAGCTCAGTGGAATCTGGGATCATGGCATCCAAATCCCAGCCCTGACTCAGCCTCACACCCCAGCCCCAAGGGTCAGTCAAGCCCAAGTCTAATGAGGAGTAAGATGTGAGCAGTGCTCAAAGCTGGGGCTAAGAGTACAGGCTGAGCCAGTCTTGTCTGGGCAAACCCTCAGCCCTGCTCTGTGTAAATACGGGGCTGATGATAGTGACACCTCTTGGGAATACTGATTCCCTCAAGCCAACCACATTATTCCTCATCTCCCCCTGCTGTGGGTTCTGGTCTCTCCCCGGGGGGTGGGGGTGGGGCAGCACTGCAGATTCAGACCAGCTCCACCCACCCGCCCCCAGCCCTGTTCTTAACCTTGCTCCTGTGCAAAATGGGTTCCTAGTTGTTAAGGTTCCTTCCCCACTCTAAACTCCAGGGTACAGATGTGGGGACCTGCATGAAAGACCCCCTAAGCTTATTCTTACCAGCTTCGGTTAAAAACTTCCCCAAGGTACAAACTTTGTCTTGTCCTTGAACCCTATGCTGCCACCACCAAGCATGTTAAACAAAGAACAGGGAAAGAGCCCACTTGGAGACATCTTCCCCCAGTCCCTACACCCCCTTTGTTGGGGAAGGATTGATAAAAATCCTCACCAGTTTGTACAGGTGAACACAGACCCAAACCCTTGGATCTTAAGAACAATGAAAAATCAATCAGGTTCTTAAAAGAAGAATTTTAATTAAAGAAAAGGTAAGAGAATCATCTCTGTAAAATCAGGATGGTAAATACCTTACAGGGTAATCAGATTCAAAACATAGAGAATCCCTCTAGGCAAAACCTTAAGTTACAAAAAGACAAAAAAATAGGAATATACATTCCATTCAGCACAGCTTATTTATCAGCCAGTTAAACAAAAGGAAATCTAACGCATTTCTAGCTAGATTACTTACTAACTTTACAGAAGTTCTGAGTCTGCATTCCTGATCTCTTACTGGCAAAAGCATCACACAGACAACCAGACCTTTAGTTTCCCCCCACTCCAGATTTGAAAGTATCTTGTCTCCTCATTGGTCATTTTGGTCAGGTGCCAGCGAGGTTATTTTAGCTTCTTAACCCTTTACAGGTGAAAGGGTTTTTCCTCTGGCCAGGAGGGATTTTATAGCACTGTATACAGAAAGGTGGTTACCCTTCCCTTTATTTTTAGGACACGCCCCCCTGCAAATCACAGATAGGGTGAAACGCTGGCTGTGATTTCTTCCTGGAGCTCTAGGAGAAAACAGAGTTAATAAGACACATGCACCTCTAGATATACTATCAAGTGTATAAAGACTAACAATATTTTCCACATCTCAAGGACGATTTTTACCAGATGATTCTGGGAAACTTTCATGGGAGAGTGCATCAGCCACTTTGTTAGAAGCTCCTGAGATATGTTGTATGTCGAAATCAAAATCTTGGAGAGCTAAAGTCCACCAAATAAGTTTTTTGTTAGTTCCCTTAGTGGTATGAAGCCATTGCAGTGAAGCATGGTCGGTTTGCAGGTGGAAACGCCGTCCCCAAACGTAAGGGCGTAGCTTTTCCAGAGCTTAGACAATGGCGTAACATTCCTTTTCACTGATTGACCAGTGCCTTTCCGTCTCAGACAGCTTCTTGCTGAGAAACACTACAGGATGGAACTCTTGATTCATTCCTTCCTGCACTAAAACTGCTCCCACACCACGCTTGGATGCATCTGTGGTTACTAGGAACAGATTTTCAAAGTCTGGGACCCTTAGCACAGGGTCAGACATGAGTATCGCTTTAAGCTGGTTAAAGGCCTTCTGACATTCTTCAGTCCACTGAACGGCATTTGGATGTTTCTTTTTGGTTAGGTCTGTCAGCGGGGCGGCGATTTGGCTGTATTGTGGTACAAATCGCCTGTAATATCCAGCCAAGCCGAAGAAGGATTGGACCTGTTTCTTTGACTTTGGGACAGGCCACTTTTGGATAGCATCCACTTTGGCCTGTAGGGGGTTGATAGTTCCTTGACCCACCTGGTGTCCAAGGTAAGTCACTCTGTTCAGGCCTATTTGATACTTCTTAGCCTTAACAGTTAGTCCTGCCTCCCTTATGCGCTCAAGGACTTTTTGTAGATGTTCCAGGTGTTTTGCCCAGGAATCCGAAAATATGGCCACATCGTCAAGGTAGGCGACTGCATATTCTCCCAATCCCGCTAGGAGACCATCTACAAGTCTTTGGAAGGTGGCGGGTGCATTTTGCAGCCCGAAAGGGAGCACATTAAATTCATACAGCCCGATGTGTGGTGAAGACTGACCTTTCCTTGGCGGATTCATCTAGCGGTACCTGCCAGTACCCCTTGGTTAAGTCCAAGGTAGAGAGGAACTGGGCCCGTCCCAGTTTCTCTAATAGTTCATCTGGGCGTGGCATTGGATAGTTGTCTTGGTGAGTCACAGCAGGTAGTTCATCCAAAAAGGTATCTCCCCATTGGGTTTGGGAACTAGAACCACTGGAGATGCCCATGCACTGCCAGAGGGGTGGATTACCCCCATCTGTAGCATATACCGGATCTCCCGTTCTAAAGCAGTTTTAGTTTGAGGAAACACCCAATAAGGTTGGACTCTAACTGGGCGAGCATTACCTGTGTCAATGGAGTGGTACGCTCTGAGAACGTCAGCACATAGCTAGTGCACAGCTCCTTGATCTGCTGTCACTGCATACGCTCAAGGGTCATGGAGAGGTTCACCTCTTTCACACCACCAGCACTTTTCCCTTCGTAGTAGACACCTTCAGGCCACTCAGCGTCATCTCCTCCCTGGGCTGTAAACTGACAAACCTTTAATTCTCTCAAATAAAAGCGCTGTAGAGAATTAATATGGTACACCTTAGGCTTTCAGTTGGAGGTGGGGAATGCTAGGAGATTATTAACAACTCCCAGGCGCTCTTGGACCGTGAATGGCCCTTCCCATGAGGCTTCCATTTTATGGGCCTGGAGCACCTTTAAGACCATGACCTGGTCCCCTACTTTGAAGGAACGCTCTCTGGCATGTTTATCATACCAGGCTTTTTGCTCTTTTTGAGAATCCTGTAGGTTTTCTTTAGCAAGGGCTAAAGAGGTTCAGAGGGTGTTTTGTAAGTTAGTTACAAAGTCCAGAATGTTAGTTCCTGGAGAAGGTGTAAACCCCTCCCATTGCTGCTTCACCAACTGTAATGGCCACTTAACCTCGCGGCCATATACAAGTTCAAATGGTGAAAACCCTAAACTGGGATGTGGTACAGCTCTGTAGGCAAAGAGCAACTGCTGCAACACTAGGTCCCAATCATTGGAGTGCTCATTTACGAATTTACGTATCATGACCCCCAAAGTTCCATTAAACTTCTCCACCAGGCCATTTGTTTGATGATGGTAAGGGGTGGCAACCAAGTGATTCACCCCATGAGCTTCCCAAAGGCATGCCATAGTTCCTGCCAGGAAATTAGTTCCTGCATCTGTGAGGATGTTGGAGGGCCAACCTACCCTGGCAAAAATGTCCGTTACTGCCTGACACACACTTTTAGCCCCTGGTGTTGCTTAGAGCTACTGCTTCCGGCCACCGGGTGGCAAAATCCATGAAAGTCAGTATCTACTGTTTTCATCTGGGTGTCTTTTTCAGAAAAGGACCCAAAATATCCACAGCTACTCGCTGAAATGGAGCCTCAATGATGGGGAGTGGCTGGAGGGGGGCTTTGACCTGGTCTTGGGGTTTTCCCACTCTTTGGCATACCTCACAAGACCGGACATAGGTAGAAACATCCTTGCCCATTCCCTCCCAGTGGAATGACCTCCCCAAACGGTCTTTGGTCTTGCTCACCCCAGCATGGCCACTACGATGATCGTGGGCTAAGCTCAAGTGCTTTACCCGGTACTTAGTCGGAACTACCAACTGTCTCTGAGGATGCCAGTTTTCCTGGTGTCCACCAGAAAGAGTTTCCTTGTATAAAAGTCCTCTTTCTACAACAAACCTGGATCGATTAGATGAGCTGAGAGGCGGTGGGTTGCTCCATGCCACTGTCCAAGCTCTCTGGAGGCTTTCATCTGCTTCCTGTTCAGTCTGGAACTGTTCCCTTGATGCTGGAGACATCAGTTCCTCATTGGATTGTGGACCTAGGCTTGGTCCCTCTGGAAGCGATGTAGGGGATGGGGCTGTTTCCGTTGACTGTGAACCGCTCTCCGCTGCTGCACTATGTTGGGGTTCAGGCTCCGGCTGAGCCTCTTGTGTAGGGTTATCTGCTGCTGCCAGTGCAGGTTTGGTGGGGCCCTCTGGTGTTGGGGTTGCAAGTACTGGATTCAGTGCTGGCAATGGGTCTGGTGCTGGTTGTTCCGCCGGTTCCGGTTCTGAGACTAGCTCTGTCTGGGTCTCTGGGACTGGATCCACTACTGCTGTTGCAGATGTTGGCCTGGGGTCCAGTTCCATCACCTCTGACCGGGTCCTGGTAGAAGTTTCTGGAACAGAGCTAGGTATGGCAGCTTGCTTAGCCTGGCTGTGGGTGACCATTCCCACCCTCTTGGCCCGCTTCACATGATTGGCCAAGTCTTCCCCCAACAGCATGGGGATGGGACTGCAAAAGACTGCAAAAGTCCATGTTCCTGACCAGCCCTTGTACTGGACCAGCAACTTGGCTGTAGGCAAGTCAAAAGAGTTTGACTTGAAGGGTTGAATCATCACTTGGATCTCTGGGTTGATTAAATTGGGGTCCAGTAAGGAAGCATGGATAGCCCACACTTGTGCTCTGGTGACCCTCCATGCGGTGACCTTCTTTCCACCCACACTCACAGTTTCCCTCCACTCCGAGGGTATCTGGGAGGTATCTGGGCCTGAGGACCTCTGGTGTGATTCCAGTGCAATGAACTGTAATCTGTTGGGGTACTTGGGGCAGTTGGCCTTTACGTGCCCCAGCTCGTTACATTTAAAACATCGTCCAGCTGACGGGTCACTGGGGCAAGGTGGGTTGCTGGAGAATGGTGTGGTGGGATGATAACGTGTCTGGAGTGCTCCTTGGTGTGTAGTTGGGGTCTTGGGCTGCCCCAGGTAGTACAGTGTGATCTGAGGTTGTCCCTTCTGGTATCCACTCCTACTGTGACCAGGGTTGTTTCTCTCTCTCCTCCCTCCACCCGTTTTGTTCTGGTTTGCCCCACCTATCTGGCGGTCTGGGACTGCTCGTATTGATCAGCATAAGAAGCAAGACTTTCTGCTGAGTCCATTTTCTTACCCCATAAACACTGTTTAATATCCTCCTTAGACATATTCAGGAATTGCTCCTGAGTCATCAAATCACACATTCCTTCAAAGCTAGTTACACCCCTTCCTCTGACCCATTTATCTAACATATCCTTCATCTGGTTTATATAAGCCACGTTACTTAGTCCAGGTCCTCTCTTAAGGGCTCTAAATTTTACCCTGTAAGTTTCAGGTGTAACTTGAAATTGCTTTAAAACCAAATCCTTGAATTTATTATAGTTAGAAGCCTCATCAATAGGCATCTTATTGAATATGTCCAGAGCCCTTCCAGTCAATTTTGTGACTAACATGGTCATCTTGTTAGCTTCAGGAATTTTATGGCGTATGCACAGTCTCTCAAAGGTGAGAAAATATTCAGCAATACCACTGGATTCATCATACTGTGGACATAGTCACTCCCATTTGTGGATTGTTGGGTAAGAATTGTTAGGGTTATCCGGTATATTCTGCTGAGCCTTTGCCTTCTCCATCTCCAGTGCATGCTTCCTCTCTTTTTCCTTCTCCTTCATTTCTTTTTCCTTTGCCTCCATAGCTCTCCTGTGGGCAGCCTCTTGGGCTTTTTCTGCCTCTTTCACTGCCTCCAGTCTGGTTAACTCCAGTTTGTGTTGTGCCTTGGTTTGTGTCATCCTAGCCTCTCTGTTTTTAACTAAAAAGAAAAGGAGTACTTGTGGCACCTTAGAGACTAACTAACTTTACACTCGAGAGTTAGAAAGAAAACCATAAAACAAAACCAAAAAACCTGGCTTGTAAAATTTTGCTGTGCTGTAATGTGATACCTATGTTCTCTGATAGCTATTCTCAGCCTACAGAAAAATCCTTAAAAAACAAAAAACAAACAAACAAAAAAAACCCCTAACACCTCTCTCTCCAGGCAAATAGACAGAAAACCCTCTAGCTGCTCTTAGCTTAAAAAAAACACCTCTTCAGGTCTGTGAAAAACTTGTGAATTTCCCTGCAGGAGGTTAACTCCCTGCCTTTAGGTAGAGAAAACTCCAGCTCAGAAAAGAAGAATCCCTTTGTTATGCTTGCTGCTCTGTCCCCCAGGCAGAAACACAGAATTTACAGCTGCAATCCTCTTTTACAAAACCTTTTAAAATCCTGCTGTGCTTCTGGTTCAAAATGATCTCAAAAAAATCTCAAAATGGTCCCAGCGCTCTGCCACTATGTCAAGGTTCCTTCCCCACTCTGAACTCTAGGGTACAGATGTGGGGACCTGCATGAAAGACCCCCTAAGCTTATTCTTACCAGTTTAGGTTAAAAACTTCCCCAAGGTGCAAACTTTGTCTTGTCCTTGAACCCTATGATTCAGGCCTGCCTGTAAAGGCCTGTACTTTAAGAATTTAGGTGTATTCTTATCACTTGGCTAGTTAGAGGTATAAAAGAAAGAATCAAAATCACTGTCTGCCAATGTAAGGTCCTTCTCTTACTGTGACCGTCTGGGGCCCTGTTCTTAGGCTAAGGCCTTTGGCTAAGCAGCAGAGGCAGCCATAAGCTGGGAAGCGAACGGTCACATCCTCACATTCCAAACTAGTCACATTGAAATAAGGTGCTATTGGGCTGTTAGGCACTATCAGGACAGGATTGTATTCCTATCACCTCCAGAGAAAGGGAAGTGCCTAGAAAATGTAAAAGGAAACTTAGTTTGATAGCATCCTGTCTGGCAAGAACTCACTTATCAATAGCTGGGATGTGAAATCCTCACTTCTGTGTTGTCTTGTCATTGTAGTTCCCACTTTGCTATTGTTTGTCTGTATAATCTCTGTCTGGTTCTGTGATTGTTCCTGTCTGCTGTATAATTAATTTTGCTGGGTGTAAACTAATTAAGGTGGTGGGATATAATTGGTTACATAATCATGTTACAATATGTTAGGATTGGTTAGTTAAATTTCAGGAAAATGATTGGTTAAGGTATAGCTAAGCAGAACTCAAGTTTTACTATATAATCTGTAGTCAATGAGGAAGTGACTGGGTGTGGGTGGGGGTGGGCATGTGGGTGTGGGAAATGGGAGCAGGGAATGGGGGTAAGAAAATTGGAATCAGGTTTTGCTAAAGGGGGAAATGGGAACAGGGAATGGGAGTAAGGAAGTTGGAATCATGTTTGCTAAGGGTAGGAATGGAAACAGGGACACAGGTGTAAGGCTCTGTGGTGTCAGAGCTGGGAAGGAGGATACTAAGGAAGGAAACTGGAATCATGCTTGCTGGAAGTTCACCCCAATAAACATCGAATTGTTTGCACCTTTGGACTTCGGGTATTGTTGCTCTCTGTTCATGCGAGAAGGACCAGGGAAGTAACTGGGTGAAGGAATAAGCCCCCTAACAGCCACCACCAAGCGTGTTAAACAAAGAACAGGGAAAGAGCCCACTTGGAGACGTCTTCCCCCAAAATATCCCCCCCGCCAAACCCTACACCCCCTTTCCTGGGGAAGGCTTGGTAAAAATCCTCAGCAATTTGCATAGGTGAACACAGACCCAAACCCTTGGATCTTAAGAACAATGAAAAATCAATCAGGTTCTTAAAAGAAGAATTTTAATTAAAGAAAAGGTAAGAGAATCATCTCTGTAAAATCAGGATGGTAAACACCTTACAGGGTAATCAGATTCAAAACATAGAGAATCCCTCTAGGCAAAACTTTAAGTTACAAAAAGACAAAAAAACAGGAATATACATTCCACACAGCACAGCTATTTTACCAGCCAGTTAAACAAAAGGAAATCTAACGCATTTCTAGCTAGATTACTTACTAACTTTACAGAAGTTCTGAGTCTGCATTCCTGATCTGTTCCCGGCAAAAGCATCACACAGACAGCCAGACCTTTTGTTTCCCCCCACTCCAGATTTGAAAGTATCTTGTCTCCTCATTGGTCATTTTGGTCAGGTGCCAGCGAGGTTATCTTAGCTTCTTAACCCTTTACAGGTGAAAGGGTTTTTCCTCTGGCCAGGAGGGATTTTATAGCACTGTATACAGAAAGGTGGTTACACTACCCTTTATTTTTAGGACACACTAGCCCAGAGCCATATCCCCCTCATCAGAACTTGGGGGCGCTGAGCCACACACTGTGTTGAGCTGGCTAGAATCATAGAATCATAGAATATCAGGGTTGGAAGGGACCTCAGGAGGTCATCTAGTCCAACCCCCTGCTCAAAGCAGGACCAATCTTCAATTAAATCATCCCAGCCAGGGCTTTGTCAAGCCTGACCTTAAAAACTTCTAAGGAAGGAGATTCTACCACCTCCCTAGGTAACGCATTCCAGTGTTTCACCACCCTCCTAGTGAAAAAGTTTTTCCTAATATCCAACCTAAACCTCCCCCACTGCAACTTGAGACCATTACTCCTTGTCCTGTCCTCTTCTACCACTGAGAATAGTCTAGAACCATCCTCTCTGGAACCACCTCTCAGGTAGTTGAAAGCAGCTATCAAATCCCCCCTCATTCTTCTCTTCTGCAGACTAAACAATCCCAGTTCCCTCAGCCTCTCCTCATAAGTCATGTGTTCCAGACCCCTAATCATTTTTGTTGCCCTTCGCTGGACTCTTTCCAATTTATCCACATCCTTCTTGTAGTGTGGGGCCCAAAACTGGACACAGTACTCCAGATGAGGCCTCACCAATGTCAAATAGAGGGGGACGATCACGTCCCTCGATCTGCTCACTATGCCCCTACTTATACATCCCAAAATGCCATTGGCCTTCTTGGCAACAAGGGCACACTGCTGACTCATATCCAGCTTCTCGTCCACTGTCACCCCTAGGTCCTTTTCCGCAGAACTGCTGCCTAGCCATTCGGTCCCTAGTCTGTAGCTGTGCATTGGGTTCTTCCGTCCTAAGTGCAGGACCCTGCACTTATCCTTATTGAACCTCATCAGATTTCTTTTGCCCCAATCCTCCAATTTGTCTCGGTCCTTCTGCATCCTATCCCTGCCCTCCAGCGTATCTACCACTCCTCCCAGTTTAGTATCATCTGCAAATTTGCTGAGAGTGCAATCCACACCATCCTCCAGATCATTTATGAAGATATTGAACAAAACCGGCCCCAGGACTGACCCCTGGGGCACTCCACTTGACACCGGCTGCCAACTAGACATGGAGCCATTGATCACTACCCGTTGAGCCCGACAATCTAGCCAACTTTCTACCCACCTTATAGTGCATTCATCCAGCCCATACTTCTTTAACTTGCTGACAAGAATACTGTGGGAGACCCGTGTCAAAAGCTTTGCTAAAGTCAAGAAACAATACATCCACTGCTTTCCCTTCATCCACATAACCAGTAATCTCATCATAGAAGGCGATTAGATTAGTCAGGCATGACCTTCCCTTGGTGAATCCATGCTGACTGTTCCTGATCACTTTCCTCTCATGTAAGTGCTTCAGGATTGATTCTTTGAGGACCTGCTCCATGATTTTTCCGGGGACTGAGGTGAGGCTGACTGGCCTGTAGTTCCCAGGATCCTCCTTCCCTTTTTTAAAGATTGGCACTACATTAGCCTTTTTCCAGTCATCCGGGACTTCCCCTGTTCGCCACGAGTTTTCAAAGATAATGGCCAATGGCTCTGCAATCACAGCCGCCAATTCCTTTAGCACTCTCGGATGCAGCGCATCCGGCCCCATGGACTTGTGCACGTCCAGCTTTTCTAAATAGTCCCTAACCACCTCTTTCTCCACAGAGGGCTGGCCATCTATTCCCCATGTTGTGATGCCCAGCGCAGCAGTCTGGGAACTGACATTGTTAGTGAAGACTGAGGCAAAAAAAGCATTGAGTACATTAGCTTTTTCCACATCCTCTGTCACTAGGTTGCCTCCCTCATTCATTAAGGGGCCCACACTTTCCTTGGCTTTCTTCTTGTTGCCAACATACCTACTACTGACAGGCAGAAGCTGCAAAGCCCCTGCTTTGATCAGTGAGGTCTACAGAAGCCTCCAGCTGTGCCTGGCTGGGGAAGAGTTTGGCTGTCTGTGTTCCTATTGCTTCCGTCCCTTCCTGTGGGATGACTGGTCAGCAGTCTGGCTGGGTCTCAGGCCAGTCCTAGAGAGGAGGTGTCCATCTCACAGGTGGTTCCAGCTGGTGACCAATGTCCTGCTTACCCAGACCTGTGAACTTTGCCCATCGCCAGCCAAAGGAACTGGACAGCAATGCAAGGAGTTAACGATCATCTTTTCTCCACATGATATGCTTAGGTTCCACATTGCATGCTGATCAACAGCCCGTGTTCCTTATCCCGGTGCAGAGACCAGACCCTGCAGCTTTTAAATCCTCTTCCTTCCTCCCTTCAGGGAGAAAGACGGATGGTCCAGTGGTTGGGGTGTTGGCCTGCAAGCTATAAGCCTGGGTTTGAATCTTTCTCCACCGGACTTCCTGCTCTAAGTGCCTAGCCAGGAAGGGTCTTGAGGGACACCTCTCTTTAGAGGTGGGGTCTGGCGGTTGCCAGACTTCACCCCCCAGGAACAGGCTTGTATTGGCCCTGCTGTGGAAAGGGTGAGTGGGACTAGGTCTCCCTTCTCTCAGGGACTAACTCAATACATAGATCATTCCCTGGGTGGGGAATAAACTGACTTTGCACTTACACAGCATGTTTCCATCCAAGGGGCTCAAAGCACCTTACCAAGTAGGGTAGGTGTCATTATCCTCATTTCATTAGATGGGAAACTGAGGCACGGAGAGGAAAAATGACTCCCCCATGCCATCTATAGCAGAGCTGGGAATAGAATCCAGGCCTTCTGATGCCTAGTCCTATGCCCGAGTCAGCAAGCCACCATTTATGAAACACCATTCATCCAAAGCTGCCCTGCGTTTGGCAGAGGGACTGAAAGCTGGTTAGCTGGCTGTTGGCCAAATAGCCCGGAACCACAGCCACTGCTGGGGTAGCAGGCAGCAGCCCTGACACAGCGTGCCCAGCTGAGCCAGAACATTAACAATGTACCCTTCCCTTGACGCTACAGGGGGAGTTGGGTAAGTGAAACAATCCCTTCACTTGATTTCCTACACCAGCCAGAAGTGCGGCAGCACAGTGGCCTCTCCCTCTGCACTGGTTCGGTATGGACTTGAAGAGAAGAATACCACCTTCTGAGGTGCCAGCATCACTTCTGATTGCAGCCTCCGTTGCCTTTGCCTGTCTCCCACTCACGTGCCGCCTGGGCCTGGCTTAGCTATTGAGGTCCCAGCCTTGGGGGTGTGGCTGTGGGTCACAGAACATCGTACTTGCCACAGAATGAATAGATGAGCTGGATTTAACTCGCTGGAGATCTGGGTCTGGGGCTGAGGCTGAGAGGCATTCAGAGAGCTGGCCTGAGATCGCGGTTTAGATACAAGTTGGAATTAGTTTCCAGTCCAATCTAACCCTGCTCTCTGAGGAATGGAGAGAGTTCTGGGTTTCGCAGCCCCCCAACCCCAAGTCTGTCCCATAGGCATAAGGTGGCAGCAGCTAATATGTTGTAACTCACTGGTGGGCATTCACAGGTCCCCGGGGAGCCTGCTCCAGCTCCTGCTATGGCCAGTTGGCTTCTTAGCTCAAGTTGTAGGTGCTCAAGAAGTGCCCAGTTCAATCCTTGGCGTGGCAGCCAAGATGGAAACACCAGCACAGGACCTGCCTCAGAAGCCCTGTTTGCATGACGGCACTGACCTGTTGCTAACATCCCCGGCATGGCACTGAAAATGGTTTGAGTGCAAGTGTATCCTGCAAGACCCCCTTCTATCGCCCAGCCAGCACAATCCAGTTCTCTGGTAGACAGCACTTTGGAGGGACGCCAGCCCCTCCCTGAGGGAACGCCAGCAGAGACAGGGCAGCTGAGACAAAGCTGACTATGTGGCCCCGCATGTGACAGGGAGACAGACGGTCAGATCATCTCTAGCCCTGGCCTGGCCTCAGAGTCTCCTGTGTTCATAATGGATGCTGAGTCCCACTGGTGAATGCAGGGCGCTGGACACGTCCACACTCTGTGGGCCCATCACCATGGTATCGGGGTGCCTCACAATCTCCTCCCCAAACCCTTGTGAGGAAAGCACGGCCCTGCCTCCCTGCGGGAGCCTTTCGTCAGCAATCCCAGCACTGCTGTGGAAACACAGATGTGGGGTTTCCAGCTACTCTCAGCATGGCCAAGCTTTTGTTTCTTTAATGGAATGAGCTGGTGAGCCTGGCATCCTACTGGCTTTTCTAAAGACTGTGGGTGGGACCCTCACCCCTCTGCCAGCCCTTACGCCAGGTCAAAGGGCCAGCGCAGCCGAGAGCCCCACTTTGTGTGTGGGGAAGGAGTCCCATGGTGCAGGCGCTGTGGAAGACAGGCTGAGGCTGAGGGCTCCCTTGCATGCCTTGGTGTAGGGGGCATGCCAGGGGAGCGGGGCTGGAGGCGCAGCCCCTAGGGCTGTGGATATTCCAGGCAGCCCTGTAGCCCATTGGGGTGGCTACCTAATGTTCTTGTGTTTCCCTGCAACCCCATCTGGTGATGAAATGGTTCTTTGGCTGGCAAAGAGAGAATAAAAAGAACAGGAGGACTTGTGGCACCTTAGAGACTAACAAATTTATTAGAGCCTAAGCTTTCGTGAGAGACTGGCACGGTCTCCTAAGGTGCCTAGATTGCTACAGGTGGGACTGCTGCCCAGAGTGGTTTAAAGCTCAGCCAAGAGTTCCTTGTGGGTGGGGGTAGGGGACAGGATTTTGTTTGTGACAGTGGAAGAGAATGGGCCAAATTCAGCTTCAGCGTAGGTTGGCTCAGCACCATTGCAGTCACTGGCAGTGGCAAGCATTGAAAGGAGGCTGAAACTGGCCTGATCTACCATCAAAGGATAAAAACAGTAAAATTAGGACAACGTCACAGAGTGTTGGGAAAGGAGGATCTGGCAGCACTGCCAGGCCCAGATGGGCGTGCCTCCTAGGACAGCTCTGGGCTTTAGATGCTTAAACCAAGACTCAACCTTTGCAGCCACGTAATAAGCATGGCCCCAGTCAGCGCGAGATCTTTCAACTGTGGTGCTGTATTGCTGGATCAGAGCTCGGGTTAGTGGGCGAGAGGACAGCTGGGAGACCTCAGGAAAGGCACTTAGCCATTTGCAGCTCCTAAGTTGCTGGCATGCAGGGAATCAGAAGACAGGTATGAAAGCTTCTCATTGAAATGGCAGCTTCCCCTCTAGCTGTGAAATGTATTTTCTCCCCTCCTACCCCCTGAAATGAAGGGTGACCCCTCCCACTCCATAAAATAGAAACTCCTCTTTGGCCTGCGAGATAGTGCCCCCCAACCCTCCATTCTCTGCAGAGGGCTCTGTCAACGTGGTTCACAAGTGAGAACCAATCTGAGGGCAGGCTGCTGACAAGCAGGGCACAAACCCCAAATTGGTTGCGAGTTCTATACTTAGGTTTTTCACCAACCATTTCTTAAGTGTAAACTCCTCAGGCAATATAACAGCCTTAGCATGGGTCTTCTTGGCAACAAGGGCACACTGTTGACTCATATCCAGCTTCTCGTCCACTGTAACCCCTAGGTCCTTTTCTGAAGAACTGCTGCCGAGCCATTCAGTCCCTAGTCTGTAGCGGTACGTGGGATTCTTCCGTCCTAAGAGCAGGACTCTGCACTTGTCCTTGTTGAACCTCATCAGATTTCTTTTGGCACAATCCTCTAATTTGTCTAGGGCCCTCTGTATCCTATCCCTATCCTCCAGCGTATCTACCTCTCCTCCCAGTTTAGTGTCATCTGCAAACTTGCTGAGGGTGCAATCCACACCATCCTCCAGATCATTAATGAAGGTATTGAACAAAGCCGGCCCCAGACCAACCCTTGGGGAACTCTGCTTGATACCGGCTGCCAACTAGACATGGAGCCATTGATCACTACCCGTTGAGCCTGACAACCTAGCCAGCTTTCTATCCATCTTATAGTCCATTCATCCAGCCCATACTTCTTTAACTTGCTGGCAAGAATACTGTGGGAGACCGTGTCAAAAGCTTGCTAAAGTCAAAGAACAACACGTCCACTGCTTTCCCCTCATCCACAGAGCCAGTTATCTCGTCATAGAAGGCAATTAGATTAGTCAGGCATGACTTGCCCTTGGTGAATCCATGCTGACTGTTCCTGATCACTTTCCTCTCCTCTAAGTGCTTCAGAATTGATTCCTTGAGGACCTGCTCTATGATTTTTCCAGGGACTGAGGTGAGGCTGACGGGCCTGTAGTTCCCAGGATCCTTCTTCTTCCCTTTTTTAAAGATTGGCACTACATTAGCCTTTTTCCAGTCATCTGGGACCTCCCCCGATCGCCATGAGTTTTCAAAGACAATGGCCAATGGCTCTGCAACTTACTCTGAAACCTAACAATATTCAGGTTACTTCCGGTCCCAAAGGACCAGTTACTTACCCCTAATTAGTTGCACCTTGGATCTCACATCAAAGACAACACTTGTAGCCAATCCTATAAGAAATTATTTAAAGATTTATTAACTAGGACAAGGAAATGAGAGTTATTTACAACGTTAAAGCAGGGAAACACACACACACGAGTTACAATCTTAAATTTCAAAAGATAACAGAAGCTTCTGTAATAAGCAAGCTTTATATGTCCCTTAGGGCTAATCCAGGCTAGACACTGGGGAGCTTTTGCTTATGCCAGGAAAATTTTGCCCTCGAGAGTCCAAGCAGCACAGAGATACAATTTCTCTTTGTCGGGGATTTTTATTCCCTTTCTCTCTTCTCTGAACTTCCAGCTCAGCTGTTGGGAGGAAGTCACTTGCACGTCTCCACTTCATGGGGAAGTGGGGGGGAAAGCAATCAACACAGTGTTATCCTCTGATGTTCCATAACAGCTCCTCTGGTATTGATGGGTCTTCTGTCAGGCAGGACCTAACACCTTCAGCATTTCACACTAATTAATGTCTCTCCTGTCTGGTGATTTCCACCACTACAGAGGTTTATACCACAAATGCTCAAATATTACCTTACAGTACAGGATACAGATGTTAGAAATTAGATTAATGCTGGCAGCAACTCACATGCATCCAATAAAGTCTAAACACTAAGTTCAGTTTTTATAATGGTAATACTTATTTAAACAATGCTAACACAGAGATGAGCCCGACTCATTCCAGCTAGGCATTTGTCAGTTTCCAAGTGAGACATGGGGACATTGGCATAAACTGGCACCCGGTTTGCCAGCACAGGCTCCCTACAGGGATGTTGGATCACATTAAAGAAGTTCTGTATTAAAATCACAAATGAGTTTGATTTCCCATAGTTTAAATTCCAGGGTATTACTAATTAAGGTTTCAGAGTAACAGCCGTGTTAGTCTGTATTCGCAAAAAGAAAAGGAGTACTTGTGGCACCTTAGAGACTAACCGATTTATTTGAGCATGAGCTTTCGTGAGCTACAGCTCACTTCATCAGATGCATACCGTGGAAACTGCAGCAGACTTTATATATACACAGAGAATATGAAACAATACCTCCTCCCACCCCACTGTCCTGCTGGTAATAGCTTATCTAAAGTGATCATCAGGTTGGGCCATTTCCAGCACAAATCCAGGTTTTCTCACCCTCCACCCCCCCACACAAATTCACTCTCCTGCTGGTGATAGCCCATCCAAAGTGACAACTCTTTACACAATGTGCATGATAATCAAGTTGGGCCATTTCCTGCACAAATCCAGGTTCTCTCACCCCCTCACCCCCCTCCCAAAAACCACACACACAAACTCACTATCCTGCTGGTAATAGCTCATCCAAAGTGACCATTCTCCCTACAATGTGCATGATAATCAAGGTGGGCCATTTCCAGCACAAATCCAGGTTTTCTCACATCCCCCCACCCCCATACACACACAAACTCACTCTCCTGCTGGTAATAGCTCATCCAAACTGACCACTCTCCAAGTTTAAATCCAAGTTAAACCAGAACATCTGGGGGGGGGGGGTAGGAAAAAACAAGAGGAAATAGGCTACCTTGCATAATGACTTAGCCACTCCCAGTCTCTATTTAAGCCTAAATTAATAGTATCCAATTTGCAAATGAATTCCAATTCAGCAGTTTCTCGCTGGAGTCTGGATTTGAAGTTTTTTTGTTTTAAGATAGCGACCTTCATGTCTGTGATTGCGTGACCAGAGAGATTGAAGTGTTCTCCGACTGGTTTATGAATGTTATAATTCTTGACATCTGATTTGTGTCCATTTATTCTTTTACGTAGAGACTGTCCGGTTTGACCAATGTACATGGCAGAGGGGCATTGCTGGCACATGATGGCATATATCACATTGGTGGATGTGCAGGTGAACGAGCCTCTGATAGTGTGGCTGATGTTATTAGGCCCTGTGATGGTGTCCCCTGAATAGATATGTGGGCACAATTGGCAACGGGCTTTGTTGCAAGGATAAGTTCCTGGGTTAGTGGTTCTGTTGTGTGGTATGTGGTTGTTGGTGAGTATTTGCTTCAGGTTGCGGGGCTGTCTGTAGGCAAGGACTGGCCTGTCTCCCAAGACTTGTGAGAGTGTTGGGTCATCCTTTAGAATAGGTTGTAGATCCTTAATAATGCGTTGGAGGGGTTTTAGTTGGGGGCTGAAGGTGACGGCTAGTGGCGTTCTGTTATTTTCTTTGTTAGGCCTGTCCTGTAGTAGGTAACTTCTGGGAACTCTTCTGGCTCTATCAATCTGTTTCTTTACTTCCGCAGGTGGGTATTGTAGTTGTAAGAAAGCTTGACAGAGATCTTGTAGGTGTTTGTCTCTGTCTGAGGGGTTGGAGCAAATGCGGTTGTATCGCAGAGCTTGGCTGTAGACGATGGATCGTGTGGTGTGGTCAGGGTGAAAGCTGGAGGCATGCAGGTAGGAATAGCGGTCAGTAGGTTTCCGGTATAGGGTGGTGTTTATGTGACCATTGTTTATTAGCACTGTAGTGTCCAGGAAGTGGATCTCTTGTGTGGACTGGACCAGGCTGAGGTTGATGGTGGGATGGAAATTGTTGAAATCATGGTGGAATTCCTCAAGGGCTTCTTTTCCATGGGTCCAGATGATGAAGATGTCATCAATATAGCGCAAGTAGAGTAGGGGCTTTAGGGGACGAGAGCTGAGGAAGCGTTGTTCTAAATCAGCCATAAAAATGTTGGCATACTGTGGGGCCATGCGGGTACCCATAGCAGTGCCGCTGATCTGAAGGTATACATTGTCCCCAAATGTGAAATAGTTATGGGTAAGGACAAAGTCACAAAGTTCAGCCACCAGGTTAGCCGTGACATTATCGGGGATAGTGTTCCTGACGGCTTGTAGTCCATCTTTGTGTTGAATGTTGGTGTAGAGGGCTTCTACATCCATAGTGGCCAGGATTGTGTTATCAGGAAGATCATCGATGGATTGAAGTTTCCTCAGGAAGTCAGTGGTGTCTCGAAGGTAGCTGGGAGTGCTGGTAGCGTAGGGCCTGAGGAGGGAGTCTACATAGCCAGACAATCCTGCTGTCAGGGTGCCAATGCCTGAGATGATGGGGTGCCCAGGATTTCCAGGTTTATGGATCTTGGGTAGTAGATAGAATATCCCAGGTCAGGGTTCCAGGGGTGTGTCTGTGCGGATTTGATCTTGTGCTTTTTCAGGAAGTTTCTTGAGCAAATGCTGTAGTTGCTTTTGGTAACTCTCAGTGGGATCATAGGGTAATGGCTTGTAGAAACTCGTGTTGGAGAGCTGCCGAGCAGCCTCTTGTTCATATTCCGACCTATTCATGATGACAACAGCACCTCCTTTGTCAGCCTTTTTGATTATGATGTCAGAGTTGTTTCTGAGGCTGTGGATGGCATTGCGTTCCGCATGGCTGAGGTTATGGGGCAAGTGATGCTGCTTTTCCACAATTTCAGCCCGTGCACGTCGGCGGAAGCACTTTATGTAGAAGTCCAGTCTGCTGTTTCGACCTTCAGGAGGAGTCCACCTAGAATCCCTCTTTCTGTAGTGTTGGTAGGGAGACCTCTGTGGATTAGTATGTTGTTCAGAGGTATTTTGGAAATATTCCTTGAGTCGGAGACGTCGAAAATAGGATTCTAGGTCACCACAGAACTGTATCATGTTCGTGGGGGTGGAGGGGCAGAAGGAGAGGCCCCGAGATAGAACAGCTGCTTCTGCTGGGCTGAGAGTATAGTTGGATAGGTTAAAAATATTGCTAGGTTGGTTGAGGGAACCATTGCTGTGGCCCCTTGTAGCATGTAGTAGTTTAGAAAGTTTAGTGTCCTTTTTCTTTTGTAGAGAAGCAAAGTGTGCGTTGTAAATGGCTTGTCTAGTTTTAGTAAAATCCAGCCACGAGGAAGTTTGTGTGGAAGGTTGGTTTTTTATGAGAGTATCCATTTTTGAGAGCTCACCCAGACTCCAGCGAGAAACTGCTGAATTGGAATTCATTTGCAAATTGGATACTATTAATTTAGGCTTAAATAGAGACTGGGAGTGGCTAAGTCATTATGCAAGGTAGCCTATTTCCTCTTGTTTTTTCCTACCCCCCCCCCCAGATGTTCTGGTTTAACTTGGATTTAAACTTGGAGAGTGGTCAGTTTGGATGAGCTATTACCAGCAGGAGAGTGAGTTTGTGTGTGTATGGGGGTGGGGGGGATGTGAGAAAACCTGGATTTGTGCTGGAAATGGCCCACCTTGATTATCATGCACATTGTAGGGAGAATGGTCACTTTGGATGAGCTATTACCAGCAGGATAGTGAGTTTGTGTGTGTGGTTTTTGGGAGGGGGGTGAGGGGGTGAGAGAACCTGGATTTGTGCAGGAAATGGCCCAACTTGATTATCATGCACATTGTGTAAAGAGTTGTCACTTTGGATGGGCTATCACCAGCAGGAGAGTGAATTTGTGTGGGGGGGTGGAGGGTGAGAAAACCTGGATTTGTGCTGGAAATGGCCCAACCTGATGATCACTTTAGATAAGCTATTACCAGCAGGACAGTGGGGTGGGAGGAGGTATTGTTTCATATTCTCTGTGTATATATAAAGTCTGTTGCAGTTTCCATGGTATGCATCTGATGAAGTGAGCTGTAGCTCACGAAAGCTCATGCTCAAATAAATTGGTTAGTCTCTAAGGTGCCACAAGTCCTCCTGTTCTTTTTACTAATTAAGAGGTCTCTTGGTTTTTGTTCTCTTGTTTTTACTGTTTCTCTCCCTCTCTGTGTGAAACTTGCAAGCTACTAATTGTGTTAGTATATTCTAAGACAGAGTCTGTTCTCAAAGCAATACTTTAACAACAGAAACAGCACCCAGAGACTCCCCGCCCTTTTGTAGTATTTATCTTGCTTTGTTAACAATTGTGATTAAAATAGAGATAAAGGATGTATGTGGATGGATGCTTGGTGTGGATAATAAATGAATGATCAGGGAGGTGCCAGCCTAAGAATCCAGTGTCCATCAGCTGAAGAAGGCGTCAAGTGGGAACAACCAGAGGACCCCTGGAGGACAGACTGGAATCCACTCAACAGCCTCAAGGATGGGAGAACTGAAGATACAAGATAACATCTGGCAGCAAGGAGCTGTCAGGAATGTGCCATCTGCTGATTGATTCAGCATCAGCATGAGGAAGCAATTCCCATAGACTGGCATAGGAATAAATTCCTATAAAAATGGACTCTAGAAACAGAACTTTGGGGTCTGATTCTGCAAACCAACTGTTTGCAGAATCAGACTGTTCCGCTACGTCTTCTTCTGGAGTCAAAATTGACTCTGCGTTTTCCTGAGGTGACAATTGGTTCTCTGAGGATGGTGCCTTCTTACACTGTGAAGCATGTATCCACGCTGCGATGCCAGATAGTTTAACAGCCGTCTGTGTAGTAAGCAGTACCTGATGAGGACCCTTCCACCGGGGCTCCAAGGCGTGCTTTGGATGATGGCGCCATACGTAGACCCAATCACCTGGCTCGAGGTTGTGGCAAGCGTCGGAGGTGGGTTCCGTGGGTGGAAGTGACTTACAGCTTGCATTAGTCCCTTGCAATACTGAAGGAGCGCACTGTGAGTCAAGTTCAAATCTGGAAGGGGAGTAATGGTAGTCATAGCTCGCATAGGGCGTCCCATAACAATTTCAAAGGGACTTAATTTATGCCTTTGGGATGGAGTGGATCTCATGTCCATAAGGGCTAAAGGTAAGGCTACTGGCCAGCTTAATCCTGTAGAGTCACAAATTTTAGCAAGCTTATTCTTAAGTGCACCATTTCGTCTTTCAACTGCCCCTGCGCTCTGTGGGTGGTAGGGACAGTGCAACAGGTGTTTGATGTGCGATATACGGTCCAGGTGTTGACCAAGTTGTCCAGTAAAATGTGCACCCCGATCCCTGGACAGAGTAGCAGGAATTCCCGTGGCAGGCATAATATGATTTAACAAACATTTGGCAACAGACAGTGAGTCAGCCTTGCAACAAGGAAAGGCTTCAATCCAACCAGAGAATAAACATACCATAACCAATATCAATTCATCTTGTTGACACTTAGGCATTTGTACAAAATCAAGTTGCCAATGCAAGAACGGTGCTTGAGGCAGGCCCCGGAACCCTGGGCCGCTTTTACAGGTTTACCAATATTATGGCTTTGGCAAATGGTACAGGCTGCACAGTGGCAGGCTGCAAAAGAGCTAAAATGGGGGCCCCACCATCCTGTCTTAGTTACAGCAGAGACCATCCCCTCCTTTCCGACGTGAAACACCGTGTAGCAGGGCGGCCAGAGACGGGTAGAGTGAAAAGGAGGCTACAAAGGCGCCAGTAGGCGAGCGCCAAAAGGAATCAGGATGTAGAGAGCAACCTTGGGCAACCCAGGATTCTTTCTTGGTTTCTGGGGCCGAGTCTTGGAGCAGGGTGAGGTCAGTGAGGGACCAGGAGGGTAAGAGGAGAGCGGAGAACAAGGGAATCAGACATTTCGACTAGGCGCCCTGCAGCAGCCACAGCACGCAGGCAGCGGGGTAAGCCTTGGGCAACAGGGTCTCAAGTGGCAGAGAAATAAGCCACTGGGCGGTTCTTTTCTCCGTGCATCTGAGAGAGAACTCCAAGTGCACACCCAGATTGTTCGTGGCAGAAAAGGGTAAAAGGCTTAGAATAGTCAGGCAGCCCTAAGGCAGGGGCAGAAGCCAAACCCTGTTTGAGGGAAACAAAGGCAGAATTGGCCTCAGGGGGCCACGGCATGGGGTCAGGCACAGAGAATCGAGTGAGTTCCTGGAGAGGTTTTGCAAGGGAGGCATATTAGGGAATCCATTGTCTGCAAAATCCTGCCATGCCTAAAAACCTCTGGACCTGGCTTGGGGAGCGGGCTCGGGGAAAGCTAAGGATAGCCTGGACATGGGTGGGAGAAAGTGCCTGGGAACCCTGGGAGAGGAGAAAGCCGAGGTATGTGACAGAAGCTTGACAGAGTTGTAGTTTAGAGCAAGAAGCTTTGTGACCCTTATTTGCTAGGGCAGTAAGGAGCACTAAAGAGTCAGTTTCAGAGGCAGACAATGAAGGGGAACAGAGGAGTAGATCATCTACATATTGGACTAGTGTGGACCTGGACAGGAAAACAAGGTCAGCAAGGTCTCGGGCGAATGCTTGGGAAAAATAGGATGGGCTACCCCTGGGGCAGTGTGGTCCATGTGTACTGTTGCCCCTTGTAAGAAAAGGCAAACAGGAACTGGGAGTCAGGGTGAACCGGGACAGAAAAGAAAGCAGAGCACAAATCAACAACAGTAAAATGAGTTGCATCTGATGGGATAGAAGCCAGAATCTTTGAGAGAGGCAAGTTTTGATTCTGTCCACCTATGATTTGCCTCTTCCCACCGCTGCATGAAACAATCAACCTCTCCTTTTGCCAATTTAGTTGTAGGTTGGCCGAGTTTGTTTTTTAAGACGTCTACTCGGTCTTTGTCCCAAGATCCTAACAGTGGCCACTGAATTTTGGGATTCTCCTGAGTTAGCCTTTTGCATTCCCATAAACATCTTCCCCCCTTCCCCCCAAGGTCAGCCTTTTGAAGCCATCCCCCACCCATGTCATGAGGTTTTCTGTTCATTAAAACACAACAATGCTAGCAACAAGACAAACACCACAGACAAACAACACAAAACATAGATCCATGGTATTCTGAGCTTTTCTTCCGCTGGCGCCAGCTTGCCTGTAGAGTCTAAAAACAAAAGAAACAATTTCCACCCCCCTGGTGGGGACAGATTATTGCTTCATAATAATACCACTTTCTTTTACAAATATCCTTGCTAATTGCAGGAAAAACAGAAGAATTACCTCCAGGCTGTACTTATTTTGTTCTATAGTCAGGCTGTTCTATAGTCAGGCTAGTGAATTACCTCACTCACTGATCATTTATGAATTCATGAGGTGGTGTACCTCAATTTCCTCTCTTGTGCAACAGACCATGTTTGCAATAGTTTCTCTGCTGTACCAAGCTATAAGTTTATTCTCAGGTAATAGCTGAGACAGCTTCAGATTTTAGCACTATTCACACACACAAAATTCTCTTTTGCCTAACATCCCTTGCGCTGTGATTACTCTTTTACACAACCGTACCCCGATTACACTTCCATCTTGTACAACTAGACACAACCAGGAGCAGCCAAGTTAAGTTCCAATAGAAACCCCTTACATCCTTTAGTGATTTTGATTACATTACCCAATAGTCAAATAATGTTGATCAGATTCTCTCTCTGCCTGCTGCCTGCAGCAGTCCTTATAGACCATTTCTGTGGGAAAAGGGCCCATTTTCCCTCAGAATAGCTGTAAAGGCTTCTGGGGACAGAAGCATAGTGCTGGTAGTAATCACTCTATCTGACCCCCTTAGCCTAGACCATTTTTCCAGAAATTTACAGGAGTCTGGACTCTTCCTAAAATACATAAACTGAGCCGGTGTTCCTTTAGGGAATGGTCCCGACTTAGACGTCTGGTTAGCCATACAGGAGGACTTTACACACCAATCACACAAGAAGGAAAGTCGGGTTCATCAGAGTGATGCCTGGTGCAACACACAAAAGGAGCCCACAGGCTACTGCCTCAATCACCCTTGCTTTCACACTAAGGGTTTTACCCAAGGTGCGGTGCGGCTGCGATTGTGCAGATTTCACTCACTCAGACCGTGGGGAGAGGAACCCTTTGGTCAGCCGACCCCCAGACGGAGACGGCACCCAGACTCAAACACACCACAGGGAGGACGGATAGACACAGAGACAAGACAGTCCTCAGTCTGGACAAAACACAGAAATAATTACCTGACCAGATTCCTGATGTCAGATCCCAGGATCCCTACCAGAACAGAGTGGGAACCAACAGGTTCGATGGCGTAGACTTCACTGTGGTCATGCACCCTTCCGTTCTGGTGGAGGACCGCTTGGGCCAAATGCCCAGGTGCCAGCTTGCCATGGCCGTCCTAAGACCAGTCAGGAGTCACACGGCCCCGGTGAAGACGGTTGCCATCTCGGTAGAACCTCCAAATTGTCAAAGTCAGATTCAGGACTCACATAATTTGTCAGACCACTCTGATTATTAGCAAAGCACCTTGCTAATGCACCCAGATGTGAGCCCCTCTCTGAGGCCCAACATAACTTATTTATACAGCTAATCCAAAGCCAATTTAACATAAGAGACAAAAGAAAGCAGAAACTGACAAATATACATACATATCTTATTTGCATACTAACGTTTACCAATCTCCTAGCTCAGTAGGAGCTATAAGTTAATTAGTTTGAGGACCCATTGTCTCACACTCCTTAATGTCTCTGTTCCTGACAACTATATTTCAACAACCCCTTCAAGTAGCATTTCTTTAATGAATTATAATTTCAATATAATTCATTCTACTTTCACAATACACCGCCAGCTCTATTGAGCTAGGCATTTCTATTTGGTTATCCAGCCTTCTGGCCTCCAGGAGGCAGAGGTAAAATATACAGAGCTCATATTACTAAGCTACGATTACAGAATCCAAATCCTATTGTTCCCTGAAGTATCAGGGGCAACAAGAAGGCCTAAGGGCCAGGCAATGCTGCTCGCTGGAACAAGGAGTAGCAGGATCAGAGAATCTAGGCTATGTCACTCGCTGACCTGTGCCAGGTGTGACAAGGAAATTTGATAAGCTACGATTTCAGAATCTAAGCTGTGTCAGTTGCTAAGTAATACCAGGAGTGACAAAGAGATTGAAATACCCGTGTTAAGATGTTTAAAAGAAAACAGGGTAAGCCAGTACCAGAGGGAGGAATGGAGTCAGAAGGAACTCCAACCTCACCTTTTGTTAAAGAAATTACACCTTTTAAACAAATCCTTCAAAAATTTGGGCACAGTCCTTGGACTAAACAAGCCCTAGCCGATTCTGCACTATTTCAGACCTAGAGGATAGATTGGCTCAGTATGTCCTCATATACAAACCTTCTGGTGCTGCCAAAAGAGATGCAGCAGCAATTTGGTTGTTGTGGGAGGCATGTAAGGATTCTTCCCTCCGCTTCTCTTCATGTAAAGAGGAAAAAGCACAAACGGAAAAGGGAGCAGACAATTGGAAGGTGCTGGCTACAAATACCCAGAGTCAGCTGAAAATAGTGAAAGAGGCACTCCAGGAATGCAAAAACAGAGAAAGATTCCTGGCAGACCAAGCTAAAGCCTCTGAGAAAATTGAAAGAGAGAATCATGTGCTCCAAGGTATGGTAAAGAAATTAACCTTGAAGTAGGGCCGAGCACCTTTAAATCATAGTTGCTGTGAATCACTAATTAAGAGTCTGAGACAAAAATTGGGCTTTGCCTCTAAACACGTAGCAGCCATTACAGCAGGTGAAGGGGGAGAAGGTCCTATGTACGGCACCCCCAGGCAGAATTACGAAGAGAAAAGAGTGAAAAGTTAACTCTGCAGAGGCTGGAGGGAATTAAGCAGTTAAACTTTGTGAAAATGTTAAGAAGGAAAAGTGTTAGAGAAAGAGAATTCTTGGTTTTTTTGCAGCCATTCTGAAAGAAAAATTGGCCCTTTTCCAAAGGAATGTCTGTAAATTAGCCAGACAAAAATAAACTGTTTGATGGGACAATTTAATCAAATTTGCTAAAAGAACATAAAGGGGTTCTATTGAAACTTAACTGCCTCAAATGTATAAAGGGTATTGTCAAGGTTCCTTCCCCACTCTGAACTCTAGGGTACAGATGTGGGGACCTGCATGAAAGACCCCCTAAGCTTATTCTTACCAGCTTAGGTTAGAAACTTCCTCAAGGTACAAACTTTGCCTTGTCCTTGAACCCTATGCTGCCACCTCCAAGCGTGTTAAACAAAGAACAGGGAAAGAGCCCTCTTGGAGACACCTTCCCCCCAAAATATCCCCCCCCCAAACCCTACACCCCCTTTCCTGGGGAAGGCTTGATAAAAATCCTCAGCAATTTGCATAGGTGAACACAGACCCAAACCCTTGGATCTTAAGAACAATGAAAAATCAATCAGGTTTTTAAAAGAAAAATTTTAATTAAAGAAAAGGTAAGAGAATCATCTCTGTAAAATCAGGATGGTAAATACCTTACAGGGTAATCAGATTCAAAACATAGAGAATCCCTCTAGGCAAAACCTTAAGTTACAAAAAGACACAAAAACAGGAATATACATTCCACACAGCACAGCTATTTTACCAGCCATTAAAAAAAAGAAAATCTAACGCATGTCTAGCTAGATTACTTACTAACTTAACAGAAGTTCTGAAGAGCATTCCTGACCTGGTCCCGGCAAAAGCATCACAGAGACAGACAGACCCCTTGTTCCCCCTCCCCCTCCAGCTTTGAAAAGATCTTGTCTCCACATTGGTCATTTTGGTCAGGTGCCAGCGAGGCTATCTTAGCTCCTTAACCCTTTACAGCTGAAAGGGTTTTCCTCTGGCCAGGAGGGATTTTATAGCACTGTATACAGAAAGGTGGTTACCCTTCCCTTTATATTTAGGACACGCCCCCCTGCAAATCACAGATAGGGTGAAACGCTGGCTGTGATTTCTTCCTGGAGCTCTAGGAGAAAACAGAGTTAATAAGACACATGCACCTCTAAATATACTACCAAGTGTATAAAGACTAACAATATTTTCCACATCTCAAGGACGATTTTTACCAGATGATTCTGGGAAACTTTCATGGGAGAGTGCATCAGCCACTTTGTTAGAAGCTCCTGAGATGTGTTGTATGTCGAAATCAAAATCTTGGAGAGCTAAAGACCACCGAATAAGTTTTTTGTTAGTTCCCGTGGTGGTATGAAGCCACTGTAGCGCAGCATGGTCGGTTTGCAGGTGGAAACGCTGTCCCCAAATGTATGGGCATAGCTTTTCCAGAGCTTAGACAATGGCGTAACATTCTTTTTCACTGACTGACCAGTGGCTTTCCCTCTCAGACAGCTTCTTGCTGAGAAACACTACAGGATGGAACTCTTGATTTGTTCCTTCCTGCATTAAAACTGCTCCCACACCACGCTTGGACGCATCTGTGGTTACTAGGAACGGTCTGTCAAAGTCTGGAGCCCTTAGCACAGGGTCAGATATGAGAGTCACTTTAAGCTGGTTAAAGGCTTTCTGACACTCTTCAGTCCATTGAACGGCACTTGGCTGTTTCTTTTTGGTTAGGTCTGTCAGCGGGGCGGCGATTTGGCTGTATTGAGGTACAAATCGCCTGTAATATCCGGCCAAGCCTAAGGAGGATTGGACCTGTTTCTTTGACTTTGGGACAGGCCACTTTTGGATAGCTTCCACTTTGGCCTGTAGGGGGTTGATAGTTCCTTGACCCATCTGGTGTCCAAGGTAAGTCACTCTGTTCAGGCCTATTTGATACTTCTTAGCCTTAACAGTTAGTCCTGCCTCCCTTATGTGCTCAAAGACTTTTTGTAGATGTTCCAGGTGTTCTGCCCAGGAATCAGAAAATTATGGCCACATCGTCAAGGTAGGCGACTGCATATTCTCCCAATCCCGCTAGGAGACCATCTACAAGTCTTTGGAAGGTAGCGGGTGCATTCCTCAATCCGGCAGGGAGCATATTAAATTCATACAGCCCGACATCATAGAATCATAGACTATCAGGGTTGGAAGGGACCTCAGGAGGTCATCTAGTCCAACCCCCTGCTCAAAGCAGGACGAATCCCCAATTTTTGCCCCAGATCCCTAAATGGCCCCCTCAAGGATTGAACTCACAACCCTGGGTTTAGCAGGCCAATGCTCAAACCACTGAGCTATCACACACACCCCCACACACACAGAGGATAGTTCCCCACTCTGAACTCTAGGGTACAGATGTGGGGACCTGCTTATTTTTACCAGCTTATGTTAAAACTTCCCCAAGGTACAAACTATTTTACCTTTTGTCCCTGGACCTTATTGCTGCCACCACCAAGCATCTAACAAATATATAACAGGGAAAGAGCCTGCTTGGAAACGTCTTTCCCCCAAAAATCCTCCCAAACCCTACACCCCCTTTCCTGGGGAAGGCTTGATAAAAATCCTCAGCAATTTGCATAGGTGAACACAGAACCAAACCCTTGGATCTTACGAACAATGAAAAATCAATCAGGTTCTTAAAAGAAGAATTTTAATTGAGGAAAAAGTAAAAGAATCACCTCTGTAAAATCAGGATGGGGAAAGTGGGTTGGAGGTGACAAGGGGGCACAAGGGAAAGAGTTTTGGGACAAGAGCTTCTTGGGGTGCGGGAACGGTAGTGCTCCGCCTGCATGGCTACGAGCACCTGGATAGAGTCCGCTTGGCACTCCATGATGCTTATCAGCCGATCCGGGCTTTGCTGCCGGAGCACCGCGCTTTTGTACCGGCGCACCTCATTCTGCTGGCGGATCCTCCTTTCACTGTCCTGCCACTCCTGCACTTTTTGATTTTCATTACTTGAATGCTGCATTACTTCATGCAACGTCTTCCTTGCTTTTGCGTGGCCTCTTTCTGATTCTTTGGAGTCTTTCGGCCGGTGATAACATGGACGGCTGAGATCTCGAGGTTGCATCTGTCAAGGCAAAATGAAACACTTATCAGAGGCAGCATTGTTCACACCAGACAGAGCAATGATTCCCCTGTACTTAAGGGCAAGCACAGTCTACATAATAGCATAATTTACCCATCCCAAAGCAAGTGCACACAACCCACGGGAGCCCCAAAATGGTGAGTAAGCATAGGTCAAGCGTGACTGATTGTTTCACGGCTGTACTGTCCTCTGGGTTTTTGTGCCTTGGGGAGAGCCAACAGCGGCAGGGGGCCCCTATACTAAACACTGTCCCCATATTTTCCACAGGAGTTCGTCCTGGAAGATATCTCACTGCTTAGGGTGACCTGGGAAGCAAGGGAGGGTCTTCTACTGCAATGCAGCTTCTGCCCTGGCCCATATGCAGCTTGCCTGTGTGCAGCAATGGTCCCCGCGCCCCTCACAGCACAGTGGCATGGACAAGTTAGCCTTATTGGGCCAAGGACCACAGTGGCTCTCTCGAGAAACCTGTGCAAGTGCATTGCCCAAGTTCTGGATGAGACCTTTGAAGAGATCACTGAGGCCGATTACCGCGATGTGAGAGAGCACATCAATGCCCTATTCCGCATCTAGGCATGCATGCAGTCCTAACCCTCCTCGGCCCAAGAGCCCGCACCAAATAACTTCCATCCCAAAATAAAAGCTGCTTACCAGGAACCTTACTCTGGTGTTTGTCCTTCCCCAAGCACTGGCCGCCGTGACTGGCTACCTTCCTCCTGGCTTGACAACAGCTCCTGGCTGCATGCATCTAGGGATTCGGGGTGTCTTCCTCCGCCTCAGCACCCTTGCTCCCGCTTTGCTGCTCCTCCTCCTCCTCCTCCTCCTCCTGCCTTGTTGCACTGGGCTCTGAAGTGTCCATGGTGGTACTCGGCATGGAGTTGGGGTCGCCCCCAAGTATCGCATCCAGCTATTTGTAGAAAAGGCAGGCCACGGGGGCAGCACTGGAGTGGCTGTTCACCTCGCGGGCTTTGTGGTAGGCATTCCGCAGCTCCTTCACTTTAATCCTGCACTGCAGTGCGTCCCGGTCATGGCCCCTTTCCATCATGTCCCTTGATATCTGCCCGAAGGTATCGTAATTCCTACAGCTTGAGTGCAGCTGGGACTGGACAGCTTCCTCCCCCAAACACTGATGAGGTCCAGCACCTCGCCATTGCTACACACTGGGGCTCGCCAGGCGTGTGGAGGCATGGTCACCTGGAAAGATTCGCTGAGAACACTCCACGCCTGGCTGAGCAAACAGGAAGGGGATTTTCAAAATTCCCAGAGAATTTAAAGGGCGGGTCTGACGGTTGGTAACCTGAGGGCAGGGCAGTAGAGTTCAAAGTGATGACCAGAGTGGCTAGCACAGGCATTGTGGGACACTTCTGGAGGCTGATCAAAGCGCACTAATGGACCAGGGCGTCCACACTGGCATTGCAGCGCTCCAGCAGGGGTGCACCAAACGTTATTCCATTCACCGAGGTGGAGTACCAGGAGCGGACCAGCTGCGGAGTCAGAGCGCTCTACGTGCCTTGCCAGTGTGGACAGGTTGTGAGCTAGTGCGCCCGTGGCTCCTTTAATGCACTGTAACTCGAACTGTAGCCAAGCCCTGAGTTTGCAAACTATTTCAGTGTCCTAGGAATAGATGTGATTTTTTAAAAAAAAAATTTTTTGGCAACAGGAAGAAGCTGGAAACTCAGTCTGTATTTTATTTAATAGAATTTAACTTTGATTATTTCCTTGGCTTTTAATTAAACTGATATTGCAAATATTAAAATTAACTGCATGAAACAGTGAACTGGCAGAGAGAAAGCAAAATGACAAAAGTGCCTTTTCCTGGGGGTTTGCTTGCATCTGCAAAATGCTTTGAAGATGTGAAGAGACTGTCATTTACTATGTGTCTGTATAGTGCCTATTACAATGTGAGCCCCTGAGCTGGTGTAAAAAAGTAATAATGGTAACAGTGCTAAGTGTTATCAATAAAGAGTCTGGGAAGTCCAGCATATTTATAAGATTTGCTGTAACAAACCCTCTAGCAATCTACTAGTAACAGGTTTCAGAGTAACAGCCGTGTTAGTCTGTATTGGCAAAAAGAAAAGGAGTACTTGTGGCACCTTAGAGACTAACCAATTTATTAGAGCATAAGCTTTCGTGAGCTACAGCTCACTTCATCAGATGCTGTAGTTCACGAAAGCTTATGCTCTAATAAATTGGTTAGTCTCTAAGGTGCCACAAGTACTCCTTTTCTTTCTACTAGTAACAGACATTCTTAGCCATTTTGCAGACCATGTTTCCGTGGCTAATTATTCCTCATTACGTACAAGCAGCACAAGTTTTCCATTCATAAACACCTTATGATTTTAGTTGCACTATAGAATCAAGGCAGATAGTTAGCACTGTGAGAAAAGAAGGATTCAAGGAATATAAATACAAATTGCATTTTGTATCTCGAGAATGCTTCCCTGCAACTGCTTAACTATAGCACAAATCTGCAAATCCCTCTGCAACTTTGAATGCTTAACAAGAATGCAAGCTTCCAGAGTCTTGCTGCATTTTGGGCAAGCCCTCTGGTACCCCAAGATGTCATTACTTGGCAGACTTTCCAATGCAAATTTACCATCCTCCTGTATGTATGCCAGTCATGGTGGGTATGTCTACACTACGAAATTAGGTCGAATTTATAGAAGTCGATTTTTAGAAAGCAATTTTATACAGACGATTGTGTGTGTCCCCACTAAGCACATTAAGTCGGCGGAGTGCGTCCACAGTACCGAGGCTAGTGTCGACTTTCGGAGCGTTGCACTGTGAGTAGTTATCCCACAGTTCCTGCAGTCTCCACCGCCCATTGGAATTCTGGGTTAAGCTCCCAATGCCTGATGGGGCAAAAACATTGTCACGGGTGGTTTTGGGTACATGTTGTCAGTCGCCCCTCCCTCCATGAGAGCAGACAATCATTTTGTGCCTTTTTTCCGTGCGGGCGCCATCCTGCTTTCAGCAGATGGTGCAGTAGGACTGCCAACCATCGTCATCGAACAACCGCTTCCGCTGCAACTCTGCTCTCCTGCTCTTGTCTCGATAGCGAATTTCTCCATGTTGTCTCTCATGGGCTCCCGCTTCCGCCGCAACTCTGCTCTCCTGTTCTCATGAATCCACTTTGCAGGTCATCAGCCACTGCTTCTGCTGCCACTCTGCTCTCCTGCTCTCCCAGTGGTCTCGCAGGGCCGCTTCCGCTGCAACTCTGCTTGGCTGCTCTTGTCTTGCCATAACATGGCAAGCGTGCAGCCCACTCAGCTGTTGTGTCCTGGCAGCAGACGGTGCAGTAGGTCTGCAAACCATCATCATTAAACGACCGCTTCCACTTCCGCTGCCACTCTGCTCTCCTGCAGACGCCATACCACGGCAAGCATGGAGCCCACTCAGATCACCGCAGCAGTTATGAGCATTGTAAACACCTCGCACATTATCATGCAGTATATGCAGAACCAGAACCTGCAAAAGCAGGTGAGGAGCTGATGGCAGCGCAGTGACAAGAGTGATGAGGACATGGACACAGACTTCTCTCAAAGTACGGGCCCCAGCAATTTGGACATCCTGGTGGTAATGGGGCAGGCTCATGCCATGGAACGCCAATTCTGGGCCCATGAAACAATCACAGACTGGTGGGACCGCATAGTGTTGCAGGTCTGAGATGATTCCCAGTGGCGCCGAAACTTTCGCATGAGTAAGTGCACTTTCATGGAACTTTGTGACTTGCTTTCTCCTGCCCTGAAGCGCAAGAATACCAAGATGAGAGCAGCCCTCACAGTTCACAAGCGAGTGGTGATAGCCCTCTGGAAGCTTGATTTTTTCAAATATTTTGGCATTTCGTCTTTTGGAACGGAGTTCTGATAGCATGGATTCATCTCCCCATACAGGGATCAGTCGGGAATCAATTTGGAGTGAGCAAATCTACTGTGGGGGCTGCTGTGATCCAAGTAGCCAACCCAATCACTGAGCTACTGCTATCATAGAATCATAGACTATCAGGGTTGGAAGGGACCTCAGGATGTCATCTAGTCCAACCCCCTGCTCAAAGCAGGACCAATTCCCAACTAAATCATCCCAAGATAAATCAAGAGAAGTGACTCTGGGAAATGTGCAGGTCATAGTGTATGGCTTTGCTGCAATGGGATTCCCTAACTGTGGTGGGGCTATAGATGGAACCCATATCCCTATCTTGGCACCAGACCACCAAGGCAGAGAGTACATAAACTTTTCAATGGTGCTGCAAGCACTGGTGGATCACAAGGGACGTTTCACCAACATCAACGTGGGATGGCTGGGAAAAGCTCGCGTCTTCAGGAACTCTGGTCTGTTTCAATAGCTGCGGCAAAGGACTTTCTTCCCAGACCAGAAAATAACCGTTGGAGATGTTGAAATGCCTACAGTTATCCTTGGGGACCCAGCCTACCCCTTGCTCCCATGGCTCATGAAGCCATATACAGGCAGCCTGGACAGTAGTCAGGAGCTGTTGAACTATAGGCTGAGCAAGTTCAGAATGGTGGTAGAATGTGCATTTGGAAGTTTAAAAGCACGCTGGCGCAGTTTACTGACTCAGTTAGACCTCAGTGAAACCAATATTCCCAGTGTTATTACTGCTTGCTGTGTGCTCCACAATATCTGTGAGAGTAAGGGGAAGATGTTTATGGTGGGGTGGGAAATTGAGGCAAATCACCTGGCCACTGATTATGCACAGCCAGACACCAGGGCGGTTAGAAGAGTACAGGAGGGCGTGGTGCGCATCAGAGAAGCTTTGAAAATCAGTTTCATGCCTGACCAGGCTACGGTGTGACAGTTCTGTTTGTTTCTCCTTAATGAAAACCTGCCCCCTTGGTTCACTGTACTTCCCTGTAAGCGAACCGCCCTCCCCTCCCCCCATTGATCACCACTTGCAGAGGCAATAAAGTGATTGTTGTTTCAAATTCATGCATTCTTTATTAATTCGTCACACAAATAGGGGGATAACTGCCAAGATAGCCTGGGTGGGGTGAGGGAAGAGGGAAGGACAAGGCCACACTGCACTTCAAAACTTATTGAATGCCAACTTTCTGTTGCTTGGGAAGTCCTTGGGGTGGAGTGATTGGGTGCCAGGGGGCTGCCCCCTGCATTCATGGACGTCTGGGTGAAGAAGCTATGGAACTTGGAGAGGAGGGCGGGTGGTTACACAGGGGCTGCAGTGGCTGTCTGTGCCTTTCAAGCACCTCAACCATACGCCGGAGCATATCAGTTTGATCCTCCAGTAGCCTCAGCATTGCATCCTGCATCCTTTCATCATGCTACTGCCACCTCTCCTATTGCTCCAGCCATCTGTTCTCGCATTCATTTTGTGCTTTCCTGGAGTCTGCCATTGTCTGCCTCCATGCATTCTGCTGGGCTCTTTCAGTTTGGGTGGACTGCATGAGCTCAGAGAACATGTAATCGTGAGTGCGTTTTTTTCGCCTTCTTATCTGCACTAGCCTCTGGGACAGAGATGCTAGTCACAACGTTGAAACATTTGCAGCTGTGGGAGGAAAAAAGCGAGATTAAAATTGAAAAAAACATATTGGCCATTTAAAAGGAGGGGCTGATGTTTTTGGGTTAACGTGCAGCACAAATCCAGCTAACCCCCTTCCCCCACACACACACCCAATTCTCTGGGATGATGGCTTCACCCCTCCCCCCACCACATGGCTAACAGCAGGGATGTTTTCTTTTCAGCCACAGGCAAACAGCCCAGCAGGAACGGCCACCTCTGAATGTCCCCTGAACAAAATTCCTCTATTTCAACCAGGTGACCATGAATTATATCACTCTCCTGAGGATAACACAGAGAGATAAAGAATGGATGTTGCTTGAATGCCAACAAACACCGGGACCACATGCTGCCATGCTTTCTTATGCAATGATTCCAGACTATGTGCTACTGGCCTGCCGTGGTAAAGTGTCCTACCATGGAGGATGCAATAAGGCTGCCCTCCCCAGAAACCTTTTGCAAAGGATTTGGGAGTACCTCCAGGACAACTTCACTGAGATGTCCCTGGAGGATTTCCGCCCCATCCCCAGACACATTAACAGACTTTTCCGGTAGCTGTACTGGCCGCGAATGCATCCCAAGTCTTCAGGGCAAATTAATCATTAAACACGCTTGCTTTTAAACTCTGTATTATATTTACAAAGGTACACTCACTAGAAGTGCCTTCTCCACCTTCAGGGTCCAGGAGCCCGGGTTGGGAGGGTATTGGATCCAGGGTGATAAACAGTTCCTGGCTGTCGGGGAGAATGGTTTCTCTGCTTGCCTGGTGTGCGCTATCTTCAACCTCCCCCTCCTCATCATCTTCCTCGTCCCCAAAATCCTCATCCCTGTTGTGTGAGACTTCCCCCTTGCAGGAGTCCATGGACAGGGGTGGGGCAGTGGTAGGGGCACCCCGTAGAATTGCATGCAGTTCATCATAGAAGCAGCATGTCTGGGGCTCTGACTCCGAGCAGGCATTTGCCTCTTGGGTTTTTTGGTAGGCTTCCCTAAGCTCCTTAAATTTCACTCTGCACTGCTGCGGGTCCCTGTGATAGCCTCTGTCCTTCATGCCCTTGGGGATTTTTTCAAATATTTTGGCATTTCGTCTTTTGGAACGGAGTTCTGATAGCATGGATTCATCTCCCCATACAGGGATCAGATCCACTACCTCCCGTTCGGTCCATGCTGGAGCTCTTTTGTGATTCTGGGACTCCATGGTCACCACTGCTGATGGGCTCACCACACTGGCCAAACAGAAAATGAAATTCAAAAGTTCATGGGGCTTTTCCTGTCTACCTGGCCAGCGCATCCGAGTTCAGAGTGCTGTCCAGAGCGGTCACAATGGAGAACTGTGGGATAGCTCCCGGAGGCCAATACCATTGAATTTCGTCCACACTAACCCAAATTCAACCCAGCGATGTCGATTTCAGCGCTAATCCCCTCGTCGGGGAGGAGTACAGAAATCGATTTTAAGAGCCCATTAAGTTGACAAAAATGGCTTCGTTGTGTGGACAGGTGCAGGGTTAAATACATCTAACGTTGCTAAATTCGACCTAAACTCGTCGTGTAGACCAGGGCTATTGTGACAGTCTACTAGAATGAAGTTCTACTGTCAGGGCTCCCATGGTAATTGAATGACACCTAGGTATGCTTCAGAAAGAGTGCATTTCATCATAGGGATTTATTTTTTTTATGTGCATTGCTCTTTAGCAACCCGTTCCTGGCAGCAGAAAGTACTTGCATTTAAACAAGTTTTTATCTCCTCAGTCTATTGTGACACAGCAGTGAAATCTGCATGCTGGCTTTGGGAAGCAACAACAATATCCCAAATAGCAAACAGTCATCGTATAACACACACATGTGAAACTAAATAACAAGATCAGACCCCGACATTTGATTAGCCAGGTTCTTATCCTGCCATCATCATGGCAGCATTACAGCACCCTCCAGTCATGCACTGAGCAATGTGGCTAATATTTGTCACCTGTGGCTTGTTCTCGCTCTCATCCTCTCCCCAAGGAGAGCTGTACACACAGTGGAATGTTTTGATGGGTTTTTCTGGGGTTTTTTTTTTTATATGTACACACTGTTTGGAGCAGGCCACGAAAGAGAAGGTGATTGGCCAGGCAGATCTCTTTGGGGTTTATTTCCAAACACCGTTAATGGGACTTACATATGATTATGAAGGGGAGAATAAAGACAAAGTGAGAGTATACTGTACGTGATTGAAAGAAAACTACTCTGTTAAAGCTAATCAGTACTATTTTGCTTTCCTCCCTCTATGCAGATGCAAAACACCCATTGCAGACCCAGCCTAACTCAGGACCGATAACTGTGCTGACTCAGGGCTGTGTCTCTCACTATCGCTGGCCAATATCTGTGTGGGAGGATGCATCAGGATAACATGACCAGTGCCCTAGGCTGCTCCTGACCTATACTGAACAACGGATACCAACCCAGGGCACCTTCTTCCCCACAGCCCAGCCTCATGGGTCTTCAGGAAGAGCACTGGTGAGCCCTGTTATTGCCCCGCAGGGCCGGCTCACCCGGGGACAGGAGGAGCCGGGTTCTATGCCCACCATTGCCCCGCAGGGCCAACCCAGGGTGTGTGTGTGGGGAGCCAGACTCTATGCCCACCATTGCCCCATGGGGCTAGCCAACTAGGGTGTGGGGGGAGCAGGGCTCCATGCCCATCATCGCCCTGTAGGGCAGGCCTGGGGGCGTGGGGAAGAGCCGGGCTCCATGCCCACCATCACCCTGTGGGGCTAGCCCGGTCTCTCGCCAGCTCTGAGCTGCAGCCTGGGGGGTCGGAGCGCACCGTGGGGGGTACCAGGGGTGACAGGCAGCTGCCCTGAGCTCCGCAGGGCCTGGCCTGCCAGCACATTCCCAGCCCCACCCCGCACTCACCTGCCCGAGCCAGACCCAGCCCACCCTGCTCCTTAGTGACCAGTGCCAGAGTCAGGGGTGGGACCGTGCTAGGAGACAGCTCTGTTTCTGGACCCCATAGGACAGCACCGGCCTTGCCCCTCCCTCGAGTCCCTGCCTCCAATGCAGCTCCCCAGTGCCGCCCCCTGTGCACCCCCCACTGCCCCACCTCCGGGCACCCCCACTGCTCCTACCTCTGCCAGCCAGTACTGCCTCTGGGCACCCCCACTGTCCCTGCCCCCAGGACTGCTCCCCAGTATAGCCTCCCAGGCACCCTGTACTGCCTCCACCCCGACCCCCAGTACAGCCCCCAGTATTGCCAGCCAGGCACTCCCTGGTGCCCCCACAACTTCCCCCCCAACACAGCCCCTAGGCACTGCCCCTGGGCACCACGTGACCTCAGGACCATGCTGGCATTGCCCCACAACCCTATCGAGCAGCATGTTCCCAGCCTCCACTGCCTGCCACCATCACCCCATGCTGACTGCCCCGTCCACTGGCACTTTTCCCTGGGCACCCTCCCACGCTGACCATGCACCCCCAATAGATACTCAGTACTGCCCCCTGGGCATTTCGCCCTGCTTCTGCCCCCCAGTACAGCCTGCCCAGACTGCCCGTCAACATCCTTGCTGCTCTTTTAATCAGACGGCGTCCCTGTAGTGTGTCTGTCTGGGTCTGATAGATGTGTTTTGAATCATGTGGTAACTCCATCAAGAGCTATGCTGATCCTGGCAGGTAACGATGCCATCCTGTAGGGCAGGTGGGCCACTGCCAGGGCTGAGGCTGGACAAGGCTGTTGGCCTGGTAGGTGTGCTGTGCTGCATTCGCTTCCTTCCCCCTCCTGCAATAATGAACATGTGTTTCTGTTCCCTGCAGGCTGCACTCCAGGGAGCACTCGGAAATAAGAACCAGCCCCCTTATCTACATGCTATCCTGGCCTGGGGCCTACCAGGAACCATCCTCAAATCAATACAGACACGAAAGGGCACAAATGTTACCTACTGCCCAGAGATTCATGGTGTGATGGGTTCGGTCACAAAGACCCCCTTGGGACTGTCACCTGACGTGCTGAAATTACCTCTAAGACCATTTTCCTTGTCAGCTTTGGACTCCAGAACCCTGGCTTGTTGAGCCAGACATGCTAGCCTGCTGCAACGCAGACCAAGACTCCGGTCCATGCCCCCAAAGCCATAGACTTAACTGAAAACAGCTCAGCAGGTTACCTGCCTCCAGCACCCAGACACCCAGATTCCAATGGGATCCAAACCTCAAATAAATCCGTTTTACTCTGTATAAAGCTTATACAGGGTAAATTCATAAATTGTTTGCCCTCTATATGATAGAGAGATATGCACAGCTGTTTGCTCCCCCGGGTATTAATCACTTACTCTGGGTTAATTAATAAACAAAAGTGATTTTATGAAGTATAAAAAGTAGAATTTAAGTGGTTTAAAGTAATACTAGACAGAACAAAGTAAGGCCGTTTGCAACTGATTGTTTCTGGAGCACCCTTAATGGCCTTCACTTAATATGTTTACATCAGTGATACAAGTTTATATCTTATTCTCCTAACTCCAGACACAGAAATAATACATGCAAACAAATAGGATGAACACACTTAGTAGATTACAAGCTTTCTAATGACACTATACAAGGGGTATTTCACGAAAAGCATATTCCAGTTATGTCATATTCATAAGCGTATTTCCATAAAGCATATGGAGTGCAACGTCACACACGGCCTCAGCTCCTTGTTATTCAGCAATGAAGGCTGTTGCCAGGAAGGATAAAAACACAGCCAGAGGGTTCTGAGCTCTGGCCACACGCAGTTCCCAGCAGAGACAGCATCATAAGGAAGCCAGACAAGGGTGAACGGAGCTAAGCCAAGGGCAACGTCCCGCAGAGTCTGCCTAATGCAGCAGTTCCCAAAGAAGGGCCATGCGCATGGGGGCCTGCCAGGCCTACATGGATAGGGACGTGGAGATGTGTGTTGTTGTACTTTCCGGAAAGGGGGCACAGCAGCTGTTTGGAAAAGGCAGGCTGACCTCATGGCAGAGTGCCAAATGTATGTGGGCACATCGTGATGCAGATAGACGCACAGTGGAATTTTCAAAAGGCACCTATCTGCATCTTTAGGAGCCTAAATACCTTTGGAAATCTGTCCCTTAGGCACTTAGGAGCCTAAGTCTTGTTGAAAGTGCATAGGAATTAGGTTCCCAAGTGCCTAAATCACTTTTGAAAATGGGAATTGGACTCTGTTGTATTAATTTAGATGGAATATAGGGGCCCAAAGCTGTTCAACAACCCAGTCACTGTCCAGCATCCTGTACCTAGGGGCCACAGAGACGTGTCTCACTTCTGGGAGCTGCGTGGAGCCAGGGCAGTGTTAAACAAGGTTCGGGGTTTGGCATACAGAAACCTCAGCCTACTCACTATTGTGGTGAACGCACCATAACAACCCTTCAGAGCTTTTTATTAGAGATACAGGAAAGACGTTTGAAATGTATTACGTGTGGCTTTTATTTGAACAGCGTCCTTTGTTTCCCTTCCCTTTAGCTGCGGAGAGTTTTCGAAGGAGAAAACCCCCGGTTTGAGAGCCTGTTAAACGGGATCAAAGGCAGTCATAGCTGTCCCTTTTGGGAAAAAAAGGGAAAGTTTGCTGAGCTGGCAGGTGTTAGAGAGCTTATTCCTTCACTCTCCCACTTCCCTGGTCCTTCTCACATGAACAGAGAGCAACAATACCCGAAGTCCGAAGGTGCAAACAATTCGATGTTTATTGGGGTGAACTTCCAGCAAGCTTAAATACAAGTTCCTTTTCCTTATTTCCGAATCCCAACTTACTTCCTGTTTGCCCCTAATTTATATAGTAATATTCTTAGCTATACCTTAACCAATCATTCTACTAAAATTTAACTAACCAATCCTAACATATTGTAACATGATTATGTAACCAATTATATCCCACCACCTTAATTAGTTTACACCCAGCAAAATTAATTATACAGCAGACAGGAACAATCACAGAACCAGACAGAGATTATACAGACAAACAATAGCAAAGTGGGAACTATAATGGCAAGACAATACAGAAGTGAGGATTTCACATCCCAGTATTGATAAGTGAGTTCTTGCCAGACAGGATGCTATCAAACTAAGTTTTCTTTTACATTTTCTAGGCACTTCCCTTTCTCTGGAGGTGATGGGCACTATCAGGATAGGATTGTATTCCTAACAGCCCAATAGCACCTTCTTTCCATGTGACTAGTTTGGAATGTGAGGATGTGACCGGTCGCTTCCCAGCTTATGGCTGCCTCTGTCGCTTAGCCAAAGGCCTTAGCCTAAGAACAGGGCCCCAGACTGTCACAGTAAGAGAAGGACCTTACATTGGCAGACAGTGATTTTGATTCTTTCTTTTATACCTCTAACTAGCCAAGTGATAAGAATACACCTCAATTCTTAGAGTACAGGCCTTCGCAGGCAGGCCTGAATATCTACATCCTCACAGCAGGCGCTGTTGTTGCTGTTGTTAAAGCCCAACCATAGGTGCCGACTTCCTCTCTACCTGGGGGGTGCTCAACGCCCCCTCTGCCCCAGGCCTGCCCCCACTCCACCCCTTGTCCCAAGGCCCCACCCCTGCCCTGCCTTTTCCCGCCCTCTCCTCCGAGTGTGCCCCGTCCTGCTCCTCCCCCTCCCTCCCAGTGTCTGCTGCGGAACAGCTGTTCCACGGCGTGCAGAAGGTGCTGGGAGGGAGGGGGAGGAGTTGCTCAGCAGAACTTGGCTGGGGGTGGGTGCTAAGCACCTGCTAATTTTTTTCCATGGGTACTTCAGCCCTGAAGCACCCACGGAGTCGGCGCTTATGAATCCAACCCTCTTTCATCTCAGGTAGTGGTTTGGATTTAGTGGGAACTGGGTGGCACCATTATCTGGGTCCCTCTCTCTTGAGCTTGGTCTGGTTAGGACATCTCAGAGTCAGGATGACGAAGGCCTGGGGTCCCAGGAAATGGGGAGTGCGGGGGGAATGACAGCCTGGATGCTAACGCTCGCTCCAGTAGCCTTCATCTGTTCTTCCAGACGTCCTTCTATCTTTCCCCCCATAGCTCTCTTTCTTTAAGGACACAAAAAGGAGTGGCTGGTGGAAAAGCCCATCCTCTCATTATTTTGTCCACCAATTAGGCATAATATCTGACACACCAATTTTGATTCATTAACTTCCCATTCCATATTTTCTGTTTTTACATGGTTTTAGTCTTTGAATCAAATCAGCGGGGCCTTATTTGTTTGGACTAAATTAGTCTCTGTCTGGTTCTCTTGCATCTGTTCATAAAATTTATTACTGAAACCAACTTGGCCTACTTTTCATTAACATTTGTTATTATAGATTATTGCAACATTTTATGAGCTTTCATATACTTTTTATAATTGTGCTCACAATTACAGTAAATTTGTACTAATTACTTAGGTGTTTTTTAAAATGTTACCCCTAGTCTATCTTCCAAGTTGCACTGGTTTAAATAAAGGTTGATTTTGATGTGAAATCTCTGAAATATTAAACTGATATAGCTAATCCCATGCAACCCCCCCAGTATGGACACTTAATTTGGTTGAAACTAGGCTTATATTGATCCTTTTCTGAATGAAGGTAAATTGCTATAAACCAGGTTTAAACCTAATTAATATTGTCCACAGTCTTTTGCACTAGTTTAACTGAACTGGTTTAAAATCACCCCTTTAGTTAACTGACACAGCTTTGAATATAGGCAAGGCCTAAATTCATGGTGTGATAAATAAAAGTCCAAAGAGAAACCTGGATTTCTGAGGGAGGGGAAGATGTCATCTGCTCCAGCTCCACCAGCAGCCAAGAGGCTACACAGTGAAAGAGGACAAGAAGAAACACAATGGAAAGTCAAGAAGATCTGGCTAGGGAGCAGCAGAGGAGAGTTCATTAAGGGCATAACCCACAAGGAGAGGAATACATTAGAAAGGATAAAAATTAAGAGTTATTGGCTCAGGATAAGATTAAGTGCAGTAGCCACAGTTAGGGTTGCCAACTTTCTAATTGCACAAAACCGAATACCCCTGCCCCGCCCCACCCCTTCTCTGAGGCCCAGCCCCCACTCACACCAGCCCCCCTCCCTCCATTGTTCGCTATCCCCCATTGGGTGGGGCCGGGGATGAGGAATTTGGGGTGCAGGAGTGGGGTCCTGGCAGGGGCCAAGGGGTTTGCAGTGCAGGAGGGGGCTCCAGGCTGGGGCAGGGGGTTGGAGTGTGAGAGGGGGTGATGGCTCCAGCTGGGGGTGCAGGCTCTGGGGTGGGGCCAGATATGAGGGGTTCAGGGTGCAGGAGGGGGGTCCGGGCTGGGTCAGGGATTGGGGTGAAGGAGGGGATGAGGGCTATGGCTGGGGATGCGGGCTCTAGGGTGGGGCCAGGGATGAGGGCTTTGGGGTACTGGAGTTGGCTCCGGGCAGGGGCCGAAGAGTTTGGAGTGCAGGAGGGGGCTCAGGGCAGGGGCATGGGGTTGGGGTGCAGGACAGGGTTTGGGATGTGGGCTCCAGGAGGGAGTTTGGGTGCGGGAGGGGGTTCCATCTGGCCAGTGCTTATCTCAGGCGACTCCCTGCCTGCCCTGGCGCTGCATTGCTCCCGGAAGCAGCCAGCATGTCTGGCCCCTAGGCTCTGCATGGTGCGTGCTGCCCGCCCCCACAGGCACCACCCCCACAGCTCCCATTGGCTGTGGTTCCCAGCCAATGGGAGCTGTGGAGCCGGCGCTCAGGGCGGGGGCAGCACTTGGAGCCTCCCTGCATCTAGGGGCCACAGAGACGTGTCTCACTTCTAGGAGCTGCGTGGAGCCAGGGCAGGCAGGGAGTCTGCCTTAGCCCTGCTGCGCCGCCGACTGGACTTTTAAAGGCCTGGTCAGCGGAGCGGACTGGAGCCACCAGGGGCCATTTTTAACCGGGTGTCAGGTCAAAAATCGAACACCTGGCATCCCTCGCCATGGTGTTGGTCTGAGGCCTTTTTCTGTAGCCACATTAGGACAGCAGCAGCCATGAGCTAAAAGCAGAAAGTCACATCCTCACATTCCCTCTACATTACATCAAAACACTGAACTATCAGGCTGTTAACGGCACCCACCACCACCAGATAAAGAAACAGATCTTAAGATGTTTAAAGAAAACTTTGTTTGATAAGTGGTTCCTTGCGAGACAGAATACTAACAACAGTTGTGATTGTGAAATCTCTACTTCTCTGTTGTTTTGCCTTTCTGGTCCCTACTTCTCTGTTGTTTATCTGTATGGTTTCTGTATGGTTCTTTGATTGTCTATGTCTGTTGCATAACTGATTGTGCAAGATTTAAATCAACTAAGATGGTGGGGTATGACTGGATAAAGAATTATTTTGCAATGTGTTCGGATTGGTTAGAGAATTATTTTGTAATATTTTAATAAATGATTGGTTAAGGTAAGCAGGACTCAAGTTTCACTGTATAAACTGGGTCCAAGGAGGAGACCAGCTGGGAAAGAAAGGAAAAAGAAAAACAAAGAATAGGAAGGAAAGAAGAAGAAGAAGAACTCACCTCCAAGACACAGCCCAAGATCAGAGCTGCTAGAATCCTCCACATGACTGTGAGGTGCATCAGTCAGAACCCAGATGAGACTGACCTTGCCTGGCCAACAGGGAAAGTCCTCCTGTGTGATCAGGATTGGTGAGCATAGCACTGTATGCTTAGGTGTGTAATCTTCTTGGTGATTGTTAATAAATAGAGGTTAAGGATATTACTGTGTAAGGCACTTTCACCAGGAAGGGGCCCTGCAATCCACAGAAGGCTACACCCTGAGTCCTAGGAACTGGGTAAGGGTGGGGGTGCCTAAATTAACCAGGTTACAGTTTAAACCCATGAAGGGGTAAAGGTGGGGTGTCCTAGAGTGTGCAGGTAACAACAGAAGGTAACAGGAAAAAGGGATTAGCTAGTTAACTTGAGGAAGCAAAGGAGAAAGTTAGACAAGCCTTGTTGTAGGGGAATTTGTTCTTCTAGCGCTTGTTGACACACAGAAGTTGCATCGGTTTAAATGCAATCAGTTTAGTTAAACTGGTGCAAACCCGTGTGAAGATACTTATATCCATTTAAAACTGCTTATCTTGGTTTAGCTTGCACCTCTATATTTACAGAGGTGAGCTAAACCGATGCAAACCAGGTTTCAAATGATGTAAGAATGTCCACACCCAAGGCTGCACTGCTTTCACTAACTCAGATTCAAATCACACCGTAGGTAACCTGCTGCAACTGTGTGTGCAGGGCAGGCCTGAGACCGCAAAGTCACCGCACAGAGTGAAAGGCAGCACAGCACAGGAAGGTGAAACCCCTCCTGCCCTTGCCTGTGCCTCGGCTTGCGACTCCATCGCTTGTGTCTACACTTAGACCTGCACTGAGGTGTGTGCCTAACATCTGTACCAGACCCATATGGGACTGCCAGCTTCCGACCACTGGAGGCCAAACTAGGATAAAAATGACCCCGCTCAGCAGGAGCTCCTGAAGGTCAGTCCCGTGAGATTCCTTGGGTTATGGACTTGACACCTGCTCCCTTTAAAATAAAAATAGCAAACAAGAAACAGACTGACAAGGGTGACCAAGTGCCTTGACAACACACTGGTCCCTCCTGCACATCGTCACTTGGGGCAGTAGCCAGCTGATTCATATGGTAAGGTCCCAGGGCAGCCCAAAGGAGAAACAGCACCAACCTTCAGCTCCCATCTAGGAGAGCCATGCACTACAGAAGTGGGATTTGAACCCATGCCTATTAAAAGGCCAAGACACACATCTTAACCGCCCAGCCCTCCTAGTGATGTCACAAAGGCTTTTGCAGCAAAACCGCAACATCTTGGGACATCTGCAATGGCACAGCTAGGTTTGGGCTTATGACCATTGCAAGGACAGATCCCTGCCGGATCCCACTAGAAACACACCCACGCCGTGACGATTCCGCATTGACAATTACATTTTGAGACAGATCAGTTAACCAGCTTTTAATCCATTAGATGTGTGCCATGTTAATTAAACAGCGTTCTAGGGTTTTTTAATAAAAATATCGTGTAGTACCAAGTCATACACCTTACAGAAGTCTATTACATCAGCAGCATAGGTGGCATGTAATGGAGGCTAGGGGAGGCTATGCCAAATCTCACACCATCGGGGGGGGGGGGTGAGTGGCAGATTTGGGCCCCCAGAAAAATCTCCCCCCCGTCACAGCTCTGGGACTGGAGGAACTCTCGCTCCCCTCCACGGCCCCAGGACCACAATGGGGGCACAGAGCTTTTCCGGTCCCAGGGCTGGGGTGGGGGAAAGAGATGGAGTGGGAGGCAAAGGAGGCCGGGCCGTGGGAGGAATAGAGGAGGGGCCGTGGGGGAAGGGGTGGAATGGGGTGGAGCTGTGGGCGGGGCTGCAGGTGGAAGGAGTGGAACTGGAGAGAGACTCCAGGCTGGGAGCTCCAGCCAGGGCTGAGAGCTCAACACCAGCCAGGGCTGAGCTCTCAGTCCTCTCCTCCCGCCAGCCAGGGCTCCGACTGAGCTCTCAGCCCTCCCAGCCCGGGCCATGGGGGGGGGGGGGGGGGGTTGAGAGCGGCAAGCAGGGACGTGGCCTCGGACAGAAGAGGCGGGGCATGGGGTTAGCCTCTCCAAGGGGAAGCTTCACCTGCCACCCATGATCAATGGTATTATCTACATCAGCTAAACTGCTAATCTCATTGCAAAGAAAAAGATATGAAGTTAGTTTGACAGGACCTATTTTCCGTGAATCCATGTTAATTTACATTAATTACCCTCCTTTACCAACTGAGTCCCATATCAGCCACTCTATTATCCCACCTAGGATTGATGTCAGACTGATAGGCCTATAACTACCCGCATCATCCTATTTACCCTTTTTAATGTGGTTAGAAAGGACTGAAAATTGTTTTCATCAGACGGTGGCTTGTAGGAACCAGATCTGGTGGGTCTCAGTCCAGATCCCAGTAGACAGGTGTCCCCATCACAAAGCCACCCACTGGGACGAGTTGGCAGCCTCAGCAGAGAGGCTAATGGCTGAATGAGCCCAGGAGAGTGAGCCCCACGCTCTGCCCTAGAGTGGAGTTCGGTACATGCTGGCAGCACAGCGTGTGGAAGCTAATTTGGCTGCTCTCTGGGCTGTGTATCTCTGCCAAGGACTCCAGCCTCTGGAGAGAGAGATTCATTATGAAATCTAGAGAAATAATCTCAATCCCTAGTTGTTTATATTAAACTCCTAAAGGATCTATACATGTTGGGGCCGGGTTATCTCACTTGGGAAGCAGAACGGAGAGCTTTGTGGCTGAATGCTCCGTGCAGATGTATTTACACGCCAGTCTACATAGTCCATCCTGAGGGGATGCTTTCAGAAACAGGGCCAACGTCATGGGAATTCATATAAGTGTCATGCATTGTAATGAACTCGCCCGTAGGTGCTGCTGCTGAGACTGACAAATAAAGCCCCTGGTGGTTTTCACTCTGAGCATATTTTATTTGCCTTTCTTTTACCCCTTCTCCAAGATACATTGCACATATCCGGGGAGAATGCACATTCCTTCCATAGTTTAACCTCCATAACATTATATTAGCAATATTAAGGAGGCAGTTACCTGTCTCTGCAGGCGAATGATGCATGACTTGGTTGTGGATGAGCCTAGTACATAGCTAAGGACTGATCTAAATGAAAGGGTTTGTACTTGTAATATCTCTGAAAGGCTCCCTGTGCCCTTGGCTTAGAACAGTGGAACATTTTCTGGAAATATACATAGATAAATACAGTCACCGAGAGAAGAGTGAGTATTAACCCTGCACTACCGTCTTGCAAAGGAAGAATGATACTAACTGTCACAGACCAGAAATATTTATTGAACACAGCTGCCTTTTCCGCATCATTAACACCTTTGCTGTCTCCATCTAGGCCATTGCTAAGATTTCTTTTGTTCCTAATATACTTAAACTGCTTATTGTCTTTAGCTCTCCCAGCCACAGTTCAACACCACCAGCCCATCCCTCCATCAGTGCTAACTGGCCAAGCACAGAAGCTGTGCGCCACTGAATAAAGCTGCTCCAGATTTCTGCTCCCTGCAGAAATAATGACTTGATTTCCTCCTCCTCCACTCTTCAGAGACAAGCGGAGTGTCTCTCAAATGCAGCCCTGCCCCCCTCTGGAGAGACAAATACTGGAGGAGCAGGCAGCCAGTGAGTTCCCCACCTTCCCAGAGGCAGTGGGGTCAGACTTCAGCCTTGGGGTGACAGGCTGCAGGCTCCAGCCCCTGGGCTCACCACCCTCACTTCCCATCGCCCCTGACCCCCACTGGCTCCCTGCCCACCTCCCCATACCGGGCTTAATTTGTCCCCAGAATTGCCAGGGCTGAGTAAATCTGCTGTGAAAAGAGATATTTGTATGTTTGTTAATATCACTTTTCATGTCAGACTGAGTAGCTAGCTGGGAGGCTATGAAAAGTGACATTAATATACAAGATTCACTTTTCACAGCAGACTTACTAACTTGCAGGTAAAAAAAAAATAGAAATCAAAAAAGCACAAGAAATAACAAAAAAGACAAGAACGTGCAAAGCACCTTATTTGTTTCTATTCTGTTTAGCTCCAGTAAAGAATGGAGACAATTGTACATTATTTTGATTATTCAGTCTAACAAAGCCCTACATAAATAAATGACAATTATTTGGACGTAGATATGTGCATATTTATGTGTTTTTACTAAAGTTAAGTATTTTAGGAAAAATTGTGAGTATGGCCACCAAAAAATTTGTCGTGAGAACCCCTAGCGCCCCTCAGCAAGTATTCGCAGGGACACCCCCAGGCCGCATTTTCAGAACAGAGGAGGATTTATTAGTCAGTTAGAATGCAACACTGGAAGTCCTTAGCAAAAAAGAAAAGAAGGCTAAAGCATAGTCCACTCTGGTCAAGCCACAACGCACAAGCCAAGCCATTCTTAGGCTCTAGCTCCATCTCCCTCTGACTTCCTTCCTTCAGCCCAGGTGAGAGCCCCAAGCTTCTTCCAGAACCCACATTTCTACTCTGCTGGACACGTCTGTCCTTTGTTCTCCAGGAAGAGCGATGCTGAGTTCACCACCTTGCTGGCCAGTTTCCCACTGTTGAGTGTCGATTCAGGAGTCACTGGAGCTTGCGTTGATTGATCTAGGTTGGTTTCAGCCAGTTCTTTAACAACTCTATTTATGCCACCCAGTCAGTGAGGCCACACCCCTTATATCTCTGCCCTGAGAGCAAACTTAATCCTCCACCCCCTCGCCCCCACAGCTGGGTAGCAGTGCAGGGTAACAAGCCTTGTGGATAGAGGAAGCAGTATAGAGCTCAACTTTTGCAACGCTTTTGATAGTATGTCACATGTCCTCCTTATAAGGAAACTAGGGAAATACAGCCTGGACAAACCTGCTCTAAGGTGGATGCACAACTGGCTGGAAAAGCGCACTCAGCATGAGCAGTAAGGTTAAGATGTCATCACGGTGATGTCTAGTAAAAGCCACGGACAGGTCATGGGCAACAGACAGAAATTCAAAGAAGCCCATGACCTGTCCGTGGCTTTTACTAAAGATAAAGGAGGGGGGTGACTGGGGGGACACTAACAGCTGCAGCCCCCATCCCCTGTGGCAATGGCTCAGAGCTCCAGGGCCCCCGCTGCAGCTCAGAGCTCCGGGGTCGGCGTCTTGGCGCTCCGGGGTCCCCGCAGCGGCTGACAGCTTTTGTCCTGCCCCTCTAGGGCACAGGCAGAGCACGGAACGCAAGAGGAGCGGCACCTGTGCAGTTAGATACACCCAGAGAAGATCCCACAAGCCCTCCGGACCACGTGGAAGACCCCAGCACTTTCAGCCGGGCGCATTTTAAGCCTCTTGCACCAGTGTCCTCCCTGGCAGAGCAGCTCTGCGTTGCATCAGGGATGCATTGTGCCCTTTGTCTTCGTGTCACACCACGGATACAGGGACTGGCCTCATCCTGCTTCCCCAGTTCAAAATCCCTTAAGATCTCAGCTTTGCTAGAAACAATAAACTCTGTCCCAGCGTGTCTGAGCTCAGTCATTGACAGATGGGGCAGGGAGCTGGGGCCGTGCTGCTTCCCCCCTCACCAACAGAAAAATGATTGTGGTGAAAGTGGGTTCCCATCAGTACTGCCCATGGACTAATGTCTCAGTGATACTAGCTTTGCTGACCTGACATTTCAAGGAGTCCAAGGTCAGCCTGAAATACAGAGAAGAATTGACATGATCAGGCTGCAGTTTATGAAAGCAGATCAGCTTTCCCAGACAAATGGAGTCCTGGCCGGTGGCCCACGTGTCCAGAGCTGGGTCAGTAGGCCACTCCACCCCAATCTCAGGGAGGCTGCCAGACAAATCTCTCACCTCCGAGCAGTGACCCATCACCAGGAACACCCATCCCAAACATCCCTCAAAAACCGTTACACACGCATCACTCCTGGCTAATGCCAGACAAAATATCAGACCCGCTCCGGTGTCCGTGGTGATGACACACTCTGGAGACTGGAGGCCCATCAAGGGTATAAAACCTAGCACTCTTACAGTGATCAGCGGCTCTTTTCAGTTCAGCTGAGTGAACATGTGTTTCTGGAGACAAAATTGCAGCATTCTGCCCAGTGGCGGGGTGGGGGGGGATTCACAGATTAATTGACTCCTGGGGGAATTCTGTGCCACTGCGCATGCACAGAATTTATGTCTCCTACAGATTTCTTTGTTTCCCCACAGAAAAAGGACTTTCTGATGGGGAAGCAAAGGGAAGCCACGAGAGCAATCACGCGACTCTCCCCAGCGGTATGTTTTGGGTGCCCAGGGCGGCCGGCAGAGAGATAAATCACTGTGGGGTATGGGGTGGGATTGGGAAAGACAGGGCTGGTGGCTCCTACCCTGCACTGGGCTCAGCTGCTAGTCCTGGATGGGCAAGATGGGATTTCCTCTTCCCCTGCACAGCATCTGGGACCGGGTCAGACACACCCCCAGATTTCTCCCCCAGCTATAGGAAACTCTGCAAACTCCCCCGCACCACGCTTCCTGCACCCATTGCTCCTCAGCTGCAGGGGGGGAGAAATCACTGTACAGGGAGCTGCTCCAGCATCTGTCCAACCCCCGTGCATCCAGACCCTCCCGACAAGCCTTACCCCTCCTTGCACCCAGATTCCCCGCCTCCACAAGCCCCACTCCCCATGCACCAGGACCACCCTGACAAGTCACCCATATCTGGATCCCCCCCTACCGAGCGCCAACCAGCTGCACTTGGATCCCAACCCCACTGAGCCTCATTTCCCCAGCATCTGGCTCCCCCCATTGAGCCCCCCACACCCAGACCCCCCCTGCTGAGCTCTATCCCACCTCACACACTCAGACCCCACCTGCTGAGCCCCAGCCATTTTCACCTGGACCCTCCCTGCAGAGTCCCATCACCATTGCACCCAGAACCCCCCCCAATAAGCCCCTGCACATCCAGATCCCCCCGCACCTAGACCCCCCACTGAGCTGCCCACACCCAGATTGCCCCACACAGAACCCTCTCAACCCACACCCGCATTCCCCCCACACTAAGCCCATCCACACTTGGATCCTACCCTGCTGAGCCTGCCTGCCCACACCTGGTGCACCTGGCACAGGGGGCAGGGCTCTGGGGTGTTTCTGGGGCAGACCTGGTCCTTGCGCTGTGTCAAGGTTGGGTGCAGCCTCGCCGCTGAGTCTGTGTCCCAGAGTGGGAGCTGCACAGTGATCTCCCACCTCTGTGCAGCCCATGGCCTGTGCTCCCCAATGCCAGGCTGGAGCCTCCACATTTATTTGATAAATAACATTTGCAGAATTGTGCAGAATTTTTAACTCTTGGGCACAGAATGCCCTCAGGAGTATTAATTACATTAACACCCCCCAAATATTCAGTCCTACTGAGCTATGCACATGGACTATATAAGAATAAAAGACAAAGAGGAGCAGAGTCTGCACCTGCTGTATACATCCTCGGGTCAGGGAATGGCTGGAGCTTTACAGAATCAAACCCTAACATTTTCAGACACTTTAATCCTTTGTCCCCTGCACCTTCCAGGGCAGTACCCGCTGGTAACTGTGGGAGCCTCTGGCAGCGTGTGAGCATGACAGGGCCAGCACAGTTCACAAAGAGGAGCCAACTGCGTCCTCAGCTCTCCAAGCTGCTGTTTAACAGATGCAAATCTCTTCCTCTTCCATGAGCTATGGTCAAGGTGAAACCCAGCCAGCTTTCCTTGCAATCATATGGCACCATGGGAACTTGGCTGCTTCTGGATCATCTCACATGGGGTCAGTTCATTCCAGATGGCCTGGAAGCGGTATCCTTTCCCAGGTAGTGCATGGGCAGATATGGGAACGGGGGATGGCTCCACAAAGGGACAGAAGTGCTTCAGTCCAACAGGAAGGCAGCACTCAGCTCCTCAAAGCCCCAGCTCAGCTGCCACCTAAGCCAGTAGGTGCATAACAGCCCTACTCTGCCTGACTTAACCCATGTCTCCCCGCTGGGCCCTGACCAGCACAGTTTTGGGCATGCTCAGCTGAGGCTCTCTTAGTCTCGCCTGTTAAGGCCGTTTTCCTTTGTATTAAATAATTAGCTATTCACTGGGCCAGACAGGCACAGCGAGGATGGCTCGTAGCCCAGCGCTTGGGGCACTCAGCTGGGAGCTGAGAGACCCAGGTTCAAATCAGGCAGAGCAGGATTTGAAAATGTCTCCCACAGCCCAGCATGGTGCCATCACCACTGGACTCATCGCTATTGTGAGTGCCCGCCGGCCTGCCGTGAGGAAGGGCTGCCCTGGCTGAGGCACCGGACTCCAGCAGAGGCTGGGACGTCCACCTGGACGCCAGAGCCTCAGTTCCTTGGGGAGGTGGGGTTAGGCCACACCCCTTTCTCCAGTATCATTTCAGATGACTCCCAGCTCAGCTTGCTGGTTTCTGAGAATCCCTTTCCTACGCATCTCAGTCTAACTCTCCCCATGTATTGTATGGGGAGCCTGGGCACCACAGGGTGCCTAAAAGTTAAGCATTGCAATGTCCCTGGGTGGTATCCTCAACTAGCAATTCTCCCTGCAACAGCTCCATCCTGCTCCCTGCTCCATTCCACCCTGCCCCAGGGCTCAGTGACACAAGGAGACTGTCATCTCTTTTCCTAAGGAGGCCATAACCTGGTGACGTTACACAGTAAATCAGCCTTCAATCTCCCAGGAGGGATTTTCCATCTAGGTCAATTTCTCTTCCTTCAAGCTAACAGTATCTGCCAAGGTCTCCATCTGTGGAGCGATGGTTAGAATCATAGAATCATAGAATATCAGGGTTGGAAGGGACCCCAGAAGGTCATCTAGTCCAACCCCCTGCTCAAAGCAGGACCAATTCCCAGTTAAATCATCCCAGCCAGGGCTTTGTCAAGCCTGACCTTAAAAACCTCTAAGGAAGGAGATTCTACCACCTCCCTAGGTAACGCATTCCAGTGTTTCACCACCCTCTTAGTGAAAAAGTTTTTCCTAATATCCAATCTAAACCTCCCCCACTGCAACTTGAGACCATTACTCCTCGTTCTGTCATCTGCTACCATTGAGAACAGTCTAGAGCCATCCTCTTTGGAACCCCCTTTCAGGTAGTTGAAAGCAGCTATCAAATCCCCCCTCATTCTTCTCTTCTGCAGGCTAAACAATCCCAGCTCCCTCAGCCTCTCCTCATAACTCATGTGTTCCAGTCCCCTAATCATTTTTGTTGCCCTTCGCTGGACTCTCTCCAATTTATCCACATCCTTCTTGAAGTGTGGGGCCCAAAACTGGACACAGTACTCCAGATGAGGCCTCACCAATGTCGAATAGAGGGGAACGATCACGTCCCTCGATCTGCTCGCTATGCCCCTACTTATACATCCCAAAATGCCATTGGCCTTCTTGGCAACAAGGGCACACTGCTGACTCATATCCAGCTTCTCGTCCACTGTCACCCCTAGGTCCTTTTCTGCAGAACTGCTGCCTAGCCATTCGGTCCCTAGTCTGTAGCTGTGCATTGGGTTCTTCCGTCCTAAGTGCAGGACCCTGCACTTATCCTTATTGAACCTCATCAGATTTCTTTTGGCCCAATCCTCCAATTTTTCTAGGTCTTTCTGTATCCTATCCCTCCCCTCCAGCATATCTACCACTCCTCCCAGTTTAGTATCATCCGCAAATTTGCTGAGAGTGCAATCCACACCATCCTCCAGATCATTTATGAAGATATTGAACAAAACCGGCCCCAGGACCGACCCTTGGGGTACTCCACTTGATACCGGCTGCCAACTAGATATGGAGCCATTGATCACTACCCGTTGAGCCCGACAATCTAGCCAGCTTTCTACCCACCTTGTAGTGCATTCATCCAGCCCATACTTCCTTAACTTGCTGACAAGAATACTGTGGGAGACCGTGTCAAAAGCTTTGCTAAAGTCAAGAAACAATACATCCACTGCTTTCCCTTCATCCACAGAACCAGTAATCTCATCATAGAAGGCGATTAGATTAGTCAGGCATGACCTTCCCTTGGTGAATCCATGCTGGCTGTTCCTGATCACTTTCCTCTCATGCAAGTGCTTCAGGATTGATTCTTTGAGGACCTGCTCCATGATTTTTCCAGGGACTGAAGTGAGGCTGACTGGCCTGTAGTTCCCAGGATCCTCCTTCTTTCCTTTTTTAAAGATTGGCACTACATTAGCCTTTTTCCAGTCATCCGGGACTTCCCCGGTTCGCCACGAGTTTTCAAAGATAATGGCCAATGGCTCTGCAATCACAGCCGCCAATTCCTTCAGCACTCTCGGATGCAACTCGTCCGGCCCCATGGACTTGTGCACGTCCAGCTTTTCTAAACAGTCCCTAACCACCTCTATCTCCACAGAGGGCTGGCCATCTCTTCCCCATTTTGTGATGCCCAGCGTAGCAGTCTGGGAGCTGACCTTGTTAGTGAAAACAGAGGCAAAAAAAGCATTGAGTACATTAGCTTTTTCCACATCCTCTGTCACTAGTTTGCCTCCCTCATTCAGTCAGGGGCCCACACATTCCTTGGCTTTTTTCTTGTTGCCAACATACCTGAAGAAACCCTTGTTACTCCTGACATCTCTGGCTAGCTGCAGCTCCAGGTGCGATTTGGCCCTCCTGATATCATTCCTACATGCCCGAGCAATATTTTTATACTCTTCCCTGGTCATATGTCCAACCTTCCACTTCTTGTAAGCTTCTTTTTTATGTTTAAGATCCGCTAAGATTTCACCATTAAGCCAAGCTGGTCGCCTGCCATATTTACTATTCTTTCGACTCATCGGGATGGTTTGTCCCTGTAACCTCAACAGGGATTCCTTGAAATACAGCCAGCTCTCCTGGACTCCTTTCCCCTTCAAGTTAGTCCCCCAGGGGATCCTGGCCATCCGTTCCCTGAGGGAGTCGAAGTCTGCTTTCTTGAAGTCCAGGGTCCGTATCGTGCTGCTTATCTTTCTTCCCTGCGTCAGGATCCTGAACTCAACCAACTCATGGTCACTGCCTCCCAGATTCCCATCCACTTTTGCTTCCCCCACTAATTCTACCCGGTTTGTGAGCAGCAGGTCAAGAAAAGCGCCCCCCCTAGTTGGCTCCTCTAGCACTTGCGCCTTGACTTTGAGAGTGAATGGAGGCTCTTGGACCAAACTCTGGATTCAACTGGCATAACTGAGAGCAGAGTAGACCCACAGAAGTCAAGGGAGTTACTCCAGATTTACACCTGTGCCAAATAGCAGAATGAGGCCCTCTTCTGTATTCAACATGCCTGTGGGATATAAATCACTTTCATATCAAGATTAGCTGATCACCCTGCAGATCTCTGTGGCAGTGGGTGCCTAAGCAGAGCCAGCATCTTTCCCTAGTGATCACTGCTTTCAAAACACCCCAGAAATTCAAGGTCATTTTTTAAACAAGGGGAGGGGTTCAGGCAGCCTCTTCACTGAAACAGGTTTATGGGCATCACTCAGTGCTGAGCAGAGAGAGGTTTTCTGGCACTCAGGACTGCCCAGACCAGGGCAAAGCAAAGATGGGATATACAAATCAATCAGCCATCTAGTTACAGAAACATGAAACATCCAAGATGACCAGTGTCAGGCAAACTTCCAAAGATTCAGATGTCAGTTTGATTCAGCCAAGTGACCACAGTCGCTGCGAACAACATTGGGTCTGCAAACCAGCCTAGAAATCTCAGTGAGACAGGCGCTCTCCCAGCACTTCCAGTATGTTCCAGTACGTATCCTGCCAGAGCAGAGATTGCTGGGACATTCCTGCTCTGCCCATGTGTGCTGGAAACTCGCTGGCAGTGCAAAAGCACCTTGGATGCCAGGCCTGTCCACAGAGAGGGGTGTGAAAATGAGCGGTAATGGGGAGTTAGCTAGTGAAACATTCAGTCCTCACAGAGATTCATCTTGGCTCAGTTTTTGAGGAGAGGTGAGGGGCCCAATTTGCATTCGTGCCTAGGGAAGATGAAAAGGACTAAGGTGCATCCAAGTCTGGCCCCCTGCAGTCACAGTTCTCTGATCCCAAACCACCTCTGCCCAGCCTTGCTCGCTGCTCTACACACTGGGACCCCATTCCCACTCCCATGCACTCAGGGGATAATGTGTTCCCTGCCCCAACACACCACCCACAAGAGGCAAAGGTGACTCCCCAGGGAGCACGGCAGCACGGTGATCCCAGCACCGGGCAATCCCCCCACCCCCCGGGACAGGCATACCTCACATAGCTCAGCCCCCACACCAGCAGCATTGACAAGGCTTGTACGTTTGTTAACCAATAACCAACTTTCCATGCAAATGTGCCTTTTATCTGCTCACCCCCCTACCCACAGACACACGCAGACTCACCTTCACACCCACACACCTGGGGCCTGACTTGCCATTGCCCTGTGCCTTGCACACTCATTCACAGCAGTGCAATGTGCTTTCAAAACACACACTCAGCTCCTCCCAACACAAAGGCAAATGCCAGTCTGCTGTGTCTCCCTCTCTCACCCCCCATTCACCACCACATTTATAGGGGTGGCGGGGAGCTCTCAGAGACAGGCCAGAGGAGAGGGGAAGCTGCTCAGAGGCCCCTGTCCTGGGGGAGTGCTGTGCCCAGGGATTTGTTCCTGGCAAAGGCTGTGTGTAAAGATTAAGGGAGGGGGAATCTCTTTGAATATCAAAGATAGCTGCCAGTGAAACTGCAGCAGCCATGTGCGCACACACGGGGCATGGGATGTGAATGAGTGCAGGGTGTAGTGTGTGTGTTAATGTGTGTGTGCACGCTAGATAGAGGTCTTCAAATCACCAGCGCCTGATGAAATACATCCTAGAATATTCAAGGAGCTGACGGAGGAGATATCTGAGCCATTAGCGATTATCTCTGAAAAGTCATCGAAGACGGGAGACATTCCAGAAGACTGGAAAAGGGCAAATATAGTGCCCATCTAGAAAACGGGAAATACAGACCAGCCAGCTTAACTTCTGTACCCGGAAAGATAATGGAGCAAATAATTAAGCAATCAATTTGCAAACGCCTAGAAGAAAATAAGGTGATAAATAACAGTCAGCATGGATTTGTCAAGAACAAATCATGACAAACCAACCTGATAGCTTTCTTTGACAGGGTAACAAGCCTTGCGGGTAGGGGGAAGTGGTAGATGTGGTATATCTTGACTTTAGTAAGGCTTCTGATACTGTCTCACATGACCTCATAAACAAACTAGGGAAATACAACCTAGAATGAGCTACTATAAGGTGGGTGCAAAACTGGTTGGGAAATCGTTCCCAGAGAGTAGTTATCAGTGGTTCACAGTCATGCTGCAAGGGCACAATGAGTGGGGTCCCGCAGGGATCAGTTCTGAGTCCGGTTCTGTTCAATATCTTCATCAATGATTTAGACAATGGCATAGAGAGTACACTGATAAAGTTTGCAGATGATACCAAGTGGGAGGGGTCGCAAGTGCTTTGGACAGGATAAAAATTCAAAATCACCTGGACAAACTGGAGAAGTGGTCTGAAGTAAATAGGATGAAATTCAATAAGGACAAATGCAAAGTACTCCACTTAGGAAGGAACAATCAGTTGCACACATACAAAATGGGAAATGACTGCCTACGAAGGCGTACTGCAGAAAGGGATCTGGGGGTCATAGGGGATCACAAGCTAAATATGAGTCAACAGTATAATGCTGTTGCAAAAAAAGCTAACATCATTCTGGGATGCATTAGCACGAGTGTTGTAAGCAAGATACGAGAAGTAATTCTTCCGCTCTACTCTGCGCTGATTAGGCCTCAGCTGGAGTCTTGTGTCCAGTTCTGGGCGCCACATTTCAGAAAAGATGTGGACAAATTGGAAAAAGACCAGAGAAGAGCAACCAAAATTATTAAAGGTCTAGAAAACATGACCTATGAGGGAAGATTGAAAAACTTGGGTTTGTTTAACCTGGAGAAGAGAAGACACAGGAGACCTGATAACAGTTTGAGTAAATAAAAGGTTGTTACAAGGAGGAACATTGTTGTTCTTAACCTCTGAGGACAGGACAAGAAGCAATGGGCTTAAATTGCAGCAAGGGCTGTTTAGGTTGGACATTAGGAAAAACTTCCTGTCAGGGTGGTTAAGCACTGCAATAAATTGCCTAGGGAGGTTGTGGAATCTCCATCACTGGGGATTTTTAAGAGCAGGTTAGACAAACTCCTGTCAGGGATGGTCTAGATAATACTTAGTCCTACCTTGATTGCAGGGGACTGGACTAGATGACCTCTCGAGGTCCCTTACACTTCTGTGATTCCATGCGCATGGTGGTGTGTGTTCAGGGCGGTGAGGGTGTGTGCAGCAGTCGGTGCACGTTTTTGCATGTGCAAGACCATGTAAGTGTGTGCAGGAGTCAGTGTGCACAAAGTGCACAGGACTGTGTGCATGTGTGTGTTTGCATGTGCAGGATGGTGTGTATGTGTGCACATGTGCACCAGTGTGTGTGTGCGTGCACACAGGGCACTTTGTTCCGCAGTCAGTGTCCGTGGGGAGGGGTGTGTGTGCAGGGCTCTGTGTGTACAGCAGTCGGTGTCTCTGGGCGTGCCTGCAGCAGTCGGGGTGTGTATGGGCATGCGCAGGGGCTGTGTACGTGCAGGGCTCTGTGTGCCACAGTTGGGGTGTGTGTGCAGGGCTGTAAGTGTGTGCGCGCGCGCGTGCAGGGCTCCATGTGTGCAGCAGTGGGGGGGTGCGCAGGGCTCTGGGTGTGTGTGCAGTGCTATGAGTGTGTGTGCAGGGCTGTGTGTGCTTGTGTGAGAGGGAGCGAGCAGGGCTGTGTGTTTGTAGCACTTGGGGTGTGTGAGCGAGCAGGGCTCTGTGTGTGTGTGTGTGCAGCACTCGGCAGGTGAGAGAGCGAGTGAGCAGGGCTCTGTGTGTGTGTGGGGGTGTGTGTGTGTGAGAGAGCGTGAGAGTGAGCAGGACTGTGTGTGTGTGTGAGAGAGTACATGAGCAGGGCTGTGTGTGCAACACAGTGTGTGTGTGTGAGAGAGCATGAGCGAGCAGGGCTGTGTGTGTAGCACTCGGGGTGTGTGTGTGTGTGAGACAGAGAGAGCATGAGCGAGCAGGGCTGTGTGTGTGTCTGGGTGTGTGTGGCTGGGTGTGCAGCACTCAGGGGAGTGAGAGAGCGAACAGGGCTGTGTGTGTGTCTGGCTGGGGGGCTGGGCGTGCAGCACTAGGGGGGTGGGTGGGTGTGTCTGGCTGGGGGGGCGGGGGTGGGGGGGTTGGGCGTGCAGCACTAGGGGGGTCAGAGAGCAAGCAGGGCTGGGGAGCTGGGGGGGCTGGGCGTGCAGCACTAGGGGGGTGGGTGGGTGTGTCTGGCTGGGGGGGCGGGGGTGGGGGGGTTGGGCGTGCAGCACTAGGGGGGTCAGAGAGCAAGCAGGACTGGGGAGCTGGGGGGGCTGGGCGTGCAGCACTAGGGGGGTGGGTGGGTGTGTCTGGCTGGGGGGGCGGGGGTGGGGGGGCTGGGCGTGCAGCACTAGGGGGGTGAGAGAGCAAGCGGGGGTGGGGGGGCTGGGTGTGCAGCACTAGGGGGGTGGGTGGGTGTGTCTGGCTGGGGGGGCGGGGGTGGGGGGGTTGGGCGTGCAGCACTAGGGGGGTCAGAGAGCAAGCAGGGCTGGGGAGCTGGGGGGGCTGGGCGTGCAGCACTAGGGGGGTGGGTGGGGGGGGCTGGGGGTGGGGGAGTCAGAGAGCAAGCAGGGCTGGGGGGGCTGGGTGTGCAGCACTAGGGGGGTGGGTGGGTGTGTCTGGCTGGGGGGGCGGGGGTGGGGGGGCTGGGCGTGCAGCACTAGGGGGGTGAGAGAGCAAGCAGGGCTGGGGAGCTGGGGGGGCTGGGCGTGCAGCACTAGGGGGGTGGGTGGGTGTGTCTGGCTGGGGGGCGGGGGTGGGGGGGCTGGGCGTGCAGCACTAGGGGGGTGAGAGAGCAAGCGGGGGTGGGGGGGGCTGGGCGTGCAGCACTCGGGCTGTGCGCGCAGGGCGGGGCCGCCGTCACTTCGCGTCACTTCGCCCTGCAGCCCCGCCCGCCTGTCGCTTCCCCGCACCTGAGACAGGTGCCGCCCGCTCCCAGCGGCTCCGGCTCCGGCTCCGGCGTGCAGCCCGCGCGGGCTGATGGCGCAGGAGGGGACGGGGCTACCGCCGCCCGTGGGCGCGGAGCCGGGCAGCCGGAGCCAGGCGGGGCCGGCCGCGGGGAGCTGCCCGGAGCCCAGGCGGGAGCTGGGCTGGTTCTGCGCCGCTCACCGCCGGCGGGTCTGCGCCCAGTGCGCCGGGCACCGCGTGTCGGCGCTGGAGGAGAAGGCTGCGGGCCTGCGGGTAAGCGCGGAGACGGGGCTGCTCGCCGCGGGGCCGGGCCGCCGGCTGCCTGGGGGCGCCCCACGCCCAGCGTCGCCCGCTGGCCCGGAGCCCCTCCGGGCGCCTCCCCTGCAGCAGCCCGGGCGCGCCGTGCGGAGCAGCCGGAGCCTAGGGCAGGGCGGCTCCCCGGACGGCTGACGGGGAGAGTCCGGCGGTGGCGCCGCTCCCCAGCCCTGCGGCAGCCTTGGCGGGTGACGTCCCTCGGGGCTCCGGCTGCGTGTGACTATAGCGCGGAGACCCCAGGTGAGGGCAGGGCCGGGGTGTGCCAGGCGCTGCGCAGACATGTGCTGGGAGACAGGCCCCCAGGGAGCGCCCTTTGGCTCTGGGATGGGAGGGCTCAGAGCAGCCTGGGTCACTGTGAGCCCCCTGCCGAGGAGATCAGCACGGGGAAGGGGGACAGCTCTGTGCATGGATCGCGCCCCCCAACGCGCTGCATGAGCCGAGCCAGCGCGCAGAGACAAGCCGGCCGGCCCAGCACCTCCACCTCACTTGCTGAGCAGCTGCTGGGCACTCAGGCCAGGGATCTCACACACCGGAGTTACCTTCACCTCATTCGAGGCGGGGGCTGTAATTGTGAAGCCTGACAGCAGCCAGCACCAACCATTCTTCCTCTAGAAACTTTTCCCACACCCCAATCTCCTGTTTAAAAAAGTTTCAGCCATCCAATCAGAGAGCAGAAACAATACAATGTGACTTAGGTGACCAATCACTCATCTTCACCAGTGAGTAATGGTAATAGGACAGCTTGTGAGCCACCCTAAGGCTGACCGGTTCATATCACCCATTGGCAGTGAGGAACAAGCAGGTGTGCAGGGATCAGGGATCTGGGCCATGATTCAGAGGGAGGGCTGGGCACTCTCTGTGGTACCCTGGGAATTTCAGTAAGGCTAGATCAAAATTACACCTCCTTGTTCCTGTCTGTTGGCTTTGGTTTTTAGATTTAAACCCAAATGACAGGTTTAGTTCTCAGCAATCACATAGGAATTGTCCTATTGCCAAGGGAAATGACAGTTTTCAAAGGCAAAACTATGGCTCAGAGCCTGTTCTGGCTAAATTGTGCTTGTTGCAGGAGAGGGCAAAGGCTGCTTTACACTCCATAGTTTGGACTGCTCATTCATGGCATAAATTAGAGCAGCCCCAGGACTACTCCAGTTTATGTTTGGCTGTAACATCCCCCCAGAGTCATCCCGGCTGAGAACAGCAGGAGCTGGCCATGCCGCACTCTTGCACTCTTCCCTCGTGCAACTCTGCTGTGTGGAGAAAGCCCTTATGCCAGGGATAGTCACAGGCCATTTCCACTGAATTTCTGTCTCCTCACAATGCCAGAGTGATGTAAAGGAACCAGAACATGACAGAGAATCTGGCCTAGGTGATCTGCATGTAACAGTTTCTCCCTTCCCTCCACCTCTTTCTCTCACAGAGATACTATCACTGGTGATCGGGAGTCCAGGACAGGTCTTACCAAGGTGGATTGTCATATGATTAAAACCCGCTAACTTTTAGGGCTATTTTAGGCCCATCTGTGACTTTTTCAGGCAAGGATTGGGTTTTATTACAAATCTGGGATTTATTTCTTTATGTAAAGCTGGAGTGTGTTTGCAGCTGATTGCAATGGGGCTGAGAGCCGGACGCTCCCGGGGACCTCATGCAGCCCGTGCTCTAGTGAAGGGATGCTGTATGACTACACCACTTCTGAAAGCTGAGAGCTCACAGTGCCCGATGGGCAGAGGATGCTCCGAGTGGCTGTGAATCCATAGCTCTCATTCTGTATTTCAGAATAAAATTGTGGATCAGTGTGAGAAGCTCCAGCTGCAGAGTGCTGCGATCACCAAATACATGGCCGAGGTGCTGCCAGGGAAGAACCAAAGTGCTCTGGTAATTCGCTTTTCTTTCCATGGTATGGTAATGTGGACCTGAGCTTGCTATGTAGCCTGCATCTCACAAGTGAACATACCCCCACTCAGCAATGTTCCTGCTGGCTGCCCAGGGTTGCTGAGATGGCTTTACGCTTTGGTCACTGATTTGTTTTTGGCCTGTCTCCCTCTCCGACCACCCCCCATATTGAGCAGACAGGTTTGCGAAGTATTAACCCCGTGAGGCAGGCAGCTGAGTTCATGCACTACCCATTGCATTGCTTCCAGAGTGGTGTGAACACCCTCTCTGCTGCCCCACCCTCCTGTAGATGACCTTGGCCTGGGTTCTGGGGGTGGGCTCGGGAGTCAAACCCTGGAGTTTGCTCTTGAATTTGCTCATCTCGCAGTTCAGCTGGTGCAGCTTCCCACGCCTCCCTCAGGCAGCGCTTTCCTTGAAAGCGGCCGCGTCAGACTAACGATACTAGGCCGATTTCGCCCTTACGCCGGGGCACCGCTGGCAGCATCTTTTTCATCCTACACTGACTTTAAAGCCCGTTTACACGGCGAGAGCAGGGGAAAGTGGCCGTAGTAGAACTGAGAATCCGGCCAGCTATTTCTGTGTAAATGCTCTGTGGGTACGTCTATGCTTGTAACGCTACAGTGTAGATGTTATTACCTATGCTTCTCCCATCGGCCTAGGTTATCCAGCTCCCCAAGAATTCTTCCGTTGACCTCGCACTGTCTACACGGGGACTTAGGTGGGCTTAACCATGCCACTTGGGATTGTGGGTTTTCCATATCTCTGAGTGATGTAGTTATGTCGACCTAATTTTCTAGAGTAGACCAGGCCTGTGTTAGCAATCATGGCTTTGAACACTTCAGTGACCCTAACTTCTCCCAGTTCCCTGCTGGTGCCTGTGCTTCAATAAAAGGCTAGTCAGTTTCAGTTTTGTCTCTAGTCAGTTCACTTCCAGGGTCCCCTGGCCTCCTGCAATGGCTGGGCTGCAAAGACTGCACAGACATACTTCAGTCCGAGCAGACCCGCTGTTGAGTGAATAGGAGTGGTGGGCGGGACAGCAGCTGTCAGGCCTAATCCTGAAAGTCCTTCCTAATTTGAGTTGAGCCCAGTGGGCCTGCTGCAGGGAACCAGAGCTGCTATCCTGCACCAGGGGTTGCAGGCTGGACCTTTGGCTAATCAGCATGAGATCATTTCCCTAATATTACATGGTGTAAATAAAGCTGAAATTTTGGGCCTTGCTGAGTGTCAAGTTAGCACTTAGTAGCCATGGCGATACCAGCTAGTGCCTTAGAAACACCATCGCTGGTAGGTAGAGTGGCCTGGTTCCGATCTCACACTGGTTGACACCACTTTAATCTCAGTGATTTCAGGTGGATTAACTCAGTGTTAGGGCGCATAGAAAGCCAGCTCTGGTGGTAGCTTTCCTCCTTTTCTCCTGACACCTCTCCCTCCCTGTCCTTGTTGTGGCAGAGTGCGGCCAGCTGGGCCCGGGAAGTGGTGATCCAGAGGCTGATCTTTGTGAGAAATGTGTGTGAGAACGAAGAGCAGCGGCTGCTGGAGAAGGTGCATGCGGAGGAGGAGAGGACTCATCAGAGCATCCTGACCCAGCGAGCTCATTGGAGCGACTCTCTGCAGAAACTGGCTACCCTCCGCACCTACCTAGTGGACATGATCACCAACTTGGATGACCACGGCCTGGTGGTAAGTACCACAGTCCTGTACGGAGGAGCCAGTCTAGCTTGCAGCCAGGCTTCTCTCACCTTAGCTGATGACTCTTGAGCGCAGCAGTTTGGCAGCTTGTTGCACTGACAACAAGGAGGCCAGAGTTCAAGAGAGACTCGGGTTTGCATTCCTGGGAAGCAGCTGTGCCTACCTAGGGAGTCACCTGGCTGGAATCACCAGAGAAATGTGGCTGCCCCGTAAGAGCTAGGAACAGGTGAGGGAGCTTCTGAAATGTTCCTGCTGGTCTCCCCTTTACTGCGGGTGATGGGAGAATATCAGAATTGTCTTCCAAGCTCGGGGACGCACCGCCCTTTGAATGCTGGGCTAGAGCAGCACTGACTGCTGCATTACTTCCTCCTTGCCTCTTCTCCCTTGCAAGCAGATGGGACCACAAGGGCCCAGCAGGGCCTCAGTATCTGAGGATTGGACTCAAGGGTCAGAGAGGGCGAAGGCCGGTACATGATTTTTCATGGATTTTTCTAGTTCTTTGTTGATTTTAAACAGCTCCAGGCAGGTCTCCACGTAAAACGCTGCGCTGGCTCAGCTGCACCGCTGTAGCGCTTTGATGAAGACAGGAGAGAGCGTCTCCTGTCGACTTAGTTAATGGGCCTCCGTGAGAGGCAGGAGCTATGTTGCTGGGAGGAGCTCGCCCTCCGCCATAGTGCTGTGTACACTGGCACTTAAGCTGGTATAACTGTGTCGCTTAGGAGTGTGGATCATCCAACCCCCTCGCCCCCGAGCGACGTGTTTATACTGAAGTGATTTTGTCATGCAGAGCAGGGCTCGGTCTTTGGGGCCCCTGCCTTTCCCTGGAGAGATCTCCTGCCATCTAACAAACCTCGGTGTGAGGGAACTTCTCCTACTCAGTCTGCACGTTCATTTGGCTGGTTCCTTCCCATTATTTATTAAATCACCCTTGGATCACCTTAAGAGTTCCTCTCCAGTCAGATGTTAGCAGGCAGTTATCCTGTCTCCCCGACCTTAAGCCATTGCTTAGGTTCGTTTAACTTTAAGTGAGTGGCAGAAGCTTTGCTCTGGGGATAGAACTTTCTAGGGATTCGAACAATGCTGGTTGGCTCGTGAAGTGAACCGGTGGGGATGGGAATAATAGTGAATCTCTTATTCCACCTTCTGGTATTGGCCAGTCAGACTTGTCCCACCAGAGAGATGGGAGGCTGGAGCACGAGATCTGTTAAATACCAGCCAGCAAGACAGTAGTGAAAAGGTCTGTCTGGCTCTTTGCCGCGTAGCGGTGGTGGTGGGTGAGGGCGGTGTGAGGCTTGTAAATGTTTCCACCCTGGGTCAGAGGTTGGTCTCTGGCAGGAGCCGACACTTGATGTGTCAGAGGAAGGTGCTTGCAGTGATCTGCTCAGGAGCACACTGACCACACACTGTGCAAAGAAATCTGCTGAATTTACTTTGGCTAATGATGCAGGCTCCATAATGAGAAAGCTGATACAAATGAGAGGTTTGGCTGATAACAGGATGACGTCTGGTTTGGAAACAGTAACTCTCTGGAGCCGTCATTACCCCCAGGTGATAGGCCTTTCCCCTAGGAGACGGGGACCTGGGACAGCCTGTGGGGGCATAGTACAATTGTAGCAAGCATCTGAAACGCCATGAGCCAGACAGCTGAGGGGGGGCTGTAGTGAGTGTGCTAAAGTGCTGCACTTCCTGTGGGTTGAAATGCACCGAGGTGTCACTGCTGTGTAGTTGCCAATATGTTAAACAATAGTTTCCTTGGTTAAAAAAAAATGGATACATTGAGGTTGTGCAAAAGGCACCCCGTGTTCTGGAGCTCCCGGCCTGTGCAAATGGCTGGGCTGGTCCATCTGCCCCACAGAAATGGATTTCCTGTTAATGGCGTCAGACTCTCCTCTTATCACGACTGCTCGGGCTGCCTTTGAGCGAGCACAGGATGGTCTTTCCGTGTGGAAGGTGGGGGAGAGAACACCATCGTGCTGGGCCTGCACTTGGTCTGAGCGCGCAGAGCCCTGATGGCACCGTGGGAAATGGAGCCCAAGAGGCACTGGAGGACGTGCCCCACCCCAGCCTGAGCCGGGAACAGGGAGATGGGCAGTGGAGCAACTCCCTGCCTCTGCGGCAGCACGGGGTGGGGGGTGGGGCTGCTCTCCCGCAGGGCCCAGGAAAGACAGTTGTGCTTCCTGCAACCCAGGCCAGCAGGAGAGAGGGCACACCTCTGAAGTGCTGCAGCAAAGCCTTCTGGGATGGATGTGGGGCTGGGGAGCTGGATGACTCCTGCTGCAGATGGCCTGACTTCAAGGAGTCTGCAGTGAGGGGCCTTGGACACCATTGTGGGAGGCATGTTAGATAACAGGCCATAGAGCAGCTGTTAGAACAAGCACCAGGGTGGGTCTTGGGCCTTGCAGTGAATGGTAGCGACAGAGTTACCGGGGACGGGGGATGGGGGGGGCGAGGGGGAAAAGAGAGAGGATCCTTGACTACCTGTGTCAGGCGGATTTTCCTGCTGCATGAACTTGTTCAATACACTTGCTTCGGGCATCGCCAGCGGCACAAACTCAATCCCCAGGAGGCAGTTTTAGCCATTTTCAGGGAGGGTGAGGGGTTTGCTCTTCACTGTGACACTGTCTGCGCCGGGGCTCGGCAAGGGGGATGGAGGACTTGGGGAGACACCCAAACCCACTGAGACCTTTGCGTAAGTCCCCAGGAGGGATTTTATTGTGTGAGAACAATGATAATCAATGGCACCGGTAATACCAGGGTACAAAATATATGGGAATGACAGGGTAAGTCACGCTGGTGGGGGAATCGACACTCTATGGGAAAGCATAGGGCCAAATATAGTACAACTCTAAATGAATCAAACTACCATAGAATCGCTATGCATACAAATTGCATGCTTGAATAATAAGAGTATATAGCTGCAGGAATATAGTACCGACTGCCTGGCCAGGATGGTGATGGTGATTGTGAAATGCTCCACAAGATTAGAGAGGCTACAAAAATAGAAAACGCAATAATATGGGAGATTTCAACTGTCCCCATATTGACTGGGGACATGTCACCTCAGGACGGGATGCAGAGAGAAAGTTTCCAGACACCATCAATGACGGCTGCTTGGAGCAGCTAGTCCTGGAACCGACAAGGGAAGAGGCAATTCTTGATTTAGTCCTGAGTGGGGCACAGGATCTGGTCCCAGAGGTGCTGACCCATTCAGTAATAATGACCATAATGTAATTAAATTTAACATCCATGCAGGGGGGAAATACCAAAGAAACCCACCACAGGTGCATTTAACATCAAAGAAGGGGAACTACACAAAAATGAGGCTAGTCAAATGGAAATGAGAAGGAACAGTCACAAGAGTGAAATGCCTGCAACCTGCACGGAAACTATTTAAAAATACCATCATAGAGGCTCAAACTAAATATGTACCCCAAATCAAAACAAAACAATAAGACCAAAAGATGCTACCATGGTTAAACTGCAGAGTAAGAGGGGGTTAGAGGCAAAAAGGCAACATTTAAAAATTGGAAGTCAAATCCTAGGGGGGGAAATAGAAAGAAGCATGAACTCTGGCAAGTCAAGTGTAGAAGTATAATTAGGCAGGCCAAAAAAGAATTTGAAGAGCAACTAGCAAAAGACTGACAGCATTTTTTTAAAAGTACGTCAGAAACAGCAAGCCTGTCAAAGGCTATGGCTACACGACTCAGTTTCGCTACTGCCGTGCCGCTAAAAGATGCGCAGTGTAGTTGCTGTTTGTCGGCAGGAGAGAGCTCTGCTGCTGACAAAAAACTTCCACCCCGCACGAGCGGCCGCGGCTGCTGACAAAGCGCTGTTCACACCGGTGCTTTTTGTCGGTAAAACTTTTGTCATTTGGGGGTGTGGTTTTTAACACCCCTGAACAACAAAAGTTTTGCTGACGAAGTGCCAGTGTAGACATTCTTAAATAGTCAGTGAGGTCTTTGGACGATTGAGGTGCTAAAGGAACACTCAAGCTAAATAAATTTTTTTCATTGGTCTTCATTTTAGAGGATGTGAGGGAGATTCCCACACCTCAGCCATTCTTTTTAGGTGACAAATCTGAGGAACTGTCCCAGATTGAGGTATCATTAGAGGAGGTTTTGGAACAAATTGATAAATTAAACAGTAATAAGGCATCAGGACCAGATGGTATTCTGAGAGAACTCAAATATGAAATTACAGAACTACTAATTGTGGTACATGACCTACTGCTGAAATCAGCCTCCATGCCAAATAGAGGATAGGTAATGTAATGCCAATTTTTTTAAAAAAAGGCTCCAGAAGAGACACTGTAAGCCTAGCTTCAGTACTAGGCAAATTGGTTGAAACTAATAGAAAACAGAATTCTCAGACATATCAATGAACTTGATATGTTAGGAAAGAGTTAATTCAGCTTTTGTAAAGGGAAATCATGCCTCGCTAATCTATTAGAAATCTTTGAGGTTGTCAATAAGCATGTGGACAAGGGTGATCCAGTGGAAATAGTGTGCTTGGAGATTCAGAAAGTCTTGGACAAAGCCATCACCAAAGACTCTTAAACAAAGTAACCAGTCATGTGATAAGAGGGAAGGTTTTCTGGTGGATCATTAATTCATTGAAAGATAGGGAACGAAGGGTAGGAATAAATGGTCAGTTTTCACAATGGAAAGTGGCAAATAGTGGTGTCCCCCCGGGATCTGTACTGGCACCAGTGCTGTTCAATATATTCTTAAATGATCTGGAAAAAGGGAACAGTGAGGTGGCAGTTTGCAGATAATAGAATCATAGAATATCAGGGTCGGAAGGGACCTCAGGAGATCATCTAGTCCAATCCCCTGCTCAAAGTAGGACCAACACCAACTGAATCATCCCAGCCAAGGCTTTGTCAAGCCGGGCCTTAAAAACCTCTAAGGAAGGAGATTCCACCACCTCCCTAGATAACCTATTCCAGTGTTTCACCACCCTCCTAGTGAAATAGTGTTTCCTAATATCCAACCTAGACCTCCCCCACTGCAACTTGAGACCATTACTCCTTGTTCTGTCATCTGCTACCACTGAGAACAGCCGAGCTCCATCCTCTTTGGAACCCCTCTTCAGGTAGTTGAAGGCTGCTATCAAATCCCCCCTCACTCTTCTCTTCTGCAGACCAAATAACCCCAGTTCCCTCAGCCTCTCCTCGCAAGTCATGTGCCCAAGCCCCCTAATCATTTTTGTTGCCCTTCGCTGGACTCTCTCCAATTTGTCCACATCCCTTCTGTAGTGGGGGGACCAAAACTGGATGCTGTACTCCAGGTGTGGCTTCACCAGTGCCGAATAGAGGGGAATGATCACGTCCCTCGATCTGCTGGTAATGCTCCTCCTAATACAGCCCAATATGCCGTTGGCCTTCTTGGCAATGAGGGTACACTGCTGACTCATAACCAGCTCCTTATCAACTGTAATCCCCAGGGTCCTTTTCTGCAGAACTGCTGCTTAGGCAGTCGGTCCCCAGCCTGTAGCGGTGCATGGGATTCTTCCTTCCTAAATGCAGGGCTCTGCACTTGTCCTTGTTGAACCTCATCAGATTTCTTTTGGCCCAATCCTCCAATTTGTCTAGGTCACTCTGGACCCTATCCCCACCCTCCAGTGTATCTACCTCTCCCCCCAGCTTAGTGTCATGTGTGAACTTGCTGAGGGTGCAATTAATCCCATCATCCAGATCACTGATAAAGATGTTGAACAAAACCGGCCCCAGGACCGATCCCTGGGGCACGCTGCTGGATACCGGCTGCCAACTAGACATTGATCACTACCCGTTGAACCCGACAACCTAGCCAGCTTTCTATCCACTGTGGCAAATTGCTGGCACTACTATGACAGGTCTCATGCTCTCTTTTCTTGGCGGGGAGAGGTGGGTTCAGAGCACCATTTCTCGCCCCTGAACTGAGGTATTAACTGCCCCACTAGTGTCCTAGAGGACGGGAGTAGAGAGGAAGGGACCCGGGCCCACGCTCTACTCCGGGTCCCAGCCCAGGGGCCCTAGGGATAGCGGTAAACCACTAGAACTAGCGGTTCCTTCCCCTGGGCTACTTCCCTCTCCTGCCCTTCAGCTTGTGGGGCTTCCTGCCCTCCCTCTGCACAAACCAGGTGTCCCTTTACCAGGGGTGAAAGTAACTGAGGCCACTTACCGGTACGGGGCAGGGCGGCGTCCGGAGCCCCGGGCCCTTTTAAATCGCCGGCCCCAGAGCAGCTGTTCTCTTTGCCCCGCCCCCACCCGTCGGTGGCCGGGGGGGCCCAAAGGAGCAGGAACGTTAAAGCGCTGCAGGGTCCTTTGCCGCGGCCCTGCCGATGGGAGGTGCAGCAACATTAAAGTGCGGCGGCGGCAAAGGACCATCCTTAAAGCGGTGCCGTGTCTTCGCTTTACTGTCCCTGCCCCTTCCGCCTCCCGCGTTGGCGGCCCTGCCGGGACGGACCCTACCAGCAGGGCCGCCGATGGGGGGAAGGGGCCGCGGCAGTGCTTTAAGGGCGGTCGTTTGCCACGGCTGCTCTTTAACGTCGCTGCCCCTTCCCTCCCCCGTCGGCGGCCCTGCCGGGACGGACCCTACCGGCAGGGCCGCCGACGGGGGAGGCGAAAGGAGCAGGGAGGTGAAAGCGCTGCCGCGGCAACACTTTACTGTGGGCTGGGTATGGGCCGGGGCGGGTTCTTACCGGTACGCGGTACCGGCCCCCTTTCACCCCTGCCCTTTACCTAGGGTCTTGGTCTTCTTAGCCCACCGCAGCACTTCTCCAAACTCTCCTATGCTTCCCTCCAAACCGCTCTCTGCTCCAGCACCAGTCCACTCTGCTTCAACTCCTCCAAACTGCTCTCTGCTCCACCGCCAAGCCGCTCTGCTTCAACTCCTCCAAACCGCTCTCTGCTCCACCGCCAAGCCGCTCTGCTTCAACTCCTCCAAACCGCTCTCTGCTCCGGCGCCAATCCACTCTGCTTCAACTCCTCCAAACCGCTCTCTGCTCCACCGCCAAGCCGCTCTGCTTCAACTCCTCCAAACCGCTCTCTGCTCCACCGCCAAGCCGCTCTGCTTCAACTCCTCCAAACCGCTCTCTGCTCCACCGCCAAGCCGCTCTGCTTCAACTCCTCCAAACCGCTCTCTGCTCCGGCGCCAAGCCGCTCTGCTTCAACTCCTCCAAACCGCTCTCTGCTCCGGCGCCAATCCACTCTGCTTCAACTCCTCCAAACCGCTCTCTGCTCCACCACCAATCCGCTCTGCTTCAACTCCTCCAAACCGCTCTCTGCTCCGGCGCCAATCCACTCTGCTTCAACTCCTCCAAACCGCTCTCTGCTCCACCACCAATCCGCTCTGCTTCAACTCCTCCAAACCGCTCTCTGCTCCGGCGCCAATCCACTCTGCTTCAACTCCTCCAAACCGCTCTCTGCTCCGGTGCCAATCCGCTCTGCTTCAACTCCTCCAAACTGCTCTCTGCTCCGGTGCCAATCTGCTCTGCTTCAACTCCTCCAAACCGCTCTCTGCTCCACCGCCAAGCCGCTCTGCTTCAACTCCTCCAAACCGCTCTCTGCTCCACCGCCAAGCCGCTCTGCTTCAACTCCTCCAAACCGCTCTCTGCTCCACCGCCAAGCCGCTCTGCTTCAACTCCTCCAAACCGCTCTCTGCTCCGGCGCCAATCCACTCTGCTTCAACTCCTCCAAACCGCTCTCTGCTCCGGTGCCAATCCGCTCTGCTTCAACTCCTCCAAACCGCTCTCTGCTCCGGTGCCAATCCGCTCTGCTTCAACTCCTCCAAACTGCTCTCTGCTCCGGTGCCAATCTGCTCTGCTTCAACTCCTCCAAACCGCTCTCTGCTCCGGTGCCAATCCGCTCTGCTTCAACTCTTCGAAACCGCTCTCTTCTCCGGCGCCAATCCGCTTTGCTTCAACTCCTCCAAACTGCCCTCTACCCCGGCACCAATCCGCTCTGCTTCAACTCCTTTCCCTGTCTGATTGAAGCAGGGGGGTTTTATCAGGTGACTGGCTTCAGGTACTTTAATTGGCTTCAGGTGCTTTAATTAATTTATAGCAAACTTCCTTCCCTCTACAGGGAAGAAGGCTCCCTTCTAACACTCACCTGCTGCCCTCTGGCCTGGGCTTTCCTTGCTTTTTGCCCCTGCTTTAGTTCCACCCCCCCGCGACCGGGCCAGACGCTTTTTCTTCGTTTTTTTTTTTTTTTGCTGTTTTTTTTTCTTTGCTGCCGTTCGAGTGCTGGTCGGCTGCCAGCTTGCCTGCCAGCCCCCGCACGCCTGCCCTCGGACGCTGCTATTGCTTCAGCTGCAACCCCCGGAGGAGGGGGGGAAAGACTGCCAACCCGCTCCCCGGAGGAGGGGAGTGGACGCCCCCAGACCCAACCATTTTGCTGTTCATTTGTGGACCCGCGATTACTCGTCTTCTTATCTTTGCTTGGCATTTTTGGAATGCTCCACAAAGACCGGGAGAGAAGATAGCTGACAGAGACATCGCCCAGGGAAGCTACAAATCATTGTGGAGGGGGCCGTAAGACTGAGTAATTTTGAACTGTACTCTCGTGTGTGGGGAGTTTGACTGTGTCTTAACTGCGTTTGTAGGGGCACAGGGGGTGTGGCACGGAGCTGCCCCCCGATCCATCGGTGCCCCCCCCAACACTACTACAACCGTCACGGCCCCCCCCGCCGTCCGTCCCTGCTGGCAACTTGCCATCTGCCTCTAGACTCAACTGCTTGCTTTGAATTCCATCATCCGGACCAGACACAACAGCCGACCAAACGAGACTCTTTGGACAAACGCGCGTGGGTCCGCGTTCCCCCCACCCCCGGACTGCCCACCCCGCAGTTTGCCCCTACTACCTGACCCCAACTCCTGTTTCCTTCCCCTGTCCAGTCCGACCCATTTGGCGCGCCCCCCCCCCCCCCCCGCCTGCAGCCCAGCAGGGAGAAGTGGTTAATCTGCTTCCCCCTCCTCCTTCTGGTGTCTCCCCATCTCTCCCTGCTCACGATGGCGGGGAATGGGAGGGGTGAGGTCCCTCTAACAACCTCAGGTGCCCCTCCTCCACCTACCCCCCTGCCCAACCCCCAAGCCTCCCCCCGCACCACTGCTGCCAAAACACCTGCCACCGCCCCCACTGGGGCATCAGCAGCCAGAGGCACCAGGGTGATTACTGCCACTGCTACCCCCACTGCCCCCCCAGATTCTAGGAAAGCCCCCCCGGTTAGCCGGAAAGGCCAGGGTGCGAAGAAGGGAAAGGGCCCTGCTACAACCACCAGGCCCTCCATGGCAGAGGCTGCCCCCACCGCTGTGGCCTCGTCATCGACCATGGCATCACTCCCCGCTGTTCCCTCCACCAGCTCTGCGAGCGTCCCTCCCCCGGCCCCCAGGGCGTATGCCCGGGCGGTGGCAGCCCCCGCCCCCCCCGCCTGCCGCCTCGTCATCTCGCCCACCCACTGCCTCCGCCACCATCAATAGTGGCCGGGCCCCCTTTCCCACCATGACCAGGAAGCACGGCGTCTGTTGCCTCCTGGTGCCCGCCTCGCCCCACGTGGAGATATACGTGCAGGCGTTGGCGAGGGTGGTAGGACCCACGGCTATTGTGGCGGCCTCCAAAATGTATGGGAAGGTCGTCTTTTTCTTAGCATCGGAGGCTGCCGCCCAGGAGGCGGTGCAGAAGGGCCTGGTGGTGGGGCGGGTGTTCGTTCCCCTGGAACCGCTAGAAGACCTGGGCGTCCGCCTAGTCCTGACCTCCGTCCCTCCTTTTCTACCCAATGCCGCCCTGTTACCCGCTCTCTCCACCCTGGGGAAACCCATCTCTGTCATCAGCCCTCTCCCGTTGGGCTGCAAGGACCCCACCCTCCGTCACATCCTCTCGTTCTGCCGGCAAGTGCAGCTTATACTGCCGGCGGCGGCGGCGTGTGACGGAGAAACGCTCAAGGGGTCCTTCCTAGTCCCCTACCAGGGAGCCCGCTATCGGGTCTTTTACTCCACGGGAGAGGCCTGGTGCTATCTCTGCCGATCAGTGGGGCATGTCCGAAGAGACTGCCCCTTGGCCAGGCAGGGAGGTGCACCCGAGACCCCCGAGACCCGGCAGGACATCGGCTCCATCATTGCCGACACCCCTGGCCGCCCGGCACCTGAAACCACCTCTCCTCCTGCTCGATCCACCGCTGCTCCTGCCCGGGCCCAAGAGACACCTCCCCTACAACGCCCAGACGAGCGAGGGAGCCCCGCCCTTGCTGTTAACAGAGCCTATGGAGGAGGATGCAGCAAAGATATTACCGGGCATAGGATAGGGCCCACCCCAAGGAGAACCACCCCCCTCATGCTGCCTCACCATTACCCCCCCGAGCCCCTGAACCATCGCCTCTACCCCCCGACACGACCCCTGCTAACCTGCCCCCAGACGATGCTATGGAGGGCTGGACCCTAGTCCAGGGGAAGCGAGGCAAGCGGAAGGCTCGAGCTCCGCTGCACCCATCCGATGCGGAGGCCTCCTGGAAGACCAGGAAGGGAGGCACTGAGCCTTCCGCTATGCCCACGAGTGAGATCCATCCGCCGGTGTCGGGAGGGGAAGACAAAATAGCACTGGAAGTAGACTCTCCCTTCCACGGGAGACCCTCCCCTCCGAGACCCCTGAGGAAGCCCCTTTTGCCCGAATATCATCCGAAACCCCGCGAACCCCAAAGCGACCGTCGTAGCAGGTGCCAGAGGGGAGACCCCTGGGGTGGCAGAAGACGACCTCTCCTCCATGTATGAGGAGATCGAGGCCCTAGGTTTGACCCTGGTCACCCAGGGAGAGAATGACCTACTTCCGGCCGGCCTCGATCTGGGCAACCTCACTCCAGTCCCCCTTTCCCCATGCTCCCTCCCCGTAACCGCCTTCCCGGGCGGGCACCCTACAGAAGTTCACCACCTGATGCCATGGCTGCCAAATCCACCACAGAGCCTGCGCCTGGCATCACTGGGAGCCCCCTCCCCACTCCCTTAACCCTCGAATCTGTTCGGGAGGCACCACCTCTCAGCTACTTGCCTCCCAAAGCCCAGAGCCTCGCCTCTGCCCCCACTCCCACCCCCACCCCTGTCCCTGCCCAATCCACCACCTCCTGCAATGCTATTGCCGCCCCTGGGGTTATTTCCTTCCCGTTTTTTGCGGATCCCCCGCAAGGAGCAGCCTTTGCATTTTCCTGCCGCGACCCATTAGGAGCTGCAATTTTCCCTCCGCCATCCTCTTCTACCCCAAGGCTTGAGACGGACCTAATAACTTTAGCCTGTCAGACGCCCCGTCGGTGATCCGCACCCTGCCTGCCCGCCTCAGCGGACCACGAGGCTGCACCATGAGCCCCACCAGGGAATAACCCGGAAATCGCAGCCCCACCCCCCCAAGAGCTGCGAAAAGCGTTGCAGGAGTTTTTAGAAGACATCCGTGGCTCCCGCAACAGGGTACAGCTGGCTCTCTAGCGATGGGGGGACTTTGACCAAATCCTCCAGGCCACAAGGGCCCTTATAAAGGAGGGTAGAGGGAAAGGAAGGCACGGTGCCGTGGCCTACGGGCGGGCCTGCAGCTTCCGTGACGATTTACTCACTTACGGGATGGGTCACGTATTGTTGCGTGACCTGCCAGGGGCCGCGAACACCCCCGCCAACAAGGAACCCCCACGCCCCCAGCCCTCTGCATGACTCCCCTCATTATTGCAACTTTGAACACCAGGGGCTGTAGGATGGGTCTCCGCAGGTCCCAGGTGCTCTCTTACCTTCAGGAAGGGGGGTACTCTGTGGTTTTCCTGCAGGAGACCCATACGGATCCGACCGCCGAGGACAGCTGGCGGCTGGAGTGGGGGGACAGGGTCTACTTCAGCCACTTCACAATTCGACAAGCTGGAATGGCGACCCTGTTCTCCCCCAACCTATGGCCCGAGGTGCTAGGGGCCACTGAGGCCATGCTGGGCCACCTGCTGCATGTCCGAGTCCGTATGGAGGGGCTCGTGGTCAACCTCGTTAACATCTATGCCCCGACAACGAGCCTGAAGCGGCCGCAATTCTATCAGCGGGTGTCCGACTTCCTCGGCACCCTAGATTCTCACGAGTGCTTAGTCCTGGGAGGGGACTTTAACACCACCCTCGAGGAACAGGACCACTCAGGGGCAGAGCTGAGCCCGGCCGCTGCGAACATTCTCCGAGAAATAGTCGAACATCACTCCCTAGTAGACGTCTGGCGTGACCACCACCCAGATGACACTTCCACGTTCACCTTTGTCCGGGTGGAGGCCCATCGGTCACACCACTCTCGGTTGGACCATATTTATTTATCCCGTTTCCATCTTTCACAGGCCCACTCCTCCAACATTCGGCCGGCCCCATTTTCCGACCATCATCTAACCACCATAACAGCCTCCCTCCGTGCAGAGAGGCCGGGGCCAGCCTATTGGCACTTTAACAACAGCCTGTTGGAGGATGAGGGCTTCGTGACATCCTTCCAGGAGTTCTGGCTGGCCTGGCGAGAGCAGCGGCGTGCCTTTCCTTCGGCGCGGCGATGGTGGGATCTAGGGAAGGTGCATGCCAAGCTCTTCTGCCGTGACTACACCCGGGGCACCAGCCGACGGAGAAATGCAGCGATAGAGCAGTTGGAACGGGAGGTCTTAGAGATGGAGAGGCGTCTGGCCACCAGGCCCGAGGACCCGTTCCTCTGCAGAGCGTGCCAGGAGAAGCGGAGGAGCTCCGGGCCCTCGAGGACCATTGGGCCCGAGGTGCCTTTGTTCGATCCCGCATCCGCCTCCTTCAGGAGATGGATCGCGGCTCCCATTTCTTTTATGCCCTGGAGAAAACCGTGGGGGCCAAGAAACACGTCACCTGCCTTCTAGCAGAAGACGGCACCCCCTCACGGATCCAGTGGAGATGTGTGGGAGGGCCCGTGACTTCTACACAAGCCTTTTCTCCCCAGATCCAACCAATCCGGGCGCTTGCGGGGTGCTCTGGGAGGAACTCCCCATGGTCAGCGTGGGCGACCGACTAGAGCTGCCTCTCACCCTGGCCGAGTTCTCGGAAGCCCTCCGTCGCATGCCCACCAATAAATCTCCAGGCATGGACGGGCTGACCGTGGAGCTCTACCGCGTGTTCTGGGACATCCTTGGCCCAGACCTAGCCACTGTCTGGGCTGAGTCTTTGCAGGGCAGGGTCCTCCCTCTTTCGTGCAGGCAAGCGGTACTCGCCTTGTTGCTGAAGAAGGGGGACCTCCGCGACTTACGAAACTGGCGTCCCGTCTCGCTCCTTAGCACGGACTACAAAATCGTAGGGAAAGCAATCTCGCTGCGGCTAGGGTCCGTGCTGGCGGATGTGATCCACCCAGACCAGACCTATACTGTCCCGGGTCGCAGCATTTTTGACAACCTATTTCTAGTCCGAGACCTTTTGGAACTCGGGCGTAGAGACGGTCTGTCGTTCGCCCTCCTGTCTCTCGATCAGGAGAAGGCGTTCGATAGAGTGGACCATGGGTACCTCCTGGGCACTCTGCAGGCACTTGGATTCGGATCTCAGTTTGTGAGTTTTTTCCAGGTGCTGTATGCTTCTGCGGAGTGTCTGGTTAGGCTCAACTGGACCCTGACCGAACCGGTCAGCTTCGGGCGAGGAGTACAGCAGGGATGCCCCCTCTCGGGCCAGCTGTACGCTCTGGCGATCGAGCCCTTCCTCTGTCTCCTCCGCAGGAGGTTGACAAAGTTGGTGCTGCGGGAGCCGGAGCTGCGGCTGGTCCTGTTGGCGTACGCCGATGACGTGCTCCAGGACCCGGGGGACTTGGCGCGGGTGGAGGCTTGCCAGGACATCTATTCGGCAGCCTCCTCCGCCCGAGTCAACTGGGTCAAGAGCTCTGGCTTGGCAGTGGGGGACTGGCGGCAGGTGAGCTCCCTCCCACCCGCGCTTCAGACCATCCGGTGGAGCGCGGGTCCACTGCTCTACCTAGGCGTTTACCTTTCTGCCACGCACCCTTCCCCGCCGGAGACCTGGCAAAATTTAGAAGGCAGGGTGATAGAGCGGCTCCGGAAATGGACGAGGCTATTCCGAAGTCTTTCCCTCCGAGGGAGAGCACTGGTGCTTAACCAACTAGTCCTGTCCACGCTCTGGTCCCGGCCCCGGGTTTCCTGACTGACCTCCGGATATCGATTCTAGAGTTCTTTTGGTCAGGAATGCACTGGGCCCCTGTTGGGGTTCTTCATTTACCCCTGAAGGAAGGAGGGCAGGGCCTGAAGTGTCTGAACACTCAGGTCCGTGTCTTCCGCCTCCAGGCCCTGCAGAGGCTCCTCTATAGTGCAGGTAGTTCGACGTGGAGCACACTGGTGCATGCCTTCCTGAGCCGCTTCCAAGGGCTCCGATACGACCGGCAGCTCTTTTATCTCTGTCCGAGAGGTTTTCCGCGAGACCTCTCCGGGCTGCCGGTCTTCTACCAGGACCTCCTCCGGACCTGGAAACTGTTTTCAATGACCAGGTCCGTGGCGGCCACCGTGGGAGCGGATCTCCTCGCGGAGCCCCTGCTACACAACCCCCAGCTCCGTGTGCAGGTGGTGGAGTCCCGCTCGGTGCGCCAGAGTTTGGTCCTGGCGGAAGTCACAAGAGTCGGAGACCTCCTGGACTACGACCGGGGAGACTGGCTGGATCCCCTGATGCTCGCTCGGTGCCTGGGGCTCTCCAGACCTCGTACCCCCCGGCGCGTACTTCAGGAGGTGAAGGCCGCCTTGACGCCCGCTGCTCGGGCTTATCTCAACCGAGCCCTGCGCGAGGGCGCACCCCGCCCGCCCTCTACCCCAGGCCCACCGGACCTTTCAATTGGGCCCCTACCCCGTAGATCCCAATAAACCCCTCACCCTTTCACTGCGAGCCGGCTGCACAAACTGCAGCCGGTCAGCTTCCAAACCGCACCAAGGAAACATCTATATACACTCACGCTTCACACCCTTCACGCCCACACCCTGGTGTCCCACCCCGATACAAAGTGGCGGGACCTCCTGCCACCTTTGGAGGGTGAGCAACCCCGGTGGGCCAGCCTGTATTCCACCTTGGTCCTGAGGCCAGTCGGGGACATTAGTTGGCAGTTCCTTCACGGAGCTGTGAGCATGGGCGTATTTTTGACATGGTTCACCCCCATCCCGGATACTTGCCCTTTTTGCAATGTGAGGGAAACCCTGGCGCACATATATTTAGAGTGTGCCAGGCTGCAGCCCCTTTTCCAGCTCCTCACGAATATTTTATTATGCTTTTGGCTACACTTTTCCCCTCACCTTTTTATCTACACACTCCCCATCTGTGGCCCCACAAAGTCACGGGATCTCCTGGTTAACCTCCTCCTAGCCCTAGCTAAAACAGCCATTTATGAAACCAGAGAAGGGAGGTTGGCTAATGAAGCGTCCTGCGATTGTAGGGCCGTTTTCCAATCCTCAGTACATTCACGTATCCGGGCGGAGTTCCTCTGGGCAGCGTCCACCGACTCCCTTGACGCCTTCGAGGAGCGGTGGGCGCTGTCCGAGGTTCTCTGCTCGGTGACCCCATCAGGTTCCCTCCGTCTGACCCTTTGATTGAGGGGAAGAGCGAGAGCCCAGCCCCAGCCGTTGCCGCTGTGGATACCATCATCACTGTCACCTAGGAGGGGTCCTATCACACGTGGTGTACGTCCCTCCCACCCCCAAACCGCCCACCCCGCAGCCGTGCCCATCTTGTCGGGCACTCTCAGGAGAGGAATAATCGGTGACACTGGGCGTGGCACTAGGTAACTCGAGGGCGTGGAAGACCATGAGTGTTGAGGAAGCCCCCCCGCTCTAGGCCACCAGGTAACTCAGGAGGGTGGAAGACCACGAGTGTCGAGGAAGCCCCCCCGCTCTGGGCCCAGGCTAGCCTGAACACTTCTCCCTCCTGAAGGCTGCTGTGTTATACCTTGTGTTTGCTTTTGTTTTGTTGCATAGTTTTGCTTTATCTTTTTTCGTGATTTCTTGTAAGTGTTACACAAATAAAATTCTTTTCTGCCTTTTTTTTTTTTTTTAAAACACTCTCCTGCTGCCCTCTGGCTATGCTGTATCACACCACCTTATAGTCCATTCATCCAATCCATACTTTTTTTATCTTGCTGGCAAGAATACTGTGGGAGACCGTATCAAAAGTTTTGCTAAAGTCAAGATATATCACATCCACCGCTTTCCCCATATCCACATGCCCTTGGTGAATCCATGATGATACCAAATTATTCAAGATAGTTTGGTCCAAAGCTGACTGCGAAGAGTTACACAGAGATCTCATGAAACAGGATGACTGGGCAAGAAAACATTGATAAGTGCAAATTAATGCACATTGGAAAACATAGTATGTATAGTTATACTATACATACTATACATACAAAATGATGGGATCTAAATTAGCTGTTATCACTCCAGAAAGAGATCTTAGAGTCATCGTGGATAGTCCTTTGAAAACATCTGCTCAATGTGCAGTGGTAGTCAAAAAAGCAAACAATATTAGGAACCATTAGGAAAGATATAGATAATAAGACAGAAAATATAATAATGCTTCTTTTTAAATCCATGGTACACAGAAACCTTCAATGCTGTGTGCAATTCTGGTTGCCCCATCTAAAAATAAATAGATTAGAATTGGAAAAGGTACAGAGAAGGGCAGCAAAAATGATAAGGAGACTTCTGAGACTATTGATTGCAACAATCTCAGCTTTCATTAAAAAATACATTAGGTTCTAGCTTTAACGGTTGCAGAGAGAAGCTTTAAAATGGGACCAGAATGCGCCTTAAAAGCTCAGATGGCAATAAAATGAACACACTTTTGATTATTTTTAGGAATCATGTGATTTCTATGCTAATCTCCTGATTTGGAGGCTGAACTCATGAGTTCTGAGTCTTGGGATGGTGAGGCTGTCGCAGAAGTGATTCCAGGCCCTCAGGAAAATATGAGGAGAAAATAAAAAGACTGGGGTTGTTCAGCTTAGATAAGAGTCGACTAAGGCGGGGTCTGACAGAGCCTATAAAATCGTGACGGGGGAAGTGTTATTTACTCTTCACATAGCACAAGAACCAGGTGTCGCCCCGTGATATGAACAGGCAGCAGGTTTAAAACAAACATAAGGAAGCATTTCTTCACACAATGCACAGTTAACCTGTGGGACTCATTGCCAGGGGATGTTGTGAGGGCCAAAACTATAACCAGGTTAAAAAAAGAATTAAGTAAGTTCTTGGAGAGTAGGTCCACCAATGGCTATTAACAAAGATGGTCAAGGATGCAACCCCATGCTCTGGATATCCATATCTTCTGACTGCCAAAAGCTGGGACTAGACAAGAGGGGATGGGTCACTCCGTGACTGCCTGTTTCATTCATTCCCTCTGAAGCACCTGGCACTGGTCACTGTCAGCAGACAGGACACTGGGCTAGACGGACCATTGGTCGGACCCAGAATGGCCGTTCTGATGTTCTTATGAGAATTTCAGCTTTTATGATTGTCTCTCTCCTTGTCCCCAGCACGCGGAGCAGGAGATCTTCGAGAGGTGAGTAACCAAAGTTCACGGCCCCTCCTTACTTGCCCTCTCCATTCTATGAGCACAGCGGCTCAGCATAGAGCAGTGTGTCATTGCCAGGCATCCGGTGACACTGACCTTTTCCTGACTGGTGCTGCTTTTGGTCAGGGCATAGTGCCAGAGGGCTGAGAAGCTGCATGCTCATAAAATGCCCCTTGCCCAAAATGTCCCACTGTGGCTTTGCTTCACATGCTGCACTATGGCTCAGACATGGGGACCTAAATTCTTACATTTGGCACCTAGAAATCCTGCTGGCCAGGACATACCCAATGGATCTAGAAGGAGTAATGCTGATTTACACACATGGCCGGGACATGCTCGCATGTGAGTGTTGCACACGTAGGCACACCTTTTTTCACTTTCGGTAGATATACCTGATTATTTGGGGCTTTATCTAGCTCCCTGTGGACAGGCCCAGTACAGCATTGCACGGAGGAGTAACAATTTAAAGCTGTCTTCAGATTTCCTAGTTGCGGGCTCTGCATTCACGCAGCCTCCTTATTAAACAGACAAATGAGGTGCAGAGTGAGAGCCTGGCAGTGCTGCCCCTGGTGCCAAGCACCCATCGCTCTGTGCATTTCACTGCTCTTGAGAAAGGGAACCTGACCTGAATTGCATTGTGGCCTAAGGCGATGATTTTACAACTAGGATTGAAATTGGGCTGTCCTTCATTAGGTGGGCATTGGGTGCTTTGAGTGTCCCCTAAGGGTAGTTCTAATTATAGTACTTCTTGGCACTACCTGGAATCCTGATTATTTACTCCTGAGGGCATTCTGTGTCAAAAAAATAAAAATTCCATGCACACTATTTTAAAATTCTGCAAATTTTATTTGTCAAATAAATGTGGAGGCTCCAGCAAGGCACTGGGGAGCACAGGCCACTGGCTGCACAGAGGTGGGAGATCGCTGTGCAGGTGCACCCCGGGATACAGATTCAGCAGTGAGGCTGCACCCAACCCTGATACAGCGCAAGGACTGGGCCTGCCCCAGAAATACACCAGGGCCCTTCCCCTCCATGCCAGGTGCACCAGGTGTGGGCAGGCAGGCTCAGCAAGGCAGGATCCAAGTGTGGAAGGGCTTCATTTGGGGGAATCCAGGTGTGAGTTGAGAGGGTTCTCTGTGGGGCAATCTGGGTGTGGGCAGCTCAGTGGGGGATCTGGGTGAAGGGGGGATCTGTAAGGGAAGAGGAAGCCCCATCCTCTCCAGCCCAGCCAGGACTAGCAGCTGAGCCTGGTGCAGGGTAGGAGCCATCAGCTGTGTCTTCCCCAGTCCCGCCCCCTGCCTCACAGTAACTTACCTCTCTGCTGGCTGCCCTGGGTACCAGAAACGTACTGCTGGGGAGGGTTACATGACTGCTCTTGTAGCTTCCCTTTGTTTCGCTGTCAGAAAGTCAGTTTTCTGCGGGGAAACAAAGAAATCTGCGGGGGACATAAATTCTGCCCATTCGCAGAGGCGCAGAATTCCGCCAGGAGTAATTGTTGCACATTTCTGCCTTCTGCCTAGCTTTAAAGCCTGAGCAATAAAACATGGCAGGTGATTAGCAGCAAACTTCAGGGCCTCAGCCTTTCCTTACGAGCCCAATAAACACCATGTGTGTGCCACTTACTACATGGATTTGTCTCCTTTCCATGCTATGTCAGATCCTTCAGGAGTCTCAGCATGTTACTCTGCTGGCTGTCCCTACCCCACAGTCTATAGAAGGCCTTACGGGAAAATCTGATTGGCCCACCTTAGCACGTTCATTGTATATCTCCATTCTGTGGAGCTGTGTCAGACCGATTTGCTCTTTGTTGACTGGACATGTGGGAAGCTGAATGACTCATGGATATTGGGGTTTCATTTTAAAATGTCAATATCTGTTTGTAACTGCCTGGAGTCAAACCCCCCTGAAACCAGCACTGGGGATTCTAGATGAAGAGACACCTCGTCCCTGGTGTAACTTTGCTGCATTCAGTCGTACCCCAGGGATGAACTTGTGACTTTAGTTTGTATGTGTATCTTCCAGCACCTGACACTAAATCAATCCATTTCCTAATAAATCCTCTCTTTCATTTCCTAGGACAGAGGCAGCGGAGGGAATCCTGGAGCCGCAGGAGTCCGAGAAGTTAAACTTTAATCAGAAATGTGTTCAGAGTCCATTATTGCACCAGCTGTGGGCCTCTGCTGTTCTCAGCTGTGCCACAGGTCAGTGTCTCGCTCACAGCCGCGCATTCCTCTGGGGACTCCTGGCAAGTTGATTCATTCTGTGCCTAAGCAAACATCCTGGCTGCCTGACATTACTGCTCCCCAGGTTTGTGTGCGTGGCAGCAAGTGGATGTTGAGAGTCAATCTGTAACTTCAAAGCATGCTTCAGATTCACTGTATGCACAAGTGCACTTTACGCCAGAGAGATGTTTGTTAGTGGGAGTTCCTCCCCTGCCGGTCATGATTCTCTCAGCAGCAGCGATCACTAAAGAGAACAGAGCTGATCCTTGTTTGCTTCAGCAGGGAGAAGCTAAAGAGAAATGACCTGAAGTACAAACGTGAAGCCAGCTCCTTCGAGCAACACTGGCCCAGAGTGGAGGCCCCAGGCCTATCTTTAAAAGACCTTATGTTACTAGCAGTGTTGCCAAATCTCACCACTTCATTGCAAGGCTTGTGGATAGCAGCTATTTTACTTACAAACCCAGCTCCTGGAGACTATTGATTATGTGAAAAATAAATGGTTGCAGAGAGAAGCTTAAAAATGTGACCAGAATGCTCCTTAAAAACTCAGAAAGCAAAGGCAATACAAAGAGCCTGCATTAGATTATGTTTAGGAATCATGCTGTTTTTTTTAAGCTAATCTCCTGATTTGGAGGCTGAGCTCATGATTTCTGAATGTTTGGGGTTGGTGAGGCTGTAGCAGAAATGAGTGCATGGACTCAAGAACATATCTCCCTGAGCCTGAGCACGGTTTTGGAGGGATTTGAATGCATCCCGCCAGGATTTGCAGCCCAGATATTGCAGCCTTGGGGTAGTGGGTGAGAAGCAGAGAGGGAAACTGACTAAAAGCCTTGCGGGGCTGGGTACACTGAAGTGCAGAAAGGCAACAAACCTCAGAAACAAAACAAACCGGCCCGGCCTGCCAGGGGCTTTTCCTGCACAAGCAACGGAACAAATTTGGGAACCGCTGATGTAGAGAAACTGGAGAGGATCCAGATGCGAGCCACAAAGATGACAGAGGGATGGAACGCAAGCCATACGAGCAAAGGCTGAAGGAGCTGGGTAGGTTTAGTTTGGAGAAGAGGAGATTAAGGGGGGACATGATAGCAGTCTTCAAATACTTGAAAGGCTGCCATAAAAAAGATGGAGAAAAGTTGTTTTCTCTTGCCACAGAGAGCAGGACAAGAGGCACTGGGTTCAAACTACACAGCAGATGTAGACGAAATCTCAGGAAAAATATCCTAACTGTAAGAACAGTTGGACAATGGCACAGATGCCTTGGGAGGTTGTGGAAGCTCCTTCACTGGAAGTTTTCAAAAGGAGGCCGGATAGCCATCTGCCTCGACTTGGATGGCTTAGTCACAATAAATTCTGCATCTGGGCAGGGGGTTAGACTAGATCAGTGGTTCTCAACCAGGGTCCGGAGTCCCTAGGGGGCTGCGAGCAGGTTTCAGGGGGTCCACCAAGTAGAGCTAGTGTTAGACTCTCTGGGTCCCAGGATAGGAAGCCAAAGTACCACCACATGGGGCTGAAGCCCAGGGCCCTGAGTTCCGCTACCCGGAGCTGAAGCCAGTGCCTGAGCAACTTAGCTTTGCAGGGCCCCCTGTGGTGTGGGGCCTCGGGCAATTGGCCTGCTTGCTACCCCTTAACGCTTGCCCTGGATTTTATATGCAGAAAACCAGTCAGTGTGGCACAGCTGCCATGTGGAGTTTTTATAGCCTGCTTGGGGGAGCTCAGAAAGAAGAAGGTTGAGGACCCCGGACTAGCTGACCCTTACGGTCCCTTCTCAGCCTGTAGTTCTATGATTCTATGTAGTGCAGATAGACTAAAGAGGCCTCCCAAAGCATAGCTCACAGATTCAGAGATTTTAAGGTTTTGGGGACCGTTAAATCATCTGATTTGATCTCCTGCACAACACAGGCCGTAGGATTTCATCATGACTCAGGGCTGCTCAGCATGGGGAAGTTTACCAGCACAATCATACCAGTATAATTTCAGCTGTAGTTTTACTGGTATAACTCCCTGGTATAATTCTGGAATAAGAGCGTCCACACAGGGAGTTACGTTATACCAGTATAAATAAATCCCCCTCCGCAGACAAGCTCTAAAGGAGAGGCCCCAGCATGCAATGCTGTGCTTGAATCCAGATGTGCCTGCTGGGAAGGGTAGTCTCTGGGAGCTGCCCCTCTGTATTAAAGATGAGAGAGCCTGCATTCTGCTCCACTTTGTGAAATGCAGTGCCAAACTACGTAAGAGGGTGTTAGTGATAAATTGTTCTCCTTATCCACTGAGGACAGGACAAGAAGCAATGGGAGCAAGGGATGTTTAGGTTGGACATTAGGAAAAACTTCCTAACTTCTCAGGGTGGCTAAGCAGTGGAACAAATGGTCTAGGGAGGTTGTAAAATCTCTGTTATTCAAGGTGTTTAAGAATATGTTAGACAAACACCAGTCAGGAATGGACTAGTTATTATGTAGTCCTGCCTTTAGTGTAGGAGACTGGATTACATGATCTCTTGAGGTCCCTTCCAGTCCTAAGATTCTAGTTTATCTGCTGCTAATTCACCCACCATTCCTGAGGGGGCTTGGAGACTACTCCTAGATTCATCCATCAATTCCAAGGCTAGAAGGGACTATCTAGTCTGACCTCCTCCATCACATAGGCCATAGAACTTCCCCAAAATAATCCATAGAGAAGATTTTTTAGGAGATAATCCAGTCTTGATTTATAAACGGTCAGTGTTGGAGAACCCACCTTTGGTAAATTGACCTTGGTAAATTGTTCCAGTGGGTAATTACCCCCTGTTAAAAATATACAGCTTAATTTTCCAATTTGTCTAGCTTCAACTTCCAGCCATTGGGTCCTGTTAGACCTATGTCTGCTAGACTGAAGAGCTGCTCCCCACATAGGTACTTATTGACTGTGATCAAGTCACCTCTTAATAGACTAAGCTTAATAGACTTGAGCCTATCACTTTAAGGCAGGTTTTCTAACATAGAATCATAGAATATCAGGGTTGGAAGGGACCTCAGGAGGTCATCTAGTCCAACCCCCTGCTCAAAGCAGGACCAATCCCCAACTAAATCATCCCAGCCAGGGCCTTGTCAAGCCTGACCTTAAAAACTTCAAAGGAAGGAGATTCCACCACCTCCCTAGGTAACGCATTCCAGTGTTCCACCACCCTCCTAGTGAAAAAGTTTTTCCTAATATCCAACCTAAATCTCCCCCACTACAACTTGAGACCATTATACCTTGTTCTGTCATCTGCTACCCCTGAGAACAGTCTAGATCCATCCTCTTTGGAACCCCCTTTCAGGTAGTTGAAAGCAGCTATCAAATTCCCCCTCCCTCTTCTCTTCCACAGACTAAACAATCCCAGTTCTCTCAGCCTCTCCTCATAAGTCATGTGTTCCAGTCTCCTAACCCTTTCTGTTCCTGCCCCCTCGGAAACCAAGGCAGCTGGCTCAGGTCATTAGACTGCCATGCTCTGTGTACCAGACACTGGTTTGTTTCCCAGGTCTTACAAAAGTGATCCTTCCAGGTGCAGAACATCAGTGCAGCTGAGGGTGCTCAGCACCTGGCAGGATTAGGCCCAAGGTGAGGTGAGCATGCTATTCCCCCTCCAGCCCCAGCCCCAGCTCAGCCCAGCCCTGCATGTCTACCTGGGAGGAGGTGACTCACCTGCTCTCGGCCTTGTCTTTATGATGATGTCTTAAGACACAAAGCAAGTGAAATGGGGAAGGGCAAGGAGAGGCCCCAGCAGATAGAGTTGTCCGGCATGGAGGGAGCAGGACCAGGTGACTGAGCAGAGGAAGCTGCAGCCCCAGCTCTGTACTAGAGAATTTGAAAAGCAAATTGGCAGGGAATTGGGCAGTCACACAAACATCAGCACCCGCCAGATCTGCTGAACCAAGTATCCCAGCTCAGCCCAGTCCAGCGCTGCATGTCTTCCTGGGAGGAGGTGACTCACTGGATCCCAGTGCAGATCAGATGAGGATGGGCTGCATGGAGAGAACATCCTGCACTGAAGCTGGGGGGAGGGATATGGCACCGTATACCCTAGGCAGGGCAGGATCATCAGCAAGGGCATTGGAGCCTTCCCAAAACAGGAAAGGCCGGGGGCCCCTGCCCCCCCGAGGCCTCTCCCCTTCCCCCCAAGGGCCCGCCCTGCCCCTCCTCGTCCCCTGGAGACTCCGCCCCCGGCCAAGCCAGAAGCAGAACCTGTCCCTCCCCATCCCAACCTGGGTGGGGTGGGGCCGAAAGCAGCCCCGTGCCCATGTCTCTGCCCCCCAGGCCTCCCACCATAGCACAGGGGGAGGGACCCAGGCTCACCACAGCTCCCTGCATGGCTCTCCCCAACCTGGCTCTGGGCGGGGCCTAGGGTTGCCAGGTGTCTGTTTTTTTACCAGAATGCCCGGTTGAAAAGGGATCCTGGCGGCTCTGGTCAGCATCGCTGACTGGGCTGTTAAAAGTGTGATTGGCGGGGCTGGCAGGCTCCTTACCCGGCTCCCCGTAAGTGGCGACATATCCTTCAGCTCCTAGGCCGCGACTCTGCCTAGGAGCGGGCGGAATATGTCACTGCTTCCGGGGACCCCTCCGAGGTAAATGCTGCCTGGAGCCTGCACCCCAACCCCAACCTCCTGCCCCAGCCCTGATCCCCCTCCTGCACCCAGACTCCCACCCAGAGCTCGCACCCCTGCCCCAGCCCTGATCCCCCTCCTGCACCCAAACTCCCACCCGGAGCTCGCACCCCTGCCCCAGCCCTGATCCCCCTCCTGCACCCAAACTCCCACCCGGAGCTCGCACCCCTGCCCCAGCCCTGATCCCCCTCCTGCACCCAAACTCCCACCCGGAGCTCGCACCCCTGCCCCAGCCCTGATCCCCCTCCTGCACCCAAACTCCCACCCGGAGCTCGCACCCCTGCCCCAGCCCTGATCCCCCTCCTGCACCCAAACTCCCTCACAGAGCATGCACTCCGCATCCCTTCCCACACCCCAACCTCCTGCCCCAGGCCTGAGCCCCCTCCTGCACCCCAAACCCCTCTTTCCCAGCCCCACCCTAGAGCCTGCACCTTGAGCTGGAGCCCTCACCCTCTCCTGCACCCCAACCCCCTGTTCCAGCCCTGAGCCCCCTCCTGCACCTAAACTCCTTCCCAGAGCCCACACCCCCCTGCACCCCAACCCCTTGCCTCCTCCCACACCCTGAAGCCCTCATTTCTGGCCCCACCTTGGAGCCCATGCCCCCAGCCACAGCGCCCCGCACGCCAACCCCCTGATCCAGCCTGGTGAAAAGGAGTGAATGAGTGAGGGTGGGGGAGAGTCAGCGACAGGGATGGAGGACAGAGTGAGCTGGGGCAGGGACTCGGAGAAGGGGTGGGGCAGGGCAGGGGGCAGGGCAAGGGTGCTCGGTTTTGTGCGATTAGAAATTTGGCAACCTTAGTGGGGCCTCAGAGCTGCAGCCCAGCCATAAGAGCCGTGCGGGCAGCTGTGAAAGCCGCAGCAGACAATCCACCTGCCCGTGGTGCAGGGGGCCAGCCGAGAGCAGCCCCCGGCCTGTGTCTCCACCCCCCCGGATGCCTCAGCTAGGGCAGGGGAAGGGTCTGCGTGGCTCCCACAACTGCCCGGGCTCCCCAGCTGGGCTTCATGCTGGCCTGGCCGGGGAGTGGGGCCTCGGGCAGGAGAGGAGGGGAAGGAGGGGGTGGGGTCTGCCCCAGCAAAAAATGGACTGGCCAGGCCCATCCACTTTCAAAAAGTGGGGGGCTATGGCTGGGGGGCTATGGCCTGAGTTCCCTGTAAGCTGCGTGGCCGCACAGTAGCCTATTAAGCGCTGTGCAGGCGTTCAGGGAACCCGCCCAGGCAGGACCTGCTGCGGCCACGGGAAGGGCGCCCCTATCCCACGGCCCCAGCCTGGGAGCTGCTGCAGCAGAGAGAGGCACCTCTCCCCCCCAGCCCAGGTGCTGCTGCAGGGAGAGAGGGCTGGGGGGAGTCCTCTCTCCCCACTGTAGCCCCGGGGCAGCCTGCACCCCAACCCCCTCATCCCCGGCCCCACCCCAGAGCCCACACCCCCAGCTGGAGCCCTCACCCTCCCACCCCAACCCTCTGACCCAGCCCTGAGCCCCTCATATCTGGCCCCACCCCAGAGCCTGCACCCCCAGCTGGAGCCCTCACACCCCTGCACCCCAACTCTCTGCCCCCGTGGCAGGGATGGAAAACTGGCTATGGCCTCAGTAGCCCCCCTGCTTCCGGCGCCACTGATCATCAGCCGTGGTGAGAGGTAGAGAGATCCCAGGCAGAAGGGACCCAGGATCCTCTGCTCTGTGATGCTGGCTCCCTCTCAGAGCACGGGTCTAAACCACAAGCCTGTTGACGGCAATTCCTAGAGGTTTCATCCCCTCATAGCAGCCCTGCCTGGCCCACGGATTCTCGACCGCTAGCTCCAAAAGGATCGCTGAAAGGGCTTGGCCATGAATTTTGTGCAGGAGGAATGTTCTGGTTTTGATTGGTAGCCATGGCTGGGCAAGGGAATGACAAACTGCAACGGGGTGAGCGCCCCATTCCAGTCCCGGATGGGCCACCTCGAGCACTAGGGTGGGGAGCGTGGCAGCACTTAGAAGCCCCAGGCATGGCCCATGCCCGGCTGGTGCTACTGCTCTGCGGACACTACCCCGAAAGCTGGTCCCTGCCCCACCGAGCCCCTTACCTCTTTGGGGAGGAGAGTCCAGTCTCTGGTGTCTCAGTCAAGCAGGGCAGCAGTGGGGGAGTTTACACCAGCAGGGGGTGGCTGGCTGGGCTATGGATGGGCTCCTGCGCACTGGGAGTGGGGCCAAAATCCTCTCCGTGTCCCTCGTTTCCCCACCCATCAGAGCTGAGTACTTGTCTGGTTTGCTAATCTTCCCGCTGCTGGGCCCAGATCAACCATTCAGCCCCCACTGCATTCTGAACAGTGAGCCAGGGCAGGGAACTGGGAGAGATGAGATGTGTCCTGTGCCTGCATCTGGATCTGCATCGAGCTGAAGCCAGCGCTTCCAGAGCTGGGTGGGAAAAGTGCATTCTCAGGGCCACGTGCAGCCCCTGCCTTCATCTTGGGGAGCCCAGTGGCCAGGGGCCTGGTTACAAGTGGGCCTGGGGGGAACCTTGGGTGTTGGATATGTTCTGCACCATATTATGCTTCTTGTTTGGAAGAGGAAGAAGCCTGCAGAGAGGCTGCCCTGGCACCAGCCCCAGCCAAGCCAGGAAGCCCACTCGAACAGCTGGATCTGGTGCATCAGGTTGGGCAGGGAATCAGATGGAAGCCAGGCAGTAGCTGTGGATGGGTGGTGGCCTGTGAATGTACCTGCCTCCTCCCTGCTTGGAAACAAGTTTGGCCAGAGCTGCCAGCCCTGTAGCCGTGCTGCCCTGGTACCCACTGGTACTACCCCTAGGGCCGAAGCAGAGGTCTCTCGTGCCTTGCCCTGCCCCCCCTCCATCCGCAAGAGCTTGAGGCTTCCTGCTCACCAGCCACCCTCAGCACAGAGCCACTCTAACCCCTGGGCCAGCGTCTCCCTCCCCTGCTGTGTCCCAGCAGCAGGGTGGGCGGGCACTGTGGAGGGGAGATGGCTTATGATGGATGGAATAGAGGGAGCCAGTCGGGACCGACTGCAGGCTACAGCTGGGAGAACCCCAGGAGCCAGTGCCCAATGGGACTAGCTGGGGTATATTTAACTTGCACAGGCAGAGTCCAGTCTGAGCTCAGCCCCTTCCCCAGTGTGCAGGGAGCACCCCTCTTCCCCCCAGGAGCTGGCCTGCAGGCCCTGGAAGATGGTGCTGCTGGGCGCCAGAGGAAGTCGCCGTGGCCCTTGCACAGGGCTACTGCCTAGGAAGGCCTATAAAAAGGGGAAACGTGGACATGAACCCAGCTCCCTCCCTGTCCCAGCGCTTTGCTGGGGAGACAGGCTGATCCTGGACGAGGTCCCGCTGCTCAGCCTGTACTGATTGTTTGGCTTTTCTTGCAGGTTTGGAAGAGGTTCGCGTAGATGAGAAAACTGTCAGCCCCCTGCTGGCCCTGTCCGAAGACAAGAAAACCTTAGCATTCAGCCCCAAGAAGGCAAAGACCTATCCAGACTGCCCGGAGCGCTTCGATCACTGGCCCAACGCCTTGGGCACTAAGGCCTTCCACAAAGGGACCCATGCCTGGAGGATCAGCGTAGGCAAAAGCTGCGCGTACAAACTGGGCATTTCTTATGGCTCCTTGGAGCGCAAAGGGCCTGGCAGTGCAGCCCGGCTGGGCTACAACCCCTTCTCCTGGGTGTTCTCGCGCTATGACAAGGAGTTCTGCTTCTCGCACAATGGCCATCATCAGGCGGTGGAGCTAGTCAAGTGCCCCATACAGGTGGGCGTGCTGCTCGACTTGGATGGCGGGGAAGTGCTGTTCTATGACCCTAGTGCCTGTGTCATCCTCCACTCGCACCGTGAAGCCTTTACTGCACCCATCTACCCCGTGTTTGCTGTGGCTGACCAGAGCGTCTCCCTCATTCAGTGAATGAGGTCTGGCACAGGGGCAGCAGCTCACCCACCAGCTCTGTGGGGAAAAGGGGGAGCTTTCTGCAGAGACGCACAACTTGGCATGCCACCTGCTGGATCTTCAGTCACTCCAAGCAGCCAGGATGGGGCTGGCAGCCTGAATGCACTGATACCTTGTGTCCGGGGTCCCAGGGGGGCCACACTGAGATTGCTCAATCAGGGCAAACTGCAACGAATGGGGCAGACGATACCCCAAACTGGAGGTTATTTCTAATAATTAGATTCACCTATCCATGAACAAAACAGCTTCTATAATATCTTCCTGGTTACCCAGAAGCCACAAACACATCCAGCCCTGGGCTCCCACCCAGACAGCCCAGTCAAAGATGAGGATTACTGAAAATCATATTCATCATAAAAATAAGTTCTACCAAGCCCAAATGATTGGACGCATTACCTGTCAGGTCAATGAATATTTCAGATCTTACCCAAATACATGCTTACAGCCAATTCTTATTAACTAAACTAAGATTTATTAAAAAAGAAAAGAGATTATTGTATTATACATACAGATATAAATAAAATTCTTAGTTTCATAGTAGAGATGGTAAGCTTTAGAGTTGCAAAGAGTTCTTTCAGAATTATTTCCATAGGTTATAATTAAGGCTATGATTTAGTCATGGGTATTTTTTAATAAAAGTCACGGACAGGTCACGGGCAATAACCTGTGTTATTGTGACCTGTCCGTGACTTTTACTAAAAATACTCCTAACTAAATCTTAGGTGCGTAGGGGTGGCGCGCTCCAGCAGACATTGCTGCTCATGGGTGTGGGGGGGGCCGCCCAGGCATCAGCCGCACCAGCCACTGCAGCTGCAGAATTCATGGAGGTTCCGGAAAATCACGGAATCCGTGACTCCCGTGACCTCCGTGAAAGACTCGCAGCCTGAGTTATCATACAATGTCCAATGTCAGGGTGAGCCAAACTGGAGCTGGAGACCTTAGTCCTGTGACTCAGACTTCCCCTGATGAAGCTTAAGTGGAGCTGAGATACGGGATCAGGGCCCAAGAGTTCTTTTTGTAGATCCCTGGCAGCCTTTTGTCAGCAGGTGTTCCTTGGGTGAACAATAGTGGCTTCGAAGTAAAACCTCCTATTTCCAAAGCACCACCGGTGATTAGTTGCATGGATTAACATAAGGCAACTGCCCATCTCCTGCCATTTGCAGGTAGTTCACTATATACACCACAGAGAAATAAAGACAATGATATTACTACAGTCATGGTTCATCTCGATGAAGTAACAGAGTACGGTGACAGATAGGAACTGTTTGGGTACATTGTCAACCTATAACAATATATATGTAAACACACATACAAAAATACAATCATTAGCTGCTAAGATGTCTCTACAGGTTGAATCTGGGTTAGTTAGCCTGCTAGTGCTAAACCCCTTCTGGCTCAGTGTCACATATGTAAATAGGCTCTGGCTTCAGCCCAGGTGCCTGCTCTGAGCTTGTTTCTTAACAGCAATAGCCCCCTAGAATTCTTTCTAGGCAATCTAGTTAAACTGGACTTGCCCTACAGGATCGGCTCACTGGCCCGTCTTGTTGCGTAGTCAATCTCTGGCTGGAGCCAAGCCCTGAAGCGGAAACTGCACATAATGCATCTGGCCAACTGCACTAAGCAGGGAATAATCCATCCTTCCTGACCCTTGCACAAAATCATCTTGTGCCTTGAAGCATGAGAGCTGATTACCCTGAGCTTAGCCTGCAAAACTGCAAATGTTTATTGGTCACAGAGTTATGCAGTTCTTTAACACTCCAGGATTTGCATCTTGTCCTGCTGTCTGAACTGCATCAAATTTTGCTTTGGCCTAATCCCTTTGACAACGCTCCATTGACAGTGTTGTCAGTTGTTGGCTGTGTGTGTGTTCTCTCAGCGTGCTGCACCAGATCTGGCCAGGTAGCTGATACAGCAGACCTTGACTGAAGTGCCCACGACCACCACAGACGGTTTGGTGGCAAAGGCACTCGGTCAGGTTTATTGTTGACAAAGCACGGTTCTAGTGTCCAGTAGACTCTGAGGACACTAACTCGCATATGCCTGTTGTAATGGACTCAGCTCAGTGAGTGGTGGGACCTTCTGCTCCCCCAAGGCCAGATAAAACACTGCTCCTACAACCCCTCTTTTATACACTGATACAAACAAGTTACATGTTGTCCCCCTGATGTAGTTAGTTACCACCCTTTACCTTGTACCTGCTGGTTCAAACAAAATATTTTCATCTGTCAGCCTAGGCCTGTCCTTGTTTCATGTGTGGTCGGTGTGTTCCTGTTTCATCTCCCAGCATTGTGTTTACATTAGGGGGTACCTGCATCGTCTGGAATGTGCACACATCAATACCCTGTGCCTAGCACTTCTTGGGCATGCCTGTGTGTTTTGCCAAGGTCGGGTTATCGGACAGTGACCCTGCAAACAGGCACCTGCTGTGTAACAGGGCCTGCCTTTCACACATAGTCTGACACTTGCTAACTTTGCTTTCTAGCAGCAGGGCCTGACTTTTGCTCACTTTAGTTAGGCTCTCTTGCTCTACTACATACAGTGGCAGTTTCCACGGTAAACATCTGATGAAGTGAGCTGTAGCTCACGAAAGCTCATGCTCAAATAAATTGGTTAGTCTCTAAGGTGCCACAAGTACTCCTTTTCTTTTTGCGAATACAGACTAACACGGCTGTTCCTCTGAAACCTACATACAGCCGTTATCTCTACCGAGAGCTGAAGCCTTAGCTACAGTGCAGCTGCTGCAGCTAATGTGGCCATGGGGCTACAGGAACATGTCTACTTGGGGGGCTAGTTATGGCGGACAGAAAAGAGGTGCCCTATACTGAAGCCTCAATTTCCACTACTAGCCTGGAGGGAGGAACTCAACACTGGCATGTGCAGTCTGCTCAGCCTTGATGGGGACGTGCAGTTATTACAGCCCTAGCCTGAAATGTGGGCAAGCCGTGTGATTCCTGACTGTGCAACATGCTGGGATGAGTCCTGTAATAGCTCTGTGCCTCAGTTCCCCCTCTGTAATGTGGGGTTGCCCTGCCAGACCTCAGAGTGGTGTTGGAGGCTAAATTCATGGCTGTACGAGAGGTGCGCACATTCTACCAAGCTGAGCACCATAGAAAAGCCTGTTGATAAGACTATGTACAATCTGGTTCATTTGTTGGGGTGGGTTCAGTGACAAGGGGCTTTAGAAATGAGGCCGTGACCCAGGTTAGAAGTAGGGACCCTGGCCTGGGCTGGTTTCTCCCCTTTTTAAACGTAAGTATCTTGATTTTTAACCCCCTGAATGTTACACGTTCTGGGCTTGTCTAGACGACCACTTAGTTTGCAGCAAGCTGGGGTGTACGTTTAGTTTGCCACGCACCGAAGTGCACTTTGATCTGCTCCTGTTTCAAAGCGGCTCAGCAACAGGGTCTGTCTACATGGCCAGTTGGTGTGGGGTAAACTTACAGCCCAGCTTGCTGCACACTGTCTAGGCAAGCGCCTGGGCTGCTTTTCACAGCACTTTGCTGGGGCTCTGCCACACAGCTGCAAGTCCAGCACTGGGAGCAGGGCAGCGATCGCTCTGCGCCACGCTTGGAAAAGGCACCTGCTGAGGTTTGGGCAGGGAAAGGCCCATTGGCTAGTTTCTGTTGCCGTCAAGCTCCCATCAGCCTCTGGGAAGCAGTGACTGCCCGAGCACAGGGCTGCTCTAGTTTCCAGTGCTCCCCTCTGTGCTGCCCACCAGTGGCTCGGTAGGGGGTTCTACTAAAATCCTTACTTGAAGCAGAGTCATCAGCACCCCCAGGCCCAGTCTTTGCACAATGGCAAGGGGGGAAATCCCATGGGATCCTCTGCCAGCATCGGGGCAGAGGCACTAACCGCCCCAAGTGATGTGCCAGCTTCTACAAGAGCAGACCCTGGCAGAGAGGTCCTATGCGGAGAGAGCCTGTGGTGAGAGGCTGCAGGGGTGGGCAATGGCTGCCTTACAGGCCAGAGCAAGAGCAACCCAAGAAGGGGGTGGTGCTGTCTGGGAAAAGGCTATTGTCAGGTCAAGGGGATCCACTGAAGTCAGCACACCACCAGTGTTCCTCGCCAGCAGAACCATGTGGTGCAGCTGGCCCAGGCTGGCAGGGAGTTAGGCCAGCCAGTTGTACCAATGCAGGGAATGAACCTGGCCCAGAGAAGGGATTTCTGCTTCTGCCTTTGTTCATTCAAGTGTGCAAGAAATGCTGTCTTTCCTCGCATGATGAGGGATTAATGCCTGGGCTTAGAGCTGCAATGGACAGGGGACGAGGTGGACACTCTGGAGATGCAGAGTGAGGGAGGGATAGCTTAGGGGGGAGGGATAGCTCATTGGTTTGAGCATTGGCCTGCTAAACCCAGGGTTGTGAGTTCAATCCTTGAGGGGGCCATTTAGGGATCTGGGGCAAAAATTGGGGATTGGTCCTGCTTTGAGCAGGGGGTAGGACTAGATGACCTCCTGAGGTCCCTTCCAACCCTGAGATTCTATGATTCTAAGTTCTGGTCTCCACTCTGACGTGCAGGGTGATCTTAGCCATCATCCCTTGGTTCCCCCCTGTAAAATGACAATAATGGCACTAATCCCCTCCACTCTGTTAGAAGCTTTGAGAGCTATGAAAGAAAGGGGAAGAGAAGTGCTGAGTATCTGTAGCAGTTTATTATATTGGATGACTAATGCGTGGTTGTGGATGGTGCTAGCAAGTACTTCTCACTGAGTTCAGAGGGGTTTGCTTTTGCCCCCTCTCTATAGGATATGCAGATACCCTTTAGAACCTGATTCCCTGGTGGAGAACCAAATCTTCTCCCCTCTCCTCCTCACCCCTGCAGCAGAACTGATCCTTCTTTTTAGTGACATGGTGTAAGGAATCTGCTTTGTCCCTGGCGATCTCTGCAGAGAGGCGAGGGATTCACCCTTAACCCTTCTCGATAACAGACAGCAAGTGGGTAAGTGAAGGCAGGATGTGCTGCTTGGGTACCTCTAGCTCCCAAGGGTTTGCACGCCCAGCCCTCGTGAGCAGGAAGCTATGCATGCCCACATCTCTGGCTGCCCTATAATCCTTCACATAATTGTCCCCCACGTGAGCCGCCTGCTGGGGAGCTACCCCAGAGATGTGCAGCGCCTTCTGAAAGATCCGCTGGTCTGGCTTGGCAAAGCCAGCCTCCTCCGAGGTCAAGACAAATTCAAAATGGTGCCTGAGGTTGCAGTGAGACAGAATCTTCTCCAGCCTCTTGTCAAAGTTGGAGATTACAGCCATACGGATGCCCAGCTGATGGCACTGCCTCAGAGTCTCCCTGGCACCTGGTAACAACTCCCAGTTCTGTGCACTGCAGAACTCCTGATAGAGGCTTTCCGAAATGGTGGTGAGAAGCCTGTCTTCATGGACACCAGCGAGTCTGAAGGTCTGTTTGACAACATCCACCCACCACTGCTTGGAGCTTAGCCCCTGGCTCAGGCCATAGTTGGGGAAGTGCTTACTCTGGGCTTTGTATGCCTGATGGAAAGACTTATTGAGAGCCTCAGGCTGCACATGGACTTTGTGAACTTGGGCCGCAGCAGAGTAATTCTCTCCTACTGGGTGCCGGAGCCGGAGCAGCGTGTCCTTCACGTCCCATGTTAACAGCCGGAGCCGAAGCATTGCTTCACTGAGGCTGAGGAGCAAAGAGAACCTAGAACACCAAATAAAAGGATAAGGATCAGACAAGCCACAGACCCAACCCTCTTATAGGCCGAAGGAATGCTCAGCATGGGGCAGCGAGTGACTCAAGTGATTGATAATGGCACTGGAGCGTTTCAACCTGGGATAGCTTCACCGCGCCCAGGGCTCATGGGTTCAAATTCCTCCCGGGCCTGCAGTGAATGAAAGTGGTTTCTATCTGAGGGCTGTTCTGTAGCTTGTTTGAAGTGAATTGCTGGGTCTCAGGCCAGTTCCTGACAGATTTGTATCCACGTCACATCCCCACCACTAGCACGGACTGGCCCCCTGCTCACAGGCTCAGCCCCATGTCCGTGGAGACTGACCTCCCCTCTCAGGCGCTGTGCAGCGGATACGGAGAGGCCCTCACTGCCACTGCAGTTAAGTCAGTACCGGCACCAGGACTTCAGTCACTCAGAACCTGTACAAACACTAAGACTCACGTCTAAAGTGATTTATGTCTTTACATTACGACGTTAGGTACAGTTTGTCAGTGAAGACCCTGTAGATCCTAGAATGCAGGACTTTGCACCTCTCTGTTTGCAGCAGAAACTCAAACAGCTGATCTTGGACCATCTGTATTTGACTTGAATTTGTATTTCTTAACATGAAATGACAAGGCTGACCAGCATCCACAGACACTGGGTAGAGAAATTAAAGCAAGAGAAATAAATGGGGAGCAAGATAACCGATTTAAAACTACCAGCCTTCTGTAATGCATTAGAACTCTCTGCTCTTAAATAGGTTACAATTCAGTTTTACTCCTGGGGGAATTCTGTGCAAAAAAAAAAATGTCTTCACCAAAATTTAAAAATTCTGCACACAATATTTTAAAATTCTGCATATAATCTGCAATATAATCATGCCAGTTTCAATTATTTTGATAATTTATTTAAACTATAATACAATAGATGGAGAATGGGAGTGGGGAGCATTGGAGAAAATCCCCAACCCCCCACTGTCTAATAGTAATGTAGCTAGTATTGACCCTTTACTTCTAGTTATTAGTCAACAAATATATGCAGCCATATGCTCAGTGTTACGCCATAGGCAACTGAAGAGCAAGTGAGGTCTGGGGACTCAAAGTCACAACTTATATTGGCTACTGACCATCTCCAGAAAGGTCAGTAGCAAACAGTTCATGGAGCACATTGTGATTGGAAAATTTTTCAGTCCAAAAATTTAGACCAGTTTTAATCACTAAATCACCATATGCATTTATAAGCCATACTGTCCTTTACAGCACTCTGGCCACGTAAAGGAGCCTTAAAACTTTTAAACCTGTTTAATACTCCTGGGGGAATTCACTAACGGCAATGGGAACAATTCACTAAGCAGGCAGGCTGCTACATTCTTCTCTGCCTGAGGGGACAGTGCCTGCCCCATGCCTACCTCCTCAGAAATACCTTGAAGCCCTGCCCTTCCTCGCTGGGTGGGCTGCAATAGCTAGTGAGAAGGTCAGAGTCTCTCTGTCTTGCACGCATGACCAGCCCCTCCACTGGCGGCTCCGGTCACCCAAACTAAGGTTCCTGTGCTGCCGGGGAGGGGCGCGTGGTCACTCTTGCGGCTTTCCTTTGCTTCCCCCTCAGAATTCATTTTTCCATGGGGAAACAAAGAAATCTGTGAGGGACATAAATTCTGCACGTGCACAGTGGCACAGAATACCCCTAGAAGCAAAGTTTGTAATTTTGCAGTATAACAGAATGATATCATAAAACAATGGGTTTCTCTATAATGACATGAACTTTTGTGCAATTAGCTTGTATGTGAGGTGGCAGGATTATGCAGCACCAAAATAATATTCTGGAAGAAACAGCCAGACCAGTTTAGCAGGAAACTGAAATCAGAGTTAGTGGCTAGGAATTCTCTCAGCCTCAGACAAAATGCACACCCACACAGCAGCTGTCATGGAGAGAGTCTTGCAATCTCTGCACTGAAGCCTGTCTACAATTTAAGGGCAGAGTAACATACACTTGGGGTAAGGATCCATTTTCTTCTGCTGAATAAGTGAGCGGTCTCAGAGGAGGAGGATGCACTGACAACGCTGATGAAGTCCTCTTGGCATGAGGCAGGTACATGCAAAGGCAGCAGCAGTGAAAACTTCCATCATGCTGCCCTATTTAATATGCCTCACAGTGGGAGTTCAGTTCTGGTCTCTCTCCTGAGGCTAGTGCCTAAGCACTGTGTCCAGAGGTGCTGGAACACTTTGTACAATGGCGGTGCTGAGAGCCATTGAACCAAACTGGAAACCCTGGAAACCCCTTCGAGCCCCAGTACCTCTGGTTCCAGCACCTATGGCTGTGTCAAAAAACAGCCATACAGGGTCAGACCAAGGTCTATCTAGCCCAGTATCCTGTCTTCCGACAGTGGGCAGTGCCAGGTGCCCCAGAGGGAATGAACAGAACAGGGAATCATCAAGTGATCCATCCCGTTGCTCATTCCCAGCTTCTGGCAAACAGAGGCTCGGGACACCATCCCTGCCCATCCTGGCTAATAGCCATTGATGGAGCTATCCTCCATGAATGCATCGAGTTCTTTTTTGAAACTTGTTATAGTCATGGCCTTCACAACATCCTCGGGCAAGGAGTTCCACAGGTTGACTGTGTGTTGTGTGAAGAAATACTGCCTTTTGTTTGTTTGAACCCTGATGCCTATTAATACCATTTGGTGACTCCTAGTTCTTGTCTTATGAGAAGGAATAAATAACATTTCCTTATTTATTTTCTCCACATCATTCATGATTTTTGTAGACCTCTATCATATCCCCCCTTAATTGCCTCTTTTCCCAGATGAAAAGTCCCAGTTTTATTTATCTCTCCTCATATGGAAGCTCTTCCATGCTCTTAATAATTTATGTTGCCCTTTTCTGAACCCTTTCCAATTCTAATAGATCTTTTTTGAGATGGGGCAACCACATCTGCACGCAGTATTCAAGATGTGGGCGTACCATGGATTTATATAGAGGCAACATGATATTTTCTGTCTATTATCTATCCCTTTCTTAATGATTCACAACATTCTGTTCGCATTTTTGCCTGCCGCTGCACATTGAGTGGATGTTTTCAGAGAACTATCCACAATGACTCCAAGATCTCTTTCTTGAGTAGTAACAGCTATTTTTGACCCCATCATTTTATATGTATAGTTGGGATTATATTTTGCAATGTGCATTAATTTGCATTTATCAACATTGACTTTCATCTATTATTTTGTTGCCCAGTCCCCCCGTTTTGTGAGATCCTTGGGTTCTTTATGAATACTTAAACCCCTTTGTTTTCAGTTTAAACTGATTTTTACTGACAAATTCCTGGGTTCTACAAAAAATATTCATTTTTTTCTGATTTTCACCCTACTTTTGTAACATTCAAATATATAAAAAATAACTGATATTATTAGGAAAATACAATACATTGCATGAGATCTATGTATTATGATCATACATTAGTCTGTATATGCAAAGCTGCCTGTTGAAGTAAGGCTATGTATTAGTCTAGAGCAGGGGTGGCCAACCTGAGCCTGAGAAGGAGCCAGAATTTACTAACATACATTTCCAAAGAGCCACAGTAATGCATCTGCAGCCCTCCATGAGCTTCCCCACCCAGCGCCTCCTGCCCACCAGCAGCCCTGCCAATCAGCACCTCTTCCTCCCTCCCTGCACCTCCTGATCAGCTGTTTCGTGGCATGCAGAAGGCTGGGGGAGGAGTGAGGGCACGACAGACTCAGGGGAGGGGGCGGGAAGGGGTGGAGTTGGGGGCAGGGCCTGTGGCAGAGCCAGGGGTTGAGCAGTGAGCACCCCCTGGCACATTGGAAAGTTGGTGCCTGTAGATCCAGCCCCGGAGTCGGTGCCTAGACAAGGAGCCGCATATTAGCTTCTGAAGAGCCGCATGGGGCTCCGGAGCCCCAGGTTGGCCACCCCTGGACTAGAGATACACACAATAAACCAACAGGCATGCACGCAAACTGAAGTGCATGTGCATTTAAACGTACTAATGAGTCTCACAGTGACCACATACACATTTCAAAACTTCGAAATAGTATGAGCAACTTAAGAACCACGGTACAAATTAAAGTACTCAGCTATGTTACTAACGCCACATTGGACAGTTAGGGTAAAGTAATTCTGAAGTGTTAGCAGATAATGGTTTAAAGATTTGACACACTAAAATGGGAAGAAAGCAAAAATCTGTATCACAATACATTTCAGAACCCAAGGTAGCATTTGAAAGTTTAAAAAAAAACAAAAAACCAGGAGAAAAGGATGACCTTGAGTGTGTGCTGCAAATGGTGAGGCCCACTTATTAAATGTAACTACTGATAGGCTAAGTATCAGAGGGGGAGCCCTGTTAGCCTGGATCTGTAAAAGCGGCAAAGAGTCCCGTGGCACTTTATGGACTAACAGACGCATCGGAGCATGAGTTTTCGTGGGTGAATCCCCACTTCGTAGGATGCATGTGGTGGAAATTGCCAGAGGCAGGTATAAATATGCAAGCCATATTTATAGCTATTATTTATAGCAAGCTATTTATAGGCTAATCATTCTAAGTCTACAACAGTAAACTGTTCATTCAAATTAAAAGTTTTATTTGGGGATTAGAGACATATTGTTTTCTTAAACTCAGAGGTGGCCTGTTTTGGTTTCTGTTTCAGTTTCTGCCGCAAACCACACTGATGAAGCGAATTCAAAGCATTAATCTAGTGAATACTTCCCCCCCCCTATTTCCGTCCACCAAAATAAACCCTGATATTTACCCCCAATTAGTATTAATAGTTTTTTGCCCTGATTTTCACCCGTTCTTGTCGTTGTGGTAATAAACACTGATAAATTCCCAGTAAAATCAAATCAAATCCGAAAAGGAAGGGCCCTTCGCCCCTGCAGCGAGAGGCGCGGGCCGGCTGGCAGCGGGCAGTTTGTGGGCAGCGGCCCCGTCTCCCAGGCCCCGTCCGAGGGCACCGAACCGCCCTCCGCGGGCCCGGGCCCTGGCGCGTCCGCTCCTGACCCGGTTTAGATCTGTCGGGGCGCCGGGCCCACGTATTTCCCCCTTTTTAAAACTCCCCCGGTTCCCGGGGCCAGGCCTCGCTCCGCGCCGCCGTCCGGGGGGCTCCGGGCTGCCGGCGCACAGCGCGGCCCGGGCCCCTGCCCAGAACCGGGCCCGCCGCGCCCCGGCGCCGGGGACAGGGCCGAGCCCGGCTGCGCAGCGCCCTGCGGGGAGCCGGGGGCAGCCGCTGGGCCTGGCCGGAGCAGGGATCCACGCGGCCAGGCGAGCGGGGGCCGCGGGAGGGGCGGCCCGAGCCCCGCCACAGGACGCGGCTCCGTGCCCGGATCGCTCCGGAGGAGTCGCCGGCCGCAGCCAGGCCGCCCCCGCCCGCGACTTACCGTGCGGCGCGGCGCTGAGACCCGCCGGGAGCGGCGAACAGCTCGGCCCGCCGCCCCACCCCCTTCGGCCATGGGGTGCAGCCCCCCACCCTGATCCCCACCAGCGTGGGGTGCAGCCCCCCACCCCCCTCGGCCGTGGGGTGCAGCCCCCACCCCCCTCGGCCGTGGGGTGCAGCCCCCCACCAGCGTGGGGTGCAGCCCCCCCACCCCCCTCGGCCATGGGGTGCACCCCCCCACCCTGATCCCCACCAGCGTGGGGTGCAGCCCCCCACCCCCATCGGCCATGGGGTGCAGCCCCCCACCCTGATCCCCACCAGCGTGGGGTGCAGCCCCCCACCCCCCTCGGCCGTGGGGTGCAGCCCCCCACCCTGATCCCCACCAGCGTGGGGTGCAGCCCCCCACCCCCATCGGCCATGGGGTACAGCCCCCCCACCAGCGTGGGGTGCAGCCCCCCACCCCCATCGGCCATGGGGTACAGCCCCCCACCAGCGTGGGGTGCAGCCCCCCCACCCCCCTCGGCCATGGGGTGCACCCCCCCACCCTGATCCCCACCAGCGTGGGGTGCAGCCCCCCACCCCCATCGGCCATGGGGTGCACCCCCCCACCCTGATCCCCACCAGCGTGGGGTGCAGCCCCCCCACCCCCATCGGCCATGGGGTGCAGCCCCCCCACCCTGATCCCCACCAGCTGTGAGGTGCAGCCCCCCACCCCCATCGGCCATGGGGTGCAGCCCCCCCCACCCTGATCCCCACCAGCGTGGGGTGCAGCCCCCCCACCCTCTCGGCCATGGGGTGCAGCCCCCCCACCCTGATCCCCACCAGAGTGGGGTGCAGCCCCCCACCCCCATCGGCCATGGGGTGCAGCCCCCCACCAGCATGGGGTGCAGCCCCCCACCCCCATCAGCCATGGGGTGCAGCCCCCCCACCCTGATCCCCACCAGCGTGGGGTGCAGCCCCCCATCGGCCATGGGGTACAGCCCCCCCACCCTGATCCCCACCAGCTGTGAGGTGCAGCCCCCCTCCATTCTGACCTCCCACCAGCTGTAGGGTACAACCCCACTCCCCCCTGCTGCCAACACCCCCTCTTCCCCATGGATTGATATACACTTACTCCGCTGATGGGTCTAACTCTCTATTAAGGCAAAAAGAAAAGGAGTACTTGTGGCACCTTAAAGACTAACCAATTTATCTGAGCATAAGCTTTCGTGAGCTACAGCTCACTTCATCGGATGCATACTGTGGAAAATACAGAAGAACTTTTTATACACACAGACCATGAAAAAATGGGTGTTTATCAACTACAAAAGGTTTTCTCTCCCCCCACCCCACTCTCCTGCTGGTAATAGCTTATCTAAAGTGACCACGCTCCTTACAATGTGTATGATATATTAAGGCAAAACACTCAGCAAGCAGTGAGCTGTTGAGAGGGCTGCCGGTCCAGACAGTCTCATCGGTCACCTCCAGCACTACAGCGTTAACCTTTAACCTCCCTTTGTTACACAAAAGTACCTGTAACTTTGTGTTATCGGCTCTCATACCAATGGATTAGTCTCCCATTGCCAAGTTAGCTCTCCTCCAGCCACTACAGCTGTAGCAGTATTTCAAACCCATCTCTTCCAGCTTTTTAGTGGCATTTATTTTTCTCAGACATGGTGATTCCATGGCGTTGTATACGCCCCCCACCCCTTCTGCTAAACATGATCAGAACAGACCCCTAAAATTCACAGGATTCTATCAGGTCTAAATATGAATTAATCCCACAAACCCCAGCATACAGTCTCCCCACCCCCCAAGCCATAAGGTAGAGCTCTCTCCCCCTCACACACCCAGACAAGCTGTGGGGCACTGGGCAGGTTGGCCTGCAGCAGTGAAAGTAGCAGACTACCATAATCCCTTAGAAAGTGTAATCCCCTAAGTGACCAATCTGTAGGGCTCCCCCATAGCAACTGAGCATCTCACCCACACCAGTGAATTCACCCTTGCAACACTGGAGCGCTCAACTCTGAAACAGGAATGGCAGCTTCTTTCCCAGGACTCTACTTTCTATCCTTGAACAAGTTCCCTTCCCCTCCAGAGGGCATCGCTGCTCTGCTTTCCCCAGTTTCCCCCCTTCCTATCATTACAGAGAGGGTTGGCCTTGTCTTCCTCTAGTTGCTCAGTTGTGCAAACCATCAAGGGGAAGAGAGGCTTGTAAGGTAAACTACACCCAATCTGTCAGCAACACCCTGTTTCTTGGTAGTCTGTAAACTCAGCTGAGGACGGGCTTGTCCTTTTCTTGGAAAGGATACAACCTGTCAAGATAACAGGATGAGAGGCTGACAGACCTGCTCCATGAGTCAGAGGAACAGGGAATGCCCGTTGGTGTGACTGTACCTCCAGGGAAGATCACAGATCTGCGCATACTAGTACAGCTTCTTCTACAGAAGAGTCAGGACATTTTCAGCTCTTCCCCATCCCAAAAATTATGGCAATGCAGATTAAAACTAAATCCCTCTGTTACCCAGAGGAGAGTGCTAGCCACTTCAAGAAGTTGCAGTGGAGTTCCCTCCACCTTGTTCCTTATCAACAACATCAGTTGCCCTGGTTGTAGACTTCGTTTTTTTAATTTTCAGCTGAACTCACTCCAGGCATTGAATATCAGACACTGCTGCTAGAGACTAACAAAGCAGAGTAGCTCTAGCAATTAATTTAAAACATCTAGACTTCATAATAGTATGACCAACTGAAGAACCACGGTACAAATTAAAGTACTCAGCTGTGTTACTAACGCCACATTGGACAGTTAGGGTAAAGTAATTTTAAAGTGTGCACTGGACAGCAGAGCCAGTAGGGCGACTTTCACTGCCTGGTTCTGCCTGCTGCAGGGCTGAGTTTGAAACAGGGCCCAGGAACAAGCAGTGGGTTAAAACAATTATTTTCATTGGAATTTTTAAAATAGGGAAACATTTCTAGTGCTCTTGGTTTTTAGAGAAAGATTATTTTGACAATACTTCTGGATAAGGTGACAGCATTTAGGGAATCAAAGGCCAGAGCTGAACTGCGAGTTGACAGAGCCAATGTGAGTGCTAGGAGCTGGTCTTCTGGGTGCTCAGGGCTAAGAGAACCCCTAGTAATGTTAGACAGAACGTGCAATGGCCCATTAGCAACATTATACTTCTGAGGCCCTTGAGGTCACTTCCTAGCCCCACATGCCCTGTTGCCCTCAAGACAGCAGGGCCACAGCTCAGAACGAGGTCAACATTCCCTATTCCACGCAATGACAACAGGTTTAAGGCACGAGCATGTGTGGAGGGGAACCCCCTCCTCCCTAAGGGCTCTGAAGCATCTTGGGGTATTTCTCCATATTAAAAAGTCTGAAACAGCGTGTTCACAAGAGGAGCGTGTTAGAGTGTCAGTGGAGGGTCTGGCTGACCAGCACTGCCTCCGGCCATTCATTGCTGCTTCCATGGTTGTGAACCAGACAGTGTTTCGGCGTACAAAGCCCAACCAGGTGAGAGCAAAGCTCTGCTGTGGGCTGCAGAAAAGGAATTATTTCACTAGTGTACTGCAGGGAGAACACCTGCAGTGAACACTTGAGACACCCCCAATGAACTAGCACTCCTGTGACCAATGTGCAGGTGAACTGCCCCACATCAGCCTTCTCTGTGTTACCAACACCCAGGCTACACTGAGAAGGACACTGGGATAGAGGAGCGGTCAGGAATGGGCACTTCCTTTTCAAAGAATCTCAAAAATTGCCCATCTGGTGTCACACAGCGACACATTAAAATAAACAATCATGTTAAGAAGGTGCCTCTCCAAGGTGGGTCCCTGGGGAGATCAGTTCTGGTCCTAAGGCATTTTGCTGCCAGGGGAGGGTCTCAGCATTAAGCCCAGTTCTAAAATAACACTTTTAAAAAATTGCTTTCCTTTGCCTTCTTTGGGCTAAAGTCAGCTTTAGTGTAGGCAGGTGCAGCACCCCTGCTGCCAGTGATGCTGGACCAGCTTACGCTGGGGCTGGATTCAGCCTTGTATCTCTAAGGCCCCATAAAAATCCTCATTTTGCATTTCAGTCCTTTCCGGTCCTCGCAGGTTTCCTTCTGCGTGTTGTCTTCACTCAGGCACTTCACGCCTGTTCCTCCTTCAGCCACTTCAGGAGCTGGGGCACATAGTAGGTAATGATGATATCAGCTCCTGGAATGCAGCAGCAAGGAACGCGTGAGGAGTTGCTAGACACAGTATCAGGCCAGCATTCCCATGCTCCACAAAGGGAGACAGTCCCACTCCATGCCAAGGAGCTGCATCTCTCCCTCCCACCAGCCAGCCCCCAGGGACTCCAACATACAGCCTGCAGGGTTGGGTCAGACACCAGTACTGTGGGTGTGGCCCACATGACATTCAGCTTCTCCAGAATCTCAGCTCCCTGGGTTCCTACACCCCACTGCTGCTGAGAAAACCTTCTAACCATGCCTGGGGATGAACAAAGCAGGGAGATATGCCTGAGCCTGCAGACAGCCTAGAACAATGATTCTGAGGTACAATTCCCATGGCCTCGCGTCACCGTGGGGAGCTTACAGTTCTGAATGTATACCTCAACCCATGGACCAACATTCCAGTCAAGAACTCGCCCATCTCCTCTGAGGGTTTTGGAAACCTGCTCTGACATATTTCTTAACAACAAGCACCAGCCAGTGGGGAATTCCCATAGGAGCCAGCTCCAAGAGGGGAGCCGGTCTCATGATCGGATCACAGGAATGCAGCTGGGAGGACGGGGGATTCCACAGAGTCACAGCAGGACTGGAGCTGGGTTCGTTGTGTCTCAGCTAAAGGAGCTGGAGCCTGGGCTCTAAATCAGGAATCAGGCAAAAGGCTGCTGAGCTTGGGCTGTTTTCTCCCAGGAAGATACATTCAGAAATAAGCCCCAGTGAATAGATTCCTGTACAGCCCCTTTCATCCAGTGGGCTCCCTGCAGCCTGGGGAAGGCAGAAACCCCTTTGCTAGATGAGGAGCCAAGAGGTGCAACAACTCGCCAGGTCACCCAGGAGGTGGCCGAGCTGGAGTAGAACCCAGGAGTCCGGGCTCTCAGGCCCCCTATATAACCACACTTCGTGTCTCCTAAGAAGCCAGAGAGAACTCTACTTGGATTGCTACCAAGCTGGCTGGAAAAGCACAGGCCGTGTGGGGCAGTGCTACGGTGCTTTAGAAATCGGCTTTTGTTAAAGGATTGAGGAGTTCGGAGTTCCACTGGGCCTGGCTCTGCATTCCAGGGTCAGCCTCCAGCACAGTCATGACTGTGACTGGTCATAGAATCATAGAATATCAGAGTTGGAAGGGACCTCAGGAGATCATCTTGTCCAACCCTCTGCTCAAACCAGGACCAATCCTCAATTTTTGCCCCAGATCCCTAAATGGCCCCCTCAAGGATTGAACTCACAACCCTGGGTTTAGCAGGCCAATGCTCAAACCACTGAGCTATCCCTCCCCCCTAGACTATGGATTGAACTCACAACCCTGGGTTTAGCAGGCCAATGCTCAAACCACTGAGCTATCCCTCCCCCAAGACTATGGTCCCATAGTCTTGGGAGACTCCCAGGGTTCAGGCTGCCCCACCACCGCAGGGGCCCAGAGGGGAAGAGAATCCAGAACCCCAGTTCCTCCAGCAGCTTGGGGCCCTGCTAGTCATAACGCTGACCCTGCCCAGCCTCACTCACCTGCTCGCCTGAACCCGGTCATCACTTCCATGACAGCAGCCTTTAGGCTAAAGGCCCCTGCCTGTGCTCCGTGCCACAGCATGGCAAACTCCCCCGACACGTGGTAAACAGCCAGCGGGTGGGCTGGATGCTGAAAACAGCAGCAGGAAGGTCAGTGAGACAACCCTGACCCCCAAGCTGCATGACCCAGCCCTGCCGAGTCCTGCAGTGCTGGCAGCAAAGCAGGGGCTCAAGGCAGGTTGTTCTGTAGCCACCGACTCTCAAGGCCTTGGGAGTTAGAGGGAGCAGTGTCTGCAGTGTGCCCTTAGCAACCCCACCCACGAGATCAGGATCTTCGGGGGGATGGCAGGTGCCACCACTTCACGGGCCGGTTGTCAGTGTTTGAATGGCTAGGGTTAGAAACACACAGCTCCAGTAACTGGGAGGATTCAGGGCAGAGCTTCCAAGCAGCAAGGCTTCCCATCCCAGATGGGCACGTTAACAAAACACCGGGGTCTAAGCAGCCAACCATTATCCCAGCCAGAGCAAGATGCTCCCTCTCCCCCAACTCACTCTATTGGTGGGAGCTACAGCAACATGCCCATGGGGAGCACGGTGCCGAGGAGCCTCCCCCTAGGGTAAATCGATTGGAAGGTGCTCCAGGGTCTAGGACTGTGCTGCAGCTTGTACACTGCTGCACTCACGGCTCAGGGCCTTTTCTGCCCTCTGCTAGGCCCAGGGGATTGTCCCCTCTGGCTTTAGTCTCTTGGTCGAGCCCAATGCCCACTCTACAGCCACCCACTCTGTGCCCCATCTCTAGAGACAGTCCCTGCCAAACAGGGCTCACTTTGGCCTTGACATCTCTCACAAGGTCGAGGTAGGGCATCCCCGGCTTCACCATCAGCATGTCTGCTCCCTCCCGCACATCCCGGTCCTGCAAGGAGAGAACAGGTCAGGGCGGGGGCCTGTGAGAACAGCACAGGGACTGGGGGGTGGGGGGACCAGCGAGTCAGCCTGATGGCTGCCTCCCAGGTCCTGGCCCCAGTGGGAGGGGAGAGCCCCTTCCAGGGGACAGTCCGGTCTTCCTAGCACCCTTTGTGCTCCGCATGGCACCAGCAACAAACAGAGCACAGCTAAGGGCAGGCCAGCAGGAGCCATCCTGCAGTCAGCCCCACTCCCACACAGGAAGGGAGACGATCCCCTAGGCTGTGTGATATGAAAGGGATGACAGCGGGTCTGCGTTTCAAGGAGGAAGACCATGAGGGGAACGGTGCGCTTGCCCAGGCCAGCCGCCAGAGGCTGAGGCTCCTTCATGTTAGACCCAAACACAACACCCCCTCCCCTGCCCACAGAGCTGGTGTTGGCTCAGCCCACTCACTGCTCTGTGTGACTGACAAACGTGAGCCATTGCAAGCTGGATCAGAGGGGCTGAGCTGGGCTCATGGCCTCTGCAGGCCCTAGGATCTCTGGGCAAGCAGGGGCTGGAGCAGGAGACGGGGAAGCCTACTCAGCTCTTTGCTAGAGGATGGGTTTGCCCGAAAATGGCGGATGTGCATGGAGATTGTGGTTGTGACAAAAAGAGCAGCAGTAACATGCATAAGGCCAACGTGACAGCTACCAACAGCATCCTCTGCTGAGCTGAATCCTCAGGTCCACATGCCAAGTGAAGCCAGGAGAGGCCCAGCTGCTTGGCATTGCTAAGCTGGACAACCCCAGGAGTTAGCAGTCCCGCAGGTCGCTGCAGGAGATCCTCAACTGTTCCAGGCCAGAGCCACACCTGGCTGCTCCCACCTCACAGCACCATGGGAATGCTTCCCTGGGCCCTGACTGGGCCCACCCTCCAGGTGAGGTGGGGTCTAATCGGTGGGACAGGCTTGCCCTGCTGCTGCCCAGGTTGTCCCAGGGCAGGTACAACAGGCCAGGGGTCCCGAGGATCTGCCACACCGTGACGCCCATTCCTGTCATGGAAAGAAGTCAGGTCTTGGAGGGGAGCGGAGACCCACCTCCACACTCAGCCCACGGATCAGCCTGCAGGAGAGGGCAGCTCTTGGCACCTAGCCATGCTGGGATTCACTCTGCTGCAGGACATTACTGTGACACCAACACCTACTGCCTAGGGCAGCTGGGCTGTGGGCCCATGGGTGGTGCCCCCTGTGGGCAGGCTCACTCACCACAGCTCGCAGGGCCAGGCCCCGGGCGCCTGGGGGAAGCTGGTAACATCGTCGGTCTCCGAATGCAGGTTTGGACAGCGCAGCGTCTCTGGGAACACAAAGGAGACACCAGGCAGTAAATCAGCAGTCTGGCTTCAGAGAACTCCCAGGAACCAGCACCTCCCTCCCAGGAGAGCCTAGGCACCAGGCGACCTGCCCGTAGCGACCCCCTTGCTGGGGCGGAGCAAAGCCGGGGGAAAGAGGTACCTTAGTAGAATCCCATCCTTCTCCCAATCCAGGAGGCAGCGGCTTGCTTAGCCACCCTGAAATCCCACCAGAGAGAACTCTGCCCTCCAGTGAGGCCTGGCGGCCTGTGACAAAGTGGGAATTTTTGTAATATTTTTATGAAGCCTGTGTGTGCATCAGTTTCCTTCATATTTTGCAAGGCTGCCCAGTTGAGGAGGGTGGGGAGCAGTTTGCTCTCAGGGCAGGTTAAGAGACGTAGGCGTGAATATTGCCTGGCTGTCTGAGGCTCTGCCTATACTACAGCTTATGTCGGCAAAACTTATGTCACTCAGGGATGTGAATAAACCACCCCACAGAGCAACATAAGTTACACCGACAGACGCGCCGGTGTGGACAGAGCTATGTTGATCGAGAGCTTCTCTTGCCGACAGGCTCCGGCTGCTTGCAGGGCTGGAGTAGTTAAGCCGAGAGGAAAGTTTTCTCCCGTAGATTGAGAGCAGCTACATTAAAGAGCGTACAGTGGCGCAGCTGCACTGCTGTAAACTCTCAGGCCATGTCTACACTAGCGCTTATGTAGGCAAAACTTCTGTTGTTCAGGGGTGTGAAAAAAGCATCCCCCCGAGAGACGTAAGTTTTGCTGGCATAAGCACTGGTGTGCACAGCGCTATAGGTGGGAAAGCCTCTCCTGACAACATAGTAGGACCGCCACTCATTGACCTGGTTTTATGATGTCGACAGGAGAGCTCTCGCCCATCGGCATACCGCGGCTACTGGCGTGATCTTACAGCAGCACAATTTGTAAGTGTAGACATGGCCTCAGTGTAGCCGTGCCCTAAGCCGGGATGGGTCATTAAAAATGAGTGGCCCGAGGACAATGGCAAATCCAATCAACATGACTGACACCTAGTAGGGAGGTAGATTTCCCCCCTCTCAGCTGGAGAACAAAGGACTGGGAGGTGTGAGGTGGAGGATAAGAGTTGGCTGCTGGAAGGAGTCTGGGCTCTCACCTGGGAACTGACCAAGGAAGTTGGATGGACACACACAGAGCTTCAGCAGTGGGGTTGACTACAGCTTGGCTGGGCTCTGGGCTGACCAGAATGGTCTGTGCTTTAACCTTTAATTCTCTCTGCCAACCTAAGGACTTCCTATGCTGTGTTCCAGCTGACTAATAAACCCAACTGATTTGACAGTGCTGTTTGAGGTCTGGTCTACACTACAGATCTATATCAGTATAACTGAAAAATCCATCCTCTGAGCGACATAATACCACCAACGTAACTCCCCGTGTAGCCAGCGCTATGTTGGCAGGAGAACTTCTCCTGGAGACAAAGCTATTGCCTCTAGGGGAGGTGGATTAACTAAGCCAATGGGAAATCTCTCTTCATTAAAACACTACAGCAGCGCAGCTGTGCCAATGTAGCATTTTCAGTGTAGACGTGCCGAGTGTTACTGCAAACGCTCGCGGAGGTGCGTTAATCCCTGCAGAGCATACAAGTCTCTGCCACGAGTCTGTCTCAGGTGGACTTGCTGGACAGAGCTCCCGCCATGCAGCAGGGGAGCTGATGGCTCAGAGGTCCAGTCTAAGGAGGTGGGGAGGCCATGTGGCTTACTTTGGAGGAAGAGTGAGACCCCAGCAGGTCTGGCACACTGCAGGGGTTCCTCCTAGAGACTGTTCCAAAGCTGGAGCATAGCACTGATCCCATAAATCTGTGACACAGCCCCGCCCCAGCAAGCGCACAGGCTGCAATAACACAGTCCATCACCCCCAGCTCCCCTAGGGCAGTGGTTCCCAAACTTTTTACCTCATACTCCCCAGGGCTGGAAGCAGGGTCACAGATGGGGTAAGGGAGCCTTGGCCTGGGGCTGAGGCTGGCAACGGGGGATGGGGCCAGAAGTGGAGCTGGATGGCATGCCCCCCCCCACTGAATGTTCCTCCATGCCCCCCTAGGGGGGGCATGCCCCACAGTTTGGGGACTTCTGCTCTAGGGTCTGGAATGAGTTAGTTCAGACCCCACTGTGACGTTGCACTCCACATGTTTTATGGAAATATGATAATGAGTGTGGCTATGATGTAACTGGAACATGCTTTATGCAAAAGGTCCCTTGTAAGGTATCATTACAAAACTTGTGATCTACTGGGTGTGCTCATCCTATTTGTATGAATGTATCATTCTTGGATCTGAAGCTAGAAATATGCAGCACAACTCTGAGGTCCTACTGTAATTATGCAAATCTCGCAGGACATGTGACCAAGTCACATGATACTGGAATTCATCTTAAACCTGGTGCTTTTGCATTTAGAAGGTGGGGTGGGAACCCAGAGAGAGATACAAAGGATTCCTGCCTTGCGCCAAACTATAGAAGGGGATGGAGGAGAACAAAGGGGGCTGCAGACATTAGAATTCCCCTAGTTACAAGGGGAACTAACAAGGATTGTACCAGGGAAAGGACTGGGCCCAGACGAGGAAGGAGTCCAGTCTGTGAAAGAAGCTTATTGGAACATCTCTGAGGGTGAGATTTACCTGTATTCAGTTTCTTAATGTATTAGGCTTAGACTTGTGTGTTTTGTTTTATTTTGCTTGGTAACTTACTTTGTTCTCTCTGTTATTACTTGGAACCACTTAAATCCTACTTTTTATACTTAATAAAATCACTTTTGTTTATTAATTAACCCAGATTAACACCTGGGGGAGCAAACAGCTGTGCATTTCTCTCTATCAGTGTTATAGAGAGTGGACAATTTATGAGTTTACTCTGTATAAGCTTTATACAGAGTAAAATGGATTTATTTGGGGTTTGGATCCTATTGGGAACTGGGTGTCTGGAGATAGGTGAACTGCTAAGCAGTTTTTGTTTAAAGTCTGCAGCTTTGGGGGCATGGACCTGACCTGGGTCTGTGTTGCAGCAGGTTTGCGTGTCTGGCTCAACAAGGCAGGGTTCTGGAGTCCCAAGCTGACAGGAAAAATGGGCTCAGAGGTAGTCTCAGCACATCAGGTGACAGTCCCAAGGGGGTCTCTGTGACCGAACCCGTCACACCCACCTCTCCCCACTTTTCTGAGCCAGAGCTCAGCCCTCAATGGACCTGCTAGCCCAGCAAGTTGGGACCATCCCCAACACTCCCTCTCTGGGGTGAGATGGGCTCTGTGCAGTTCTGCAGCAGTTCCAGTTGAGTCCACACTCCCGCTCCTGCCCCAGGTGTCCCTACTTGAGAAGCAGCTCGCAGGGCTGAGAGCACTGACAAGAAACAGAGCTGAAGCCAGGTGGCAGGAGAAGTCATCTCCAGGCTTGGCAGGAGGAAGAGTGAATCTCTGCAGAGCTATACTCTGAGGGACAGATGAAAATCCCTGTGTGGGAGCAAATACTAGTCTGCCCTCCCCATCCCTTTCCTGGAGAAGGAGATACATTCCCCGCTTTACACATGGGGAAACTGAGACACAAAGCTCAGCGCAAGTTAGTGTGAGTCCCAGACCCAGAGCTCGGGGCTCCGGAGTCCTACGTTCAAATTGCTTGGATCTGCAGGCCAAGCACAAACCCTTTGGGGTTAGACACGGAGCCCGGCCAACACGCGGCTCACACTCACCCCTGCCCTTGGAGACACTCACCTGAAAGGGCCATAGAAACAGGAAGCAAACTTGGCGCTGTAGCTCATCACAGAGACCTGCAGGGGGCAGGAGAGACATGGCAGGGACACCACAGTTGCCTCCCAGCCCAGCGTGGAGCTGGGGGAGAAAGTCTCTGCTGCAATTCTCTTGTACTGTTTTCCAACCCCCCAGGCAGGAGCCCTGGCATCACCCCTCCTCCTCATCCACAGGCATGCCCTTCCCATCCACTGGAAGTCCCTCCCTGTGGCCCCATGGAAGCTACCACCGGACGCCCCGGCCTACCACTGTGGAAAGAAGGGAGCGCCCTTCTCCACAGGCCCTGTTCCATACCATCTCCCCTGCGCTACGCACACAGGTCCAGCTGTGACATCGCTCCATACTGAGCCCGGACCGATCCCGGCGTGCGTGCTGCCCCTGCCCACCTTGTTGCCCATGTTATTGGAGATCAGAGCCTCTTTCATGGCTGCGATGCGTCCGTCCATCATGTCCGAGGGGGCCACGATGTGGCATCCTGCAGGGAGAGAGCACGGGCACTGAAGAACTGCAAGGAGCAGTCCCTGCTCCAGGAGCCATTCCTGGCCATGGGGGGGGGGGGACTCAAAATTGATGTCCCAGCAGCCAGGACCTGCTGGAGGAGAGCAACTGGTTCAGACACCCCAGTGCCCAGGAGCTGCAGGTGGAGTCGAGGGGAGATAGGATGGGCTCACAGCCCCGCAAGGAGAGGCCAGCGGCTGCTACCCCCCTCAGCACTGCTCAGGTATGTTCCTGGTAGGGCCAACAAGCAGGGTGAAGCCAGGCAGCCAGCAAGAACCCGCTGCTGCTGGGAACCCCTCTCACCTGCCTTAGCATAGGCTAGTGACACCTCTGCCAGCCGCTGGCAGCTGGCCTCATTCTGGATGGTGCCATCCTTCCGCAGGATCCCTGCAAGACAAGCCCAGGGTTAGACGGGGAGCACAGAGCACCAGCCAGAACTGCCAGGAGCCCTCTGCACAGGAACCACTGGAGAAGGGAGAGAGCCCCACGCCACACCCAGCTCTGCAGGATTGCAGGGTGTGACTGGGCGGGGGGAGCAGGTTCCTGGAGACGGCTGAAATATGGTGCGGGGTTTGGCACAGCTTGGGGTGAGGCCAAGGAAGCCAACTAGAAGACCAAGGCCCTGCCGGCTGGAGGTGCTGTGTCCATCCCAACTGCTGAGGGAGCAGGGTTAGGACAAAGGAGGGGGGGCCGCAGTGGTCATGCTGGGGAGGGAGGGCCCTGGCAGGCAGAGCCCAGAGAACTAACTCTCACACCTGGCTGTGGGACCACGTGTGAGGAGAATGGAGTGGCCGGCTGTGCATCGTTCAGTCACTGCAGCCTTTGATCTAATTCTGCCTACCCCCCCAGGGTTCCCTGGCCTCCACGCTCAGTGCCCTGGCATAGCCAGCACATCGCACCACGAAGTCATGTGCGGACAGGGGGCAGGGCGCATCCCCAGCAAAGAGCCCACTAGCTGAGCACACACCAGCGAGGCCCTTCCTCCCCTCCCAGCCGGCAGCCTGGCTCATCTCGTGGCCATCGATCCATGCAGAGGAGGGTGGGTGAGTGGCTGCCCTGGTGCTCACCGCAGTGCCCGTGAGAGGTATAGGGGCACAGGCAGACATCACAGGCAATCAGCAGCTCTGGGAAAGAGGAACAGATCTTCTTTATGGCCTGGATGGCTGGGGTGTTCTCAACGTCGGCAGCCGAGCCCCTTTCATCCTGCAGGGGGAAGAGATGCTCCCCTGTAAATCCACAGGGCCAAAGGCTTCACCTCTCTGCCGGGTCCCCTTGCCCCACACAGAAACACAGACCCTGCATGGGCATGAAGGTGCAGCTGCTCTGCACACAGCTGAGGGTGTAGGAAGGAGGGTCCCACATCCTGTTGGAACTGGAGCCTGGAAAGGGCCCAGGGAGTTTTTGGAACAGCAAGGGATCAGATGTGGATTTACATCTCATCCCAACGCCAGCAGCTCCCCCAGTGACTAATGGAGAGCGTGCTCCCTATTGAGCTATCCACCCTGTTCCCACAGCACAGTACTGCCCCCTAGCACCACCCAGGTGTCAACACTATGGGTGAGCGCCCCCTACTGAGTCATCTGCACCTCTCCCTGCAGCGCCGCACCCCTAGCGCCACACTGGGTGGCACTGGGGTCAGCACGGACGAGGACAGCATACTCCACAGCCACCCATATCACTTGGGATGGACTGGGGAGGTCTCCCATCCAAGTGCTGTCCTCTCTCTACCCTGCTTAGCCTACAAGATCTGACAAGCCAGAGTCCAAGATCTCAGAGAACAAGTGAAAATGCAACTGAAGGACAAAGCCGGTGACTATGAACCTCCCAGCTGATCTGCCCCCAATCCCTCAGTTCTACCTGTGCCCCTGCATTAAACACCCCATAACCCTTCACCCCCAATCCTTCAGTTCTACCTGTGCCCCTGCATTAAACACCCCATAACCCTTCACCCCCAATCCCTCAGTTCTACCTGTGCCCTTGCATTAAACACCCCATAACCCTTCATCCCCAATCCCTCAGTTCTACCTCTGCCCCTGCATTAAACACCCCATAACCCTTCAACCCCAATCCCTCAGTTCTACCTCTGCCCCTGCATTAAACACCCCATAACCCTTCACCCCCAATCCCTCAGTTCTACCTGTGCCCCTGCATTAAACACCCCATAACCCTTCAACCCCAATCCCTCAGTTCTACCTCTGCCCCTGCATTAAACACCCCTGTGACCCTTCACCCCCACCAACCTTGGGGACTTTAGTGGGGACACCAAAGATCAACACGCACTTCAGCCCCTCGTCCACTAGGGGGCGGAGCATCCCCTCCAGCTTGTTGACTCCATACCTAGAAGAACACAGGTGTGGGGGTGGTGCTGGAGGGCCACCGCAGTGCTCCTCCCACCCACAAATCAGCCGGGGCTCTGAGCTAGGTTAGTGCACGCAGCCCCTCGGCAGGCCAGGCACTGCTGGGCAGGCTGCTACCCACAGGCAGCCCGGGTGCCAGACCAGTGTCCCCGAGCAGGGCCATTCCCAGGGCAGCGCACCTCTCAAACAACAAGGATCCCCAAGAAGCAGCCCCCACACAGCCCAAAGGGCTGCGACTAGCCGGGCGTGGCCCTGCCCATCATTAACCCTCCTCAGTGCCAAGGCCAAGTTCCCTCTCTTCCGGGGAGGCCTGTGTAGCCAGCCCTCAGGCACTGCAGGGGACTGGGCCACTCACCATGCCACCCAACAGGGAACTCCTGGCACCTGCTGCCAGGCTGGCCTTGCCCCCAGCATAGGGAGAGCTGCATGTGTCTCCCACTCTGCCCACAGAGGGTCAGTGCCGACTCTCCCATTCTCCTCCCCCATCCCAGAGGGGTTTTTCATGGCCATTCCTGCCCTGCCAGTGCTGTTGCGTGGAGGTGCCTGGATTGGGGGGGAAGGGGGGGGTCCTGGTGAACACTCCATGCTCTCCCCCTCCCCACCTTCCCCCGCACCGGCCTGGCCAGGGGACAAGGCCAACACTCAGTGACTTTTACCCTGTCCTTGCTTCCTGAACGGGGACAGGGCAGGTTTCAGTCCCACTTAGTGAAGAGCTTTGCAGGCAGCTGAGCATTCAGCAAGAGCAGATGCCTCTGGAGATCTTGGGAGCAGCTGTGGGAGGAGCAGCCTGGAGCCTTATCTGGGGTTCCCAAGGGGCAGGGGGCAGTGGCAAGGCTGGCTGGTGTTCTATCTGCTGCCTGGGGACGAGCCCAGTGCGAGGGCTCTGCCCTGGGACGCTCCATTATCTCCCCGTTCATTACAAGGCCCTGCCCAGCCTCACACTTGCGGCTCAGCTCTACACGACTTCGGCTCTGGAGGTAGGACCAGCAGTGCCAGGAAATGCATGGAGGGCGTCTGTGGGAGCCACCACCCCACTGGGGTGGGGAGGGGGGGTGGGGGAGAGGTCTCAGAGGGTTGCCCTCCATCCTGACAGTGAGCGGGACCAATTCCCCAAGCCCAGCAGCACCGCTGCTGGCAGAAAGGCCCAGGGCATGACAGGGCAGAAGGCACTGCCCTTGTTCAGCCCCAGCTCCTGCCACCAAGGTCCCCCAGACTTAAACGGGCAGGGATTTTATTCTAAAAACCCCAGCCCCCAGCTCCCACCTTGCCACTGCCCACTTCTCAGGCACGACATCCCCCTCCACAAGTGCCAGGGGAGCCAGGCCAGAGCCCTGCTGACAACAATGGCAGCCTCCGAGCATGGCTGCCAGGAGCCTGGTAAGATCCATGGCTCGGCCAGGGCCAATGCGCTCTACGGGAAGAGCAGCCTTAAAAGGGAACACCTGCTGCTACTGGAATTAACTGGTGCATTATGGGAATTCCTGGTAGCTATCCCATAGTGCCCCAGTGAGTGCTCACAGTTGGAGGTGTATTCTCAGTTCATCCTCCCCTGTGTCCTTGTGCAGCTCCCAGAATCCCTCCAGCTGCTGGGTGCCATGCGCATCCCCAACATGGAGGCAGTGGGGGCTCCGTTGTCCTTGGCTAGACCCAGATGGAGGACACAGAATGGCCAATAAAAGCCCCCAACCCTGACCCCTGCAGCCTGGAGCTGGGCAGTCTCAGGCCCCGTCCCTTGAGATAAGGTGCACGGCAGGGAGCACTGTCCGGATTGCAGAACAGCCCTAACACAAGGATCTCCGCAGACTCCTACCTGGCCTGTCCGGGGAGGCTGGCGATTGGCTCCACTGCGTCGGGGCTGTCACTGGGGAGTCAAACAGGACAAACAGCCAGTGAGAGTTGGGCTCTCCACAAAGTGAAGCTGCAAGCAGGGAGAGCCCCGTGACCGGATATGTCGGCTGTGTGTAAAGTCGGGCAGCTGAGCGAGCGAGTCAGAGATTGGGCTCAGCCATTCCCTGCACCAGCTGCTCAGTTCCCAGAAACACAGCGTCCGGGGCCCAATGCCAGGCAGCTTCCTTCTCCCTGTGGGCCTGGGAGTGCTGGAGAGCAGCAGGAACAGGCATCCCACCCCCTTGCCACTCCAGTCCCAGAGCAGGAGCTCTGCAATGAGCCGAAGCAACATCCACCTGGGGGCCAGCAGCTTAGACCTCGACGCTGCAGTGCAGAGCCACCGGGAGCTCACCAGAGAGTAGAACAAGGCCATGCAGCAGCAGGGCCAAGGCAGGTTACAAAGGGAGCTCTCCGGCTCTCTAGGGGTTACAGTCTCAACTTCCTGAGCCTGATCCGCAGGGTCTCATGCTGCTCTTGGGGGGACGGAAGCGGGGAGAAGAGAGGAGGAAGCCCCGACCCCAGCCGCACACGCTGCATTTCCCTTGCAGCTGGGAGGGCCAGCAAGCTTCGTCCCAAGTGCCACCTTAAGAGTCACCGCAGCGGGCAGAGACCAGCGCTTGGCCAGTTCTGCCTCCAGTGCTAGCTACAGAGGATCATCTGCATGGGCTCTTCCCAGCACAGGCAGAGAACGTCACTGCCCAGGAGAGCCCAGCCCTGAGAGCAACCAGGCCAGGTTTACCCCGAGCCCCAGAGGCTGTGGCAGGTGCCACTCAGGGAGGGGCTCACAATGAAGCAAATTCACAGCCTGGTGAACCGTCCAAGAGACCAGATGTCACGGCGTCACCAGGCAATGCTCTGGAACTACTCCCTATGAAGCCAGTCAGGACTCTGGGGGAGCCTCCTCTCTGTGAGCAGACTGTCTCCAGGGCAAGAAGCTTACACAGCTTCGATGTTTCTGGGTCTGACCTCAGAGCATTCAGCTGTGCAGCCATAGAGAGGGCTCTTAAAAGGCTGGAGCCGGATCTATTTGGGCGGCGCTTCATTGTGTACATGGACCACGCACCCTGGCGTGGCTGCACCAGATGAGGACTTGCTGTGGGAAGCCAGAGGGCCCTGCACCCTGACTCTCAGCCAGCTGGTAAAACAGAAGGTTTATTAGTCGATAGGAACACAACGTAGGACAGGAACTTGTTAGCACAGAAATCAGTGACTTTCAGCCAAGTCCATCTTGGGGGGAGGGGAGCCCAGAGCCAGGCTCTGGTTCTCCCTCTGTGCAGCATCTGTGCAGGCAGCATCTGTGCAGGAGCAACCCCCACAAAAGTCACACACCCTTATTCCCACCACCTAGATACTGGTGCAATACACTGAGGGGAAACTGAGGCACACACAGCATTCATACAAAACAGTAACGCTCACATAACAAGGGAAAATCCCCACTTTGTCACACCAGATTCCACAGGGGTCATGGCCTCATTGAAACACAGCATGCTGAGGAGGGGATGTACAGCTCCAAGCCTGCCAGCGTCCCATAGACCACGTCAGAAACCGCCCCCACTGGGCAGTGCATGCAGACAGGCTCTGCCGCCCCAGGACAGACATCTCAGCTCAGCAGCCCTGGCATTTCTGGGAGGGTTAAAAAACCGCCCCAGGGGAGGCGCCAGGCCGGTCACAGATGACAAGCTGATTCAGGTCCAGGGAAGGGTGGCAGTGAGCAGTTTCCCCTCGGAGTCAGAGGTTACTATGGGGTGACATGCCCATGGCCACTTCCGCAGCGAAGGGAATTCAGAGCAGCTGCCCTGCCCCTCCCATTGCACACTCAGCCAAAGGCAGGATGCTGGTGTAGAGGGACCACGGCTCTGCTCAGGATGGCAGCTCTCCCGTCCCTAGGTGGGTGGCTTGCAGACTCAGGGGTTGTACACTAGCCGGGAGCTGCTGCCCCTTTGTGTGACCTCCTCTGAAGCAAGGAAGCTGCTCCAAGGGCTTTGTCTGTCCCCAAGAGATCTCCTCTCGCCTTCCCAGCTGGGAGCACAGGCTCCAGCCCTCACTTACGTGACAAAGATGGGGTAGATGAGGTTAGAGGCATCGAAGGCCGTGGCCGAGGTCTGCCAGGAGCGCAGCACAGGGTGGAAGTAGCCACTGTGGAGCACAGACTGGGCCTGCATCCTGGAAACTCAGCAACGGGCTGTGAAAGGAGAGCCTGAAACACACAAGGAGAAACAGCAGTTTAGAGGCTGCACCCCAGGGAGAGTCACTGAAGCAAGTGCCTCAAGCCCTCAAGGCTCCAGGCAGCCTCTGACAGGCTGTGCCCCGTGGGAACACACAAGCACTACATGCGGGCTAAGCAAAGGGCTTCCACTGCTTCCCTCGGGAGACAATTCCACAGTTCAGTCAACAGCAACTGATACTCAAGCCAAGCTTTCCTGTGATTTGCCATGTGGACAGGGCACTGGGCTGGGAGCCAGGAGACCTGGGTTCCAGAGAGACTCTGTGCCTCGGTCTCCCATCTGTAAAACATGGATGATACTCACCCGCCTCTGCAAAGAGCTCAAAGATCTCTGGGTGAAAAGGTGAATTATTCAATCCATCCACATCTGTCACCACCAACCTCCCCTGGCTGGCTGTCAGAGCAACACCACACCGTGTCTCCACTCCTTGAACTCTGCAGAAGGCACTTGGTGACACCTCCCACTTGAAAAGCCCGTCTGAGTCTGGAGAAGCTGGGTCAAAGAATCCAGCTGTGATGGTCTAGCTCAAACATACTTAACCCTTCAGGGACTGCTGATGCTGCAGGGACATCTCCCCAGACCAGCACCATTCATGCACCAGTGACGCTAATTCCTGTATCCGTTAGTTACCCAGTCCCAGGTAACAGGGACAAAAAGGAACTGAACTGCCGGCTCACAGGACCAAGACCCACGTACTGCTCCGGAGGTATCCGCACACCAGTCCCACCACATGCTTTCAGCTCTGGTTAGTATGGTGATTTAGGTCATGCAGATCACGGTCTTCCCATGGCCACCTGGCTTCTCTCCTACAGCAATCACAACAGGGCTTCAGCAGCTGATCTGCCACAGACTGCTAGAGCTGCAGGAGGCAGAACACAGTCACTTCTAGCTCTACATGTTCTTGAGAGCGTGGCTGACAACATCAATTGATGACTGAAGGAGGAAGTAAAGAGCATGAGAATCCAATCAGCAGCATTATGGTCCGATATCTGGCAAGCCACTACAGCTAGACAGCAACCTCCCCAGGAATCCCCTTCCGAAGGTTCTCAGGCAGATAAACCATTGCTACCAGCCCTGCCGTCCAACCTTCACACAGTCACTGGTCTCTTGGCCTAGCAGTGCCTCCTGGCCTGAGTCCAGGGCTGGACACTGCCCATCCCAGAACCCCTCCAGCGGGGTTATCAGTGCCAGACCCTTCTGCAAAGGCTGTATTTGCGTCAGGGAGGAAAAGCAGAGGCACCCCCTCAAGCGGACATGTGGATACTGCAGCCCGGATATTCCTGTGAGAAGAGGAGGCTCTCACGGGCAGGGGTCCCCGAAGGAGCCAGGAGAGGCAGGCTGAGTGCAGTGACTGCCGCACACAAGATGCCTGGACAACGACCGCTGGTTTGCTCAGCGTGGTGGTGGAGGCAGCTGCCGGCTCTGAATAGCTATCCATCAGGCAGGCTCCGAAGCTGCCAGTGCTGGTGAGCTGCAATGGGCCAGGCTGACACGACATCCCGTCTCCTCCCGTCAGTGCCATGGTGGGAACTCCCCGCTCCACGTCCATTAATGCAGCACCGGACACTGAGCCGCACAGCTCCAGGGAGAGGCTACATCCCTCACAACCCTCGGCCCCAAGAGAACCCCGAGATGCAGCAAGAATGAGGCTGCCAGCGTCCAGCTGTGCACAAGCCAGCCCCTCAAGATCCAGGGGGACCTGCCCAAGCCCCCTCAATCCTCCACCTCCCGCATAGCCACAGAGGGCAGCTGTGCACAAAGGGCCTTCTGCTGCCAGTCAAAGTGACCTTGGCTAGTCCTAGAGGTCACACTGCCTACAGCACCCAGGGCAAAACAGAGCCTTGGGTAAGTGCCAGGAGCAGAATGACTGAGCTTGTGTTAGAGAATCTGGAGCCCAGCCAGTAAGAGAAAGAAGCAGATGTGAAAACCAGAGACCAGGCACTGACAGTGAAATCTATCTATTTTTACGCTCCCACCCATGAAGACAGTATCCAAGACCCTTCCTTGTAAGATCGACAGCAACTGCGTAGTCCCCTGCGGACCTCCAGGATTTCATTTTCAGGGTTGAAACTCTGCTTGGGGTAGAGATTTTGTTTCTGAAATAAGAGTTAGAAAAGACTGACCCAGTCAGCATGGCCATGCCAGGCCCACGCAGGATCGTGCCCTACACCAAGCACTTGGTCCCTTCCAACAGCATGGCCCAGACCACTTCTTTGACAAGCAATCCCACAGATCTTTCCCCATGCTCAGATTAAGCTCTCGCGTAAAGGTGAGCAGGAGCCAACTAGCCCCTATCTGCTAAGGGCTGTGTTTGGGAGGTTGAGTTCTAGTCTATGCCAGCCACTTGATTACCTTGTGCTCCACCCACCATCTGTCGTCTCCAGCTTTGTCTGGACTATGATTTAGTGTTGTGTGGCTGGATTGTCGTCTCTTCTAGAATTCTAGTCCAGACAAAGCAATTGTACTCTAGCACATGCTGAACCAGCTAAGGCATAGCCTAGCCTGCCAGCTCCCAGGCGCAGTGCTGAGAGCATACAGCACCCAGCGCAGTGGGCTCCAATCCCGGGGTGGGCCTGTGGGCACACCCAACACGAACACAGCCGTGGGATTCCCGCCTTTGGTGTCAGCAGCAAAGCACTGAATAGCCATGACGAACCCGGCAGCGAAGCGCTCCAGGTAAGGACCTGACAAGCCAATCCCCAAAGAGTTGTGCTGCGTGTGGAGTCACCGGGAGAGGAGAACAGACGCTCCCTGGAGTGGCTCTCACAGCCACAGGTCCTGCCCTCGCTGCGGGCAGCCAGACAGTAACTCTCAGCGACGATACCAACTTACTGCTGCAGGAAGCAGCCCCGGCAGATCGACTCATCCACAGAAGGCGGGAGGATAGTAGGGAAGCCTGGAACCCGCAGCTACGTTGCATTCCAGTTCTGCCTCATAAGGGAGGGGATATGGGACGCAGAAGCTCAGCTCATTTGGAGAATGACGGTGCAACGGGGCTTTAAGAATTCACCCCTTGGCTGTAAAAGGCTGGAGGAGCCAGAGAGACAAGAGGGGGCAGAGCCTCTGGAAAAACCAGACTGAGCAGCTGCTCAAAGGTCTTTGCTCAGTAAAATAACTGTGCCTAGAGCAGGTGGCCCCAAAAGGGGATGTGCAGAGGCTTGCAAGGGAAAGGGAGGAGTAGGGACTGTCTGGGTGCTATCGTCATGTCTGTATTTAGGCCTTGTCAAGGACAGTTCATAACCAGGCTCAGCTGCATGGGAAATGCCGGCCCATCAATCCCAGAGGAGGTCACCTGCAACTCTTAGCCCAGGCGAACGGAGCTGGCCAGGTGGGTGCATTCGGCCAGGCCGAGCTATGACAATGAAGTCAGTCATGTGAAGCAGGCCCCCAGGCGCATGGTGGCGGGGAAAGATGGGGGTTTGAGCAGTCAGATACCAGATTCCCACATGCTTTGCAGCGAGCAATCCAGCTCCACTGTGTGTGTCTCTGCAGAGGGAAGATTCAGTCCTGTTACGAGGACTGCCTAGCAACCTGGGCTGCAATTCCCTGCTGGAGCCCTGCGAGGCAGGGACAGCGAGAGCCCCCTGTACAGGAGGAGCAGAGAGGCCGTGCCACGGGCAGCATGACACAGAGCAGAGCTATGCTGGGGGAAGCAGCGCTGAGCAGAGCACACGCAGTAAGGCAGAGCCCAGACCCAGCGCCTGGGGATTATTCCGGGGTCCAAGTCCATGGAGCTCAAAGACACCATGACATTAAATGGCCTTGGGGGGTAGCGTCCTGGACGACGGCCACCAGACAGGAGGGTTAACACTGGGAGCTACATGGGGCTTTCTGGGGTATCAGACCCTTCCCTGAATTCTCAGCAGCAGCAGGACATCCCCCTCTCCCCAGGGCTAGAGCTGGCAGACAGCTTCCTTCACCACCCTCTGAACCTCCCCCAAACCTCGAACCAGAGCACTGGCTCCAACCCTTCGAGGGCTTTGGGGAGGGTTAGGTCCATGCCCTCTGATTCCACCACCCTCCCTCTCTCCACGGGCCCTTCTCAGAGATCGGCTCTAGCTTGGTCACAAGACACGGGCCGGATGCAGGCACCAGTGGGGGACCCTCTGCCCTGCGTTGTATAGGAAGTCAGACTAGACTATCCAAAGCTCCCTTCTGGTCTTAAAATGTCTGGATCTAAATGGGCCAAAGGGACCAGCCCAAATCCAAGCAACCCCCATTCAGATCCAAGCTCCGGCACTCAGGTCTCTATTTTTGGCCAAAAATGCGTCAAAAGTGCAGCCAAGGCACATGGCCAGATCTCCCACTAGCAGCAGCCCACATCAAGGCAAACAGCTCCTTCAGTTCGTGTGGTAGGGGCCTGTATGCTCGGTGCAGAAGGGCCTAGGGTCTGTCCTGCTCTGTGTCCAACAGGACTCACTGTGACACCTCTGCAAAGCTCTCTGGAGAGCGTGTGCTTGATCTGAGACATTGCTGGGGGCGTCTCACTCCAAGAACAGCCATTCCACCTCCGCTTCAGGGTGAGACCGTCACACCCCAGAGGCAGATTCCAGCCCAGGATCCTGCCTGCAGCCCCCAGGGCCAGTCCTAGCTCCAGTGCATGCAGAGGTGAAGCTAACCTGACTGTGACACCACATCAGCCAAACGAGAGACCAGCAGGGAAGGGAAGCGACCTGGCTCCCCTTTTACTTCAACACACGTTTTCAAGAACAGCCAGGTTCGGACACAGACCTCAGGAAAGCCTCCTGTGGGGCCAGCCTGAGAAGTGACCAGGGCAGATATTCCAGTCTCGGGGAAAGCTGCCTCTTCACCAAACCTGACTTCCACAGGCAGGGGCGTGGTAATAACTGGGCCTACCAATTTACCCTAATTGTAAATTCAGCTGGGAGAAGCCTCTAATTGCCAGACCTGGGAGTGGACGACAGGGCATGGATCACACAGTGACTGACTGTTCTGTTCATTCCCTCTGGAGCATCTAGCACTGGCCACTGTCAGCAGTAGGACACTGGGCTAGACGGACCATTGGTCGGACCCAGAATGGCCGTTCTTATAAAAGTTCATAAAGTCTCACAATAACCCATAACAACAAATGCTGATGGGAAAAGATACAAAAGTGAGACAAAGATTGAATTAGTCCAAACACAAAGGCCGACTGATGTAACTCAAGGACTGTGCTGAGATCATGTCTGGTAAACAAATGAAGTGTGGGACTGGAAATCAATGGACCAAAATTGGTGCGTTGAAAATTAGGTCTAATTGGTGACCACATAATAAGGGGATAGACTATTCCACCCATTGCTCCCCTTGGGGGTCATTAAAAAGACCCTTTTTTGGGGAAAATGAAGAAAAAGAAAACTCAACAACTGCTGAGAGCAGGGGAAGGGAGTGAGTTTTACCACCATGGCTGCCAGCCGCACAGTCTCCTGGGACCCTCCAGAACGCTGCTAGGCCTTTGTCGTCCTAATCCCGAGAAAAGTCCTGATCAGATCAGGCCAGAAAAAAGGGACCAAGGTGATACCATCAATTCCCCTGCTCTGGCTAAATGCCAAACACCACGTGGGAGGTGAGACTGTGTGTCCCCATCCCGCCATGTGTCCTTTCCTTTCTCCACCTTATTTCATCTCTTTCCTAGTCCTCTCCTATTTCCTTTTGTCTTAAAGTCTGGCGTAGCAAACCAAGATTGTCCATTTGTGTCCAGAAAGGCAAATTAAAGCAATCCCCTAAGCAGCTTGATGCTGTTGCAATGTTCCAGTTCTGACAATGGCTAGTGAGACCATGAGCCATGCGCCATGCCTGTGTTTTTGCAGCAGGGAGGTTGCAAACAAAGGAAAGTCAACACCAGTGACATCTTTAAAACTCTGCTGTTCTTTTCTCTTCCCTCTCTTGTGGCCCAGGGTGTGGCAGGGAGTGGCTGATTTAGCAGGTCATGTTCTTCCCTTGTCAGTACCAAGCAGCATGGGGCTAGGTGGTGGTGTGCAGAGGGGATCTGTTAGAGGAGATATAAATCTAGCACCCTGCCCCTTTGGAATAGGTAGAGATCCCATGGTATTTTAGTTGTACGGGCAACATTAGGGACACTGGCCAGGACCCCCAGTCGTTAATTTCAGCCCAGATCATTATATTCTGTCCCAGTTTCAAATGGAAAGAGAAGGGGCAGAAAGCTACTAGGGAAGAGGCTGTTCTAGATTTAATTTGGCAAATAGGGAGGCATTGGTTGAGAATTTGAAAGAGGAAGGAAGCTTGAGTGAAAGTGATCATGAAATGAGAGAGTTCATGATTCTAAGGAATAGGAGGGAAAACAGTACAATAAAGCTAATGGAAGTCCAGAAGGCAGACTTTAGCAAACACAGGGAGTTGGTAGGTAAGATCCCATGGGAAGCAAGTCTAAGGGGAAAGACAGTTCAAGAGAGTTGACAGTTTTTCAAAAAGACATTTTTAAGGGCACAAGAGCAAACTATCCCACTGCGTAGGAATGATAGGAACTATGGCAAGAGACCACCTTGGCTTAACCAGGAGATCTTCAATTATCTGAAACTCAAAAAGAGAGTCCTACAAAAAGTAGAAACTAGGCCAAATTACAAAGGATGAATATAATAAACAAACAATACAAGTACGTAGGGATAAACAGGAGAAATGGTTTGAAGTAAATAGGATGAAATTCAATAAGGACAAATGCAAAGTACTCCACTTAGGAAGGAACAATCAGTTGCACACATACAAAATGGGAAATGACGGCCTTAAAAGGGACCTGGGGGTCATAGTGGATCACAAGCTAAATATGAGCCAACAGTGTAACGCTGTTGCAAAAAAAAAAAAAAAAAAAAAAGCAAACATCATTCTGGGATGTATTAGCAGGAGTGTTGTAAGCAAGACACGAGTAGTAATTCTTCCGCTCTACTCTGCGCTGATTAGGCCTTAACTGGAGTATTGTGTCCAGTTCTGGACGCCACATTTCAGGAAAGATGAAATTGGTGAAAGTCCAGAGAAGAGCCACAAAAATGATTAAAGGTCTAGAAAACATGACCTATGAGGGAAGATTGAAAAAAATGGGTTTATTTAGTCTGGAGAAGAGAAGACTGAGAGGAGACATGATAAAACAGTTTTCAAGTACATAAAAGGTTGTTACAAGGAGGAGGGAGAAAAATTGTTCTCCTTAACCTCCGAGGACAGGACAAGAAGCCATGGGCTTAAATTGCAGCAAGGGAGGTCTAGGCTGGACATTAGGAAAAACTTCCTAACTGTCAGAGTGGTTAAGCACTGGAATAAATTGCCTAGGGAGGTTGTGGAATCTCCATCATTGGAGATTTTTAAGAGCAGATTAGACAAACACCTGTCAGGGATGGTCTAGACCAGTGGTTCTCAAACTTTTGAACTGGTGACCCCTTTCACATAGCAAGTCTCTGAATGCAACCCCCCTTATAAATTTAAACCACTTTTTAATATATTTAACACCATTATAAATGCTGGAGGCAAAGCAGGGTTTGGAGTGGAGACTGACAGCTCGCGATCCCCCATGTAATAACCTCACAACCCCATGAGGGGTCCCCCCCCCCAGTTTGAGAACCCTGGTCTAGATCAGGGGTGGACAAACTTTTTGGCCTGAGGGCCACATCTGGGAATAGAAATTGTACGGCAGACCATGAATGCTCACAAAATTGGGGTTGGGGTGAGGCTGGAGATGAATAGTTTGGGGTGTAGGAGGGTGCTCTGGGCTGGGACCAAGGGGTTCGGAGGATGGAAGGGGTATCAGGGCTGGGGCAGGGGGTTGGAGCGTGGGGAGAGGCTCAGGGGTGCAGGCTCCGAGTGGCACTTACCTCAAGCGGCTCCCGGAAGCAGTGGCATGTCCCTTCTCTGGCTCCTAAGCAGAGGAGCAGCCAGGTGGCTCTGCATGCTGCCCCATCCACAGGCACATTTGCATTTGCCTGGCAGCTTACCTATTGGAATGCTGGAGGGGGCCATAGGAGCCAGACTGGGGCCATGCGGCTGCTTCCGGGACCTGCATGGTGTTGCCCCCGACCCTGGATCTCACTAGAGCGGGGCCATGGTATGACCCCTGACCCAGCGCCCCCGCTGGAGCACTGGAGGAGGGCCAAGCCACATAGTGCGGCCCCCAACCCAGTGCCCCGGCTGGAGTGCCAGAGCAGGGCAAGCCCCAGACCCCGCTCCCCAGCAGGAGCTCACAGACCATAGCTTGCCCACCCCTGGTCTAAATAATATTTAGTCCTGCCATAAGTGCACGGGATGGGACTAGATGACCTCTCGAGGTCCCTTCCAGTCCTATGATTCACTCTTCATTCATTTTCCTAAGCCAGTACGGAGTGTGGCTGTTGTTCCACCCCAGAGACAGCTGGGGATTAGTTTTCCACATGCTTTGGAGTGAGCAATCCAGCTCCATCATGTGCATCTCTGTAGAGGGAAGATACAGTAGAGCCCTTTGGGAAGGAGGCCCTATAGAAGTGTTATAAATGTCAGGTATTCTGATGGAGCATCATCCATTTATTTGGGACTGTGAGAGTGGGGAATCATGGAGTCACTTGGTACATACGCTAACAGGGGTAATAGCTAGTTTAGCATTGAGAAGTTGGGTGTCAGCACCCTGAGATGCTTGTGGAAGGATACTGTGTGGGAAGATCATGGACTCTCTCATAAGCCTCAAGGACAGGAGGGCCGCGGATCCACAATACCATCCACGTGAGGCAAAGGGACTATGGCCAGGGCCTGAAAATGTTACCTGGTGCCTACTAGCCAGGAGCCTGAGGGCTAGGCTGCACTAGAAGATATAGCTGGGCTGATGCAGATGTGCTGCTGTAGCACGTCTGGTAAAGACGCTCTCCCGCTGACATAGTGCTGTCCATACCGAGGCTTAGGAGGGTGCAACTTACATCACTTGGGGGGGCAGGGTCTTATTCACACTCCGGAGCAACGTAAGTGCTAGTGTGTACAAGCCCTAAACCACAAGCCAGGGAGATACAAATTCCATGGGAACGGGGGTTCCACCAGCAAAATCCAAGAGCAGCCCATCTTGGGGAAGAGCCCAGCCCCTGCCAAACCAGCATGGAAAGGCCAAGGATGCTGTCTGGGGACTCTGTGCAGGGCTCCGCTTTTCATACCAGCCTCTACCACTCTCATCTAGATGCCGATAGAAGGAAGGAGCTTTCTGACTGTCTCCCTACTCCAGAGCCTTCTGACTGCTGCAAGAGTGGACTGCCTCCCCTAATCTGCCCGTCAGCCTGTTTTATGGATCCTTCCCAGGAGTAAGATCGGTGCCTGCCTCTGCCTTGGCAAAAGTTTTCCTCCCAAGCATTATGAAATTGACATGACTGTTGTGTCACTGCTGAGGATCTGAAGAGCAGCCTGAAACTGACCAGTCTTGTCACTTTTGTTAACCTGTAGCTGCTTTGGAAAAGCCGGAGCATGGGCACAGCAGTGGTGCACTCAGACAAACAACATTGCACTGGTCACGTTTTGGTGCTTTTCTTTGTAACTTTATGTCTAGAAACTCTATTAGACCTACATTGTTAAAAATTTTGCAGAAATTGATCGCTGAGACCCTCACACCCCCTAGAGAAAACTTCCCACTCTCACACAGATGCAAGCACTGCTCACTGGTCTGTCCAGTTATCCAGGTAGATACCCAGGAGTGCTCTAGGGGGATCTGATGATACCCATCCATGCTGCTGGCTTTAGTCAAGGACATGCGCACATACAACAAGCAGGAGTCTGTTCTTCTGGTGAAATGTTTACGATCTATGGTGTTTCTAAGGCACCTGGAACTGTGGTACAAAAGCACTGCAGTAAATGTACAGGTAGGCCATAAACCTGTCTTTCAGATCATCTGTGGGGAGCTGTTTCTACTGAACCCATTGTAAAAATTAGGAATAGTGAATGAGCCTGTTCTTTAAAGTCACCCTAAGGTCACGACCTTCGGACTGTTACAGGATAATTATGAGGAATCATTAACTGGGGAGAGACTGGTCAGTCCACAATAGCATGCTACTCTGTTAGGCAAGATACCACTTTTCTCTGGGTAATCTATGCAAAGAGGTTTGGTGATAGTGCAAACACATTTAACCATCCCCTACAGATAATCATCCCCCATCCCACACACTTGTGGTGGTAGAAGTCAGATGGAGGCAACTGGCTGGGCAATCATCACGAGAACAGATGTCTTTATCTGCCCTAGAGATACCAACTCCAACTGCCCAAGACATCAGGTTAGTCAAGAAGCAACAAATTCCCCTGGGCCACGAGGTAGCTGTTGGTGCCCTCAAAGAAAGAGGTTAAATGCTGGAATGTTGTAATCTCCTTACCCACTGATGTAAAAGTGATTTAATGTTTATGCCCACTGAGCACCCAGCATACCATAGGGCATCACATCACCCCACCCATCCGTGCAGGGTGAACAGTGTCTGTTCACAGATAATGACTGTCAAAAGTCCTGCAAGCGCAAAACCAGCAGCTCATTCCCAGTCATTCTAGGCCCAACGGATAAGGAAAAGGGGGTGGGAGAAGCTTGACCAGGAGGAGGAGGAGGAGGGTGGGGGTTGGGAAGTGGATAGGACCAAAGTCAGGAGATCATGGCTTGTTTCAGCTGAACTGAATCACGGAGATCCGCTTATAGTTGAAAATGCTACATAAATATAAAGCCAGGCTGGGGGCGAGGGTTTCCCAGCACCCTCACGCACGGTAGCAGGATTAACAGTGCCCAAGTATGTTAATTGCTTGGGAGAAAAATCTGTCGCTTTTCTAAACTCAAAAACCCACTGGCTTTGTCCAGTACACTCCTGCCCCTCCGCCTGCTGGTAGCCCTGAGGCTTGCATGAGATGACCCCCTCTAGCTGATGGTTATTTCATATCACCGCCAGTGCCTTCAGCTCTGGGAACTGACAACGCCTAGACAGTGCTTGTGCAGGACACAGCAGTCCTTATCTATACGCCCTGCACACAGGCTAGGGATGTGTGAGATGTCACAGGCCAACACACAGCACCTGCAGTGGTTCTCACACCGAACAGCCGGCCGTGCCCCGGAGGAAGTAGCCTGCTGGAGTGCCCATTTGAAAACTGCCATGTGTGTGTTTTAAATGGGGAAATGCCAACAGTAAAATCACCAGGACAGCAGATCACACAGGGGGGCAAGGGGGAGACCCTGGACTTGGTTTCATGCTCCTCATGATTCAGGCACCCGCAGGTCTGACAGTCCCCTGCCCACGAAGCCATCTGACCCGCGGCTGAGGTGGTGAATAGCTAGAAGGGAACATCCAGAAAGAACAAGCTTCTGCCTCACACAGCGACCGTCTCCTCCTGCTCGGGCGGCGTGTACAGCCCCAGGCAGCGCATACTCCAGGCAGAGAGCAGCCTCTGGCGGGGGCGGGACACCCCCAAGCAAGCCCGGGTCCCCTGCCCTCCCGGAGCAGTGGTCTCTGAGGAGGGCACCGCAAGGTTGCAGCGGCTCAGGGCCCGCACTGCTCCCGCCAGCGGCCCTTGCAGAGGGACGGGAGCCGGGCCCAAGGGCTGCGGGCGGCCAGAGGGACCTCGGGGGTCTCCTGGGCCCAGCAGAGCCGGGGCACGGGCCGGATCAGGAAGGAGCCGCCCCACAGATGCACCGCACCCAGCAGCCTCCCGCCCGGCCCAGTCGGAGGGGCGAGCTCCGGGGAAAGGCGGCGAGCTCCAAGCCGAGCCCCGGACTAGCCCGGGGCGGGCTCGGCGCGCTGCCCGCCACCTCGTGCAAAGGGGCCCAGGACCCGCCGGAGCAGCGGCCTGAAGGGCGGTGCGGGGCCCGGGCCGGGCTTACCTGGGCCTCGCTGCTGCCGCCACCGCGCGCTGTCCCGGCTCCGCTCCGCTGCGCTGCGCTCCGCACCGCTCCGCGTGGGGCCCCGCCCTCCGGAACCAGCCGGGCCCCGCCCCTCCGCCAGCTGGGCGCAGCGCCCCCGTGCGGCAGCCGGCGGGATTGTAGCGCCCCGCGCCCGGCTCCTGCGCGGGACCCCACAGCCCCACCCCCACCCCAGCTCCCGCCAGGGACCCTGCACCCCACAGGGCCCCCCCCGGGACTCTGCGCCCCCCAGCGCCCTCCCGCTCCTGCTCCAGACCCTGCACCCCACAGGGCCCCCCCCACCCCGGGACTCTGCGCCCCCCAGCGCCCTCCCGCTCCTGCTCCAGACCCTGCACCCCACAGGGCCCCCCCACCCCGGGACTCTGCGCCCCCCAGCGCCCTCCCGCTCCCGCTCCAGACCCTGCACCCCACAGGGCCCCCCCACCCCGGGACTCTGCGCCCCCCAGCGCCCTCCCGCTCCTGCTCCAGACCCTGCACCCCACAGGGCCCCCCCCACCCCGGGACTCTGCGCCCCCCAGCGCCCTCCCGCTCCTGCTCCAGACCCTGCACCCCACAAGACCATTCCTCCACCCCCCAAAAATGTTTAAGGACAGGCCAGGGTCTGGGTTTTCAGATCCGGATTTTCCTGCATCTCCCCCTTTCCCCAGCCATGGACTCCCTTGCTTTGCCTGGGTGCTGAGCTATCCCCCGCGGTGCAGCCCAGCCCAGCCCAGCCATTAGGAGCACGGTGACTCGAGCTAGGGGAGCCCTCCCAGGGCATCCCACAGCAAACACAGCCCTGGGCAGACAGCTGGGCCTGTGGGGAAGCAGCTCAGCCCAGGTCCTAGCTACAGGGGGCCCTCAGACAAGTGAAGGTGACTGAACCAATTACCAAAGGAATGATGTTAGAGTCGCTAACCCTGCGGGGACGTTCTCATTCAGGAGGAAAGTGATCTTAGTTTGCTTCAGCTCAGAAGTTCTCAAACTGTGGTGGCCTGCGAGCTCCATTCAGGCACCTGGGTGGCGGCACACGAGAGAACGAAGGGCCACCTCTCTAATTAGTGGAGCCGTGCAGGCGTGGCTCCACTAATTGGGCGCCTGGCCCCTAGAGAAGATGCACATGTAAGGTGAGGTGGTGGCCTTGGTGGAACTGGACTGCTGTTGTCGCTCACTGGAAATTCACCAGTCACCATCCCACCCTGTGTCATGGTTGAGGGCTAGCTGCACCTCTGCCTATTCTGCGGTCTCTCTCTGAGTGCACCCCTCCGGGTCTTAGGCCTCGAGGCTTCACGCCCTGGGACAGAATCTTGTGATTTTCCCTGTGCAGACTGGGTCTCAGGTGCCACCCCATGCACCAACCATGATTGCTCAGCAGGCCTGGTTGGGTATGGTGCCTGCAATTCTTTCTACTAGGAATAGTGACCAGTGGAGAACACAAAACACCCTTTCTAAAACAAAGTACTGTTTACTCTTAACAGCAGAAACAAAGCATAGAGTCAAAGGGCTTTAAACACAATAACACAATCTACAGGTATATCTGTCTCATCTGAAGGCTTAGGCAGGCCTGTCTTAACCCCAGGAACCCCACTTTCAGTCTGGGTTCATCTCCGTTCCAAACTCTGTCTCCCCTGTTTAGGGAGTGTGACCCTTTATTGGACAGGCCATGTCTTGTGTCTGCCTTAAGCCAGTTTATGGAGCCCATGAGGGGGACAGAGTTAGACTATCCCAGTGAATAGTCCTGGGTGGTTGCTGTGGAGATTGTACCTGGGCTATTGTCTATCCTCATGCGTATATTTCCCAACCAACCAGCTATTGAATTAATCCAGTATGAATAAACACCTTTACAATATTCAGACAAACAAATACAGCACATTGTATTCATAGATTACAGGCAGCTTCAAATCCATCAGAGGCTACTTCATTTCTATCTACCTGCCGAGGATCACAATTAGGATCTGACTCCTAATCCCTTCCCATGTGTCCACTTCAGGGGCTAAGGCACCCTATGTATGTGGCTGTAGTAATAAGCAACAGCAAGTTTTGCTCACTGCATTGCAGAGATGGGCACTCTGCTATGCAAAGCCCTGCTGGGCACTGAGCAGCCTAGAAATGGGGATATGTCTCAGGCCTAGCTAGAGAATTGGTGACGATGCACTTAGCAGCTGCAAATGAAACTTCAATAATTTATTGACAGTGAAAAGGGGATTGTAGATTTAGTTCTGTGCTACTTCTGAAGCATAAAGGAAGCCTTGGAGTGAGACCATGCTGTCTTAGCATGCAGTATTCTCCACCTTCACGCACTGTAAGTGAAGGGCAAGGCCCTTTTCTATTGCTGCTAGAAGTCTGCCCTGTGTAACCCTTACCTTTCAGGTGTTGGGTTTAGGGGCAGAGCTACTTATGCTGGAATAAGTCTCCTCTTCACATTTACACCCTTCAGCCCCTCCGTTTGTATTAAATCCAAATTTACCCCACACCCTCAGAGAGTGCTAACAGTTAGAGACCCAGAGGCCATTTACCAACTCACTAAAGTCAAGAGCTGGAGAATTTCATGGGGATTGCAGCAACGGCCAAAGGCCCCACTCACAGTCTGGGCCCCACTGTGCAAGGTACTGTAGCAACGCAGCTGGAGAGATTGCTGCCTTCCACACACCAATGTATTTGTAGTCTTTTTTTCCTCCTCAAATTCTACTCTCAGCAGGAATGGGAAACCAGTGCAGGGGAGGAGCCAGTATTTACCTCTCCATCATATGGAACTCCAGCACAGAACGTGTTTGGACCAAAGAAGTGAGTTAAAGATCCAGCTGACAGGGCCACTAAAAGTCCGGTTGGCCGCAGCGGGGAAGGCAGGCTCTGTCCCTGGCTCCCGGGAAGTGGCTGGCATGTCTCTCCAGCTCCTAGGCGGAGGGGTGGCCACAGGGGCTCCAAATGCTGTCCCCCCACCTGCAAGTGCTGCCCTGGGAACTGCAGCGAATAAGAGCTGTGGGGGCAGCATCTGCAGGGGAGGAGATGTGCGCAGACCCCCTGGACATCCCTCTGCCTAGGAGATGAAAGGACATGCCAGCTGCTTTCCAGGAACTGCTTGAGGTCAGCACCGCCTGGAGCCATCACCCCGAACCCACTTCCACACCCCAACCCCCTGCCCCAAGCCTGAGTCCCCTTCTGCACCCAAACTCCCTCCTAGGGCCCGCAACTCACATCCCCTCCCACACCCCAACCCCCTGCCCCAGCCCTGAGTCCCCTCCCGCACTCTGAATGCCCCAGGCCAGAGCCTGCACCCCCAGCTGTAGCTCTCACCCTCCTCCTGCACCCAAAACCCTCATCCCTGTCCCCACCCTAGGCCCACACCCTCTCACACACCCCAACCCCCTGCTCCAGCCCAGAGCCCCTTCCCATCAAACCCCTCGGCCCCACCCCCCAGCCCAGAGGGAATCCCCTTCTGCACCCCAAACCCCTTATCCCTGGCCCTGCTCCAGAGAGCCCTCATGCACCCCAACCTCCTGTCCCAGCCCGGTGAAAATGAGCAAGTGAACAAGGGTGGGGGAGGGCAACAGAGAGTGAGTGACGGAGGGAGGGGGGATAGAGTGAGTAGGGGTGGGGCCTTAGAGAAGGGGTGGGCCTCATGGAAAGGGCAGGGCAGGGCAAAGGTGTTCAGTTTTCTGTAATTAGAAAGTTGGCAATGCTAATCAGACAGAGGCTGTCCTTTTGCAGTAGTTCCCTGGTGGCCCTTATATCAGAAGTTAAATTGATGACCTACCTGAGCCAGAAGGGCAAATGCAGTTTGTACAGCGAATTGAAAGCAAGGCATAGGAGAGGGCTTTTCATAAGAGCCTCCTTTGGTGGGGGGGAAGGAGAACTTCAAAGAAAGTTAGCATCTCTCAGTAACTGGGTTGTAAGTGATTACCACTCTAGAATGCTGCAAAGATGATTATACTCAGCTACTAAGACTGCGACTAGGGTGACCAGATGTCCTGATAAAATCAGGACTGTCCTGATATTTAACCCTTTGTCCTGGGTCCTCGATCAGGACACCATTTTTCCTGTTATCCAGGTAAAATTTAAAACTTGGTACAGTAGAACCTCAGAGTTATGGACATCTTAGGAACGGAGATTGTCCATAACTCTGAAATGTCCATAAATCTGAACAAGACATTACGGACTTCAGCTACTGGGGGGGATTAGGGCTGCAGCCATGGGGAGCGGGTCAGGGCAGAGGTGGGGCAGGGCTCTGGACTTCTGATCCTCAGGAGCGCTAGAGCTCAGGGCTTTACATCTGAGGGAAGCGCTGGGGCTCAGGGCTTCAGCCCCATAAAACACTCTCAGTTTCAGCCTAATTGGGTGTGCCAGGGCTTGGGGCTTCAGAAGCCCTGTAGCTCTGTTCCTGGCTTCAGGCCTGTGGGGGGCACCGGGGCTTTACTTTGAGGGGCCCACTGAAAGCAGGAGCAGAGCCATGAGGAGCCCCAAGCTCTGCTTCAGTCCCATAGCTCCATTCCCAGCTTCTGCTGGGGGAGGGGCATCTCACAGCTCTGCTCCCTGTTTCAGCAGTGGGAACAGTAAATCACTCCCCCCCCCCCCCCCATTCTGATATTTTACTGTTACGATCTGGTCACCTACCTGTGACTGTACTGGGCCAGCCACAAATGCAACCATTAACTCAAAGAGTCCCTTGAGGGTGAGGATATATTAAGTGTGATGACAGGTTTCAGAGTAACAGCCGTGTTAGTCTGTATTCGCAAAAAGAAAAGGAGTACTTGTGGCACCTTAGAGACTAACCAATTTATTTGAGCATGAGCTTTCGTGAGCTACAGCTCACTTCATCGGATGCATACCGTGGAAACTGCAGCAGACTTTATATATACACAGAGAATATGAAACAATACCTCCTCCCACCCCACTGTCCTGCTGGTAATAGCTTATCTAAAGTGATCATCAGGTGGGCCATTTCCAGCACAAATCCAGGTTTTCTCACCCTCCACCCCCCCACACAAATTCACTCTCCTGCTGGTGATAGCCCATCCAAAGTGACAACTCTTTACATAATCAAGTCGGGCTATTTCCTGCATAGATCCAGGTTTTCTCACATCCCCCCCACCCCCATACACACACAAACTCACTCTCCTGCTGGTAATAGCTCATCCAAACTGACCACTCTCCAAGTTTAAATCCAAGTTAAACCAGAACATCTGGGGGGGGGGGTAGGAAAAAACAAGAGGAAACAGGCTACCTTGCATAATGACTTAGCCACTCCCAGTCTCTATTTAAGCCTAAATTAATAGTATCCAATTTGCAAATGAATTCCAATTCAGCAGTTTCTCGCTGGAGTCTGGATTTGAAGTTTTTTTGTTTTAAGATAGTGACCTTCATGTCTGTGATTGTGTGACCAGAGAGATTGAAGTGTTCTCCGACTGGTTTATGAATGTTATAATTCTTGACATCTGATTTGTGTCCATTTATTCTTTTACGTAGAGACTGTCCAGTTTGACCAATGTACATGGCAGAGGGGCATTGCTGGCACATGATGGCATATATCACATTGGTGGATGTCAAGAATTATAACATTCATAAACCAGTCGGAGAACACTTCAATCTCTCTGGTCACGCAATCACAGACATGAAGGTCGGTATCTTAAAACAAAAAAACTTCAAATCCAGACTCCAGCGAGAAACTGCTGAATTGGAATTCATTTGCAAATTGGATACTATTAATTTAGGCTTAAATAGAGACTGGGAGTGGCTAAGTCATTATGCAAGGTAGCCTGTTTCCTCTTGTTTTTTCCTCCCCCCCCCCCCCCCCCCAGATGTTCTGGTTTAACTTGGATTTAAACTTGGAGAGTGGTCAGTTTGGATGAGCTATTACCAGCAGGAGAGTGAGTTTGTGTGTGTATGGGGGTGGGGGGGATGTGAGAAAACCTGGATTTGTGCAGGAAATAGCCCGACTTGATTATGTAAAGAGTTGTCACTTTGGATGGGCTATCACCAGCAGGAGAGTGAATTTGTGTGGGGGGGTGGAGGGTGAGAAAACCTGGATTTGTGCTGGAAATGGCCCACCTGATGATCACTTTAGATAAGCTATTACCAGCAGGACAGGGAGGTGGGAGGAGGTATTGTTTCATATTCTCTGTGTATATATAAAGTCTGCTGCAGTTTCCACGGTATGCATCCGATGAAGTGAGCTGTAGCTCACGAAAGCTCATGCTCAAATAAATTGGTTAGTCTCTAAGGTGCCACAAGTACTCCTTTTCTTTTTATTAAGTGTGATATAACACATATTCTACCAGAGTGCTCAGGCCTGCAAAGGGAAGGATGGGCGTTTCAAACACTACAGACAAAGTAGGTTGGTCAGAACATGATGGGTCGTAAAGGAAGAGACTCCCACTTGATCATTAGCTTTCTGATTTATCTCATCTTGAAGATGAGAGCAACTTTTGCCACTGCCTTAGCCAGCCAGCCACACATCACACCAGCTCCCAGCACATGCTGCCAGCTAACCTGCCTTGCAAGGGTGCCCTGTTGCCATTTCTCAATCCACCCCTTAGGATCAGGTGATGCTAGTTTGATCACGTTCCTGTCCCAGATCTCTGCATGGTAACACCCTCTGCAGTGGCCAAGCCAGATCAGGGTTCCTGCACAACTTCAACTTCTAAAGATTCAGGAACTTCCCAGGGTGGGCTTCAGAGAAGTGTTACGCAGTGACTCCTGAGACAGACAGACACCCTTTCCCCAAAGGGAGATTGAGCCAACACCATCCTTGTTAGAACTCCACCAGGTCAATGGAGTTTTGCACAAGGGATGAATTTGGCGTATTCATTTTAACTAGTTAATTCTTTGCCTCCTAGCCACCCTTTTGTTCTGTGATACCCATTCTCTGGCTGGAGAGCGACTCTATGCGGAGGGGCAGAGGCCAGCTGTAGTCGAGGCTAGCTGTTAGTGATGTGTTTGGAACTTAAATTACATGGGTGCAAATTAACAGCAACCTGAAGCAACTGATCAATATCACCCTGGAGCTCCAGCAATCTGAGGAGAGAAGTTTGCTTGACCAGCTGAATGGCTCCCCGCACCAGGTGGCTAAGGAAGGAGCTTGGGCATGGAGGAGCGGGAGGAAGGCTGCTTAGGCAATGCACAAACCAAACAAGAATTCTTTCTACTTTGGTATAGAAAAACCAAGCAGTGAAATGAAGCCCAGCTAGGAAGGCTGATGTATACAGTAGATCTACATTCTAGTCAGGATTGCTGGAAAGGCAGAAACTCTCTCACACACACGGGAGAATCCAGCTCCTGGTTGCAATACTGCGGGACCGTCCCCGGAGCCGTGAACTGCCTGCTTTCAGGGGGCTAAGCATCATCTGCTGACAAGGCCAGGAACAGTATGAATAAGCTGAGGGATAGTCCTTTTCCTACTGGTCTTACTAAAGGAACAGCCTAACAACTGTCTAGACTCCGATGCCAAAGCAAGGGAGCAAATTCCTGAAACAGAGTGGGTGATGACTTGAGCATCTGCTCCCCCACGGAGGGACTTTGCACCCCTTTTGTCCCCCATTGAGGGGCGCTGTTGGACCCTTGGCTGCTTCAGGATTCCCAGACAGCAGGAGCTGTAGCTCTTCTGCAGCTGGGACGCAGGTTGCAGCCTTTCTCTCAGCCCTCACTGCCATGACCCACCCCTTGGTCACCCCCAGAGTGGGCTCCTGCTCGGCACTCTCCAGGGGGTTCCCGATGAGGAAGTCTTGGAAATAGCATCTGCACTTGGACTGGAAAGGTTCTGCATAGATCTTGACTCCGAGAAGGCCCCCCCTCTCCTGCCAAGACAAGTTTCACCCTCATGGTAGCATTGTGCCAATGGATCAGAGTTGGTGGGAACACTCATGGTCCCAGAGCATGACACAATTTCTTTAGATATCCTACAACCATATCATTAAATGTTTTGAAAATAAGGACCAAGACCTTGAATGTGATGCAGTATTCGATGGGAAGCCAGCATAGCAAGCAAAGGACGAGGATGATGTACTCCTAATACACTGTGTTGCTGAGGAGACACGGGCACCTGTTGTGCCAGCCAGAGCTCATACTTTCAAGCCCACAAACCTGTATTGCTGTAATCCAGCTGGGAGGCAGCAGCTTGTATGCTACTGAGGCTAGGTCAGCACCTATAACGTTGGCCAGAAGACTGCACCCCAACCAGAGAATTAATTTGTTGCAGATGTGGATACGAGGGCTCTCAGCAATAGCAGAGTGTTGTAGTACTTCTGGCCAGCAGGCTGACTGGATAAATTGTGAGCAAGTATCTTGGACTGGTATAAACAACATTGAAGCTCCTAGCTCTTTGAAACCTCACATTCTCCCAGCAAGCACCACCTCAGCCTTAGTAGGGGACTCAGTAAGCAAAGCAGTCTGGTGAGAGATCCAGCCAGGTGAATGAAGAGTGAAGGGCCACCCTCTACCTAACATCCTTTCACTTCTTTGCTTTAGTTCTATGGTTTGACTGAACCCAGATTGTGAAAGGTCTAGGACAGCTTTTCTCAATGACCTATCCATGGAGCAGCACCCTGACAAGCCGGTCTCTGGTCTCAAAAAGGTTGAGAAACACTGCTCTAGGATATTTGCATGGACTAGATTTTCTGTACAAGCTCAGTAAGATGACAGGTCTCTCAAATGAGTGCCCTATTCACTGCACTGGGGGATATTCTGATGAGAGACTCACTCACTCTTGTTGAAGCTATTCCACTTTAATAATCAATTGGGCCAAAACCAGAGTCATTCTATAGTTTAGAGCACTCACCTGAGAGGTAGGTGATCCTTGTTCAAATCCCTTTGCATCAGGCAGAGAAGGGAATTGAACTGGGGTCTCCTACATCTGGGAGGAGTTCCCTGGTTACATGGAGTCTTCTTCCTCCTGATTTACTCCTTGCAACACACAGGTCCCTTTATGGATCCAAGAAGGGCCAAGAAGCCAATGCCAAGAAGGCCAATGGCATTTTGGGATGTATAAGTAGGGGCATAGCGAGCAGATCGAGGGACATGATCGTTCCCCTCTATTCGACATTGGTGAGGCCTCATCTGGAGTACTGTGTCCAGTTTTGGGCCCCACACTTCAAGAAGGATGTGGATAAATTGGAGAGAGTCCAGCGAAGGGCAACAAAAATGATTAGGGGTCTAGAACACATGAGTTATGAGGAGAGGCTGAGGGAGCTGGGATTGTTTAGCCTGCAGAAGAGAAGAATGAGGGGGGATTTGATAGCTGCTTTCAACTACCTGAAAGGGGGTTCCAAAGAGGATGGCTCTAGACTGTTCTCAATGGTAGCAGATGACAGAACGAGGAGTAATGGTCTCAAGTTGCAGTGGGGGAGGTTTAGATTGGATATTAGGAAAAACTTTTTCACTAAGAGGGTGGTGAAACACTGGAATGCGTTACCTAGGGAGGTGGTAGAATCTCCTTCCTTAGAGGTTTTTAAGGTCAGGCTTGACAAAGCCCTGGCTGGGATGATTTAACTGGGAATTGGTCCTGCTTTGAGCAGGGGGTTGGACTAGATGACCTTCTGGGGTCCCTTCCAACCCTTATATTCTATGATTCTATGATCCAAGCTGCCATGACTGGCTCACAGCAGAAATCTGATGAAGTGCCCAGTTAAAACCACTCCTATCATCTACTCCTTTAGCAATTTTATGTGAGGCTGGCACCTGTCTTTGGCTACATGGGCAGTTCGTGGTTGTGTAACTGAAAATAGCTTATTACTGGCTGGAGGAAGTAAGCACTGGACCCATTTCTGTAGAGAACTTGGCTTTTATTTAAATAAAATATTGTTCCTTCTCAAGAGGAGATGGAACTCAAGTATGTATTACAAGAGAAAAACAGAGATGCGAGAATAATCTGCTTGCATAACTGAACATCTTTACAGAGCCAGTCACAACTTAAATTGTTTTAAATGTGTAGTCCTGCAGCAGCTGAACACCAGATCTTTGGTGATTGTCAGACAGTGACTTCCTCCATCTGGGATCCTCATGTAGGCGTTATCACAGCTGTAGCAACGGGAGGGCAGCACAGCTCCTACAATGTTTGCTGTGTATGTGTTGGTCCAGCAGAAGCGAAAAACAAAGTTGTGCTGTTTCATACAAGCACTCATTCATGTTTTAACTGGTATATCAACAGAACTGGTGAATTTTTAACAATTTTAAACTTATTTCAAATTTTTCCAACTTTCCTTTGTCAGACTTAAGTTTAGCTCAAATAGCAGGGTTAAATTCTTCTTTAAAGACTACACAGAACTGGGTTATTATTAAAGGATGAGCTCCTCACAGTAAGTACCTTCTCCACGTGTAAAAGGGGAAGGTGTTCAGGAGCAAGACCTCAAGAACAGAGACCAAAACTACTACTACTAGGAAAAACAATTAGATTGGGATGACGCTTCCTTTAAATTTCCATAGGCCCGATCCACCTTACCTTGGGAAAACAGTTTGCCAGCAACTCAATCCAAACCTTCCCCCAGTGTCACACTTGGGACACAGTTAAGCTTTCTTAGCAGTTTCTTTTCTTTCAGATATTTTTATAAAACCTTGTCAGGCTCTCAGTATTTTTTAAAACAAAAATAAGCACTTACGGTATTAAGTTATGTTACAGAAGCACAGTACAGTCCTTTGAATTTGACTGATCCTGGGCAGAAGAGTCAGTCCTGTGGAGAGCTGATCCTTGTACAGTAGTATGGCCTACTGGGTCTCTCAGTCACTTTGGAAAGAGAAGGCACGATCAGAATGAAAGGATCCAGCTAAGACAACCTCAATCCCCCCCTTATACAAAATCCTCATGTGTGCAGCATTCTAAACCATTATGGCACCGCTCTAACATATTATGTACAACCTAAATGCAACAGGCCTGAGGCCTATTAAATTCAAACTCAGACCTAGGTAGCAAAAACAAAGTTATTCAACACTTTTCTGCAGATTCTCCTGCACAGCTTTCTCTGTGAGAATCTTGGAAATTCCATTTTGCATCGCAGAACAAACCCAGTATTAAAGACCAGTCATTGATATCAATGGCTTTTCAGAATCTGGAGAGAGTGTGCCAAGTGCCCCATGCAATGGGGAAGACGTGACCTTTCCACTATAGCTGGAAGTCTCATCAGGGTGTCCACCTACTTCTGAGAATTAAAGCCAGGAGGTATGGGCCTCAGAGGAACAACATGGAGCTTTGCTGGACACCGGAAAACAAGAGGACACAACAAGATTGATTTACAGTATTTATATCCCTAGGAAGAGGGCCCGTCTCTCCAGGAAGCTCAGTTATCCACCTCTTCATCATCATTTTGTTCCTCCTCCTCCATCCGTTCATCATCCTCATCATTCTCCTCCTCTCTGCTCTTGTCTTGTTCCTCAGAGTCTGCCTTCTTGTCTTTGTCTTTCCTTGCTTCTTTCTTTCCTTTTTGCTCACGCCTGTAAACTAACAGACCAAGAGAACTACAATTGGATACACATATGTCATTATATCCATTGTAGGGACAATCTACAGGTGGCTCCCATCTCTGTGACCCAGGGTCTCCCCTTGCTCTCCAGGCTTACAACAAATGGAGCACTGAACCTCTTGATAGCTGCTACCCATCCTGTTATTTGAGTTGTGGTGATAGACTTTACAGGAAGTTATGTTAAGTGTTGTTCAACAGAAAGATGGCGAGAAGGATACAGGAGCTCATATTCATTACGCAGAACACGTGACTTCCTCTACACAGAAGTGATGGGGGAGACAGATTAAATGAGTCACCTTTGTGAAATTACATCATATCAGTTCTATTAAACTACATGTTCATATGTCCCCATAAAAACTGCAATGGGAATGTCTGGCTTTAAAATAAATAAATAGATGATTCAGGGAACATAAGAGTTGGATGCCCAACTTCTGGGTAAATGGGACTCAGTGTCATTAGGACTAATTTAATCTACAGTTAGAGAACATGTTACCTTCCAATGATTCCTTTAAAGGGGCTATGAATCTCTGGAACTCCATTTCCTCCATGGCTGAGAGGACATCTCCAGCATTCAGTGTTTTCCTCTTCCCCTTCACTGCAAAGTTATTTGCACTAAAGAGGGAGAAGAATGAATATCAAAGAGTAAATCAACCCCAACTACTGGCTGTTTAAAAGGACAGAGCCAACTTAAAAAACAATCACAGCTCTCAGAAATGTTTAATCACTATTATAAGCAATACCTAGGATGACTGACCAAGAATCTAATTATAACAGATTAAAGAAAAAACACCTTTGTTTACATTGTGCATTTATGTGTATATAGTCAGTTTCATTGTTTCCCTGTATAGTCAGGGAGTTTTCCATTTATGTGGGTTTTTCCACACATGTAACAAGAAAGAAAATACATATTTAAATGTGGTTGTAAAACTATTAAGTGGCAGGGCGATTCAAGGACACTGACAAATATGTAGTTACTACAAGTTTAGTTTAATTCATTTTTAAAAAGTTGACTAATATTCAATTTAACGGTATACCTTTTAATTTTATTATTACGTTTTAAAGATGTTTGAATTTCAACTGTTATAGATTTAAACAGAGAATTTAGATGCAGGTGGAAGCTAAACCCTTTAAACCTGAATGAGTAATTTAACATACACTATGAAACATGCCTAGTTAGTTCCTACACTACTTAGGTTAACACTCAGAAGGAAAGTCATAAAGCTACAATGGGTTCACATAACCCAAGAACAAGGAGCCCTTATGTAAATTAATGTTTGCTCTAAAAAGGCTCTATAATTTTGTGATCAGTGTTTTCTGAAAAATGATAAAGTGTAGTGATAAAGGTAAATCAAATGTGACAGTTCAGGACACGAGGTGATCACTTAAGGCGACAGGAAGTAATCCACCATCACCTCTGTAGGCCCCCAGGATGTATATATTGGGCAAGTAACTGAGGGCATTATGAGGCAGCAAATACTGGCTACTGAAAGAGAAGCAAAGCATTTGCCCTGTTGATTTATCACTTGCCCCTCTTAGAAAGTTCGCATGGCAGCATGCTACTTAATCAAGAAACTAATTTTGAACATAAGATTATCTTACACAAAGGTCACATTACAAACTAAAACCAGATGAAGCTTTATAATGCCTCATGTACATGAATGATAAACATGCCTTTCATTACAGCTACTGCAAAAATTCTCTCCAAGAGAACCAACAAAAAGGCTAGCTACAGATCAAATGGTCCATTGGATCAGGTCACCAGTGATGCTTACCATGATGTTGCATACAACACAAACACACTTGCAGCTCGAGATATTGCACTACGAGCTTCCTTGGAAATGTTTACTCCATCAGGAAGCTGGGGAAAAAGAAATGTCATTTTATCAGATGAAATTCAAGTCATATGGATCTGGAGGCTAACAAGTCCTGTCCAGTTCAGTCAAGCCATTCAGAGTGTTTGCAGTGAACAATAAATGTGAGAAAATGAATTTTCTATAGTATTTTAATTAATCCTAATGTGTGCCTCAGTTTCTCTCTTCACTTTGCCCTGTTACCCAGTGGAGGGAAAAGTATTAAGTTGGGGCAGTGCAGAAGATCAGATGTGGGAGTCACCTTCTTTGGGCTACAGTGAATAGGGTCATAAGGAACTGTCTGGACCCTGCTGAAGGCGATTCTGTAACAATGCAGAATCCCAAAGAGACGATGGAAAAGCCCCAATGACCAAAACAATGACACCTAGGAAACAGCAACAAAGAGAAAGAGGTTTCCCCTGCACCTCTCAGCAGGGAAGCTGAGCAGAGACCCCAGATCTAGAACAAAGGACTGACACATGACCAGCAGAGAATAAGGGTGGACTTCTGGTTCTGAAAGAGGCTGGCCGCTCTCTCTTGGGTATCACTAAGGAGTTAGAGGGAGACAGGACTTGAAATGCTGTTCACTGCACTTTGGCTGGTGAATTACTCTGGTTTGATCAGAATGGACTATGCTTTAACCTTTTACTCGGTTTTGGAAATGCTGCCTGTGTGTTAATGCAAATACTGGGTGAGATGCATTAGTTCCTGAAGACTGTACAAGTCTCTAACCAGGAGTCTGTGTCAGCTGGACTTGCTAGGCAGAGCTCACGGTGTGAAGCAAGGGTGCTGGAGCAGACACTCAGACTAGGAGGTGGTGAGGCTGCATGACTTACCCTGAAGGACAAGCGAGACACCTTGGAGTCTGACACATTAAAGGGGTTCCCTCAAGAGCCTGTTTAAAAGCTGGAGCACAGCACAGACCCATGACATAAGGCTAGAAGAATGCTGCTGCATAGATAATTGTCCTAACCCATTGCTCTGACTATATCACCCAACTCTTTGCATCCTTCGACTGGCTCCCCCTTCCCTAGTGTTTCAATCATAAGATACTTATCTTCACTTTAAAGGCCGTTAACAATCCCAACCCTACCCATCATTTCTTATTCACTGCTGAGATGCTAACTCTCACCTCTGGTCGGCCCATGATACCAGCCTCCAATATACACTTCTCCCTACTGCCCCTCATGCCTGGGAGGAGCTCCCTGCTAAATATCTGCAAAGCCACTTCATTATCCTCCTACAACCCCTCCTCAAAACTCTTCTTTGCTAGGATGCCTACAAAAACCCTAACAATGAGTGAACCTGTTACGATGCCCAATATTATCCTATTGTTTCCTTGTACTCCTCCATCTGCCTATATCCACCTGTTACCTCTTGTCTCAGGTTGTGAACTCTTTGGGACAAGGACCTTCTTTTTATTCTGTGTTTGTACAGCAACTAGCACAATGGGATCCTGGCCCATGACTTGGGCTCCTAGGCACTACAAATTAATAATAATAATAATAAAAATTCCAGATACATCTAACATCTAAGTACAACAAGAAGCTGGTTAACTGTGAATGGGCTTAGCCAGGTCAAGAACATAGACAGAAGGAAAGTAACTTTTGTAGTAGCAGTGGACTTGGCCTCTGCCTCAATCTTAGTCCATTTAATCCAGAGGTCGGCAAACTACGGGCTGCAGGCCACATCCAGCCTGCGGGACCCTCCTGCTCAGCCCCGAGCTCCTGGCCCAGGAGGCTAGTCCCCGGCCCCTCCCCTGCTGTTCCCCCTCCCCCGCAGCCTCAGCATGCCAAGTCGCTGGCATAACACTCTGGGCGACCGGGCAGCGCAGTTGCAGAGTTGTGGCCTGACCCAGGGCTCTGGGCGGTGCGACTGTGGTGCCCCCAGCTGCCGGTGCTCCAGGCAGCGAGCTAAGGGGGCAGGGGGCATCGGATAGAGGGCAGGGGAGTTGGGGGAGGTGGTCAGGGGTGTGGATAGGGGTCGGAGCGGTCAGAGGGCGGGGAACAGAGGGGTTGGATGGGGCTGGGGTCCCGGGGGGCAAGTCAGGAATGAGAGGGGGGGTTGGATGGGGACAGTCAGGGGAGGTGGGTCTGGGGGTGGTTAGGGAGCAGGGGGTGGTGGATGGGGTAGGAGTCCTGGGGGGACCTTCAGGGGACAGGGGATTGGATGGGGCAGGAGTCCCGGGGTAGCTGTCAGGGGGCGAGAAGCAGAGGGGTCGGATAGGCTGTGGGGGTCGGGCCACGCTTGGCTGTTTTGGGGGAGACAGCTTCCCCTAACCAGCCCTCCATACAATTTTGGAAACCCGATGTGGCCCTCAGGCCAAAAAGTGTGCCCAGCCCCGATTTAATTGTTGCCAAATTCTTAACCTAGAAGGATATTCTCATAACGTGCAGCATCCATCCATTAATCCTTCTTGGTCTTTTGGCTAAGATCATGCCTAGCATCAATTTAATGACTGAGACATATTGTATCTCATTTGCTGGCAAGGAACTGGACTTCATCTAGTAGCTACTTTCCTTCTGTACTCTGCTCTTATTTTGGGAGCTGGTTCAGGGATATATAATTTACAGAGCACTGACAATATTGTAAGAAATTTACAACTATCTATCTTAGGGTTTTCTATGGTTTCCCATTACCTCAGTATGTGGCTATGCAGAATCCAAATGTTTTCCAGCAGCGTGAATTATTTCAGATTCATGGTAAATGGGGCAATGGATGAAATATTAGATACTGGGGAAAGGGGGAAAAAAGAAAGGGGGGAGGAAAGCACTTTCTGCAGCATGGGGGATAAGTATGGAAAAATCCTTTTGTCCAGTACAATTTCTCTGTCAGAAAACAGTGTCTCTTCCATTTCAATAGAAAGTCAACCTTTTCTTTTGACAGCTCAGATAAAGTTTGCTTGGCATTAAATAGAACACATATCTTTAATTTAAATACAAAAAGATTTTATGGCAGATTATTTAAAAAAGTAGAACCACTGCAACCCAACAAGTGACATATCTCACACACCAGATAAAGCGGAAAACGAAATGCAAGATTTTGCACTTGAAATAGTTGGAAACAACCCAGAATTTGCTGCTTTGAGCCCCTTATTAAACTACAACTTTAAAAAATCAATCATATTTCCACCTGAAAATGTTTTACCTACAACTCTAAAAAATAATACATAAAAGAAAGATTACAGAAAATTATTTCTCTATTTTTCCCAATCTACCATGAGCATTTGACAGTACTAGGCATAAAGAATTTCATTTTACCATGAATAGTCAGATTTCCCTGTTTGAGTAGGTCTCCCTCAAACCAACAAGGGGCAGAAATAATGCTAAAAAGAAAAGGTGACTGTAAAACCACAAAAATTGTCAGGGCTTTTTTTACTAAATGATTAGATTTCAAGTTGACAACTTTCCTGTTAAACTGTTTTATCATCTACAACACAAAAGGAGATTAAAAAATTACACAGCATACGGCCCATTTTCTGTACAACAGGCACATTTTACTCCTTTGAGGTTTTCAGTCTTCACTTCAATCTTCTTGCACTTTTTTATATCTCTGCTAATACTCACTGCTTCTTTAATTATTCGAGTGATGACAGCATTGGGCAAGTTCAAGTCCTCTGGTCTTTCCGCCATCTCTGAATACCTAGAACTGAAATGAGGACTATTCATCAGATATTTTTTCTGCTGAGCAGCTCTGCTTATAAAACACTTGTCTCACTATTACAGTAGTTATAGGTAGTTCTGCTATGTAAAGTGACCATATAAAAACGGCACCATCTCACTCAGCAGCTCTGCCCCTGTGTTTAGCCTGGCGTCTGCCTATCAACGAGAAAATGTCTGTACCACTCTTTATTCCTGTTATCTCTACAGAACAAAGAGAACATTGACTGCCTGGATTTCTTTGTCTTTGTCCTGTGCATTGTCAACAGAGATATTAAACCAATTTCAATCACTTACACCTGAGTAAAACCCGCCACAACAGTGGGGCTACTCAGCTGCCAGGGCGCAGAGCTGCAGGATCTGTACGGCTGGTGACGACGAAAAGGCAGGAAGGAGCCCGGCTTGGTTCTCAGACCCCGCAGGGACGTTGCGGGGCTGGCAGTTCGCCAGGCCGCCTGCTGACTTGCCAGCGGAGCAGACCTGGAACCTCAGCGCGCCCGCGCCCGCGAACAGCCCCTCACCGCAGAGCCGCGCTTTGGGGCGGGCGTTACAGGGAAATCTGCTGCCGGAGCCCCTCCGGACCTAGGGGAGCGGCCCCCTCAGCCCAGCCAGCTGCCGTTGGGCGGCGGGGGGATCAGGGGGAGTCCCGTCCCAGCCCAGCCCCCGCCCGCATCGACACCGCCGGGACGGGGCGGCAGGTGGGGGAGGGGAGGCCGAACGGCGGCAGGGTCGCTCGCTCGCTGCGGGAGCGGACTGGCGGCGGCCCGGGGGGGGGCGAGGGGGTCCCGCCGGCGCCCGCTCCCTCGCGCCCCACACTCACGGGGCAGGGCGGCCGCCGGCCGCGTGCAGACACAAGGCCCCGCCAACCGAACCGCGCGCCCAGCCCTTGACCTCTCACCTCTAACCCCTCCCAGCATGCAGTGCGCGGGCGACAGACTTCCCCCTTCCCGGCGTGCGCTGCGGTCGCTTCCTTCTCCTCGCCTTTCCGAGCGTGCGCTGTTGCCTGGTAACGTGGAGTAGTGGGGCCCGGCGTGGGCGGCGGCGGGCAGGTGAGAGGCGGCCCCGGTCGGAGCGCAGCGCAGCGGGCTGTACGGGCAGGGTCGGGGGAGCTGGGGAAGGAGCGGGGCAGGGGTCGGGTCCGGCGGAAGGGGGAGGTGACTGGGAGGGGGAGCGGAAGATGGCTGGGCCGTGGGGAGGAGGGAAGGGGGGGAAGTGATTGGGCGGGGGGAGGAGGAGCGGGAGGTGACCGCACAGAGGGGCAGGGTGGGAGCAGGGGTAGAGTTGCTGGCGGGGCGGGGCGGGGCGGGGCGGGGGGGGGGGGGGGTTCTTCAGTGCTGTCATGTTTTCTGGTTCCTCAGTTTCCCAGCCGTGCGTCCGCGTTGCTGCCCCTCCCCTCTACGTGCCCAGGAGTTGGTGGTGGGAGGGGGGAGGCTGGTGGAGAATATGGCTCTAATACACAGGTGGGCAAACTACGGCGCGCGGGACCCTCCTGCCCGGCCCCTGAGCTCCCGGCCCGGGAGGTTAGTCCCGGGCCTCCCGACCCCCCGCAGCCTCAGCGAGCCGACGGGCAACGCTCGGGGCGGCCGGTCAGCGCACTTGAAGAGCCGTGGCCTGACCCGGTGTTCTGGGCGGCGCGGTAAGGGGGCGGGGAGCAGGGGGGTTGGATTGAAGGCAGGGGGGTTGGGGGAGGTGGGCAGGGGGCAGGGGTGTGCATAGGGGTGGGGCGGTCAGAGGGTGGGGAACAGGGGGGTTGGATGGGGCAGGGGTCCCGATGGGTCATCAGGAATGAGAGGGGGGTTGAATGGGGCGACAGGGAGGAGTCCAGGGGTGGTTGGGGACAGGGAGCAGGGGGTGGTGGATGGGGTAGGAATCTCGGGGGGGGGGGCCGTCAGGGGACAGGGGGTTTGGATGGGGCAGGAATCCCTGGGGAGCCGTCAGGGGCGAGAAGCGGGGGGTCAGATAGGAGGTGGGGGCCGGGCCATGCCTGGCTGTTTGGGGACACACAGCCTCCCCTAACCAGCCCTCCATACAATTTTGGAAACCTGATGTGACCCTCAAGCCAAAAAGTTTGCCCCCATCTGTTTTTACTCAGTGAGATGATCCAGTGCCATTACACCCCATCCCATGTGCTTTTTTGCATAATCATCTCTGGAATCCCCATCACATGGCAGTTTAAGAGCTGGGTGGTGTGATGCTGCTGCACTGGAAGCTCTTTATTCCTGAACAGAACTAAGGACCTCTCCCATTATTTTGTCTACTGACCTGCGAGAAGCAGGCCACAGTGAGGGCTAAATTTTCGTACTTTGCATGTGGCTAGACCTCACTAATCAGCAAAAAATGAACAGAACATCAGCACCTCTCCAAAGACCCCAACCCCCATACGTTTCAGTCTCCTCAGCAAGACACAGCAAATTTATGGATGACTTTTAATTAAAGACTAAACTAAATTGTACTGAAAACCCTAGTTTGAAGTGGCTGCGTAAACATTGAGATTGTCTTCTGGTCATTAGTGCAGGTCCTGCTACAGCAGAAAAACTTCAGCTCCCTCCCTTGTGAGGGTCTTTTAAAGGATGCTTAATGAACAGAACTGCAGATGGAAAAAACTTGTTAGGATACATGTAGTCCATGCCCTGAATGCTTTGTCCACACTCATTTTTTTAATTATTCAAATGACAGAGCCTCCACCGTATCCTGTGTGAGATTGTGCTGTGGCCAAATAACAAGTAATAACAAATAACAAGTAATTACTGTTGATATCTAGTCTAAATTTTCCTTCATTTAATTTCATCCCACTAGTTTACACCCATTTCAGTCACCCTAAACAAAGCAAGTAAACTCGGATTGAGAGCGTGGGCTGGAGGAAGTATTTTGTTCCTTTAGTTCTTTTTGTCAAAGGAGACATTTAGAGGTGGGTAAACTGTCACTAGAGCTTTTCTCCATAGAAATCTGGCTGTTTTCAATATTATTGACATTTGCAGCACTTTTATGAATATTGTTGGCACAATACTGTGGGGACATTTACTGTTGAGAAGACTGAAAATGTTGTAGCAAATTTTACATTCCTTTTTTTTGAATTTTGAGCTGAGTTGGTGGTTTTTGACTGATTCCAAGGTGTTGATTCTAATTCCATCCTACGTGGTCAAGAGGATTAAGCAGAAGTCATTTTGATTGATTTATTTTCTCAGAGGGAAAGGCTGCATTCTGTGTGATCATTCTCTGCTCATCTGAATAAAAAGCAGGAAGCTGCTATATATTGCTCTCTGGTGCAGGGGGTCAGACTGGGAATAGAAACTGTAGTGGTACTGTCTCAGACTGTAACCACAACCCAAACTCCACCAACTCATGACACCATTACTAGACATCTCTCACAACAGATTGTGGAGATCTTCATACCATAATTGTATCTGTTCTTTCTTACATGCTTTGATCAGCAGTGAAATAGTTAACCGAGGTCCTGTCTGGAAGGTGAAAAAAGATGATTGGTTTTTGTTTGTTTTATTTTTAAATAAAAGTGTAAGCTAACAGCATTTGAAACGCCCTAGAGCCAGTTAATAAATTTTAAAAGTGTGAATCTGTGCCCTCATGAGGTGCATCCCTGAACTGCTGTTTCAGGCTGTTGGCTTGTCCATACTGGGTGTATCTTGCACCGGTGTAGCTACACCTATATAGGTGCAGATTCACGGCACCAGTGTAAAAAGTGGCTTACCCTGTATTGACTAATTGAAGTCACTTCTTATGCTGGTGTGTTACACTTAAACTAGGGTTTTGCACATGTGCAGCTACAGCAGTGTGGATACACTGGTGGAAAAACCCCATGGTAGACCAGGCCTAAAGCAGTGGTCTCCATATTGGGTACACCAGTGGTTCTCAAACTGGGGGGCATGAGGTTATTACAGGGGGGCTCATGAGCTGTCAGCCTCTACCCCCAAATCCCGCTTCATCTCCAGCATTTATAATAGTGTTAAATTAAAAACATTTTTTTTTTTATATTTATAAGGGAGGTTGCACTCAGAAGCTTGCTGTGTGAAAAGGGTCACTAGTACAAAAGTTTGAGAACCACTGTCTTACACTCTGTTCCCATTTGTAAAGTTACCTTCATAACCAGAAGGAGCACAACATGCAGTTACTCGGGTGAAGTGGCAGGTCACTGTGATGTTTTGCCCAGGACACCCAGAACTGTAAGCCACTGTGTTGCCCCTCAGCCTTAGCAAGAGTGAGCTTTGCTGGACAATTAGACTGTGTGTCAGCTTCCTGGCACACCAGTCTGTCTGCTTCACCAGCAAACTCCTCAAGATTCTGTTCGTTGTAATCGTGCCTTGCAGGTAACAATCAGTTGATCTAAGTTGCGCAGCTGCATATTAAGTGCTGCACAGGTGCTCAGGGCTGCAGTGGGGAGACAGGCCTCTCCCCAAGCCCCAGACCTGCCACGACGCCCCTCCCCCGGCCCTGACCCAACCCAGTCCTGAACATGCTGCTGCCAGGGGACAGGCTCCCCTCCCCCGGCCCAGAACCTGCTGCAGCCAGGGGACAGGTGCCCCTCCTGTTACTAGCTTTGACCGTTACTTTGGGGTATGCTCATTTATTAGGGCTCCTCTTTGCGGGGGGGGGGGGAAGGTTTCTGTATGTCTATCAATGTACTGCTTCTGTCGCTTGTGTTCTCATATTGTGTTCTCTACTTCTCCCTGCTGCAAGTTCCCTCCCAAAGGAGCTATCTTGCAGGATCTAAGTTCCCCAGGGCTGGGTTCTTCCAGCCCCAGAATCAGGCGCACGCACACACCCACACACCCCCCCGCCCGTGCATCTGAGAGGTCCGGGTTAATCAGCACTCCCAACCTGAGCCCTTATATGTCCCTGGACTCCCCAGGCTGGGTCCAACAGCACCTCTAAGCTGCCACCCTCCTATGCTATGAGCACGGCGCCAGAACACAGTACGCCTGAGCAGTCTGGGTCGAGCAGCACTTTCAAGCTGCCACCCTCATATGTCCCTGGTTCAGCACATCTCTACCCCCACTTCCACATTACAATTGTTCTGGTCGTAACCCACAGGATGAGCAAACCCCACAGGATTTTTTGGCGCTGCAGGGATTTTTAGCTTAGGTACAAGGATCATTGCTGCAGAGCAAATGAGGAAACCAAAAAACATCCATGAGGGGGTGAGGGGGAAGAGAGAGAGAGAAGCAACCAGCCCTTAATCATGAAAGTTATTTATTGCCAGGTAATAAACATAGGGGAGCCAAACAAACAAAACAGTTATTATAATAAATCTAACTTAAACTTGACTATAAAAGTCAGGTTTAGAAAACTATAACTGATCACGCAAATTAGGGTCAGAAGGCTATATCTAGAGAGAGAGAGCTGGGTTCTCACCACCCCCGTGAAGCTGGAATTGATCAGGGGTCCCAGGTGGTGGTGGTAGCTGAGGGACAGGCAGAGCCCCCAGCATGATCAGTCAGGAGAAGTTGAAGTCCCAATGGACCTGATGCAGATTTTGGATCCAGGCATCAGAGCACTTACTTGAGTATGAGTCGGGGTTTTTGTAGAGAAACAACAGTGGTTCAAGGGAGAACACTAGATTTGTTTGTGTAAATTGATGGCTCAAGGGAGTATCCCAAAGTTGTTTTGTTCAGGCTAGACAATGGGAGCTGATCATTCCTGGCTATGGTCGGTGAGCTCCCTCCAAGGAACACAGTGCAATTAGGGAGCTTCACTATTTTGGATACTAATAAAGGATTTCTTACTAGAATTCGTCTGATAACTATTGAGCTGGGTGTGTGCAGGCATAGGTTCATTAACATCTGGAGCAGAGATCCCGCACCATGCAGTGCTTCCCTGCTTTTCTGGTCCCAGAGTTCGGTGTGGTTCTTGCCTTGGAATCTTAAACACAAAAAAGAATGGCCAAATGACCAGGGAAGAGTATAAAAATATTGCTCGGGCATGCAGGAGTGAAATCAGGAAGGCCAAGTCACACCTGGAGTTGCAGCTAGCAAGAGATGTTAAGAGTAACAAGAAGGGTTTCTTCAGGTATGTTAGCAACAGGAAGAAACTCAAGGAAAGTGTGGGCCCCTTACTGAATGAGGGAGGCAACCTAGTGACAGAGGACGTGGAAAAAGCTAATGTACTCAATGCTTTTTTTGCCTCTGTCTTCACGAACAAGGTCAGCTCCCAGACTACTGCACTGGGCAGCACAGCATGGGGAGGAGGTGACCAGCCCTCTATGGAGAAAGAAGTGGTTTGGGACTATTTAGAAAAGCTGGACGTGCACAAGTCCATGGGGCCGGATGCGCTGCACCCGAGAGTGCTAAAGGAGTTGGCGGATGTGATTGCAGAGCCATTGGCCATTATCTTTGAAAACTCATGGTGATCGGGGGAAGTCCCGGACGACTGGAAAAAGGCTAATGTAGTGCCAAACGGGAGGATCCTGGGAACTACAGGCCAGTCAGCCTCACCTCAGTCCCTTGAAAAATCATGGAGCAGGTCCTGAAGGAATCAATTCTGAAGCACTTAGAGGAGAGGAAAGTGATCAGGAACAGTCAGCATGGATTCACCAAGGGCAAGTCATGCCTGACTAATATAATTGCCTTCTATGATGAGATAACTGGCTCTGTGGATGAGGGGAAAGCAGTGGACGTGTTGTTCCTTGACTTTAGCAAAGCTTTTGACACTGTCTCCCACAGTATTCTTGCCAGCAAGTTAAAGAAATCTGGGCTGGATGAATGGACTATAAGGTGGATAGAAAGTTGGCTAGATTATCGGGCTCAACGGGTAGTGATCAATGGCTCCATGTCTAGTTGGCAGCCGGTATCAAGTGGAGTGCCCCAAGGGTCGGTCCTTGGGCCGGTTTTGTTCAATATTTTCATAAATGATCTGGAGGATGGTGTGGATTGCACCCTCAGCAAGTTTGCAGATGACACTAAACTGGGAGGAGAGGTAGATATGCTGGCGGGTAGGGATGAGATACAGAGGGACCTAGACAAATTGGAGGATTGGGCCAAAAGAAATCTGATGAGGTTCAACAAGGACAAGTGCAGAGTCCTGCACTTAGGACGGAAGAATTCCATGCACTGCTACAGACTAGGGACCGAATGGCTCAGCAGCAGTTCTGCAGAAAAGGACCTAGGGGTTACAGTGGACGAGAAGCTGGATATGAGTGTGCCCTTGTTGCCAAGAAGGCCAATGGCATTTTGGGATGTATACGTAGGGGCATTGCCAGCAGATAGAGGGACGTGATCGTTCCCCTCTATTCGACATTGGTGAGGCCTCATCTGGAGTACTGTGTCACTACAAGAAGGATGTGGAAAAATTGGAAAGAGTCCAGCGGAGGGCAACAGAAATGATTAGGGACTGGAACACATGACTTCTGAGGAGAGGCTGAGGGAACTGGGATTGTTTAGTCTGTGGAAGAGAAGAATGAGGGGGGATTTGATAGCTGCTTTCAACTACCTGAAAGGGGGTTCCAAAGAGGATGGATCTAAACTGTTCTCAGTGGTAGCTGATGACAGAACAAGGAGTAATGGTCTCAAGTTGCAGTTGGGGAGGTTTAGGTTGGATATTAGGAAAAACTTTTTCACTAGGAGGGTGGTGAAACACTGGAATGCATTACCTAGGGAGGTGGTGGAATCTCCTTCCTTAGATATTTTTAAGGTGAGGCTTGACAAAGCCCTTGCTGGGATGATTTAGTTTTGGGATTGGTCCTGCTTTGAGCAGGGGGTTGGACTAGATGACCTCCTGAGGTCCCTTCCAACCCTGATATTCTGTGATCTCTGTTCTCTGTTCTTTATGCTAATGGCGATTCCTCCTTGTCCCATTTTCCATGCAAATGAGGCTAGGGGAGTTTCCTTAATCCTGTCACTCTTTATCTCAGGGGTTTAGGTGTGTCTCCCACTGCCTTTTCATTGCTTTTTATAAGTCTTTTTCTAATCAGTTTTGGTTCAAGCAGAGGCTGGGGGCGGGGGGAAGGTCTTTCATGAGTCAGACTGGCTGGGTACTGCGCCCTAGTTCCCCAAGAACACAGAGCTTCTAGGTAACACTTCCCTGATCCAGCCCCGACCCTGCTGTGGCTGGGGGACAGGCACCCCGGCCCCAACCCAGCCCAGCCCCGAACTTGCTGCGGCTGGGAGACAGGTGCCCCCTCCCCCAGCCCCGACCCAGCCCAACCTTGAACCTGCCGTGGCCGGGGAAGAGGCCCGCCTGCCCCGACCCAGCCTGGCCTGGACCTGCCACAGCCGGAGAAGAGGTTCCTCTCCCCCCCAGCACTGGTGCTGCTGCTGGGAGAGAGAGCTGTTGGGGGGAGTCCTCTCTCCTCATTGTAACCCCAGGGTGCCCCACTGCACCCTAAACTCCTCAACCCCAGCCCCACCCCAGAATTCGGAACCCTAGCCGGAGCCCTCACCCCCTGCAACCTAACCCTCTGCCCCAGCCCTGAGCCCCTCATCCCCGGACCTACCCCAAAGCCCATATCCCCAGCCAGAGCCCTCACCTGGCGTAGCACAACCCTCTGCCTGAGCCCTTCATCCCTGGCCCCACCCCAGAGCCTGCACCCCCAGCTAGAGCCCTTAACCCTCCCCCCCACCATCCAACCCTCTGCCCCAGCGCTGAGACTCCCCACACACTCCAAATCCCTTGGCCCACCCTGCCACATGAATTTTGTTATATGCACCAATATGGAGGTGATATGTCACACATCACCACCATATTGGTGTACATAACAAAATTCATTCCGTACATGGGTGGGAAAAATTAGAGAGAACACCGTCAGTGATCCTGAGTTCCCCTGAGATGTCTCTCTGTAGTGTTCAGTCCCTTTCACAGGACACTCATAGAAACTATTAAATATGCTGCCTCCAAAGAGACGGTGCCCACACCAGTCTGTAAGGCTAGCTGAGGACTCCCTCTATATTTCAATATAATAACACTGTGATGGTTTATAGTAAAACTAAGAATAAGTTTAACAACAAAGACCAGAGATTGAAGTGATACAAAGGAAGAGGAAAAGAGACAGGTATGGTTACAAACAAAACAAAACAGGCTTGCTAATGACTACAATTTAATTTTAGCATGTTACAATCTTTGCCCAAGTAGGTTTCTCACTTACATCAAACTAGTAGCAACTCCAGCCATTCAGATAGGAGCATCCACTTTTCAGAGGCTCAGAAGGTGAAGTTCCCCATGTCCCCTCAGTGATGGATAACTAAAATGCCTTTTTGCTCCCCTTTGTAGTAGGAAGAGAGCCTGAGATATAAGTACTTGTATCAGAAGCCTGGTATGAGGCAATCCTGCTCACAGAATTTGGCAGAAACAGGGCTGATATTGCAAAAATACACATTCTGAAGAAGTGCTAGTCACAGAGTGCTCACGCAAACACATCCCAATATCAAGTGGTACCAAAACATCCCAATATCAAGGATGGTACAAAAACATTTCCCAAGGATAACAGGAACACAGTGACCCCCTCCTAAAAAATTAGGTCAGAATAACAATGTGTAATAGAGATGTTTTGATCAAACCAACATGTACAAGACGATGGGTAATAATTAGCAATGTCCGGGGGCAGTGACTAATTATGTTAAAGGGGCAGTACTAACTTGTTCATATCGGGGTATAAAAATGTATTTCAGAGGGAGTATCTTTGTCTAGCCTTAGAGAGGAACAGAAAGTCCCACTGTTTGCTGAGCTGGTCCATTGCTACAGGCATACATGTATTAGTGGTCCAGTAGAGTCTGTGGGATACTAGTACCATGCTTTGTTGACAATAAACCTAGCTGGGTACCTTTGTCCCTTAACGGATCTTGTGGTCATTGCGTGGTTCACTCAAGGTCTGCTATGCCAGCTGTCTGCTCAGGGCTGGAGCGGCACACATAGGGTACACACACACGCAGCAAAACATCTATCAACATCTAACCATACCCTTATAGTTCCCAAAGTTTATTGTCTCTATCTCAAGAGCAGCTTCCTGGGGTGCTGATTCTCTCTCCTGGTGTGATCATTAAATTGTCTCCTCCTCCTGTTTGTTAGCTTGATGACTCTGTTTACTGTATATGTAAATATACTTTCATTGTCCTCTGCCTGTAATCAAGCTGCTCATACAGGTAAATGCATGTTCCTTTGTCTAGGGCAGGCTGAGTTTATGCACTACCTCCGAAGCATATTTTAATAACTTATTTCTAGCACAGCTATATAACGCTTTGTATGCAAACCATTCAGACATCATGCAGTGATGTTCAGGACCCGCATGTTACCAGTGTACATGTGATACCTTACACAATACCTTTTAGATATATATTATGACAACAGTGTGTTGGGAGTAATGAGTGTGTCAGACCTAATTTGAGTTATAGTCTGGTGAGCCCACTGCCAGAGGGTCTCCCAAGGTCACAGTCGCCAAACTATCCCAATCAGTCCCTAGAGTGAGTGCATATGAAGACAACCCAGGATATAAGTGGGAAATTATGACCACTTCTTGTGCTTTTTTTTTTATGGAAATGTAGATTATTCTTGTTCTTAACATTTCTCACTGTGCTCAATTCTTCTGTTTTTTCAGAGTATTCAGATATACAGTTATTGCCATTTTACTGCTATTCACTAATGCCTGGGTGGTTGCAAAGATGGTGACTGCAGATGACAGCCAGTGGGATGAAACCGTCTGTGACATGGCTGTTTGCCAACATCCACAGTGCTGGGACACTATAAGGAGGATTGAACAGGGACATCCTCGCGTCCGTTTAAGAAACTTTGACTCACTCTGCAGGGCTTCTTCTTTGGAAAGCAAAGGTATAACCAGTGACATAGACGCTGTCTTTTCTAGGAGGAAAAAGATCTATTCTGAACTTAAGTTAGCCAACTTCAGGGACAATCCTAGCACATTCAAGGCAGTTTGTAGTTTTCACACAAGTTAGCAGGTCAAGTTAAAGACTATTCTGTGACATTGCACTGCATATGTTTAATAAAAATATGTTTATAAGTGTGGCTATGATGTAACTGGAATATGCTTTATGCAAAAGGTCTCTTGTAAGGTACCATTACAAAGCTTGTGATCTACTGAGTGTGCTCATCCTATTTGTATGTATGTATCATTCTTGTATCTAAAACTAGAAATATAAAGTATAACTATGAGGTCCTATTGTAATTATGCAAAGTGTGAGCCATTAATGGTGGTTTAGAATCTTGATGGCTCCCATTGTCTAGGACAATTGACTGTAGATGGCTCTGTTTACCTGAAAGTCTCCACTGCATGTGTGCAGGTCAGTCCTGAAGGAATGGAGAGGGGCTCACCAGATATGTGATCATGTTACCTGAACTGGAATCCATCTTAAATCCGGTGCTTTTCCATTTAGAAGGAGGGGTGGGAATCCAGAGGGAAACAAAGTATTCCCGCCTTGTGCCAAAGCTATAAAAGGGGGTGGAACAGAACAAAGGGGGCCAGTCATGAAGAAATCCCCTAGTTACCGCCTGAGCTGGAAATAACAAGGATTGTACCAGGGAAAGGATTGGGCCCAGACTAGGAAGAAGTCCAGTCTGTGAAAGAAGCTTATTGGAACATCTCTGAGGGTGAGATTTCATCTGTAATCAGTTTCTTAATGTATTAGGCTTAGACTTGTGTGTTTTGTTTTATTTTCCTTGGTAACTTACTTTGTTCTGTCTATTATTAATTGAAACCACTTAAATCCTACTTTTTATACTTAATAAAATCACTTTTGTTTATTAATTAACCCAGAGTAAGTGATTAATACCTGGGGGAGCAAACAGCTGTGCATATTTCTCTATCAGTGTTATAGAGCGTGAACAATTTATGAGTTTACCCTGTATAAGCTTTATACAGAGTAAAACAGATGTACTTGGGGTTTGGATCCCATTAGGAACTGGGTGTCTGGGTGCTGGAGATAGGTGACCTGCTGAACAATTTTTGGATAAAGTCTGCAGATTTGTGGATGTGGTTCAGACCTTGGGTCTGTGTTGAAGCAGGTTAGCGTATCTGGCTCAACAAGACAGGATTATGAAGTCCCAAGCTGGTAGGGAAAATGGGCTCAGAGGTAGTCTTAACACATCACATGACAGTCTCAAGGGGGTCTCTGTGACCGAACCATTCATAGTTTGGTTTTTTTAAAGCTAGAAAGGACCATTGTATCATCTACTGTGTCCTCCTTCATAACACTTGCCAGAAAATTTCACTGTCACCCTTATGTTGAACCCAATAATTTGTGTTTGACTAAAGCATATTTTCCAGAAGGGCATTTAAGTCTTGATTTGAAGACCTCAAGATACAGAGATAGAGAATCTATGACTTCTCTTGGTATTTTGTTCCGATCACCCTCAATGTTAAATGTGTGTGCCTGATTTCTGATTTGAATTTGTCTGATTTAAATTTACAGCCATTGGTTCTTGTTATGCCTTTGTCTGCTAGATTAAAGAATCCTTTAGTACAGAAAGAACAGGAGTACTTGTGGCACCTTAGAGACTAACAAATTTATTAGAGCATAAGCTTGCGTGGGCTACAGCCCACTTCATCGGATGCATAGAATGGAACATATAGTAAAACTGTGAGAGGCTAATTAGTTAAGATGAGCTGTTATCAGCAGGAGAAAAAAACTTCTGTAGTGATAATCAAGATGGCCCATTTAGACAGTTGACAAGAAGGTGTGAGGATACTTAAGGGAATAGATTCAATATGTGTAATAACCCAGTCACTCCCAGTCTCCATTCAAACGCAAGTTAATGGTATCTAGTTTGCATATTAATTCAAGCTCAGCAGTTTCTCGTTGGACACCTTCTTGTCAACTGGCTAAATGGGCCATCTTGATTATCACTACAAAAGTTTTTTTTCTCCTGCTGATAATAGCTCATCTTAACTAATTAGCCTCTCACAGTTTGTATGGCACCTTCCAACTTATCTGTGTGTGTGTATGTATGTATGTATGTATGTGTATATATATATATCTTCTTACTATATGTTCCATTCTATGCATCCAATGAAGTGGGCTATAGCCCACGAAAGCTTATGCTCTAATAAATTTCAGAGTAACAGCCGTGTTAGTCTGTATTTGCAAAAAGAAAAGGAGTACTTGTGGCACCTTAGAGACTAACCAATTTATTTGAGCATGAGCTTTCGTGAGCTACAGCTCACTTCATCAGATGCATACCGTGGAAACTGTATTCCACGGTATGCATCTGATGAAGTGAGCTGTAGCTCACGAAAGCTCATGCTCAAATAAATTGGTTAGTCTCTAAGGTGCCACAAGTACTCCTTTTCTAATAAATTTGTTATTCTCTAAGGTGCCACAAATCCTCCTGTTCTTTTTGCGGATACAGACTAACACGGCTGCTACTCTGAAACCTGTCTTTAGTACAGAGGTCCCCAAACTGTGGGGCATGTCCCCCTAGGGGGTCTGTGGAGGAACGTTAGGGGGACCTCCGGGGTGAATACAGATAAGGGTGAGCACGACCATGAAAAGTTTGGGGACCGCTGCTTTAGTACGTGGTATTTTCTGTCTATGAAAGCACTTATACACTGTAATCAAGTCACCTCTCAATCTTCTTCTTGGCAAACTAAACAGATTGAGCTCAGTAAGTTTCTCACTGCAAGACATTTTTTCCAGCTCTCAGATTATTTTTGTGGCTGTTTTCTGCACAGCAGTTTTTCAGCATCCTTTTAAAGTTGTGGATTCCAGAACTGGACACAGTATTCCAGTATTGGTGTCTTCAGTGCTGTGTACAGAGGTAAAATCACCTCCCTACTCCTACTCCCGTTTATACATCTGAGGATCGCATTAGCCCTTTTTTTGCCACAGCATCACACTAGGCGGTTATGTTGAGGTTTTTGTCCACGCTGACCCCTAAATCCTTTTCAGAGTCTTTCCTTTTCAGAATCACTCCTATCCAGTTCTGTAGGTATGGCCTGCATTCTTCTTACACGTATGACCGTGTTAAAATATACTTTGTTTGAATGAGCCCATCTTACTAAGCGATCCAGATTGCTCTGTATGACTGCCCTGTTCTCCTTCTATTTATCATTTTGCCAATATTTTGTGTCATCTGCATATTTTACAGGGGGAGCTCAGTCTTTAACTCCACCTGCTAACTCATGTACAAACTACCTTCTCGTCACTAGGATTTCACCTTATGTTAGCTAGTGAGTTAAGAATACACTTTTTTCCTAATGAAGGCACATTCCAAGAGACTCAGGCTATCAGCTCAGAAGGAAAACCCTCCAGCTCTTCTACCTTTCCTTGCATTGCCTGCCAGTTTTAAATATGTATATGAAATACATTTATACTTAGAATATATTATGAATATACTCAAGTTACTGATCTTGCTCATGGTTCACATGTATAACTCACTTATTGTCCCTGTACCACTGCCCGCCCCATCCTGGAACTGACCTCCACTAGCTACACCAGAGGTGGGCAAACTACAGCCCGTGGGCCACATCTGGCCTGCGGGACCCTCCTGCCTGGCCCCTGAGCTCCTAGCCCGGGAGGTTAGTCCCTGGCTTCTCCCCTGCTGTTCCCCCTTCCCGCAGTTGGGGAGCCGCAGCCTGACGCTGTGCTCTGGGCGGTGTGACTGTAGCGTCGCCAGCCACTGGTGCTCCAGACAGCATGGTAAAGGGGCAGGGGGGGTTGGAGGGGTGGTTGGGGGGTGGGGGGGTGGCTAGGGATCGGGGTGGTCAGAGGGCGGGGAACAGAGGGGTTAGATGGGGCAGGGGTACCAGGGGGCAAGTCAGGAATAAGAGGGGGGGTTGGATGGGGTGGCAGGGGAGCAGTCGGGGAGGGAGGTCCAGGGGTGGTCAGGGGACAGGGAGCAGGGTGTGGTGGATGGGGCAGGGGTACCAGGGGGCAAGTCAGAAATAAGAGGGGGGGTTGGATGGGGTGGCAGGGGAGCAGTCGGGGAGGGAGGTCCAGGGGTGGTCAGGGGACAGGGAGCAGGGTGTGGTGGATGGGGTAGGAGTCCCTAGGGGGCCGTCAGGAGACGGGGCGGGGGGGAGGTTGGTTGGGGCAGCAGTCTCGGGGGAGCCATCAGGGGGCAAGAAGCGGGGGGGTCGGATAGGAGGTTGGGGCTGCAACCGGCCCTCCATACAATTTTGGAAACCCAATATGGTTCTCAGGCCAAAAAGTTTGCCGTCCCCTGAGCTACACTGAGGTAAAAACTACCTCCATTTTGTGTCTGCTAGGATTTTACATCAGGGCAGCTATCTTGATGCAAAAACACACATTGTTTTTGCAATGAAGACAAAGCCACTAAGGCCGAAATCGTGTTTAACAGCATTTTAGTTAAAATGTGTTAGTTAACATGTTTTCTAACAGATTGCATGCATGTTCCCAATTAGACAAGACTGGGTAAGAGACATCTAAAGCTTCAGGTGCAGCAGGAAGTGCTGTTGGATTCAGTGTTGGCATTTTCCCCTTAGAGTCAGTACTGAACCAGTGCCCCGCTATGGTTTTTGGGATTTCTATAATAATGTCTTTCACATGAGAGGTAAAACTGAGGTCTTGACCACTTGTGCTTATTAAAGATCCTCTGACTCTTTCTCTGTAAGGAGGAGATATTAAACTTTGGCGTCTCGGCCAAATTCCAACGAGGCAATGAAATTCAATATCCCTAAAAGTTCCCCCTGCAATTAGATTTGTATTATTCTTCATATCCTCTCAAACAGTCGTGTAGTATTGCTCTGCACTGTTAAATAGCTGCAGAGGTTGCTGCACTTGGGTGGTGGTTTAAGTGAGCCTGACATGTTCCTTATCTTTCTGGTCTGGGAGGGGGTGGGGTTGTGAAGCTTAATTAACTATTGTTTGTAATGTATTTTGAGATCCTCTGATGAAAGGCACTAGGGAAGGCAGAAGATTAATTATATTATAATTAGTTACTAATAAACTGGGCTAACAGGACACCAACAAGGCTGTAATAATATCTAAAATGGACAAGATGTATTTTGAGCTAAATGGTTCCTCTAACTGTAGAATCCTGTAACATCAGGTCCTCAGTGTTCACAGTGTTTTTGCTTTTAATTTTTAGATGAATTACCAACACTGAAGATAATAAACTTCCCCAGCAATTGCTCTCCTCGAGGAAGGATCAGATGTTCCAATTGTAACAGAACTATTTCCACCTTTGCTGCACTTGAGACCTCTTTCTCTCCTTCTCTGTATGATACTTCAGTCTATGACTTCTCTGACCGAAATTCTGAAGTCAGGTGAATTGTTGCTGAGCTCCAATCTCTGGATGACTTTTGAAGGTTGTCAGTATTCCCAGGACTAAGAGTCTGTAGCAGAATGGTGGCACCCTTGTTTTTCTGATAGAGGCTGAGAAGAATATTAATGTTTTAGAGATTGGAATTGCCATGGGACATGGAGCATGTCACCATCTGTGTTTTATACATTGCAGAGCAAACTGTTAGCACTTATGGCCCCGATTCTGTAAATAATTACACATATGATGAACTTTACTCATGTGAGTGGACCCACTGATTTCAATATTAAGCGCATGCATTAGTTTGTACGATCAGGGCTTAAAAAATAAATGTATTTAAAAGATTGCTCTTCTAGAATATAGAATACTTTGTTATTAAATATTCATATTGTTCATACCAGTGCCAGGTCCCCATTGTGCTAGGCACTGCACGAATCCACAGAAAAACAGTCCCTAACACAAAGAGCTTACAACGTAGACCAAAAAAACAAACAAACAAATTGAAAGGTGTGGAAAAGGGATACACATACAATCCAAGCCCTTGATCTGTACATGCTAAGCTTTATGTACTGAGAGTAGTTCCCATTGACTTCAATGGGACTACTTGACTGTGTAAAGTTAAGCATGTGGGTAACTACTCACAGGACCAATGCCCAAGACCCGGTTCTGTCACCTTTCCTCATGATGAGTAGTACCTTACTCCACCATGAGTAGCAGTGGAGTAAGGTATCACTTTACACCCATTTCTGCTATCTCTGTTCATGTTAAGTGATTGTGGGCATGTGTCTCGTTAGTTCCATGTTGTGTCTGTACGATGATGCCCCTTGGAAGATTGTTGGCAGCAGGGTCAAACCTCTTGATCTAAAAGTCTGAGTCTCTGATGTGTGAGCTAAAGAGCCAGCTTTGCTACTTCAAAGCCAGTGGCAAACTCCTAAAACCCTATGAGCGACCCAGCCACTTGAGAGGAACAGAGCTATTCTGTGTAAGTGTGGGTTACCTGCTGTTCATGATTTGTTAGTGGTATTTTTTAAAAAAAAATACAATAAAGCCTCATCCTTGCCCCTCTGCTCTGGTGTTCATCTTGCTCATTTCCTTTTCGTTTTAATTACCGAAATAAGTACGATTTATTTAAACTTGGTGACATCCCTTTTAAAATTGGAATTTTCACGCTTACCTTGGCATTTCCTAATTTTTGAATGCTTCCCCTGTCAAGGTCAGGGCAAGGTTAACCCTTATTTTTCCATGGATTTCCTTTTCTCCTTTCAGAAAGCGGGAAAAAAAAACACCCAGGAAGGAAGATAATTTCCAGTGTAATCTGCAAGTTTCTTGATCTGGAATGAGCTGGCTTGGCCCTCCCAAACACTGTCCTCCTTAACTGAGGCCTTCTAAACTTAGCCCAACTGTGACCAAGGCCTCCAAATCCAGCTGTTTCAGCATCAAAGTTTAGATCACGTTAGCCATCCAGAGTTTATATCAATCCAAAGTTTTAGTGCTTCTCAGAGCATCATGGCAAACTGCTCTACCTGTTGAGAGGGATCGTAAAACCCTGAAATTCTACTAGATGGGTGGAATTTTTTGTATGATATACAAAAGAGAACACAAGGCAGCTGCACCAAGACAGAGAGTAAAGGAGGAGCTGTCCACTGTAACTGAATTTCCTGAACATCTTGAGTGCTTGCATTGTTGCCATTGCATTAATGCTAGTTGTGTTAACTGTGCCTATAAAGTTCTTTGAAGAGGAAAAGCTCAGTGTAATAGATTAATAGATTCTAAGGCCAGAATGGACAGTTGTGATCATTAGTCTGACCTCCTTTATAACACAGACCATAGAACTTCCCCAAAATAGTTCCTAGACCAGATCTTTTAGAAAAACCTCTAATCTTGATTTTAAAACTGTCCGTGATGGAGAATCCACCACTTGAGCCCTGCAAATCCGCTTGTATCCACGGACCATGTTTGCAGATCGCATGCAATGCAAATTTTGTATCCACGCGGAGCTCTGTCTACTACAACCTTAATAGCAGATAGTGTCCTTTGCATGCTGTTAGTTTGTATTGTTCTCACTGTGATTTTGGTTTGTGCCTATATTTCAGTTCAGAAAGAACTCATTTCCCAGGACTGAACTCAGTGGTAGGGTCACACACGATCCCACAGACAGAGATGAGCTTCACCAACTTGAATAGAGTTGGAAATGTGAGTGATTTAAATGGGGGAAAGATGAGTGCTTGCAAGGATATCCTTTTTATAGAACTCAGGGCTAACCTTTGAGCTTCTGGTAAGTTGCCATTGGGGCCCTCAGCTGGACACTATTTGGGCACTCTTGTGTTATGGCACAAAGAAAAGAAGCATCTCTCAGTGTGGCTGATATTTAGGTATGTCTGTAAATGTCGATTTCACCGCACACAGCGAAAAAATAATTCCATCAGTAATAATTGAAATTTACAGAACATGAAAGAAAGAAAATGCTGCTTGAGAACTTAGTTTGATTTAAGGATATTTATATTGTATATTTTGACATGAGATGTTGACATTTTGTGTTTTAACAGTTATAAATTTATAAATGATCAGGAAAAAGGGGTAAACAGTGAGGTGGCAAAAGTCGCAGGTGATACAAAACTATTAAAGATAGTTAAGTCCCAGGCAGACTGTGAAGAGCTACAAAAGAATCTCTGGGTGACTGGGCAACAAAATGGCAGATTAAATTCAATGTTGAAAAATGCAAAGTAACGCACATTGGAAAACATAATCCCAACTATACATATACAATGATGGGGTCTAAATTAGCTGTTACCACTCAAGAAAGAGATTTTGGAGTCACTGTGGATAGTTCTCTGAAAACATCCACTCAATGTGCTGCGGCAGAATGTTGGGAATCATTAAGAAAGGGATAGATAATAAGACACACACTATCATATTGGCTCTATATAAATCCATGGTACGCCCACATCTTGAATACTGCATGCAGATGTGGTCACCCCATCTCAAAAAAGATATATTGGAAAAGATTCAGAAAAGAGCAACAAAAATTATTAAGATTATGGAATGGCTGCCATATGAGGAGAGATTAATAAAACTGGGATTTTTCAGCTTGGAATAGAGACAACTAAGGGGGGATATGATTGAGGTCTATAAAATCATGACTGGAGTGGAGAAAGTAAATAAGGAAGTGTTATTTACTCCTCATAACACAAGGACTAGGGGTCACCAGATGAAATTAATAGACAGCAGGTTTAAAACAAACAAAAGGAAGTATTTTTTCACACAGCACAGTCAACCTGTGGAACTCTTTGCCTGAGGATGTTGTGAAGGCCAAGACTATAACAGAAAAGAGTTCAAAAAAGAACTAGATAAATTCATGGAGGTTAGGTCCATCAATGGCTATTAGCCAGGATGGGCAGAGATGGTGTCCCTAGTCACAGTTTGCCAGAAGCTGGGAATGGGCGACAGGGGATGGATCACTTGATGATTACCTGTTCTGTTCATTCCCTCTGGGGCACCTGGCATGGGCCACTGTTGGAAGACAGGATACTGGGCTAGATGGACCTTTGGTCTGACCCAGTATGGCCGTTCTTATGTTCTTATTTTCTAAAGCCTTAATTTTTTGAATATGAAAGACTGTCATTAAATAATCATCTAACTCCACCCCCGATTGTCTCAACCCCCCATAATTTCCTCCAACTGTGAACATTTAAAAATCAATAAAAATTGAATTTTTTCTTAAAACCCATAATTTTATGCAGCTGTGAAAACTGAAATTGGTACAAAATTTAAAAATGCTTAAATACCCATTGATATAATTCATCAAAAATTTTTAAAATAATCAAATTCTGCCAAGTCTACTGCTGTTCATTGCTTTGCATCCAATAATGGAAATTGATTCAGTGACTTTTTTGGTGGAGAAGAGAGTTGGTGCAGTCTTTGCAGTTATTCACTTTGAAATTATGCTCTGGGAAATCCAGCTAAGCAAACTCTCTTCCTTTTAAACAGCTCTGAATGTTTCCAGTGTATTGATTCCTGTCCTCATGTGGGAGGTGATGGCTGAGGCAAGGCTTTCAATGGAGGGCTGGGAAAGCTGCTGTAATGTTCCAAATGTAATCCAAATCTTGTTCTACAGCCCTCAAAAGCGTCTTCCAGCAAAACCAGGGAGACTGTGATTTGCTATTTTTATACGAAAAAACAAGCAGAGCTTTTAGCATGTTTTCTTTTTGAAAAGTTATGACATGTAATCATCAAGGAGAGCAAAAGGCATAAGTACTTTTCCTTTGTAGTTCCCCTTTAATATTGCTTTGAGAGTCTTACATTTACTTGATTCCTCTCATTCACATTGCATCTGCCTAGCTAGTTTTTGAGGTTTAATAATAATTAGAACTTTTCATTTGCATAGTGCCTTTCATCCCGAAGGATCCCAAAGCCACTTTGCAGACTTTAGAAGGATCATTCATCTGCTGCAGTCACCTCTTGGATGGAAAGCAGCAGCTGGTTTCCTCCAGCTATACTACCCAACAGCTGGAGTTTTTAGGAGGGGAAATGAAGAATAATTTTATTTCTCCATGTGAAATTACAGGATGAATTTTAAGGCAGCAAAATATAATTATTTACCTTAGACTTTGACTAGGCCACCAGGATTAACATTCTGTCTCTTGTGAGAAGTGCCTCAGAATCTTTAATGATCACAAGTGATTTGGGCAATTTTTTTATAGTTCTCTCCTGTGAAAGAAAACAAGAATGTAATACGTGGCACCTGCAGTAGTTCAGTGACTGCACAGCACCGCTGGCATTGGCTCAGGGAAGAGTACCTCTACAAGTGACTAATCATACCATGTTTATGTCGTAGCTCCAAGTGATGGATCTCAGTGAGGTTGCTGCTCCCAAGCAGGACTACTGTCCAGACAGTGGAAATTTGATTGTTCAATGGGTCCCAAACATACACAGAAAATCTCAGAGGCCTGACATGGAAGCAGTAACAGAGTAAGTACCATAGTGATAAATACAATATACACTGGGAGAGTCCATCTCCTAAGAGTGACTAGCTGAAGGTCACATAGTTGCCCCTATTTTCCATATAACAGAACACATGGCAGTCACCCTTACCCAGAGGTGTGGCCTGCAGAGGCGCCCCATCCCTGTGTACAATGCGCTCAGCTTGGCTCAAGATGAACCATATAGTCTTTGCTGGTCATACCTCTGTATTAAATCTGGGATAAGTATTGTAGAAGTTCAGAAGCTGCACTTGGAGCATCCAGGCCAGAGATGAGCAAAATGTGTCCTTTGCATCAGAATCGCATGGATAGCAGGTTTCAGCCATAATCCAACATCAGTAGTCTTGTAGCTCACAAACCTTGGCAGCAGCCTGAAAACCTGGCTGCAGCCTCAACTGTGAGACTGTGAAACTAATGGTATTTATAGGTTTCAGAGTAGCAGCCGTGTTCGTCTGTATTCGCAAAAAGAAAAGGAGGACTTGTGGCACCTTAGAGACTAACCAATTTATTTGAGCATAAGCTTTCGTGAGCTACAGCTCACTTCATCAGATGCATTCAGTTTTGCATCCGATGAAGTGAGCTGTAGCTCACGAAAGCTTATGCTCAAATAAATTGGTTAGTCTCTAAGGTGCCACAAGTCCTCCTTTTCTTAATGGTATTTATGTGAACTGTGAAGGAAATGGGACAGAATTGTGTTAAAAATGAGTTTGAGTCCTACTAATGGCAAATGAGACCCAATTTCAGAAGTTTGAGAAGCTGGGAAGAGCCTGCTAGGCATATGCTGTATGTGAGTGCCACCCTCTGGCTTTTGCACTGTACTCCATCCATCTCGAGAAGTAAGTCTACGTGAGTCTCATTCATGCTTTTAGCCTCAATCACTTTTCCTCAGTTTCAGGCCATTCTCTCTCTTTAGCACAGAGGGGTAGAATCTAACACACAAGGGCTGAGTTTTCATAGCTGTCTAAGGGATTTGGATGCCCATTTCCCATTAAATTTACTGAGGACTGGGCATCTAAAGCTTTAGGTGGCCTGGAAAATCTCAGCCAAGCTTTCTAGTCAAGAGCCCAGGCCACATTCCAATATCAGTTACTGATGTCAGTTATTAGAGTCTGGCCCCCAGTCTTCGGGAGCTACTTTACAGTCATTTCTGTTGGATTAATAAGCATGTTCATAGTACTTTTGTGTTCATCATAAGATGTCAGTGATTTAAGAACAGACCCCGATTTGGGTGAGATTCCTGGGCTGGTACAGTGACTTATACACAGACAAAATAGCCATCAGGGTGCATGCATGAGAGGGATGTGTAATTTGCATATTTGTGCAACTAATCACTGGAGTAGATGTGGCCTGAAATTCCCAGGGTGAAATTCACTTGTCGTGCAGAGGGGAGACAGCAGGCAGACGTGTCTCATGTGCGGTGCTGCACTACCTGAATGCCTCTGAGGCCTGCATGCCAGCTCTGTCCAGGCTGGCACAGAAGGCAGTATTGAGTGGGGGCAGGGACACCGGATTCATGAATACACCCATCTAGTGTCCCTAATGTCTAGCAGCCACTCGGACAATCTGTGTACTGGAATGGCTGTGCAGGAGCTGCCCACCCAGCCACTCATGCCTGTTGGGCTGTGAAGGCGGTAGCCAGACTCCCAATGTAGTTGTTTCTTTTGGTTCTCTAATTGTTGTCAGCCCAGCCCAGCCCAGCCCAACCCTAGTTTCTCCAGTACTACTTAGCCACCAGCCGTCCTTACCCCCTCTCCCCCTGCCCCAGTATACTCTCCATAGGCTGGAGCTCCTTCGTATGTTGGGGAACTGAGTTGGGTCTTTAACTCCAGGGAATCTGGCTTGGATGCCTTGCCTGGTCTCTCCTCTTTTTCTTAAGACTCTCATTTGGCTGGAATTTGACTTCTGGTCAGTGGGCAGGTGTAGTTGAATACCACAAAATTAGCCCTTGTCTGTGCTATTTTAGGGAGTGTAAGAGTCTGGAATTCAAACCCAGACACCCCTCCTTTGTAGCACAAAATGTCACAACTAGGTATCTTATGTTCAGGCCTGATGCCAGTTAACCCTTTCAGACATATTTGTTGCTAGTTTTATTCTGTTGTCTCTCACTTTGGGACTGGGGAGAGAGGGAATCTTTCATTTCACTGTTGCAGCCATGAGAATCTTTGAATTCCCCCTTCTTTTGGGTCCCTATCCTTTAGGCTCTGCTTTTGGCTCCCAACCTTCTGGCCAAGGACAGCTGCATCAGACTTCCCTTAACACTGTTCTCTTCCCAGCTGACACCCTTTGAGACAGGAGCATTATTCTCCTGACCCCACATCCTGACTGTTAAGAGCGCCATCTGTAGCAGTCCCACCTCTAGCAGCATGGGACTGCTACAGGAAGAGAACTGGGAATCCAATACAGGAATCCTATAAAGGCACTGGTGAGCATTAGGGACTTTGGCTACTCTAATGTTGGTCTGGATCTAGCTTTATTACCTCTCAGGTCAGCTGGGAGTAGAAGTGTCTGGTAAAGGGTTATGACATGAGTATTTTACTTCTGTAATTAATTGGATTCCTTGTGCTTTTATTTGTTTAGACTAAAGCCTTTAAGAAGAGTATGTGTTAAAAACCTTGCTTCTGAAAATCTCTTTTCCCTCAAAGAACTGCAAAGCAAAGGAAGAGATCTTGACATTGTGAGCTTCTTGGAGGTTTGCTGGTGGACTAGCCTTGTGCCCAGCCAAGTGCTATACTGCAGGGATGACAAACAGACCACTGTAAAATGGGCAAATGCTTGTGCCTTCTGGGAGTGAGGAGGGCTAAGGACTTTGCTTTCAGGCATTGCACACACATGCCTCTGGGTATAGAATTCCCAGCTCATGGATGGGCAGAGAGTTGTGGAGGCAGGGTGCTCACTCAGCCCCAGTAAGAGAGGTATTGCTGCATGTCGCTCCACAGCAAATGACCAAGCCGCAGAATTGCCGCATTCCAAAGATGTCCCATCCTGCTGGGATGAAGACACGAACAGGGATAGGGCTAAAGGCAGGATAGTGGGGGGTGTAGGAAATCCCCACTAATACCTGTGCCTCATCAGCTCTCCTTACTGCACACAATGGTATTTAACAGGTAGCTTGTCTTTTTAAAAACACGCATTCAGCAATAGTTCCCTTTGGGGAGGCATTGTCTTCACTTAGTGGGACTTTCTAAATGTTTCTGGTGGGATCACATGTGCATTACACCATCCTCTTACCTGATGGGGGTAAATGCCTCCTCTATTGGTTTAGGATCAAAGGCTCATCCTCCTGGCTTCTCTCACTGGGAAACATTTGTCCTGGAGAGAGGTCAGGAAGGGGTTTTAGACATGCCAGGAGAAAGGGCACGGGGTGTTTTCCTCCTGGGTCTGTATTTCACTGTAACTATTCTGCCCCCCAGAAGAGAAAGAAGTCCAAGAAGGTCCCTTCAGGAGGCCAACCCTATCAGCTGCTTACAAACAGAAGCCAGAAAATTAAGTTGGTGACCAAAAAAATAAAATCAGTCCCAAGCCACAGAGGTGACAGGTAAGTCTTTTGAATTAGACCACAAAGCCAGCCCCCACACTCTAGCCCAGTGTGCTGCCATGCAGGCTGGCTGAGCTTCTGTCTCTTTCAGGCCACTGCTGTTGGGCCAGCCCAGATGCAGGCATTGCAGAGGTGACACTGCTCTGGGGGCGGGTCCACACTCCTGCACTAGCAGCCTCTACTGTTCCCTTTGGGGTCAGAAGCAGAGTTGCAGCACTCAGTTTCAATTCTCTGTGCACTGGGGGAGTTTACATGTGAAAATGCAAAAGGAGATTTACAGTAGCTTCCACTTGCATGGCATCCTGGAGGGCAGGAAGGCTGCAGGCTAAGGCTGGTTAAAGGGGGAACAATAGCAGCTTTTTAGGCTGGTTTCTCTGCCCCAGCTCCAAGATCTTTGTTTTCTCTTGGGTATGGCCAGCTCAGAGGAAGGCCAGCTAAAGAAGGGAAAGGACACATTAAGATGGTATATGCAATAGCAGAGGAGACCTCAAAGCTGCATAGGAAGGGTTGGTCAATCCCCCACCTCCTCAAATAGACATTTCTTTTATATGAGTCAGTGGCTTTAATTTAGTACTAATACATTTCCAGCTTTAGCAACTTCAGCTACAAACTTTCCCCTCTGAAATGATGCAATATTGACCCTTTTGCTTTGTTTTGTCTTTAGTTCTGCAGCCAAAGAAGGGAAACCAAAGGATAGTCCAATAAAAAATAGGTATTCTTCCCCCAGACACCTGCAGACTGCTACAATAGTAGAGCTGCAAGATCAGGGTGCCCTGCAGCTGGGGAACCGGAGAGTGGATGTGCCTGATGCTACAGAGAAGCACACATGTCCTTTGCTTGTGCAGAAGGTACCCAGTTTATACAAACTAGCCAATGCAATGAGAGCCTGACTGGCCTTAAGGCCAGTGTAGAACAGAAAGCTACAGTAGCTGGTTTTCAGGCTGAGCCCGTCTTTGCTAGCAAAATGAAAGACAATACATGTCTCTGGAATGCCCACTCCATCTCTAAAAGGCCTCTGCCATTCATGTCACTCTTCTGTAGGTCGCTGTCTCCAGCTCCTGGCTTGTCTGACATGGCCTTCTCTTACAGAGGCCTCTGCTTCTCCTCCATTCCTTGCCTTGGGTCAGACTGCTGGGATGCTGGGCTTCTCCTCTCCTGGTCTTCCTGCTTCCAACCTTTCCCACTCCCCCCTTCCCACTGTTTCTCCTCTTGAACAGCCCTGCATCTGACTCTCCCTCCACGCTGGTGTCATCTACTCACTGTCCTCAGCACCCACCTGCTCCTCGTCAGCCTGCCTCTTGGATTTCCACTCCTGGCTCACCTCACCGTCTCCCACACTCACTTATCCTCGATGACTTCAATTTCTATGCAGATGACCCAGCCGGCCACTTAGTTGCACATTTCCTCACCTCTGCATTTGGCCGCAGCCCTGGTTCATCTCTCCCACTCACCAAAAGGGCTGCTCACTTGACCTGGTCTTCAGCAAACACTGCTCTCTCTGCTGTGGTGTTCCCCCTCTCTGACCATCACCTGGTATCGCTCAGCATCGCCAGTTAGTTTCCTTTTCCCCCTGCCCATGCCCTGTCACTTGGCCTTTCAGTGACTGTCTCTGTGTTCCTACAGCATCTAGTACCGTAGGGTCCTGGTCCATGGCTAGGGTGCCTGGGTACTATAGTAATGACTATTTATTTATTTATTTAAAAGTGTTTCCTCCAGTATCTCAGTGTCTAAAAGTTCTTTACATGGGGGCAAAGCTGGACAGCTGGGGCATTGGCAGTTGGATAAGGAGCCTTCCTGTGGTCTCACTGACTCTTCAGCCTGGTTAGCTAAAGGGCAATGATGATGCTATTAATTTGATATTGATAATGTACAGACCATATGCTGTAAAGAGCTACAGCTCTGGGGAGGCACTACTGGGCGTTGAAATGGAAGAAAGGACAATTGGATTTTGAGACATAAAGCCGTTCCCAACAGCCCACTTTTGAAATCCAGCGTAACTGCCCATGGAAGAGGCCAGGGGGTTCCCTCTCTGTCGATGATCAGGTCCCATCTGGGCACTGCAGGGACTTGAATCATGGCTGTGATGTCACCCATTAGCTCATCACGGCATGGCTTGGATAATGCGTGTCCCCAGCTGTACTCTAATGGGAAAGGCTTCCCCAAGCCACCTGGTATTTATAGTTGTAGAACCCTTCGCAGCTTCCCCAGCATTTAGCGCCTAAGGGCTTGTCTACACTGAAAACACTGCAGTCATACCGCGGCGCATTTCAGGGACAACACGGACTGCACCAACTGGTGGGGTTCTCCCATCGGTGCAGGTACTCCACCTCCCTGAGAGGCGGTCGGTAGGTCCGGGGCAGCGTGGTTGGATTTGTCACATGCCTGAGCTGCATAGTTATAACAGGCTAATTTCCTAGTATAGACCAGGCCTTACAGCTTTCTTCCCAGCGTCCCCATACTACACCGTGCAGCTGCCCTGCTGGAGAGAGGCTGATATTGCCCCAAGCAATTTCAACAACTGTCAGAGCTTTAAAGCTACAAGCCTCCCTCTCCACTTTGACTTCTTTGCACTCTAACACACACACTTCCTATTCAAATAATAATGAGACAATAAACACTCCTGGCTGTGAAGACTGAAAGGGGCAGATGTGGGATGGGGAAGAGCATGTGTTGGGTAGGAGGCGTGAATAAACTGATTATTTATTTAAAATGCTGATTGAAGCTACCAGGTTAAACTGTGATATTTGGGCTGTTTCTTTAGATTCCAGTTGTGAGTTTGAAAGAACAAGGCCTGGAAAGAATCAGCAACAGTCCTTATCTGAGGAAAGCATTTGAAGGTGAAACTGGACTGGATGTTAAAACTAAAGCTTGCCTTTAAACCCTTCCAGGGTGCATTTTCCTACTGTAACGGGGTTCATTCACCATTGGTGGGGCCTCCTCCTTGCAGCTCTGGAATTAGTTCTCCACCAGTTTGACGCTTCCTTTGGTCAGTTCCTTGCCCTGTGGTCTCCCTATTTCTCTAGGACTCAGGATGCCCCTTCTTCATGACTCAGCCCTCTGGCCAGGTCACTATAGTTCTGCCCTTCTGGGGTATGAAAGACCCACTGGATCAGTGACCTGCTTGCCATTCCAGTCAGACTTCTGGTCCCAGGTCAGGCCCAGGGCTGCTTTCCCAGCAGTTGGTAAGGGAACCTGGGCTGGCCCACTTCTCTGGGTTCCAGTCCAGGAACTCTGTATCTGGCAACTATAGCTCCCAGATCCTGTTGCTATTTCCCTTTCAAGGGCAGATTCACCAGTACACAGCAACCAGAGTGCATTGGCAATCAAATTGGGTTTACAGGTGCCTTGTAACACCAATGCAGTGCACAGCCATTCAAATCTTCACCCTACTAGAAATATCACATGAAAGAGTGGTCTTTGGATTTCTTATTTAGTGTTTGGTTTCAGAGTAGCAGCCGTGTTAGTCTGTATTCGCAAAAAGAAAAGGAGTACTTGTGGCACCTTAGAGACTAACCAATTTATTTGAGCATGAGCTTTCGTGAGCTACAGCTCATGCTCAAATAAATTGGTTAGTCTCTAAGGTGCCACAAGTACTCCTTTTCTTATTTAGTGTTTGTCACACTGTCTGGAGTAGCTTGCAACGGTGAGTGCCAATCTTAGGTCAGATTTAACCCTAAAATCACACCACATCAGGTTTCTCCCAGTCCCAAGAGACCTGTCACTTACCCCAAATCAATTGGTACTCCAGATCTTACATCAAAGACAACACTGGCAGCCACTTCTATGGAAACTAATTAAACTAACTATAGGTTTGTTGGGTAAGAAAAAAGAATAAGTTATTGAGAGGTTAAAGCAGGTAAAATATAATAAACAGGTGAATCACAGTTTGTAACTCCAAATAGGGGCAGTGGTGTAATAAACTGCCAGTTTCCCAAAAGTCTTTCAGGGCTACCCAGATCTCTGTCTTCTCATTCAGTTATTCCTTCCTGTTAGAATCTAAACAGTCCAGAGATACATGCTCTTCCTTTGAGTTGGTTCTTATAGCTTCTTCTCCAGAAAACAACCTGATCAGTGTTTTTACTCGCACAATGGCCACTTGCTTTGCAATTAGCATTTCAAGTAGTTACAGTCCTTCATTAGCATTTCACAAGATTTCTTTAGTGAGTGATTTAGTTACAGGGTTATACACAAATGCAAATGTTTGTAATAGCAAACAAACAATCGGGTATTTCACTAGTTTTCATGAATTGAACATCTGAGTACATTCTCATACTATACACCCTTTAATCTAATTACAGGGATTTACATAATGTAAATGTAATTTCAGGGGTAAATGTAATGTAATAGCAGACATCCAGTTTCAGGTAAGTGAATACAATCCCATTAGTATCACTTTTGATCTCTATTAGTGTACGAACAAATTAGTTTGAGTATATACTAATTAGGGCTGTCAAGCAATTAAAAAAAATAATCAAGTGATTAAAAACGTTTGTGATTAATCGCACTGTCAGACAATGATAGCATACCATTTATTTAAATATTTTTGGATGTTTTCTACATTTTAAAATATATTGATTTCAATTGCAACACAGAACACAAAGTGAACAGTGCTCACTTTATATTTATTTTTGATTACTAATATTTGTGCTGTAAAAACCAAAAGAAATAGTATTTTTCAATTCACCTCATTCACGTACAGTAGTGCAATCTCTTTATCATGAAAGTTGAACTTACAAATGTAGAATTAGGTACAAAAAGTAACTGCATTCAAAAATAAAACAATGTAAAGCTTTAGAGCCTGCAAGTCCATTCAGTCCTACTTGTTCAGCCAGTCACTCAGACAAACAAGTTTGTTTACATTTTCAGGAGATAATGCTACCCTATTCTTGTTTACAATGTCACCTGAAAGTGAGAACAGACATTGGCATGATACTGTTATAGCTGGCTAGATGCGCTAAAGTTTCATATGTCCCTTCATGCTTCAACCACCATTCCAGAAGACATGCGTCCATGCTGATGATGGGTTCTGCTTGATAACAATCCAAAGCAGTGCAAATTGATGCATGTTCACTTTCATCATCTGAGTCAGATGCCCCCAGCAGAAGGCTGATTTTCTTTTTTTGGTGGTTCGGGTTCTGTAGTTTCCGCATTGGAGTGTTGCTCTTTTAAGACTTCTGAAAGCGTGCTCCACACCTTATCCCTCAGATTTTGGAAGGCACTTTAGATTCTTAAACCTTGGGTCAGGTGCTGTTGCTATCTTTAGAAATATCACATTGGTATCTTCTTTGCATTTTGTCAAATCTGCAGTGAAATCTGCACGAACATGTGCTGGGTCATCATCTTACACTGCTGTAACATGAAATATATGGCAGAATGTGGGTAAAACAGAACAGGAGACATACTATTCTCCCACAAGGAGTTCAGTCAAAATTTAATTAACACATTTTTTTAACAAGCGTCATGAGCATGGAAGCATGTCCTCTGGAATGGTGGCCGAAGCATGAAGGGGCATACGAATGTTTAGCATATCTAGTACATAAATACCTTGCAATGCTGACTACAAAAGTGCTATGCAAATGCCTGTTCTCACTTTCAGGTGATGCTGTAAATAAGAATCGGGCAGCATTATCTCCTGCAAATTGTAACCAAACTTCTTTTTCTCAGCGATTGGCTGAATAAGAAGTAGGACTGAGTAGACTTGTAGGTTCCAAAGTTTTACATTGTTTTGTTTTTGAGTGCAGTTATGTAAAAAAAAAAATAATCTACATTTGTAAGTTGCACTTTCAAAATAAAGACATTGCATTATGGTACTTGTATGAGGTAAATTGAAAAATATGATCTCTTTTGTTTATCATTTTACAGTGCAAATATTTGTAGTAAAAATAATATAAAGTGAGCACTGTACAGTTTGTATTCTGTGTTGTAATTTAAATCAGTATTTTTGAAAATGTAGAAAAACATCAAAAATATTTAATAAATGTCAATTGGTATTCTATTGTTTAACAATGTGATTAAAACTGCGATTAATCACAATCAATTTTTTGAATTAATCGCGTGAGTTAACTGCAATTAATCGCCACCCCTAATACTAATACACTTAACCCTTTGATGTTCACCCCCAAGCGAATTGACCTGTGACTCTGGCCTGAGCTAGTCTGCCAGCGTCAGTGTGTTCATGCATGAAAGCGTTTATAAACTTAAAAAAAAGACAGGTTTCAGAGTAGCAGCCATGTTAGTCTGTATTCGCAAAAAGAAAAGGAGGAGTTGTGGCACCTTAGAGACTAACAAATTTATTTGAGCATAAGTTTTCGTGAGCTACAGCTCACTTCATCGGATGCATTCAGTGGAAAATACAGTGGGGAGATTTATATACACAGAGAACATGAAACAATGGGTGTTACCATACACACTGTAACCAGAGTGATTAGGTAAGGTGAACTATTACCAGCAGGAGTGCGGGGGGGGAAAACCTCTGTAGTGATAATCAAGGTGGGCCATTTCCAGCAGTTGACAAAAACGTCTGAGGAACAGCTGGGGGGGGGGGGGGGGAATAAACATGGGGAAATTGTTTTACTTTGTGTAATGATCCAATTGAAGGACGACCCATCACTCTCACAGGTCTTGGGAGACAGGCCAGTCCTTGCTTACAGACAGCCCCCCAACCTGAAGCAAATACTCACCAGCAACCACACACCACACAACAGAACTACTAAACCCAGGAACCTATCCTTGCAACAAAGCCCGTTGCCAGCTGTGTCCACATATCTATTCAGGGGACACCATCATAGGGCCTAATCACATCAGCCACACTATCAGAGGCTCGTTCACCTGCACATCTACCAATGTGATTGATGTCATCATGTGCCAGCAATGCCCCTCTGCCATGTACATTGGCCAACTGGACAGTCTCTACTTAACAGAATAAATGGACACAAATCAGACGTCAAGAATTATAACATTCAAAAACCAGTTGGAGAACACTTCAATCTCTTTGGTCACTCGATTACAGACCTAAAAGTTGCAATTCTTCAACAAAAAAACTTCAAAAACAGACTCCAACGAGAGACTGCTGAATTAGAATTAATTTGCAAACTGGATACAGTTAACTGAGGCTTGAATAAAGACTGTGAGTGGATGGGTCATTACAAAAAGTAAAACTATATCCCCTTGTTTAGTCTCCCTTCCGCCCCCCCCCCTCCCCCCCGCTGTTCCTCAGACGTTTTTGTCAACTGCTGGAAATGGCCCACCTTGATTATCACTACAAAAGGTTCCTCCACTCCGACTCTCCTGCCCCCCCCCCCGCTCTCCTGCTAGAAATAGCTCACCTTACCTGATTACTCTCGTTACAGTGTGTATGGTAACACCCATTGTTTCATGTTCTCTGTGTATATAAATCTCCTCACTGCATTTTCCACTGAATGCATCCAGTGAAGTGAGCTGTAGCTCACGAAAGCTTGTGCCCAAATAAATTTGTTAGTCTCTAAGGTGCCACAAGCACTCCTTTTTTTAAAAAAAAGAAAGTTCCAAAACACATAATTATGTTAAAAGTGAGTTAAGGTTGAGAGTACTTTATCAGTAATTTAAGGGTGAAAAACAATACACAAATGCTATAATTATCCCAAAACCAAGAGTAACAAATCCAGCAATTTCAGAGTTATAGTTACACTTAAACATGTTAAGAGCTACAAATGCATTTAAGACACCCAAGTAACATGAATTCTGTCCTGTAGGGACACTATGATGGGGCAAAATGAAAATAATCTAACAAGTCTTTAAAATTCAGTGTCCCCTCATGCAGGATTAGAGACACTAAGATGCTTTCCTCATAATGGTATGGTAATTGTCTGGTGTCACTACAAGGTAGAGTACAGACTGGGTGCCTTAACTGTATTTCCAGATCTTAATATGTGTGGATTTTTTCAACGTAATCTTAACTCTCTCTATTACCTTGGTTTATTATGTGTGTTTGGGGATAATCACAGCAACAATTTGCCCTTAAATGACTGATATTTATTCTCTGTCTTAACTCGATTTTACCATAGATTTTTGTCTGGGCTCTTATGTCCTACAGCGATGGATGCTATAGAAACCCTTGAGAGATGCGTATACATTTTAGGGCTCAACCATAGCTGACAGACACCACTCTGAGTAAGTGGTGTGGATCTGCATTCCAGGAGCACTAGGAGGACTGTCCCTTCCAGGACACAGGCTGCTAGGCCCTTTCCAGGGATGCAGAACATACCTGCATGTTTGTCCCACTGCTGCTGGGTGATGTGGGGGGAGTAACAGAACCATGGCTGCATCTCCTGTCCATCCCCTTCATACTGGCTAGTGTACAGAGGGGTAGCAGGAGGGAGAAGTGCTTGTGCTTGGGGAGCATGGAGATTGCCATGGTGCTTGGCTGCTGTACAGGGGTGCAAGTGCTCTTGTGCTCTCCAGATGCATCTGCCGCAGGGCAGTGCCAGGGCATCTTCTAGCCCTTAACTCACAGGTCACCTTTGAGACTGTGCTGTATTCAGGCCTGTACACTTGTCTCTTTCTCTCCAGTTTTTCCAGGCTGAGAGCTCTGACAGGCCTGATGTTCAGATGGCTTTGTAGGAAGGTTAAGTTGTCTTCTCTGTACCCCACTGTAGGCTCCTTCGGTATGAAGAGCCACGAGACCAAACTAGACCAGCAACCGGGCTATGCTGAAGCAGGGCTAATTGTACTCACCACCCAGTCTCTGGAGTCCTGCACACTAGCGGGCACAGAGGAAGCCTCTGCAAACAAAAAACAACTGTCACAAAAACCAGTAAGTCTGAGTAAAGCAATGTCTAGCAACAGGCCAGAAAGACTAGGCTTCCCTGCCAGGAAAGGGACCCTGACACTATGCTTAACAACAGTCATCACCTCAGCCCCGCATCGGATGTGTCACAGATCCCTGCCTGTGTGCCTATCCTCTGCCAAGCAGCAGCAACTGCAAGAAAAGAACCAACAGTTCAAACCATCAACAAAAATCTCCCTTCCTGCTGTCTGGACTGGAGTCTTCTGAGCATGTTCACTATCTGCTCTCTTTGAGGTCCCAGGCCCCTCCTTAGGTTACATCCTCTCTGCTGGGATAAATGGCAGGATGACAAGGGTTAACTGACAAGCAAAGCCTCTTGTTTATCCCTTAAAATAGATACCAGTGCAGGGGCAGCATGTTTTTCTTTCCATTAACCAGCACAGAAGAGTTCTTCTCCAAGGGCCAATTGTATGACAGAGCCCAGACAACAGCTCTGTGGCTCCAGCATTCATCAGTACTCAGTCACAGACTTGAGGAGTATCACTGAGAAGGTCCAAAACCAGGCATGTGGATAGTCCATGCTCTCTGTGGCCTGTTAATCACATCATGCTGCACAAAGCAAGCTCCTGGCAGTGGGTGACCAAGGAGGTTTCATTTGTCTCTGTCTTGATCACTTGCATGCTCAGTAATTACACTATTGTAGAGATGCAAACGTTGGCATTATTCTAGCATCAGACTCCACCCGGTCACTTGTATTGATTGTGAAAGGGTCAGCACAGTGACTTTGCTGAGGGAGACCTGGGTTTTAGATCAGCCTTGACAGTCTCCAGAACACGAGTTTCCCTCAGCCTTGACACTTTCCTCCCAGTAAAGAACTTACATGCAAAAGCCTTCTTGATCTTAAAGAGTAGGATTAGTTTAAGCTACCCTAGGCGAGCTGGCTAGCTATAGGGATGCTCTGTGTGCAGTGACAAAAGGAAAATGAAGAATGTTATGGGGGGAAATGAAAACGGATTCTCCTTTTGATTGACATGATCTTCTGGCATCCTGCTTCACTGAGCCAATAGCCTATTACCATATACCCTGGCTGCTGTTGAGTGAGTGAGGAGCAGAAGTGTGCTCACCTGCTGAAACAAAATAATGTGCAGCTCTAGAGAATCTCCCCTTTTATTTGATATCCTCCTAACCCATCTGAATTGTCTGTGAACCTTTTTAGTCTGAAGAGCAGGAATCCCAGGAAGAGGAAGGCCCCAGGAAGCAACACATGGGACTTGGGAAAAGAAGGTCTTCGGGGATGTATGTGCTGTACAACAGCAGCACGGCAAGCCTGGTCCTTGAGGGTGAGTGATGAAAACATCTCCACTGTACTGTAATGACAGTGCATTAGACATTTCTTTGCAGTGTTGTTATGCATTAACCATGTCAGAATAGTGCGGGTGGGTGTGGGAGGGAAGGCACTTAAATACATGTGCCAAGGGTACTGTCCCATTGCTGATTAGCTGCATTCCATTTGGCTTTGTGAGAAGAGTGTTGTAGTTAGGATCATAAGAGTTGCCACAGCATCTCAGACTGTTAGGCCACCTAGTCTGGTATCTGCCTGTGGAAATGGCCATGCTGGATGCACCAGAGGGAAGTGAAGCAGTGTATTTCTATACAGTCAGAACACAGCTTATGCATCAAAGCACATTTGTTCTTAACACACACAAAACTCTTATGAATAACCAATTATTTGCAAACTCACTCCAGAGAATGCAGAGAAACCCCTATTTAAGAGACCACTCAGAGGACTGAAAATAGGGGACACCGAAGGGAGGTTGCTCTCTGAATGAAGGTGGTTAAGGCTTGCTCTTTAAAATCTGAGGTGACTATCATAGGAGATTACTCCGTTTTTACCTATCTGATACCCAGCATTATCCTGTTGGTTATCACAATGTTCAAAATAGAAACATGTCATTTCAAAAATAAATGACTTGAAATACAAATATTTAAACAAATTTTTAATGTCTAAAAGGTCAGCTGTAGCTGGTGGGCACCAGATACAGGTGGAATAACAATGTAATGTTTATTCTATTGAATGGCCATTGGGAGTGGAAGAGACAGCAGCAGAGAGACATGGAATTGGAGTTGGGAGACGTCACCATAGGATAATAGACTGTTCTATCACATGGGGCCAAACCCACCAGTCCTGACTCAAGCAAAACACCTGTTGAATTCAACGAGCATTTTGCCTGAAGAAGGGACTGCGAGATTTGTCCCATGGTGTTTTGTTTTGGCATTCATCCCTCAGAGATGTGTTCCTGGGTCCTGTTTGTCAGAGCCCAGAGGAAAAAGACAAAAGACAGAGCAATACTAGAGGTGGTATGTCCTCATCTCTCCTTCTCTGCTCAGGTGTTGAAGACAATGGGTACCTGCTGCCAAGGCCAGGAGCACAGCATGAAATGTCCTGCAAGTGCCTAGCAAGCAGGAAGGAAGCAGCACAGGCACTGGGCTATCTTCAGGGAGGGAGCAGCCCGCTGCAGCCAAGCCCAGCTGCTCTAACACCAGACAATGATAAACATGAAGATGACTCTTACCCTCCTCCCCCTCCCCCTTCTCCTTCTCCTTTCCCATTGAGGGACAATGACAAGCCTTCCCCAGATGTAGAATCCCCTCTCTTCAGAGAGGACAGCGCTCTAAGGGCATCCAGTGAACAAGGCCACTGTCTTGATTAACCCTTCATTAGATAATTGCAGTGGGAACTTGACCCTGTAATGTGTGGTGATTGTAAGTGAATGTGCAGGTTAAGGAACAGTTTGATTGAGTTCAGGCACTCTCCTTGGGTGCCTGCTCTTGCCATAGACAGCTGCATCAAGAGACCAAGAAGGAGGGTGAGTGAGGTAACTTGCCTGCTCTAGGGACCTTTGAATGTACAGGACAGCGTGAATGCTCTGTGCTTTGTAATTAAAACCACAGCTTTCCATCCTCCTCCCTGGGTGTCTATCTATCCTGGCTAGTCTCTCCAGAAGAGGGGCCAATTTGTGGGAGGGAAAAGGAGTTCCCCCCACCCAGCTCTGCTTTGCTGCACTTCCCTGCAGCTCCTGTAACCTTATACATATATGTTCCCAATGAAATAGTTAAACAAAAGAATAAAACCAAACTGAATTCTTTACAGTTCCAGCCTCCAGGGTGGTTCCAGATCATCTAATTTAGTGGATGACTGTCAATAACACGATGAGTGATACAATTAAAAAGTTTATTTAATAGGAAATAGTTAAGCAAACAGGTATTATGCTATAACCTACACTGAACTGATACTTAGTCTAACATGAAATGATATATTTAGGGGTGATCAGTCCCTAAATGAGAAGTGTGGGTATAAAACGTTCTCTAACAGTACCTTGATGGTGCAGCTTGATGGCTGCATGTAATCTAAAGTTAGCCTGCTACCCTTTTTATAATCAATTATAATTATGCCCCTTAATTAACATTAAACCCATCTGTTACCATATCTATATTTCCACAACCATAATTAAATATTTTCTACTTTCTCATTGGCTATTCAACATTAAACATTCTCCTAGTTAACATTTACATAAATGCCATGTCAATAACTATCAATACAGATAAAATATTCATGTTTTGGAAAATGCTATCTAAAACATTTGTAAAAACTAATTAGGACAAAAGCATGTTTACAACATAGATCTGTCCTGACTTATCTTCAACTTGCCTCTGAATTGTCACTTTACTCATATTTTTTTCAGACCTCATGTGACTATTCTTAGGAAATAGATTTTGGGCCTATTTACATTTCAACCCTTTTCTACATAAACATAAGTAAACCCTACCTCTATGGGCTACTCTCCTTATGGCATTTCTGCCCCTGCCAGCCAAGGGCCCAGGTGTAGTTCCGTCAGGTGGCAGGAAGCACCAAGTCAGTAACCTAGTCTTTGTAGATGACTTTGCGGTCAGTATTTATCCTTCAGGGGTGTAAAGGCTCAGAGTTTGTTAGTGTTTCTGTATAGTAAAGATCTCTCCTGAGCTCTTCTCCTAGACCAGCCCCACTGCCCTGGCATAGTGGATGGCATCAACGCTGCCTCTCACTAGTATGCCCAATTTGGCACCAAGCAGCTGGCAGATGCTGAAGGTTAAAGCTCAGCTTCCTATATATACAAGGCCTGGGGTCTCTGCAGTGAAAGACAGACGCTTTGGGGAAAAGAATCTGCTCTGAACACTTTAGGCTCTTGTGACTCCAGAGCAACTAACGCTGGCCAGAGCCTGGCAATAATTCCCCAATGTGGAGAGCCATAGTCCAGATTCAGCAACCAAAACAGATCAGTTCCTGTTTCAATGAATTAGCACCAGAAACCACCCAGGACAGATCTGCTTGTCTGTCTGTTGGAGAAGTGCTGCTTTCATGGTTCATCAGAATTGGCCTTGCTAAGTTAAGAAGGTCACTTCCACTGTCTAGGTGAGCCACCACTGAGGTTCAGCTGCTTTCCATAAGCCCTAGATAAGATGAAGAGGAAGGGATTCCCTCCCCACTCCTGAGACTTGTCTAAAATATGGTCAGGAGTCAGCGGGGATTCGTCTGGTCCCCTGGGAACATTGGCTGGCTTCCTGCTGAGTGGCTTGTAAAATAACCATTTCAACCTCTCTTGCAAGCCTTGTGCTGATTTGACCCAGACTGTCCCCTGCATGGCTGTGCAAAGTGGGGAGGATGCCCTTTGGCTGGCTACAGCTGCAGTTCTTGGGTCGTTAGTCAACCCCAAGAGAACATGGAGGAGGCAAGGCCATGGAGACGAGTTCCTCAGTCAGTGTGCTCCCGTGGCAAGCAAAGGGGCTCCTCTGTCAGGTACCAGAAAACCCTGAGCTGGAGTCCTTTTGGCCTGTGGTTCCTAGGCAGGCCTTGACTTAAACCCCAGTGTTTGTTGTGAATTGGGGCGAGTGAGGTTCCAGTTTCCCCAGAATGTCCTGCGAGGTGGCCATAGCTTTAGAATGAAGAGCTGCCCCTTTTACTCTTCTCTCCTGCCCAGTGAGGATTGCCCCTTCTGTGACCCCTGTTCTGTTCTCCTACACTCGCCTCTGCTCTCAGGTGCAACACTGCCAGCCCCAAGCATCAAAACTCACGAGTCAGATCCCCCAAAACAATAAGAAGAAATGCTGGGTTCTTTGCTTTGCCTTTAGGGGTTTGAATTTGTAGATTGCACTTGGGTCACGGTTTGAAGCTTTTCTCTGCAAATCATGAGGGCTGGAACCTTTTGTTTTTTTTGGCGATGAAAGCTGAAATTCTTACCTAGTCACAGGCCTCCAGATGCTGGGGCTTTAAGAAAACTGCTGAAGAGCAAGAGCTTTGTGATAAAATGATGAGAGTTAGTAACATTGTAGCCCTGTACGAAATCTGCAAAAATCATGCAAGATGGAGAGGCTGCAGGAGGAAATTAACCGGGCATTGGGGCAAAAGCAAAGGGAAAGGGCTACTTTAAGGTCCTTCTATGCTGCTCCAGAAGCAAGAGGCCTGAGAAGCTTGGCCAAGAGTTTCTACTAGAAAAATGGCCCTGGCACTTTTTCTTGAGAGGAAACTTCAAAATGTAACCGCCAGGGAGGTTCATCATTGAGATTCTGTCTCCCTGTTCCCCCAGACACCTTGTCTGGCTAGGCTTTTGCCCGATGCTTCCCCAGCAACTGGCATCCAGATTTCCTAATGCAATTCCATACTTCAGCAGTGGCAGGGTGCCAGCGAGCCAATCTGGCAACACCTGGGTGAGACAGAGGGAGAGCACCTAGCAGAATTCATCTCTGACTTTTTTGGGGGAAATTAAGGAAAGTCCCAGCCCAAAAATGTTGTTACACTGGAGTGAAGGTTGGAAAAATCCTTGAAATAAGGCAATCTGGGGCTGTTAGAAAGGTGATCTGATCTATCACCTCCAGAGAAAGGGAAGTGCCTAGGGGATGTAAAAGGAAGTTTAGTTTGACAGTTTTCTGTTCAGTAAGAACTCACTTATCAATAGACACAGCTGGGAAACCTTTATGTCTTATTGCTTTATAGATGTAGTTGTGAAATCCTCACTTCTGTATTGTTTTGTCATTATAGGTTCCACTTTGCTATTGTTTATTTGCCTGGTCTCTGGTTCTGTGATTGTTTCTGTCTGCTGTATAATTAATTTTGCTGGGTGTAAAATATAGTTGGTTAAATAATCATGTTACAATATGTTACGATTGGTTAGTTAAATTTCAGGAAAATGATTGGTTAAGGTATAGCTAAGCAGAACTCAAGTTTTACTATATAGGTTGCAATCAATCAGGAAGTGGGGGGCGGGGGAAGAATGGGAACAGGGAATGGGGGTGGGGAAATTGGAATAATGTTTTGCTAAGGGAGGGAATGGGAACAGGGACACAGGTAAGGCTCTGTGGTGTCAGAGCTGGGAAGGGGGACACTAAGGAAGAAATCTGGAATCATGCTTGCTGGAAGTTCACCCCAATAAATATCTAATTGTTTGCACCTTTGGACTTCGAGCATACCACACCTATTTCAATTAGTGTTCCAGACTTCCTATTATAGTGGGCCCGAGAAGGTTGGGTCTAAGTTGTCTAGTACACTGCAGGGTGGGGAGGGCTTACTACAGTACTTATAGGTTATCTCCATATGCAACGTAACACAAGTACAGTTAACACAGGATCACAATCTTGTGTGTCCAGTTGCTGGCAGTTGCAACAAGCTGCCCCTGCAGGTTTTGCATGCTTTTGTCCATATCATAAGTCCATTGAATGTTCACAGAGAAATGGGATATTGTCTAAACCAGCTTAACCACTTGGTATGGAATCAGGCAGCATGCCCTGGTTTGTTTATTCACAGTAATAAAATTCACAGATCCATGTGTCCAGATATAAGCATGTAGATGGGTGTACTTTGGTTGTGCCCCCAGTAATATGTACATTCCCAGCAAAACACCTTATACACAGTACACCCAATTGTTCACCCCTTGCATAGGCCATTGATCCTGCTCCTCCATAGTCATAGGAGAGGGGCACATCCAAACATCTTCTGTTGATTTACACTATTTTACACACCCCTCCGTTGTTTCCCAGTGAGCTCCTCCCCTTCTCATTATTTCCATAGGGCTTGTGGGGACCACCTCAGTTGCTATTCCATTTCCAGGTACCACGGTAACTATTACACAGGTGCTGGCCTCCTAGTTGAGCATTTTGCATTCTCATACACATCTCCCCCCCGCAAGGTCAGCCTTTTAAAACCATCTCCCGCCCATGTCATGAGGTTGTTTTGTTCATTAAAACACAACAATGCTAGCAACAAAACAAACACCACAGACAAACAACACAAAACATAGATCCATGGTATTCTGGGTTATTTTTCTGCTGATGCCAGCTTGCTTGTAGAGTGTCTGAAAAACAAAAACAATTTCCACCACCCCCTAGTGGGAAAGATTATTGCTTAATAATAATAATAAATATAATACCACTTCCTTTTACAAATTTCCTTGCTAATTGCAGGAAAAACAGAAGAATTACCTCCAGCTGTCCTTATTTTGTTCTATAGTCAGGCTAGTGAATTACCCCACTCACTGGTCATTTATGAAATTCATGAGGTGGTGTACCTCAGTTTCCCCTCCTGTACAACAAACCAAGTTTGCAATAGTTTCTCTGCTGTACCAACCTTTAAGTTTATTCTCAGGTAATAGCTGAGACAGCTTCAGATTTTAGCACTGTGTGTGTACACACACACACTTCTCCCTACCCCTTAGGGTTAACCTGTTCCCCTTATTTTCAAGCTTGACTTGTTTTTTCACTTCCCTTTCCTGGAGGGCCATAATCTGAGTCTTCTAGTAGCTTGTTTGCTGACCAGATGTATTCATTATTTGCAGCTCCTTTGTGCCCGTCAGCTAGGTAATTTGCATTTACACTGAGGCTTTCTGGCTTGCTTTTGGATCCAAAGCTATTAGCAACTCAGAGATGGTCTTAAAAGGGACAGAATCCACTTCCACTTTCATCTCCTGCTCCAAAACACACAGAGATGTGAAAAAGAAAGCACAACCTATTGTGGCCCCTTTTGGAGCCCTAATAGGATTTTAATTAAGTTCCATGTTTTGTTTGCATGTTTTTTTTTTTTACTCCTTCAATATACACTGCACACGTCCTGGGAAAATGTGCATTCCTTCCATAGTTTAACCTCCATAACTTTATATTAGCCATATTCATTTTACACAAGGTGTAACTGCCTCCCCCATGCCCACAGAGTTTTTATTCACACCCACCAAAGCAACAGTCCAATCCCCCAGAGCCACCCCAAGCCTTAGTGTTCCCATCATTCCTCCCCTTTTCCTTTCCTTTTACCTGTGCACACACAAAATTCTCTTTTGCTTAACATTTCTTGCACTGCGATTACTCTATTTTACACAACTGTACCTGATTACACTCCCATCTTGTACAACTAGACACAACCAGGGGCAGCCAAGTTAAGTTCCAATAGAAACTCCTTTCATTCCTTTAGTGATTTTGATTACATTACCCAAGTCAAATAATTTTGATCAGATTCTCTCTCTGCCGCCTGCAGCAGTCCCTTATAGACCATTTCTGTGGGAAAAGGGCCCATTTCCCCTCAGAATAGCTGTAAAGGCTTCTGGGAACAGAAGCCTAGTGGTGGTAGTAGCCACTCTACCTGACCCCCTTGGATAATTTAATGACCAAGCTTCCGTCCAATGTGACTGCACAGAGTTGCACATACAGTTACAGTTAGATAACTGGGTTTTATCATTAAACTAAACTTCCTTCTTGTAACACCACAACTGTTACTCTTTAACATCTTTACAACAGTTACCTTTTACCATTTCCACAGCTCCCAAATGTTTACTTTCCTCCAAACCCTGTATTATTAATTTCTGCCAAAGGCATTTGTAACTATTCACTCACTCACTTACTCCTACATTCAGTTCTTTAAGGTAGTGCAAATTGTCTGTAACAACTTCGCCACCAAGTACAATTATTGCCACACAGCTGCCTTAACCTGTGCTGTCTTAACCTTGAGACTGTTCAAAAAGGCAGTAAAACATTTGTCCCCATGGATCTTTTACTCCAAAAATTCCAGCGGAATACAGCAGACCTCCATCATGCTTGGTCCAAAATAACCAAAAACATTTCACGTATCCAAAGTACCCTCCATTAAAACTTCAGAAAAACAAAAGTGTGGAAAGGCAGGGGGAGAGGAGGGGGAAGAGGTGGAAAGAAACCAATTAAGCTGGTCAGGTCAGTTTAAAGTATAGGCTACCAGCAGCAAATTAAGTAAACTGAGAAAAAGAAGGAGGAAAAGAGGAAAAGGACATAGCTCTGAGCCAAGAGTAGGCTCCCTGGGTTGAAACGGTTGGGAACCCTTAGCCCCAGGTTCTTATTCTGGCTCTGGGAGAAGAGTGGGGGTTGTTACCTACTCCTCCAAACCCTGCCATTTTGCACTTTGAAACCCCTTTTTTTTTCTCCACTCCCCCAGGACCAAGTCCCAGCTCCAGTCTCTAAAGGTGGTCTATTAACTCTGCTTTTGACTTTAAACCCTGTTGTGCCAAATCATCTCTAACCACCCCTAACTAATTTACAAGCCTTCAGCAGCCCTTGCTGAAGCAGCACCAAACTTGAAAGATTACTGGCAGCTTCCCATAATGCTGCCCTCACTTCAAACCTCTCACAACGGGATTGAAGTGCCTCCTTTCCCTGGAAGGCATCCAGTCCCCATGGGCATGCACCTTCTTCCACTACCTATATACCAAGGAGGGTGGGTTCCTCAGCCACACCCCATCCCACTGCGTCCCTTAACACTTCCTCCATTTCCTTTTTAATCTCATCCCAGGTTGACCCCTGCACCTGGTATGGGCCTGGTTCTTCCTGATCCATTTATCCAAAAAAATCCTTTACCCTGGCTTGCCAGAATCCGCAACTACCATCACGAGAGTTCGCTAAACCCCATCCAAGCAGCTTTGCAGACTGCTGGGGAGGGGGACTTACAGGCTGCCACTCACCTATCAGATGTGATATATCCAAGTCACGGCACCAAGATGTTAGGGGGCTTATTCCTTTACCCGCTTACTTCCCTGGTCCTTCTTGCATGAACAGAGAGCAACAATACCCAAAGTCCAAAGGTGCAAACAATTCAATATTTATTGGGGTGAACTTCCAGCAAGCATGATTCCGGATTCCTTCCTTAGTGTCCCCCTTCCCAGCTCTGACACCACAGAGCCTTACCTGTGTCCCTGTTCCCATTTCCCCCCCTTAGCAAAACACGATTCCAATTTCCCCACCCCTATTCCCATTCTTCCCCCACCCCCCACTTCCTGATTGACTGCAGCCTATATAGTAAAACTTGAGTTCTGCTTAGCTATACCTTAACCAATCATTTTCCTGAAATTTAACTAACCAATCGTAACATATTGTAACATGATTATTTAACCAATTATATTCCACCACCTTAATTAGTTTACACCCAGAAAAATTAATTATACAGCAGACAGAAACAATCACAGAACCAGACAGAGACCAGGCAAATAAACAATAGCAAAGTGAGAACTATAATGACAAAACAATACAGAAGTGAGGATTTCACAACTACATCTATAAAGAGATAAGGGTTTCCCAGCTGTGTCTATTGATAAGTGAGTTCTTACTGAACAGAAAACTGTCAAACTAAACTTCCTTTTACATCCCCTAGGCACTTCCCTTTCTCTGGAGGTGATAGATCAGATCACCTTTCTAACAGCCCCAGATTGCCTTCTTTCAATGTGACTAGTTTGGAATGTGAGGAGGTGACCGTTCGCTTCCCAGCTTATGGCTGCCTCTGCTGCTTAGCCAGAGATCTTAGCCTAAGAGCAGGGCCTCAGACTGTCACAGTAAGAGAAGGTCCTTACACCGGCAGGTCCTTTATACCTCTAGAACTAACTAAGTGATAAGAATACACCTAAATTCTTAGAGCGTAGGCCTTTACAGACAGGCCTGATTATCTATATCCTAACAAGGAGAACATTCTCCAAAATCTTTAAAGAACCCCCACATTAGAAAGTAGGGAAATAAGGAGGTCTGCAAACTGCCCCCTGAAGAGTCAAAAAGGTAGGGATAGGGAGCAAAGAGAGTGAGAAGTGTCAGAACATGATAAAAACTAATACTCTGATTAATTAAAGCTCTGTGCTCTGACAGCAGTTAATTGAATTCAGTGGGACCTAAACACGTGTTTAATTGCTTTCCTGAATTGAGACCTAAACTGGGTGCCCTCACCTATGATTTTCACCATATCTGGGTTGCACTGGGAGGAGGGAGGGGTTTATTTTAATTTAGTTGAACACCGAGCCCAGACCTCACAGCGCAGCAAATTAAGGAACCTAAAGGAATAATCTCACCAAAAACTCAACCTTAGCATCACCCAAAGACACTGAGCTAGAGATGTCATAGAAGTCTGAGCTTTCAAATAAGCTGTACAAGCTAAAGGCGCTGATTTAATGGCCTCACAGAGCTTAATACCTGAACATAAGCCTAGCAAGACAGAGGTGTTGAGCCAATGGCCCTCATAGGTTCCTAGGGTCGGAAGGATTAGATTTTTATCAGTAAAAGTCGATTTCACCATACACATGCAAACTGATGAAAAAATATTTCCATTGCTAATCATCAACGTTTACAGATAGGCAAAGTAAGACAGCACTGCAGAGTTTAATTTAAGGAGTTTTACATTGTAGAGTTTGACATGTGTTATTGACAATTTATGTTTCATGGTTATAAACCTTTAACTTTTAGAATCTCCACATCTACTGTTGTTAACTAAATACTGTCTGACCCCTCCAGAATTTCCTGTGACTGCGAAAATTTAAATAAATAAAACTTGAAGGAAAAATGCTTAAAACCCACAATCTTACACAACTGTGAAAATTGAAATTGATAAAACTAAAAAAGCTTAAAACATAAACACAGCTATTTTCTGTCAGCATTATAACCCACCGGTCAGTCACTTCTGCCAAGCCCACAGAGCTGCATGCCCTAAGCCTAATTTGTTAAAGCTGCTAAGCGCGTGCCCTCATGGAGGCCTTGGTACAGAGGCATTTAGGCTCCCAACTTCAATGGAATTCAATGGAAGTTAGGAGCCAATAGGCCTTTGGGCTGTGACATTGGAGAGGCCCCATGTGGGGAGTCAGAGATTTCACAGGCACTGGTGCCTGGATGGCTAGATTGTCAGGCTCAACGGGTAGTGATCAATGCCTCCATGTCTAGTTGGCAGCCGGTATCAAGCAGAGTGCCCCAAGGGTCAGTCCTGGGGCCAGTTTTGTTCAATATCTTCATTAATGATCTGGAGGATGGTGTGGATTGCACCCTCAGAGAGTTTGCAGATGATGATATTGCTCGGGCATGTAGGAATGATATCAGGAGGGCCAAATCGCACCTGGAGCTGCAGCTAGCGAGAGATGTTAAGAGTAACAAGAAGGGTTTCTTCAGGTATGTTGGCAACAAGAAGAAAGCCAAGGAAAGTGTGGGCCCCTTACTGAATGAGGGAGGCAACCTAGTGACAGAGGATGTGGAAAAAGCTAATGTACTCAATGCTTTTTTTGCCTCTGTTTTCACTAACAAGGTCAGCTCCCAGACTGCTGCACTGGGCATCACAAAATGGGGAAGAGATGGCCAGCCCTCTGTGGAGATAGAGGTGGTTAGGGACTATTTAGAAAAGCTGGACGTGCACAAGTCCATGGGGCCGGACGAGTTGCATCTGAGAGTGCTGAAGGAATTGGCGGCTGTGATTGCAGAGCCATTGGCCATTATCTTTGAAAACGCGTGGCGAACCGAGGAAGTCCCGGATGACTGGAAAAAGGCTAATGTAGTGCCAATCTTTAAAAAAGGGAAGAAGGAGGATCCTGGGAACTACAGGCCAGTCAGCCTCACCTCAGTCCCTGGAAAAATCATGGAGCAGGTCCTCAAAGAATCAATCCTGAAGCACTTGCATGAGAGGAAAGTGATCAGGAACAGCCAGCATGGATTCACCAAGGGAAGGTCATGCCTGACTAATCTAATCGCCTTTTATGATGAGAAAAGGAGTACTTGTGGCACCTTAGAGACTAACCAATTTATTTGAGCATGAGCTTTCGTGAGCTACAGCTCACTTCATCAGATGTACATCTGATGAAGTGAGCTGTAGCTCACGAAAGCTCATGCTCAAATAAATTGGTTAGTCTCTAAGGTGCCACAAGTACTCCTTTTCTTTTTGCGAATACAGACTAACACGGCTGTTCCTCTGAAACCTGCTTTTATGATGAGATTACTGGTTCTGTGGATGAAGGGAAAGGAGTGGATGTATTGTTTCTTGACTTTAGCAAAGCTTTTGACACGGTCTCCCACAGTATTCTTGTCAGCAAGTTAAAGAAGTATGGGCTGGATGAATGCACTATAAAGGTGGGTAGAAAGCTGGCTAGATTGTCGGGCTCAACGGGTAGTGATCAATGGCTCCATGTCTAGTTGGCAGACGGTATCAAGTGGAGTGCCCCAAGGGTCGGTCCTGGGGCCGGTTTTGTTCAATATCTTCATAAATGATCTGGAGGATGGTGTGGATTGCACTCTCAGCAAATTTGCGGATGATACTAAACTGGGAGGAGTGGTAGATACGCTGGAGGGGAGGGATAGGATACAGAAGGACCTAGACAAATTGGAGGATTGGGCCAAAAGAAATCTGATGAGGTTCAATAAGGATAAGTGCAGGGTCCTGCACTTAGGATGGAAGAATCCAATGCACCGCTACAGACTAGGGACCGAATGGCTAGGCAGCAGTTCTGCAGAAAAGGACCTAGGGGTGACAGTGGACGAGAAGCTGGATATGAGTCAGCAGTGTGCCCTTGTTGCCAAGAAGGCCAATGGCATTTTGGGATGTATAAGTAGGGGCATAGCGAGCAGATCGAGGGACGTGATCGTTCCCCTCTATTCGACATTGGTGAGGCCTCATCTGGAGTACTGTGTCCAGTTTTGGGCCCCACACTACAAGAAGGATGTGGATAAATTGGAAAGAGTCCAGCGAAGGGCAACAAAAATGATTAGGGGTCTGGAACACATGACTTATGAGAAGAGGCTGAGGGAGCTGGGATTGTTTAGTCTGCGGAAGAGAAGAATGAGGAGGGATTTGATAGCTGCTTTCAACTACCTGAAAGGGGGTTCCAAAGAGGATGGCTCTAGACTGTTCTCAATGGTAGCAGATGACAGGACAAGGAGTAATGGTCTCAAGTTGCAGTGGGGGAGGTTTAGATTGGATATTAGGAAAAACTTTTTCACTAAGAGGGTGGTGAAACACTGGAATGCGTTACCTAGGGAGGTGGTAGAATCTCCTTCCTTAGAGGTTTTTAAGGTCAGGCTTGACAAAGCCCTGGCTGGGATGATTTAACTGGGAATTGGTCCTGCTTCAAGCAGGGGGTTGGACTAGATGACCTTCTGGGGTCCCTTCCAACCCTGATATTCTATGATTCTATGACACTAAGCTGGGAGGAGAGGTAGATACGCTGGAGGGTAGGGATAGGATACAGAGGGCCCTAGACAAATTAGAGGATTGGGCCAAAAGAAATTTGAGGAGGTTCAACAAGGACAAGTGCAGAGTCCTGCACTTAAGACAGAAGGATCCCATGCACCGCTACAGACTAGGGACTGAATGGCTCGGCAGCAGTTCTGCAGAAAAGGACCTAGGGGTTACAGTGGACGAGAAGCTGGATATGAGTCAACAGTGTGCTCTTGTTGCCAAGAAGGCCAATGGCATTTTGGGATGTATAAGTAGGGGCATTGCCAGCAGATCGAGGGACGTGATCGTTCCCCTCTATTCGACATTAGTGAGGCCTCATCTGGAGTACTGTGTCCAGTTTTGGGCCCCACACTACAAGAAGGATGTGGAAAAATTGGAAAGAGTCCAGCTGAGGGCAAGAAAAATGATTAGGGGACTGGAACACATGACTTCTGAGGATAGGCTGAGGGAACTGGGATTGTTTAGTCTGTGGAAGAGAAGAATGAGGGGGGATTTGATAGCTGCTTTCAACTACCTGAAAGGGGGTTCCAAAGAGGATGGATCTAGACTGTTCTCAGTGGTAGCATATGACAGAACAAGGAGTAATGGTCTCAAGTTGCAGTTGGGGAGGTTTAGGTTGGATATTAGGAAAAACTTTTTCACTAGGAGGGTGGTTATCTGGGGGGGGGGGGTGGAATCTCCTTCCTTAGAAGTTTTTAAGGTCAGGCTTGACAAAGCCCTGGCTGGGATGATTTAGTTGGGGATTGGTCCTGCTTTGAGCGGGGGGTTGGACTAGATGACCTCCTGAGATCTGTTCCAACCCTGATATTCTGTGATTCTTATTGCCCTTATATAAATCCATGGTGTCATAAATATAAAGGAAGGGTAAACCCCTTTAAAATCCATCCTGGCCAGAGGAAAAATCCTCTCACCTGTAAAGGGTTAAGAAGCTAAAGGTAACCTCGCTGGCACCTGACCAAAATGACCAATGAGGAGACAAGATACTTTCAAAACCTGGGAGGAGGGAGGGAAACAAATGTCTGTATGCTGCTTTTGCCAGGGACAGAACAGGAATGGAGTCTTAGAACTTTTAGTAAGTAATCTAGCTAGGTATGTGTTAGATTATGATTTCTTTAAATGGCTGAGAAAAGAACTGTGCTGAATAGAATGACTATTCCTGTCTGTGTGTCTTTTTTGTAACTTAAGGTTTTGCCTAAAGGGATTCTCTATGTTTTGAATCTAATTACCCTGTAAGGTATCTACCATCCTGATTTTACAGAGGTGATTCCTTTACTTCTATTAAAAGTCTTCTTGTAAGAAAACTGAATGCTTTTTCATTGTTCACAGACCCAAACCCTTGGATCTTAGGTCACCTATGCAAATTGGTGAGGATTTTTACCAAACCTTCCCCAGGAAGTGGGGTGCAAGGGTTGGGAGGATTTTGGGCGGAAAGACGTGTCCAAACTACGTTTCCCAGTAAACCCAGTTAAAGTTTGGTGGTGGCAGTGGAAATTCCAAGGGCAAAGGGTGGAATATTTTGTACCTTGGGGAAGTTTTAACCTAAGCTGGTGAAAGTAAGCTTAGGAGGTTTTCATGCAGGTCCCCACATCTGTACCCTAGAGTTCAGAGTGGGGAAGGAACCTTGACACATGGTATGCCCACATCTTGAATACTGTGTACAGTTGTGGGTCCCCTCATGTCGAAAAAGATATACTGGCATTAGAAAAGGTTCAGAAAAAGGTAACTAAAATGATTAGGGGTTTGGAACAGGTCCCATATGAGGAGAGACTAAAGAGGCTAGGACTTTTCAGCTTGAAAAGAGGGGACTAAGGGGGGATATGATAGAGGTATATAAAATCATGAGTGGTATGAAGAAAGTGAATAAGGAAAAGTTATTTACTTGTTCCCATAATATAAAAACTAGGGGCCACCAAATGAAATTAATGGGCAGCAGGTTTAAAACAAATAAAAGGAAGTTCTTTTTCACACAGCGCACAGTCCACCTGTGGAACTCCTTGCCTGAGGAGGTTGTGAAGGCTAGGTCTATAACAGGGTATAAAAGAGAACTAGATAAATTAATGGATATTAGGTCCATTAATGGCTATTAGCCAGGATGGGTAAGGAATGGTGTCCCTAGCCTCTGTTTGTCAGAGCATGGAGATGGATGGCAGGTGAGAGATCACTTGATAATTACCTGTTAGGTTCACTCCCTCTGGGGCACCTGGCATTGGCCACTGTTGGTAGACAGGACACTGGGCTGAATGGACCTTTGGTCTGACCCAGTAGGACCATTCTTATGTTCTAAGACTGGTGCTGAGTCTGGGGCTTCTGTGCTCCACATCCTCATGGCAAGGCACTTATCAGCCGCTTCCCAGGGCCTGCAACTTGGCTCTGGCCTAGCTGCTGAGCCAGTGACCTAGTGTAAGGGGACTGTTGGCCCCTTTCAAAAACTCAGTGGGGTTTTTGGCTGGCCATCTCCCAGCACCAAAAGGAAGGAGAAGGGTCAATGAGAAACCAGGACCCTGTGACTTGACAGTCCCAGGGGGCAATGGGGAGAGGCCAACACTCCAGGTCAGCCTGTTTGACAGCCACCACCAGAGCAAGTGTCCAACCCGAAGCATCCCTGCAGCACAGCCAGGGCCTGGGCAGGGGCTTGGGCTGGGGGAGGGACAGACTGAACTGCCCGGATGCTCCAGAGACGCTGGTTGTGACGTCTCCGGGCCACAGAGCGGGGTGACGGGTTTTCCTTTCACCTTTCCCATTTTTTCCTTATTTTTAAACTGATTGCTGTTTAATAAATTGTATTTGCTTTGAACTGTATGGAACGATCAGTGGGTCAGGGAAGCATCCAGAGCACAGAGAGCACCCCGGAGTGAGGACACCCTAGACTCTGTCCTGAGTGACCATGACAAGGTGGGGGGTCGAGCCCCCCAGGAATCCTGGCCCAGACTTGTTGGGGTTATGAGGACTCTGCCACCCAGGAGAGTGGAAGGGAGCCCTCGAGGTCAGGCAGACCTCGGGGTAAAGGGAGTGGGAGCGAGGACTCAGATCCTTTCGCTAGCCCATTTCACCGGGGTTGTGTATAAGCCAGGGAAGTTCCCCACACTAGCAGGACCATTTCCCTGCTTACACTAGCACAGGGCTCTGCCGTGGCATGTAAGAGCAAAGCTCCCCCTCCTCCGTTAGTACAGCGAGGTCCCTCTCCATGTGCTCCCCTTTCTCCTGCCTCTTCATGGGCACGCAAGATGTAGGACCAGCAGGGGAGCTGGTATCTGGCTGGGGAGCCTGGGAGCTCCAAGTGGAGGGGAGGTGGGATGTCCAAACGGTGAGTCCCCTATCTGCCTCCCACTGGGAGATCTGTCCCCATACTGGCTGCCCCCCCAGGGGGGCGAGGAGGGGCAGAGGCAGAACCTGCCAAGTCAGGTCTTCCTCTTCTCCCAGGGCAATGGGAGACTCAGCTTCCAGGGATGGCAGAGCCTTCCCAAAAGTGGGGGGCCCGAGGGCCCCCTCCCCATTGGCCCTACCCCTGCCCTGCCTCTTCCACCCGAGGTCCCATCCCCGGCCAAACCAGAAGCTGGAGCAGGATGGGAGCCCCGGACCCTCCACCTGCCCAGGCTAGAGGGGCTGAGAGCAGGCCCTGGACCATGTCCCCGCCCAGGGCAGGTGGAGGGTCCGCAGCTCCCCAGAACTGCTCACCAGCTGCTCCCCACAGCTGCTGCACCTGGAGGGATCGCAGCCCAACCATGGTAAGAGTCACGTGGGCAGCTGTGGGGAGCCACTGACCCTCCACCTGCCCTGGGCGGGGGGCCCGTGGAAGTAGGGACGCAGGCTGGGGATTGCTCTCCATCCCCCCACCCCGGGCAGGTGAAGGGTCTGTGGTGCAACACCCCACAGTTGCCCGGGCTCCCCGGCCAGGGCCTCGTGGGGAAGAGGAGGGGCGGGGACTGTAGCAAAAAGTGGATGGGCCAGGCCTGTGGACTTCCCCTTCCCCAGCCAGAATCCAGAATAACACGTCCACTGCTTTCCCCTCATCCACAGAGCCAGTTATCTCGTCATAGAAGGCAATTAGATTAGTCAGGCATGACTTGCCCTTGGAGAATCCATGCCGACTGTTCCTGATCACCTTCCTCTCCTCGTGCTTCAGAATTGATTCCTTGAGGACCTGCTCCATGATTTTTCCAGGGACTTAGGTGAGGCTGACTGGCCTGTAGTTCCCCGGATCCTCCTCCTTCCCCAGCCAGAATCCAGGAGAGACAAAATGGCCCCATCAGTCCCCTCTCTCCTCCTGGCACTCCACAGTGTGGTGTATGGGTGTGTGGTGGTGGGGAGCACCCGGGTCACCCCCATGCAGCTCCATATTCTGCATAAACAAGCACACACTCATAGGTACTTTAGATTGGGGCCTGCTTGGGCACATGGCCTCCTTTCACAAGCATTAATACCCTCTCCATTCCCACCCCAGCTATCTAGTCTAATCTCCTTCAAAGCACAAGGCAGAGATCCTCATTCAGGGATCCTTGCATTGAGCCCAGTGTGAAGAAAATCTAGTAGGCCTAAATTTCTAGGCCTAAAACTTTGGTCAAGCTAACTGTGTATATAAAGCATAAGAAGAGAGTGAGGAAAATTCCATTAAGGGGCAATTGCAACAGCACAGCTTAAAAAATGTAACCATAACCGTTAGAAGTTAGAAAAACTGTTAACCGCAAAGGAAACACCTGTGAATAATAGGAAAGACTTGTTTTTCCTAAACTCCAAGTAAGGCAAAGCTACTGTTGAAGCTTGCACTATATGCCAAAGAAGGAAAATGCTGTTGAAGGAAGTGGGTTTGGAAAATTGTGGTTTTCAGCAATCGAAGCTCCTGTATTTCTGTTTACGCCAGAGCAGCTCCGGCTGACTCTCCCTGTATGCGCATGCTTGAATAAAAACTGGCCTCAGGTTTGTTCTGAACCAAAACACAACGCTTGGTTAATTTTCCACCACAATCTTGGTGCCGTGACTCGGATAGATGGTGACCCCCGAGAGCCGGAGGACCGCGAGCTGTTCCCCACCAGACCCCGGGCCCATCCAAAAAGGTAAGAGACCTTTTGAAATCTCTATATTGGGTTTATGGTGGAGGACCGCCCGTAGGCTCTGGGGCTTCAGTGAGTTGTACGTTCTATCCAGACTTTTGCTGCCAGACACGCCTGACGCCCTTGGGGTGGGTCAGAGTTCCATCCAGGTTTGGTTTCCCTGGGAAGAGCCATTGAGGCTGGCTGGGCAGGTTGTGGGTAGACCTGGTTCTGTGTGCCAGTGTGAAATGAGTAACGTCGGAAGACCAGAGTGATGAGTGTCACAGGAAGATGTCCAGAGCTCCCTACACAGTAGAGGTGCCTCTAACACAAGCCCTGTGACTCCATCTAGTGGGCATCATGATAAATGCCCTGACCTCGGCAGTTTCCCTCTGCATGGCATGACTGGCGAGGGGTCTGTCTGGGTCTAGGAGTGTGTGATCCCATTCCTTCCATCCTCGGAAGATCTGTTTCCGTACCCTCTTTCCTCCCCTATCTCTGGTTCCTGCTGGAGGCGGTTATGATAAGCCACTGACTGGTGTGATCACCTGGCCTGAAGTGACAGAGTATGCTGCGCCAGCCGACGCTCTTTGCTGAAAGGGGGCTGTAAGACCGTTGTGGAGGCCCTAAACAGAACCCTCCCTGTATGAGTGTGTTTTGAGTTAAGTACTGGGGGCCGGAGGATCCAAGAGGATTCCCCTCTCGCCAGGTACAGGTGGGAGCTGGGGAGTCTGAAAGGATCACTGCCCCACGAAAAGGCACACCGGCATACTACATATACGCAAATTATAGTCTTTCACTTGCAAGTTTCTAAAGAAATGGAATTGGTATACCAGGGATGATCTGAAATTACAGTTTCCCTTAGAGGGAAGTTTCAACCTTGACAAGATTGTGCTCCTCAGAGGCCCAATTTTTGCCAATAATATCAGACAATGTCAGTTTAATGCATATTTTGATTGGTATGGGGAAACAGAAAAATGGTGCCGTGAATCTCAAATGAGGAGTCTCAAGGACTCCCAGGAGAAACTTAAAACGCAATTAAAAGGAGAAATTAAGTCTTCCCCAAACCCCGGTTGGCCAGCAGATACCCCTTTATCCTTTAAGGCCTCTCCAAAAAACCCCCACGGCCCCATCCGGAGATGTTGTAGATTTATACTTAGCATGTAGACAACCGGCTGCCCCAACATCACCTAGATGGGTGCAGGACCATCCGCCCAGGGAGAACCGGATAGGTAGGTAGATAGTGCAGGTCCATCCACTCAGGGCAGAACAAATAGAGAGGCCGGTAGACCCCACATGCCTCCACCAGAGTACAACCGGGAGGCTGACTCCACTATCCAGGGACCCCTACTCCAAGCAGTAACACCAACATCAGCATCTACTTCACCCCCCTCCCCTGAGTCACCCTCGGATCCCACAGAAAGCCCAATCACTGCCCTAGCAGACGCGGTCTGATACCTATCTGGCCAACTAGATGGACGGATGGAGAATTCACCCAGACCACCGGCATGGAATACTAGGTTACAAAGAACTTTACGATCCTGGGAACCCCCTGTGCCCAGTCCCTGGCCCCTAGTTCCCCACCATGAGGCGACCTTTTCCCTGCGCCAACTTCCAGGCCCAGGTTTAGAGGAGTCAGGCCAGGCGACCCTGGTAACTGTACATGCACCGTGGTCTCCCACAGATTTGTATAACTTGGTTGAAAAATTCCCTAAAATAAGGGAAGACCCTGTCAAATTCCAAGAATAATTAAGAACAGTCATAAGCTGTTACAACCCTAACTGGGCAGATTTAAATAAACTCCTGAGAGCAGTCCTGCCCAGGGAAACATTAAATCGCCTCCTACAAGAGGCCTGGTGGCTCGACAACGACCAAGGCCAGGATAGGGACTTAAACTCAGACAGAAATAAGCTGTTGGACATGGTTCTTAAAATCTGCCCAAGAAAGGCAGATTGGACTAAAATTAGTGCTTGTAGGCAAATTAAAGGAGAAAACCCTGCTGATTATATGCAGCACCTTAAGCAGGTTTTCGAGAGATATTCTGGCATAAATAATACAAAGCGAGATGCTAAACAAGCAGTGGTGGCTGCCTTTGTCCAAGGACTCAATTCACAATTGGGGGACCAATTAAAAATTGGTATTGTGGAAAAAACCCAGGCGAAATTCTAGCAGCCGCCCAGCATTACTACTGTCAGAAAAGAAAAAGGACGACATCGAAGCTAAATTAATGGCCTTTCAGATCCAGAATGTACAAAAACCCCACAGCAACCACCAAATAAGGGGGAAAGGAGGGAGACCCAACAGAGGTCCCCACTGTTCCCCTACTCTGGGGCAAGACAATGATGCCTGTTACTGTTGTGGGCAGATGGGCCATTGGAAAGGTAATTGTCCCAATCATTTTAACCGGCCAACTAACCCTGTCTTTTCACTGCAATATTCTTCCCCTGTTCCCTTATGCCCTCAAAGCTGTAAAGATAGCCAGGAGATGGGTGACATCATCGCTCTGCTTGTTCCTTTAAACCAGACGGGACCATATGTAAACTGTGTAATTAATGGCACCCTTACCTCTTGCCTGCTAAGTACCGGTGCCTCGTGATCTACTCTCTGTGCAAGCGATTTCCCTTCCCTCCCAGTAACCTCAGAAATAGTAAATGCAGTGGGAGTGAGCAACCCTCCTATTCCCCATCCCGTCTCTTCACCTCTGACCATTTCTATCAGTCCTCTATCTGTGCACCATGCTTTCCTCCTCAGCCCCTGCTCAACTGTTAACCTTTTGGGAAGAGACTTGCTGTGCAAATTAAACTGTACAATTTATTGCACCCCAGACGGTGTGTATTTGGATGTCCCTGACCCGAGTCAAAATGACGTCTTGGCAGTCCTGCAGTTAAGCGCCCCAGAAGAGGAGACTGACCCCTGCCCTTCCTTGTTGCAAAAGGAATTGCTGGCCAAGGTTCCCCCCGTTTGTGGGCCGAGCATACCAACCAAGTAGGGTGCATCAGGACTGCCCGACCGGTTCAAATTCACCTAGATCCGGCAAAACCCCTTCTTAGAGTTCAGCAATACCCTCTCTCAAGGGAGGCAGAGGAGGGAATCCACCCAGTAATTACCTCCCTAATTCAACAAGGAATTATTAGTCCTACAGTCAATGAATGCAACACCCCCATTCTACCTGTAAGGAAACCTGGCAAGCAGACTTGGTGCTTTGTCCAGGATCTCTGTGCTGTCAATGCTGCTGTTCTCCCTACCTACTGTGACAAAGTTCCTCTTCTGCCTTGGTGGGTCCAGCGCTTATTGGCGCATTTTCTCACCTCAGAGGTTCACAGCAGCCCTCAGTTTGGCCACTTTTGTGGCTCAGATCTGCCATTCACTCAGTTAGCCTCATCACTGGCCAGCATGAGGAAAGGAAGAAGAACAATCCCCGCAGTCTCTGCTGATCCACCTAGTGTACCAGGGAACAGGCCAGAGACCTTCCCCTCTGGTGGAACCCACAATCCAGGTCAGCTCCTCCGGTATCAAGTAGGGAGTTGAGGGGATGGAGGGATGGGGGGAACCCGGGCCCGCCCTCTACTTCGGGTTCCAGCCCAGAGCCCTGTGGGATGCAGCTGTCTACAGTGGCTCCTGGAACAGCTGGGCGACAGCTACAACTCCCTGGGCTACTTCCCCATGGCCTCCTCCCAACCCCTTCTTTATCCTCACCATAGGACCTTCCTCCTGGTGTCTGATAATGCTTGTACTTCTCAGTCTTCCAGTAGTACGCCTTCTCACTGTCAGCTTCTTGCGCCTCTTGCTCCCAGCTCCTCGCACACGCCACAAATTGAAGTGAGCTCCTTTTTAAACCCAGGTGCCCTGATTAGCCTGCCTTAATTGATTCTAGCTGCTTCTTGATTGGCTGTAGGTGTTCTAATCAGCCTGTCTGCCTTAATGGTTTCCAGAAAGTTCCTTATCGTTCTGGAACTTTCCCTGCTCCCTTACCCAGGGAAAAGGGACCTCCTTCACTTGCTGCTCAGCTACCTGCTTTCTATGCTCTCCTAAAGCCCCCTGGCCTGGGCTTTTCTTACTTTTTGACCCTGCTTCAGTTCCCCCTCCCGACCGGGCCAGACGCTTTTTCTTCTTTTTGTTTTTTTTGCTGTTTTTCTTTGCTGCCGTTCGAGTGCTGGTCGGCTGCCAGCTTGCTGCCAGCCCCCCCCACGCCTGCCCTCGGACGCTGCTACTGCTTCAGCTGAAACCTCCGGAGGGTGGGGGAGGACTGTCGACCCGCTCCCCGGAGGAGGGGAGTGGACGCCCCCAGACCCAACCGTTTTGCTGTTTGTTTGTGGATCCGTAATTAACCGACAAGTTATTTTTTTTCCTCTTATCTGCTTGACATTTTTGGAATGCTCCACAAAGACTGGAAGAGAAGACAGCCAACAGAGGAATCGCCCAGGGAAGCTACAAATCATCGTGGAGGGGGCCGTAAGACTGAGTAACTTTTGAACTGTACTCTCGTGTGGGGGGAGTTTGACTGTGTTTTAACTGCGTTTGTAGGGGCACAGGGGGTGTGGCACGGAGCTGCCTCCCGATCCATCGGTGCCCCCCCCAACACTACTACAACCGTCATGGCCCCCCCGCCGTCCGTCCCTGCTGGCAACTTGCCATCTGCCTCTGGATTCAGCTGCTTGCTCTGAATTCCGCCGTCTGGACCAGACACGACAGCTGGACAAACGAGACTCTTTGGATAAACGCGAGTGGGTCCACGTTCCGCCCACCCCCGGACTGCCCACCCCACAGTTTGCCCCTACTACCTGACCCCAACTTCTGTTTCCTTTCCCTGTCCAGTCAGACCCATTTGCCCCCCCCCCCCCACCTGAAGCCCAACAGGGAGAAGTGGTTAATCTGCTTCCCCCTTTCCCCTCCTCCTTCTGGTGTCTCCCCATCTCTCCCTGCTCACGATGGCGGGGAATGGGAGGGGTGAGGCCCCTCTAACAACCTCAGCTGCCCCTCCTCCACCTACCCCCTGCCCAACCCCCAAGCCTCCCCCCACACCACTGCTGCCAAAACACCTGCCACCGCCCCTGCAGGGGCATTGGCAGCAGGAGGCACCAGGGTGATTACTGCCACTGCTACCCCCACTGCCCCCCCAGATTCTAGGAGAGCCCCCCCGGTTAGCCGGAAAGGCCAGGGCATGAAGAAGGGAAAGGGCCCTGCTACAACCACCAGGCCCTCCATGGCAGGGGCTGCCCCCACCGCTGTGGTCTCATCATTGACCATGGCGTCCCTCCCCGCTGTTCCCTCCACCAGCTCTGCGAGTGTCCCTCCCCCGGCCCCCAAGACGTATGCCCGGGTGGTAGCAGCTCCCCCACTGCCTGCCTCCTCGTCATCTCGCCCACCCACCACCTCCGCTACTATCAATAGCGGCCGGGCCCCCTTTCCCACCATGACCAGGAAGCACGGCGTCCGTTGCCTCCTGGTGCCCGCCTCGCCCCACGTGGAGACATACGTGCAGGCGTTGGCGAGGGTGGTAGGACCCACAGCTATTGTGGCGGCCTCCAAAATGTATGGGAAGGTCGTCTTTTTCTTAGCATTGGAGGCTGCCGCCCAGGAGGCGGTGGAGAAGGGCCTGGCAGTGGGGGGGGTGTTTGTTCCCCTGCAGCCGCTAGACGACCTGGGCGTCCGCCTAGTGCTGACCTCCATCCCTCCCTTTCTACCCAATGCTGCCCTGTTACCCGCTCTCTCCAACCTGGGGAAACCCGTTTCTGTCATCAGCCCTCTCCCGTTGGGCTGCAAGGACCCCACCCTCTGTCACATCCTCTCGTTCTGCCGGCAAGTCCAGCTTCTACCGCCGCCGGCGGCACGTGATGGAGAGGCGCTCAAGCGGTCCTTCCTAGTCCCCTACCAGGGAGCCCGCTGTCGGGTCTTTTACTCCATGGGAGAGGCCCGGTGCTACCTCTGCCGATCAGCAGGGCATGTCCAAAGAGACTGCCCCTTGGCCCGGCAGGGAGGGGCACCCGAAACCCCCGAGACCCGGCAGGACATCGGCTCCGTCGTTGCTGACGCCCCTGGCCGCCCGGCACCTGAAACCACCTCTCCTCCTGCTCGATCCACCGCTGCTCCCGCCCGGGCCCAAGAGACACCTCCCCTACAACGCCCAGACGAGAGAGGGAGCCCCGCCCTTGCTGTTGACAATCCAGCAGAGCCTATGGAGGAGGGTGCAGCAAAGATATTACCAGGCATAGGGGAGGGCCCGCCCCAAGGAGAACCCCCCCCCATGCTGCCTCACCGTTACCCCCCCGAACCCCTGAACCATCGCCTCTGCCCCCCGACACGACCCCTGCTAACCAGCCCCCAGACGATGCTATGGAGGGCTGGACCCTAGTCCAGGGAAAGCGAGGCAAGCGGAAGGCTCGAGCTCCGCTACACCCATCCGATGCGGAGGCCCCCCGGAAGACCAGGAAGGGAGGCATTGATACTGAGCTTTCTACTATGCCCACAAGTGAGATCCATCCGCTGGTGTCGGGAGGGGAAGACAAAATAGCACTGGAAGGTAGAATCTCCCCTCCACGGGAGACCCTCCCCTCTGAGAACCCTGGGAAAACCCCTTCTGCCCGGACATCACCCAAAACCCCCGCGAACCCCGAGGCGACCGTCGAGGCGGGTGCCAGAGGGGAGGCCCCCAGTGTGGCGAAAGGCGACCTCTCCTCCATGTATGAGGAGATCGAGGCCCTAGGTTTGACCCCGGTCACCCAGGGAGAGGATGACCTTCTGCCGGCTGGCCTCGATCTGGGCAACCTCACTCCAGTCCCCCTTTCCCCATGCTCTCTCCCCTTAATTGCCTTCCCAGGCGGGGATCCTACAGAAGGTGGTCCACCACCTGATGCCATGCCTGCCAAATCCACCACAGAGCCTGCACCTGGCATCACTGGGAGCCCCCTCCCCACTCCCTTAACCCTCGAATCTGTTCGGGAGGCGCCACCTCTCAGCTGCTTGCCTCCCGAAGCCCAGAGCCTCGCCTCTGCCCCCGCCCCCACCTGCACCCATCCCGTCCCTGCCCAATCCACTTCCTCCTGCAATGCTATTGCCGCCCCTGGGGTTATTTCCTTCCTGTTTTTTGCGGATCCCCCCCAGGGAGCAGTCTTTGCATTTTCCTGCCGTGACCCATTAGGAGCTGCAATTTTCCCTCCGCCATCCTCTTCTACCCCAAGGCTTGAGACGGACCTAATAACTTTAGCCTGTCAGATGCCCCGTCGGCGGTCTGCACCCTGTTTGCCTGCCTCAGCGGACCACGAGGCTGCACCAAGAGCCCCACCAGGGAATAACCAAGAAATCGCAGCCCCACCCCCCCATGAGCTGTGAAAAGCGTTGCAGGAGTTTTTAGAAGACATCCGTGGCTCCCACAACAAGGTACAGCTGGCTCTCCAGCTATGGGGGGACTTTGACCAAATCCTCCAGGCCACAAGGGCCCTTATAAGAGAGGGTGGAGGGACAGGAAGGCAAGGTGCTGTGGCCTATGGGTGGGTCCACAGCTTCCGTGATAAATTACTCACTTACGGGATGGATCACGGATTGTTGCACGGCCCCTCTGGGGGCCGAGAACACCCCCGCCAACAAGGAACCCCCACGCCCCCAGCCCTCCACATGACGCCTCTCATTATCACAACTTTGAACACCAGGGGCTGTAGGATGGCTCTCCGCAGGTCCCAGGTGCTCTCTTTCCTTCGGGAGGGGGGGTACTCTGTGGTTTTCCTGCAGGAGACCCATACGGATCCGACCGCTGAGGACAGCTGGCAGCTGGAGTGGGGTGATGGGGTCTACTTTAGTCATTTCACAGTTCGACAGGCTGGAGTGGCTACCCTGTTCTCCCCCGACCTACGGCCCGAGGTGCTAGAGGTCACTGAGGCCGTGCCGGGCCACCTGCTGCATCTCTGGGTCCGTATGGAGGGGCTTGTGATCAACCTCATTAACATCTATGCCCCGACAACGAGCCCGAAGCGGCCGCAATTCTATCAGCGGGTGTCCGACTTCCTCAGCACCCTAGATTCTCACGAGTGCCTAGTCCTGGGAGGGGACTTTAACACCACCCTTGAGGAGCAGAACCACTCAGGGGCCGAGCTGATCCCGGCCGCCGTGAACATTCTCCGAGGAATAGTCGAACATCACTCCCTAGTGGACGTCTGGCATGACCACCATCCGGATGACACTTCCACATTTACCTTTGTCCGGGTGGAGGCCCATCGGTCACACCACTCTCGGTTGGACCGTATTTATTTATCCCGCTTCCATCTTTCACGAGCCCACTCCTCCAACATTCGGCCGGCCCCATTTTCTGACCATCATCTAGCCACCATAACAGCCTGTCTCCGTGCAGAGAGGCCGGGGCTGGCCTATTGGCATTTTAACAAAAGCCTGTTGGAGGATGAGGGCTTCATGACATCCTTCCGGGAGTTCTGGCTGGCCTGGCGAGAGCAGCGGCAAGCCTTTCCCTCGGCGCGGCGATGGTGGGATCTAGGGAAGGTGCGCGCCAAGCTCTTCTGCCGTGACTACAACTGGGGCACCAGCCGATGGAGAAATGCGGCGATAGAGCAGTTGGAACGGGAGGTCTTAGAGCTGGAGAGGTGTCTGGCCACCAGCCCCGAGGACCCGTTCCTCTGCGGAGTGTGCCGGGAGAAGCGGGAGGAGCTCTGGGCCCTCGAGGACCATTGCGCCCGAGGTGCCTTTGTTCGATCCCGCATCCGCCTCCTTCAGGAGATGGATCGCGGCTCCCGTTTCTTCTATGCCCTGGAGAAAACCAGGGGGGCCAAGAAACACGTCACCTGCCTTCTAGCAGAAGACGGCACCCCCTCACAGATCCAGTGGAGATGTCTGGGAGGGCCCGTGACTTCTACACAAGCCTTTTCTCCCCGGATCCGACCGATCCTGGCGCTTGCAGGGTGCTCTGGGAGGAACTCCCCACAGTCAGCGTGGGCGACCGAGACCGACTAGAGCTGCCTCTCACCCTGGCCAAGTTCTCGGAAGCCCTCCGTCGCATGCCCACCAATAAATCTCCGGGCATGGACGGGCTGACCGTGGAGCTCTACCACGCGTTCTGGGACATCCTTGGCCCAGACCTAGCCACTGTTTGGGCCGAATCCTTGCAGGGCAGGGTCCTCCCTCTTTCATGCAGGTGAGCGGTTCTCGCCTTGTTGCCGAAGAAGGAGGACCTCCGCAATTTGCGAAATTGGCGTCCCGTCTCGCTCCTTAGCACGGACTACAAAATGGTAGCGAAAGCAATCTCGCTGCGGCTAGGGTCCGTGATGGCGGACGTGATCCACCCAGACCAGACCTACACTGTCCGAGGCCGCAGCATTTTTGACAACCTATTTCTAGTCTGAGACCTTTTGGAACTCGGGCGTCGAGACGGTCTGTCATTCGCCCTCCTGTCTCTCGTAGGAGAAGTCGTTCGATAGAGTGGACCATGGGTATCTCCTGGGCACTCTGCAGGCATTTGGATTCGGACCTCAGTTTGTGAGTTTTTTCCAGGTGCTGTACGCTTCCACGGGGAGTCTGGTTAGGCTCAACCGGACCCTGACTGAACCGGTCAGCTTCAGGCGAGGAGTACGGCAGGGGTGCCCCCTCTCAGGCCAGTTGTACGCTCTGGCGATCGAGCCCTTCCTCTGTCTCCTCCACAGGAGGTTAACAGGGTTGGTGCTGCGGGAGCCGGAGCTGCGGCTGGTCCTGTCGCCGTACGCCGATGACATGCTTCTTGTGGTCCAGGACCCGGGCGACTTGGCATGGGTGGAGGCTTGCCAGGCCATCTTTTCGGCAGCCTCCTCTGCCCGAGTCAACTGGGTCAAGAGCTCTAGCTTGGCGGTAGGGGACTGGCGGCGGGTGAGCTCCCTCCCACCCGCGCTTCAGACCATCCGGTGGAGCGCGGGTCCGCTGTTCTACCTAGGCGTTTACCTTTCTGCCATGCACCCTTCTCCGCTGGCAAAATTTAGAGAGCAGGGTGATAGAGCGGCTCCGGAAATGGACGAGGCTACTCCGATGTCTCTCCCTCCGAGGGAGAGCACTGGTGCTTAAACAACTAGTCCTGTCCACACTCTGGTACCGGCTCAACACCCTGGCCCCGGCCCCGGGTTTCCTGACCAACCTCCGGACATCGATTCTAGAGTTCTTTTGGTCAGGAATGCACTGGGCCCCTGTTGGGGTTCTTCATCTACCCCTGAAGGAAGGAGGGCAGGGCCTGAAGTGTCTGCACACTCAGGTCCGTGTCTTCCGCCTCCAGGCCCTGCAGAGGCTCCTCTATAGTGCAGGTAGTTCGACGTGGAGCATACTAGCGCACGCCTTCCTGAGCCGCTTCCAAGGGCTCTGATACGACCGGCAGCTCTTTTATCTCTGTCCGAGAGGTTTTCCGCGAGACCTCTCCGGGCTGCCGGTCTTCTACCAGGACCTCCTCCGGACCTGGAAACTGTTTTCAACGACCAGGCCCATGGCGGCCACCGTGGGAGCGGATCTCCTCGCGGAGCCCCTGCTACACAACCCCCAGCTCCGTGTGCAGGTGGCGGAGTCCCGCTCGGTGCGCCAGAGTTTGGTCCTGGCGGAAGTCACGAGAGTCGGAGACCTCCTGGACTATGACCGGGGAGACTGGCTGGATCCCCTGACGCTCGCTTGGCGCATGGGGCTCTCCAGACCTCTTACCCTCCGGCGTGTACCTCAGGAGGTGAAGGCCGTTTTGACGCTCGCTGCTCGGGCTTATCTCAGCCGAGCCCTGCGCGAGGGAGCATCCCGCCCACCCTTTACCCAGGCCTGCTGGACCTTTCAATTGGGCCCCTACCCCGTAGATCCCAACAAACCCCTCACCCTTTCACTGCAAGCCGGCTGTATGAACTGCAGCCGGTCAGCTTCCAAACCACACCAAGGAAACATCTATATACACTCATGCTTCACACCGTTCACGCCCTCACCCTGGTGTCCCACTCCGATACAAAGTGGCGGGACTTCCTCCACCTTTGGAGGGTGAGCAGCCCCGGTGGGCCACCCTGTATTCTACCTTGGTCCCGAGACCCGTCGGGGACATCAGTTGGCGGCTCCTTCACAGAGCTGTGAGCACGGGCGTGTTTTTGACACGGTTCACCCCCATCCCGGATACTTGCCCTTTTTGCAACATGAGGGAAACCCTGGCGCAAATATATTTAGAGTGTGCCAGGCTGCAGCCCCTTTTCCGGCTCCTCACGAATATTTTATTATGCTTTTGGCTACACTTTTCCCCTCATCTTTTAATCTACACGCTCCCCATCCGTGGCCCCACAAAGTTGCAGGATCCTGGTTAACCTCCTCCTAGCCTTAGCTAAAACAGCCATCTATAAAACCAGAGAGAGGAGGTTGGCCAATGAAGTGTCCTGCGACTGTAGGGCCGTTTTCCGATCCTCAGTACATTCACATATCCGGGCAGAGTTCCTCTGGGTGGCGTCCACCGATTCCCTTCACGCTTTCGAGGAGCGGTGGGCGCTGTCCGAGGTTCTCTGCTCGGTGACCCCATCCAGTTCCCTCCGTCTGACCCTTTGATTGAGGGGAAGAGCGAGAGCCCAGCCCCAGCCGTTGCCGCTGTGGATACCATCATCACTGTCACTTCGGAGGGGTCCTATCACACGTGGGTGTACGTCCCTCCCACCCCCAAACCGCCCACCCCGCAGCCGTGCCCATCTTGTCGGGCACTCTCAGGAGAGTAACAATTGGTGACACTGGGCGTGGCACTAGGTTAACTCGAGGGGGTGGAAGACGACGAGTGTCGAGGAAGCTCCCCCCCGCTCTGGGCCCAGGCTAGCCTGAACACTTCTCTCCCCTGAAAGCTGCTGTGTTATACCTTGCGTTTGCTTTTGTTTTGTTACATAGTTTTGTTTTTTCCTTTTTGGTGATTCTTTGTAAGTGTTATGCAAATAAAATTCTTTTCTGCTTCAAAAAAAAAATCACTCTCCTGTAGCCCCCTGGCCTGGAGGGAGGCAGGAGGGAGAGGGCGGCTGCTGCTGCTGATACTGCTGCTGCTGTTAGGCCCTGGGCTCTCCCCGCTGCTACTGCCCTTGCTGCTCCCCTGTCTGGGCCAGACATCCCCCACCCTCGGGTGCTTCTACTGCTCTAACTACAGCCCCTTGGCGGGGGGCTGCTGGCCTGCTCCCCAGAGGTGGGGAGTGAGGGACCTCAGCCCTACCTGTTGCTGCTGTGGACACCACCACCTGAGAGGGGTCCTTTCTGCCTGCCAGTGCCTGGCCACCGGGCTGCCATCTGGAGTCGCTAGAGCTGCTTCTGCCCTTGCTGCCTGGGAGCTGCTGGACCCTAGAGGAGGAAGACGAATACAAGCCTCCGCTCTTGGGGGAGCGCACAGGGACTCTGCAGACCAGGGTGGAGGGGGCCATGAAGGACTGAGTAACATTCGAACTGTGCTCTTGTGGTGGGGGACTTGACTGTGTTTGTGGGGACACAGGGGGTGCGGCTTGGAGCCTGCACCCCGATCCATCTGTACCCCCAAACCCCACCACCACCGCTGCCCCCTCAACCACCCCCACTGGCTGTTTACCATCTGCCTCAGCTCCTGGCTCTGGACTCAGCTGCTTGCTTGGCTTGCCACGCCCTATTTCCACCCTTTGGGCCAGAAGCAGCAGCCAGCCTAAACAGACTCTTTGTGCAAGCGCACGTGCCCCCCCCGGACTGCCCATCCCCTTTGCCCCTTGCTACCTGCCCCATTTGCCCCTTGCAGCCTTTTGCCCCTCCCCTTTGCCCCAGCCCCCCTTACTAGCTTCAGTTTGTTTGCCTGCCCTGCCCATTTTCCCTCTGCAGCCTTTGTTTGTTTGCCCTGCCCCAGCCTCTGAAGCTAGCCCCTTGGTTCCCTGCCCTACCTCCAGCCCGCTTAGCCCCTTGCTCCGTGCGCCCATGCCCCCTCCCATGCACTTGGCCCCTCCCCATTTTAGTTTGAACCCCCTTCACTGCACCCCCCAATGCTGTTGTATCCCCTCCTCCCCTAGTGCAGCTAGAGGAGCTGGAATTCCACCCTGTTTCGGCGACTGACCCCTAACCCCTGATTTGTCCCCCAGGGCCAGCCCACCCCTTTTGGCACCCTCCTCCCCTGCCTGCAGCCTAGTGGGGAGGAGTAGTCGACCTGCTTCCCCTTTCCCCACCTCCTTCTGGCGTCTCCCCTTCCCTCCCTGCTCTCGATGGCGGGGGACGAGACGGGTGGGGCCCCTCCAGAAAACCCCACCATCCCTCCCCCACCTGCCACCCTGTTGCCCCCCTGAGCCTCTACCTCTGCTGCCATGGCCGAACCACCAGCTACTGCCCCCGCTGGGGCGCCGGCAGTGGTGGACAGCAGAACGACCTCCGCTGCTGCCACGTCCCTCGCCCCCTCAGACTCTGGGAGAGCCCCCGCAGCCGGCGGGAAGAGCCGCTGGAGGACCTGGGTGTCCGTCTGGTCCTGACCTCCGTCCCTCCCTTCCTTCCCAATGTCGCCCTGTTACCCGCTCTCTCTACCCTGGGGAAACCCATCTCCATGGTCAGCCCTCTCCCGTTGGGCTGCAAAGACCCCGCCCACCGTCACGTCCCCTTGTTCCGCCGGCAGGTGCCATTTCAACTGCCACCGGCGGCACAGGACGGAGCGGCCTGCTAAACCCAGGGTTGTGAGTTCAATCCTTGAGGGGGCCATTTAGGGATCGGGGCAAAAATTGGGGATTGGTCCTGCTTTGAGCAGAGGGTTGGACTAGATGACCTCTGAGGCCCTTCCAACCCTGAGATTCTGTGATTCTATGATTCAAGGGGTCATTCCTGGTCCCCTACCAGGGGGCCTGTTACCAGGTGCACTACTCGATGGGGGAGGCCCGGTGCTACCTCTGCCGGGCAATGGGGCATGTCCAGAGGGACTGCCCCTTGGCCCGGCAAGGAGGGGCATCCGGGACCCCCGAGCCCCGGTAGGGCACCGGACCCGTCATCGCCGGCGCCCCTGGCTGCCCAGCCCCCGAAGCCGCCCCTCCTCCTTCCCAGCCCACCACTGCTCCCGCTCGGGCCCAAGGGGCACCTCCCCCACTATGCCCAGACGAGCGGGAGAGCCCTGCCCCCGCTGCTTGCAATCTGGCGGGGCCTGTGGAGGAGGGTGCGGCAGAGACACCGCCGGGCATGGGAGAGGGCCCGCCCCAGGGGGAATCCTCCCTCCCTCATGCTGCCCCATTGTTACCCCCGAGTCCCTGAGCCATCGCCTCTGCCCCCTGACGTGACCCCTGCTAGCCAGCCCCCGGATGATCCCATGGAGGGCTGGGCCCTAGTCCAGGGGAAACAGGGCAAGCGGAAGGCTCGAGCTCCGCTCCTCCCATCCGACGCAGAGGCCCCCCAGAAGACCAGGAAGGGGGGCACCGATGCTGAACCTTCCACCTTGCCCACGGGTGTGTTCCATCCACCGGGCACTGGCACGGCTGGGGAAGACGTGGCAGCAACGGAAGGCAGTATCAGACCTCCACGGGAGTCCCTCCCCTCCGAGGCCACCGAGGGAGCCCCTCCTGCCCCGGTACCATCTGAAGCCCCTGTGAGCCCCAAGGCAAGCGTCGCTTTGGGTGCCAGCGGGGAGAACCCTGCGGTGGTGGAAGGCGATCTCCCCTCCATATACGAGATCGAGGCCCTGGGTCTGACCCCGGTCACCCAGGGGGACGAAGACCCTTTGCCAGCGGGCCTCGATCTGGATGACCTCACTCCTGCCCCCCTTTCCCCATGCTCCCTCCCCCTAACCGTTGCTTCTGCTCCAGCCTCCGAGGAGCCCCTGGACTCTTCCATCAACCCGGCCGCAGATGGCACCCCACTGATCACCGCCCAGCCTGTTGAGGCGATGGCCAGTGTCATGCGGCCAGGACCTGAGCCACCAGGGGCACCCCTCATTGGGGTGGAGCAACCGACCTCCTTCCCAGGTGGGGGCCCTACAGAAGACAGTCCACCTCCTGATGCCATGGCTGCCAAACCCACCATGGGCATTGCTGAGAGCCCCCTCCCCACCCCCCGAACCCTTGAGCCTGACTGGGTGCCACTACCCTGTTGCTCGGCTTCTGGAGCCCAGAATCTTGCCCCTGTCCCTGACCCCGGCCCTGCCTCTGATGCTGACCCTGTCCCTATCCCCTCCACCTCCCATGATATAATTGCAGTCCCTTGGACTGTCTCCTTCTCTTTTCCAGCAGATGACCCCCAGGGAGCTGCCTTTGTGTTTCCTTGTCCCGACCCACTAGGGGCTGCTATCTTCCCTCCGCTGCCCCGTACTGAGCCAGGGTTCAAGGCGGGCCGTGTGGCGCTGGCCCATCGGGCACCCCATTGAGGGTCCGCACCCTGTCTGCCCGTCTCGGTGGGCCACGGGGCTGTACCAAGGGTCCCGTCAGGATGACCAGGAGACAGTAACCCCACCCCCCCATGCGCTGTGAGAGGAGCTGCGGGAGTTTTTAGAAGACATCTGTGGCTCCCGCAACAAGTTACAGCTTGCTTTCCAGCGATGGGCGGACTTTCATCAGATCCTCCGGGCCGCAAGGGCCCTTATGGGGGAGGGTAAAAGGACCGGGAAGCAGGCTGCCGCAGCCTACTAGCAGGTCCGTGGCTTCCGTGACTTGTTACTTACCTAAGGGGTAGGTCACGGTTTGCTGCGTGGCCCAATGGGGGCCGCGAGCGTCCCTGCCGGCGAGGATCCCCCCCCAGCCCTCCTCATGGCACCTCTCATCATTGCACAATTGAACACCCGGGGCTGTAGGATGGGTCTCCGCAGGTCCCAGGTGCTCTCCTTCCTTCGGGATGGGGGGTACTCTGTGGTCTTCCTGCAGGAGACCCATACGGATCCGGCCGCCGAAGACAACTGGCAGCCAGAATGAGGGGACAGGGTCTACTTTAGCCATCTCACAGTTCGTACGGCTGGAGTGGCGGCCCTGTTCTCCCCCGACCTACGGCCCGAGGTGCTGGGGGTCGCCGAGGCTGTGCCGGGCCGCCTGCTGCACCTCCGGGTCCATATGGAGGGGCTCATGGTCAATCTCGTTAACGTCTATGCTCTGACATCGGGCCCGGAGCGGCTGCAATTCTATCAGCAGGCGTCTGCCTTCCTTGGCACCTTGGATCCTCACAAGTGCTTGGTCCTGGGTGGGGACCTTAACACCACCCTCGAGGAGCAGGACCGCTCGGGGACCGAGCAGTGCCCGGCTGCCACGGACGTCCTCCGGGAGATAGTCGAACACCACTCCCTGGTGGACATCTGGCGCGACCACCACCCGGATGACATTTCCATGTTCACCTTTGTCTGGGTGGAGGCCCATCAGTCGCGCCACTCCCGGTTGGACAGCATTTATTTATCACGCTTCCACCTTTCACGAGCCCACCTCTCCAGCATCCAGCCGGCCCCATTCTCTGACCATCATTTAGCCACCGTGACGGCCTCCCTCTGTGCGGAGAGGCCGGCGCTGGCCTACTGGCATTTCAACAACAGCTTGTTGGAGGATGTGGGCTTCGTGATGTCCTTCCGGGAGTTCTGGCTGGCCTGGCGAGAGCAGCGGTGTGCCTTTCCCTCGGCGCGGTGGTGGTGGGACCAGGGGAAGGTGCGCGCCCGGCTCTTCTGCTGTGACTACACCCGGGGCACCAGCTGACAGAGGGATGCGGCGATAGAGCAGTTGGAACGGGAGGTCTTAGAGCTGAAGAGGCGTCTGGCCACCAGCCCCGAGGATCCGCCCCTCTGCGGAGCATGCTGGCAGAAGCGGGAGGAGCTCCGGGCCCTCGAGGACCTTCGGGCCCTGGGTGCCTTTGTTTGATCACGCTTCTGCATCCTTCGGGAGATGGATTGCGGCTCCCGCTTCTTCTATGCCCTGAAGAAAAAGAGGGGGCCAAAAAGCATGTCACCTGCTGTGACGAAGCGGGACTGTTCTTAATGTTTCCTCTGAATAGTGTGGGGGTGCCTCAGTTTCCCCTATGCAGTTCTTAAGTATCTAGGTGGTGGGATAAGGGAGTATGATCATTGCAGAGCCCTAGAGGGAAGGTGTGTGCAGGGGTCTGGACACAGAGAACGGCCAACACCCTGTTTCCTGGCAACTGATGGCCTGGGCCCTTCCCCCCTGCAAGGTGAGAGCTTAAGGGTTGGAGAACAAAGGAATCAGGTGCCCTCCTGGCCAGGGAAAGGGGCAAAGCCCAGAGGAGGAGGGGCTGGAGAGAGTTTCAGTTTGGGGCTGGCTGGGGACATGGAGTGAAGGGCAGACATGGTTTCCTGGCTCACTGCCCCCCAAAATGGACCCGGCTGAGGGGTCTTGTTCTCTGCACCTACAAGCTCTGTTTTAGACCTTGTTCCTGTTGCCTAATAAACCTCTGTTTTACTGGCTGGCTGAGAGTCACGTCTGACTGCGGAATTGGGGTACAGGACCCTCTGGCTTCCCCAGGACCCTGTCTGGGTGGACTCGCTGTGGGAAGCGTACGGAGGGGCAGAGGATGCTGAATGTTCTGAGGTCAGACCCAGGAAGGTGGAAGTTGTGTGAGCTGTGTGTCCTGAAGACAGGCTGCTCACAGAAAGGAGACTTCCCCAGAGTCCTGCCTGGCTTCATGGGGAGCAGTTCCAGAGCATCGCCCGAGGACTCCATGACAATTGGTGGCAGTGGTGGGATGTACTGCACCCCGTGGATGGCGCTTCCTGCAGTAAGTGACTGGGGAGCAGTAAAACGAAGGGGGATTGATGAGGACCAGGCGTACTGAAGGCTCAGAGAGGAGTGGTTTCAGGGGGTGGTTAACCCCTGGGAGTGTGTGACCAGCGAGAAGGACTGTGCAGTAATGGGGTCCCCCTGGGGACTGCAGTGAGCAGTCTCAGGGGTGGAGGAGCCTGCGGCTTGGCCCGGGGAGAGAGAAGGACTTTTGCAGTAACAGGGTTCCCCTGGGGATTGCAGCGAGCAGTCCAAGGGGCGGAGGAGTCTGCAGCTCGACCCTGGCAAAGAGGTGGTGACCTCGAGAAGGGCTGGCACCCTAGGGGTTCTCCCTGGAAACAGTGGGGAGCTGAGAGCACACAGGCCTGTGAGTCCACAACAACTTGGGAGGAGCGGAGTGATGGCCTGTCACCGTCTCCTTAAGAAGGACATTGTAACCCTGTGCAGAAAGAGAGGGTTGCGCATTGGAAAGTTCACCAAAGCAGAGTTAATCGTGCAGCTGGAGGAGGATGACCGCTCTAAGGAACAGATTCCTGACCCCAAATGGGGCTATAGCAGGATCTGGGAGCAGCTGGAGTGGGAGCCAGGCATCCCCAAGACTCCTGTCCCCGACCAGACGAGGGTCATCACGATCAGGTTCCCCATCCGGGGATCGGAGACGAACGGGATTGGAGCTGAGTCCGAGAGAGCAAGGGGACTGTGAGAGACAGCGAGAGCCCAAGAAAGAGCTGCAGAAGCAGCAGCAGCATAAACTGGCGATGGTGGAGCCGAGAGGCATTGGGGACCTCCCCGGGGTGAGTGGGGATAGACCCCGGGGTGCCAGTTCCACAGAAAACCTCGAGACTAAATTGCTGCCCCTGGTTAAGGAGGGGGGGGATGTGGATGCCCCTTTGAGCAGGCTGGAGATTTGAACTGGGGGACCCTGCGGAAAAGCCCCGGTGTCTAGCTCCCTTGCTGGGTCCCAAGGCCATAGACTCCGTCAGCCAGATGGGTGGGGAGGTGGACAGGCTCCCACTCCTGGACCCAACCTGTATGTCTGTGTGGAGTTTCCTGGGGTCAAGCCCCTCGGACCCCCAGTGGGAGCGGAAGGTGATGGTCGATGGGGAGACATTCCTGGGGTGGCGAGATCCTGGGACAGAGAGAACTGTTGTCAGGCCCCTGGTGGTGCAGCCTCAGATGTTGAGGGGCTGTGTGACCTGGGTGAGGGTCCCAGGGATGAAGTCCCTCACCCTGCCTATGGCCCAGATCCCTGTGCAGACCCAGAAGGAGTGGGGCTGGCTGGTCGTTGGGGTTATCCAGGATATCAGCTGTGAGACCCTGTTGGAGAGTGACTGTGTCTCTTTGGGACAGAATCCAGGCCCTGCTCCTGTAACGGCCAAGGGTTTAAATTTGAATCCAGGGAACCAACTGGCCGAGTGGGAAATGGTCAGTGAAAATGCAGATGACCTCGCTGGCAGCGGGGAAGAGCTGCTAGGCTCAGGCTACCTGCCTGCCTGTAACCAGACCCCTGGGGCTGGGTGGGACAGAGAGATGCTCCCCGCCCCTTGCACACCAGAGAGGGGGCTCACACTGGCTCTGATGCAGTGAGGAAAGCAGAGAGCTCGCTGCCTACCCCCACGGGGACAGCAAGGGCAGCACTGAGCACAGTGGGAGCTGAGACCCCAGCTGAGTGTGGGAAGACACAGGCAGGGCAGGGGATCTGTTGGGAGTGGCAAGGTGCTTGGTAAAGAAAGTTTGGATGAGCCTAGGCAGCCTTGTGAGCTGATGGCTTTGTCTAGTCAGCAGGGTGGGAAGGCGAGGAGAGTGGAAGAGGAGTGTTCCTGGATCTTACCTGTTATCGGTGTGGAGAATTGTGACAGTGAAGGAAACGTGCCTGTGTCTGTCAGGGGTATTGACTTGCCTGTAGAGGGAGCTACCCCAGTCTCCAAGCAGTTGTCTGTGAACAGCCCTGTGTGCTGGGACCAGGGGAGAGAGGTCCCAAGCTGGGTGTCTGGAAAAGGAGAAAGTGTGTCCGGCTCTTCCTTGTCTGTGGAGCAGACATAAGGGGCCTTTCAGCCTGTGATGGTTGAGAATAGTGCAGTTGTCTCAGAGTTGGTTCTGGATTCAACTAAGGAGTGAAAGCTGTTAAGAAAGTTAAACAGTCCTATAACCAAGTGGCTGTGTTGGGCCAGTTTGTTGGGGAGACAAGGTTGTTGAGAAAGGGATGTCTCCATGCTAGTTCTGTAAGTGAACACTATGTGGCCCAGGTCAAGATGGGGACTCTTAACCAAGAGAGCCTGAATTGCAGGCCTCCAGACTGGAGCGCTGGGAGAAGACCCGATCCCACTTTGACCCCCGCGGGTTTTGGGGTGGCAAAAGGCACGGACCGCATAAACCTTCCCACATGCGGCATGCGAGTGCTAGCAACCACCCCCGACCTAAGGGAGGGCATAAAACTGGAAGGGCGTAAAACTGGAAGGACCTGGTGTAACTCCTACCAAGAAATGGGAGAGATGCTGGGGCATCCATGGAAAAGTTGGTGGGTTCGAACTTCCCCAGCTCACCGGCTAACGTGACCCCGCTCAGTTCGGTCTCAAAGGGGGCAGAGATGTGATGAAGCAGGACTGTTCTTAATGTTTCCTCTGAATATTGTGGGGGTGCCTCAGTTTCCCCCATGCAGTTCTTAAGTATCTAGGTGGTGGGATAAAGGTGTATGATCGTTGCAGAGCCCTAGAGGGAAGGTGTGTGCAGGGGTCTGGACACAGAGAATGGCCAACACCCTGTTTCCTGGCAACTGATGGCCTGGCCCTTCCCCCCTGCAAGGTGAGAGCTAAAGGGTTGGAGAACAAAGGAATCAGGTGCCCTCCTGGCCCGGGAAAGGGACAAAGCCCAGAGGAGGAGGGGCTAGGGGGAGTTTCAGTTTGGGGCTGGCTGGGGACATGGAGTGAAGGGCAGACGTGGTTGCCTGGCTCACTGCCCCCCAAAATGGACCCAGTTGAGGGGTCCCGTTCTCTGCACCTACAAGCTCTGTGTTAGACCATGTTCCTGTTGCCTAATAAACCTCTGTTTTACTGGCTGGCTGAGAGTCACGTCTGACTGCAGAGTTGGGGTGCAGTACCCTCGGGCTTCCCCCAGACCCCGCTGCAAGCTTATATAAGTTCATCAATTTAACAAAGAAATTAATATTTACCAGGCTTGTTATCCCAGGGGGAGCCTCTGACACACTTCAAACTGAACACACTGCCTCAGGTAGAATAAACAAACAGATTTATTAACTATAAAGATAGATTTTAAGTGATTATAAGTCAAAGCATAACAAGTCAGATTTGGTCAAATGAAATAAAAGCAAAAAGCATTCTAAGCTGATCTTAACACTTTCAATGTCCTTAAAATCTTAGATGCTTCTCACCACAGGCTGGCTGGTTAGTTTTCAGTCAGAGTCTCCCCTTTGGTCAGCGTTTCGGTCGCTTGGTGGTGGTGGTGTCTATAGATGTAGGTGGCAGAGAGAGAGCATGGCAAAATGTCTCTCCCTTTTATCATGTCCTTTCTTTCCTCCTGGCTTTGACCCCCCCCCTTCAGAGTCAGGTGAACAGTACCTCATCACAGTCCCAAAGGGCCCAAAGGAAGGGGGTGACTCCCTCGAGGGTATAACAGATTCTTTTGTTGCTGCCTAAGCCAGTGTCCATTGTTCCTGTGAGGCTGGGTTGGAGCTATTTCTAGACTGGATCCTGCATTCCCTGGGCACTCTAATTTCCTTTGGCTTTGGGAGGTGCACAAGGAAAGTAGGAGCAGGTCTGAGAAGCAAATACATGTTCCCCCCAGCAACACAAAAACCACAGTAGTGCTCAGAAACTCAAAAGCCACTAACAGTGGGGAAATCTCCGGAAAAGTTCCCCAAAGCCCTAGCTACAAAATAAAATATTGATCATTATTAATGCAGTTTGTTAAAGAGGAAAGGCCCAGTGAGGAATCAACTTCAGGAAACACAAGTCATTCAAAACTGCATAAAGTACAGTGAATATGGGCCAGGCGTAAATCAGCATCTCTTCATTTCGGTGGCATTAGCATGATTTACACCAGCTGGGAATCTGGCCCATTATGTGTTTGCACAAGTCTGATGGGAGGCTGGATTGGTAAACACAAGCACCATGTTGTCAAAGGGGTAATAATGACTAGGAAATGACTAGTTCTAAAATCTGCAGCTGGCAATGTGCTACCCTTGCGTCTCTTAACAGCTGTATGGAACAACTGATCTTACTTATCTCTAACAAATCTTAAGAAAAGGCAACATAGCGAGATCAGTTTTGGGGGAGAGGGTTCAAACATTTTCCAAGAAAACTGTTTTTTGAGGGAAAATTGGGTTTTCGACTAATACACATTTTTCAAAACCAGGATCTGCTTTCTGCGGAAAATTTAGATTTTTCATTGAAAAACTCAAATACCCCCAATGCAGAAGATTTTGGCCAAAAAACAGATGATTTTGAGTGTGGATCAAATTTTGGGAGGGGCTTCAGCTGCAAATGTTCAGTTTTTGAATTTTTGCAGGAAAAAAAATCAGAATTTTCTGCAAGAAAAAAACAGCCCATTTTATTTTCGGACAGGGGCTGGCTCTGTCCAGGTGCTGGCAAAGTCCACAGTTCGCACCAGCTTCACTACAACAGTGGGACTCAATTCTGGAAAAATCAAGCCCTTAGAGCTGCTCCTAGAGTGGAGAACTGCATCTCAACCCGCTACGGTTTTCTAGCTATTTATTTTTTGAATGAGAAAATAAAACTATTTGCAACAAAGGGAGCTTGCAGGGACCGGCCCACGAGCCCTGAGCTCAGTGTTACATGGGGGCTCGCTGTTCTGCCAGGGAGCTGAGCCCTTGAGTTCACTTGGCTGCTGCGTAGGGGACAGGATGCATCCTCTGCACTGGGCATCCCTGAGCCAGCATCTCTGGAGCTGCGGGAGCCCCAGGCTCTGCCTTGCCCCCGGGCTCTGGCTGCCCCTGTCTCCCAGCTCTTCCTGGCCCCGGGGCTCTGGGCACCCCTGTGTTCTCCACACTCTGGGTGGCTCTCGTTCACCTTGATGTCTGGCAGCTCCAGCAGGTCCTTGGTGAGCAGCAATGTTCCCTCTAATTTTTGGCAGGCCGTGTGCCCAAAAAATTTCTTCTGTGCAAATTGTCGTGCGTGCGCAGTTTTGCTGTGTGCGCGGGGTTTAAGGTCTCTGTGTGCACGCACACACGCACAGCTTAGAGGGAACAGTGGTGGGCAGGCACAGCAGCAGGATGCCCACGATGCTGATCCCACAAAGCAGCAGCAGCACCGCGATCACCTTCCTGGCCATGGTGTGCGGTCCCCTCAGGACTGGAGCCGGCCGGGCTGGGGCTGGGGCCGCGGCCGGGGCCGGGGCGGGGCAGCTGCATTAACAGGCGGGGCTTCCTCCTCCTTCCTGGTGCGCTGCCCGGGGGCTGAGACAGGCCAGGAGCCCGGGCGCCGGGCGAGGGGGTGCAGGTGATGGGCCTGTGGCTCCTCCTCCCGCTCGGGCCGAGACACGGCAGCTGCCGGGGCTGCTGCTGTGCCGGGCCGTGTGCGCTGCGCCCCGGGGCTGGGGCCGGGCCAGGTGGGCGCCGGGTGCTCGCTCGCTCCCCTTTGATCTCCCAGCTGCCCAGAGCAGGGCCCCACGTCCCGCTGGGCTCTGCAGGCAATGGGGGCGCTGCGCTGGGGCAGCCAGCCGCCCTTCTTGGCTCTCTCGTCCCAGGCTGAGCCTGCGTGGGGCAGACAGGGGTTGGCCTGCAGCCACTAGCCCCAGTTCCAGGCCCCCTGGCTCTGCCTTCGCTGCTACTTTAACCTGCCTTAAGAACACCCCATTGGGGGGAGGTCCACACAGCGCAGAAGCGGGCCCCCAGCCTAGGTGGAGAGATGTGGGGCAGGGGGCTTGTGTAGACAGTGCTTTGAGCTCAGTTTGTGAAACCCAGTTGTGGTGGAAAATTAACCACTCTTTGTGTTTGGATCAGAACAAAGCCTGAGGTCCGTTTATTCAAGCATGCGCATACAGGGAGAGTCAGCCGAAGCTGCTCTGCGTAAACAGAAAATACAGGAGTTTACATAGCTGAAAACCACAATTTCTTAAGCACATTTCCTTTAACAGCATTTTCCCTTATTTGGCATATAGTGAAAGTTTTAGAAAGCTTAAGCTTTCCCTTATTTGGAACATAGCAAAACAAGCTTTTCCTGTTATTGACAGGTTGTTCTTTGTGGTTAGCAGGTCTTTCCTAATTTCTAGCTGTTAGGGTTACATTTCTTAAGCTGTGTTGTTGCAATTGCCTTACAATGGAATCTTTTCTCACTTTTCTTCTTATGCTTCATACACACAGTTAGCTTGACCAAAGTTTTAGACCTATAAGTTTAGGCCTACTAGATTTTTCCTCCACAAAATCGTCCCCCCGTCCTAGCTGCAGCGTCAGCTCTTTTCACTAGCACGAGCCCCGCTCACCCAGCCTGGACTAGGAGACTCACTCCCACACTCATAGAATCATAGAGTCATAGAATCATAGAATATCAGGGTTGGAAGGGACCTCAGGAGGTCATCTAGTCCAACCTCCTGCTCAAAAGCAGGACCCATCCCCAATTAAATCATCCCAGCCAGGGCTTTGTCAAGCCTGACCTTAAAAACTTCTAAGGAAGGAGATTCCACCACCTCCCTAGGCAACACATTCCAGTGTTTCACCACCCTCCTAGTGAAAAAGTTTTTCCTAATATCCAACCTAAACCTCCCCCACTGCAACTTGAGACCATTACTCCTCGTTCTGTCCTCTTCCACCACTGAGAATAGTCTAGAACCATCCTCTCTGGAACTACCTCTCAGGTAGTTGAAAGCAGCTATCAAATCCCCCCTCATTCTTCTCTTGTGCACACTAAACAATCCCAGTTCCCTCAGCCTCTTCTCATAAGTCATGTGTTCCAGACCCCTAATCATTTTTGTTGCCCTTTGCTGGACTCTCTCCAATTTATCCACATCCTTCTTGTAGTGTGGGGCCCAAAACTGGACACAGTACTCCAGATGAGGCCTCACCAATGTCGAATAGAGGGGGACGATCACGTCCCTCGATCTGCTCACTATGCCCCTACTTATACATCCCAAAATGCCATTGGCCTTCTTGGCAACAAGGGCACACTGCTGACTCATATCCAGCTTCTCGTCCACTGTCACCCCTAGGTCCTTTTCCGTAGAACTGCTGCCTAGCCATTCGGTCCCTAGTCTGTAGCTGTGCATTGGGTTCTTCCGTCCTAAGTGCAGGACCCTGCACTTATCCTTATTGAACCTCATCAGATTTCTTTTGGCCCAATCCTCCAATTTTTCTAGGTCCCTCTGTATCCTATCCCTGCCCTCCAGCGTATCTACCACTCCTCCCAGTTTAGTATCATCCGCAAATTTGCTGAGAGTGCAATCCACACCATCCTCCAGATCATTTATGAAGATATTGAACAAAACCGGCCCCAGGACCGACCCCTGGGGCACTCCACTTGACACCGGCTGCCAACTAGACATGGAGCCATTGATCACTACCCGTTGAGCCCGACAATCTAGCCAACTTTCTACCCACCTTATAGTGCATTCATCCAGCCCATATTTCCTTAACTTGCTGACAAGAATACTGTGGGAGACCGTGTCAAAAGCTTTGCTAAGGTCAAGATACAATACATCCACTGCTTTCCCTTCATCCACAGAACCAGTAATCTCATCATAGAAGGCGATTAGATGAGTCAGGCATGACCTTCCCTTGGTGAATCCATGCTGACTGTTCCTGATCACTTTCCTCTCATGTAAGTGCTTCAGGATTGATTCTTTGAGGACCTGCTCCATGATTTTTCCGGGGACTGAAGTGAGGCTTACTGGCCTGTAGTTCCCAGGATCCTCCTTCTTCCCTTTTTTAAAGATGGGCACTACATTAGCCTTTTTCCAGTTGTCCGGGACTTCCCCAGACCGCCATGAGTTTTCAAAGATAATGGCCAATGGCTCTGCAATCACAGCCGCCAGTTCCTTTAGCACTCTCGGATGCAACTCATCCGGCCCCATGGACTTGTGCACGTCCAGCTTTTCTAAATAGTCCCTAACCACCTCTTTCTCCACAGAGGGCTGGCCATCTATTCCTCATGTTGTGATGCCCAGCACAGCAGTCTGGGAGCTGACCTTGTTCGTGAAGACAGAGGCAAAAAAAGCATTGAGTACATTAGCTTTTTCCACATCCTCTGTCACTAGGTTGCCTCCCTCATTCATTAAGGGGCCCACACTTTCCTTGGCTTTCTTCTTGTTGCCAACATACCTGAAGAAACCCTTCTTGTTACTCTTAACATCTCTCGCTAGCTGCAGCTCCAGGTGCGATTTGGCCCTCCTAATTTCATTCCTACATGCCCGAGCAATATTTTATACTCTTCCCTGGTCATATGTCCAACCTTCCACTTCTTGTAAGCTTCTTTTGTATGCTTAAGATCTGCTAGGATTTCACTGTTAAGCCAAGCTGGTCGCCTGCCATACTTACTATTCTTTCGATAGAATCATAGAATCATAGAATATCAGGGTTGGAAGGGACCCCAGAAGGTCATCTAGTCCAACCCCCTGCTCAAAGCAGGACCAATTCCCAGTTAAATCATACATCGGGATGGTTTGTCCCTGTAACCTCAACAGGGATTCCTTGAAATACAGCCAGCTCTCCTGGACTCCTTTCCCCTTCATGTTAGTCCCCCAGGGGATCCTACCCATCCGTTCCCTGAGGGAGTCGAAGTCTGCTTTCCTGAAGTCCAGGGTCTGTATCCTGCTGCTTACCTTTCTTCCCTGTGTCAGGATCCTGAACTCAACCAACTCATGGTCACTGCCTCCCAGATTCCCATCCACTTTTGCTTCCCCTACTAGTTCTTCCCGGTTTGTGAGCAGCAGGTCAAGAAAAGCTCCAAAACGCTGTGTAGACATCACCTTGTTTGCAGTGTAGACACAGGGTGATCACCGACAAGTTCCCTGAATACCAGCCATTCCAGTGCTGCCAGGAATGCCCTGGGCCCACCCCTGCCAGCATGATGTGTGTGCCAAGTCACGGGAGGCAGGGGGGAATGAGGTTGGGGGGAGAGCAGCGTGCTCTTAAAAATGGCATACCCCCATCTTTCACTGGTAAAAGGCCCTGAAAATGTGCAGAACATTATGCCCGGAGCCCTAGAAATTGGGTATGGGTGGTCCTGAGCCCTAAGAATGTAGGTGCCTTTAGCCTGGAGCACTAGGAACTGGGAAAGGGGCAGGGATGCCCAAATTAACCGGGTTACACCATGAGCCCACAGAAGGGTAAAGGTAGGGTGCCCTAGAGTGTGCAGATAACACATGGGTAAGGGGGCCCGTGTCAAAGAATGCCAGAATCTGCTACAGGGAAGGAGGAAACAGGAGATACAAGCCATAAATCGAGGACAAAGGTCTTAAAAACCAACCTGGTCTGGTGGGGAAGTGAAAGGCAGCTATGGAAAATTAAAAAAAAAAATAAAAAGACAACAAATGGAAGAAAGGAGAAGTCGATAGTAACTGATATAAATCAGAAGCTCGGAAAAAAAGATGATGTAGTCATATTACTTGATGATAATGATGATGACACTCTTTCCATTCCAATAATAACTTAGGAGGATGTTAAACGGCAGCTGCTAAAGTCAGATATTTTTAAATCAGTGGGTCTGTTTAACTTGCACCCAAGAGTTATAAAGAAGCTGGCTCAGGACCTCACTGGATCTCTAAGAAGTCTTAGAATACTGGGGAAGTTCCAGATGATTGGAAGAAAGCTAATGTTGTGCCAATATTGAGAAAGGGTAAACTGGACAACATGGGTCATTACAGGCCTGTCAATCTGACATCAACCCCAGGCAAGATAATGAAGTGGCTGATAAGGGACTTGATTAATAAAGACGAAAAAAGGGGCCTAAGTGCAGGACTCTCCACTTGTCCTTGTTGAACCTCATCAGATTTCTTTTGGCCCAATCCTCCAATTTGTCTGGGTCCCTCTGTATTCTATCCCTACCCTCCAGCGTATCTACCACTCCTCCCAGTTTAGTGTCATCCGCAAACTTCCTGAGGGTGCAATCCACAACATCCTCTAGATCATTAATGAAGATATTGAACAAAACCGGCCCAAGGACTGACCCTTGGGGCACTCCACTTGATACTGGCTGCCAACTAGACATGGAGCCATTGATCACTACCCGTTGAGCCCGACAATCTAGCCAGCTTTCTATCCACCTTATCGTCCATTCATCCAGCCCATACTTCTTTAACTTGCTGGCAAGAATACTGTGGGAGACCGTGTCGAAAGCTTTGCTAAAGTCAAGGAACAATACGTCCACTGCTTTCCCTTCATCCACAGAACCAGTAATCTGATCATAGAAGGCAATTAGATTAGTGAGGCATGACTTTCCCTTGGTGAATCCATGCTGACTGTTCCTGATCACGTTCCTCTCCTCTAAGTGCTTCAGAATTGATTCCTTGAGGACCTGCTCCATGATTTTTCCAGGGACTGAGGTGAGGCTGACTGGCCTGTTGTTCCCAGGATCCTCCTTCTTCCCTTTTTAAAAGATGGGCACTACATTAGCCTTTTTCCAGTTTTCCGGGACTTCCCCAGATCACCATGAGTTTTCAAAGATAATGGCCAATGGCTCTGCAATCACATCCGCCAATTCCTTTAGCACTCTCGGATGCAACTCATCCAGCCCCATGGACTTGTGCACGTCCAGCTTTTCTAAATAGTCCCAAACCACCTCTTTCTTCACAGAGGGCTGGCCACCTCCTCCCCATGTTGTGATGCCCAGCGTAGCAGTCTGGGAGCTGACCTTGTTCGTGAAGACAGAGGCAAAAAAAGCATTGAGTACATTAGCTTTTTCCACATCCTCTGTCACTAGGTTGCCTCCCTCATTCAGTAAGGGGCCCACACTTTCCTTGGCTTTCTTCTTGTTGCCAACATACCTGAAGAAACCCTTCTTGTTACTCTTAACATGTCTCGCTAGCTGCAACTCCAGGTGTGATTTAGCCCTCCTGATTTCACTCCTACATGCCCGAGCAATATTTTTATACTCATCCCTGGTCATTTGTCCAATCTTCCACTTCTTGTAAGCCTCTTTTTTGTGTTTAAGATCAGCAAGGATTTCACTGTTAAGCCAAGCTGGTCGCCTGCCATATTTACTATTCTTTCTACACATCGGGATGGTTTGTCCCTGTAACCACAATAAGGATTCTTGAAAATACAGCCAGCTCTCCTGGACTCCTTTCCCCCTCATGTTATTTTCCCAGGGGATCCTGCCCATCAGTTCCCGGAGGGAGTCAAAGTCTGCTTTTCTGAAGTCCAGGGTCCGTATTCTGCTGCTTTCCTTTCTTCCTTGTGTCAGGATCCTGAACTCGACCATCTCGTGGTCACTGCCTCCCAGGTTCCCATCCACTTTTGCTTCCCCCCCTAATTCTTCCCGGTTTGTGAGCAGCAGGTCAAGAAGAGCTCTGCCCCTAGTTGGTTCCTCCAGCACTTGCACCAGGAAATTGTCCCCTACATTTTCCAAAAACTTCCTGGATTGTCTGTGCACCGCTGTATTGCTCTCCCAGCAGATATCAGGGTGATTGAAGTCTCCCATGAGAACCAGGGCCTGCAATCTAGTAACTTCCATTAGTTGCCAGAAGAAAGCCTCGTCCACCTCATCCCCCTGGTCCGGTGGTCTATAGCAGATTCCCACCACGACATCACCCTTGTTGCTCACACTTCTAAACTTAATCCAGAGACTCTCAGGTTTTTCTGCAGTTTCATACTTGAGCTCTGAGCAGTCATACTGCTCCCTTACATACAGTGCAACTCCCCCACCTTTTCTGTCCTGCCTGTCCTTCCTGAACAGTTTATACCCATCCATGACAGTACTCCAGTCATGCGAGTTATCCCACCAAGTCTCTATTATTCCGAACACATCATAATTCCCTGACTTTGCCAGGATCTCCAGTTCTCCCTGCTTATATCCCGGGCTTTGTGCATTTGTATATAGGCACTTGAGATAACCCGCTGATCGCCCCTCATTCTCAGTATGAGGCAGAAGCCCTCCCCTCTCACACGCTCCTGCTCGTGCTTCCTCCCGGTATCCCGCTTCCCCACATACCTCAGGGCTGTGGTCTCCTTCCCCCGGTGAACCTAGTTTAAAGCCCTCCTCACTAGGTTAGCCAGCCTGCTCACGAAGATGCTCTTCCCTGTCTTCGTTAGGTGGAGCCCATCTCTGCCTAGCACTCCTCCTTCTTGGAAAACCATCCCACGGTCAAAGGATTCAAAGCCTTCTCTCCGACACCACCTGCGTAGCCATCTCCTCTCTCTTGCCAGCACCTTGACACCTGCCCTGGAGCCAGATCTGGAGACCCACATCCTTTGAGCTGCCCTGCATGCCGTCTTCACCCTAGGCACAGAGAAGGACACCACCCAAGTCCAGGTAGATCATGCTAAAGTCATGGATTAAAGAGCCAGCTATCATCCTGCCATGAATCCTTGCTAATTTCGTGCAGTGGGATGTGAATGAGAGAGGCCAGGATATGTGTTTGGGGGTCTCACCAGTGCTTCCCAGAGACCCCTCTTCCCATCCTGTGGCAGGTGTAGACCCAGTTTCCCTAACTCTGACCCATGGCTCTGCCTTGCTTTGCAGGACCTGCATAGGGTCTTACCAGACCTCCTGGATGCCATGCTGGGGAACCTACTGGCAGAGTCCCCAGACACCGACCGGCTCCACTACATCTTGGAGGTGAGCCTGATGAGAGGGGTGGGGGCAATTTTACCTTAACTCTTAGATCCATTTTCCAGTCTGTCCTCCTAGCTGGGCCGCCAGTGGGCAGGCCGTCCTTGGTCAGGACAGTCAGTGCAATGCAGTGTCAGGCCCTTCCTCCTGGAAGGAGAGGAAAGAGCTGGGACTTCAAGCCAGAGCTCTGCCTGGTTCTGTTGAGTACTAACCACAGGGCCCCTGGCTGGCTTGGGGAGTGAGAGTCTGAACCACGCCTGGGAGATCCAGAAGATGGTCTTCAGAGAAGAATCACTCCTTCGCTGAGAATCCCCTAGATGGTCCCCTAGAGAAACAGGAGGACCCCAGAGAATCAGCCCTTCTCTGTGAGGGGCCCTGAGATTCCTGGGGGGATTGTGCTCACAATCAGTCCCTTCACCCAATCAAGGACTTGAGAGCCAGGGAGGGGAGAGGGGTCTGTCTCCTTCCAGGTGAGCTGTTCAGGAATCAGGAGTTCAGGGAGGATGGGATCAGCCCCTACACTGAACATTGTCTCTCTAGACTGGAACAATGACAAGTTGTGACCTGTAGGATACAAGCATCGTCCTGGGGGCAACATTCCCCTTCTAAAGCTCTGCGATCAATGAATCAGATATTCCACCCTGCGCACAATGTCTCAGCCCCCTGGGGATGGGGGGAGGGTCCCATTTGCACAAGACGTGCACCTGCCCATTGATCCTGAGCTGCCTCCTTTTCCTACAGCAGATTAACTACTGGATCTTGTCTAGGGTGTCGCAAGAGAGAGGAAGGGCCATTAGGAGCAGCACGGCCCTGCTCAGATTTACCATCACCCTCCCTGAGTTTGACGTAAGTGGCCTCTGACCCTGGCTTCCTGACTCCAGGTGTGGGTGGGCTGGCTCCAACTGGCTGTAGGATCTGCTGCTGCAGGGGCTGTGGATTGGGAATGTTCCTCTTGGGATGGCAGAGTCAGAGCAGAGAATGAGCCTGGCTTGTGTCAAGTTCTTCTTGTCCTGGTTAAGTGGTGACTCTGGGCTTTCAAGGGGACCATGCTCCAGGTTCATGCCTTCCTGTCATCCTGGAGTAGCTGGGGAAGCAAGTCCTCATGGAGGGCCCTGCCCACATCCCTGTGCTCCAGGCTCCCTTGGGGGCAGAGGACATTAAGGGTCTAACTCTAGCTCCTATCCTCTAGCATCTCCTGCAGAGGGACTGAGGGGGAAGGAGAGTCCTGGACCAGGGGGGCCTGGGAGCTGGCAGGAAAATGCTGATGGAGTCCCCTCTCCCTCTCCCTTCCATTAGAACTCAGCAGAATTCCCCAGGATGGGTCACCGTGTGGCACAGCTGGCTCTGTCCATCGGTGACCCAGCCAAGGACATCAGCCGGCAGGCCAGGGAACGTGTTTACCGGCTCTACCCGCTGCTGCTGCACCAGAGGGTTAAGGAACCCAGCGGGGAAATGGCACCCGCTAGAAGAGTGAGACTGGGACCCCAGCCAATTTCTCTCAGACTGACCCCGGCTGGAGGATGAGTCTCTCTCTCTCTCTTCCTCTGTTCTACACCAGACCCTGCAATCCTGTTGGGCCAGGCCCGCAGCGAGGCCTCTGCCCACTGTGCAGCCACCAATGGGATTGGAAGGACACACGGACCGCAACCAGAATGACAAACGTGTGCGTGTCTCTTTCCCGGGGCTGACCATCCATGAGGCCGAAGACCTGTGGTGCTGCGACTGGCACCAGGACTGCAGGCTCCTGGGCTACAGGAACACAGCCCGGGTGCAGGAGGTAAGGACACTCTGCCAGGGCGTGAGACAGCTCAGGGAGTGGGGGGATGGCTGGGTCCTCTGCAGTGGCTACCTCCTGGGGCCACTAGACGGAGATGCTGTTCTAGCCCCAGGATTTGGAGGCTGGCTCTGGGCAATCTGCTAATGCCTCACTAATGCTAATGCTCTGTTGGTTTTAGGTCTTTGGAAAGTTCTTCGCGGAGGGGGAGAGAAGATTCTTCCTCCGGACGGCAGTGCTGGCCATCAACAACCCCCTGCTGCGTGTCAGCCAGGCTGGGCTGGTCCTGGCCTTCTCCCTCCTGGGGGAAGCCCAGCAGCTGATGGGGGACAAGGTAAACAGCAGGATTAGACTCAGGAGATTGGGGTGGGGCCCAGGCCTCATTCCCATCCTATCGCCATTCACTGGCCTGGCAGCAAGGAGCCTGGTGGGGAATGAGAGGGAGAGCAGGTGCTACTGGGAAGGGAGATGAATTCACCTCCATGAGCAGGAGGGAGAGAGCTTGTCCCCGGAGCGGCTCCAACCCAGCTCTTTAGCCAGGCTAATTAATGACAAGCATTACCTCATCGTGGATTTATGTTCTTAGGACATGGTGCTATCGCTCTTGGGAAGGGCAGAAGAGTCCCCTAAGTGCCCTCGGCGAGCCAGGGCCCCAAGAAGGTAGAAAGAAAGGAGAAGGTGTCTTCTGACCAGGGCCGGCTCCAGGCACCAGCGAAGGAAGCAGGTGCCTGGGGCGGCCAATAGAAAGGAGCAGCACTCCGTCCGTCATTGAGGCAGCACGTCCAGGTCTTTGGCGGCAATTTGGCGGCGGATCCTGCAGTCCCTCTCTTCCTCTTTGGTGGCAGCTTAACCAGGCTTGGTTGGTTTTTTTTCCTTCGCCGCAAAAAAGCTGGAGCTGGCCCTGCTTCTGACACAAACTCTCATGGGGCAGGCAACGTGGAGGTGGCAGGGATGGCCGTGGACCTTGCAGACCCTCCACCAACACACCCTGTCGGGTGCTGCAGGGAGGTGAAGGACGAAATGGTTGGCCCAGAGATGAAGCTGACTGAAGTAGGGACAGACACAAGGGTGGAGCAGTCCATGCTGGGCTCTCCGACCCTGACGGAAAAGGTTTTGGCGTGTGCAGCGACAGTAGCAAAGAGGCTACAGAAGAAGCTAAAGGCTTCCGAAGAGGCTCTGCAAGCAGCGGCTGATGGGAATGAGGGGCTGCAGGAAGAGCGCTGGGATCCTGCAGAAGAGGAGGATGCCTCTGCATTCTGGTGAGCAAGCTGGCAGTGGAGCTGGAGACACGGTGCGTGCAGGCTGTACAAGCGCGCAGCCGGTGACAGCGACGAGATGACGAGGGACGAAGCTTGGAGAAGAATAGAACTTGTTCCCCGTGTGGGCCAGGTACTAAGGAGGAGGGTATATAACAGGGGGGCTTGGCCTGTGGGCTATAAAGCCTGGACTAGGCCAAATGGATTACAGAGAGAGCTCCGCATGAGGGGAAAACCAGGGAAAACCTCAGCAAAGGTACAGGAGCAGGCCTAGCTGGTCGGTACAGGGCCTTGGGGCAGAACCGAGAATCCAGGGTAGGACTGGTTCTCCCACGGTCTCTAAGGAAGGGGTTGTACAAGGCCATAGAAAGGGCTACCAAGGCCAGCAAGGGCAGGCCAAACCAAAGTCAGGCTGAGGAAGAGCCCCCAAAGGGACGGAAGACCTTGTTTCTGTTAAAGACATTTTTGGACTTTTAGTTTGGGATGAGTGCGACCCAGGAAGGAGTGGACTAAAAGACGGTCACCTGGCTGAAGGGCTGAGTTCCCAACCAAAAAACTGCCAGACAGCCCAAGCAACTATTGGCGGGGGTGCTAGCCCAGCAAGAAAGCTGTGAGGGGGAGAGATAGCTCAGTGGTTTGAACATTGGCCTGCTAAACCCAGGGTTGTGAGTTCAATCCTTGAGGGGGGCATTTAGGGATCTGGGCCAAAAATTGGGGATTGGTCCTGCATTGAGCAGGGGGTTGGACTAGATGATCTCCTGAGGTCCCTTCCAACCCTGAGACTCTATGACACCAGGCCTTACCAGGAAGGGGCACCTACCGGCGAGTGAACTCTGTTACAAGCCTGCTTCCATTATGGAAACAGCCTGGTATTGGAGAGTGGTGGGGATGGCCTATGGGAGAGGATGGCTGAAGGGGTCATACAGGAGGGGGAGCAGGGAACGGGTTGTACTGCATCCCTGCCACTGAGTGGTAACGTGATCCTGGCCAGGTCACTCTCTCATTTGGTGCCTCATTTTCTCTATCTTTGAAATGGGAATCGTCCTGACCCACATTAAGGAAGTGTTTGATCCTCTGCTCTTGCTTCCCAAATCCCTGCCTTCCTTGCCCCACACAGGCCTCTGCCCTGTTCCTCAAACTTCCATGCCCATGTTAGTGCCTGTTTCGCCACCCCCCCCCCCACTGCAAAGTCTCATGTACAGTCTCCTGCCAGCAAACTGAAGCTGTCCCTAGATCCAGAACAGGAATCGCAATTCCTGTGCACTGCCCTGAATGTAGTGTAGACCATGGGCATGGGAAAAACCAACACTCACATCCAGGTAGATTATCAACCTACTCCTCTGTCCCAGGAGCAGGAAGGCCTCTGGTTCTTGCTCTTTTCCATAGCTGGAGCTGCTGAGTTGGGGGTGCTGTGGGCCGAGATGGGAACAGGCTATAGGATTAATCTAGTGTCAGGGGGAGACTCCCCCTTCTGTGGGAGATGATGGTACCCCTCTGTGGGGAATCCCTTCCTTGCAGATGCTGTGCTTTGGTTCCTGGACTCTGCCAGGAAGCCCAGCTCCCATCCCTAGCAGCTTGGCCGTTCCCTACACTGCTGTGCACCAGGCCCGCTGCAGAGAGCTGCTCTGGGCCAGGACTGCAGAGCCAGCTGTCATCCTGGCCGGTGTAGCCCCAGGTTCCATAAACCTGACCCATGGTCTCCCTCCGCTGACAGGCTCTGAAGAAGGCCTGCCCAGAGACATGGATGCCATGCTGAGGAGCTTGCTGACATCACCTGTCTGAAGGCAGAAACAGCCCCCCTGACTACCCCTGCCATTGGCCCCTCCAGAGAGCAGCCAAAGTGGGTCAGACCAGTGCTCCATCTGCTGCAAGAGCCTCTATTCTTACAGTGTCTCGTGCCAGAGACCCACGAGGGGACGAAGAGAAGAGGGCAGTTTTGACTGAGTTGCCCCCTCCCCCACCATCCGGCAGCTGGAGGTTTCAGGACCCGCAGAGCATGGGCTCGCGCCCCTGACCGTCTTTGCTAACAGCCGTTGAGGGACTGATCCTCCATGAACTCATCTCCTTCTTTTGGGAACCTGCTATAGTGGCGTTCTGTTCATTTTTCCTCTATTCTCTATCCTTCTCCTAATGCTTCCTAACATTCTTCCCTTAGCTGTTTCCACTGCTGCTGCCCATCGAGTGGATATTTTCAGAGAAATATCTACCAGGACTCCAAAATTTCTTTCTTGAGTGGGAACAGCTAATTTAAACCGCATCCTTTGGAAGGCAGAGTTGGGGTTATTTTTTCCGATCTGTGTTACTTTCCACTTATCAACACTGAATTTCATCTGCCATTTTCTCGCCCAGTCCCCCAGTTTTGGCAGACCCCTTTGTAAGTCTTCGCACTCAGCTTTGGACTTGACCGTCTGGAGAAAGTTTGGATCGTTTGTCAGTTTTGCCACCTCACTCTTCACCCCCTTTTCCAGCTCATCTGCAAATCAGCACAGGTCCCACTCCAGATCCTTGAGGGACCCTGCTAGGTACCTGCCTCCAGTGTGAAAACAAACCCTTAACTCCTACCCTCCCTTCCTGATCTCTTAGCCACTCACTGATCCAGGAGAGGCCCTTCCCTCGTCTGCCAGGATTGCTTAGTTTGCTTCAGAGTCTTTGCAGAGGGACCTTGTCAAAGGATTTCTGCACGTCGCCGTCCATGCCATCCACCGGATCACTCTTGTCCACCTGCTTGTGTGCACCCTCCGAGAATTCTAATAGCTTGGCGAGGCATGATTTCCCTTTCTACAAGCTGTCTGGATGCTTCCCCAGCAGATCCTCTTTATGTATCGCTCTGATAAGTCTGTTCTTTACTAGAGTGTCCACCAATTAGCCTGGTAGTGACGTTAGGCTTGCCAGGCTTGCCTCTTGAGCCTTTTTTTCAAAATCACCATTCCATTAGCTACCCCCTCAGGCCTCTCTACAGAGGCTGACTTAAGGCACTGGTTACAATCCCCTATTAGTCGCGCTGCAGTTTCATATTTGGCTTCCCTCAGAACGCTTCAGTGAATACCATCTGCTCCCGGTGACTTCTTACTGCTTCATTTATCTATTGGGTGCCAAACCTCCTCTCTTGACACCTCAGTGTGGGGCAGTTCCTCAGATTTATCACCTGAAAGGGCCTGGGCCTCTCCCCCACACCCTCTGCAGTGAAGACCAAAGGAAAGAAGTCATTGAGCTCCTCCACAAGGCCATTGTCTTCCCTGAGTGTTCCTTCAGCACCTCCATCATCCAGCAGCCCCAATGACTTCGGGGGAAGCTTTCGGCTTCTGATGTACGTGAAAGAAATTTTGCTGTTCGTTCTGGTGTCTCCAGCTAGATACTCTTCAAATACTTTCTTGGCCTGCCTTATGCTCCCTTTACACTTGACTTGCCAGAGTTCATGCTCCTTTCTATTTTCCTCACTAGGATTTGACTTCCAGTTTTCCAGACTTGCCTCTAACCACCTCTTTGACTCTGCAGTTTCACCGGAGGGCAATTTCTTGGCTCCTCTTACTGTTTTTTTGTTGTTGTTTTAAATTTGGGGTAAACATTTAGTTAGAGGCTCTGTCTATTGTGGTCTTTTTCAATAGTCTCCCTGCAGCTTGACTGAGTCGCGCCTCCGCCCCCCCCCCCCCCCCGTCTGGCAGCTGGAGGTTTTGGGACCCACAGAGCATGGGCTCCCACCCCGATCGTCTCCACTAACAGCTGTTGAGGGACCAATCCTCCACAAGCTCATCTCCTTCTTTTGGGAACCCGCTTATGGTGTTGATATAGTGGCGTTCTGTTCGTTTCTCCTTTATTCTCTATCCTTCTCCTAATGCTTCCTAACATGCTTCTCTCAGCTTTTTCCACAGCCGCTGCCCATCGAGCGGATGTTTTCAGGCCACCAGGATTCCAAAATCTCTTTCTTGATGGGAACAGCTAATTTAGACCGCATCCTTAATTGAGAGGCGTGCTGGGACTCGCGGGTTAAGCCCTGTGGGAAGGGAGAAAGGGGCTTCAGTCTCAGCATGCCTGCCATGGGGCTGAACCCTGAGTCCCAGCAGGGCTGATGCTCCGAGTCCTGGCGTGCCCAGCTGTCCACTGAAAAGGCTCTGGTGGTCCTGGTTTGGACCGCAGGCTGCCCATCGACTTCCCCTGGCTTAGGCTCTTGGTAGCTAGGTGTATCTGCCATGCAAGTTTCTTTGGGCAGCTTTTTCCACACTGGGTTAGTTCAGGGGCCTTAGCAAGCCCTTGGGAGATAGCTGGGTACATGCAGGCTCCACAGCACAACAATGGATTTGTCACTCCCTGGCATTCCCCCACTAGAGCTCCTAAGCCTGTGGCTAAGTATAAGATGTCCTCCCTCCTTAGGATCCAGACTGAGTCATTAAACTCAAAACTGTTCAACTCTGTCTCCCCTGGCCACCCCAGAGGGGACTCCAGATGCTTTTTTCCAAAGAGAGTTGGCTGCCGGAATGCAAACAGCTCTTCTTCGTCATTTGATAGGGAAAGGGGGCCTGTACCTTTAAGACTGGTCACTTTCTCTCCAGACATTCCCAGGCAGGTTCACAGAAGCTCTGAGCTGTCTGGAGTGTGCTGCTTGCGGGTGAGTGCCAAGCTTTGCCATTGAATTTCGCCTGCTAGATCCCGCTAGTTTAGGAGGTAACTGGTGCTGGTTATTGCATCTCCCACCCTGGGGATTGTCTGGACTGTTGCTGCTGTATTTTTAAGGAGATTTGTTGTAAACTGTCCCTCCCCACAATTAAGGGGGTGGAAGGAGTCATCAGTGTAGAATGGCAGCAGCTGGGAGCTGAGTGGCCTTGCTGAGAAGGTGCTGAGACCCTGCCATGTTATAGCTTGGGGGCTGGGGGTGAATGGAATCGGCTCTGCTTGGGACCCCAGATCAGGAAGGTTAGGGTTGCACATTTTGTTAGTGGGCAGCAGCAAGTCACTAGGTATTTGTAAGCCTGGCATCAGTGCTGGTTTAAATCCCATCCCCAGAGTCAGCAGCATTCAGGGGCTGAGACTTTGCAGGTGTTAGGGGCTGCTGTGAAGATGCCCTATGAGTTTGTCCAGGGTATGACGTGAGACAGCAGCTGGTGGAATCTGGCCGGCATGCAGATTACGGCTGTGCGGATGCTGCTGTGGGCACCATGGTTGCCATTTGGGTTTGGGGTCCATCATGGACACATAAATTCTCCATGGTCTGGTCTGTGATGGGCCAGAGCTATGCCACCAGTGCTCACTTGTTTCAAAGAGAGGGTATTTGTGTTGCATGCCTGAAAAGAGATGCAGCTAGCTCCCTCTTCATCATGGCTGGAGATGCCTTGAGCCACTGGCACATTTAGAACTGACCCTGGAGTCCTGTCCAGATCATGCCCCAGAGGCCAGTGGCTGTGATTCTAAATCGCCAAGTGGGGCCGGAGCCACCCTGGTGCCAGCTGTGGTGTAATTCACACTTCCCTGATAGAGGAAACGTGGCAGCGATGCGGCCCTTCATCAGAGCTCCCAACAGGACCAAGGCTGGGGGTCTGTGGGAGCCCCACTGGTGCAGTGGCTGAGAGGAGGGACCCAGTGTGCCCCGGCCGTGCCCAATTCCACCACTCCCTCCCTGTGTGACGGACCTGTGCCAGGGCCTGCATTAGCAAAGGGGACAGCATGGACCCTAGGCGTCAGTGGGTTGAACGGCTCCTTTGGGTCAAGCTAACCTGTCATTTTGCAGCTGCATCCTGCCTGTGGCTGATGTTCAGTGTTTGCTGTGTCAGCTAAGGGCATCATGCTCGTAGCAGTGCAGAGCCCTTCCTGCTCCTCACTATGCTCAGGGGGTTACACCAGCAGTGAGCTTGCCTGGTGTTGCTGTTCCATGCTGAATGCCTTTCCTTACAGATTTAATTTGATTTGATTATAAACTAGAATGATATCAAATCAACGTGGCACACGTTAAGTGGATTAAAACTGGCTAACTAATATATATGAAAATGTCTTTGTGAATGGGGAATCACGCCCCACTTAGAGCGGGTGTGTTTTTAGAGCAGGGTCCTGTCAGTTCCTGGCCCTATGCTATTTAACATTTTTATGAATGACTTGGAAGAAAACATAAAATATTCACTGATAAAACTTGCAGATGGCAAAAAGATTGGGGTAGTGGTAAATGATGAAGAGGACAGGTCACTGCTACAGAGTGATCAGGATCAGAGCCCTGCAGTGGGACCGGGGTCCCGCGGCCCACAAAGGACCCATGGCCATAACAGTGGCAGTGGGTAAAATGTACTTTGCTGTGGGTGGGACTGGGCTGGGCAAAAAAACCAGATTGCGGGAATTTGTGGGGAAATCCTGAATCTCTCATTGGTTTGTCATAAATCGAATTTCAGCAATGTCAAGCAAGTTTTCTTTTTTTTAAATAAAGGTTTTAATACTTAAATTTATGCGAGGGATTGAAAGAGGTTAGATGTCTATTATAACAAGAGTTAAAGTATTTTTACATGGTTTAACCAAGTTTTGTTTTATTCTTTTAGTAGTAAAATTGTGTCTGAATTTCATTTCTATACATAATATATTAACTGACTGTTTTTGGTTGTTTTTTTAGTAGCAAAAAACTCTGTCTCTCAGGGTTTGTGGAATCGAAGGTTTCTGTGGGTGGGAGCACAATAAAAATGCAAGAAACAATGAGGGAGTGGGTGGGAGTGGGTGTTTTGGGGCAGGATGGGAGCGGGATTAAAAAAATAGTCCCACACAGGTAGTGTGACCAGATGTCCCGATTTTATAGGGACAGTCCCAATTTTTGGGTATTTTGCTTATATAGGCTCCTATTACCACCCACCCCCTGTCCCGATGTTTCACATTTGCTGTCTGGTCACCCTAAACGCAGGGCTGTACTCTGAATTGCTTGATAAACTGGGTGCAAGCAAACAACATGCATTTTAATACAGCTATATGTAAATGTATACCTCGAGGACCAAAGAATGCAGGCCACACTTACAGGATAGGGGAGTTGACCCTAAGAAGGAGTTGGGGGTCATTGTGAAGAATCAGCTGCACATGAGCTCCCAGGGCAATGATGTGGCCAAAAGAGCAAACAGGATCCTTGGATGCATAAACAGGGGAATCTCGAGTAGGAGGAGAAACGTTGTTTTAGGGCTGTCAAGCAATTAATCGCACTGTTAAACCATAATCGAATACCATTTATTTAAATATTTTTGGAAGTTTTCTACATTTTCAAATATACTGATTTCAGTTACAACACAGAATACAAAATGTACTTCAGATTTATTTTTGATTACAAATATTTGCACTGTAAAAAAACAAAAGAAATAGTATTTTTCAATTCACCTAATACAAGTACTGTAGTGCAATCTCTTTGTCATGAAAGTTGAACTTACAAATGTAACATTATGTACAAAAAAAACCTGCATTCAAAAATAAAACAATGTAAAACTTTAGAGCCTACAAATCCACTCAGTCCTATTTCTTGTTTAGCCAGTTACTCAGACGAACAAGTTTGTTTACATTTGTGGGAGATAATGCTGCCCGCTTCTTATTTACAATGTCACTTGAAAGTGAGAAAAGGTGTTTGCATGGCACTGTTATAGCCGGCGTTGCAAGATATTTACGTTCCAGATGCGCTAAAGATTCATATGTCGCTTCATGCTTCAACCACCATTCCAGAGGACATGCGTCCAATGCTGATGATGGGTTCTGCTCAGTAACGATTCAAAACAGTGCAGACCAATGCATGTTCATTTTCATCATCTGAGTCAGATGCCACCAGCAGAAGGTTGATTTTCTTTTTTAGTGGTTCAGGTTGTGTAGTTTCCGCATCGGAGTGTTGCTCTTTTAAGACATCTGCAAGTGTGCTCCATATCTCATCCCTCTCAGATTTTGGAAGGCACTTCAGATTCTTAAACCTTGGGTCAGGTGCTGTTGCTGTCTTTAGAAATATCACATTGGTACCTTCTTTGCATTTTGTCAAATCTGCAGTGAAAGTGTTCTTAAAAGGAACAACATGTGCTGGGTCAGCATCTGAGACTGCTAGAACATGAAATATATGGCAGAATGGTAAAATAGAGCCGGAGACATACAATTCTCCCCCCCTCCAAGGAGTTCAGTCACAAATTTAATGAATGCATTATTTTTTTAATGAGCATCGTCAGCATGGAAGCATGTCTTCTGGAATGGTGGCTGAAGCATGAAGGTGCATATGAGTGTTTAGCAGATCTGGCATGTAAATATCTTGTGACACTGGCTACCACAGTGCCATGCAAATGCCTGTTCTCACTTTCAGGTGACATTGTAAATAAGAAATAGGCAGAATTATCTCCTGTAATTGTAAACACACTTGTTTGTCTTAGCGATTGGCTGAACAAGAAGTAGGACTGAGTGGACTTGTAGGCTCTGAAGTTTTACATTGTTTTGTTTTTGAGTGCAGTTATGTAACAAAACAAAATTTACATTTGTAAGTTGCACTTTCATGACAAAGAGATTGCACTACAGTACTTGTATGAGGTGAATTGAAAAATGCTATTTCTTTTGTTTATCATTTTTACAGTGCAAATATTTGTAATAAAAATAATAATATAAAGTGAGCACTGGACACTTTGTATTCTGTGTTGTAACTGAAGTCAATATCTTTTAAAATGTAGAAAAACATCCCAAAATATTTAATAAACTTCAATTGAGATTCTATTGTTTAATAATGTGATTAAAACTGCGATTAATCACGATTTATTTTTTTGAATCAATCGCGTGAGTTAACTGTGATTAATCAACAGCCCTAGTTGTTTTATCTCTGTGTTTGGCACAGGTGTGACCACTGCTGGGATCCTGGGTCCAGTCTGGCATGCACAATTCCAGAAGGATGGGGATACATTGGAGAGGGTTCAGAGAAGAGCCCTGGGAATGATGAAAGAGTTAGAAAACCTGCCTTTGAATGATTGAGCTCCAGGAGTCAATCTATTGAGCTTAACAAAGAGAAGGCTACAGGGTGACTTGATCCCAGTCTGTGGGGACGTGCAACTCGGCCGAAGCCTCTGTGAGCACCTATATGGGGAACAAAGATTTAATACTGGGCTCCTCAGTCTAGCAGAGAAAGGTCTAACACCGTCCCAGGGCTGGATGTTAAAGTTAGAGAAATTCTGACTCGAAATAAGGCAGACATTTTTAACGGTGACAGTAATTAACCACTGGAACAACTCACCAAGGGTCCTGGTGGATTCTCCATCACTGGCAATTTTGAAATCAAGACGGGATGTTTTTCTGAGTGAGCTGATGTAGGAATTATTTGGGGGTAGTTCTCTGGTCTGTGTTACATAGGAGGTTAGACCAGATGATCACGATGGAATCTATGAACGAGTTGCTGTGTGAGATGCGGTATGTGGGACTTTAGATTGAAAGCACAGAGGCTTCGGCCAAGTTGCACGTCCCCTCTCTAGCCATCGGCCAGCTAGTTCAGGGGATTGCCATGTGTGGCCTCTTCCCAACTCCCCCACCTGCCTCCCTTCAGCCTGGGGGATCCCCTAAGGGGTGGGACAGGAGCCTGATCTCCTGTGGCTCGTTCATGCTTGGGCCTTGCTGCTGAGACTGCTAGGGAGAGGCTGACCAGTGCCAGCTGGGACAGTAGCTTTGGGTGTGTCCCCACAGCCTCTGGGAGGTATGATTCTCAGCTCTGGTCTATGTAGACGTTGTAGCCCTGCCGAGGCTAGTGCCTAAAATTGCAGTGTGGCTGCGGTGGCACGTGTGGTGACTCAGGCTAGCCACCCAAACACGGTCCCACCAGGCCCCCGGAGTACGTGTGCAGGCAGCTAGCCTGAGCAGCTGCCTGGCCGCTGCGGCCACACTGCTATTTCTAGGTGCTGGTGGTGTTTGTCCACCTGTGCCGGGGATCACACCTCCCAGCCGCTGTGTAGACAGACACACCCGTTGGGATGTAGCCCCATCAGGAAACTAACTGATGCTAACAAACCATTCAGCATTGACCGATGGACACCCTAGGGATAATTTGGGGTGACATTGATGGACAGGTTTGACCTAGAGATCAGCCAATCCACTCTGCCAGCCAAGCCCCTCATTTGGCTTCTTCAAACTCGACAGTGCTGTAATGGCGTTTTGCATTATCTAGTTCTGTTGCTCTTGTTGGCATATTAGATTCCCTGCAGTGTTTGAACTGTGAGTGAGGATTTGGGGACCTGATACGTTCTCTGTATATACACTGAAGGAGAGCAGATGGTTTTGTATCTAGCCCAGCTTTGGGCATGGTGTCCTGCTGTGACTACAGGAGTTTTTGTGAATCTAGCATAGTTGGCATAATTCAGTCATTCTGGAAAGTTCTTTCTTCCCTTACAGAAGAACCAAGGACCCTCTCTGCAGCTAGAAATCCCTTTTCTTTTGGAACATCAGATGGATTCTTCACTCAATCGATCAATTAATGTAGCCAGATTTTGTTTCTAATCATGGCAAACTTCAAAAGCTTATTTTAGCCTGTAGTATCCTTGCACATGGAGGAACTTTTGAGTCAAGAGGATATGGTTCAAAGGCCCCAATCCTACAACTGCAAGGGGGCTCCATGGGGACACAGGATCTGTGCAAATGTTGCTGCAGGATTGTAGGAAATATTGGATTATTCCAGTATTATAGGAAATCATGTCAGCCATGGGAATTAGGAACACAAAGAAAATGCATTCCATGAGGCTGCAAAGTTGTCAAACCAAAAACATCTGAAAGCTGCCTAGCAGTCTGAGCACAGGACTAGGAATCAGACACTAGAAAATGCTGATTTGCTATGTTATTTTGGACATGTCTCTGTCTGTTTCTTCAGCGTCACTGGCCACATCTACACTAGTGAGCTTACAGATGCACAGCCGTGCGGCTGTAAGATTGCTCATTTAGCCACTCTATGCCAAAGGGAGAGAGAGTGCTCTGGTTGACATAAAACTACCTCAATGAGCAGCTAGCTGTGTCAGCAGGAGACGCTCTCCCACCAATACAGTGCTGTGCACACTACCATTTATGCTGGCAAAACCCACGTCCCTCGTGGGGTGTTTCTTTCACGTCCTTGAGCGACATAAGTTTTACTGACACAAATGGTAACGTAAACATGGCCTAAGAATACCTGAGTTGCCCTCCCACCCTAACAGAGATGTTATAACAAATAATTTAGGCATAAAACAGAGAGGAAAGGGGAAATGGTTTCAATCTGGAACAGAAATTTACAACAAAACTGTTCATCACCAGAGCAAGAAGCTTTAAAAATAAGGCCTTCAAATGAGGCACTGTAAAGCTACTAAGATTGTGAGTGTTCCAGTGAAACAAAACTTAAGGGGAGAGCGATAGCTCAGTGTTTTGAGCATTGGCCTGCTAAACCCAGGGTTGTGAGTTCAATCCTTGAGGGGGCAATTTAGGGATCTGGGGCAAAAATTGGGGATTGGTCCTGCTTTGAGCAGGGGGTTGGACTGGATGACCATCTGAGGTCCCTTCCAACCCTGATATTCTGTGATTCTATGAAACCACCTTAACTCAGTTGTAGTTAGACATACATATTCCAACCAAAGCAAGGAATTACCTACTGCTGGGGAACTGCCGAATTTACCATGCAAACTCTGTAAATAAACACTTCTGAATAAATCTGAAAGGAAACTCATTAACCCGCACAGTGAGAGTGGAATGTACAGGTCACTGTGGAAGTTAATGTAAAGTGAAGGTTAATTTCAGTGCCCAGGGGAGTAAATTATCCAAATGGAATCTCCTGGGACCGGAGCAGAGAGAGACACACTTGTCCACTCCCCACACTTAACCGCTCCTCACCCCACGGTGGCTTTCCTGCCTCTGGAAGTGGAAGCAGAGGGACTCCAGAGGGGCTGCCTTGGTCAAAGGCTCTGGGCAGCTAAATCGGGAAATGATTGCAAACTCCTAGTGCTGAAAGTGTTCATGCCATTTTTCTTCTCTTTCTTTGCATTGCCTTGTGGGGCCTGTGCTAAGGCATAACATTCCTGGTTCAGAACTGCAGGGCAGATGTCATGCTAGAGAGATCAAGCAGGGAAGTGGAAAGTGCTCTGGTTAGATTTCGCTAGTTAGTCTGGGTGGTTTTCAGTGCTAAAGTTCACGTTGACAAAAGCTGGGCAGGCTGTCCTAGTTAATGCCATGACTAGGCTTCTCCCTTCTGGCTGTTCTCCATGTGTTAGGAAACCTCTTTGATGCTGATGGAAAAATACCCAGCACGGGGCTGCTAGAACTGAACAGTATGGAGCTGGTTTGCTGCATCGATGCCTCTGACTGGATTCCTGTTAATTATTACTAAGCAGGTGCCCCGATGGTTCCATAGATTTCAAAATTAATGGTGTTTGGGGCAAGGGGGTACAAAGGGGAGGTGTCTCCAGTTCCCACTGCAAGGGGCCTGGAAGAGGCTTAGCGCCATGTACGACTGGACCCAACACAATACGGTTTCAGGTTTCTTCCCCGGCATTTTGTGCTGTCTGGTTGCATGGGCCCGATCCTGCCAGGTGCTGACAGACAGAGTTGAGGAAAGGGCTGATGATTTGGGGTCCCTTGGTTCCTGGGAGCAGAACTGGAGATACTTGAGCCTGATCTTATGATTCCCACTGAGCTGAGGGTGCTTAGGACCTAGATGACGTGATTTTCGTTTCCTTGGCGTCTCCACAGCAACTATTTCCTGACTTGTTATTTATTGGGTTGGTTGGGCTGGGCCCCCTTCTGACATGATCCCCCCTTCGAAAGCTGCTAGGCAGGCTGCTTTAAGAGCCAGTGCCCTTTTGTGACTGTCCTGTTCTTCCTTTCTTTTTCCTCTTAAAAAAAGTTCTGCAGTAAAAAACGGAGTGAGGAGGCTCTGTCTGAGACCGAGGAGTTTCTAGGGTACCGGCAGCGGCATGTGAGGCAAACATCGTCTTCTCTTTGGGTGTAAATTGCTCTGACTGGGGGGAGCCGCTGACTCACCCAAGCGGGAGACCAAATAATGCAGATTTGACAGAGCCAGGGCAAAGAAGGGACATTCTGGACCCCACCGTGCTGCAAAGCTGCCTGGGGCATGTGGCTGTCTGGCTAAGCGCTCTCGGGATGGCAGCTTTGGCCTCAGTTGGTGGAATTCCAGAGCCCAGAAGAGTTTCATGCAGACCTTATGCCAGCTCAGCCCTCCCCAACCTAACTGCACAGCTCAGGGCTTACGTTCCCTATAGGCTGAGCCACATCACATTGTCCATTGATAATTTTGCTTGCAAACTGGACAAATGTGCATGGAAGACAATATGCTGAGACCTACAAGCTTGTTGTTGGGGCTGGGGCAGGAGGAATACAGCTGTTCCTAGATGCACTATTGAATGCCGGTTAGTTGCAGTGTGATGCTTGGTGTGAACCCGTGGGGTTTCTTGAGAATGGTAATGAAACATGTCAATGCTGCTGATGGCAAAATTGGAGCCATCAACACCCCTGGGCTAAGACAAGAGTGAAATCAGCCAGTGCACACAGCAGTCTGGGAGCCCTCAGCTTTAGCTGCTGCCCTTCGTTCTGGAAGTGCTAAGGTGAAGTGTGACTAATATCTGAAGGGTGCCTTACTCAGAGCGTTAGAGACTGAAACTCTTACCTCACTATATTACGGTAGCAATGCAGACTCCTCCCCACTGATGTACCCAATCCTGTCTGGCTGAGGAGAAAGTACTTCAGTGTCTACGGCCTTATTGAAGTCAGTGGCAACCTTCCCATGAACTTCAATGGGGCCAGGATCTCAGCCCCAGTCTCTGGCCTCCCTGCTGAGATGCCAGGGAGGGTGTGAACTCTTCTGGTGGCCTTGTCCTGGGATACCTGCCCCTAAGAAAGGGACTTGACCCCTCTAGCTCATTCACACAACCCATCAGACAGCTGGAATGGCCAGAGGAGCAGGGTCAGTGAGGCTGCCTGACACTTCCCATTCTAACCTCCTGTTTTCAGTTTTCAGTTGCTGATAACTCAGACAAGTGTTAACCTGCATGCTGTCTGGGGACTGCCTCGAGCTGTATGCTTTCGGACAGTGTGGTCACTCCAACGGGTTTGGCCAGCCTTGAGACGGTGGTGCTGGCTGGATACAAACCTTTAGTCTGACTTGGTTTTAAACAGCTCTAGCACCTCAGGGGTTGGGAAGAGGCCATTGGAATTTGGCCAGGTGACCATGCTGGTATCTGAGCGGTGCCCATGACACCCACCCCCATCTCTGAGGGACAGAGAATCGCTGCCTCTTGCGGCTCGTGGCCTCGTTCTGCGTGGGTGGCGCCTGCCAGGCCGTGGGGCGCTGCACCGATACAGAGCACAGAGCTGGCCCCTGCTCCCCAGAGTTCACAATCTACGTCTCAAACAAAACAAACAAACAAACAACACCGACAACAAAGACAGGTGAACCCAACCAGCCAGAGAGCGGAGTGCACGAACCAACAAGGATACAGGTCAACGTGACCGGCAGTGGTCTCAGCTTCCCAGCTGCTTGTATTGCTGGCTATGAGTGCATGTATTCTGGAGATTAAAAGCTCTGGAGAAAGGCTCCCTGCTGGGAAGAGAGGCTCTGTACGTCTGACTACAGACAGGAGCGGCAAGTTTGTATAATTTTTGGTGGTGCCCAGAACGGGTCCAAGTCCCACCCTTCCACACACACACACATACACCTGCCTAAGGCTCTGGGAGGGAGTTTGGGTGCAGGGTGTAGGCTCTGGGCTGGGGCAGGGGGTTAGGGTGTGGGAGAGGGTGACGGGTGCAGAGCTTACCCTTGGGCAGCTCCCAAAAGCCACCCGCACACCCCTCTGGCAGTGGCTTCCAGGTGGGGGGGGGGCAAGGGGTCTCCGTGCACCGCTGCCTGCAGGCATCACCCCCGCAGCTCCCATTGACAGCAGTTCCCAGCCAATGTGAGCTGCGGAGTCGGCGCTTGGGGTGGGGCAATGCACAGAGCCACCCCCCGGGGAGGTAGGGCCGTTCCGGCCTCTTCCAGGAGTGGTGCGGAGTGAGGCCGGGCAGGAAGTCACCTTAGCCCCGCTGTGCTGCTCTGGGTGGCAGGGGTGGCTGGGAGCCCCCAGGCCCTTTTAAATCACCTGGGGGCAGCAGGCAGGCTGGGGAACATGCCGGGGGAGGCACGTGGCGACAGCAGGTAGGGCCGAGGGAGAAACCCGGACCTGAACATTGGTGGATCTGGGCCTCTGGTCCCTGAATATTCCTGGAGCACGTGCACCACAGGTCCATATAACTCACTGCCCCTGACTACAGAATAGTGTGATGGGGCCCCTCTAGCGGCTACAGCATCTCCTAATTGCTAGCTCTCGTCCACTGTGACCAGCCCTGGCAGTTCAGTGCATGTGCCCAGCCAGGTGTGCGTGTGCCCAGCCAGGTGTGCGTGTGCTCAGCCAGGTGTGCGTGTGCCCAGCCAGGTGTGCCCAGCCAGTCTGAACCAGCACAGCTAGACCCTCAGGGTTTGCAGAGGATCCTTTTCCCGAGCAGAGCTGTGATCTGGCCAGCCCCTATCCCAGGACACCTCTTCACACACACCTGAAGTTCATTGAATTCCTGCTCTGACGGCCCTGGTTCCAGAGGCCTGAGCCCTCTCCTCTGAGTGCTGCTGCTAACTGTGGAAAAAATATAAATTCTGGGACCAACAGCACGAATGGCCAACAGATCTTCTGTGTCCAGAACTACCTGGGGCATGATTGATAGCAATCAGTGCTGAGTCTCTCAGGCAGCGCTATTACAAATTGGCTCAGTTGACTGGAGAGGCAGTTAAATCTTAGAGAAATCCTCAGGGTTATTTGTGTAGCGGTATCCAGCTTCCTGCGCCTGGGGTACGGTGCCGCGGGGCCAGTGTAGACACCCTGGTCAATGACAGCGCTGCGATTGGCCTCTGGAAGGTGCCCCACAATGCCTGTTCTCGCCTCTCTGGTCATCGGTTTGAACTCCACTGCCCTGCCCTCAGGTGACCAACCGTCAGGCCCACCCCAGACATTCCTTGGGAATTTTGAAAGTCCCCGTCCTGTCTGCTCGGTGACGCATGCAGTGGTCTCAGCACGTCTTTCCAGGTGGCCAGGCCTGCTCCATGCACCAGGCGAACCCCCGCTTGGAGCAGTGCCGAGCTGCTGGACCTCATCGGCATTTGGGGAGAGGAGGCTGTCCAGTCCCAGCTGCGCTCCAGCCGTAGGAATTATGATATCTATGGGCAGATTTCACGATGCATGACAGGAAGGGGCCATGACCGGGACACACTGCAGTGCAGGGTCAAAGTGAAGGAGCTGCGGAACGCCTACCAAAAGGCGCGAGAGATAAACCGCTGCTGCGGTGCTGCGCCCACGAGCTGCCGGCTCTACAAAAAGCTGGATGTGATACTTGGTGGCGAGCTCACCTCCACTGCGAAGGCCCCTATGGATACTTCATTGACTCGTGTGCCAGTCGAGAGTGGACTGAACCAGAAGGAGGAAATCTTGGACAGGAAGGGGAGAGGGGAGGGGGACCCAGAGGCAGAAGACGACTCGGAGGGCAGAGGTGCATGCAGCCAGGAGTTCTCCTCTAACCCGGAGGAGGCTAGCCAGGCACAGCTGTCTGAGCTTGGCAAAGCACAAACAGGAGAGGAGGCCCGTGGTAAGTGGCTTTGATTTTGGGAATCGCTGAAGTGAGTTGTTGGGGGCAGGAGGGTTGCAGAAAGCAGGCTTGTGTCTGTATGATGCACGTACCACCACATGCCTAGTCTGAGCGGTGGAACAGGATCTTGATTGACTCCTTCACTTCATGGGAATCTGCCTCAGAGATCTCCACGAAACTGTCATGGAGATACTGGGCAATCCGCTGCTGCAGGTTCTTTGGCAGAGCTGCTTTGTGTTTTGCTCCATTAAGGGTAACTTTCCCATGCCACTCTGCCGTCACTGGGGGGGCGAGGGGACCATTACTGCACACAGGTGAGCCGCATAAGGGCCAGGGCGGAAGCCGCAGTCTTGGAGAAGACCCTTCCTTGATTCCCTGCTCACCTGCAGCAGCGAGAGATCTTCCATAATGAACACAGCTGGTGGAAACGTACAGTGCTGGCTCCCCCCAAGAGCCATGTGCCCAGGGTACAGTACGGTCCTGGAACACTGATGTCCCCGCCCCACCATTTTGGGGCTCTTGTGTGCTTGCCTGGGGTCAGCCAGTTAGTGACAGGTATGTGCATAGTGGCTGTGTTTTAAATCACTGAATCAGCGTCTCTGTGTTGCAAACAATACTGCTTCAGTAAAATGTTGCATTTTGGCTTCACAGAGATGACCTTGGGAGCCCAGCCTCCCTCTTTGTTATCACCGGCTGAACGGCTGCACAGAATGAGAAAGCGGCCACGAAGAACTAAAGAGGACTTTCTGCGTGAGGTCATGATGCACTCCGCGGCGGAAAAGCAGGAATTGAAGGAGTGGCGGGACAGCGAGAAGAGGGACCGAAAGAACAAGGTGCCCCAGAACGAAGCCACAGAGCGGCTCTTGAATGTTATGAAGCACCAAGCGGACACGCTCCAGGTGCTACTAGCACTGCAAACCGAGCAGCTCCGCGCCCGCCCTCCCGTGCAGCCGCTGTCGCAAAACTCTTTCCCACGAGCCCCTCCCGACGCTGCCAACACGTCCTTAACAACCTCCTGGCTCCAGTCTGTACCCGCTGCATTCCACTCCTGCCCCATCACAGTCCAGCCCTGCAGACTCCCAGTACCCACTGCACTCAACATGCGTCCCTCTGCAGTTTAGCCCTGCTGAAGTATAGTACCCGCTGCACTGTACTCCAGAGCAGAAGGTTGGATAGGATACCTTGACATACAGAAATCTTTAACTGTCCTGGGATCCCACCTCCTCCTGGGATCCTCCCTTCCACCAACCCCCCACAGTGCTGATGTGTTTTTTTGTTTGTCTCTCTCCTCCGGTTGTTGTTTTTTAAATAAAATAATTGTTTTGGTTGAAAGCAAACAGAGCCCTGCAAAGCAACAGGCAATTTTCTTAAACCTTCGTAATGCATTGTCTGCACCCGTCGCAATCACCTCCTAGCATTACAAGTACTGCACTCCCGAGCATAGCAACAAATATTAGTGGCTTTCAGCTTCAAATTGCTGCTTCAAGGCATCCCTGATCCTTATGGCCCTGCACTGTATCCCTCTAATAGCCCTGGTCTCCGGCGGTTCAGACTCAGCCTCCAAGCACTGAGCCTCAGCGGTCCAGCCCTGAGTGAAGCTTTCACCCTTCCCTTCACAAATATTATGGAGCGTACAGCACACGGCTATAACCATGGGAATATTGTCATTGGCCAGGTCCAGCCTCCCATACAGGCAGCGCCAGTGGGCCTTTAAATGGCCAAAAGCACACTCCACAGTCATTCTGCACTTGCTCAGCCTGTTGTTGAACCGCATCTTGCTGCTGGCAAGGTGCCCTGTGTATGGCTTCATAAGTCACGGCATTAAGGGGTAGGCAGGGTCTCCCAGAATCACTGTGGGCATTTCAACTTCCCTTACGGTGATCTTCTGGTCTGGGAAGAAAGTCCCGGCTTGCAGCTTCCTGAACAGGCTAGTGTTCCGAAAGATGCATGTGTCCTGCACCTTTCCGGATCAGCCTGCCTTAATGTCCATGAAACGCCCACGGTGATCCACAAGCACCGGGAGAACCATAGAGAAATACCCCTTGCAATTAATGTACTCGGTGGCTAGGTGGTCTGGTGCCAGAATTGGAATGTGCATGCCATCTATCGCCCCTCCGCAGTTAGGGAAGCCCATTTCTGCAAAGCCATCCACAATGCATGTTGCCAGAATCATGGGCTTACTGAGCAGGATGCAATTAATGGCCCTGCACAGTTCCGTCAACATGAGTTCAACGGTTGATTTTCCCATTCCAAACTGGTTAGCGACCGATTGGTAGCAGTCTGGAGTAGCCAGCTTCCATAGTGCAATCACCATGCGTTTCTCCAGTGACAGGGCAGCTCTCATTCTCGTGTCATTGTGCCGCAGTGCTGGGGCGAGCTCATCACACAGTCCCATGAATGGGCTTTCCTTATCCGAAAGTTTTGCAGCCACGGCTCGTCATCCCAGACGTGCATCACGATGTGATCCCACCACTCAGTGCTTGTTTCCTGAGCCCAAAAGCGGTGTTCCACTGTAGTCAGTGCCCCCTTGAATGCCACAAACAATCTCATGTAGTAGCTACTACGCGTGGCGAGATCAATGTCACACTCCTCTTGTCTTTGTAGTTTAAGGAATAACTCCACTGCCATTTGTGATGTGTTGGTCAGAGTGAGCAGCATCCTGGTCAGCAGTGCGGGATCCATTCCTGCAGCCCGAGGAGGCAGGGCGCACAGTACACAAACGTTTGAAAGATGGTGCCAAATGGGGATGGAAGCACAGGGATTTCTGGGATGCGAAGCAATGCATCATGGGGCATTGGGACAGGACCCAGGATGCACCACGACCCCCTCCGCCTTCCCATACCCTTTGTTGTTGTCACATCTGACTGGGTGCAGTGTGAAAAGGAGGGCAAGTGGGATCGGCTTAAAAACTGGGCTTCTCTAAAAACAGAACTAACCCAGTGGTCTCCGGGGGTCTGATATTTACCCAGGTCCTGAAGCCATTTCTGCCTTTTTGAAATAGTTACCAGTGATTACTTACACGCGGCCATTTATTTACAGCCTGGGCCCCAAGGCCGCTCAGTTTTTAAATAAATAAGCAGCAATTAAAGAACAAATAATGCCTTTGTCAGGGTCCCCCCCACCTTCCCCCTTCCCCCCCTCCAGCTTGTGGATGGAGACGGCTGGGAGGAGGGGGTCAGAGTTTGAGAGAGGCTGGGTGCTGAGTCTGGCCTGCTGTTTCTCGCTCCCCCCTTGCCCATTCACTGGGCAGGTAGCAGAGCTGGCTCCTGGTTTTCAGCATCATGTTTGGGTAGAGCAGCTCGGCTCTGGGTACAGGACAGATCAGAATTGCTCTTGGCAAATAGGAAAATGACTCGACTGGATCGGGAGCCTGGCCTCATGCTTGAATTGCTCTTACGCTGTTGCTGTGAGGGGCGTATGTCCTAGTCCTTGTGCCCAGCTTGGGGGTTTCTGCCCCTTCCTTTGTGTCCCTGGCAGGAGATGAAGAGGAAACTAACCACTCACACTGGAGGTTCGAGGCCCCTTTTAAACCTGGACCCAGCGTCTTGCTGAGCACTCCACGGTTCTGCAGGGTGCTTGTGTCCGTCAGGCCCTCCAGCAGCTCCATCGGGTCACTCGGCTGGGCCCCTCCCCGCCATGCTCCCGTGCAGCTGCGTGAAGCGGGAGGGAGGCCAGTCCAAACAAAGCTGAGCTCTTTGTTCAGGGGCTGGTGCAGGATAACGGGCAGTGTCTGTGTTGTCTCCTCACCCCAAAGGCAGTGATTTACAGCGGCAGAACAATAGCCAGCCGTTGGGGTCAGCGTCTCTCATGCTTTCCCCTGCTTGGTGACTTGGCATCTACTCTGCGGCCGTTGGCCTGCTGGCTTTCCAGCCAAAACCCGTTTCTAGGGCTAGCGTGTGAAAATGCAGCTGCGCTGAGATGAAGCCAGCGCCTGCTCCCAACGGAATCAAACTCCTGGGGAAAGGCCAGTTTGCTGCCAGGAAGTGCCCCTTCCAAGCGGCTGCCGTGGAGCCGCCTCTCGGCCTGTGCGCCTGACCAGGGCTGAACGAGGGGGCACGACTCTTTGCAGGGCCGCCAGGCTCCAGTTCGAATCAGGGCCCCACTGCACGAGGTGCTGGACAGGCACAGACGCACACACACAGAGGCACACACAGGTGCACGCACACACACACACAGACGCACACACACAGGGGCATATACACAGGCACAGAGGCACACACAGGTGCATGCACACGCATACAGGCACACACACAGGCGCACAAGCACATGCACGCACACACACACACATACACAGGCACACACAGGCGCACACGCATACAGGCACACACACAGGCGCACACACAGGTGCATGCACACGCGTACAGGCACACACACAGGCGCACAAGCACATGCACGCACACACAGGCACACACACACAGACGCACACACAGGCGCACACGCATACAGGCACACACACGCAGAGGCACAGATACACAGGCGCGTGCACACACGCACGTTGCTTGACTCTCCCCACAGTATCTTGTAGGATGTTTCTTCCTCGGAGGGAGTTAGGAAAAAGTAACGGCCAAACTGGGCCCTGCTGGGCCAGCAGCCATTGAGGTGGGTGGGTCTGTCTGGCTGCACAGGGGCAGGCTCTGTTCGGAGCCCAGGCGCCCTGCTTTGCCTGGAGCTGTCCGCCTACCGAAGACTCAGGCGTGGCTGAGGCAACGCGCTGGGCTGGGACTCAGCAGGAGCCCTGTGGCTCAGAGCGGGAGGAGTCCCTGGTGTCTGAGCTCTGGCGTTTGGATACCATGGCTTCCTTCTGTATTGGTTTCAGAGGAGCAGCTGTGTTAGTCTGTATTCGCCAAAAGAACAGGAGGACTTGTGGCACCTTAGAGACGAACCCATTTATTTGAGCATGATGCATCCGACGAAGTGAGCTGTAGCTCATGAAAGCTTCTGCTCAGATAAATGGGTTCGTCTCTAAGGTGCCACAAGTCCTCCTGTTCTTTCTGTATTGGAGTCTCGCAGGCCAACCCTCCTGGTTGTCCCAGCATCTAGCGCGCCCCTGCCTCCTGAACACAGGCTGCCCTCGTTCCCCTTTCGAAGCCTAGGAGGACACAGGGGCTGCTCAGCTGAGCCTGGCCTGCCCGGGGTGGATCCAGGGCTCAGTCACTGGGGTCAGTGGCTTTCAGCCTCGGTGGAGAGCGGGCAGTAGCGTCGCAGTGTGCTGCAGGACCAAAGCTGGATGCTCTTCGTCTGTGGGAGTTCCTCTGTCCAAAGTGAAATGAGCAGCGCTGAGGGCCCCGAACACCCTGCTGCAATCAGTGCAGTGCAGAGTCCGTGTGAGGGGCACGTGGGACTGTGAGGACACCCCCGGGGTTCGTAACACGGATCGTGGGCCCATGCCTCACCCTCCCCAGGTGGGCAACCCCTTTGTCCCAAACTGTGCAGCCTTCCCTCCCCATGGTGACACCCAGGATATTTCGTGTGTGTGCTGAGCGGCTGCAGGGGTGGGGGGCAGAACCAGACGACCTTTGCTTTATGCTGTAATAGCCCTGCCAATGCCTCGCACCCCTGATTGCTCTCCGTGGGCCGCATGGAGAAATGATGCTTCGAGGGATACAGGGGCCTGGCTTCTGGCAGTTACACCTTCCCACTGGGGACCTGAAGAGCTTCTTGGGTGCCCCCCACCCCCCTCACTGCGTATCTAAGCATCTCCCAGTCTTTACTGAACTCTGCTGTTCTCCTCATTGTCCCGCTGGGGAGCTGAGCCCTGGAGCAGTTAACCTGCCCAACAGCACACAGGTGCAAGTCCCTGATCTGCCACAGACTCCCTGTGTGACCCTGGGCCAGCCACTTAGCCTCTCTGTGCTTCAGTTCCCATCTGTGCCACGGGGGACAGGAGTGCTGAGACGGCAAACATTAAAGACTGTGAGGTGCTAAGAGACTGCAGAGCTGGGGGCCACGTAAGTAGCTGTGTAATGACCGCAGGGAGTCAGGACTGTGCCTTTACATCTGACATGGAACAGAGCACATCACCATCAGATCCTAGGGGCTGCTCTTGGTCCCCTTGCAGAGATGTCAACCTGTTCCTACTTTGTCTGCTTGAGGCCCCAGTCTGAGCCTGGCAGCAACAACAGCACCTCCTGGTGTTTGACTGAGCCATCTGTGAGTCAGGCAGGCTGCCTCTGCAGGAACTGAGAGCTCCCCACCCCACATCCCCCAGGTCTCACAGACCTCCACCTGGGCATTACAAGCTGGCTAACTGATAGATCTCACAATGCTGTTGTAATTAGGGACCTGTCGTGGAGCGGGTGTGTTTCTAGTGGGGTCCTGTGGGGATCAGTTCTTGAACCTGTGCTATTTAACATTTTTATCAATGACATACACAAAAACATAAAGTGAAGTTTGCAGATGACACAAAGGCTGGCGGAGTGGTAAATAATGAAATAATGAAGAGGACAGGTCACTGATACAGAGCGATCTGGATCACGTGATGAGCTGGGCACAAACAGGGGCGAGGGGGAGGGATAGCTCAGTGGTTTGAGCATTGGCCTGCTAAACCCAGGGTTGTGAGTTCAATCCTTGAAAGGGGACCATTTAGGGATCTGGGACAAAAATTGGGGATGGGTCCTGCTTTGAGCAGGGGGTTGGATTAGATGACCTCCTGAGGTCCCTTTCAACCCTGATATTCTATGAAATGTAAATGTATCCATCCAGGAACATGGGATGCCTGCCATACTGACAGGATGGGGACATTCTGCAGGGAAGCAGGGACTCTGAAAAAGATTTGGGGTTTGTGGTGGAATAATCAACTGAACATGAGTTCCCAGTGTGACACTATGGTCAAAAGGGCTAATGCAATCCTTGGATGCATAAAGAGAGGATGCTTAAGTAGGAGCAGAGAGGTCATTTTACCTCTGTATTTGGCACTGGAGTAACCGCTGCTGGAATATCGTGTCCACTTCTGGTGTCCACAATTCAAGGATGGTGATAAATTGGAGAGGGTTCAGAGAAGAGCCATGAGAATGATGAAAGGATTAGAAAACCTGCCTTATAGTGATAGACTCAAGGAGCCCCCGAGGAGCTTAGCAAAGAGAAGGTCAAGGGGCGACTTGATCACAGTCTATAGGTACCTACATAGGGAACAAGTATTTCATAACAGGCTCTTCAATCTAGCAGACAAAGGTCTAACAAGGTGTGCCCTTGTTGCCAAGAAGGCCAATGGCATTTTGGGCTGTATAAGTACGGGCGTTGCCAGCAGATTGAGGGACGTGATCGTTCCCCTCTATTGGACATTGGTGAGGCCTCATCTGGAGTAGTGTGTCCAGTTTTGGGCCCCACACTACAAGAAGGATGTGGAAAAATTGGAGAGAGTCCAGCAAAGGGCAACAAAAATGATTAGGGGTCTGGAACACATGACTTATGAGGAGAGGCTGAGGGAACTAGGATTGTTTAGTCTACAGAAGAGAAGAATGAGGGGGGATTTGATAGCTGCTTTCAACTACCTGAAAGGGGGTTCCAAAGAGGATGGATCTAGACTGTTCCCAGTGGTAGCAGATGACAGAACAAGGAGTAATGGTCTCAAATTGCAGTGGGGGAGGTTTAGGTTGGATATTAGGAAAAACTATTTCACTAGGAGGGTGGGTGAAGCACTGGAATGTGTTACCTAGGAAAGTGGTGGAATTTTCTTCCTTTGAGGTTTTTAAGGTCAGGCTTGACAAAGCCCTGGCTGGGACGATTTAGTTGGGGATTGATCCTGTTTTGAGCAGGGGTTGGGACTAGATGACCTCCTCAGGTCCCTTCCAACCCTGATATTCTATGATTCTATGAACATGATCCAATGGCTGGAAGTTGCAGCTATACAAATTCTGACTAGAAATAAGGTGTAAATTTTTAACAGGGAGGGTAATTAACCACTGGATCAATTTACCAAGGGTCGTGGTGGATTCTCCATCACTGACAATTTTGAAATCAAGACGTGATGTTTTTCTAAAAGCTCTGCTCCAGGGATTATTTGGGGTTGGGTCTCTGGCCTGCATTACACAGGCATTCAGACTAGCTGATCACAATGGTCTCTTCTGGCCTTGGAATCTATGAAAACCAAGGGCTTCCCAGGTAGAGCTCTGCCAAGCAACACCCAGGGCAGTGTTGCATATACTCCTGGGCCATCGGGTGAGTCTGGCAGGTGCTGCTGGGCTTTCCAGCAGAGTTCTAGAGCTGTACGTTACAACCGCCACAGGACGCTCTTTAGGGGGCAAAGTCAAGCAGTCCAAAGATAGGAAAAGCTAGATTTACAGCAGCCATATCTCTGCCCCCTGCTGCGTGTGCATTACAATACAGCCTTCCCCTGCCTCCTGCCCATCCCCCTTTCTTATTCCTGTCCCTCCTGCCTTCTGCCCCCTCCCAGATCCTAATCCCCCGTCTCTCCTTCCCTCCAGGCTCCTGCTCCTGTCCCGCTGCCTTGCATCTCTCTCCTGTCATTTCTTACCCCTCTGTGTTGGAGTTTGGCAGCTTCATTCTTCCCCTCCACTGAAAGCACTGGAGACACGGGCTCCCTTCTCTCTGTTCCTCTGGCTGACCCCAATGGTTCCTGTCAGGGAAAGTCCTGCTCATCCCCTGCAACTCTGGGATTTGCACGTTCACTTCCTCTGTGGGGATGGTGCATGCGAGACCAGTCATACATAGGAGCTGTGAGGGGCTGGAGCATGCTCAGTGCAGAGAGAATTTTCAGAGAATTTAGCTGCCAAATTCTAGCAAGTTTCTACTGAGCCGGTGAAAACTGCAATTTTAGGGCAACCACCCTGACAAATTGCAAGCCCCTGTTCCAAAGCAAGTTGGTGCTAGAGCTTCTCAACTCGTCTGTAAGATTTTACTCCTGCGGGAATTCTGTGCCACTGAGCAATGCAGAATTTTGCAGAAATTAGGGTTGGGTGCACAGAATTTCCTTCCCCCGCCCGCAGAAATAGGCTGCAGAGATGTTGGCCATCACTATGGGCCACTGGACCCAGCAGAGCCCGGCTTGCAAATAGAAGACAAGGCTTGGGGGAGAGGGAGGGAACTGGAGGGTTCCCAGCAGCTGCAGTTCCCAGCACGCTCTAAAGGAAGCAGGCAGTGGCAAGCAGGAAAATCCATGTAAGCCTGGGACCCAGCATCAGGCTGTTTCTCCCTCTGGATCTTTGGGCTCTAGTGCACAGAATTTCCTTCCCCCGCCCGCAGAAATAGGCTGCAGAGATGTTGGCCATCACTAGGGGCCACTGGACCCAGCAGAGCCCGGCTTGCAAATAGAAGACAAGGCTTGGGGGAGAGGGAGGGAACTGGAGGGTTCCCAGCAGCTGCAGTTCCCAGCACGCTCTAAAGGAAGCAGGCAGTGGCAAGCAGGAAAATCCATGTAAGCCTGGGACCCAGCATCAGGCTGTTTCTCCCTCTGGATCTTTGGGCTCTAGAAGGGGAGAGTCTGTGATTGTCTGGGCTGGGGAGGGGGCGCAGCTGGGCTGTGGGGAGTAGGGGGTGTGAGTGTCTGGACCGGGGGAGGGGGCCTACATCTGGCCTCTGCGGGGAGAGTGGTGTGAGTGTCTGCCCCCTTGGCTGGGCTCTAGGAGGGGATAGGGGACAGAGAAGCAGCAACTGGGTTGTTGTAAGAGTTTCTTTAACTCTCTACTCCTGGGGGAATTTGTATATGTGTCTGTATTGTTACAGACATACTTGCTGACAGGTTTTTTGAAATAAATTATCGAAATAATTGAAACTGGCCTGATTATATAGTGTTATTCTGACAAATAAAATCTGCAGAATTTCAAAATATTGTGCACAGAATTTTTAATTTTTTTGGCACAGAATACCCCAGGAGTAATTTTTCTAATTTAGCACAGATGCCATGTTGGCCTCATCTCTTCAAGATGGAACAGACATGTGTGGTGTGTTGTTCAGCATTATCTGAAAAAGTAATTATGTTATCCAGGTCAGGTGTTCTCAAACTTTTTTTTTCTGAGCTCCCCCAACCCCCAACTCCACGGCCCCACCTGTGCCAGAACAACTGGTTTTTTGCATATAAAAGCATAGGTGCTGGAACTAAGGGTGTGGGCGTTGCCTCTGCAACCCTTGGCTTGAAGTGGTTTCCATCACATACAGGGTTTACAGTTCGGTTCAATGGCACTCAGCACTCCCACTATACAAATTGTTCCAGCACCCCTGTATAAAAGCCAGGATCAGGGTTAGGGGGTAGCAAGCAGGGCAACTGCCTGGGGCTCCGCAAAACTAACTTGCTCAGGACTTCGGCTTTCTGCCCAGGGCTCCAGTAAGTCTAATGCCGGCCTTGCTTGGCGGACCCCCTGAAACCTGCTTGCAGCACCCCAGGGGGCCTCAGACCTGTGATTGAAAATTGCTGATCCAGGTATTGGCTCAGAATGTCCTGGGGCACATTGTTAGGGGGCTTATTCCTTCACCCACTTACTTCCCTGGTCCTTCTCGCATGAACAGAGAGCAACAATACCCAATGTCCAAAGGTGCAAACAATTTGATGTTTATTGGGGTGAACTTCCAGCAAGCATGATTCCAGTTTCCTTCCTTAGTGTCCCCCTTCCCAGCTCTGACACCACAGAGCCTTACACCTGTGTCCTTGTTCCCATTCCTGCCCTTAGCCAAACATGATTCCAATTTCCTTACCCCCATTCCCTGTTCCCATTTCCCCCTTTAGCAAAACATGATTCCAATTTCCTTACCCACATTCCCTGTTCCCATTTTCCCCACACACACCCACCCACACACCCACACACTCACTTCCTGATTGACTGCAGGCTATATAATAAAACTTGAGTACTGCTTTGCTATACCTTAATCAATCATTTTCCTGAAATTTAACTAACCAATCCTAACATATTGTAACATGATTATATAACCAATTATATCCCACCACCTTAATTAGTTTACACCAGCAAAATTAATTATACAGCAGACAGGAACAATCACAGAACCAGACAGAGATTATACAGACAAACAATAGCAAAGTGGGAACTATAATGACAAAACAATACAGAAGTGAGGATTTCACATCCCAGCTATTGATAAGTGAGTTCTTGCCAGACAAGATGCTATCAAACAAAGTTTTCTTTTACATTTTCTAGGCACTTCCCTTTCTCTGGAGGTGACAGGCATTATCAGCACAGGATTGTATCCCTAACAGCCCAATAGCACCTTCTTTCAATGTGACTAGGTTGGAACGTGAGGATGTGACCGGTCGCTTCCCAGCTTATGGCTGCCTCTGCTGCTTAGCCAAAGGCCTTAGCCTAAGAATCATAGAATCATAGAATATCAGGGTTGGAAGGGACCTCAGGAGGTCATCTAGTCCAACCGCCTGCTCAAAGCAGGACCAATCCCCAATTAAATCATCCCAGCCAGGGCTTTGTCAAGCCTGACCTTAAAAACTTCTAAGGAAGGAGATTCTACCACCTCCCTAGGTAATGTATTCCAGTGTTTCACCACCCTCCTAGTGAAGAAGTTTTTCCTAATATCCAACCTAAACCTCCCCCACTGCAACTTGAGACCATTACTCCTTGTCCTGTCCTCTTCTACCACTGAGAATAGTCTAGAACCATCCTCTCTGGAACCACCTCTCAGGTAGTTGAAAGCAGCTATCAAATCCCCTCTCATTCTTCTCTTCCGCAGACTAAACAATCCCAGTTCCCTCAGCCTCTTCTCATAAGTCATGTGTTCCAGACCCCTAATCATTTTTGTTGCCCTTCGCTGGACTCTCTCCAATTTATCCACATCCTTCTTGTAGTGTGGGGCCCAAAACTGGACACAGTACTCCAGATGAGGCCTCACCAATGTCAAATAGAAGGGAACGATCACGTCCCTCGATCTGCTCGCTATGCCCCTACTTATACATCCCAAAATGCCATTGGCCTTCTTGGCAAGAAGGGCACACTGCTGACTCATATCCAGCTTCTCGTCCACTGTCACCCCTAGGTCCTTTTCCGCAGAACTGCTGCCTAGCCATTCAGTCCCTAGTCTGTAGCTGTACATTGGATTCTTCCATCCTAAGTGCAGGACCCTGCCCTTATCCTTATTGAACCTCATCAGATTTCTTTTGGCCCAATCCTCCAATTTGTCTAGGTCCCTCTGTATCCTATCCCTGCCCTCCAGCATATCAACCACTCCTCCCAGTTTAGTATCATCCGCAAATTTGCTGAGAGTGCAATCCACACCATCCTCCAGATCATTTATGAAGATATTGAACAAAACCGGCCCCAGTTGACACCGGCTGCCAACTAGACATGGAGCCATTGATCACTACCATTGAGCCCAACAGTCTAGCCAACTTTCTACCCACCTTATAGTGCCTTATAGGGCCTCAGACTGTCACAGTGAGAGAAGGACCTTATAGGGAAGAAAGGTAAGCAGCAGGATACGGACCCTGGACTTCAGGAAAGCAGACTTCGACTCCCTCAGGGAACGGATGGGTAGGATCCCCTGGGTGACTAACATGAAGGGGAAAGGAGTCCAGGAGAGCTGACTGTATTTCAAGGAATCCCTGTTGAGGTTACAGGGACAAACCATCCCGATGAGTCGAAAGAATAGTAAATATGGCAGGCGACCAGCTTGGCTTAACGGTGAAATCCTTGCCATGTTTTATTTGCATTTCTTTTACCCCTTCTCCAATATACACTGCACACGTCCTGGGAAAATGCAAATTCCTTCCATATAGTTTAACCTCCATAACATTATATTAGTCAAATTAATTTTACACAAGGTGTAACTGCCTCCCCCATGCCCACAGAGTTTTCATGCACACCCACCAAAGCAACAATCTGATCCCCCAAAGCCACCCAAAGGCTCAGTGTTCCCATCATTCCTTCCCTTTTCCTTTACCACACAAAATTCTCTTTTGCCTAACATTTCTTGCACTGTGATTACTCTTTTTACACAACTGTACCCCGATTACATCTTGTACAACTAGACACAACCAGGAACAGCCAAGTTAAGTTCCAATAGAAACCCCTTACATCCTTTAGTCATTTTGATTACATTACCCAATAGCCAGATAATTTTGATCAGATTCTCTCTCTGCCTGCTGCCAGTAGCAGTCCCTTATAGACCATTTCTGTGGGAAAAGGGCCCATTTCCCCTCAGAATAGCTGTAAAGACTTCTGGGGACAGAAGCGTAGTGGTGGTAGTAGCCACTCTACCTGACCCCCTTGGATAATTTAATGACCAAGCTTCCGTCCAATGTGACTGCACAGAGTTGCACATACAGTTACAGTTAGATAACTGGGTTTTATCATTAAACAAAAACTTCCTTCTTGACATCTCACATAAATATCCAAAGTACCCTCCATTAAAACTTCAGAAAAACAAAAGTGTGGAAAGGCAGGTTGCACTTTGAAACTTTTTTTTTTTCTCTCCACTCCCCAGAACCAAGTCCCAGCTCCAGTCTCTAAAGGTGGTCTGTTAACTCTGCTTTTGACTTTAAACCCTGTTGTGCCAAATCATCTTTCACCACCCCTAATTAATTTACAACCCTTCAGCAACCCTTGCTGAAGAAGCATCAAACTTGAAAGATTACTGGCAGCTTCCCATAATGCTGCCCTTACTTCAAACCTCTCACAAGGGGACTGAAGTGCCTCCTTTCCCTGGAAGGCATCCAGTCCGCATGGGCAGGGACCTTCTTCCACTACCCATATACCAAGGAGGGTGGGCTCCTCAGCCACCCCCATACCTCTGGGTCCCCTAACACTTCCTCCATTTCCTTTTTAATCTCATCCCAGGTTGCCCCCTGCACCTGGTATGGGCCCTGGTTCTTCCTTATCCATTTATCCAAAAAATCCTTTATGCTGGCTTGCCAGAACCCGCAACTACCATCACGAGAGTTCGCGATACCCCCTCCAAGCAGCTGCGCGAACTGTTGGAGAGGGGGACTTACAGGCTGCCACTCACCTATCCGATGCGATGCATCCGAGTCACCGGCATCAAGATGTTAGGGGGCTTATTCCTTCACCCGCTTCCTTCCCTGGTCCTTCTCGCATGAACAGAGAGCAACAATACCCAATGTCCAAAGGTGCAAACAATTCGATGTTTATTGGGGTGAACTTCCAGCAAGCATGATTCCAGTTTCCTTCCTTAGTGTCCTCCTTCCCAGCTCTGACACCACAGAGCCTTAGACCTGTGTCCTTGTTCCCATTACTACCCTTAGCCAAACATGATTCCAATTTCCTTACCCACGTTCCCTGTTCCCATTTCCCCCTTTAGCAAAACATGATTTCAATCCTTTGCAGACAGGCCTGAATATATATATCCTAACATGGACATCATATCAAAAGGACTGAAGGTAAGAAATCCATTACAATCAACATACCACACAGACTATAGTGAGAGATTGTGCCACACATTCTCAAAGAAACTGCGGAACCACCTGATCAACATCCTATACAGCAAACAGGAGAAGATCAAGAATGAACTCTCAAAACTAGAAACTCTCTTAAAAAACCAACCTTCCACACAAACACACTTGTGGGTGGACTTTACAAAAACTAGACAAGCCATTTACAACACACACTTTGCTTCTCTACAGAGGAAAAAGGACACTAAACTATCTAAATTCCTACATGCCACAAGGGGCCACAACACTTCAACAATATTGTTAATCTATCCAGCTAGACTCAGCCCAGCAGAAGAGTCTGTCCTATCTTGAGGCCTCTCTTTCTGCCCCACCACCCCACGAACATGATACTGTTCTGCAGTGACCTACAATCCTACTTTTGACATCTCTGACTCAAAGAATATTTCCACCACATCACTGAACAGCATACTAACCCACAGGAACCTTCCTGCCAACACTACAAAAAGAAGGCTTCTGCGTGGACTCCTCCTGAAGGTCGAAACAACAGACTGGACTTCTACATAGAGTGCTTCCACCGACGTGCACAGGCCAAAATTGTGGAAAAGCAGCATCACTTGCCCCATAACCTCAGCCATGCAGAACACAATGCCATCCATAGCCTCAGAAACAACTCTGACATTATAATAAAAAAGGCTGACAAAGGAAGTGCTGTCGTCACCATGAATAGGTTGGAGTATGAACGAGAGGCTAGGCAACTCTCTAACACCACAGACCATTACCTTTTGATCCCACTGAGGGTTACCAAAAGAAACTACACCATCTGCTCAAGAAACTCCCTAAAGAAGCACAGGAACAAATCTACACAGACACACCCCTAAGCCCTGACCAGGGTTTTTTTTTCTGCTACCCAAGATCCATAAACCTGTGAATCCTGAATGCCTCATCATCTCAGGCATCGGCATCCTGACAGCAGGATTATCTGGCTATGTGGACTCCCTCCTCAGGCCCTACGCTCCCAGCGCTCCCAGCTATCTTCGAGACACCACTGACTTCCTGAGGAAACTACAATCCTTTGGTGATCTTCCAGAAAACACCATCCTGGCCACTATGGATCTAGAAGCCCTCTACACCAACATTCCACGCAAAGATGGACTACAGGCCATCAGGAATAGCATCCCCGATACCATCACGGCAAACCTGGTGGCTGAACTTTGTGACTTTGTCCTCACACACAACTATTTCACATTTGGGGACAATGTATACCTTCAAGTCAGTGGCACTGCTATGGGTACCCACATGGCCCCACAGTATGCCAACATTTTTATGGCTGACTTAGAACAACGCTCCCTCAGCTCTCGTCTCCTAATGCCTCTATTCTACTTGCACTACATTGATGACATCTTCATCATCTGGACCCATGGAAAAGAAGTCCTCGAGGAATTCCACCAAGATTTCAACAATTTCCATCGCACCATCAACCTCAACCTGGACCAGTCTGCACAAGAGGTCCATTTCCTAGACACTACAGTGCTAATAAGCGATAGTCACATAAACACCACCCTGTACCGGAAAGCTACTGACCGCTATACTTACCTATATGCCTCCAGCTTTTCATCCAGACCACATCACACGATCCATTGTCTACAGCCAAGCTCTAAGATACAACTGCATTTGCTCCAATCCCTCAGACAGAAACAAACACCTACAGAATCTCTATCAAGCATTCTTACAACCACAATACCCACCTGGTGAAGTGAAGAAACAGATTGACAGAGCCAGAAGGGTACCCAGAAGTCACCTACTACAAGACAGGCCCAACAAAGAAAGTAACAGAACACCATTAGCCGTCACCTACAGCCCCCAACTAAAATATCTCCAGCACATCATCAAGGATCTACAACCTAACCCGAAGGACGATCCCTCACTCACACAGACCTTGGGAGACAGGCCAGTCCTTGCCTACAGACAGCCCCCCATCCTGAAGCAAATATTCACCAGCAACTACACACCACACTAGAAAAACACCAACCCAGGAACCAAACCCTGCAACAAACCCCGGTGCCAACTCTGTCCACATATCTATTCAAGGGACACCATCATAGGACCTAACCACATCAGCCACACCATCAGGGCTCGTTCACCTGCACATCTACCAATGTGATATATGCCATCATGTGCCAGCAATGCCCCTCTGCCATGTACATTAGCCAAACTGGACAGTCTCTATGCAAAAGAATAAATGGACACAAATCTGACCTCAGGAATCATAACATTCAAAAACCAGTAGGAGAACACTTCAGACTCTCTGGCCACTCAATAACAGACCTAAAAGTGGCAATTCTTCAGCAAAAAAACTTCAAAAACAGACTCCAACATGTAACTGCAGAACTGGAATTAATTTGCAAACTGGACACCATCAGATTAGGCCTGAATAATGACTGGGAATGGTTGGGTCATTAAAAAACCTAAACCTAATTTCCCCAGTACTAATTTCCCCCTACTGTTACTCACACTTTCTTGTCAACTGTCTGTAATGGGCCACTCTCATTACCACTTCAAAAGTTATTTTTCCTCCCTTGGTATCCTGCTGTTAAGTGAATTGTCTCATTAGACCGACCTCACACTTGGTAAGGCAACTTCCATCCTTTCATGCATTTATACCTGCTCCTGTATTTTCCACTCCATGCATCTGATGAAGTGGGTTCTAGCCCATGAAAGCTTATACCCAAATAAATTTGTTAGTCTCTAAGGTGCCTCAAGGACTCCTCGTTGTTTTTGCTGATACAGACTAACTCGGCTACCACGCTGATACATGTGCTCTGTGTCCCAAGGGGGCACAGGGAATTACTCTGACCAGTGGGAAACAATTCCCTCTCTGTGTGGCAAATCTGCATCTAAACCCAGGGTGAGCTCACAGGTTGGCCCCTTGCCATGGTTCACAGAGCTGCCGCTACTTGCTGCTCTGTGTTACAGGTCAAGTGCATGCTCACAGAGTAGCCCTGTGGGCAGCGATCTCCTTCCCAGCTCCTGGACTGATGGCCGAAGGGGGTTAGAGGAGATTGCCTTATACATGATGCATCCAGAGGGGGGATGGGCCCTGGCGGGTGTCTGGGGCAGAGCATGGCTGGGCAGGGGGAATGATTGTACCTGGAGAAGGTGAGGTGGAGGGTGCTGCACAGCCTGGCGCACACCATGTGGCCACCGCTCTGTCTGTGCCATGTGCTGAGCGAGGCTGTTCTCAGCTGTGCTGTCTTCTCTCTGGCAGGGATGGACTGGAGTTTCCAGACCATGGAGATGGCGCGTGCGCTGTCCCCTGAGGTGAAGGTTGCCGTGGTCCAATCCTTGCCGAGGAAGCAGAGAGGGGCGTGTGTGAGCAGGCGGAGGAAGATCAGCCACTCCACAGCGAAAGGAAAGGGTAGGTGACTGCAGGAGGTCCCTGCCCAGAGGGAAGGGGGCGCCCAGCACTGCAGGGGCTGCCCTGGGTGGGCGCGGCGAGGTGCTGTATGGCTGGGGGATGAGTGGCTGCGGGGGATGCCTGCTTTGGGGAAGGGGAGATCACTGAGCATGGAGCAGCGTGAGCACAGCAGGGTGGTGCAGTGTCAGGGGAGCATGCAGCAACCACCAGCTGACAATAGCGCCCATGCGGCCTGCGAGATCAGGTCTGGCGTTGCAATACCAGGCAGCAGACTGGGCAGGCATAATCCCGGCCTCCTCTAGAAGGTGCTGTGAAATCATTCCCTCCCGCAGAGCTGGGGAGAAGCCGCCCTGACTACTGTCCAGGCCAGCAGCTTTGCTCTCCTGTGGCCCCAAAAGGGACTGCTGTGCTAGGCACTCCCCAGCGCCCCTGCACCTTGCAATGCAGTGAGAACGCTTGTGACAGGACACCCCGTGCTGGATGCACAGAGATGGAGGAGATGAGCTTGTTTTGCCCAGGGGAGGCTGCCCGAGCCCCATCCCAGTGGATTTGTAATGCCCAGTGGTATACAGACACGACAAAGGGTGGGCTGCTCCTCTCCATACCCACTGAGCAGTGACAGCCTGGCTGGGGCAAGCCCCCGCCCCCCGGCAGGGCAGTGCCTCTCTTCCCCATCTGGGGGCACCTCTTCTAGGGCTGCGAGGGGAGTCCCTACTCCAGGCCTGTTGGGCTGTTGCCAGCAAGGATTGCCATATGGGCTGGTGTTCCTGAGAGACAGGCACAGAGCAATTGTCGGGCTGTAGATTGTCAGCTTTCACCCTCTACCAAGCTGGGCTGGATCCGAGCCAGAGCCAGGGTCATGCTGAGGAATCCCTGAGCTGGCTGTCCCTGTCCCCAGTGAGTCTGTGCCTGCCATATGGGGTAAGCACGGTGGGAGCCCAGGACTGGACCAACCATTAATTCATGCAATTAAAGGCTCCCAGATGTGCAGTGGATCAGCCTGACTCAGCTCTGTCTCTCTGGGACACTGTTTCCATGTCTCCTGCAGCAGTGTGTGACCAGTGGCGGATTAGCCACTGGGCCAATGGGACCTGTGCCAAGGTACCCCGGCCAATTGGGGGCCCCCGGAAAAATGGGTACCCCCATGCCCTGACCCCGCTCCCTGGAAGGAGTGCCAGTTGGGCGGGCAGAGTGGGGCAAGCCCCCGTGTCCTGACCCCATTTCCTGGGCAGGAGCACGGGGGAAGGGAGTGGGGGGAAGGACGGACGGACTCCAGGTGGAAGGGGTGAGGAAGGGCCCCCATTTTCTCTGGCGCAGGGGCCCCACAAAACCCTAATCTGTCCCTGTGATGGTAGTTCATGCAGAGAAATCTGCTGGGGAATGCCCCCAAAATCAGTGGGGCAGCTGTGGGGCTACCCTAGGGGGTAGAGATTGGCCCGTGGCTGGCGGAGGAGTTAATGGTTCAGTCCCTGACTCCCAAAGAGCTAGGGTGAAATGACTGGGCTTCTTGTGGGGAGCGCCGTAGCTGATTTACAAGCACTGGGAGTAATTACAGCCCTCGGACCAAATGGCAGAACAGAGCCGGCACTGCCAGGAGAGGGTTCCAGTGAACTGGTGTTCCTAGGCACTGCAGGCGGGCAGCAGGTGGCTCTGGGGGAGCTTACGTCAAATTTCCAACCTATGGTGATGTCACCATCTCAGTGCAGTGTCCTGGGCAGGGAGAGGCCAAGGCTGAGAGGTGCACATGCCCGGAAGTGATGCATGGGAGATGGGGGTCAGGCCTCTGAGGGAAGCTGGTTTGAATGGTGACTTATCAACATTCCAGAAGTGTCTTGAGGCCCCACTGTGCTAGGTCCCATCCCAAAGAGCTTCCCGCTGACTAGCCAGGACAGCCAAGGGCTGGAACAGGCACAGTGAGCAGAGGTGACTTGCCCAAGGGTACCCAGCTGGCTGTGGCAGAGACAGGGACAGAATCCAGGTCCCCTGCTGCCCGGTGCATTGCCTGGTCCACTGGATCATGCTGCCTAGAGACCCAGGTGCCTCTTGTCACCTGACATTGTAGAAATCAAAAAAGTTTTGTCACCTAAAACTTGAAACAACAAATGTATTTGATTAAACCCAGTTATCAGCAAATCCCACCCCCTCGGGTACAGCCGCTGCAGAGCACCCTGGGAGGTGTCAGGATTTGCAGACAGGAGTGTAACAACTAACATTCCAAGCAGCGGCTCCCCATAAAGAGATGGGAACTTTACTGCTTCTGCAACAAACCAGTGTTCAGAGACCAGTCACTGGGACACTTCGGCCCCTCTGGCCCCTCTTTTATCTCTGAGTGCCCCCCTTTGATGTCAGCCTTTACTTCTCCTGGGGTGGAATGCCACGATTTGCCCACACTTAGAATGGGCTCTGGGCTACAGATGTCTGTGTAGCCACTGCGCTTACCCCACATGTCCAGCTGGGTTCAGCTCCTGTGGTCCCTCCCTGTGGGAGTCTGTGACCAGTGTGGAGCAGCGTGACCTGGCAGCCTTCTGACCCAGAGCAGGGCTTGCTTTGCAGCAGGAAGAGAGCATTAGAGAAAATGGATTTTAAAACAACTGCCTCCAGCTATGTGCCTTGCCTAGAGCCCTGCCATCCCCCACTGCCAACCTAGGCAGGCCCGACTTCGTCAGATGGCCTCAGCGGGGCCCTGTGGCTCAGCCTGGTTCCCTCTCACTGCAGATAGGGTCCTTTTTCATCCTGCCAGAGCTGTCTTGTTCTTTTTGTGTTCCCTTGTATCTTCTGTCCTGGTGCAAACCAGGTTTGGGGGTTGGCTGGAGAGGAGGCAACTAATAGAAAATAGTAGAAAACTAATAGTTCTGGCATTGCCCCTTGAGAGCTCAGTGTTTGCTGAGAGGTAGCTTATCTTGAGCCTTTCTTTCCCTTCCCAACAGCCCCCTATTAAACGAAATCAGTCTATCCATACAGTAGCAGCCCAGTCACCAGCCCCACAGACAGTGTTCCTCAGTTAGCCCAGAGCAGCTCTGGATCTGTTAGTTGCCAAAAAATCCTTAGGATTCTTTTGATGCTTAAATGCAGCGGGATCAGTGCATATACCATGTGCCCAATAGAGGGAGCTCTCGAGCTTCGCTGTGCACCATGCTCCTCTGGGCTGGCGTTGGCTCACTGCCCAAGCCAGCTGGCGGGGGCATCCCAGCCTTCTGGGTGTGTTTGTCCCGCCCTGGTCTTGGAGCCTGTGGGATCCCAGCCCTCATTAAACAGGGGGGCCGGTGAGAAGAGACTGTTCCAGCTCCTGTCCATCCATACTCCAGGGGCAGACTGGGTGCTGTGGAGGGTTATGGAGGTGGGTGGGACAATGCCGCCAGGCAGAAAACGACAGGCATCAGGCAGCGTGGGGAGGAGGTGACCAGCCCTCTGTGGAAAAAGAAGTGGTTCGGGACTATTTAGAAAAGCTGGACGAGCACAAGTCCATGGGGCCGGATGCGCTGCATCTGAGAGTGCTAAAGGAGTTGGCGGATGTGATTGCAGAGTCATTGGCCATTATCTTTGAAAACTCAGGACGATCGGGGGAGGTCCCGGACGACTGGAAAAAGGCTAATGTAGTGCCCATCTTTAAAAAAGGGAAGAAGGAGGATCCTGGGAACTACAGGCCAGTCAGTCTCACCTCAGTCCCCGGAAAAATCATGGAGCAGGTCCTCAAGGAATCAATTCTGAAGCACTTTGATGAGAGGAAAGTGATCAGGAACAGTCAGCATGGATTCACCAAGGGAAAGTGATGCCTGACTAATCTAATTGCCTTCTATGATGAGATAACTGGTTCTGTGGATGAAGGGAAAGCAGTGGACGTGTTGTTCCTTGACTTTAGCAAAGCTTTTGACACTGTCTCCCACAGTATTCTTGCCAGCAAGTTAAAGAAGTATGGGCTGGATGAATGGACTATAAGGTGGATAGAAAGTTGGCTAGATTGTCGGGCTCAACGGGTAGTGATCAATGGCTCCATGTCTAGTTGGCAGCTGGTATCAAGTGGAGTGCCCCAAGGGTCGGTCCTTGGGCCGGTTTTGTTCAATATCTTCATAAATGATCTGGAGGATGGTGTGGATTGCACCCTCAGGAAGTTTGCAGACGACACTAAACTGGGAGGAGAGGTAGATACGCTGGAGGGTAGGGATAGGATACAGAGGGACCTAGACAAGTTGGAGGATTGGGCCAAAAGAAATCTGATGAGGTTCAACAAGGACAAGTGCAGAGTCCTGCACTTAGGACAGAAGAATCCCATGCACCGCTACAGACTAGGGACCGAATGGCTCGGCAGCAGTTCTGCAGAAAAGGACCTAGGGGTTTCAGTGGACGAGAAGCTGGATATGAGTCAACAGTGTGCCCTTGTTGCCAAGAAGGCCAATGGCATTTTGGGATGTATAAGTAGGGGCATTGCCAGCAGATCGAGGGACTTGATCGTTCCCCTCTATTCGACATTGGTGAGGCCTCATCTGGAGTAGTGTGTCCAGTTTTGGGCCCCACACTACAAGAAGGATGTAGAAAAATTGGAGAGAGTCCAGCGGAGGGCAACAAAAATGATTAGGGGACTGGAACACATGACTTATGAGGAGAGGCTGAGGGAACTGGGATTGTTTAGACTGCAGAAGAGAAGAATGAGGGGGGATTTGATAGCTGCTTTCAACTACCTGAAAGGGCGTTCCAAAGAGGATGGATCTATATTATTCTCAGTGGTAGCGGATGACAGGACAAGGAGTAATGGTGTCAAGTTGCAGTTGGGAGATTTAGGTTGAATATTAGGAAAAACTTTTTCACTAGGAGGGTGGTGAATCACTGGAATGCGTTACGTAGGGAGGTGGTGGAATCTCCTTCCTTAGAAGTTTTTAAGGTCAGGCTTGACAAAGCCCTGGCTGGGATGATTTAATTGGGGATTGGTCCTGGTTTGAGCAGGGGGTTGGACTAGATGACCTCCTGAGGTCCCTTCCAACCCTGATATTCTATGATTCTATGATTTAGGATCGGTTGTCCCTCAGTAAATACAATCCACCAGAGAAGTATTTCAGTTACTTTCCAGACTTAATTTCTAAATGGCACTCCAACTCGTCTCTCCTGGTATTGCTGATGTCCGGTGATGTGTTCTAAATAGATGTCCCTCAACTACCTGATGGCATCTGATACCATGAGTTGCCGCATCAGCCAAGTGTAGTGCTGACCACATTCCACATTCCTGCAACACTTGCTTGTTAGTAGGATCCCATGTGCCCAGGGCTCCGACGATCAGCGCATGAGTTTGGACCTAGTAACTCCTAGCTCTCAAGGTGTCAGCCCGAGGGGTGTATTTCTCCAGCTTTTGAGCTTGGGTGTCACGGAAGGCCAGGGTTCTGTTCTCAAAAGGAACTGTGACATCCACCATGATGATCTTCTTCTGTGCCTCATTAGTGATGACGATGTCTGGTCGCAGTTGGCTGTCCGTTCCAGGGATGGTGGAGTTCACGACCACCTTCCCCATGGGTGGCGGGATGGCTCTGACTAGGCAATCCTGGATGGTGTTGTCGTGCAGCTGCCAGGCTCTGGAATGAGGCTTGCAGATACACAGGACATGGGGTAGGGTCTCATTGGCACAGCTGCACTTCCTGCATCGCTTGTCCCGATTTCCATGGCAGACAGCTCCGTTCAGCGGGACGCAGTTGAGACGGGCCCTGTGGATGAACCTCCAGTCAGCAAATTGGGTGAAGCTGGAAGTGATTGCCCCTGGAAGTGATTGCTTGGATGTCACCTCAAAGGCCTTGCCCTGGTCCGGCTTCCATTTCAGGTTTCCCACGTACTGGCGGCAGATAGCATCCTTCAGGGTTGTCTCCAGCATGTTTCTAGCTCTCAGAGTGATAACTGTGTGCTCTGTGATCTTCACCTGTGGCACCAGGACTCCCAGCTCCTGGCATTCCTCGTACCACGTCCAGTGGCAGCCGATATGCTTCTCCAGTCATCTCGTAGCATTGCAAGCATGAGTCCAAAGCAAAGCCTCTCCCCACTCTTCCAAATTCACCTTCCAGGGAGCCGCTCAGGTAGGTGGCGACCTCTTGGTTGGAGCGGGTCCTGGTGATTCACTTCTTCATGACATCATGCATAGCACTTGCTGCGATGTTCCTCACCATGGCGTCCGGGCATGTCAGAAGGCATGAGTGATCACTGCAACATCGCACAGATCACCCATTTGAGGGACCTTGGCGCCGCTCTGCCTGTGCGAGATGTACACCAGTTCATTGCTGGCCCTCTGGAGAAGAAACATCCACTTCTTCACTAGCTGCCTGATGGTGTTGTCCATCTTCTTGAGAGGTACCGTCACCATGGCAGATCCCCTCAGGACAAATGAAATACAGGGGATCAGGAAGGTGTTCAAGGTGCTGATCTTCTGCCATGGTGGCAGTAGGGAGGAGTCGATCTTGGCCACATCCCATAGGATTGCTGGGACCGTATCCTCAGATGTCTGCTGGACATGGAAACCCGTGGGCGTGCCCAGATGTTGGTATGCTTGCCCATCTTCAAGGAAGATCATGGGTTCACCCTGGATCTAGAATGGTGTCGCCTGGACCAAGTCCCTTCTACTGCCATTGATATGCAGGGATGCGCATTTCCTAGCGTTAAAGTGGAATCCCATCAAGTTGGTAGCCTGGCTGGTGACATTGAGCATTTGTTGGAGACTCTCAGGGCTGTCTGCGATAAGGACCAGATCCTCTGCGTAGGCCAGGATATTCATTCTGTTGCCATACAGGTCCAAACAGTCTAGACCACTGGAGATCACTCAAATGTGTGGTTCCATGGCTAGGTTGAAAACAGTGGGGCTGAGGGGACTGCCTTGCTTCATGCTGCTACGGATTGGAATTTTTGGAGTCTCTCCTTCCATGCAGCGGATGGTGGTGGTACAGCCTACATAAAGTTACTGGACCAGTTTTAGAAAGTTTTCAGTCATCCCATATTCTTGGAGCATGGCAAAAATATGCTGATGGGACATGGATCTGAAAGCATTAGCCAGGTCAAGTCATGTTATGGCATATTGCCTCAGTGCCCTTCTGGCTCTGTGGATGGCAGTTCGAAGGACAAAGTTGTGTTCGTAAAAGGGTTCACATGACAGGAAGCCTTCCTGGATGGAGCTCCTCTGTTCACTGACCAGTCTGTTAACCCAGCCGTGAGGCAGCTGGTATAAAATTTGTACATGCTGGAACAGAGAGAGATGGATCTCCAGTTGCTGGAGTCATCTCTCTTGCCTTTCTTTACCTAAAATAGCCAAAATTGATCACTTTGGCACAGAGGCGGCACATAGGGGGAGGGGCACATGGATTTCTGCCAGGGTTTATACTTTTATTTCTTTTTTTGGCATACTATCAAAACCTTTAAATTGTGCCCCCTCCCACTATCAACAGTTACTCGTCGCCTCTGCTTTGGCAAGAGGATCTGTTCACTGATCACCTAGGCCGAGTTGATGTGTCTGTGCAGACAGAACGCTCCTGAGGTCTTTTCCCCAGTTCATCACTAGATGGCAAGGGAGAGCCCATTCAGACGCTGCTTACACACAGGACCCAGCACAATGGGTGCGTAAATAACAGCTTGGCTGCAGTGTACAGATCTGCCTGTGACGTTCTGAACCCTCCCGGCCCTCCAGACAGGCTCCGCCTGCAGGGCCATTTGCTTCCTGCTCCAGGCCAGTGGTCTCCAAACTTTTTTGATCGCGCACCCCTGCCAGTAAAAATGTTTTGAGCGCACATCCCCAATATATGTATATTTATTTATTTATAAATTATATACATGTACTACTGTTCTAATATATTATGTACATTATAAAACATACACAAAAATAGAAATTAAAAAAGGATGAGATAAAGATGAAATAAACAATATTTTTAAAATATTTCATAGAATCATAGAATATCAGGGTTGGAAGGGACCTCAGGAGGTCATCTAGTCCAACCCCCTGCTCAAACCAGGACCAATCCCCAATTAAATCATCCCAGCCAGGGCTTTGTCAAGCCTGGCCTTAAAAACTTCTAAGGAACATCTGATGAAGTGAGCTGTAGCTCACGAAAGCTCATGCTCAAATAAATTGGTTAGTCTCTAAGGTGCCACAAGTACTCCTTTTCTTTTTGCGAATACAGACTAACACGGCTGTTCCTCTGAAACCTAAGGAAGGAGATTCCACCATCTCCCTACGTAACGCATTCCAGTGTTTCACCACCCTCCTAGTGAAAAAGTTTTTCCTAATATCCAACCTAAATCTCCCCCACTGCAGCTTGAGACCATTACTCCCTGTTCTGTCATCTGCTACCACTGAGAACAGTCTAGAGCCATCCTCTTTGGAACCCCCTTTCAGGTAGTTGAAAGCAGCTATCAAATCCCCCCTCATTCTTCTCTTCCTTAGACTAAACATCCCCAGTTCCCACAGCCTCTCCTCAGAAGTCATGTGTTCCAGTCCCCTAATCATTTTTGTCTCCCTCCGCTGGACTCTTTCCAATTTTTCCACATCCTTCTTGTAGTGTGGGGCCCAAAACTGGACACAGTACTCCAGATGAGGCCTCACCAGTGTCAAATAGAGGGGAACAATCACATCCCTCGATCTGCTGGCAATGCCCCTACTTATACATCCCAAAATGCCATTGGCCTTCTTGGCAACAAGGGCACACTGTTGACTCATATCCAGCTTCTCATCCACTGTAACCCCTAGGTCCTTCTCTGCAGAACTGCTGCCGAGCCATTCGGTCCCTAGTCTGTAGCGGTGCATGGGATTCTTCCGTCCTAAGTGCAGGACTCTGCACTTGTCCTTGTTGAAACTCATCAGATTTCTTTTGGCCCAATCCTCCAATTTGTCTAGGTCCCTCTGTATCCTATCCCTACCCTCCAGCGTATCTACCTCTCCTTCCAGTTTAGTGTCATCTGCAAACTTGCTGAGGGTGCAATCCACACCATCCTCCAGATCATTTATGAAGATATTGAACAAAACCGGCCCCAGGCCCGACCCTTGGGGCACTCCACTTGATACCGGCTGCCAACTAGACATGGAGCCATTGATCACTACCCAGTGAGCTCGACAATCTAGCCAGCTTTCTATCCACCTTATAGTCCATTCATCCAGCCCATACTTCTTTAACTTGCTGGCAAGAATACTGTGGGAGACAGTGTCAAAAGCTTTGCTAAAGTCAAGGAACAACACGTCCACTGCTTTCCCTTCATCCACAGAACCAGTTATCTCATCATAGAAGGCAATTAGATTAGTCAGGCATCACTTTCCCTTGGTGAATCCATGCTGACTGTTCCTGATCACTTTCCTCTCCTCTAAGTGCTTCAGAATTGATTCCTTGAGGACCTGCTCCATGATTTTTCCGGGGACTGAGGTGAGGCTGACTGGCCTGTAGTTCCCAGGATCCTCCTTCTTCCCTTTTTTAAAGATGGGCACTACATTAGCCTTTTTCCAGTTGTCCGGGACTTCCCCCGATCGCCATGAGTTTTCAAAGATAATGGCCAATGGCTCTGCAATCACACCTGCCAACTCCTTTAGCACTCTTGGATGCAACGCATCCGGCCCCATGGACTTGTGCTCGTCCAGCTTTTCTAAATAGTCCCGAACCACTTCTTTCTCCACAGAAGGCTGGTCACCTCCTCCCCATGCTGTGCTGTCCAGTGCAGTAGTCTGGGAACTGACCTTGTTCGTGAAGACAGAGGCAAAAAAAGCATTGAGTACATTAGCTTTTTCCACATCCTCTGTCACTAGGTTGCCTCCCTCATTCAGTAAGGGGCCCACACTTTCCTTGGCTTTCTTCTTGTTGCCAACATACCTGAAGAAACCCTTCTTGTTACTCTTAACATCTCTTGCTAGCTGCAACTCCAGGTGTGATTTGGCCCTCCTGATTTCACTCCTGCATGCCCGAGCAATATTTTTATACTCATCCCTGGTCATTTGTCCAATCTTCCACTTCTTGTAAGCCTCTTTTTTGTGTTTAAGATTAGCAAGGATTTCACTGTTAAGCCAAGCTGGTCGCCTGCCATATTTACTATTCTTTCTACACATCGGGATGGTTTGTCCCTGTAACCTCAGTAAGGATTCTTGAAAATATAGCCAGCTCTCCTGGACTCCTTTCCCCCTCATGTTATTCTCCCAGGGGATCTTGCCCATCAGTTCCCGGAGGGAGTCAAAGTCTGCTTTTCTGAAGTCCAGGGTCCGTATTCTACTGCTTTCTTTTCTTCCTTGTGTCAGGATCCTGAACTTGACCATCTCATGGTCACTGCCTCCCAGGTTCCCATCCACTTTTGCTTCCCCTACTAATTCTTCCCGGTTTGTGAGCAGCAGGTCAAGAAGAGCTCTGCCCCTAGTTGGTTCCTCCAGCACTTGCACCAGGAAATTGTCCCCTACATTTTCCAAAAACTTCCTGGATTGTCTGTGCACCGCTGTATTGCTCTCCCAGCAGATATCAGGGTGATTGAAGTCTCCCATGAGAACCAGGGCCTGCAATCTAGTAACTTCCGTTAGTTGCCAGAATAAAGCCTCGTCCACCTCATCCCCCTGGTCTGGTGGTCTATAGCAGATTCCCATCACAACATCACCCTTGTTGCTCACACTTCTAAACTTAATCCAGAGACACTCAGGTTTTTCTGCAGTTTCATACTTGAGCTCTGAGCAGTCATACTGCTCCCTTACATACAGTGCAACTCCCCCACCTTTTCTGCCCTGCCTGTCCTTCCTGAACAGCTTATATCCATCCATGACAGTACTCCAGTCATGTGAGTTATCCCACCAAGTCTCTGTTATTCCAATCACATCATAATTCCTTGACTGTGCCAGGACTTCCAGTTCTCCCTGCTTGTTTCCCAGGCTTTGTGCATTTGTGTATAGGCACTTCAGATAACCCGCTGATCGCCCCTCTTTCTCAGTATGAGGCAGGAACCCTCCCCTGTCGCGTGCTCCTGCTCATGCTTCCTCCCGATATTCCACTTCCCCACTTACTTCAGGGCTTTGGTCTCCTTCCCCCAGTGAACCTAGTTTAAAGCCCTCCTCACTAGGTTAGCCAGCCTGCTTGCGAAGATGCTCTTCCCTCTCTTCGTTAGGTGGAGCCCGTCTCTGCCTAGCACTCCTCCTTCTTGGAACACGATCCCATGGTCAAAGAATCCAAAGCCTTCTCTCCGACACCACCTGCGTAGCCATTCGTTGACTTCCACGATTCGACGGTCCCTACCTAGGCCTTTTCCTTCCACGGGGAGGATGGACGAGAACACCACTTGCGCCTCCAACTCCTTTATCCTTCTTCCCAGAGCCACGTAGTCTGCAGTGATCCGCTCAAGGTCATTCTTGGCAGTATCATTGGTGCCCACGTGGAGAAGCAGGAAGGGGTAGCGATCCAAGGGCTTGATGAGTCTCGGCAGTCTCTCCGTCACATCACGAATCTTTGCTCCTGGCAAGCAGCAGACTTCTCGGTTTTCCTGGTCGGGCGGCAGATAGATGACTCAGTCCCCCTGAGGAGAGAGTGCCTGACCACCACCACCCGCCTCCTTCTCTTGGGAGCGGTGGTCGTGGAAGCCCCAACCCTAGGACAGTGCATCTCATGCCTTCCAATTGGCAGAGTCTCCTTCTGCTCCCTTCCCTCAGATGTATCATCTGGGCCACTCCCCACAATGGTACCTGTGGAGAGAACATGAAAACGGTCACTTACCTGTATCTGCATTGCTGGTACATGGACGTTCCCCGTTTTTCTTATGGAGGTCACATGATGCCAAATTTCTTCCCCATCCTCCTGTCCCCACTGCGCAGCCTGCTCTGAATCTTCAGAAATTTGTGCCCGTAGAAGCATATCCTGACGTCTGTCCAGGAAATCTTCAGTTTCTGTTATGCAACGCAGGGTCGATACCTGTTGCTCCAGACCTTGAACCTTCTCTTCCAATATGGAGACCAGCTTGCACTTTGTACAGACAAAGTCGCTTCTGTCCTGTGGAAGAAAGACAAACGCACATCCAGTGCAGGTCACAACAGCTGAACACTCCCCATCCATATTACCTTCCTTCTACGAGCTTCCTCAGGAGTTGCAGTGACTACTCAGAGAAGCCAGCAAGATGTAAGCCTTGGTGGGCTCTCCCCGGGCGAACTCCCAGGCAAACTCCTTCTGTTAGCTGCTGTGCTGTTCGCTGCTCTAACGCTAACCCTAAAAATATTTATTTTATTTTATTAACGGTACAAAAACATTTTGCTCACTAAAAAATTATTATTAATAATAATATTTTTTGTGAGAGCAATGTGATTGACTATACTTCGTTGTTTTTGAAAATCTTGGTTTAACACTTTGTGATACAGCGACTCAAAGGTCTGGCTCTAAGTTCAGCCTATTTCGATGCTTGGTTTTAATGGCTGTCGTAGCTGAAAAAGATGCCTCACAAAGGTACATGGATCCAAAGGGAAGAAGTGCATCGTTGGCTGCGCTTACTAAATCGTGATACTCATTTTTCAATCCCAGCCACCAATTATTCAAAGGGTTTTGTTGAAATTTGGCTAGTAAATATCCATCTTCCCTGATGTCAATCAGTTCTTGCAAACTAATCGGAAGGTGTTGCATTTTTATATTTTTAACAAATGAGTTCAAAACCCACTGAAACTCTTCATTTGGAAGATTTTTAAACAGGTTAGAAAATTCTGTTTCCAAGTTTTTTAAGTGTGCAGATATGAGAGTTTTTATAGGCGACACACTTACATCATTTTCGGCAACAAAATCACATAACGATGGAAACATTTCCAAACATCCATTTTCAAAATGCTCTCTCCATAGCACGAGTTTCTTTAGAAAAGCAGTTACTTTCTCACTCATTGTTAAAACGTCACCTTTACCTTGAAGGGACAGATGAAGTGTGTTTATTTTTTTGAAAATATCTGCTAGGTAGCATACTACTGACAGCCACTTGTCATCACGGAAAAGGTCAGCAAATTTGGAACACTTGTCTTTTTGTAAAAGAAAAATGTGTAACTCATCTTTAAGTTCGACAACTCTTTTAAGCACTTTGCCAAGAGATAACCAGCAAACCTCTGTGTGGTACAAAAGATTTTCATGATCACTCCCCATCTCATTACAAAGTGTTGTAAAGATTCTACTATTTAAAGGTCTTGTTTTTATAAAATTAACCACATCGATGACATTCTGTAGCACTTTGTGCACTTCTGGCTCCAACTTCTTTGCTGCAATAGCTTGCCTATGAATGATGCAGTGAATGAATTTCACGTGTGGTTCTATCTCTGTAACCTTACCCCGGAATCCCTTTTTTATTCCAGTCAAAGCAGCCGCTTCATCAGTGGTTACACTTACACAGTTTTTCCATAAAACATTGTTTTTATTAAAGAAGTCATTTACTGTTGAGAATATATCTTCTCCGGTACATCTTTCCCTTCGTGGCTCACAAAAAAGTAGTTCTTTGTGTATTTCATTATTGAAACAGAATCTAGCAAATACCATAAGCTGACACGTTAGAAACATCTGTACTTTCATCCTACTATATAGCAAACCTCCCACACTGCGTAATTTGTTCTAATACTTGTTTCTTCAAATCTTCAGCAATGGTTTCTAGGTGTTTTCCAACAGTATTTGCTGACAAAGGAATGCATTTTAGTTTGTCGCCATATTGTTTTCTGTGTATTATTTCAGCCATTTTTACCGCGGCAGGAAGAAGTGATTCCCCAATGGTATGTGGTTTTTTGTCTTTCGCTATTAAGTAAGAAACCTCAAAAGAGGCTTGTCATAAATATAAAGGGAAGGGTAAACCCCTTTAAAATCCCTCCTGGCCAGAGGAAAAATCCTCTCTCCTGTAAAGGGTTAAGAAGCTAAAGGTAACCTCGCTGGCACCTGACCAAAATGACCAATGAGGAGACAAGATACTTTAAAAAGCTGGGAGGAGGGAGAGAAACAAAGGGTCTGTGTCTGTCTATATGCTGCTTTTGCCAGGGATAGAACAGGAATGGAGTCTTAGAACTTTTAGTAAGTAATCTAGCTAGGTATGTGTTAGATTATGATTTCTTTAAATGGCTGAGAAAAGAACTGTGCTGAATAGAATAACTATTTCTGTCTGTGTGTCTTTTTTGTAACTTAAGTTTTTGCCTAGAGGGATTCTCTATGTTTTGAATCTAATTACCCTGTAAGGTATCTACCATCCTGATTTTACAGAGGTGATTCCTTTACTTCTATTTACTTCTATTTCTATTAAAAGTCTTCTTGTAAGAAAACTGAATGCTTTTTCATTGTTCTCAGATCCAAGGGCTTTCAGATCCAAGGGTTCTCAGATCCAAGGGTTCAGATTCATATAAGGGGCGGCATTCTGGCCAATCTTAGGGCGCAGCTCCTCCGGCTGCCCTTTTTTTTTTTCTTTTTCTTTTCCTCCGGCGGCGCTTCTCCGGCCACGCCGCCCTGTTTGTTCCCGCAGTGCTCCTCCGGCCGTGGCCCCCAATGGATGGTCTTGCGCACCCCCCTGGGGTGCACGCATCGCACTTTGGAGACCACTGCTCTAAGACACAGCCTCATAACCCTCTATATGTGGTGGAGCCACTGGGGGAGACAAAGCCTCCCTGTTAGCCCGGCAGCAGGTGCAGCGCTGGCGTAGGCTGGACACAAGCGTTTTGACCATCAGGGTGTCTAACCCCCTCCCTGGGCAGAGCCAGCTGATGTGGTACAAAGTCGCCGGAGCCCCGTCTACACTGCAGCCTCTTCTGATGCTAGCGTGGGTGGAGTTCTGCCTCTGGTAACAACAGGGAGAACAATCGCCAGTGCAGACATAGCCACCAAGGGAAATGAGAGGGAGAAGCTAGAGTTAAAAAGCATCTCTGCCTTTCCTTTCTCCTGGCCTGGCTTATGGCAGGAAGTTGTTCTCAGCTGTCACAGGTAAAGCTGGCGTCAGTGGTCCTGTCCCTGAGGTCTGAGTTCAGTATCCTGTACCTTGACAGAAGAGGAAACCCCTGCCATCTGCTACCCTAGGTAGTGAGTGAGAAATGGCAGCAGGCAGCGCTGCCCGAGGGCAGGGGCTGGGCTGGGCTGGGCTCCCTAGGACTCTGCTTGTTACAATGGACTGTTTTACATTATAGTCACTACCTCAGCTGGCCAGCTCCCCTCCTCCCCAAGGGCAGAGAATGCAAAGGCCATCCTCAGTACAACCCTTCTGCCAGCTGGTTAACAGCAGCCAGCAGCCAGGGCTGGCTCCCTTGCCACTAACAAACCCCATTGCTCTAAGCCCCTCCCAGCAGAGGCGGATTTGCCATGAAACAAACTGTGCGGTGGCATGGGGCCCCCAAAATGCAGGACAAATCTCATCTGACAATCTGCCCCCGAGTCCCGGCCAGCGGTGCAGCAGGGCTCAGGCAGGCAGGCTGCCTGCATGCCGTGGCTGGTGGCCCCACACGGCTCCCGGAAGCGGCTGGCTGCTGGCACGTCTCTGCATCCCCCTAGCGGCCGGGCGTGGGGTGGTGGCTCTGTGCGCTGCCCCCACGCCGGGCAGCGCAAGGAGAGCTGCTGCTCCCCTCCCCACAAGGGACGCAGAGACGTCTCAGCAGCAGCGCAGCAGGGCTAAGGCAGCTCCCGCCTGCGCTGTCTCCCTCCCTCCGTGCCGCAGGGCGGGGGAGATAAGAATGTTCTTTTTCTTGGCTGGGTCCCCCAAAATGAAGCTGCGCACAGGGCCCCACTAACTCTAAATCCGCCATTGCCTCCCAGAATGTCTGGGATCAATAAATACCCACCCTGGTGCCACAAAAACAACGAGGAGTCCGGTGGCACCTTATAGACTGACAGTTTTATTTGGGCATAAGCTTTCGTGGGTAAAAAACACACATTTTGTGGATACAGACTAACACGGCTATCCCCCTGATATTTGGCACCCTGGTGCCCTTAGTCAGCAGTGCTTGCAAGCATGGTATCTGTGTGTGAACCCAGGAAATCAGGATGTGTGTGTATGAGAGTGTCAGTGTATATGTATATATCAGAGGGTCAGTTTTAAATCTGTAAAAAGAAAAGGAGTACTTGTGGCACCTTAGAGACTAACCAATTTATTTGAGCATGAGCTTTCGTGAGCTACAGCTCACTTCATCAGATGTATACCGTGGAAACTGCAGCAGACTTTATATACACACAGAGAATATGAAACAATACCTCCTCCCACCCCACTGTCCTGCTGGTAATAGCTTATCTAAAGTGATCAACAGGTGGGCCATTTCCAGCACAAATCCAGGTTTTCTCACCCTCCACCCCGCCACACAAATTCACTCTCCTGCTGGTGCTAGCCCATCCAAAGTGACAACTCTTTACATAATCAAGTCGGGCTATTTCCTGCATAGATCCAGGTTTTCTCACATCCCCCCCACCCCCATACACACACAAACTCACTCTCCTGCTGGTAATAGCTCATCTAAACTGACCACTCTCCAAGTTTAAATCCAAGTTAAACCAGAACATCTGGGGGGGGGGGTAGGAAAAAACAAGAGGAAACAGGCTACCTTGCATAATGACTTAGCCACTCCCAGTCTCTATTTAAGCCTAAATTAATAGTATCCAAATGAATATTGCATGAATAATACTATCCAAATGAATAATAGTATGCAAATTAATTCCAATTCAGCAGTTTCTCGCTGGAGTCTGGATTTGAAGTTTTTTTGTTTTAAGATAGCGACCTTCATGTCTGTGATTGCGTGACCAGAGAGATTGAAGTGTTCTCCGACTGGTTTATGAATGTTATAATTCTTGACATCTGATTTGTGTCCATTTATTCTTTTATGTAGAGACTGTCCAGTTTGACCAATGTACATGGCAGAGGGGCATTGCTGGCACATGATGGCATATATCACATTGGTGGATGTGCAGGTGAACGAGCCTCTGATAGTGTGGCTGATGTTATTAGGCCCTGTGATGTAGGCCCTGCCAATTGTGCCCACATATCTATTCAGGGGACACCCAACTTGATTATGTAAAGAGTTGTCACTTTGGATGGGCTAGCACCAGCAGGAGAGTGAATTTGTGTGGGGGGGGTGGAGGGTGAGAAAACCTGGATTTGTGCTGGAAATGGCCCACCTGTTGATCACTTTAGATAAGCTATTACCAGCAGGACAGTGGGGTGGGAGGAGGTATTGTTTCATATTCTCTGTGTGTATATAAAGTCTGCTGCAGTTTCCACGGTATACATCTGATGAAGTGAGCTGTAGCTCACGAAAGCTCATGCTCAAATAAATTGGTTAGTCTCTAAGGTGCCACAAGTACTCCTTTTCTTTTTGCGAATACAGACTAACACGGCTGTTCCTCTGAAACCTTTTAAATCTGTGTGTGTATCAGAGTATCCGAGTGTCTCTGTGTGTAGATCAGAGCATCAGTGTGTATATCAGAGGGGTAGTGTGTGTATCAGAGTGTGTGTGTATCAGAGTGTCAGTGTATGTGTATATATCAAAGGGTCAGTGTGTAAATCTGTATATCAGAGTATCAGTGTCTTTGTGTGTAGATCAGTGTGTGTGTGTATATCAGTGTCAGTGCATATATCAGAGTATATGTGTGTGTATCAGTGTGTGGGTACACCAGGGTCAATGCGTATGAAAGTATCTCTGTGTGTGTATATCAGTGTGTGTGTATTAGTGTGTGTGTATGCGAATTTGTGTCTATATATTATTGTGTCAGTGTGTGTGTCTAACAGAGTGTCTGTGTGTCTGTATATCAGTGGGTCAATGTGTGTATCAGTGTGTCTGCATATCAGAATTTGTGTGTATATGAGAGTCTGTGTATGTGTATATTAGAGGTTTCAGAGTAACAGCCGTGTTAGTCTGCAACAGCCGGATGCATCCGATGCAGTGAGCTGTAGCTCACGAAAGCTCATGCTCAAATAAATTGGTTAGTCTCTAAGGTGCCACAAGTCCTCCTGTTCTTTCTGTATATTAGAGGGTCACTGTGTGTATTAGTGGGTGTGTATCAGTTTGTGTGTGTATGTCAGTGTATGTATCAGAGTGTCTCTGTGTGAGTATATTATGGGGTCAGTGTGTGTATCTGTTTGTGTGTGTATCAGAGTGTCTGTGTATGTATATCAATGTGTGAGTGTGTGTATGAGAATTTATGTATGTGAGTGTGTCAGTGTGTGTCTCTATGTGTGTGTGTATCAGTGTGTGTGGGTGTGTATCGGAGTTTGTGTATGTATATCACTGTGTATGTGTATTAGTGTGTGTGTGTATCAGAGGGTCAATGTGTGTATCAGAGTTTGTGTGAGAGTGTCAGTGTGTGTGTATGTATGTCAGAGTGTCTGTGTGTATCAGTGTGTGTAGCAGTATGTGTGTATCAGAGTGTCTCTCCGTGTGTATCAGAATAACTGTACGCGTGTATCAGTGTGTCTGTCTCTGCGTGTATCAGAGTGTCAGTGAATATCTCTGTGTGTTTGTGTATGCGTGTCAGTGTGTGTCTGTATCAGAGTGTCTGTGTGTGTCTCTGTGTGTGTGTCTCTGTGTGTGTACGAGAGTGTCTGTGTGTGTACTCGCAAAAAGAAAAGGAGTACTTGTGGCACCTTAGAGACTAACCAATTTAGTGCCACAAGTACCACAAGTACCACAAGGTGCCACAAGTACTCCTTTTCTTTTTGCGAATACAGACTAACACGGCTGTTCCTCTGAAACCTGTGTGTGTACTAGTGTGTGAATGAGAATTTGTCTGTGTATATCACTGTGCCATTGTGTATGTATATCAGCATGTCTCTGTGTGTGTATCAGAATAGCTACGTGCGTGTATCAGTGTGTCTGCATCAGAGTGTCAGTGTATATCTGTGTATCTCGGTCTGTATCGTTGTCTGTCTGTATCACCAGTGTCAGTGTGTGTGCGCACCTGTGTGTGTGTGTCAGTGTCAGTGTGTATCACAGTGTGTGTGTGTGTGTCAGTGTCTGTCTGTATCACCAGTGTCAGTGTGTGCGCGCACCTGTGTGTGTGTGTCAGTGTCTGTCTGTATCACCAGTGTCAGTGTGTGTGTGCGTTAGTCTGTGTGTGTGTGTATCAGTGTGTGTGTGTATCAGTGTATCTCTGTGCGTGTGTGTGTGTGTCAGTGTCTCTGTGTTTATGAGTGTCTCTGTGTGTCCGTGTCTCTGTGTGTGTATGAGAGTGTGTGTGTGTGTGTCCGTGTCTCTGTGTGTGTATCAGAGTATGTGTGAGTGTCTGTGTGTGTCAGTGTCTCTGTGTGTTACAGAGTGTGTGTGTGTGTCAGTGTCTCTCTGGGTATATCAGCGTGTGTGTGTGTGTGTCAGTGTCTCTGTGTGTTACAGAGTGTGTGTGTGTGTCAGTGTCTCTCTGGGTATATCAGCGTGTGTGTGTGTGTGTCAGTGTCTCTCTGTGTGTTACAGAGTGTGTGTGTGTGTCAGTGTCTCTCTGTGTGTGTATCAGTGTCTCTCTGGGTATATCAGCGTGTGTGTGTGTGTCAGTGTCTCTCTGTGTGTTACAGAGTGTGTGTGTGTGTGTCAGTGTCTCTCTGTGTGTTACAGAGTGTGTGTGTGTGTGTATCAGTGTCTCTCTCTGGGTATATCAGCGTGTGTGTGTGTGTGTCAGTGTCTCTCTGTGTGTTACAGAGTGTGTGTGTGTATCAGTGTCTCTCTCTGTGTGTATCAGTGTCTCTCTGTGTGTATCAGCGTGTGTGTGTGTGGCCAGGGCCTTGTTTGCTCAGGCAGGTGCAGCTCCCCATTCAGAGCGGCCTGGCCAATGGGCTGCCGGAGCCCTTTGTGCTCTTCAAACGCGGGCGGGCAGTCGGAAGGAGGCTGGGCTCTGTGCAGGCTGTGCGCTGCCCGTGTTAACTGGCTGCTGAGGCTCCTGCCAGGCACCCCCAGCTCCCCCCCCACAGGCCGGCTGGGCCCGCGGCCATGGAGTCCGGCGACGTCCGCAGGGTCTCGCTCTGCGCTGGCCGGGCCGACCCGCTGGACGCTTCCTTCTACCTCACGACCTTCGGTGAGTGCTGAGGCCGGGGCAGGCTGGGCCTGTGGGGCTGAGTCCTGGGAGTCAGTCGGTCTGGGCCGCCCTGGGCCGTGCACGGGGTTGTCGCTATGCGGGGGCACAGACAGGGGGCTGGCCTGCACTCGGGCCTGGGGCAGCTCCCCGCAGGGCAGAGTTAAACCCCTCACCTGTACCATGCCGCCCATGCCAAGGAGTGAGCATGCAGTGAGCCTGTCCACTCTGCCTCGCTGGGCGAGAACAGACAGTCCTCCTACCGCAGAGTGCGTGAAATCCCGGCCTCCGCTGGTACCTGCGCCTCAGCAATCAGCCCTGAGCACAAAGGGGCTCCCCTGAGGCTGGTTTTACTCTGGTGCCACTGGACTGATTCAGACCGGGTCAGCAAGTGCAGAATGTGTGACGTCATTGTTGCATTGTCACAAGCTGTCACACTCTGAGTGCAGAGGCCCTTCTGTCAGGGTTTGCAGGGGTTTATTGTGCAAACATCTGGCTTGTGATGGGGGCCCCTGCAGTAGGACCCATCACGCACCGTTGAGTGTAAGAATCCCAGGGGTGGAGGAGGAAGTTTGGAAAGTCGCAGTAACAGCAGCATGCCTCCTTCTCGCTTTGCTCCCTGCTCACCTGCTTTGTCAGATGAGCTGGGTTTGGATCAAGCAGTTTTTCAAGGGGTTTGGAACATCCCATCCCCGCTGGCTGCACATCCCTGGTGTTTGGAGAAGGCCCAGCACTGTTACAGCTCCTGGGTGGAGGTTAGGAAATGTGCCCCTCCCCGCACTGATTTATAACTGGGTTCCCTCCTCTCTTCAGCAGTGTGTGATGCTTTGTCACCCTGGTGCGCTTTGCTCTTGTCTTCAAAGTGCTACGATTTCATGCTCCAGGGTAGAGGTTTGTATGCAGATGGAAGACACTTGTGCGCTGCATATCTAATGACCCTGGTGTGATTGGTGGCTATGGGGCTGTAATGGGAATGGGGCGTGCTGGCCTTTCGTGTACAGTGTGATCGGGAGTTCGGGACTTTATGGGTTAGGTTCAGCCGTGCAATGCTAAGGGTCTGGCAAGGTGCAGTGCATGGTCTTGAAGGAGCTGAAAGTGCTCAGTATGGAGAAAGTGGTTTGAGGGGCTGGTTTTCCTTCAGCGGTTGCTAGAGGCAGATTGCTGCTTGGCTGGGGACTTTTGTTGTGTATTTCCACATGTCAGGTGGCTGCTCCCTTTTATGCAGGAGCTCTGGGTCCCCTGGGTTTCTACTGCTGGGGTGTTCCGATCAATAGCTTTCCTGGAAGGAGTTTTACCCTTGCAGACTAATCTCCATTCTCAGCTCTGGTGTAACACAGGAGCAGCTTGTGGGGGCATGTCAGGCAGTGCTTTGAAAACTGAGGGATTTTCCAGGGGCCAGAGGACGCTTTTCAGCCTGTACACTGTGTGGGCCAGGGAGGCGTTGACTGAGGGGAGGGGCTAGACAAACTCCAATCACACAGATGCCTTGTTGGGCTGGGATCTATTAAGCTTCATATAGCAGCACTACAGCGCACGATGTGCAGCGGCGTCCTGTCTCTCTTACGTTCACTCGTGTCTGGATCAGGGCCACAAGGCTGTTAGTTCAAGTGCCCCTGCAAGGTGTCGTCCTGTGCCCAGCGCTGTGCTGCAGTACCAGGTGAGCTGTTTGGGGCCCACTGGGCTAGGGGCGCTTCTGCCCTTGCTAACTGGCGCTCCCTCTGCATGGTTTGGGTGAAAACTAAAGAAAGACTAAAGATCCTTCTAGAAAAGAAATGGCCAGAATCTCACTGCTCTGATTTCCCCTGAGTTACCTAATCACTGAGCCACATGCATACCCACTCAGTGCATTGCCAGAGTACCGCTTTGTGAAGGGCACTGGGACCCAGGGCCTCCACTTCCAGCTAACTGGACCTAGGGGGCACCTGGCTGGTAGTGGTTTATAGCTTTTGCCACCAGGGTGCTGTGTGATGTCAACTGCCCAGCGCCTAGCATCCACCAGCACTAAATACACCAACTAATGTGGTCTGTGTCCCTCTGCCCCCAGCCAGCGCCTCACCTGGGCCTTGGGTCAGCCACTCCTCACCCATGCCATAGTTCCAAACCAACCCTGGCATAGCTGGTGGCTCTGGGAAAAGCCCACTGGATTCCCAGGAATAACTTCCAGTGACTTCCCAGGCCTCTGTGGCTAGTGCGGGCTGGGCGTGAAGGAAAGGGCTGTGCGCCATCTGCATGCTGGTGTTGGAGCACTTAGAATCACAGAATCATGGAATATCAGGGTTGGAAGGGACCCCAGAAGGCCATCTAGTCCCACCCCCTGCTCGAAGCAGGACCAATCCCCAGTTAAATCATCCCAGCCAGGGCTTTGTCAAGCCTGACCTTAAAAACCTCTAAGGAAGGAGATTCTACCACCTCCCTAGGGAACCCATTCCAGTGTTTCACCACCCTCACAGTGAAAAAGTTTTTCCTAATATCCAATCTAAACCTCCCCCACTGTAACTTGAGACCATTACTCCTCGTTCTGTCATCTGCTACCATTGAGAACAGTCTAGAGCCATCCTCTTTGGAACCCCCTTTCAGGTAGTTGAAAGCAGCTATCAAATCCCCCCTCATTCTTCTCTTCTGCAGGCTAAACAATCCCAGCTCCCTCAGCCTCTCCTCATAACTCATAACTTGGCGTCGCCCAGTCTCCTAGCAGTGGCAAGTGACTATTGAACAGGCCCAGGGAGAAAGCAGAGCCTTGGGGGGTTGCACAGGGGAGGGGCCAGGGCACCGGTGGCACAGGGGCAGCTGCCTCTCACCACACTCTGGGCACAGCCCTTGAGGAAGGGTTCCTGCATTGCCTTGGGCCATGCCACCGCTCCCGGGCAGGACAGCAGTGGCCTGTGATCGACTGGGAATTTCAGCTTTCAAATGTGGACCGGGGTGGAGGAGATCGCCGGTCAATCACATTGTACGCAGTCCCCAAAGGCTTGTGCTCTACCGGTCCAGAGAGGCTGCCGGGCAGACGGCTGGAGCTGTACTAAGCATGCAGCGTGCTGTGTCAGCCCTGGCGTTTCGCAAGGCAGCATGGGTCTGAATGTCAGAGCTGCGGAACACAGGCATCTCCTGGCAGGGGGGAGCGGGGGCTGTAGGTGCTCAGCGCCTCTGGAGATCAGGCCCCAAGCGACTTCACAAAGCAGCAGGTTGTCACAGCCACTCTCTGGATCCTAATCAGATCAGTAAGTGGGGAGCGCGTGCGTGCACATGTGCGTGTGGTTTTTAAAGCTCCATGCGCCCCAGCTACTGAGAGCAGTGGCCCTGGGATGTCCAGGGCCCTTGTGCAGCGGGGCCATCGTGGCTCCAGGTCCCTGGGTTCAGCTGCCCACACTGTGGCCACCTGGCTGCTCCTGAACAGGCACAGAAATGCTCAGAGCCACGCAGCAGAAAGAACTGAGCAAAACGTTCCCCTCCCTCCCCCCCGGGAGCCAGGGAGAACGAGTGACACTCCCACACCGGGTCCCTTTGCTTTGCTGGGCCCTGGCCTTGGGATGGAGAGTGCCTGGTAGCCTCCTGATTCTGAGTGGAGGGGAGAATGTCCTGTGATGTTCCCTGCAGCTCCTCCCCTGGGTTCAGTACCTGCTATTGTTGTACAGTTCCAGCAGGAGCAAGGCAGCAGTTGTGGTTGGAGAGAGGACGGCTTCTTGCTGGGGGAACTTGTGATCGAGACAGGGAGGGTGTGACAAAAGTGTGCATGCGCGAATGCATCTGCACGTGTGCGTGTGTGACAAACCTGACGCTGATTCCTGGTTTCCATGGGGGCTAGTGGACTATTCTGTGCTGATGAGGCAGCACGTTCCCCCATGCTGCTAGTATACAACGTTGCATTTACTAACGCACTTTCCTGTTCTCTTCAGAGCTGCGAGGCCTTACTTACAGTTCTGTTTTACTTCTCTCCAAGGCCCGCTGCAGTAAATCATCTGAGAATAAAAGCGAGAAGGTATAAAAGGCCGCTGGAAGCAGGCAGGGAATCCCACCCCTTACCTGACAAGGCGTGTCCCTTCCTGGGGCCTATGCTTCCGTAACATCACAGTCACTTTCCTTCCCCACCCCAATCCTGGGCCAGGCGCAGTCAGGGAGGGCTGGAGCATGGCTGTGCTCTGCCCATGTGCCCAGAATTGCCCCAGTTGAGACCCAAGCACTCAAACATCATGAGCTAGCCCCCCAAAATCAGGAGATCGGCTTAAAAACATAAGACTAATAATAGTAAGTTTGGGCTCTTTTCTGTTGGCCTTCTGGGTTTGGAGCCTTTAGGTTGCACCTGCATCACCCTTGGCTTTCCTCCTCAGCCTGGAGGCCAGAAACGTCCTCTTTTGAAGTGAGTGCTGAAATTCTCACAATCACTGGGACTTGAAGGACAGAGACCTGTGAGAGGTGGCCTATTGCGAGTATTGTGGTGCCAGTCAGAATTCTTACCTCATTCAGTACAGGGCAACCCACCCTCCCCCAGCGAAGCATAGCCCAAGTGGTGTAATGAGAGCGCCTACAGTAGAAGAAAGATGGGGTGTTCGTAGTGAGATCCCTGCTACGGGGATCCAGCATGAGACAGCAACAGGAATACACCCAACTCATTGCTCTTATGTACAGGTGGAAATGCCCAGACTGCTCCTTGGATGATTCGGAGGAGTGGCGGGAGAGCTCTCTTAGCCTTTAACTGACCGTGATGGGGGTGGGATCCTTCACCAACAGACCTCTACTCCCAAGGGTTTTAATTAAACAGGTGTTACAAGCATGAACAAAGCCCAGGGTTTGATGCAGCAGAACAGGTATCATTGTCCCTGGTAGTGAGCTGCTCTCTCACTTCCCTGATCGCTGAGGTAAAACTCCCCCCTGCCCTGTCTCCACTAGGAGTTTACAAGGAGGTCGTTATCTTGTGCTCGCTTGTCTTGTAAAATTCCACCTTTATCCCTAGTGGAGACACAGCCTAGGTGGGCCTCACTTACTGCTTCTCTGGTGTCCAGAGAGACTTCCCACTTCTACAAGACCCACATTTTTCAAATGCAGCCCTCAGTCCACCCACTTTGTCTGGGGAAACTCAACAAAGCCAGCAGCTCCTTGTGTCTGGAAGTTGAAAGTTAATAGAGTTCCACATAGGGCGAGGCAGGTGTGGGGCTGCCTTTCCTGCCAGCCGAGGGTGGGGCGGCCAGCACACTGTTTGTCTGAGAAAAGCTGAATGCCTCAGCTGGACCCATATTGCCACGTGGCTGCAGTTCATTTATTTATTTAACTCACCCCTCCTCAGTCTCCTATCCCAGCCGCAGTGCATCCTTCCACATCTCGCAGGCTGTGGTTACCTTTACTGTCCTGTGTTATTTGTATTACTGGAGTGCATAGGAGCCTAGTCAGGCTACTCTGTCAGGTTACTCTGACAGCCTAGGTTACTCTGTCAGGACCCGTACAAACACACAACACTAATGCCAACTTTTTGCAGGTAGCAAGAGAGAGGCAGGGGCAAGTCTGTTTCCAGATGGCTTTATGAGCCAGCACCATCGTCCGTTTCCTACAGGAAGATGGGGTTTTCCATACTGGACCAGTCTGCTAATCTACAGCCCTCTCTCTCAGCACCAGTGGCCAATCCCTAGTGGTTCAGAGATAGGTCAGAACACCCCATAAAGTTCCGTGGTTTCACTAGCTTGTTTTTTCTCCTCCCATCTTTTTTAAGCATTTGTACAGCACCTAGCACCCTGAGGCCCTAGTTGACGGCCTGCTGGTGATACTGCAATGCCCATACTAAATACTAAACCAATCCTGTTCCTCAGTGCTCAGTGTCCCTGATCAGTATCCAGTCAGAACACTCCTTCAGATTGAGCTAGGCTGTCATAAAACAGCCTCACATCACTTAATTATTTTAACCCCAGCTGCAGCCTTCTGCCCCGCTTCTGCTGCTCTTGCTCTGCTTAATCTCAGCCCGCTGTGTTTAGGGAGCACCACATGCTGCCTCTCAGAGCCAGGGCTCCCCCTGCCACTCCCGGCGCAGATTCTGTCAGTGCTCTTCCTCTCCCCGCTCCTCAAATAGCCCTGGCACAAAAGCTCTCTGTCCCCTCGCGCTCCCATTCCTTAGCAGGCTGACTCCGGGTCATGCTTGGCTGGATCACATCCCTTTTGCTTTCCCAGCGTAACCATTGTCAGATGTTAATGGCAGAATAACGAGCGTGTTCCCACGGCTTTAGAAATGGGAAGATGGCAAAAGGGTTAAAGTCCTGGCTCCAAATGCTGGGTTTTTCTGGTAGCATGTTAAACACTGAGGGCCAAATTCGCCACTGGTGGAAATTGACATAGGCTTCAGTGGAGCTGCACTGACTTACACCAGCTGAGGGTGAAATGACCCTCCCACTCCCGGGCCTTGTCACTTGGGCAGAGCTGTGAGCTGTCTGCCGTCTGCCGCTGAGGTGATGTGCCAGGACTTTACAGCCCAGCTGCGCCCCGGCTCGGCTAGCTGGAAATGTGGACTTCCTCAGATTGCTGAGGATCTCCAGAAATACCTCATGGGAATGTAACTAGCAGGGCTGTGCAGACCCTGTCCCTGCTTCCCCTCCCCCAAGGCTACTTTCCTCCCCCACCCCAGCGATGCAAACAGCCACACTAGCTTAACTAATTGGATGGGGTTCCCTGGCACACTGAAATCCATGTGGCATGGAGCCAGGGCAGGAGATCTTTCTTGAGTCTCAGGGCTCTTAGGAGTAACAGCCTTCACTCCCAAACATTGGGCTGTCTTGCTAATGTTACCTAGTCATTGCATTGAGCAGCCCAGCCCTAGATCTCCAAGCATTGCACACAGGACGGAAAGTTTCATTACCCCCTTTTTTGGGATGGGGAGAACACGGCCCACAGAGAAGAGACTTGCTCCAGGTCACCCAGCAGCTCAGTAGCAGAGCCAGAATTAGCACCCAGGCTCCTAGCCCAGCCCTGCACTCACTGCCATGGGATCTTTCTTTGCTTCCTGCAGGTCCAGTGTAGGTCACTGTTCCAGCGAGGGGCTTTCTGCTGCCCCGGTGTGGGACATCACAACCCTTAGCAAAGCAGGAAATGCCAAGTGAAGGTGTTGCTTCCCCATAGTGCTTCCACCGCACCAGAGCTCTGCCCCGTTGGGAGGCCAGCCCGGCCCCTGCTGGGAGGGTCTCTGGGACATGGGGACTAGTTACCTGAATCCCCTCTTCGGCTGTCAGTCCCTGGGGTTGTGACTGGGCAGCTCAGTGTGAGCTCTGCCAACCAGCAGCAATTCCCCCTGGGTCAGGGCTTCTAGCCAGGTGCACGGCACCATGGTGAGAGTGCAGATGCCACTGGGATGGGCACAGAGACAATGGCTGTGTGAGGGAAGGGTAGGGTGCTGGGCTCTTCCCCATTCTTTTTGGCACCCCCTGGGCTGGCGGGGGAGGGGGGGTTGTCTCTCCCCACCGCGGCAGCTCCGGGGCTGGGGCCATGGGATAGGTGCTCCTTCCCCAGCCAAGGCAGGTTCGGGCTGGGGCTGGGTTTGAGCCAAGGGAGGGGTGTCCCAGCTGTGGCAGGTCTGGGCCAGGGGAGGGGCGCCTGGCCACAGCAGGTCCAGGCTGAGGCTAGGTTCAGGGCGCCCCTCCCCTGGCTGCGACAGGTCCAGGGCAGGTCAGGGCTGAGTTGGGGCTGAGCTAAGTTGGGGCTGGGGGAGGGGCCTGGCCGGGCGGGTCCTGGCCGGGCGGGTTCCCTAAGCACCTGTGCGGCGCTAAATAGGCTGCTGTGTGGCCGCATGGCCGTACCACTTACAGGGAACGTAGGTCCCTGCCCCACTGAGCTTACAGGTTGCTGGTTGCCAGTGCAGTGCTCCATCCATTAGGACACACTGCCCCTCTGCCTTAACATGTCACTAATGTCCCTGCTTCCAGGAGCTTACACTGTGTGTATAATTATACTTAGCACTTCCCCAGGGGTTACTCTGTCAGACCACCCTCCCTGAGGCTAACTGCTCCTTACAGCCCACTGGTGGGGGGGTTGGTGTTGGTTTGTGGACAGGGAAGCTTTTGCAGAGGGGCTAAGGGACCTTCCAAGGCCACCCAAAGGGCGGATGGAGAGCTGGGGGTTGGGTTGTTGTATTAATTTAGTTGGAATATATGGGCCAAAAGTGTTAACATAAACCAATCACTGTCCAGTGTTAAACAATATTAAACAAGGTCCAGGGTTCAGTATACAGAGCCCTCAGCCTGCTCAGTACCAGGGCAAGCTCCTTTAAGAGCATATAGAAAAGAAGGAAAAACAGCTAAAGTATTTGAAATGTGAAGTATTGAATAAGGCTTTCATTTGAACTATGTCCCTTGTTCCTTTTTATTGAGCTGGAAAGAATTTTCAGAAGGAATCCCCCCCCCTCCCCCCTCAGCCTTGTTTGACAGGCTACACTGCAAAGAAAAACTCACAGCACTGAGTCTCAGAGCCCAAGTCATGCTATGGGGCTAAAACCAGCAGTGTAGATGTTCCTGCTCTGGCTCTGAAATGCGATGGGGTGGAGGTGTGACATTACTCAGGGTACAATCTGGACAGATGGACAGCTGTGTTCCCTAGGGTGCGTTTTACAATGCTTTTCTGTGGGAACAACCACTCCTATTCTGCCCACACACAGCCTCCAGCATGTAAATCCCCCCCCAGCTATACTGTATGCCATGGAACACATCTTATGCAGTAGAATTTTATAACTTTACATACTATGTGGCCACACAGATTTTACTAGGACAGTAACGTTCAGCAAATTAGGAGTTTTCAGATGATACCTCACACGGCATATTTTGTACAAAATTTATCATAGTCTTGTAAAAAGGGTGAACTCAAGGGTACATATTGTCTCAGGAGGGTCTCAGAACCTGGGCTCCAGCCCGAGCGGGAATGTCTACGCTGCTGTTTTTAGCCTTGCAGCCCGAGCCTCGTATGCCCAAGTCAGCTGACTCGGGCTCTGAGACTTGGTGCCGTGGGTTTCTCTCTGCAGTGTAGATGTACCCTTAGATAGTATTAAAGATGGTAATAGCTTCCCTTTTGGGGAAAAGAGAAGAAGTTTGTTGAGATGAGCTGGAGCTGGTGTTGTTAAAGTCTAATCCTGTTTCATCCCAAGGTTGTCTGGGGTGTGGCTAGAGCCGGTGGAGGTGGTGATTTCATCTGGGTCCCTCTCTGTGTCCGCTCTGGTCAGGATCAGGATGACGAAGGCCCTGGGGGTCCCAGGAGACTGTGGGGGTGGCAGTCATGATGGCAGCTTGCTCCAGTAGCCAGTTTTTCTCCCAAAGACTCTTTCCTTAAGGACCCCAAAGGGAGTGGGGGGTGGACTAGTCCATCCCCCCATTATTTTGTCCACCAATTAGGCCTAGTTTCTGACATATCAATTTTGGTGCATTGATACTTGCTCCCACACTGTTGCTGTTTACCAGGCATGATTTTAACACAGTCCTTGAGTTTTATCACAGGCCTTTTTGTCTGGGCTGAGCCAGTCTTTCTGCCTCCCTCTCCTACCTTTTCGGTCATGATTTGTTGGGACAGTTGTCACTTACTTTGAACAGCTGAATTCCTATTAGGGCATGTTTGTAGGCCCAGTGATCATCCCAGGGTTCAGGAGTCGCCCATGCCCAGTCTCTGTGGCCACACATCGCTCGGACTTGTGGGGCATATTAAACTGAGATAGACCCTTTCCAGGAGCCAGGTTTTCCCAGCCCTTCCCCATGCCACAGGCTCCTCTACATGGGCAGAAGCTCACTGAGCTGCAGCCCCTGAAATGCTGTTAGAGCAGGGAATGCTGTTAGAGCAGGGAGTCAAGGTGTTTAGTGGCTGGAGTGAAGCTGGCAGAAGGGTGGAGCCATGGGGGTCCCTCAGCACCCAGCTGGTCTGGCTTTTGGGGCATAGTTGGCAGGGAATCTCCTTGGATGAGATCTTCACCAGTCGTTTATGTGTCTTTCTCCTGTTGTTTGCCCAGGTCAGCTGAAGCTATCCATCGACATGCAGGGCAGGCTCCTTGTGCTGCACAGTAAGTATCACCGGGGGGGCGTGTCACCAGGAGAGCAGATGGCAGCTCATGCGAAGGTCACTTTGCCTGATGCCTGTTGTAGCGTTCTGTACCAGAACAGTGTTATCCCCAGAGTCGCCAGAGGGGCTGGCTCAGCAGTGGGGCTTGAACCTGGGGCTGCTGGCGTGGAAAGAGCAGGCTCTTCTAGCAGTGGCTGCTGCAAGCTCACCAACCTCTGCTTGGGGCCCAGCCACGCTAGAGGGGAACAGAGCACTGCCCCACGTGCGTGTGCTCACATGTGCAAAGTGTGATGTGTGTGGTCTCACCTGTGAGGGTCTGTAGTGACTCTGGTGCCGGTCCTGCTGCCCTGGCTTAACCCAGGCAGAGGGAGAGCAGGGCTTGGCTCTGCCTTCTGTGACTCAGTTCCAGCTAGATCGCTTGACAAACCTAGGCCGGCTGCTCGCTGGCAGGAGCTCTTCGTCTCCAAGCCTCACTCCTCCCGTGGTGTACTTGAGTGAGTCAACAGCGATGCTGCCGCAAGGTGCGCCCAGCATAGCCCCTGCTGTAGGCGGACCAGCCCGGCCGGCCCACTGTGTGTCACAGCGGGGGCAAGCAGGGCCGTCCTTAGGATTTATGGTGCCCTAGGCGGGATTATTAAACTGGTGCCCCTATGCCTGACTTGCTCTTAGCAACACAAACATAAGCTTACAGTATTGGAAAACTTGTCACATGCACTTTATTAAAAACTATTTGACTTAATTAAGCACACTGTAATGCAGACGGACTACCACTGAAGAAGCAGTGCTATAGAAAAAATTCTGATTTATTGACAGAATGATGCAAAGAATATAAGTTTTTAAACTTGTCAACATTTTATTGGAAATTTCTATGAAGAGGTATTGAAACAAGGATTTGTTTTTAATTAAAAGGGATCTTTCTGGCTTTTTTGGCTGCAAAATCAGTAATAATGTCATCGTATGACAAAGACAAAGTGATGTCTTGTTCGACTGCAAGAATAGCAAGACCAGTCAATTGTTCCTGACTCATTGTAGACCGGAGATAGTTTTTAATGAGCTTTAGTTTTGCGAAACTCCATTCTCCTGATGCTACTGTTACAGGAATTGTCAGTAGAATACGAGTGGCAATATACACATTAGGATATATGTCAACAGGTTTGCTGATATGAATAAACTGTACAATGTCCTTCACCGATTTTGCACGTGGCAACACTGATGACAATGTACTCAATTCTTCGTACAGTTCAAGTCCATTTAAATCAAAACTATCTCCGTGCTTCAGGAAGCTCTCTAGGTTCTTGCACTTCGTCATTTGCTGCTCTTGTTTTCCTATTTCGTTGCATTTAGTTATGTCATACAAAAATCCAAACTGTTCATGGTATGCTCGTAAGGTATTAAACCTTTCATCAACGGCAGATATTGCTTTATCCATCACAACATTAAAAAATTCAACCTCAAATTTCTTTTCTGGATCGTCTATGGGCTCATCTGCGCCTTCATATTCCGCTTACCGTTTTTTCCTTGAAACTCGTGTCACGTTCGGACATGGAAATTTAGGTTCTACACTGAGTGCCTATGCAAGCTCTCTTGCTGTAACCTGTGCTTCTTTGAATCCATTTTCTCTGTATTTCACTAAAAAGTCTCGTGTGTTGTTTAGTAAGGTAAGTGTTGAATCAAGCTGCATCATTGGACTCTGCATTATTTTGCTTACACTTGAGATTTTAACAAGAATGTCTTACCAGATTACGACAGACGATAGAAACTTGAAGCTTGATATTTCAGAGGCCAGTGACTGTGCTTCACTTTTAGCTTTTGGATATCTGGCTTCTTGCGAAATAGCAACCAGTGCTTCGTAAACTTCCTCAGATTGATATCTCAGTGTTTTCGCACTTTCTACTCTGCTTTCCCAGTGTGTCTCAGATAGAGTCTTAACAGTAATACCATTGACATGTGGTTTGAATATTTGTCATCGTTGAGTGGAAGCTGAAAAGAGCATGTAAATGCGTTGCAGCAAACCAAAAAAAGAAATAGCTTCTACAGAAGACTTGGCCATATCACACAAAATCAAATTAAGGCTGTGGCATGCACATGGAACAAAAAAGGCTCATGGATTTTCTGCCAGCAATCTAGCTTGCACGCCAGAAATGCATCCTCTCATATTGGCACCATTATCATAGCTCTGTCCTCTAATGTTCATTACGGACAATCCCATTCGTTTTAGTTCATCAAGGAGAGCTTGAAGAAGTCCAAAACCTGTAGTGTCCTCTACTTCTAAAAATGTGATAAATGATTCCTTAACTGTAATCTGTGCTGAATCATTAATGTCGAAAAATCTCACTACTAACGACATCTGCTCTTGATGACTTATGTCCGGAGTGCAATCTAGAATTACTGCAAAATATTTTGCCAAACTAACCAATGAAACAATGTTGCTCTCACTTTATCACTCATTAGCTTGATCAGTTCATTTTGAATTCTTGGTCCCAAATAGTGGTCATGTATTTCATTTTCAGTTACTCTTCGGAGACGTTCACTCATCACTGTGTCAGACTTTCCCAGTAGTTGTACAAGGCCCAAAAAATTGCCATTTTTGGGCTGGAATAATTTCTCAACGCTTCCTCTAAAAGCAAGATTGTTTGTTGATAGATATTCAACAATAGATAATAGACGTTCAAGAACACGATGCCAATGCTGCTTCTCTGACTCTAGCAATCTTTGATTTTGGGCATCAAGAGTTGTCTGATTTTTTAACCTTACACTCAGCTCACACCATTTGTGCATACTTTCAGTGTGGTGTTGTGCCTTTTCATGTTGCGGTAATATGTGACTAAGATTTTTCCAATCATTAATACCCATGGTTGCTATCTTAAAGTTGCAACTATTGAAAAGCTTGCATGGGAAACAAAATATAGCATCCTTGCATTTAGAGTACACAAGCCACCGTCTGTTGACAATTTCACCATTAGAAAGTCTTTTGTAGTAATTGTTCTCTGTGAATTTCCTACCTCTAATGTCTTTAGGATATTCAACAGCTTTTATTCTCCCAGGGCCTTTCTCAAGTATAATGGCACGGAATTCGTTGTTTAAAGATTGCGGCCATGTGCCAATGTCATCTATATCCCATGCTAGTACAGTTTCAACTGTTGTAATTTCTTGTTTTGTGTCTGCATCTGTTTCAAATGATTGTTGTGTGTGTTGTTGCGTTTCTTGAGCTTTGTCTGCATAAAAATTTTCTTCGGCAGTTACATGATGATCTTGATCAACTTTGTTTGTTTTCATGATGTACAAACTTAAGTATAGAACCCTTCTGTGCTTGTACATCTAATCCTATTTCATCTTTCCGTTTTCTTTTTTGTGATCCGGAAAGTTGTTTTCAATATGACATAATTTATAAGGGTGTTTTTTAAAGAAATAATTGTTTAAATGATCAGATTATCAGAAATATTATTTAAAATAACTAATATAGGATGGTCGTGAGTCTGTGACCTTGAGCAGGTGTGAAGACACCTCATAAGGCGCTCTGCCCTGACTGAGACACAGTAGAGTTGGAAACTCATGTCATTTTTACAAAGCCACTTTTTAGTTTTATATGTATAGTGGGCTTAATGTTAGTTACAACTCTCTATCAACCTTACACTGTAACTAGATCAATGGCATTATCCAGTTTAATAAGCTGGGTTTCCAAGCAGTGGCAAAATATAACCCTAGTTTTACTCCTAGGTAAAGCACAAAGTGACCAAAATGAAGTCAGCACAGAATCATCTCATCTAGGTTAAGGCAGCACAGAAATGCTACCGGAGTCCTATTGTGCCTTGTTTTTGTTTGGAAAGACATTAGCAATCGCAGCGCATTTTGGGTCCGGCCAGAAATACATGATCAATCACCGCCTCTAAAGTTCCATCAAAAACTGACATTTTCACAGCTCTAGCATGACCTGCTGCACAGATTCTTCACAAGGAAGTGTCCCTGGCCTTTTTAACTCATATTAACCGTGTATTTACTTTATGAAAGTTGGACAAAACACAAGACAACCTCTGGGCTGGCAAAAGTTATCCTGACTCACTGGGAAAAAAAGCAAGAGAATCTTCGTACAACATATGGTCACTCTGTACACAAGTCAGGAGATGAGCATATTCCAGTTGTTGGAGGGCTCTATTTAGCAGTAACAGGGCTATAGGAAAGCCAGTCAACGTTTTTTGTTTCTCTGATGAAAACTGGCCCACTCCCTGCCCCAAACCAAACTTGTCACACATAATTGTGAGACAACTTAATATTCTGTTTTTGGCTAAGATATTGATCTTTTAAAAAAAATATTGAAATTGGATTCAGGATTGTTAGCAAGCATTTTTGGCAAACAAAGTTGTTAAATGACAATCTAAATGGCAACACAGTCCTGCTTTCATGCTTGGCTCACTCACCCCCCAGCCTGCTGGTCCAACAGCTGCAGTAGAGGAGGAGATAGGTGGAAAACTGCAGTACCCCAAAATCCACCCCTTGGGGTGCCGCGTGGCAACAGCAGCAGCAAACCCTCAGGTCCGATCACACACCACTGGGCACCACTGCCAGCCCAACGGACCATGGTGAAGTTAGCACAGCATCTGATCTCAGGGACAGGGCACCCACGGAGCCACAGCAGCTCATCCTGCCCTGCGCAGCTCCCCCTGGATGAGATGGATCATTGCCTGCTGGGGGGAGAGACGCGCTCCCCCACTAGGGTGACCAGATGCCCTGATTTTATAAGGCCAGTCCCGATATTTGGGGCTTTGTCTTACATAGGCACCAATTACCCCCACCTCGGGTGATCAGACAGCAAGTGTGAGAAATCAGGACAGGGGGTGGAGAGTAATAGGAGCCTATATAAGAAAAAGACCCCAAAATTGGGACTGTCCCTATAAAAGTGGGACATCTGGTCATCCTACCCAGCCCCCATCCTGATTGTTCACACATGCTATCTGGCCCAGCCAGCTGCCTGTGACCATTCCAATCCTGGGGGCGCGAGGAAGTGAGTCACTTTCACTTTCATTCCTCAGCACGCAGCCAGTCAGGCCCCCCCCCCCCCCCCCAGCCCAATCCAGCCCTGCTGGAGGGGAAGGGGGAGAGAGGGGTGCTCCATGGGGGGGTGCTCTGTGGAGGGGGGGAGAAGAATGGACGTTATGGGGGGCAACAAAGGGTACTGCAGCCGCTAAGCCTGCCTCACCTCACGCCGGGGGAGAGAGTCACACTCACAGGTGAGTTCCTCCTTCCCCACCCCTACCCCGTCCCCTTCCCAGAGCCCCCAGCAGCCAATCTCCCCCCTCCAGGTCTCTCTAGGACCCAGCAGCCCTGCTCTTACACGCTGCACTGCTTCCTGGCTGTCCGGACCCCCAGCACAGTGGTGCCCTAGGCAGAGTGGTGCCCCAGGCGGCTGCCTAGTCTGCCTCTGGCTAAGGACGGCCCTGGGGGCAGGCTGAGCTTTTCACCGGGCTGCACCGAGCACTTTAGCAGGCACAGGACAAATCTCCAGTAACAGTGACTCTGAGTGGCCCTCAGCTGGCTCCTGAGCACAACATGGGGATCCCTCCTGTCACCCCCTCCAGGCCCCATTGCTGGGGTTGATTTCCCACAATGCCCAGCAGTCTGGCTCAGCAGCACAGGAGCTTGCAGTGCCCAGGGTGTGATAATGGAGTCCTTGTTTGTAACCACTGGAGCCTATGGCAGCTGCTGCTGGTGCATAGCGCCATGGGTCAGCCTGAACTCACCTGTGGTTGGCTGAAGTCCCTAAGGCTGGACACCTGGACTTTCAACAGGAGGGAGGTGCCTCACCTGTGTGGGCACTTTGGAAAATCCCAGTGGGCACCTGCCTGCATGATTAGATGCCTAAAAACCTTAGTAAACAAAGCCCCATCAAATTAAATACACAGTGATGTCCCCAGTGACTGAGAGATGCAGGGGTTGGAGCCTCTGCAGTGATGTGAGCTCACCTGGCTTTTACTTCTGCTGGATACATGTTCAGACACAAACAGCAATGTCTAAAGCCCCTCACATTACCCAGGGAAGCAACTGCTCCCAGAAGCCTGGGGCCAAGTGCAGGTTGGTGTAGAATCACAGAATATCAGGGTTGGAAGGGACCTCAGGAGGTCATCCACTCCAACCCCCTGCTCAAAGCAGGACCAATCCCCAATTTTTGCCCCAGATCCCTAAATGGCCCCCTGAAGGATTGAACTCACAACCCTGGGTTTAGCAGGCCAATGCTCAAACCACTGAGCTATCCTGCCCCCCTCCTTAAAGGTGACCTGCAGAAAGCTGGGCTTGTGCCACTGATGCTTCATCATGCGGCATAAAGAAGGACAGAAAGATTTGTCACAAATGGCCTTTTTACCTTAGCAATGTCAGGAATGGCAATTTTGGCCTTTGCAGGTGGCACTGGAGGTCTCAGACATGTGTACTGGGAGCTTTGATGAGTGCATTGCCCTGTTACCCCTGTGGGGAGTCCAGCAGCTTGGTTTCTGGGGGAGGCAAGGCTCGAGTGTCTTATCTAAGCCCCAAAGCTTTGTGTTCTGCAGCAAGTGACAGGCTCTCTGTGTCTCATAAACAGCCAAAAGGTCACATTTTGGCCTAACTTATCTCCTTTGGCCTGCTGCGTTTCCTGACCTTGTGTGGTCTTGAGCTTCGCTCCCCTTGTGTGGCAATGCATTTAACTTTTACATTTAATTTCTGAAGAGCAGAAGAGAAAGACGGGCCAGGGAAAGAACCAGGAGAACCAATCCTTCTTCTTTTCTGTGATGGTAACTGGCTTTTGGCTAGCTGGGGCCTCCTCAGAGCCTTAGGGGAGGCCTGGGGCAGTTAATAGCACACACAGAGACATGCCCACTCATCTGAACATGACCGTGCAAGTCGAGCAGACCCGGCAGGAGGGCCAGGGTCCGGCACACTGGAACATGGGTGCTCCTGGTAGCAGACAGGAGGATGGATGGTCTAGTGGCAAAGGGGCTAGTTTGGGTCTCAGGACAACGGGCTCAGTCTTGTTCATGCCACGGACTCATTGTGTGTGCTTTGGGGAGCCACTGAACCACTCTTTGTCTCAGATCCCCATCTGCAAAATAGGGGCAATAAATTCTGGCCTTTCTGTGCTTCAGCTTCCTAGCTTTGTGGGCAGGCGCTGTGCATCTGTGCGGGTGGCTGAGCTATGCAGCAGTCTCAATGGTAGCAAATGGAGCCAGGAAACACAACATGTTCTGCAGAAGGTATCTCTGTGCCCAAGGAGAAGCTGCCCTCGATGGCAGGACAAGTAGGGGAGCTGGGGAGCAGTGACTGGGAACTGCCTGAGCCAGCCGTGACCCATGGAATCCCAACATGCAGCAGCCCAGGGCTGTGTTGGGATGGAGTGGGGCTGGGGAATCCCAGAGCTACAGTGGACTGGGCACTGATGAGAGAGGAAGTGTAGCCTGGGTACCTAGCCAGTGTGAGTTGTATCTGTTAGGAGAACTGGCTCCCCAAGGGGCCAGGACGAAGCTCCATTGCTTCTAGCTGGTGCTGGCCCTAGCAAAGGTGCTGCATGACCCAGCTCATAAGAGTGGGCTGGGTCAGTGCTCCTCATCCTTTTCCAGGCTGGCATTCCCTGCCTCAGCGCAGGGCCGGTGTCCAGCCTCCTTCCAAGGGTGGAGTTAGGGTTTACAGAACAAAGGAGAAGGGATGGTTTGGACTTGTTCTGACCCTAAAAATGGCTGCAAGCGTCTGGCACAAACTTTAACCCGATGTTTTATTTGACTGGGGGCTGGCCTGGAGTGAGTCTGTTACTGGGTCCTTGCTTCACACTTCAAAACGGATGGTAACAAATGGGAAAAGGCTCTGAAAAGAGCTGCAAGGATGATTTGAGGTCCGGAAACCCGACTGACAGTGAGAGGCTAAAGTAGCTCAATCTGTGTGGTTAATCAAGAGGAGGTTTGCGTGTGATGTGACCCCAATGCATAAATCCCCATGGGGGGAGAAGCTTTCTGAGACTAGAGAGCTCTTTAAGCAGCAGACACAGAACGAGACCCAGTGGCTGGAAGCTGAAGCTGGGTAAATTCAAACTACAAATAAGGCAGGTGTTTTACCAGAGGAGGTGATTAACCTTTGAAACAACTCACCTCAGGATGGGGTGTTTTCTCCACCCCTTGAAGTCTTTAAACCAAGGTGGGTGTCTCTTTCAGAGAGATCTGCTCTAGCATAACCAGGAATCCCTGGGGGAGATTCTCTGGCCTGTGCTATGCAGGTTAGATGGGATGATCGTCATGGTCCCTCCTGGCCTTCACATCTGGGAAAGCGTCAGCCCCAAATATTGTAGTGGAAAACTCGGAGTTTGAGCAAACAGAGGGCTCTTACTGCAAGCCCTTTGCTCCTGTGCTGTTTGTGACAGCCTGATCCTGACCTAGACGAACCCAGGCCTCCCCTTGGCAGATGCAAAGCTCCTGCTGTATGATAGCAGGCCGTGTTCTGAATGGCAGCTCCTGGCTGTGCACAGCTCTGACAGCGCATCACGTACAGAACAGTCTCGTTACCATCTCTGTGTGCTGGGGCCAGATTCTCATTTCACTCGCATGGCTAGAAAGAAAGGTGCCTTGCCACTGCAGTCAGTGCAGGGAGGCTGGCTTCGCATAGGCGGGGCAGAGATGGAGCTCTGGCCTTTGCTGTGTAACTTGATGATACATTTGGCCCGGGGCATGGCGCCAGTTGCCCCAGTGTTGTGTGAAGTCAGGTGGGTGAAATGCAATTTGTCAGCTGGATGCTGGGCTGCATCTGCTCCAAGCTCCGCCGCAGACGCACGTATTCATAGGACAGTTTTACTTCAAAATAGAACCCTCCACGATTTCTCTCTGCAATCCCCCTTGTGCCCCACAAGCCCTCAGGGGCAGGGAGGTGCACGTGCAAGGAGCCTGCCGGGCGCGGAGGTTGCCAGCCCATGTTCTATAAGCCAGCTCTGGGTTAATCCTGCCAGTCAGACGTGAAAAGGAGGAGCCCTGCTTTCAGTGCCCGGCACCAGGGCATGAGCACAGTGCTGTGGGAAGATGCCTTGCTTATCTCTTTTCAACCATGTTTCATTTTCTTTCCAGTTATGGAAGCAAAAGGCCTGATGGGAAAAGAGTACAGGACATGCGACTCCTATGTGAAGGTGGGTTCTCTTGCTGCTCCAGGGGCTTTGGGTTCAGCTGGGGATGAGGATGTGACCACTTTGTAACCCTTCTGGTTTTGGGGTGAATTCCTCCAGGCATGCAGCTGGGCTCCCATCTTCTCTCTGTTCCTCGTCTGGGGCTCCACAGAAACTGAGGCAGAACCTTAGCATTGTGCCTGCCCATTTGTCCTGAACTCCCCCACTCCCATCCCTGTATTTACGGGCTGCTGAGTAACTTTCCTGCACCAGGTGAGCTAAGACAGCCAGTCTTTTGCAAGGTGCTGGGTGCATCACTGTGCTAACTGCACTTCGGGGCTATGGCACCCTCTGATGGAGAATTTGTTGTCACAGAGTCATTACTGGCAGAGAACGTGGGAGCTAGAGGGGAAAGCTCTGCCTGTGGCTGTCTGCGCTCATCTTTTTTTGCAAGCCAATGCTATCATGCAGACTGAGGAAAGGGATGATAATGGATGGTCAGCATTAGAGAAACTCCAGTAACTGCACTGTAGGGCACAGGGCTGAGCAATCCTGGTTAAATTGATAGCACCTTAGTAGGTCATTTCCATCTCTACTGCCTCTGATTCTAACCGAAAATATGTGTCATGCAATGGACTAAGCGTTCTCCCACAGCAGGTCTCAGACCCCTGTGTGTGTGTGTGTGTGTGTGTGTATCTGTCTTTACATGGCCAGAGACTGGCTAGGAATATTTGCGCAAATCAAACACTGAATTCTCTGAATTGCTAAGGAAGAATTTCTCCTTTTCACATTGCCCAAAGGAGCTTTGTAATGTTGTGGCTAGACCTGGTCAGTGCAAAGAGACCTAAAAACCTGGCTAGCACAAACTACATCTTTGAGACCTAGCCATCCATAAAGCTGACTGGTGGGCCTTCTGATGATCTAAGCACTAGACAATTGCTGGGTCTGTAGCGAGTTCGTATTTGCTTAAAGATGGCTAATGCGCCGTTTGTTTCTCTACATCAAGATGTCTGTAGTACCAGATACTGATCGGAAATGCAGGCAAAAAACCAAGACTGTTCCAGACAGCAAAAATCCCATCTTCCATGAGCACTTTCTCTTGTGAGTATGCAGGGTCCGAGGCAGCACCATCCTGTCCTTCCGCTGGGTTGTGTTCCAAGTGGGGCATGTGTTCGGAATGGAGCTGGAAGAGAATCTGAACTGTGGCAAATGCTGCCTTAGCTTCTCCTGCCCAAGATCCCCTGTTTATTCTTACACTATTAGCTTCAATAAACATGCCTCACGCATGATGAGGTTTTGTACCAAAATGAAGAGTGACAGACATTATTTTGCTGTTTCTTGTAGCTGAAATGCCTTGAACTTTTGAACAGAGCTTTGCTGAAGCTCACAAAGCTGTGACTATAGAGCGTGACAGCAATACTCCTGCACATTTGGAGTTTCTTATTTGGTAGCTTCTGTGCATCCATATGGAGTCGGGGAAAACATTCCATTTCCTAGACCCTGAGCCTGCCACGATCTGGTGGATCAGTATGAACAAGGAAGGTAAAAGGATTTCCCAAAGCTCTAGCATGTCCTTGCATGGGAAGGGGGCTGGTGGCTTGCAGCGTTTTGGTGGAGTTCATTATTTCTAGCAGACCTGCCTCTGTTGGATCTCTGTACTCATGAAATATTTAGTCTGGCACAGAGTGATTATTTAGGAACATGAATGATCGTGTTTTTGTGGTGTTGTTCCTTTAATGTTTAACATGTGTCTATCCTTAAACACCCTGAGCTGTGTTTCAGCACCTGCCCAGGAGAGTTCACCTCCCCTTGCAACAGCTTGTCAATAACAAATGTCTTCTTTGTTTAACCACGCAAGCAGCATGGTCCTCAAGTTCTTCTTGATGTAATAAACATGGATTGGAGCTTGCAGTCCCCTTAATTTTAGTAAATTAGTGCACAATAGCTCATTTGAAAAGAGTGCCATTTATGGCAATTGCTGGGAAGCTTCATGTAGGAATCAGTGGGGCAGGGAGTGGGGGCTAGGGCGTCACTGGAGCATTAAAGACACACCAAACGCACCCCTGGTGCGTGTTCCTGGTGGCGTTGGGTGCTCTCAACCTGTCCTTTTTGGCTTCTGTTACAGCCCAGTTCAAGAAGAAGATGAACAAAAGCGTCTTCTGGTTACAGTCTGGAACCAAGAGAGAAATTCCAGGTAAAGCCACTGCCAGGACGGGGCTGGGGTTGGAATGCCACTGAGCCATCTCTTTACTGAGGTTTGGAAAGGCTGGAGAAGGGATAAAAATACCATCTGCTCTGGCCACTTCCATGTGAGTTCCTTCGGAACCTCGGTCACGTGGCCCAGCCTGGCGTCAGTGGGTGTCACGTGGTAGAGCGAGGGCATGATGTGGCTGCTTGATCTAAGCAGCATTGGCACCAGAGTGAGCCCCTTTGTGAGGGGTGGGTGAAGCACGTCTGCACACCCGGCCTCTGCTTCTCCCCAGAGGGCACACACTTCTGCTCAGGGTGCTCTCTGTCGCATGCTGGGCCCCGAGTGCTGCTGGGAAGCTGTGGATGCTGACTGGTCTCTGGCCGTGACCTAGGGCTGTCTGGGGCTGCTGCTGGGCTGACACTGAAGCAAACTCCTGTTCCAAGAGCAGACTCTGCTGGGGCCAGGGGAGCATTTTGCAGGGGCTTGTGGGTAATGTTGCTGAGAGGTCAGTTAGCCTAGGGGAAGCCTGTACAGCGTCTGCTCACACCAGTGCCTGGTGGTAGCCCATGAATGGCTCATGGCCCACCCCAGATGCTGCATGCAGCTTCATAAGAAAGAATGGCACATGGGCAGCCTGTTTTGAGTTGTGCTGGCCATGGGTGCAACCAGTCCAGGTGTTCAGCATGGTCTCAGGTGCCTGTGTGGCAGCTGTCAGCAAATGCCAGAGATGTAAATGGCTGGGAGAGCTTTGGTCTCTGAGCAAATTCACTTAGTGCCAAAGCCGGTATACCAGGTGGGCTCTCCAGGGCCCTTCTGCTGTGCAGGGACGGATGCCCAGGCACGCAGAGCTGCCTCCGTCTCCACAGCAAATGTCCAACAGGTGTCCAGCCTGGCTCCAGAGGATCGTTGGCTTTTTCAACTAACTAACTAACTAACTAACTAACCTCCAAGCCCCTGCCCCTCTGTGCCAGTCTCATGGCAGAGACATGGCTGTCTGGGGTGGGATTCCAGCCACGGCCATCCTTGGAGTGACACCATGATCGGAGTGGAGAAAACGCAGGAGGGGCTGGACCGAAGTGCAGGGTTACCTGGCGAGATCAGTGCAGTGGGGGCTCCTGCTGCCTGCAAAGCCCTGCCCTCAGGGAGAGGACAGAAAGCCCAGAGGGTGTGTGTCTGGGGAAGAGAAGGTATGTAGCTCTGTGTCTCCTTAGCCCTGTGCTAACATCATTCCTGCAGGAGCCAGGCCCTCCTGGCGGAGGGAAGGCACGGGAGCCATGCTGGTGGGGAAGCTGCTCCTGGGTCTCTGGGTTAAGGAGGGTTTAAGGGGAGACATTAACCCTGCTCTCTGAATCCTTCTCTAGACAGAGCCAGCTAATCGGCTGTATGAGTTTTGGTGTGAAGTCGCTCCTGACCCCAGACAAGGTACAGTCCCTTGTGGGTATGGAGCACACATTGGGTTCGGGCCCTTCCTATGCGCCAGATGGGAGGAGGCGACGTCCTCCCGTCCGAGGTGCAGTGCCCTTGGCAGAGCCTCGTGGTGAAGTGCCCTGGGGCTGGGAGCGAGGGTGCCAGGGCCTCTCCGGGAGGCTGGCAGGAGAGCAGATTGGAAGTGACAGCTGGAGGTAGTTTTCCAGTGGAGAGAGCATTTCTAACAGTGTGGTGAGCACGTACCCAGCTCTGCAGAGGGCAGAGGGAGCTGCTGTCTTTGGTCTGGAGCTGCAGGGAAGGCAGAGGAGTCCTGACAGCGGCCTCCCTGCCCTGCAGGCGCCTCCCTTCCCTCTCAACCGAGGAGAGCGCCATGAGGCTGCTGAGGTGGGGAGCCGGAGGGCCAGGGGAGTGAGGGCATCGTGGTGACTCTCTCAGCCAGTGGTGCCTGCTCAAGTTGGAGGCACAGGCCATCGTCTGACAGGGACCCCATCTGCCGCTTGCTGGCACTGAGGACAGGCCGCTCTGGCCAAATGCCAGTCCAGGTTCAAGGCTGCACAAGGCCGCCCGCCTTGTTTCTGTGAGGCCTGGCTGGGTGGCCCACCAGCCCCAGGGTGGAGTGCCAGGCTGCACACTGGCCTGTGGCTGGTGAATGCAAGTGCTGCCCATCCTGCCCAGAACGGGGCTGTGTGCGGCACCCGGGGAGAAGAGATGCTCTGCTTTCCCTTCCTGAAGCACCCCAAACCCTGGGCTCCTCCCTATTGTGGCCGGCCTGGGGCATCCTGCTGCCTTTGTGCTTCCTGGGGGCCCACATTTCCCATCTGATCTGCAGATCAGTGACTGTTCACCCTGGCCAGACCTGCCCCACACTGGCGATGGTGGGGAGAGCAATGCCTGTCTCCCCACATCCTGGAGGCCCCAGGAACACTATGACCTGCCCCCTGGGGGTCTGGCCTCTTCCAGCTGGCGAAAGCTCCTTCCCAGCCCTTTGCTGAGGCTGCCGTCTTCGAGCCTTGTCCCAGGCATGCGGAAAGGGCCAGCCCCTCTCCCAGGACCTGGAGTCCCCGGACCCTTCTGCCAACACCCAAGCATGGTTCAGCCCAGGGGGTAGCCCAGAGATGGTGCTGGCCTTGGCAGTTGACCACCAGTTCTGGACAATGGACGCAGCTCAGTGGTCAAGGCTGGTCGTCAGCCTGGGGCCCTGTGGACTGTGTGTAGCTGTTGACCAGATGGGGGAACTGTACTTCAGTGTCTCCCAGCTCCCTCATGCTGGGCCCAGCGGGCGCCCTCCTGCCGCCCTCCAGGCTGCTGTGCCATCAGCATGCAGAGGACACTGCTCCACTGGGGTGTGGTAGGTGTGGAGCGCTAACGGTGGCAGCCTGTTTGCTCAGTGGCATAAGCCATTCCGGACACTTCCTCTGCTCTGTAGCCATGTCTGAGGCCAGGTGTCCAACTGAGGCATTGGTTTAACTCTCTGAAACCCAACACAATAACACTTCCACTGTGCGTTCTGCCCCTCGGTCCCCAAGGGCTCTGCAGAGGTCAGGGTGTTGAACTTACCACTCATGGAGCCCCATTTTACAGGTGAGGAAAGTGAGGGTGAGAATTCTGTTTCCAAGAGTGGCACTGGTTTGAGGTGCCTAGCTGTGGGGAACAGGGAGGGCGAGGGGCAGAGTGAATGGGGCACCGTGGCTAGTCAGAGTGGGGCAGGTGGGCATCAGGTGTGTGAGTCGCTGGTTCCAGTGACGTGCTTACAGCAGGGCATGGAAGCTGGGGGAAGGAGCCTTCCGAGCCCGGCTGAGGGTGCAGCATTGTGCAGACTGGGGAGGAGAGGGAGCGGAGCTCCATGGGGCTGGTGTCCCCAGTTGGGAGAGCCCAGTCTCTAGCTAACAGTTAATGTGAAAAGCAGAGTATTGGAACAAGGGGGATAAACCATCCTGTTTCCGTGTTTAACCCAATCCCTAACTAGAGACCAGGCTGCCACCTTCCTGGGAGCAGATTGTCTCCCATCTACTGCTGTGGGACAGGACACTGGGCTAGACCGGCCTCGGATCTGAGCCATTCCGTGTTCGATCCCCCCTCTTGTCCCCTTCGACTCCCCATCCCTGGCTGTCCTGGCTGTTAGCTGCTCCCTATCCTTCGGGCTAAGTCAGGGCTAGCATGGCTGCATCAGGGCATGGTACTGCAGAGTTACTGTGCCACTAACCCACACTTCCCAGCCAGTGATGCCCATGCCGGCTCTGGCCCCTGCTGGTGGGAATGCACTCACACTAATCCTGTTACCAGATGGGGGTAGGCGCCTGCTGCCCCTCTCGCAGCTGCTGCATTTTGTCATTCAGTGTCTTGGAGAAAATACATGAATGGCTGGGCCAGTGCCTGCCTTTCCCATCATTGCCCACTCCATCCACGCCTAGGGGGACAGGGGGATTCTGTCAAGCCAGTGCTGCCACCTGTTGTCACTTTCTTGGTAATACAGCTTTAAAGTCAACTGGGGTTTTCTTCCTCAAATAAACCAGTAATTCTGCTAAAGTAAATGGCTTCCACAGATCCCCACTTCTGGGTCCTGAGAAACACAGGCAACCCAGAAGCTACCAGACTGGATCAGGCTGAGATCCATCCAGCCCCACGTCCTGTCACTGACAGTGGCCAGCACCAGCAAGGTGCAAGAATCCTGCAACAGGTGGCTCTGGAATAACCTGACCACAAGGAAATGTCATCTGAACCCCCTCAGTTAGAGACTGATTCCTGGTGTCGGTGTCCAGGGCTGGGGTTCACACTTCAGACAGGGCATTGAGAAATCCAAAGGGTTCAGAAAAGAGCTACAAGAAGGGTCTGAAGCCTTGTAGCAAGAGACCAAACAAGCTCAATCTATTAAAGGAAGGTTCAGAGGTGACTTGATCACAGTCTCTAAGTCCCTGTACAGGGAGAAGATTTCTGAAAGCAGATTTAATCTAGATCTAATGTAGCAGACAAAGGCAGAACAAGATCCAGTGGCTGGAAGCTGAAGCCAGATGAATTCAAACTAGAAGTGAGGTGTACATTTTGAACACAGAGGGTACTTCATCACTGGAAAAACCTTGCCAAGGGATGTGATGGATTGTGCGTCTCTTGGCATCTTTAAACTAAGACTGGATATGTCTTTGTGCTCTAGCCCCACTGGAAGGGATGAGTTTGATGCAGGAATTCCTGGGCGAGATTCTCTGGCCTGTGCTACTCAAGAGATCAGACTGGATGATCATGTCTGGTCTTAACATCTGTGAATCTATTAATCTGCTTGCTCATGCCTTGAAATATGCTTGCTCATGTCCCCTCTAAAACTCATGTTTTAGTCTTTAATAGTTACTATTGTGACTCTGGTTCTTTGATCCATATCAATGTCCAATCTTTTTTTTGAATCTTGCTAGGCTGTGGCAATGAGTTCCAGAGGCTAATTGTGACTTGCAAACTGTATGGGTAGAGGCAGGAGGCAGGTACGCACACACAAATGCACACGTGCACGCACACACATTCTGGAGTCACAGAGTCACATCTGGAGGCTGATGCTGTGAACACACAGCTGTCCCTCGTGTGGCTGGCATGAGCTGTCTTCAGGGTTCTGCATGGTAATTCAGGAAACTCTCAGTGATAGTTTCCTGCCCACTGATTTGAGACTCTTCTTTAACCAAACGCTTTGTCCATTGTGTACGGAATGGCCTGCCCAGCCTGGCCTGCAGCATGCATGGGAGGTGGTGAAAGAGCCCTGACCTTGCCCCCCCTGCACTGCTGAAGGCGCTCAGTGTGGATTGCAGATGACCCCTCTGGTGGTAGGGCTAGAATACTGGCCATTTGCTGAGACTGCCAGCATGGGGCACATGCAATGTAGACACATTTCAGCGAAGGACTGGGCTGGAACAACTGGTTAATTTAACGTAGGCCATGCTGCAGCACGTTTGGTCAGCACTTCCTGGTGACAGAGTTGTAGCAGTGACCTAGGCCTGCTCCTCATTCTGATATGGTCCTTTTGCATAACGAGGCTGGAAACCACCTGGGAATACCACTTGGCTACCAGATTCCCTGCATGACAGTGAAGTGGCAAAATACAGTGGCTCCAGGCCCTACCCCCATACCAGCCCCTGATGCTGGCAGCATGGCTAGAGGACAGGGGTGTGTGGCCAGACAGCCTCTGTGCTCCAGCTATTTCCAGCTGCTGGAATGGCCCTTTGGGGCTATGGGCAGTGGGGAAGCCTTGTCTGAACTACAGCAAGCGAGTCCCTATCTCGGGCTTGCTGTGGCAGTGCTAATGTGCTCTGGAGCTGAGGCCTTTCCATGCTAATGGCTGGAGCCCCGTGAGTGGCTGGGCACAAGCATTGCGTCTGTTCCTGAGTCAGAGCAGGTGGAAAATCTGCTCATCCTGTCACCAAACTGCACCTGGACCCAGTAACCAGCAGGCCGGGGAGGAACAGAGTGGGGAAATATCCCCCAGTGAGGAGAGGAGGTCTGACCAAGGGATGTGGGGCCCTGTCATCCCCACCACAGCTGCCCCCTATGCCCTCAGTTCCCAATCTCTTGTCCTGTCCTGCCCTGCATCAGCCTGGATCCTGCTCCTCCTTCATTCTAAGGAATCCCTCCTCCCGTCTCACATGTTCTCCTTCCACGGTGCTCCCTCTGCCTGGGACTCCCTGCGCCAGTGAGCCAGGCAGGCGCCCTCCCTTCTGCTGCAGTGCCCGGCTCACGTCACCCCCTGAGCTCAGCCAGCTCAGACACAGGGCGCTTGGGCCCAGTCTGCTCTAGGACACGCCCCTGTGCTCATGCTGGCTCAGCCTCGGGAATCAATGGTGCTGACACCTCTGGCTGCACTGTGGACTCTCCTGCAGGGCTCCAGGGCCACCAACTTTGCTGACACTGGGCTGGGGTGTGCTGGGTGTAGATGGTGCCTTTCCTGCCTGCTCTGTGTTCTGCCCAGCCAGGCAGGCACTGCTCAGCCAGCACCCTGCGCTCACAGCTTTTGCACAGACACGCTCTCCTGTGGGGCTGGAGTGCAGCTGCCCTGCTGAGCCTGAGCTCCACGGCTCTCACCCCTTCTCTCTGCCCCTAGGAGGTCAGCGGCTGGTACTATCTTCTTGGCGAGGACCTGGGCAGGACCAAGCACCTGAAGGTGGCCACGCGGCGTCTGAAGCAGAGCAGAGGTGGGTCCCCCTCGGCAGCATGCTCTGGGGAGTGGTACGTCCCAAGAGCTAGCAGAGCATGGGAGGGGCATGGGTTCTCATGCCCTGCCTCCTCCCCACTGGCACTGTGTGGAGCCAGGTGTGATGGGTTCGATCACAGAAACCCCCTTGGGGCTGCCAACTGATGTGCCAAGACTGCTTCTGCCCCTGCTTTCCCTGCCCTCCCAGCTTGGGACTTCATTGCCCTGAACTTCTGAGCCCGTCCCACTAGCCTGCTGCAAACCAAGACCCAGGTCTGAACCATGTTCCCTAACAGCTGTAGGCTTCAACTGAAAGCAGCTTAAGAAGTGTTCCTGTCTTTAACACTGAGATACTCAACTCCCAATGGAGTCAAAACCCCAAATAAATCCGTTTTACCCTGTATAAAGCTTATACAGGGTAAACTCATGAATTGTTCGCCCTCTATAACACTGACAGAGAGATATGCAGAGCTGTTTGCTCTCCAGGTAGTAATACATATTCTGGGTTAATTAATAAGTAAAAAGTGATTTTATTAAATACAGAAAGTAGGATTTAAGTGGTTCCAAGTAATAGCAGACAGAACAAAGTGAATTTCCAAGCAAAATAAAATAGAAAACACAAGTCTATGTCTAACACAGTAAGAAAACTGAATACAGATAAAAACCTCACCTTCAGAGGAATTCCAGTAAGCTTCATTTTACAGACTAGTCTCCTTCTAGTCTGGATCCAGCAATCCCTCACACCCACTGTAGTTACTGTCCTTTGTTCCAGTTTCTTTCAGGTATCCTTGGGGGTGGAGAGGCTATCTCTTGAGCCAGCTGAAGACCAAATGGAGGGGTCTCCCAGGGGTTTAAATAGACTTTCTCTTGTGTGTGGATACCCCCTCCTCTCTCCTGTGCAAAGTCCATGTCCAAGATGGAATTCTGGAGTCACCTGGGCAAGTCACATGTCCGTGCATGACTCAGTTTTTACAGGCAGCAGCCATTGTTCACATGCTACCTTGAAAGTCCTCATGTAGACTTCTTATGTGGATTGAAGCCTTTCAAGAGCCATTGTCCATCCTATAGCTGGCCTCCAGGTATTCTCTGCGGGCCTCCAGGGGAGACTCAAGTAGGAGCCTGTGGCCTGGTGGCCCCACAGAGCGTCCCTGCCTGTGCTGCGTGGAGTTGGGCCTGGCTGGCAGCCTCCCTGTGCTGCTCTCCCAGCAGTGCTGCCAGGTCACTGCCGGCATGGTTTTCCTGCTCCCCAGTAGATGATTTATCACGGGATGTTGGAGACTCGGACCCCAAACTGCCTTTGAGCCAGCTCAGTGTATGAGCATTGCTGGGCCAAAATCCAGCATTGGCCTTCTCCAGGAAAGGGTAAAAGGGAAACTTCTGCCCCTCCGAAGGCCACCCAGGGTGCAGCTACACTGTGAGTCGGGGATGCGATGTCCAGCTGGAGGAGACACACACGTTATCTCTCACCAAGCTAGCGAGAAGTGGGACGGGCTAGCTGCCCTGAGTGTGTGCTTAATGGGGCCACTCGGACAGCCCAGGCTCTCTGCACTGCACAATAACCTCACAGCCCCAGTACTGCCCTAGGGTGCCAGCCCTGGCTCTGAGCCCAGCTCCTCCTGAACCGCTCTGCTAGGCTGCCTGCAGTGACTCAAGTGTGTGATCACCAACCTCAGAGCAGACTGGCAGGAACCAGGCCACGAACCCCCCCTGGCTGTGAGTTCCAACCAATTATCATGTGTAAACTCCCCAGCCTAAATGTAGGGTCACAGACAGTCCCCTTGGGTAGTCTGACCTGTCGCACCACCCAGGGGAGCCTGCCTTTGTGATGGATGGTCCCTTACACCACCAATCAGAGCAATATTCAGGTTACTCCGAGTCCCAAAGGTCCAGTCACTTACCCAGGTAAGTTGCACCTTAGATCTCACACCAAAGACAAGGCTTGTAGCCAATCCTGTAATAAACTACATACAGATTTATGAATAGGAAAAGGAAAGAAGAGAGCTATTTATGAGGTTAAAACAGATAAATGTACATGTACAAGTGAGTTACAATCTTCAGTTTCATGAGGTAATAGAAATTTCTATAATGAACAAGCTCTAGATGACCTTTAGGGCTAGCCCAGGCTAAGCAGCATCCAAGCAGCATAGAGATAATCGGTTCCTTCTGTTTATCCCCCTCTTCCCATGTGCTCTGAGCTGCAGACACAGCTGATGGGAGGAACTCACTTGCATGACTCATCTTTGGGGAGAGGGGGCAGAGCAGGACAACTAAAGAGTCTTTTGTCCTCTTTAATGTCCCTGCAATAGTCTGTCTGGGGTTAATGGACCTTGCCCGTTGGGCAGGACATAAGTCCTTCTGCTGGAGATCAGCCCTTCACACTAGTTAAAGTCTCTGCCTATCCCCTGATTTACACAGTCACAGGCTCACAATACAAATGCTCACATATTACCTTACACTGGGAAATACAGACGCTATAGATGAGATGAATGCCGGCAGCAACTCACAAGCGTTCGGTAAAGTCTAAACACTAAGCACATTCATATAATCCTAATACCAGTTTTAACAATCCTAACACTGATTCCAGCTAGGTGTTTGTCAGTGTTCGGTTGAGGCATGGGGACAATGGCATGAGCTGGCACCTGGTCTGCCAGCATCACACACCTGACCCATCACTAATGTTCTCCCGGCTGCCTGGCTCCCGCAGCAATGCTGGGTTGTTGTGGAGGCAGGAGAATGACCTAGGGACGAGAGAGGCAGCGCCCGGCTTGCTGTAGCTAAGGACAGTGCTATGGTTTGCAGTCACAGCAGGGACTACATCCATAGGAAGGTGTGATGGGCAGCATCTCTCTGCACTTGCTCTGAGGGGCAGATTGGGATATTCTGGAAAGTCCCAGGTAAATCTGTTTAGGAGAGGGAGATGCCCTCCCTTGTGCTGTCCCCTGAGGAGCCCTGGAGACACGGATGGCCTGGTTCAGTGAGACAGCAAGCCTGCAGGAGCTCTGAGACATCTGAGGAGTAGGCTGGGGGTGTGCGGGGGGTTCATTTACAGATAACCAGGCTGTTTGGCATGGCTCCTCCTAGCTGCTTCCCTTTCTACCAAGGGCGGCCGGTGCACAATGCATGTCACTAGGTGCTGGAGTGGTTCAGTGGGTACTGGGGAACACCATCTCTCCTCAGCTGGGCCCAGGGAGCATGCAGGAGGGGAGTTCCTCTCCTGCACACTTCCCAGGGGCTAAGCAAGGACAGAATAAAGCTCCTTCTCCTCCTTTCCATCTAGGATAACCCCACCCCTGCCAGCTCCTCCTCCCCTACTGGGGGGAAGGCAGAGGAACCGATCACACCTCAATTGCTCCCCAGCTTTCCTGTGGAGAGTCCAGCCCTCCAGCCCAGGGCTCAGCCTGGCTGCCATATTGTCTTTACACAACCTGGATTTCCCAACTCAGCGAAGCTCAGACATTGTGGTAATGGGGCCATGTTAGCACTTACACAGGAGAGATCCTGGCCAGGTCTAAATGGGGTGACCCAGAGAGAAGGGGCATCCTCCCCCTCCTTGGGGACACAAGCCCTTCTTTCCTCCCTGTCTCTCCCACTCGCTGTGCCTATCACCACATGCTGCTGCTGCTGCATCTCACATGCTCTCCAGCTTTGGGCCAGCATCCGCCAGCCTTGGGACCATTGAAATCAATGGATTCCCTCCTGTTGCCTCCAGTGAGCTTTGGATCAGGCCCTTGCTGAGTTCTCTATCCTGCCTGGCTCTAACCTGTGGGGCTGCCCAGTGTCTGCAGGAGTGGAGCAGGCCTGGGACAGGAGATGTGCTGCGGGGGTGGTCTGCACAGAGTGCGGTCTGGGCTGGGACACAGTCGCAGGGCAATGTGTGTGAAGGGCATGTGGCAGCTGCCCCTCATGCCACCCTCAGTGGATCAACAGGGAATTTCCGGGTCTTCAAACACCCACAGGAAATGCCACCATGTTAAAGGCAGAAGCATCTGCGTAGTGCCTGAGAGCAGCCTATGTGACATGCTCTTTCTGTTGCCTTCTAGAGCCACTACTGGCGAGCCAGGGGGCTGCACTGGGAAACCAGGAGGCTGAGAACATGGAGCAGCTCAAGGTAGGTGTGACAGGTGTGCCGGGGCCAGCTGAGCCCAGTGGGAGCAGCACAGCACTAATGACCCAGGGAGCAGGGGCAGGAGAGGGAGAGAAGGGCCAGCGGGAGGCTGATCCCAGGGCAGGAGCTGTGCCGGAGGTGGCTCCTCCGCACAGTAGTAGGACTCAGTGAAAGGGCAGAGAGGGCTAGTGCTAGGCCAGCAGGGAGGAGAGGAAAGTCTAGGGGGTTGCTGAGCAGGGGAGTCAGAATGGGACCATGAAACGAGTGGGCCTGGGATGGTTTCTCACACGCAGAACGAGCCAGAGTTACATTTGCTTTGTACAACAAAGCACAATGGGCAAGTCTTCATGAGAGAGAGCGCAGTGTGTGTGTCTCCTCTGTGTCTCCTCTGTGGCAGGCTGTGTCCGAACACAGCATGGTGGCTTCCTTTGCAGCCCTCCTCTCCATTTAGGCCCTGTCCACACTCCAGCATATAGGCTGATTCTGTAACCAGTTAGTGACTCTAGATGCAATCGGTGTCTTCATGCAGCATGGTCAGTAGCCAGGACCCATGGCAGCTGCAGGCCTAGGCTGCCCCATGGCTCTCTTCTGGCACCTGGGTCAGCACTCTGTTTTGTTGCTGTGTGAACTGGACCCCTGACCATGTAACCGGGCTGGTTGGACCTCCTCCCTCCATTCTCTGTGTAGTGGGATGTTTCAGCATGCACGGTTACTGCTGTGGTATGTGCATCTCCTGGGCACTCTGTCCCCTGCTGGCTTCTTACGGGATAGGTGCCCAAATTTCCCAGAATGCACTGGTATGTACCTAGCTGGGTGGCGTGGCCTGTGTAGGTAAGAGGCACAAAGATTCCAGCGTGGACTCAGCACCGCACCCCTTGTGACCAGGGCAGATGAGAGAGTTGCAGGCTGGTTAGAAAACTGTGGAGTGGCTGGAGCTGCAGTGTGGATTGGGCCATGCAGGTGAGATCTGTGGGAAACAAGCCAAGAGCGACGTACACCCCATGGGGAAACTACCTGACAATGTGGGGATGTGCCTGTGCTTCCCTACACATGTGCTGTGGGGTGGTGCTGGAGAGCCCGGAGGCCATGGAGAGGCTTTGCTCTAGCTCAGGGAGAGGAGTGATTCATTCCAAAGACTTTCAAAGGAGCCAGAGCTGTGTGACTAGGCCAGGGATGGGCAAACTTTTTGGCCTGAGGGCCACATTTGGACATGGAAATTGTACGGCGGGCCATGAATGCTCATGAAATTCGGTGATGGGGTGCGGGAGGGGATGAGGGCTCTGGCTAGAGGTGTGGGCTCTGTGGTAGGTCCAGAAATTAGGAGTTCAGTGTGTGGCTCTGGGCTGGGGCAGGGAGTTGGGGTGCGGGGGAGAGAGGGACTCCAGCTGGGGGTGTGGGCTCTGGGGTGGGGCTGGGGATGAGGGTTTGGGCTGCAGGAGGGTGCGCCGGGCTGGGACCAAGGGGCAGGAGGGGAATCAGGGCTGGGGTAGGGGGTTGGGGCATGGGAGGGGGTGAAGGGGTGATTTCCTCAAGCAGCTCCCAGAAGCAGCAGCACGTCCCTTCTCCGGCTCCTACGTGGAGGCATGGCCAGGCAGCTCTGCACACTGCCCCTTCCGCAAGCGCTGCCGCTGCAGCTCCCATTGGCTGTGATTCCCAGCCAATGGGAGCTGTGGGGATGACACTTGGGGCAGGAGCAGCATGCGGAGCCCCTTGGCTGCCCCTACATGTAGGAGCCGGAGCGGGGGCGTGCTGCTTCCTCCGGGAGCCACGTGGAGCAAGCCCCTGACCTTACTCCCTGGCGGGAGTTCAAGGGCCAGATTAAAATGTCTGAAGGGCTGGATGTGGCCCCCGGGCTGTAGTTTGCCCACCCCTGGACTAGACTGTGCTACGCTTCACTGAGAGGCCCTTCCTGCGGACACCTGCTGATTTGTCCGAATGTGCTGCCTTTTCACCCTACGTCTTTCCAGTGGACGTTACATTAAATCCTTTGCCACCTGAATGGGGCGCTTGAGACCGAGGCCTCTGTGATTTATAGGAGAGGCAAGGATGGGAAACAGCAACACAAACACAGGGCCCACGTCGGAAACTGGGCCCAACTGGCCCTGTGATTGATCTGTGCCAAATTCCGCCTCTCTGCTTCCCTCAGCTGCATTCTCAGTTATTTGTTTTAAACCGTAGGGTTGAGCTAGACAAACCAACCCAGCGTCCCTTATCCCTCCCTTCCTCTCACATAGGCAGGGTTTAAATTCAGAGCTCCTGCCAGTAAATATTTTCAACCCCTCTGGAGCATTTATAGCCTGGTGGAGGGATGGGGGGCTTCGGGAAATGCCCTGTAAGAATGAACACAGTGACAGTCACCACTGGCCTGAAAGATGGCAAACTGGGGGTGGCAGAGTGTTGGCCTGTCTGCTCAGCGCAGCCCCAGCCTGGCAGGGCTAGACGCTGCCGAGCCAGTTTGGTTAGTGACTTCAAACCAAGCCCTTTGTGTTTGTGCGGCGTTGTCCTCTGCTAGTTAAAATCCCCTCACCCACTTGTGTTTGGATTTCTGTGGCAGCCACCAGACCATGCTGCAGTGACAGTGACTCCAGGGACTCGGTTTGGCTGGGGTTTGAAGCCTTGCCTCATTTCTGCCCCGTGGAGGAAGCTGAAAGGAGCTTTCTTCTTGCTTTGTTTAGCTGCATTCTACAGGGGTTCCCCTGTGACTCGGCATTCCTGGGAGCTGCTGCTGCAGTGTGCAAAGAGGCCATGTCACGCAGCTTTGTGCTGTACGTCTGACTTGATTCAGAGTTGTGCTGTGCCTTTAATTCTGAAATTAAACCATGGGTGCCACTGACCTCCAAGCTTTGGGTCGTATTCCCCCCCCCCACCCCGCCCCCTGTAAACACAAAGCAGTATTGTGCGTGTTTGTTCTGTGAAAACAAATTCTTCCTTGTTTTCCTAAAGCAGAATCACTTTTCCTCTCATATCTTTAAACTAGGGTAAGAAGTCTTTTTACTGAAGTGAAGCTTGTGCAGCTGAGGCCTGTGAAATGCTGCTTACACATCCTCAAAGTGTTTGTGAGAACCTTGGAATAACAAAGTGCTCTGTGCCACTGAAGAATGCAGCAGGAACAAAAGCCACATCAACAGAGAAGGGACTAGGGAATACTGAATAGTTGACAGGAATTTTAATATAAAACTCTCTCTCTTCCTTGTCACTTGGAGTTTTCAGGAAGCCCTCTGTCTTATCGTAAAGCGGCATACAGCACAGACAGGGGCTTGGGAGGTGAAAGGTGGCTTCCTGCCATTCTTCTCTAGAGCTGGGTTCCCATGGGCGGTCATGCCAGTTTCACTGTGGCTTGTTCTATGCTGTTGTGATACAAGGAGACCAGGATTCCTGCTCCTTTGAGGGATTTAACTTCCATGGGCTAGTGGCGAGTTTAGAGCCTGCAATCATGAATCGCTTCAATGGACTCTGCAAGGTGTGCTCGGAGCGGAGATACAGACAGGTCTGTGGAACCTAACCCTAATCCGAATGCAAAGTGAATCCATCTGGGGAGTGCATGTCTATTGCAGAGTCTGAGTTAGGCTTATGTGCTGACTGTGTTCTCCCAGAGCCTGCTGCTCTGGCTGTGCGTGTCAGGTTATTTCCTGTGTGTTGGTTTGTCAGGATTGTTTTGCAAATGCCATTTTAGCAGCGATCATGGAAATGCTCGGCAAGTCGGCATCTGTGTATAAATGATCTCTGTCTGCGTATGGGCAGATCCGCACAACTGTGGATGGCCCCATGGTGGGAGCGAGCATTCAGCTTGCGCTAATGGCTGGAACGTTAGTGCTGTAACAAGTTGGTGTGTCCCGGGGAAGTGCTAAGCTGAGCGGTCCAATTTACCATTCATTAGTGGAAAGGAAGGCACTGCAGACTGTTAAGCAGATCCTTCCTTGTCTTTATCAGGAATGCATTAGGGAGACAAGCTAGTTACATTTGACATTGATGGCTGCTAGGAAAGAGTCTTGCTGAGCGTTATAAAGGAAAGTTCCAAGTTCTGTCTGATCGGGTTTGTCCGTGGCTTTGTCTGTCACAGGCTATTTTTATAGGTGTAAATGTGGCTGTGTAGATGAAGCTGCCTTGGCATTTCTGACACCAGCTCCCCATTGCTCTGCAGTGGGGTCATGGCTCACTCCCAGGCAGACTGAGGGGTCACAACCCCTTTGCTGAGTTCTCCTGTTTACCCTAGTTCTGAGGCTAGGGCTGGAATTGCTGGATCGTGTATATGTGGCACTGCACTCCGTTCAGTGCAATGAAATAGTTTCACAATCTAGATGGGAAGAAGACAGAGCAGAAGGAGTCTCCTTGGTTAAACATGCCCCATCCAGTCTCTGGGCTGGATAAAGGGTGTCACACGGCAACTCCACTCCGCTCTGCATGTGGCGAAGGTTTACTATCACTCATGGCTTGGGCCATGTTAATTCTTGGTCTCCCAGAACCAGTGAAATCTCCCTGGCTCCTTCCCCGACACCATGGGCGTAGAGTTCTGATAACTCGGTGCCCTCTAGGGTACTGACGTCACATGCCATCTCTGTACCCACCTTCCCTGTCTGGGTTCACACTTCCCAGCCCTTGTCTGCAGGGGCAGAAAGAGTGCTTCTTATTCAGCACTGGTGCCAGCTGGGAGCTGTAGCCCAGACCCCGAGCTCAAGTGTTTTGACCACTCTGTCGTGAAGAACAGAGCTGAGTTTCTTTTTCAGTAATGAAGATCTATACTCAGCTGTTGGTTCTCTTGATGCTACATGAGCAGCATTGACTCCAGCTCACTCTCCTGTAGCTGGGCTGGCTCTTTGGGGCCAGCAGGAAAAATAACATGTCCCCGCCAGGGAAACCTGCAGATCTGACATGCAGACCCACAGGACAGAGCAAGATGGTGCTGTTTTCACCCTGTCCTTTGTGTAACCATCCCCACGTTTGAACGGGCTAGAGGGGTCGCTGCTTAGTGACATAAAACCCCCTTCTCCCTTCAGGGCTAAGAGCATCTCTGACAGTGGTCAAGGGACAGAGGTGGGGATGGAAAGTTAGTGTTGGGGTTCCGTGGCATGGGGCTGAGCACTGCCACGAGCTGTGGGGCTGTCCCAAAGAGCTGCTTGCTGAGCTCTTTTCAGGAGTCAGCAGTGTGCCCTTGTTGCCAAGAAGGCCAATGGCATTTTGGGATGTATAAGCAGGGGCATAACGAGCAGATCGAGGGACGTGATCGTTCCCCTCTGTTCGACATTGGTGAGGCCTCATCTGGAGTACTGTGTCCAGTTTTGGGCCCCACACTACAAGAAGGATGTGGAGAAATTAGAGAGAGTCCAGTGGAAGGTAACAAAAATGATTAGGGGACTGGAACACATGACTTATGAGGAGAGGCTGAGGGAACTGGGATTGTTTAGTCTACGGAAGAGAAGAATGAGGGGGGATTTGGTAGCTGCTTTTAACTACCTGAAAGGTGGATCCAAAGAGGATGGATCTAGACTATTCTCAGTGATAGCAGATGACAGGACAAGGAGTAATGGTCTCAAGTTGCAGTGGGGGAGGTTTAGGTTGGATATTAGGAAAAACTTTTTCACTAGGAGGGTGGTGAAACACTGGAATGCGTTACCTAGGGAGGTGGTGGAATCCCCTTCTTTAGAAGTTTTTAAGGTCAGGCTTGACAAAGCCCTGGCTGGGATGATTTAGTTGGGATTGATCCTGCTCTGGGCAGGGGGTTGGACTAGATGGCCTCCAGAGGTCCCTTCCAACTCTGTTATTCTATGATTCTATGACTCCCAGGCCTAGAAATGCCCTGATCCTCTGGCCCTGTGTTCAATCTAAGTGTAGAGAAGAGTCAAAGCTGAAGAGCCACCACCAACCTTTTGGGCTGTTTGTGACCCACCAAACCCCCAGAGCTACCCAAGGCAGTGGGCCTGGGCCTGTTCTTGATGATGCAAGTGGAAGGGAGTTTGGCTTTGGAAGCCCACTGTCATGCTAGGGAAATGCTAGGAGACAGGGCGTGTAGCTCCAGCAGCCAGATACTATTGTGATTTCATCTTCACTTTATTAGAGCAAAAGATATAAAGAGGCTTGGATTAAATTCTCCTCAGCCAGGATCTGGAGTAGCATTGTCTATCAATGATGAGATAGAATGTAAAGAAATAAGGAGCGATGGAATGGATGAGACAGGGTCCGTCTGGGCAAAAATCACATTGGGGAAGAAAACTACTAGAGCCTCCCCTGGGATAGTGCTTGGGGTGAGCTATAGACTGCTAGGATCTAATCTGGATATGGATAGAGCCCTCGTTAATGTTTTTAATGAAGTAAATACTAATGGAAACTGCATGATCATGGGAGACTTTAACTTCCCAGATAGAGACTGGAGGACAAGTGCTAGTAATAATAATAGGGCTCAGATTTTCCTAGATGCGATAGCTGATGGATTCCTTCATCAAGTAGTTGCTGAACTGACTAGAGGGGATGCCATTTTAGACTTGTTTTTGGTGAGTAGTGAGGACCTCGTAGAAGAAATGGTTGTAGGGGACAACCTTGGTTCAAGTGATCATGAGCTAATTCAGTTCAAACTGAACGGAAGGATAAACAAAAATAAATCTGCAGCTAGGGTTTTTGATTTCAAAAGGGCTGACATTCAAAAATTAAGGAAATTAGTTAGGGAAGTGGATTGGACTGAAGAACTTGTGGATCTAAAGGCAGAGGAGGCCTGGGTTTACTTCAAGTCAAAGCTGCAGAAGCTATGGGAAGCCTGCATCCCAAAAAAGGGGAAAAAATTCATAGGCAGGAGTTGCAGATCAAGCTGGATGAGCAAGCATCTGAGAGAAGTGATTAAGAAAAAACAGAAAGCCTACAGGGAGTGGAAGATGGGAGGGATCAGCAAGGAAAGTTCCCTTATTGAGGTCAGAACATGAAGGGATAAAGTGAGAAGGTTAAAAGTGAAGTAGAGTTGGACCTTGCAAAGGGAATTAAAACCAATAGTAAAAGGTTCTATAGCCATATAAATAAGAAGAAAACAAAGAAAGAAGACATGGGACTGCTAAACATTGAGGATGGAGTGGAGGTTAAGGATAATCTAGGCTTGGCCCAATATCTAAACAAATACTTTGCCTCAGTCTTTAATGAGGCTAATGAGGATCTTAGGGATAATGATAGCATAACAAATGGGAATGAGGATATGGAGGTAGATATTACCATATCTGAGCGAAACTCAAACAGCTTAATGGGACTAAATCGGGGGGTCCAGATAATCTTCATCCAAGAATATTAAAGGAATTGGCACCTGAAATTGCAAGCCCATTAGCAAGAATTTTTAATGAATCTGTAAACTCAGGGGTTGTACCATATGACTGGAGAATTGCTAACATAGTTCCTATTTTTAAGAAAGGAAAAAAAAGTGATCCGGGTAACAGCAGGCCTGTTCGTTGGACATCTGTAGTATGCAAGGTCTTGGAAAAAATTTTGAAGGAGAAAGTAGTTAAGGACATTGAGGTCAATGGTAAATGGGACAAAATACACCATGGTTTTACAAAAGGTAGATCGTGCCAAACCAACCTGATCTCCTTCTTTGAGAAAGTAACAGAGTTTTTAGACAAAGGAAATGCAGTGGATCTAATTTACCTAGATTTCAGGAAGGCATTTGATACCGTGCCACATGGGGAATTATTAGTTAAATTGGATAAGATGGGGATCAATATGAAAATTGAAAGGTGGATAAGGAATTGGTTAAAAGGGAGACTACAGCGGGTCCTACTGAAAGGTGAACTGTCAGGCTGGAGGGAGGTCACCAGTGGAGTTCCTCAGGGGTCGGTTTTGGGACCAATCTTATTTAATCTTTTTATTACTGACCTCGGCACAAAAAATGGGAGTGTGCTAATAAAGTTTGCAAATGACACAAAGCTGGGAGGTATTGCCAATACAGAGAAGGACTGGGACGTCATACAGGAAGATCTGGATGACCTTGTAAACTGGAGTAATAGTAATAGGATGAAATGTAATAGTGAGAAGTGTAAGGTCATGCATTTAGGGATTAATAACAAGAATTTTAGTTATAAGCTGGGAACGCATCAATTAGAAGTAATGGAGGAGGAAAAGGACCTTGGCGTATTGGTTGACCACAGGATGACTGCGAGCCGCCAATGTGATATGGCTGTGAAAAAAGCTAATGGGGGATGCATCAGGCGAGGTATTTCCAGTAGGGATAAGGAGGTTTTAGTACCGTTATACAAGGCACTGGTGAGACCTCATCTGGAATACTGTGTGCAGTTCTGGTCTCCCATGTTTAAGAAGGATGAATTCAAACTGGAACAGGTACAGAGAAGGGCTACTAGAATGATCTGAGGAATGGAAAACTTGTCTTATGAAAGGAGACTCAAGGAGCTTGGCTTGTGTAGCCTAACTAAAAGAAGGTTGAGGGGAGATATGATTACTCTCTATAAATATATCAGAGGGATAAATACCGGAGAGGGAGAGGAATTTTTTAAGCTTAGTACCAATGTGGACACAAGAACAAATGGATATAAACTGGCCATCAGGAAGTTTAGACTTGAAATTAGATGAAGGTTTCTAACCATCAGAGGAGTAAAGTTCTGGAATAGCCTTCCAAGGGAAGCAGTGGGGGCAAAAGACCTATCTTGCTTCAAGATTAAACTCGATAAGTTTATGGAGGAGATGGTATGATGGGATAACACGATTTTGGCAATTAATTGATCTTTAACTATTCATGGTAAATAGGCCCAATGGCCTGTGATGGGATATTAGATGGGGTGGGATCTGAGTTACTACAGAGAATTCTTTCCTGGGTATCTGGCTGGCGAATCTTGCCCACATGCTCAGGGTTCAGCTGATCGCCATATTTGGGGTCGGGAAGGAATTTTCCTCCAGGGCAGATTGGAAGAGCCTCTGGGGGTTTTTCGCCTTCCTCTGTAGCATGAGGCATGGGTCACTTGCTGGAGGATTCTCTGCACCTTGAAGTCTTTAAACCATGGTTTGAGGACTTCAATAGCTCAGACATAGGTGAGAGGTTTATTGCAGAAGTGGGTGGGTGAGATTCTGTGGCCTGCATTGTGCAGGAGGTCAGACTAGATGATCATAATGGTCCCTTCTGACCTTAATATCTATGAGTCTATGAGTCTATCTATGGTTGCTTATTCTTGGTCCCTCAATGGGATCTGTCCTTCTGGCTGTTTATTTCCAGAAATCGTATGGGTCAGTTGGTTCCCCCGCCACCCCCCCGTCCCCTTCTTTTCAGTAAACCTGGAAATGTGATAAACTTCTCTGAAAGTTTATAGGAACTGTGACTGAGCTCCCGCTTAAAGCCAACCTTCGACAAATGAACTTCACTCTATTCATGAGAGCTCACAGCCTCCAGGGTCAGCGTGGTGAGAGGAGCCTTTCACTTGTTCCCTGAGTGCTGATGGAAAAAACCCATTAACACTCCATCCCTTCCCTTCAGAACTCCTTTCAGCCATATCCTACTTAATGAAAATACTTTAGCACAAAATAATGTGTGAGGCTTTCAGAGCATCTTCACCCCAACTGCTTTACAAATATTAATATACTAAGTCTTGCCACAATCCTGCAAGGTAGGAAAATGTCATTATTTACATATTATATAAGGGAAACCAAGGCACAGAGAGTTGCTCAAAGAAGTCACACTGGAAGTCTTTGTCAAAGCCAGGAATAAAATCATATCTCCTGGTTCCCAATCTTATCCCTTAACCCATCCTTCATCCCACCTCTAGAACACTCCCTTGGTTATCAAGAGAAATTCAGGGGAGGGGAATTGTGTTATCTGCCTATAGTACAGGATATGCAACTCACCTGCTCACAGATTGCAATGCCAAATTTTGTGTGATTTGTAAATGCCCTTTTAAATGCCCTTGGCTGCAGTCCAGTGTCAGCTATGTCCTGGCCATCTGCAGTAGTTTATGTCCTCCTACAAAGGGAGGACTTTTATACTGACAGATGTTTGTTGTCTCCGACCAGTCCATTCATCCCTCTCCAGCTGGCTATACAGATGCTGTTTTAATGTACGCATAAAAGTCCTGGGGCTGTGCATGAGCAAAGTGCTGGGTTCTTACTGGTCACACACAGTAGCTGCCTTCCTGTGTAACAGGATGACTCTGATGTCTGTTTTCAGATTACAATCCCTCGAGGAAGGGATGGGTTTGGCTTCACAATCTGCTGCGACTCTCCAGTCCGTGTGCAGGCTGTAGACTCTGGTAAGAGAACAACCCATTTTTATACATCTTTTATTGTTGGACTGATTTGAAAGGGACCAGTCCCCGTCCCCTTTGCTTCCCTGTGTTTGATCCTGTCTTAAGACCCTCTCAAACCTCACAGAATTTTCCTTTTCTCTTGAACAGTTTCTTTTAAATGTCCCCTTTGTGCCTCTAATGAGGCCAGAGGCCAGTGTGGCTGTCTTGTTACAGGGCTGCCTGTGCTCAGTGCTGAAGGTATTTCGGTGAGACTGCTGGGCACAGGGCAACGGCGGGGGCGCCTGTGCCATTTCTAGGTGTTTGGCACAAAAATGGTGGCAGCTAGTTTTTTTCCTAATTGCTCATTGAGTGAGTAAACTTTGATTATGTAACAAGTACTCCACATAGCCAGATATTGGGAGAGAGCATTAATGGCCTGGTCCAAAGCCCATGGAAATCACTCAGAGTCTTTCTATTGACTTCAGTTCGCTTTGTATCACTCCCTTCATTTGCACAGCAGAAGTCAGGAAATGCAAACGTTAAGGTGGAAAAGCCACCTTAACTCTGCCCCTTGTGCTTACGCCTCACAATACAGTCTTTAATGCTGGGATCGCATATGGGTTCTCAAATAGGACAATATACCATTTGTGCTAAAACTGTAGATACGTGAGCATGTATGTATGGCATTCTGCAGTGTTTTGATGTCAGTCTAATAGACGTACTAGTACTGGCGGAGAAAGGTTCCCCCCCAAAAAACATTTAGACAAAAACTATTTTATATGGCTTTGTTGACATATTTTGACAGAATTTTTCATTTTTTTGCCAGAAGAAAGCCTCCAAAGAAACCATGAACGCTGAAAATTGTTTCAGAGCGGCAGCCGTGTTCGTCTGTATCAGCAGAAAGAACGAGGAGTCCTTGTGGCACCTTAGAGACTAACCAATTTATTTGGGCATAAGCTTTCGTGGGCTAAAGCCCACTTCATCAATGCATGCAGTGGAAAATGCAGTAGGAAGATAGAGATATATACAGAGAACATGAAAAAATGGGGGTTGCCATACCAACTCTAACGAGACTGATCGATTAAGGTGGGCTATTATCAGCAGGAGAAAAAAACTTTTGTAGTGATAATTAGGATGGCCCATTCGCTGGTATGGCAACCCCCATTTTTTCATGTTCTCTGTAAATATATATCTTCCTACTGTATTTTCCACTACATGCATCTGATGAAGTGGGCTTTAGCCCACGAAAGCTTATGCTCAAATAAATTTGTTAGTCTCTGAGGTGCCACAAGGACTCCTCGTTCTTTCTGAAAATTGTTTGGTTTTCAACAACTGAAAAATTTCAGTGGGTTAGGTAAAATGTTTTGGCTTTACTGAAAATGTTTGTTAAACAGGCCAAAATATTTCAGGTTTCAGTTGTCCAAAACTGACAACATTTCACAAACTGTGGGATTTTAAAACTGACACACTTTGGGTTCTTTTTATTTGCGGTCTTGTTGTTGAGCATTTATGGGACATGTTTTCAAGCTTTTCTCCAGAATGATAAGGGTGAGAAACGTACTTGTTCCTCCTACAAAACTGACCTGGAATTCTAGTTTGCTATCCTGTAACTGCCTACTGAGGTAATGAGGAACCCAAATCTCATCTGCTTGTCCCGCATGTGAGTAACTGGGTCCTGGGTGTGTCTGAGGAGGTGAAAGCACATTGCTGCCCCAATCCTAGGCCAGGGCACAAAGGAGCGGCACAACTCCTGCAGCTGGGATGCAGCTTGCATCTCCTCCATAACACGGCTCAGCATGGGGGCTGCAGGAGCTGTGTAAATCCAGATCCTGAGGTGCGCTCCCTGCTGCATGCTGGTCTCTGCAGGGCCAATGTGGAGACTCCTTCTCTGGAGCACTGGGGTTCAGAGGCACCCCAAATGAGTGCTCTGCCTGTGGTCCCCACCCCAGTGCAGGCATGAGATGGTGCGGAGGGCATGCTGCTGGCCCTCCCAGTCACAGGGGAATTCCCCCCTGTGAGAACAGCCATGCCTGTCCCGGCTGGGGAAAGCTGACAAAAAACTATGACTGCTTCTGATGGAAATAATCAACAGCTGCTTGTGAGAAGCTGTTACACCAGTAAAATAAAAACCAGCAGGATCTTATTAAAGGGGAAAAGGCAAAATGCCACATTTATTGTGAATACAGAGAGAATCATAGTAAGCAGTTATAGCGATAACATTCCATTCAATTTCATATTTATTCACACGTTCATTCATACACACACACACACACACACACAGGTTCTGCAAGGTTGTTATCATAGTTACCAGCCTTAGAGTTGCTCATGCCAAGCCACTGGCCAGGTGGCCTGGACATAAGGAGGGAGCAGGGCCTTGTCAGATGGTCATCTGATGCTCCTGGAAGTTGGTTTGCAGAATCGGACCCCAAAGTTCTCACTTTCTAGAGTCCATTTTTATAGGAATTTCTTCCTATGCTAGTCTATGGGAATTGCTTCATCGTGCTGTTGCTGAATCAATCAGCAGATGGCACATTCCTGACAGCTCCGTGCTGCCAGATGTTATCTTGTTCTTTGGTTCTCCCATTCTTGAAGCTCTTGGGTGGATCCCAGTCTGCCCTCTGGGGGTCCTCTGGTTATTTCCACTTGTCGCCTTCTTCAGCCGATGGACACTGGATTCTTAGGCTGGCACCTCCCTGATCATTCAGTTATTATTCACACCAAGCATCCATCCACATACATCCTCTATATCTATTTTAATCACAATTGTTAACAAAGTGAGATGAATACAACAAAAGGGCGGGGAGTCTCTGGGTGGTGTTTCTGTTGTTACAGAGTATTGCTTTGAGTCTCTCTGTGTGTGAGTAGGTGTTGTTACAAAGAATTGCTTTGAGAACAGACTCTGTCTTAGAATGTACTAACACAATTAGCAGCTTGCAAGTTTCACACATAGAGGGAGAGAAACAGTACCAAAAACCAAGAAACCTTTTAATTAGTAATACCCTGGAATTTAAACTGTGGGGAATCAAACTCATTTGTGATTTTAATACAGAACTTCTTTAATATGATCCAACAAAGCTAACCTTCCAGTCCACCCTGTGGAACGCCATAGGCTGCAAATAGTCAGGAAGCCAACACTTGGTGCAGGAAACCTCCTGTCACTGCCCCACCTGTAACCTCCCATTCCTTGGCAAAGTAACTGAGAAGCTAGCAGCAGCCATGCTTCAGCAGCAAGTGGCATCTGCTGCATCCTAATGCTTTGACATTGGGCGTCAGAGCAGGGACAGCCCCACTGGTGCTAAAGAGAGGCTGTTCTCCTGGTCATGGATGTAGGCCCCATCTTGGTGCTTCCATGTCGTGACTTCCCTGCAGCTTTCAAACCAACTACCACAACGGTCGGGTCAGTGTGGGGTGCAAATCCAGAACCGTGCATGGTTGTGTCATCACCTGCCCTGTAACCCTGGGCACCTCACAGTGCTTTGTAGCTCTCATCCTGGGCCGCTCTCTGCTAGCCTTCAAGTCACCCCCCGAGTGCCCATGTGCTAGACGGCCCTGGTTCCGCAGCTCTGGCCCCTGTCTGCAGCCCCACAGCGGTTTCCACCATCTTTGGTTACATCTGGCAAGGTGACCCTAACGCATTTCAAGTCCTGAATTTGCCCAGAGCCACGTGCTCTGCAATGTCCTGCCCTGTCCTGGGCAGATCAGAGCTTTAACATGGCTTATTTGTTCCTCTAAAGAGACAAAACCATATCACAGCTTATGAACCTAACTGGGGGAACACAGTGCTGAGTTGGTTTATAGTAAAATAAAGTATTAACAATTGGCCATAGGTTAAGTGCTGCTACGTAAAAGGAATAAAGTTAGAAAAGGTAACAAGCAAATACAAGAGAAAACATGCATTTAAGAGTCTAAAACTTAACCTAGCAAGATACAGGCTTTGTTCAAGATGGTTTCTCTCTTCAGTCATTCTTCTTCCCAGCCATGGCTGACTTTCCCTCAGTCAGGACCTTCCACCAGGGGCTGGTTTCCCTTGTCTTCTTAGGTGAATGATCTTTATCTAAGCAGGTTTCTCATCTGCATTCAGTTCCAGAGACTTGGTTGAAGGACTCATCTTTCTCAGCTTGTAAGAGCTTTAGCCTCTTGTGTTTCTCTAGTGATGGATGCCTTCTCTCCTCACTCATATCTCCCAAAGGTCAATGACCTCATGCTGTTCTTCCCTTCCTTGTGGGCTTCCCATCCCCCATATGGTTTCGGTGTAAATGAGGCTTCCATTGTTTGATTCCATCATGGTTGATTTACATAGGAGATAAGTAGGTAGCTGTATCTGGGCAGACTGGACAGCGGAATCTCAATGAGCATCCATAATTCCTCCTCTAGTATCAATACAGACATTTTACCACCAGGGTGGTACAGGCATACATAAAAGACGTCCATGATGCACTAGTATTGTGTTCAATGGGTTGATTCAATTGCTTATTATTTGAGGTTTATACTCTCCTGTCTTTATAGATCCGATAAAGTTTCTCTACCTTGCTGGGGCCTAGCCAGACAGTCTCTTCCCCACACTTGTTAGCTGGAGAGCTTTAGCTGGTATGTCAATACATTCTCATTGTCTTTCAAAGTACTTTGGAAGTAACTGCCCAGTGGAGAAAGCTCGGGGCCTTGTTTAGGGTGAGCTAACTCCTATGTGACTGGCAAACACATTTTAAGAATTAGAATTTCAGTTTATGTCCATAACTTTGCATCAGTTGCTTGCACCTGTATGACATGGTGCTGTGAATACCCAGTGAGTGATGAGCTTTCCAGTGACACCTCCTAGATACAGATGATAACAATAGTGAGTTGGGGTATATTAGGCTGGTCAGGCCAGTTGATATCAGGGGGCCCCTTGCCCTCTGCCCTCGAGCTGTTCATAATGTCCCAGGCTGTCAACCTATCTATGTGACATAGCGGGATGGATGGCATTGCACTACAGTGGCTCCACTTATTGCTCCAACAGCCCCAGAGAGTGGAAATGGGCAACTGCTCCTCTTCGACAACCCCCAGCCCCCTTGCAGGTCCCCCGGAACGCCAGGGGCAGCTGGTACAAACTCTATCTGGGCAAGTCCAGAGTGGTGCTGGTTGGAAAGGAGAAGTGCTTAGACCTGGCGGACCCACCGTCCTCCCCTTCCATTGAGGGCATCTGCCTCCATTCATCCAAGTAGTTTGACTCAGCAGGAGCCTAAGAGATAAGATGGCGTCAGTGCATTGTCCACCTCCAGCTTGCTGGGAAGCTTCCCAACTTTGCTCAAAGGATGACCTGGGCACGGTGGTCCATGAATAGTTTCCCCCAGACCATGTCAATGGAGTTTACTGTACCCAGGACTCAGTGTGGCTGCCATAGAGACTGTTGCTTATGCAGAACACGGCAACCTGTTAATAGAATCATAGAATATCAGGGCTGGAAGGGACCTCAGGAGGTCATCTAGTCCAACCCCCTGCTCAAAGCAGGACCAATCCCCAATTAAATCATCCCAGCCAGGGCTTTGTCAAGCCTGACCTCAAAAACCTCTAAGGAAGGAGATTCCACCACCTCCCTAGGTAACCCATTCCAGTGCTTCACCACCCTCCTAGTGAAAAAGTTTTTTCCAATATCCAACCTAAACCTCCCCCACTGCAACTTGAGACCATTACTCCTTGTTCTGTGGAGTTCCCACCACAGGACCTGGCTGGGCTAGTCAGCATGAGTGTGGGTGGCCCAGTTGTTCTCTTAGGAGTACAGCTGACAGCTGAAAATGTCTGGCAGGGACAGCCAAGGAGCCAGATTGAAGTGTCCAGAACTGCAATACTGCTGGAGAGATTGTCTTCAAACATGGCTCGCATTTTCTGTCTTGCTCAACAGCCTGGACAGTATTTTGTAAAGGAACCAAGTGTGTCTCTGGTGGAGCAGCATGGCAGTTGGTCAGAGTTCCTGGGTAAACATGAGGTGTTTGGAACTTGTGTGAATACTCATATCAATGACTGTGTGACCAGGGTCCCAGGGGGGCCACACTGAGGTTACTTAATTAGGGCAAACTGCAAAGAATGGGGTAGACAATGCCTGAAGCTGGTGGTCATTCCAATACTTAGATCCACCAAGGTAGCCACAAAACAGATACCCAGAAGCCAAAACACAGTTCCCTTAAAGCAACCCACTCTTGGGCTTCCACTCAGACATGCAAATCAAATATGATGAGGATTACTGAAAATCTTATTAATCATTTAAGAAAGTTCTACCAATCCCAAAGGATCGGGCACATTACCCACCAGGTCAATGAATATTTCAGATCTTACCAAAATACAGTGTACATCTAATTCCTATTAACTAAACTAAAATTTATTAAAAAAGAAAAGAGAGAGAGTATTGGTTAAAAGATCACTATACATACAGATATGAAAACAGTTTTGAGGTCAATTTTATAGAAGAGATGTGCGATTTAGTGTTGCAAAGAGTTCTTGGATCAGGCTTGAAGCAGTGATGAAATAAACTGCTGGCTTGTTCAATCTCAGGTTGCTCCCAAATAATTGGAAGGTCCTCAGTCCCTTGGTTAGAAAGCTCCCATTAGTATTAGTCCATAGCCCAGAGATCAGAGCAGGAAAGAGGCAAAATGGAGATGTTTCCAGGGCCTTTTATAGCTTCTGCCATGTGGAGGGAAACCCGTTGTTCTAGTCTGTGAAAAATTACAGGTAACAAGATGGAGTTTGTGGTCACATGGGCAAGTCATAGCGGAGGCCATTACCCGTACTCTTGTTAAAACATTCATATGAAAGTCTGTCAGGCATGGATAGGCTTCTTCCGTGATTCATTGTGTTTGTTGATGAGCCACCAACTTGAATACTTCATTCACAGTGTGCTGGCCAGACTGGGCGCCAATTGCCCTGTGGGTTCTATTGCAGGAGCAGACACCTTTGAGATACAAGTACGTAGTCAATGTTCGTAACTGATACCTGCACACAAATAGAACCAGCATATTCAGCAAACCGTAACTTTTCCATTGGTGCCTTACTTGGTACAGTTTGTGCAAGATTTGTTGCAATAATATAACAGTGGTAGCAGCAATGATCTGCATGGTCACATTTAATCAATGTCACAGGCTGGAACTGTCGTGAGACTGTAGCATGTGCATTTTACAAGGATGTGGCATTTGACTTAAACAGGCATCCATAAAGGACACTAACCTCATGGTATGCTTCACCCCTAGTTGGCCTGTTGTACACACATCTCAGGCCAGTCATGACTGTCAGGTATTGCAATCTGATGGCTTAGTGCTGGCTCCTGTGTGTAGGAGATTGAAGGTCTCAGCAAAGTTCCTAGTGGACACATGTTTTTGTCACATCAACAAGCACTGCGATTGACACTGTTAGCCCTCTCACTGGGAGTAGCTGGGAGAGGACCCAGTAGGTCAGACATGAAGCTCACAGGGTGAGAACAGAATCCGGGCAGTAGGGGAGGGAAGGGACAGGGTAAGTATGGGATGGGATCCAAGCAGTAGGTGAGGAGTCAGTTGAGGATCCAGGTTGTAGGGAGGAAAGGGACAGAGTCAGTACGTGATCCAGGCAGTAGGTAGGGAAGGGATGGGGTCAGTATGGCATCCGGGCAGTAGGGGAAGGGAGAGAAGGGACTGCGTCATTACAGGATCCAGGTGGTAGAGAGGAATAGGGACTTGGTCAGTACGGGATACGGGCAGTAGGGAGGGAAGGGATGGGGTCAGAATGGGATCCAAGTAGTAGGGAGGGAAGGGATGGGATGAGTACAGGATCTGGGTGGTAGGGAGGAAAGGGACAGGGTGAGTACAGGATCTGGGGGGTAGGGAGGAAAGGGACAGGGTGAGTACAGGATCTGGGGGGTAGGGAGGGAAGGGACAGGGCGAGTATGGGATCTGGGTGGTAGGGAGGGAAGGGTTTGAGTGACTACAGGATCCAGTTGATAGGGAGGGAAGGGACGGGGTGAGTATGGGGCATTAGGGAGGGAAGGGATGGGGTCGGTACAGGATCCAGGCAGTTCGGAGGGAAGGGACGGGGTGAGTACAGGATCTGGGTGGTAGAGAGGGAAGGGATGGGATCAGAATGGGATCCAAGTGATTGGAAGGGAAGGGACAGGATAAGTATGGGAACTGAGTGGTAGCTAGGGAAGGGTTGGCATCAGTACGGGATCCTGGCAGTTCGAGGGAAGGGACGGGACAGGGTCAGAATGGGATCCAAGTGGTAGGGAGGTAAGGGATGGGGTGAGTACAGGATCTGGGTGGTAGGGAGGGAAGGGACAGGGTCAGTACAGGATCTGATTGGTGGGGAGGGAAGGGACGGGATGAGTACGGGATCTGGGTGTTAGGGAGGGAAGGTATGGGGTCCGTGCAGGATCCGGACATTAGGGAAGGAAGGGGCAGGGTGAGTATGGGATCCGACAGTTCAGAGGGAAGGGAGGTGGTGAGTACGGGATCCGGTTGGTAGGGAGGGAAGGGACGGGGTCAGTACATGATCTGGGTAGTTCCTACGGAATGGACAGGGTGAGTACAGGATCCGGGGGCGGGGGGTAGGGAGGGAAGGCACAGGGTCCATAGAGGATCCGGGCAGTTCGGAGGGAAGGGATGGGGTCAGTACAAGATCTGGGTGTTAGATAGGGAAGGGACCGCGTTAGTATGGGATCTGGGTGGTAGCGGGGGAAGGTACGGAGAGAGTATAGGATACGTGCAGTTTGGACATGCACTTGGCTCTGTCCTGGGGCAGATTGTTGGCATGGCTCCTTCTCTCCATTAGGTGGCCCAGCAGAGAAGGCTGGCCTGCAGCAGCTGGACACTGTGGTGCAGCTGAACCAGCAACCCGTGGAGCACTGGAAATGCGTGGAGTTGGCACATGAAATCCGGTGATGGTTCACACTCCAGTACCCGTCAGGCTGGGTGGGGGCAGCCACATGTGGGATACAAAGAACGGGGCCTTGGAGCAATCCTGAGCCCCAAGAGCTGACCAGCTGAAGTGTGTGTTGAGCTGGCGGGCAGATTTCCTCACACAGCTGCCTCAGGGGTGGGGTGATCCCGGGAACACCTGGACAGGTGGCACCCCCAGACTGGGCTGAGGTGGGAGCCTTGGCATGGGGCCCATGTGCTGCAGAGGGGAGTGGCAGGTGGAAGGCGGGCCCAGCTGAGTGTTGCAGATTCGTGGGGATAACTGGGAGGGACGGGGTACCAGTGCATGAGTGTGGGGAAAGCAGGGCTCGGTGGGAGTCAGAGGGGAGAGGAGTGGAGGAGACAGAGTCTCAGAGGGGCACAGGGGTTTGGGGAGGGAGTGTCTCAGAGGAGGTTCAGGGGGCTGGGTTGGGGAGGGGGAGGAGAAATCTCTGATTGGGGGGCGAGGGAGGGGAGGCAAGAGTCGGGTGGTGAGGGAGGCTGGAAGGGAGAGGGTCTGAGGGGGTGCAAGGAGCTGGGAGGGGGAGTCCATTAAGCAGTGAAGGGGGAGGGGAGGTAGGTGTCCCTGAGGTGGTGTGGGTGAAGGGAGGGGCAGTCTGGGGGTGGGGAGGGAAGTGAGAGGGAGTCTGGGGGGGATGGGAAAGAAGAGGAAGTCGGCGGGGGGAGAAGGGAAGGGAGATGGAAACTGCGGGGGAGGGAAGGGAGAAGGAGTGTCAGGGCGGGGATAGGAAGGGAAGGGAGAGGGACTCCCGGGGGAGAGGGGAAGGGAGAGGGAGTCTGGGGGGGAGGGAAGGGAAGGGAGAGGGGGTCAGGGAAGGAGGGAAGGGAGAGGGAGTCTCGGGGGGGATAAGAAGGGAAGGGAGAGGGAGGCTGAGGGGTGGGGGGAAGGGAGAGGGAGTCGGGGGAGGGATAGGGAGGGAGAAGGAGTCTGGGGGGAGGGAAGGGAAGGGAAAGGGAGTCTTGGGGGAGAGGGAAGGGAAGGGAGAGGGAGCCTGAGGGGGATGGGAAAGGAAGGGAGAGGGAGTCTTGGCGCGGGGGCGGGGGAAGGGAAGGAAGAGGGAGTCGGGGGGGATGGGAAGGGAAGGGAGAGGGAATGTGTGGGGAGGATGGGAAGGGAGAGAGAGTGTGGGGGAGGAGGATGGGAAGGGAAGGGAGAGGGACTTGGGATGAGGGGAAGGGAAGGGAGAGGAAGTTGGAGGGAGGGAAAGGAGAGGGACCCTTGGGGTGGGGGAAAGGGAAGGGAGAGGGAGTCTTGGCACGGGGGGGGGGTGGGGAGGGAAGGGAGAGGGAGTCAGTGAGGGGGATGGAAAGGGAGAGGAAGTCCAGGGGGAAGGATGGGAAAGGAAGGGAGAGGGAATCTTGGCACGGGGGGGGGTGGGGTGGGGAGGGAAGGAAGAGGGAGTCGGTGAGGGGGATGGAAAGGGAGAGGAAGTCCAGGGGGAAGGATGGGAAAGGAAGGGAGAGGGAATCTTGGGGGTGGGGTGGGAAGGGAGGGGAGAGGGAGTCTGGGGGAGATGGGAAGGGAGAGGGACTTCCAGGGTGGGAGGGAAGGGAGAGGGTGTCTTGGCGGGGGGGGGGGGGGGCAGGGATATGGGAGGGGAGAGGGACTCTGGTGGTGGGGGTTGTCTGTGTGGCCGCTGAAGTTGCGAGGCTTGGGGCCCACTGTGCGCAGTGTCACCTCCCAAGAGTGTTGTTCGCCATGCTGGAGCTGGGCTTGCCCGTGGGGCTGGCAGGCTTCCCCAGGCTGCATTCGTCTGACCCTCCCCCACGGCGTCTCTTTCAGGAACTGTCCCAGTGAGATCATCCTGCTGGTGTGGAGGATCGTGCCGCAGATCAAGCCAGGCCTTGAAGGCATGATACGGAGGTCATCCTGCAAATCTGCCTACGACCTCCAGTCACCTCCAAACAAGCGGGAGAAAAACAGCACAGTGCCCTCCCGCCCCGAGCACCGCCAGAGTTGCCACATCGTGTACAACAGTAGTGACAGGCTGGTGCTGAACAACTGTCCGCGATACACGGAGGTTGGGAAGCGGAGCCAGCACACGATGCCACCCTTGTCCCGGGCGTCCTCTGACGGGGACAAGAACTACATCCTCTTAGCACCTCTCAATCCTGGGAGTCAGGTACGGCCCCCCTCCAGCACTAGCGACATCTGCCCCTGGGCACTGGGTGTGCCCCTCACACTGGCCAGGCCTTCACCTCTTTCGCAGAGCCTGATAGGGCCACGTCTGGACCAGCTCACCAGCCAGCCATACCTCCAGGGAACACTTGTCCTAAGGCCACCTTGCACCTGAAGGGGGATCAGCCAAAGCCACGGCCCCAGGCCACATGTGCAGGGCTGTGTTAATCCCTAGAGCCAGTGCTGCCTCGTCTGTGACACGCTCTGGCTTTCCAGAGCTGCTGGGCTCAGGGCTGCACTGGAGGTCTTCAGGAGTAACCACCCTGAGCTCACCTGAGTCAGCAAGGAGGGTCCCCCTATATAGATCCTTTCAGGGAGTGGGATGCAGATTGAGGAGCTGCCAGAAATGAGATGTTTAAAGATCTTGGGTCCTCCGAGGGGTAGCACTGAGCTCTGGGCACTCTTGAGGTCAGCAGCATGGGCTTTGACTTCCCACAGATCCAGCTAGTCTGTGATCCTGCCTCCAACCTCAGCCGCTCTGGTGCTCCTAGGCAGGCCCTGCCCCTCCCCAGCCTGTACCTACGCAGACTGGAGATCATGCATGGAGCTGACACTGTTTCTTGCTGTATCGTGGTGTCTGCAGATGCCCTGGCTTTGGCCGTTTGCAAGAAGCAGGCAATCAGCCCCCAGCTCCTGGCCCTGTGCACCAAGGAATGTCACAGTGGCATGATGCGCACTGACCCCAACGAGCCCCTTCCGCCCCCAAGTTGTCACTGGGGACGACTGTTGTATCTGTGTCTGCTGGGTACGGTGTGGTTAGCTGGGAGGGGAAGGGAACAGTACAGCCCTGTGGGATAAGTCTGGGCTGCTGCCTGTCTGAAGTGAATGCCTCCCCTGGCTGCCCAGCCACAGGGGGAAGGGGAAGCTTTTGTGGTCTTTGCTTATTTTCAGCACAGTATACTAGGCTTCCAAGCTGGTGCTGTGTCCCAAGGCCTCTTCCCATCCCCGGCAGCACTCACCATTGTACTGTGTGTGCTGATACTGTCCTGCTAAGGGGCATGATGGCTGGCTGTCCTGAACGTGTTTGTCAGCTGGGTTGTGTCAAGTGCTGGGGGAAACGGGGAGGCTTTCCAGTGGGTAGGACACAGGACTGGAGTTCTCGCCATCAGTGCAATGTGGGCTGATGACCCTGCACCCCTCTGCAAAGTGCTTTGGGATCTCTGGAAGTCGAGTCCTGAAGATTGCTGGTGCGGGTCCCACCAGGAGCTGCAGGGAGTAACCATGTCCTGCCTGCTCTGTGTCTTCCAGCTGCTGAGGCCTGTGTATCAGGAGCACAATGCCGCGGTGGGTAAGTGTCCATTCCTAGCAGCCCACGGCTCGGCAGACTCGGGAGTTTTGCTGCCTAGGCAGTTGCTGTGGCATCCCCCTCAGGGGATGGGGCACTAGCCTGGGAGAGAACCAATGCTGGATTCCCCTCTGCTGCGAACCAGGGTGTGACCTTGTGCAGGCACTAAGCTGGACAAGCCCCGGGTTACAGAGCCAGCCTGAGGCCTCTGGCTTTGTGCTTTGTGAGGGCCTAAGCCTCGAAACCTCACTGCAAGGGCTCGAGGAGACAAGCTGCTGGGCTGCCCTCCTTGGGCAGGAGGCGGGGGACCCTGTGTTGCCCTCCCCTCATTTGTTTGCATGCTGGGTCATGCTTAGGGTTTGTCCCACAGATTCACCTCTCTGGCCTTCCCCAGCGTCCTTGGGCCAGCTCCGTGCATATCACCTGCTGTCAGTGAGTGGGAACTGGTGATGTCAGGTTGGGGCAAGGAGTGGTTTCTCAGACTCACCCACAGATATCCTCTCTGGGGCTGGGACTAACCTTTCTGCTCCTTCCCTTCTGCTGCTCACAGAGGCGGCGGCTGCCCTGCAGTGCCCCATCCTTGCCAGGGCAGCAGCTGCAAGGGGGCTCCACTCCTCAGCAATGCATCGCATATGGAGGAAGTGCCATGTACTCTCCTCCTTGACCCGGTCAGCTGTTCCAGCCGGGCATGGGGAGGAGCAAGTTGTGGGGCCATGCTGCTGTTCCACTGAGTGAACGTCCCTGCCATGCCTGCCTGCCCACCTCTGCACTCCACCCCAGCCAACTCCTCCCTAGAAACTCCCCATAAAAGCCAGGGAAGACTCACTCCCCCACTGAGCCCCTCCCGGCAGTCAGAGGAGACCAGGCCATCTCAGGAAGCAAAGGGGATCCATTCTGCAGCCAGCCATGAACCAGCACCAGAGGGACCTTTTCCATGTCCAGCCAACCACCACACAGCCAAAGGGCTGTAACCATAGCTTCTTGGTAGGGGAGACCCCTAGAGGAGCTGCTGGAGGGGTGGGGGAAGCATGGCTGAGGTGTAAGGGCAGATGGATCTGGTGAGGGCCTTGTGGAAGGGTTGGTGAAGATTATGGGAGGAAGATGGTAGAATTACTGGGTTATTTTGTTGTGTGAAGGAGAGTGAATCACTCAAGGAGAATCCTGTATATAGCTGAACCAGAGGGAGCCTTCTTTGAGAGAGCCCTGGTTCAAATCTGGGAGCACATCACTGCACTTCTCCCTCCCCCACCAGTGTGCCTCAGTTTCCCCATCTCTAAAATGGGGATAATGCTACGTGCCCTTGTCAAGGTTCCTTCTCCACTCTGAACTCTAGGGTACGGATGTGGGGACCTGCATGAAAACCCCTAAGCTTATTCTTACCAGCTTAGGTTAAAACTTCCTCAAGGTACAAACTATTTTACCTTTTGCCCTTGGACTTTATTGCTGCCACCACCAAGCGTCTAACAGATATATAACCGGGAAAGAGCCCGCTTGGAAACATCTTTCCCTCCAAAATCCTCCCCAAACCCTACACCCCCTTTCCTGGGGAAGGCTTGATAAAAATCCTCACCAATTTGCGTAGGTGAACACAGACCCAAACCCTTGGATCTTAAGAACAATGAAAAAGCAATCAGGATCTTAAAAGAAGAATTTTAATTAAAGAAAAAGTAAAAGAATCACCTCTGTAAAATCAGGATGGTAAATACCTTACAGGGTAATCAGATTCAAAACATAGAGAATCCCTCTAGGCAAAACCTTAAGTTACAAAAAGACACAAAAATAGGAATACACATTTCATCCAGCACAGCTTATTTTCTCAGCCATTTAAACAAAACAGAATCTAACGCGTCTCTAGCTAGATTACTTGCTAAGTTCTAAGACTCCATTCCTTTCTGTTCCAGGCAAAAGCATCACACAGACAGAGAGCGCCTTTTTTTCTCCCCTCCTCCAGCTCTGAAAGTATCTTGTCTCCTCATTGGTCATTTTGGTCAGGTGCCAGCGAGGTTATCCTAGCTTCTTAACCCTTTACAGGTGAAAGGGTTTTTCCTCTGGCCAGGAGGGATTTTAAAGGTGTTTACCCTTCTCTTTATATTTATGACAGCCCTGCTTTGCAAAGTGCTCTAAGATCCTGGGATGAAAAGCACTGAGAGTGGGTATTCTGGCAGGTCCCTGAATATGTCCGTGGGCTTGTCTGCCGTGCATTGCCTGGGTCTGCCCTCCTCAGGCTTGGGGAAAGGCGCTTTCTAGGTGTTGGTGTTGCTCCTCACACAGGACATCCCCCTAGCACTTCTCCAGTGGGTTCATTTTATTACTGAGCAATTGGAACTGGCCCTGGACCTGATTCTTGCAGATGTTAGTGCAGTCGAAGTTACATGGCTGTCTGAGGCTGCTGCAGACACTGTGCCAGCTTTCCTCGAAATCTCGTTGTCTCACTCGTTCATTCAGCTCTGTTAGGTCTCTTTGCTGTGGGGTGAGGAGCTAAAATTATAACAGCAAGTCCTGCCCTTCAGAGCTGTGGGAACTGATGCCAGTCTGGCTCCAGAGAAATGTGTACTTCTGGTACCCCCTGCTGGGCGAGTGGCTTCCATGTGCTCTGGTGGTGACATGCCCCGTGACTCAACATATTGCCTGGGGAAAGGGCGTGTGGTTCCTGTGCACAGACTGCTCCAAAGCCATGTGAACGGCAGCTTGTTTGATCGTGGGAAATCCTCTAGTGCGGTGCTCCCTGCTGCCTCCCCGCGCAGCGTCAGCTCCGAACAGGGCAGCCGGCTGCGGAGGTGCGTGCCAATCGATGGAAGGAAGCTGCAGAGCGAGGGGTTAAGTGAGCGGCAGCTAAAGGGAAGGTGAATGGAGTGGAGGGCGATAGAGTTTTCTGTGACAATATGTGTGTTTGGGTTTTGGTGGATTAGCTGAAGCAGGGCCCTAAACTCTGAGCCTTTTGGCCACTAAGTGTTCTTCTGAGGTGTGGGATGTTTGTTTAAAATCAGCCTTTCTGAAGCAGTGTCAGGTGTGCAGAGTCCTGGACCCTGGGATCAGGACAGGATTGTTTGATGCAGTGCCACATTAGTGAATCCAGTCTAGTTTTAATTGCAAAACCACTTGTAGACTAGGCTCAGTGCATGGGCCAATGGGGCAGATGCAACTCCAAGCGTTTAGCTTGGGCTTGCTGTCGGTTTGTACTAAAGACGTGGTTTTCTAGAGCTAGCATTTGTGAGAAGTTGGAAAAGTCTTATCATCTTCTTAGCAATCAAACCTGCAGACCCGGTGTGTTTGGCTGGTTGTAGCATGTTCTGCAGCCCTGAGTTCCTCTTTCTGCATGGCTGTCTGTAATACAGGAGGCCAACGACTTGCTTGCCAATGAACTCATGAGAAGTGTGTGCTTCCCCCACTTTGCCTCTCTCCTCTTGGGTGTCTCTGTATCATAACAAAACAAATCCCAGATCCAGAGGATATTCATGTAAAATGCACCTAGTATGGGAACAGTCTGGTGTGGAGAGAGGCCCTGGGCTGAGAAATGCTCTCTCTCTGCCTGTCCTTTGTGCATGGGCGTGAGCCTTCTCCTTGGGTTTGGTTTATTTAATACCTCAGGAAGCCAAGCTACTGGGGACTCGGGAGACTCTAGACACACAAAAAGAAAAGGAGTACTTGTGGCACCTTAGAGACTAACCAATTTATTTGAGCATGAGCTTTCGTCACATCTGATGAAGTGAGCTGTAGCTCATGAAAGCTCATGCTCAAATAAATTGGTTAGTCTCTAAGGTGCCACAAGTCCTCCTTTTCTTTTTGCGAATACAGACTAACACGGCTGTTCCTCTGAAACCTGTCATCTAGACACACAGAAGTCCCAAGCGTGCGTGTTTCAGACTAAGCCCAGCACAGGTGAGAAAATTGGAGGTGCTCAGCTGGGTGCAGACTGGATGCTGGAAAGGACTGTTTTCAGTCCGGAGAGCTTCACACAGCTGCCATTGCCAGGGAGCAACAGGCCTTGCTCTCTGGCTTCTCCCAATGATCTGCTTCAGGTGGGATCAGGTGGGATGGTACAGTTGTTGTCTGCTCGGCTCCAGGGTAGCTTGAGAGCTCTGCTCTGGGTGTGTCATGGGGCTGCAGTTCTAGGCAGGGTGACCAGATGTCCCAATTTTATAGGGACAGTCCCGATTTTTGGGTCTTTTTCTTATATAGGCTCCTATTACCCCCCTACCTCCGTCCCAATTTTTCATCCTTGCTGTCTGGTCACCCTAGTGCTAGGTGTGGGCGAGGACAAGAAGTTCTTTATGCTTCTCTAATTGAACGGTCTCCTCCTGGCATTGGGGCAACTGCCTGTGCAAGTTTTCCAGCTGTAAAATTTTGTATTGAGTGTAGTTGTTGGCCAGCCCGCTTAGTGAGTACAATGTGGCAGCTGGAAAGCTCTGCAGTGGAAAACCTGGGTGATAGCTGGAGTCTTCATCATGGGTCCCAAGTTTTCAAGACCCTGTGCATGCTTCCCCAAGCTCTGAATTCCTTCTGATAGGAGAATTTCCCTTAGCTGAAACCTGAGCAGGTAGGGGGACACTTCTGTGTTGTGGGTTATTAAACATTCTGCCACTGCTGACCCTGTGAAGAGAGTGTCCTTGCTCTGGGGGCCTCCCTGTTGCAACAGGAGCATGGTTAGGAAGAATCAGGATTTTCCCCATAGTGTTTATTTTTAATTAGCATTTGCAGTTTGTTTAGCAAGCATGGGAGAGAAAACACTAGTTAATCTGAACAGTGATTAAACAAGCAAACACTGGAGCTATTGTCACCCTTCATATTGCAATGGGAACACTGTTTTGTGCAAGTTGGCTGCCTCCCCAGATCAGACCAGAGAAAATTAGGAAACTACTTTTGATGGGTGAAGAATTTTTGAAGTGAAATGAGGAGATTTAGCAATGCGGAGTAAAAGCCAGCTGCCAGCCTGCAGCCACCTTGCCCTTTAGTGTATGGTCATGAGCCCATCTCTCGTTATTTGGTTTTATCTGGCAGTCAGACTGTTAGCAAAGGGAACATGGAACGAATTAGAGAATCACTGTAGTTAGAGCTAGAAACAACCTGGTAGGTAACTGAGGCCCCCCTAGAAGGGCAAGGTACTGGACAAACAGTAACAGAGGGTACTGCGAATACAGTGCAATCTGTCTCTGCTGGCATTTATCTAAAAGCAAGCACACTACTGCCTAATGGTTAAGAGAATATGTAATCATAGAACCATAGGGTTAGAAGGGACCAGAAGGGTCAGCTAGTCTAACCCTCTGCCAAGATGCAGGATTTGTTGTGTCTACACCAGGTTTCAGAGTAACAGCCGTGTTAGTCTGTATTCGCAAAAAGAAAAGGAGTACTTGTGGCACCTTAGAGACTAACCAATTTATTTGAGCATAAGCTTTCGTGAGCTACAGCTCACTTCATCGGATGCATACTGTGGAAAGTGTAGAAGATCTTTTTATACACACAAAGCATGAAAAAATACCTCCCCCCATCCCACTCTCCTGCTGGTAATAGCTTATCTAAAGTGATCACTCTCCTTACAATGTATATGATAATCAAGTTGGGCCATTTCCAGCACAAATCCAGGGTTTAACAAGAACTGAGGAGGGGGCGGGGTAGGAAAAAACAAGGGGAAATACACATTGTAAGGAGAGTGATCACTTTAGATAAGCTGTTACCAGCAGGAGAGTGGGATGGGGGGAGGTATTTTTTCATGCTTTGTGTGTATAAAAAGATCTTCTACACTTTCCACAGTATGCATCCGATGAAGTGAGCTGTAGCTCACGAAAGCTTATGCTCAGATAAATTGGTTAGTCTCTAAGGTGCCACAAGTCCTCCTTTCCTTTTTGTGTCTACACCAGTGGCACTCAACCTTTCCAAACTACTTTCAGGAGTCTGATTTGTCTTGCGTGCCCCCAAGTTTCATCCCACTTAAAAACTACTTGCTTACAAAATCAGACATAAAAATACAAAAGTGTCACAGCACACTGTTACTGAAACATTGCTGACTTCTCGTTTTGTCTCTATGAAATTTTAGTTTGTACTGATCTCGCTAGTGCTTTTTATGTAGCTTGCTGTAAAACTAGGCAAATATCTAGATGAGGTGATGTACCCCCTGGAAGACCTCAATGTACCTCCAGGGATATGCATACCCCTGGTTAAGAACCACTGGCCTAACCCATTCAAGACAGATGGCTATCCAGCCTCCTTTTGAAAACCTCCAGTGAGGGAGCTTCCACCCCTTCCTGAGCAGTCTGTTTCATTGTCCTACAGTTCTTACAGTAGGAAGTTTTTCCTGAGATTTCGTCTATGGCTATGTCTACACTACAGACATTACAGTGGCACAGCTGTACCGCTGCAGTTTCATGGCTGTAAGGTCTCCCGTGTAGCCACTCTATACCGGCGGGAGAGAGTTCTCCGACCAGCATCATTAAATCACCCCAACGAGCTGCGGTAGCTATGTCGGCAGGAGAGCGTCTCCCGCTGGCACAGGGCTGTCCACACCGGTGCTTCTGTCGGTGAAACTTATGTTGGTCGGGGGGGAGGGGGGCGTGTTTTTTCACACTCCTAATTGAAAAAAGTGCTAGTGTATTGTCTGCTGTGCTGTAGTTTGAACCCAGTGCCTCTTGTCCTGCCCTATGTAGGAGAAAAGTTGTTCTCTCTTGCATCTTTTTTATGGCAGCCTTTCAAGTATTTGAAGACTGCTGTCATGTTCCCCCTTAATCTCTTCTTCTCCAAACTAAACATACCCAGCTCCTTCAGCCTTTGCTCGTATGGCTTGTGTTCCATCCCTTTCATCATCTTTGTCGCTCGCATCTGGATCCCCTCCAGTTGCTCCACATCCTTTCTATAATGTTGGTTAGACTAGTGTATTTAGTTTGGAAAAGGCCCTATCTACTCCATGGCCTTATGCAGGAGTGTTTTGGCCTGTTTCTATACAGGACAGTTATGGGCTTCAGCTACAATGCAAAAGCAGGAGCAGAAAATGCAGAAATGGCTGGATTCATGAACTGGCAACTGGAGGGACTGCAGCCTATGCAGCCATTTAGTACTGACGCTGCTGCACACAAGCAGTAGGCTCTAACAGCAGGACATTGCTTTAGGCAAGATTCCTTTGCTAGTAACTCCCTGGAGTCTCATTTGACTTAATGGTTGGCCTGGGAGATTTCTGCCTGCTTGGTCCTCTCCCTGGTCTATGTGGAACACCAGCCACAGAAGGGGCAGCATCCACAGGGACTAGGGCAGCAGCTTTTGGTTTACAGAGAAATGCAGTCAGATCCCTTTGGCAATGGTTTTGCCCTAAAACCTCGATACAGAACTTAGATTCCCAGCCTCAAAGGCCCTTGGTCTGGGCCCTGCCCTGGGGTACAGCGGCTGCTCTGGCTCCTTGGGGTGACTGGGGGGTGGCAGCTCCTGCACTCTGTCCAGTGATGTGCTGCAGCTGTGATGAGAATTCACTTCTGGCAGGCTGAGATCCCTGGGATGGGTCTGGGTCCCCCTTTATCTCCCCAGTGCTTTCAGTGGCCCCACGTCACAGGGAGGCTTTCCAAAGGCTCTCTCTGTTGTCAGCCACCCCCCAAGGCCAGGGGGACAGCAAATAACACATTATCAGTAGGAAATATTTTACAACTTCCCCCAGCTTGACAGCCCTGCTTTAATCTCCCCTCTGACACTGTAACCATGGGCCAGACGGACTGGCAGTCTCCTCCCTCCCCAAACAGGCAGCACCCTGGCATTGCATTTTCAGAGCTACCTGCTTCTTGGTAGGCAAGGAACTCCCCTGCCCCACATCTTTGTCACACGCCAGCTCGCTGCTGGTAGTTCTGAGAAGGTTCCGAAACGGTGGCTGACAGCTCTAAAGCAGGGTTATTAGTAGCCGTGTTCATTGTCCCGCAAAAGCAACATTTAGGCCATTAGCTATTTCTGCAGCCTTAGCCCTTGGATTATTCCTGAGTGATGGGGGAGGTTGGTGGCTCCTTCCTTCTGGAGCAGGCTCAATGCTAACTGTGAGCTCTGGGGTGGTTTGGACTGAGGCCGGATCTTTGACTGGGTAAGAGCAGTTCTCAGCTGTGCAGTACCTGAATGCATCTGTTCAGTGACACATTGAGAGCACCACCTACTGTAACAGCTGTCTCTAATATCCTGGGATCAACATGGCTACAACGGCATGGCATACTTACTTTACCATAGCATTTGTCCCACATGCACTCACGCTGCTTTCCAGGCTGAGTCACCTGCACAGTGTCTTCTGCTGACAGATGAATGAATCTGGCAGCTGGCCACTCTGAAACATTTGGGAATGCAGCTGACGTGAAAGCTAGGTGCATTGCACTTTGGCTGGTAGATTCTCATTTAGGTATAACTGTGCCAGGATTTGAGGTGTTTAGTTGACAGAAAAGAACAGATTCCCCCATAAATCACCTATCATTCATCTAACACTATCCACCTATTGATCCCAAAGTGCTTTACAGAGAAAGGTGCATGTTGTTATTCCCATTTTGCAAAAGGGGAAACTGAGGAACCGGGGGCTGTGACTTGCCCAAGGTCACTCATGAGTCAGAGGCAGGCTGGCATTAGAGGACAGCTCTCTTGACCCCCAGTTCTGTGGGGTCAGTCACCTTTAGACTGTGCTGACACCTGAGGCAGAGGAAATCGTCCCATTTCCATGTGGTTTGCGCACAGGTAGAAGGTGTGTCCAAGGCAGTGCCCAAAGATGTAATTAACTGGAAGGCCGTATTACTATCTATGCCCATTGCAGCCAGGAGCTGTCCTACTATCATTAGTATTATTAATGGCATTAATTTAATCTGTAGCAAGACATGGAGCTTTGCAACCAGCAACCATGCTAAATGAAAGCAGAACAGCTGACCTCTACAGGGGGCATTCTGAAGGCAATTAACTCATTCTCCAGCCAGTGCAGCTACTGCTAGGATGAGAGCCCCACCTAAAAATGCCAGAGTGTTGCACACCAGTAAAAGATCCATGAAACTCCATCAGTTAGAGCCTGTGCTCAGCAGTGACCCCAGCACTGTACCACAGGCTGTGTGTAAGTTCCCCCAGGCAATGGACTGCAATCAGTTCTGACTGTCATGTTCTAAAGAAGCTCCTGTCGCTATGAGGAAGACTCAGCTGGAGAGTTTGGGATGGTGTTGCAACTCCCAGGTCTTGGCCAGTTGAAAGAGAGTGTGTAGGGCACAGTCTTGCAAGGATTAGGGAAGTGTGCTGAGATAGTTTGGTTTCAGAGTAACAGCCGTGTTAGTCTGTCTTTGCAAAAAGAAAAGGAGTACTTGTGGCACCTTAGAGACTAACCAATTTATTTGAGCATGAGCTTTCGTGAGCTACAGCTCATCCGATGAAGTGAGCTGTAGCTCACGAAAGCTCATGCTCAAATAAATTGGTTAGTCTCTAAGGTGCCACAAGTACTCCTTTTCTTTTTGAGATAGTTTGGGTGAGTTTGGATTGTGGGCTCCGGTATGCTCCTGTCTCTGGCTAATTGAGAATGATCCGCTCCCCTCCCTGCCACTGTCCTGTGCCCCTTGGGCATTCCTGAGGTAACCAGATGGAAGAGCTGTAAAACAAGTATCAGAAGGAAAAGTTAAAGGGGTTACACCTACTCATGCAGAGGGAGGGATGACACAGATAGGCTTCTAGATTGCATTAATCCCCCTCAGCTGTATAGTGCAGGTCTCTTGCTTCTCTGCACCCAGGCCTCCGATTGTGGGTGTGGGCAAATGCTCCCAGAAATCTGCAAGGTTCTGATCTGTCTAAATTATGCCATTAGTGAGGAAAGAGTGGGTTGATATCTAAGCAAAGCAGCCCCCGAACCATCTCACAGCACACGCAGGGCACCACCAACTCCTGTACCTGTCCGCATGTCTGAGCATGCTGGAAATGCCTGTATGCTTACAAAAGAACAGGGGAGGGACTGTCCTGACAAGAGACCAGCATGGAACAAATGCACGGTGATCATCTGATGTTTAAAAATAGTTCCCAGAGTGAGGGCAAGGGCATGACAGGCCATGTGCTGTCTCTGACCCGGAAACCTGGGACTGTAGTACTGCAGGCTTGAAACGGCACTTCGGAGAGCTGCCAGACTGTGAAGTCCATATGCAGAGAAAAGCAATCACTGTACTGGGTCATGGAAGCAGGCGGCTGCAAAGAAAGCTTTGGTGTAATCCTGTTTTCTGGATGAGGATAATGGATTTCTCCAGTGAAAAGGGCCAGAATAGAAAACTAATGAGGTTGGTCAGATTTCCTGAACGTGAAGGTGAAATACAACGCTTAAAAACTGAAACTGCATGGGCTGGGTGCTGCTACTCTGACTCACAAGGTCGTCACCGCAATATACAATCACCAGTCTGAGCAGCTGTAATAGCCACGGGTTCGCTTTGAAGAGGCCTGGGGTCATTCATATACTCATGAATATATTTACAAATCCATCTTTCTGACATTTATTCTGGCATCTCCAACACTGAGCAGCTTCTCAGAGCTGCAGTTTAAAAAGTTACCACCTGAGAATGTTTACTTCTTCTCCCTATAATGTGAAATCCGTTTCCTTGGCCCCAAATACCCTAGGATTGAGCAAGATTCAGTTCTGGACCAGGGACAGGATTTCTGTATGAAACAATTTCACAGCTTTAAAGTCCAGCAAGAGCTAGGCCTGGGTGCTTTGGGTTTTTTTTCTTACCTTCTTCCTCTGAAGCATCAGGGCTGGCCCCGCCAGAGATGGGACATTGGACCGGGTGAGCTGGTGCTCTGTGGTGGCACTGAGGATTCTCTCTCTGAGGGGTGTGGCTGGCTGGTTCTTGTTCCACAGCTCCTTGTCTAACTGCTCACCATATGTCGAGTTGGCAGTGACTGGGTGGGGGGTGATTGGCTTCCTCTGCAGCATGTGGATGTGGGTCACTTGCCAGGATTATCTGGGTATCTCTCACTTAATCATTTCCTGGCCAGAAGTCTAGTCTCCTGCAGGCTGTGATACTTTGGTCTCAGTTCGGTTGTTGGGATGAGTGTGCAGGTGCTGAGTGGTGTTGGTGGTCTGGGATATACAGGAGATCAGACTACATGATCTAATGGTCCCTTCTGGCCTTAAACCCTATGACTCTTTATCCCATTGAGAAGAGGAGTGTCCATGCTTAGCAATGGGAATAAGGTCCCAAGGTATGGGACAGTTGTGGGTCTAGAATAGCTATTTATGCTCAGATTTAGACAGGGGTGAAAGTAACTTAAGGGACTCGCTGGTACTCCGGGGTCCTGAGGAGGGGGTGGGGCCTCTACCGGAAGAGGCAGGACCCTTAAATCAGGATTTAAAGGCCCGGGGCTAGGGCTGTGGTAGCAGCAGCTGGGAGCCCCGGGCCCTTTAAATCACCCCCTGAACTCCCAGCTGCAGAGGTGGCTGGGAGGCTTAGGGCTCGGGGATGATTTAAAGGGCCCGTGGCTCTAGCTGCCACTGCCGCAGTGGAGCCTCAGGCCCTTTAAATCATCCCCGGAACCCTGCTGCTGGAGCCCTGGGCTAGCGGTGGCGGGGCTCAAGCAGCTATTTAAAGGGCCCGGGGCGGCAGAGGCAGCGGGAGCCCTGAACCCTTTAAATAGCTGCCGGAGCCCCGCCACCGGGACCCCGGGACCCCGGGGGCCATTTAAAGGACCCAGGGCTCCCGCTGCCTCTGCCGCCTCAGGCCCTTGAAGTCGTCCCTGGAGCCCTGGGGTAGTGGCATCGAGGCTACAGAAGTGATTTAAGGGGCCCGGAGCGGTAGCAGCGGCAGGAGCCCTGGGCCCTTTAAATCGCCACCCGAGCCCTGCTGCCGCTACCCCAGGGCTCTGGCAGCGGGGCTCCGGTGGCAATTTTAAGGGCCCAGGGTTCCAGCCGCTGCTCCAGCCGCTGCTGGGAGCCCCAGGCCCTTTAAATTGCCAACAGGGGAAGCCAGTCCGCCCCAGTACGGTGCACCAGCTCTTGCTGGCAGCGGTGGCAGGTTTGTAAAAATTTTGGTGCTGCCCAGAACCTGCCCCTGCCCAAACTCTGCCTCCCTCAAACTCCACCCCCCACCTGCCCAAGGCTCTGGGAGGGAGTTTGGGTGGGGGAGGAGGTCTGGGGTGCAGGAGGAGTGTAGGGTGCAGGCTCTGGGAGGGAGTTTGGGGATGGGAGGGGGTGCCGGGGTGAGAGCTGCGGGGTGAGGCTAGGGATGGGTTTGGGGTGTGGCTGGGGATGAGGGGTTTGGGGTGTGGTAGGGGGCTCAGGGGTGAGGCAGAGGGTTAAGGTGCAGGGGGGATGAGGGCTGGAGATGAGGGGTTTGAGGTGTTGGAGAGGCTCAGGGCTAGGGCAGAGGGTTGGGGTGCTGGGGGGGGGGGGTGAGGGCTCTGGCTGGTGTATGGGCTCTGGGCTGGGGCAGGGCTGGGGATGAGTTTGGGGTGCAGGCAGGATGCCCTGGGACTGGAGCCAGAGAGGAGGACTCCCCCCTGCCCTCTCCCCGCCGACAGCAGCGAGCTCTGGGGTAGGGGCCCCCTTCTCCCCCCCGGCAGCACACTCACCCCCAGCACTGTCATTCTCCCTTGCCTCCTCTGTGGTGGGTGCAGTGGGGGCGGGGGCTGCCATCACATGTGCACCTCGTCCCCTGCTGCTGCCTCTCACTATCGCCTCATTGGGGGCGGGGGATGGGGCTGCCCCTGCCCAGCGTGGGGCAGGAGTGGTGACTGCGGGTATGAGGGGGGGCTGTACTGGTGGAGGGTCCCGCTGGAAAATGAAAGGGTCTGAGGGGGAAGGGCAGCCTGCCCTGGCCCCCCCAGTGATGGGGGGCACTGCGACTCTGCGGCGGCAGTTTATGCAGGGAGGCATCATGGAGCTGCAGGGGAGAGACGGGGACGCTCTGCTCTGGGACCCAGGGAGGCGTACGGGGGCAGCAAGGGGGGGCCAGGGGACACTCGAGGGAGGCGTGGGGGGGGAAGCAGGTGGGACCAGGGGGGAGACCCGGCCCCGAACATTGGTGGAGCCAGGTCCCCGGGCCCTCAATATTGCTGGAGCCACGAGCCCATATAACTGGCCTCTACGGCTTGCCCGTATGCCGTACCAGGGCGGGGCGTACCAGCTTACTTTCACCTCTGGGTTTAGAGCTGTTTTGCATTTGTTAGTTTTTATAAGTTTGAGCCCTGCTCCATTGGACACATACAACAAATAATGCCAATTACGTTCTTTAAAACTTGAAAACATTTGCAAAATATTTTTGACAACATATGGTGTGTACAAAATACAAGATGCATGCTGGGCTACTGATTGGCATTTAGTTGGGATTTTGCTCTTCATGAGTAATGCGACCATTTCACATCAGTGCTGATAAAATCCTTGTATCAAACTGTGCTCTGTGTGTGTGTGTAAATCCATAGAGCCAGATCCTCAGCTGGTTTAAATGTCTATGCCAGGTGAGGGTTTGGCCCCATGTTTTGGTTAATCTTTGATTAGACACAAAGCACTGCTCACTCAGCTAGTGTTGCAGCTGCACGCACTATAATGCTGACTCGTTACGATAGCAAAGAGACTGATTCCCTGCAGTTCTCGGCTCGAGTTACTCCCCTTTGCATTATCAGCGATGTCAGGAATTATAATGACGGAGTGGACTAGCCCCGTGGAAATTCAGTTCTCGCTCTCTCTCCTTTGCTTCCTTTTGGTTTCTCACGGTCCCAGGAAATGCAGGGAAATGCAAATCCCATACGGGATCTGGGCGGAAATCCAGGCTGATGAAGACAGTGCAAACTATGAAGAGCTATGGGAACTACCAGAACTGCACCATTGTGAGGCCTCATATCCCGCACTCCAGCTATGGCACCTATGTGACACTGGCCCCCAAAGTGCTTGTGTTCCCTGTCTTTGTGCAGGTAAGCTGGCCCTTCCTGGCACATCTGGAAACCAGGCTGTATGGGCTGGGGGGGATTGACTGAAATCAGGGAGACTTAAATCACCAAGTGCAAAGCCTGGATTTAAATCATTGATTATATAGCTTAACATTGTCAGATTCTTATTAATTGTACATTTAGTATGTTAGAAATGGGGAATGATGTATTGCTTATTTATGAGACAATTAACTTTTGGCTCATGAATTGTGGCAAACTGCATTAGGATGGTAACAAGGATTTAATTAAACTCACAAAACTGTACATAACATTTATTTTGATTAAACAAAACAACCTTAAATGTTTTGGATACGTAAACTTCTCTTATCAAACCCCATTTCACATTCACAACTAAGTTATAAGAAGTTCAGCCTTTAACATATTTTGTATTAAATTCAGATTTCATTTTAAGCAGGCTTATTTTTAAAAATGAAAAACGTAATTTAAATAGCTAAATTAAAAAATCGGATTTCTCCCTGGTTACCCAGCCTGGTGTGTCCCAAAGGCAACCCATGTATCACAGACTCTCTCCTGTACATGGTAACTTCAGTTACTCTAACATATTGCAGTGCTTCCTGCCCTTTGCACCAGGGAACGTGCCTCACATCTGTATCCCACTGTGGAAAATACTTTTCCTTTAACATCTCCATTCACCTCTGTGCCTCAAAGACCCACTCGTAAGCCACCATTTACCGCTAGAATCAACTTTCATCAAAAGTTCTTGCTCAGGGAACTGAGCTGTTGGCTGTGGGAAAAGAACCCTTGTCCAAGTGCTGTGCTGCACTCAGGGATGGCATGGCCAAGCACAGCCTCTTGGCAGGAAGCACAGAGTTCAGTGCCAGAGTGTGAGTGATGACTATAGACTATAGAGTGATGACTGTCAGAGAAGGGAAAGAAACCCTTCATGCAATGTGTACCAAAGAACTGGATCCCTCATCTTTTTCAGCTTTCCCCTCCTAGCATTGTCTAGCATTCAGTGTAGTATCAGATGCAGTGCCTCTCTAGGGAACTATGTCCTGCCCTTGTAAGGGGATGGACTTGCTGTTGCATTGGACTTCCCCTTCTCTAGCTTCTGTGGTTTACATTGTAAAAGGGCAGCTTTCCACCTTTGGTGCTTGGCTGCTTGAGCCATTTGGGGGAATCCTGACCAGTCAAGCCGGGGTTTCGACCACCAAGTTCTCATTACGGAAGGTACTGAATGACCTGGCTTCTGCTCGTGGCTGCAAGGTACACTTTTGCAGCTGGGAATGTAACCAGGAATTTCATATAGTCTTGTCACTTGGCAGCCCTAAAATCAAAGCACATCAAGACAGGCATCAGGATGTAGATGTATGGTAGGGTGAAGAGGTAACTTCCCAATTCCACAAACTTTGATCTTGCGGTTTAGCTCTGAATTTGATTATCAGAGCTGGTTTTAAGGCTTCTACCTCCTGCTTATGCCCAGGTGGTACTGCACAGCTTTTCATAACTGAATAGTCCTGGATTTGGTCCCAGAAAACCTAAGGGAATCCTGTTGTGATGCCCTCTCAGGAAGTTCAGGACTGTGAGTCATCTTGTTACCCCTTGCCGCAGAGGAAGAGGGACTTGGTGGAGCTAAACTGTGCATCATCCACCTGACACTCCAGTCTGTTAGTCTCTGAACAAACGCCTTAAAAGCTCTGTCAGCCTTCACTTTGCCTTGCAGGTTAACCTCAGGTGCACTCCAGTCCCCAAAGCTCCTTAAAAAGTGACCCCCGCAGTTCCAGCCCCTGGTCACAGGGCACTCCCAGCAGTTACCATGTCTGCTGTCTGCGAACAGCAGCATGCACACCAGCCTGTTGGATCAGCTGAGGAGTCACACTTCAATATACTGCATGGAGTAAAACCAAGAGTAAATATACTAAAAAGGAACAGAGATTGAGTGCTCCTAAGATGAGATAACAGAAATAGTTACAAATAAAACAAAAATAGAACCTGCATTCTAGTGGCTAAAACTTAACAGGGGACCATCCTTGTCCAAGGCAGTTTCACACCTCAAATCCCCTCTCAGCGTCGCCATGCCACATGGCTGGGATCCACTGTATTCACTGTGGCTACAAATAGCCTAACCTCTTTGTTCCCTCCCTGATAACAACGTGCCTTTTCCCTACTTCTTATAGTCCCCTAAACCTCCCATACCTTTGTTCTCCAGAGGGCTGGTGCCCCGCTGTGTTCAGTTTAACCTGGCTTTTCTTGTTGCCTTGCGTCACCTGCAGCTGCCATTGTGTCTGGGTTTCTGCAGTGCTTGAGTTACACCAGAGATCTTTTCTTTTTTTTTTCAGCAAAATTATTTTATTTCTTACTAAAATACAGTGAACACCCATCAAGCATTCTATACACAGTTGAGTTGAACAACTACTGTTGTGATGTACAAAGATACATATTAAGGCACATGAAGCTGCTCTTTTACAAAATGATTGTTTTTAGTTCTCCACATGTCTTTGGTACATCTTGAACATGCCACATTATTGGTAGATATTCAATTCTGTTATAATAAGTTATCTATAAGACAAGACTATTTTTTCCTCTGGAACTGTAAGCTAGTATTTCTCATTTTTTCCCCCCACTTAGGGCTTTCTGGTCGGAGAAATGTAGGCATTTCAACATGCACCTTTAGGTCTTAGTTTTTCTGGTAATAGAACCACTTGTCCACTTCAGGTGGTATTGTATTGGGAGTTCCACAGGGTGGTACTGCTTCCAAAGTAGCTTTAGCAGATTCTTGACTAAGGCCTGGTCTACAGTACGCGGTTATTTTGGAATTAGCAGAGTTACTTCGAAATAAAACTGATTCCGTCCACACGACCAAACCAGTTTTTTCAATTTAAAGGGCTGTTTAATCTGATTTCTGTACTCCACCTCGGCAAGTGGAGTAGCGCTAAAATCGAGATCGCAGTTCCGGGTTACAGGTACTGTGGATGCAATTCGACGTTATTGGCCTCCGGGAGCTATCCCAGAATGCTCCCTTATGACCGCTCTGGACAACACTCTCAACTCCGATGCACTAGCCAGGTAGGCAGTAAAAGCCCTGGGAACTTTTGAATTTCCTGTTTGGTCACCATCAGCACAGGTAACCGTCAGCACAGTCCACCATCACAGGCGACCATGCAGCGTCCACCATCACAAGAGACCACGCAGTCCCGGATTCGCTGACAAGCTCCAGCATGGTCTGAACGGGAGGTACTGGATCTCATCGCATGCTGGGGAGACGAATCTGTTATGGCAGAACTACGTTCCAAAAAAAAAATCACAAATACGTATGCTAAAGTCTCCAGGGCCATGACAGAAAGAGGCTACTCCAAGGACACAGAGCAGTGTCGTACAAAAATCAAGGAGCTTAGGCAAGCATACCAAAAAGCCAGGGAGGCGAACGGGTGCTCTGGGTCACAGCCCCATACATGCTGCTTCTACCGTGAGCTGCATGCAATTATGGGGGGTGACGCCACCAGTACCCCACCACTGTCCGTGGACACCTGCAAGGGGGGAGTAGCACGAAGCGAGGAAGATGAGTTTTTGGAGGACAAAGAGGAGGAGGAGGACAGTGCACAGGCAGCAAGTGGGGAATCCGTTTTCCCCCCTAGCCAGGAACTAGTCTTAACGCTGGAGCCAATAGCCTCCCCCACTCCCAAGGCATGCTCTTGGACCATGACCCTGGAGAAGGCATTTCTGGTGAGTGAGAGCTTGATCGGAGCCATGCAGTGGGGGGTGCAGGGTGGTGGGGAAACCCAGCCGTCCTGGGCTGTTTGCGTTTAGTTTAAAGAGCTCATCCCTGCTCAGAGCCTCATCGGAGCTATGTGGTGTATGTGTTTTGGGGGGTGGGTGTTGTGTGAAGCGATCATCCCAGAGAGCCCACAGGCCCTCCTTTTATATGGCAAACCCACCAAGCATTGCTTGCTATGGGAAAGGGGGCCCGGCTGGTTGAAAGCATTGAAATGAATGTGGAAGAAGCAGAACGCCGCATGCCCCTAGGGCTTACCATGGCTGCCTGCAAGCTGAATTCTGTTGCCTGGCCGCATGCAATGGCTTACTCACACCAAAGTGGCAGGCACTTCAGTATAAGAGGCAAAATGCGACCTTGTACAGAAAGAACATGTGCTGTGTACTATGAATTGCCTGTTTCATTGAGAAAGAGTGTCCCCTTTGTTCTCTAAAATGTATCTTTTAAAATACTACCCTCCTTTTTTCTTCTCCCACAGCAGGTGCAAATGTTTCAACGCAGCCCCTATCTACTCCGTCCCAGAGGCTGGTCCAGATTAGAAGGCGGAAAAAATGAACTTGGGATAACATGTTTGCCGAGCTCATGCAGTCCTCCCACACTGATAGGGCCCAGCTGAATGCCTGGAGGCAAACAATTGCGGAGTTGCATAAAGCGTTACATGAATACGAAGAGACGAGGGACGTGTGCGATGAGAGCAGGCAGGATGCTATGGTCATGCTCATGGGGGAGCAAACTGACATGCTCCACTGTATGGTGGATCAAATGTGGGAAAGGCAGCAAGACCACAGGCTGCCACTGCAGCCCCTGTATAACCACCCTCCCTCATCCCCAAGTTTTATAGCCTCCTCACCCAGATGCCCAAGAACACAGGGGGCGGGGGAGGCTACGTAGTCAACCCCAGAGGATTGCACACGCAACAGAAAGCTGGCATATCCTAAATTTTGATTTGGTTTCTGGACTTGGCCTTCCCTCCTCCTCCACCCTCCTAAACCAATGCCCCTCCCTCCCCCGTCTAGCTTCTGATTTCTCTCAGTGTTTTGTGCAACAAATAATAAAGAACGGTTTTTAAACAATTGTGACTTTATTTCCTTTCATATATATAGGCAGCGGGTAACTTTAAGAGAAACAAACACAACTGGCACACCGTACCCTGGCCAGTCATGAAACTGGCTTTTAAAGCTTCTCTGATGTGCAGCACGCCCTGCTGCTCTCTTCTAATCGCCCTGTTCTCTGGCTGTGTGAAACTGGCTGCTAGACGAGTTGCCTCAACCTCCCACTCCGCCATAAATGTCTCCCCCTTATTCTCACAGATATTGTGGAGCACACAACAAGCAGCAATTACAATTGGAATGTTGGTTGTGCTGAGATCTAACCGAGTCAGTAAACTGCGCCAGCACGCTTTCAAACATTCAAACGCACATTCTACCACCATTCTGCACTTTCTCAGCCTATAGTTGAACTGCTCCTTACTACTGTCCAGGGTGCCTGTGTACGGCTTCATGAGCCATGGCATTAAGGGGTAGGCTGGGCCCCTGAGGATAACTGTCGGCATTTCAAAATCCCCAATAGTAATTTTCTGGTCTGGGAAGTAAGTTCCTTCCTGCAGCTGTTCAAACAGACCAGAGTTCCTGAAGATGCGAGCGTCATGCCCCTTTCCCGGCCATCCCACGGTGATGTCGGTGAAACGTCCCTTGTGATCCACCAGAGCTTGCAGCACCATGGAAAAGTACTCCTTGCGGTTTATGTACTGGCCGTCCCAGTGTTCCGGGGCCAAGATAGGGATATGCGTTCCGTCTGTCGCCCCGCCGCAGTTAGGGAACCCCAATGCATTAAAGCCATCCACTATGACTTGCACGTTTCCCAAAGTCACTACCCTTGATAGCAGCTGGTCAATGATTGCATTGGCTACTGGCAGCACAGCAGCCCCTACAGTAGATTTGCCCACTCCAAACTGATTCCCGACTGACCGGTAGCTGTCGGGCATTGCAAGCTTCCACAGGGCTATGGCCACTTGCTTCTCAACTGTGAGGGCTGCTCTCATTTTGGTGTCTTTGCACTTCAGGGCAGGGGAAAGCAAGTCACAAAGTTCCATGAAAGTGGCCCTATGCATACGAAAGTTTCTCAGCCACTGGGAATCATCCTTTACCTGCAACACTATGCAGTCCCACCAGTCTGTGCTTGTTTCCTGGGCCCAGAATCGGCATTCCACGTCATGAACCTGGCCCAACACCACCAAGATCTCCCAATCGCCACATGCCGTGCTTCTAGGAACGTCTGTGTCCAAGTCCTCATCACTATTGTAATTGTGCTGTCGTTGCTTCCTCACCCAGTTTTGTAGGTACTGCACATGCTGCTGGATAATGCACGAGGTTTTTACAATGGTCAAAACTGCAGCGGAGATCTGAGCGGGCTCCATGGCTATGGCGCCTGCACGGGTAATCCTGGAAAAAGGGCGCAAAACGTAGGAGAGCAGAGTGGCAGCGGAAGAGGTGCTGTTCAGTTCACGATAGCCTAAAAAAGGTGGGAAATGGTTGTCTTCTGTAGCTTTCATGGAGGCGGGAGCCCAGGACAGACAACATGGAGAAGTTTGGAAGTGTGGCAATAGCGGGAGAGCAGAGTTGGTGGCGGAAGCTGTGCTGCTTGGTTCACGATGGCTGAGCAGAGTTGGCAGCAGAAGCGTTTGAAGAGGAAGAGAAAGAGTAGATAGTAGAGATTACATTGGAAGATGAGAGGAAATGAGAGGTGGATTCATAGTAGCAGGAGAGCAGCGGTCCACCGTCTGCTGAAAGCAGTATGGCGTCTGCACTCCAAAAAGGCACGAAACGATTGTCTGCCGTAGCTTTCACAAAGGGAGGTGCGACTGACGACACACACCCAGAAACACCCACGAGAATTTTTTTGCCCCATCATGCACTGGGATAACCCAGAATTCCAATTAACCCAGAATTCCAATGGGCAGCGGGGACTGCGGGATAGCTACCCACAGTTCACCGCTCTGACGTTTGATGCTAGCCTTGGTACTGTGGACGCACTTCGCCGAATTCACACGCTTTAGTGGGGACGCAGAAGACCGAATGTATAAAATCGCTTCCGAAAATTCAAATAGAATAATTTCAAAATAATTTTGTGCTGTAGGCGTACCCTAATACAAAAGGCACTGTCTGACACAGTTGTATTTGCGCAATTGATTGCTCCTCCATCTGTTTTTTTAGATACTAGAGCTGTCCAGTGTTCATGAGTGCTTTTGATGATGTTAATAGCAAAGTCCTTGTCTTTAAATTCTCCATTAAATGCAAACTGGTTTTCTGGCTTCCCATCAGGTACCTTGTACCTTCTAAATCAGTCCACTGTAGCTTCTAGGTATCCAGGTTTCATCTTTCAGACATCATCAATATTGTTATAGTTGGCTGCTTCAGCGTCTTCAATATTGATTGCTATTACTTTCCGGTCTGTCTCCCCCTCAACAATCAGTGCCATTGTGCCCAGTAATTGTGCCCAGTAATTAAATTTCACTTTAATTACTTCTCCTCTTGCTTCCAATTGCTTCCAATTTCACACACATCAATTGGATCGTTATCTCCATAATAGCCAGTATTTTCATCTTTATGTCCTGGATGCTCCCATGTCTGTGGGATAGCACCATAATTCCAGATATAGCCCTTGTGGGGAAATACGTTAGCAACATAACGCAGCTGTCTTTTCTTCACATCTTGTTTAATTGGGTTTAGAGGATCCTTTGTTGCAATTTCCATCTTTGCATTTGTCCATCAAGGTAGTTCCACAACCATGTTGAACACGTTGCCAGCAACTGGATATACTGAAATATCATGGAATGGTGAAATGTAGTGTCCTTTATCATTTTTGAAGAAGAGCCGGTATCCAGGCTGTTGGGGGTAGCGCTCTCCTTCACGCTGTAGCTGACCGTGGTGCCACCAGCAGCGAAGGAGACAAACTGACACGCACCGCACCAGCCCCTTACGGAGATCTTGGCAGGCAGGTAAACCAGCATTCCTTTGTCTGAGACACACTTGTTCCTCAGCCCTGCCTGCTTATATGGATTGAACATAGGTGCATACAGCTTCTGGCATAGCACTCGTACACACCATGCTGACTCAGTGTGCAGCTTCTGGGATGAGCCCAACCAGTTGCATAATCTAGTTTTCAAAACAAGTTCCCTTCCCTATCACTGCCTTCCACAGCACAACTACTCACGTGTATTGCATGCGTTATCTGAACTCACCGTGCCCAAACAATGGGTGCATTCATGATTTGTCTTTAAGTAAGAACACAGCTGGGGCTTTGTTACTGTTTTATTGTCTTTCCAAGTTAGTGACTCTTGGTTTCATTCTGAAATGTTCCCACACTTTTAAAACGGATTTTAATGACAGTGTCTTTCAGTGAGTTCAGACTTTGCCTCTATGCTTTGCAGTATTTTATCTTGTAGGCTTTGTAGGCTTTGCAGAGCAAAGTCCCGTTCAAGGCAGCAGTTACACCACTCTGAATGCTCTTCTGCACTGTATTGTCTCAGAAGCTGGTTTTGTCAGCATTGTGCAGCAATCAGAGCAATGGATTTTTTTTTTTTTGAGTTCTTGGCTTCTCCATTGTCAAAGCAAGTTGCCCCTGAAGAGTTGGCTATGTAGCCCAAAGTCCACTGCAGCACAGAAGGAGAGAAGGCACCCTGCCCAGAGTCGCTTAATCTTGCTAATGAAGTTAATCAATTAAAAATATGTAGCTCCCCATATTCATGTTGAAGCTAGATGAGACTGGGGTGGGCTACTGCTGTGGTTGTGCTTCCTGCTCTCGGAGCCGCCACAGGCAAGCCCACACTTTGCAGAAGAAGTAACGTACAGAGAAGCAGAAGCTGCTGATAATCTTTTTATAGCTTCACATGACATAGGTGTTAAAAGTGAGGGTTTTTTCCCCCCCTTTTATCACTTGGCTGGACTGCAGAGTTTCCATCCTTGAGAGATGTGCTGTAACAGGGCAGCTCATGTCTGCTTCACTTTCAGTGGTTTACAACTTAAACTAAAGGCAAAGAGCTTCTGGGGGGTGGAGAGTTAACACAGGTTTCATGGGAAACTTTCTCATTTCGAGTTGACGTTCTGGATTTTTTTTCTTTTTTTTTAAACGTTTAGCCTCTAGACCTTTGCAACCCGGTCCGGACTCTCCTTTTGTCAGAGGAGCTGCTGCTTCATGAAGGCAGAAGCAGGACTGTAAAGGTGAGAATTTCAGTCACTCCTAACATGGTTATTGTGCTCATTCCTACGCATCTAATGTGTTAGATTGAAAAGGTCAATGTTTGACTTTTAAAATGCCTTCATTGCAGTGGAATTCAAAAACAGATGGAGCCAGTTCATCTTGGGATAGACTAACTGCCACAGCAATTGCTGGAAGTCTTCTCTTCTTCGCATCCATTTTGATGGCACCAGACACATGGCAAACACATGCCAGTCATTTGCCTAAAAGTCATGAGGTTTTTGTTTCTGCTTAACTGTTGGCGCAGGACCTAATCCTGGGGGTAGGGTTGGGAACCTTTGTGCACTGTGGAAGCTCCCAAAACAGGAGAAACCAAAACAGGTTTCAAGGGAAACCAAACCTCGATTTCACCATGGTTTGGTTTTTGGTAAGTGTAGGTCCTGAAAGGGGAAATATGCCCTCTCCTAACTCCTGGCCCCTCCTCACTTGCTGTGTTTTGTGCCTGCGGCGTTATCAGGAGGGGTGTGAAAAACCCTGACAAACAGACCAGGGGTGGTTACATGCTTGAGCCAGGCTGTGTACATCAGAAGGCTCAACAGCCAAACCAGGGGAATCAGGTGATTTTAGCTGAGTTTTGCTTCGGGTTCATTTGGATCCAAAATGTAGGGGTTGCAAACCCCAAGTATTTGAAGCTGAAGAAGAGGTTTGTCTAAGTTTCGTTGGGCTCTATTAACCTGTCTATGCCTGACGTGAAAGCATGGGACTAAGTGTAATTTATTTTAGATGATTTTGCTTGAAACACCGTCATGTGGAGCACCCTTCTTTTCCTGCCCAGTTACCATAATGAGTAGAGGTGGTAGAAAGGTTTCCGTCGAAATCTTTGATTGGCAAAAAATGTAGATTTGGGTCGACTGAAACATTTTTCAAATTTGTGTCAATTTTGGGGAAATTTTTTGGTTGAAATGAAAATTATAATTATAATTAAAATGATAAAACAATAATTTTAAATGGGAAATGCTGAAATGAACTCTTTTGACATTAACAAAACATCTCACCTCACATCCCCCCCCCCACACACACAAATACTCAGCAGCCTGGGGTTGGGGTGCTCACCTGGCAGGGGGGAACCCTGGGTTCAAGTCCCTGCTAGCGGGGATTAGAATCTGGGTCTCCCACATCCCAGGCGAGTGTCTTCACTACTGGGCTAAACGGGGCACCAGCATCAGTGCCTTCTTCTTGAGATGGGTTTTGTGAATCCAGCCCTTCAGTCCCTTTGCTTTTATTAAAAATCAATTCTTTCGACCCAAAATGAAATGTTTTCGGCTTCTTAGTTTCACAGGAAACTCCAAAAGTTTTGGTTTCCGTTCAGCCCAAACTGAAATTATGTTTTGATTTTTTTTGGAACTGCTATGAATGGAAAAATCCGTACTTCCTCCAGCTTGGCTGGTACATGTATAGTCACTTGGATGCTCGGTGACCTGTTTGGCTGCACAAAATTCTGTGGCATGTCCATGCAGCCACGGAGGGCCCTTTTCCTTTACTATTCAGATCCTTTTGTGTTCCATGTTTTTGGATGGCTGGTTGCAGAGTCTCAGAAAACCATGGCCTCACTCCTGGCCAATGGCACACAGGCATCTGTGTGGTTCAGCTCGGTTAAATTGCTCCTGTTTCTCTCTCTCTGGTGTTCAAAACATAATTCTTCCATCTTTCTGATCTGATTCATTGGTCTTTCCATGAAAGTCACTGGAAAATTGTGTCATTAACTTGGGAAACTCATCACTGATTTGCAGCTAGACTCTTGCCCTGCCTGTGCCTCAAATGTCCTGCACTGCCACAGCTCCTCTAGGGCTACAGAGCCCCCCAAGCAAGTGCAGGTATATGCAGCATCAGTGGAGCACTCAGCTGTGGGAGTGCAGCTCCTGTATGGGTGGGGAGGCACTGTCGTAATATTTACCTCCCCCCCACCCCTCTGTGGGGCAATGATTTAGTACAGCCCTGATGCCCACTCTGGGTTGATTGGAGTTGCCTGTCTCTGGTTCCATTTCAAAGGTCTACAAGAGCAGCAAAACGTTAGCTAACCCTGTGTCATTGAGCTGCCATTTCCGGCTGGCGAAGGTGAGGGGGGCAGGACGTGGAAGTAGATGGGAACATGGAGAAGGTCACGCTGAGGCTTTTCTAGCTAGAAGAAATGTGCGTCTCTGTCACCATAGCCAAGTGGCTCTTGTTAGCCATTTTGGGGCCCCTGCTGTAGATGTCCAAGCTCTGTCAGAGTGAGGGCGCCAGAGAACAATTGGGTCCTGTTGGTCTATCATGTCTAGGGGATGAGAGTGGGATCTCCAAGTCGGAGTTATCTCCGTGAAAGAAGTGTGCCCTGGGTGTGAGTGCAGGAGAGATGGTTGGGAATCATGTTGCACTTGGGGCCGTGCCATCTGCTAAACCTGACCAGGGGGAAGAGAGAAGAGTATGTGGCTGAGGGCCGTGGAGCCTGGCTCTGGAGGGTGGAGTGATAGGACTAATGAGGTGGGAGGGGACAGGTTGGCAGCAGCTGCCTTGGAAGACTGAGCTGCCGTGTTTGGCACAGTGTGCAGCAGCATCTAGAAGCAGTTCTTAGCCTAGCTAGCTGCATTGTTGAGAGAGGAGGATCATAACTAGTAAGATTTTTACATCACTTAGCATTCGATCGAACGGCTTGCTCATGCTCAGTAACATCCCCGCCCTAAGATCTGATAAGAACATAAGAATGGCCATACTGGGTCAGACCAAAGGTCCATCTAGCCAAATATCCTGTCTTCCAGTAGTGGCCAGAGCCAGGTGCCCCAGATGGAATGAACAGGACAGGTAATCATCAAGTGATCCATCCCCTGTCATCCATTCCCAGCTTCTGGCAAACAGAGGCTAGGAACACCATCCCTGTCCATCCTGGCTAATAGCCACTGATGGGCTTATCCTCCATGAACTAATCTAGATCTGCTGGGACCTAGCAGGGCTGGAAGCAAGTGCAGTGCATCCCTTCAGAAAGCTGGAGACCTCCCTTCTCCAGTGGAACTGAGAGTATCTGTTTGTCGTCTTAAACCTTTCATGTCCAATTTATGGTGGCATGCACAAGAGCAGAGTCTTACCCTATACTATAGAGTCACGGGTCCCTCTCGTGACGGGATCCCCCCAGGGTGTAGCCTGGGACTGTGGGACCGCTGTGTCCCCGAACTCTCTCCAGCTTGGGCTGTTTCTCACAATGCCTTGCTATTGACCGACAGCAAACCCTGCCAGGTGCTGTGATCACTCAGCACAACTGCATGTGGAGCCGCACACCCAGCTAGATTGCATGAATGCTCCCACAGCCACTCATGAATCACACAGAGAAAGGCACCAGAGTCAAATCCCTCCAGCTCCCAGCACTGTACCCCAGCAATATACCATCTTGCACTGCTCAAGATGGGCAGTGCAGATTTATTAATTGGTTCACCACGTCATCAATAGAAAATGGATATACACCAGCCTTTGTCAGACCTGAGCAGAGTTTCCCCACACTTCATACAAACTCACTGGTAAAGATAAACAATTAAACAAATTTATTAACTATAAAAGGTAGATCTTAAGTGATATTAAGTGATAGACAAAAAGTCAGAGTTAGTTACCAAAAGAAATAAAATATAAGCACGCAGTCTAAACTCTCAAGCCTATTTGACTGGGCAACAACTAGATGGAGCTGTTTTTCTCACCCCACTGGATATTGCAGTCCTTCGTATTGCAGGCCAATCTCCTCTGTTGGAGTCTTGTCTTCTGGGTGTCTTAGTTGCTTCCAGCATAGGTGGGGGCAGGATAAAAAGCCCCACATGTGGCCACTGTGTCTGTTTTATACCCTCAGACCATGCGCTTGGAAAACACAAGTCCAGGCATGTCTGTGGGGTATTGCTGAGTCTCTCCCAGCAAGGTTGAGCAATTCCCCTGGTGTGGCCTCATGCAGGTCATAGACTCTCAAGGTTGGAAGGGACCTCAGGAGGTCATCTAGTCCAACCTCCTGCTCAAAGCAGGACTAATCCCCAATTTTTGGCCCAGATCCCTAAATGGCCCCCTCAAGGATTGAACTCACAACCCTGGGTTTAGCAGGCCAATGCTCAAACCACTGAGCTATCCCCATTGCATTGTAGCTCCTTTGCTGGACAATGGACAATGGCTGTTGATGGTTTGGTTGACACCCTGCCTGGGTGTTGGTTACTTTCCTTGTTGTTGCCTCTGGGGAGCTAATATCTGGCTGATTCCCCAACTTACAGCATATTTTAGTGACAACCATACAACACAATCCCATAACTTCATATGCATTAATGATACACATATAGGGATAGAGAAATTACTTTCAGCAGATCATAACCTTTCCCCTGATACCTTACAAGGCATGCTTTAGATGTAAGATCATGATTATATGAAAATGGGGAATATGGGGGTTCCAGGACGCTCCCCCAAGGTATAGAATATCACACCTCTCTTCCCACCTGGCTTGATCTTAGGGCAGCCCTTGGCCTTCTCTATCTCACTCTTTGGTCCGCTGTCATTTACTAGATAATCCCCTCTCCTCTCTGCAGTGTGCCTGTTTCCCTCTGCCCTCTTTCTCTTCTAACCCTGACCTGTTTCAGCCTAGGACACCAGTTCTGAGCGGCAGATGCCTGTCACCAGTGTGAGCATTGCTCTCTGATCCCTCAGTTTGCCTGGGCTCTGAATCATTCAGGAGCGGGAAGCTATGGGGCAGCTGGCAGAGACTGAATTCCTGCATCTTGATTTAAAAATGAACTGCTTTGCCTTTCCTCCCTGACTCCATTATCACCCCCTTCACTTGGGCCATAACTTGGCACTTCCAAAGCCAGGAATCCGAAGCTCTTTGTCCTCCATCTCCTGCAGGAGGGAATCTGTCTCCATCTCTGGAGCCCTGCCAGAATCTGTCCTTTCTCTCGCCTTACCTCTGGTGCAATCCTTGTTTAGGCCTTACGCACATCCTGTCTAGACTGTATTGCAATTCCCGCTTTTATGGTCTTCCGAAATCCCCCCAACAAGCCTCCAGCCAGAGGATCCACAATGCTGCAGCCTGTTTTGCAGAGGAACCTAGATGTACTTTGCCTTTGTCTGGCTCATTCCCTAATGCCCTTGAAGGCAGCCATTGATGCTATAACAGGCTCCACCCATTCCCCTCTTTTTTTCCTGCCTTCCCAGCCATCGGGAATTCCATTCAGGGCAGCTTTAGCTGCTACAGCTCACTTCATCGGATGCATACTGTGGAAAGTATAGAAGATCTTTTATACACACAAAGCATGAAAAAATACCTCCCCCCACCCCACTCTCCTGCTGGCAATAGCTTATCTAAAGTGATCACTCTCCTTACAATGTGAATGATAATCAAGTTGGGTCATTTCCAGACCAAATCCAGGTCTTCTCACCCCCCCCCCCACACCCCCCCCCCACACAAACCCACTCTCCTGCTGGTAATAGCTTATCTAAAGTGACCACTCTCCTTACAATGTGTATGATAATCAAGGTGGGCCATATCCAGCACAAATCCAGGGTTTAACAAGAACGTCTGGGGGGGAAGGGGGTAGGAAAAAACAAGGGGAAATAGGTTACCTTGCATAATGACTTAGCCACTCCCAGTCTCTATTCAAGTCTAAGTTAATTGTATCCAATTTGCAAATGAATTCCAATTCAACAGTTTCTCGCTGGAGTCTGGATTTGAAGTTTTTTTGTTGAAGAATTGCAACTTTCATGTCTGTAATCGCGTGACCAGAGAGACTGAAGTGTTCTCCGACTGGTTTATGAATGTTATAATTCTTGACATCTGATTTGTGTCCATTTATTCTTTTACGTAGAGACTGTCCAGTTTGACCAATGTACATGGCAGAGGGGCATTGCTGGCACATGATGGCATATATTACATTGGTGGATGTGCAGGTGAACGAGCCTCTGATAGTGTGGCTGATGTTATTAGGCCCTGTGATGGTGTCCCCTGAATAGATATGTGGGCACAGTTGGCAACGGGCTTTGTTGCAAGGATAGGTTCCTGGGTTAGTGATTCTGTTGTGTGGTATGTGGTTGCTGGTGAGTATTTGCTTCAGGTTGGGGGGCTGTCTGTAGGCAAGGACTGGCCTGTCTCCCAGGATTTGTGAGAGTGTTGGGTCATCCTTCAGGATAGGTTGTAGATCCTTAATAATGCGTTGGAGGGGTTTTAGTTGGGGGCTGAAGGTGACGGCTAGTGGCGTTCTGTTATTTTCTTTGTTAGGCCTGTCCTGTAGTAGGTGACTTCTGGGAACTCTTCTGGCTCTATCAATCTGTTTCTTCACTTCCGCAGGTGGGTATTGTAGTTGTAAGAATGCTTGATAGAGATCTTGTAGGTGTTTGTCTCTGTCTGAGGGGTTGGAGCAAATGCGGTTGTATCGCAGAGCTTGGCTGTAGACGATGGATCGTGTGGTGTGGTCAGGGTGAAAGCTGGAGGCATGTAGGTAGGAATAGCGGTCAGTAGGTTTCCGGTATAGGGTGGTGTTTATGTGACCATCGTTTATTAGCACTGTAGTGTCCAGGAAGTGGATCTCTTGTGTGGACTGGACCAGGCTGAGGTTGATGGTGGGATGGAAATTGTTGAAATCATGGTGGAATTCCTCAAGGGCTTCTTTTCCATGGGTCCAGATGATGAAGATGTCATCAATATAGCGCAAGTAGAGTGGGGGCGTTAGGGGATGAGAGCTGAGGAAGCGTTGTTCTAAGTCAGCCATAAAAATGTTGGCATACTGTGGGGCCATGCGGGTACCCATAGCAGTGCCGCTGATCTGAAGGTATACATTGTCCCCAAATGTAAAATAGTTTTGGGTAAGGACAAAGTCACAAAGTTCAGCCACCAGGTTAGCCGTGACATTATCGGGGATAGTGTTCTTGACGGCTTGTAGTCCATCTTTGTGTGGAATGTTGGTGTAGAGGGCTTCTACCTCCATAGTGGCCAGGATGGTGTTATCAGGAAGATCACCGATGGATTGTAGTTTCCTCAGGAAGTCAGTGGTGTCTTGAAGGAGTGCTGGTAGCGTAGGGCATGAGGAGGGAGTCTACATAGCCAGACAATCCTGCTGTCAGGGTGCCAATGCCTGAGATGATGGGGCGCCCAGGATTTCCAGGTTTATGGATCTTGGGTAGTAGATAGAATATCCCAGCTCGGGGTTCCAGGGGTGTGTCTGTGCGGATTTGATCTTGTGCTTTTTCAGGGAGTTTCTTGAGCAAATGCTGTAGTTTCTTTTGGTAACTCTCAGTGGGATCATAGGATAATGGCTTGTAGAAAGTGGTGTTGGAGAGCTGCCGAGCAGCCTCTTGTTCATATTCCAACCTATTCATGATGACAACAGCACCTCCTTTGTCAGCCTTTTTGATTATGATGTCAGAGTTGTTTCTGAGGCTGTGGATGGCATTGTGTTCTGCACGGCTGAGGTTATGGGGCAAGTGATGCTGCTTTTCCACAATTTCAGCCCGTGCACGTCGGCGGAAGCACTCTATGTAGAAGTCCAGTCTGCTGTTTCGACCTTCAGGAGGAGTCCACCTAGAATCCTTCTTTTTGTAGTGTTGGTAGGGAGGTCTCTGTGGATTAGTATGTTGTTCAGAGGTGTGTTGGAAATATTCCTTGAGTCGGAGACGTCGAAAATAGGATTCTAGGTCACCACAGAACTGTATCATGTTCGTGGGGGTGGAGGGGCAGAAGGAGAGGCCCCGAGATAGGACAGGTGCTTCTGCTGGGCTAAGAGTATAGTTGGATAGGTTAACAATATTGCTGGGTGGGTTGAGGGAACCATTGCTGTGGCCCCTTGTGGCATGTAGTAGTTTAGAAAGTTTAGTGTCCTTTTTCTTTTGTAGAGAAGCAAAGTGTGTGTTGTAAATGGCTTGTCTAGTTTTAGTAAAGTCCAGCCACGAGGAAGTTTGTGTGGAAGGTTGGTTTTTTATGAGAGTATCCATTTTTGAGAGCTCATTCTTAATCTTTCCCTGTTTGCTGTAGAGGATGTTGATCAGGTGATTCCGCAGTTTCTTTGAGAGCGTGTGGCACAAGCTGTCAGCATAGTCTGTGTGGTATGTAGATTGTAATGGATTTTTTACCTTCAGTCCTTTTGGTACGATGTCCATCTGTTTGCATTTAGAAGGGAAGATGATGTCTGTCTGTATCTGTACAAGATTTTTCATGGCTGAAGGGTGGTCCAGGGAATGGTGGCGACAGAGCAGTATCGAAGCCAGCAAGCAGATTCTCTCTTACAACCCTAGCAAAAAGCATTCAGGTTTTTTAACTTTCTGCTTTGGGGAATAAGTTGCCACAAGTTTGGCCACAAAGACGTTGTGGTAGTCGGCAGTCTCAACCAATGACAGCATTCCTGTAGGTGCAGTACAACTCCTGGCACTTAGCTAGGGGGAGATCAGGGAGAACAGCAGCATAGAATCATAGAAAAGCTATTTAGAAAAGCTGGACGAGCACAAGTCCATGGGGCCGGATGCGCTGCATCCGAGAGTGCTAAAGGAGTTGGCGGATGTGATTGCAGAGCCATTGGCCATTATCTTTGAAAACTCATGGCGATCCGGGGATGTCCCGGACGACTGGAAAAAGGCTAATGTCGTGCCTATCTTTAAAAAAGGGAAGAAGGAGGATTCTGGGAACTATAGGCCAGACAGCCTCACCTCAGTCCCTGGAAAAATCAGGGAGCAGGTCCTCAAGGAATCAATTCTGAAGCACTTAGAGGAGAGGAAAGTGATCAGGAACAGTCAGCATGGATTCACCAAGGGCAAGTCATGCCTAACTAATCTAATTGCCTTCTATGACGAGATAACTGGTCTGTGGATGAGGGGAAAGCAGTGGACGTGCTGTTCCTTGACTTTAGTAAAGCTTTTGACACTGTCTCCCACAGTATTCTTGCCAGCAAGTTAAAGAAGTATGGGCTGGATGAAGGGACTATAAGGTGGATAGAAAGTTGGCTAGATTGTCGGGCTCAACGGGTAGTGATTAATGGCTCCATGTCTAGTTGGCAGCTGGTATCAAGTGGAGTGCCCCAAGGGTTGGTCCTGGGGCCGGTTTTGTTCAATATCTTCATAAATGATCTGGAGGATTGTGTGGATTGCACCCTCAGCAAGTTTGCAGATGACACTAAACTAGGAGGAGAGGTAGATAGGCTGGAGGGTAGGGATAGGATACAGAGGGACCTAGACAAATTGGAGGATTGGGCCAAAAGAAATCTGATGAGGTTCAACAAGGACAAGTGCAGACTCCTGCACTTAGGATGGAAGAATTCCATGCACCGCTACAGACTAGGGACCGAATGCCTAGGCAGCAGTTCTTCAGAAAAGGACCTAGGGGTTACAGTGGACGAAAAGCTGGATATGAGTCAATAGTGTGCCCTTGTTGCCAAGAAGGCAATGGTGTTTTGGGCTGTATAAGTAGGGGCATTGCCAGCAGATCGAGGGACGTGATCGTCCCCCTCTATTCGACATTGGTGAGGCCTCATCTGGAGTACTGTGTCCAGTTTTGGGCCCCACACTACAAGAAGGATGTGGAAAAATTGGAGAGAGTCCAGCAGAGGGCAACAAAAATGATTAGTGGACTGGAACACATGAGTTCTGAGGAGAGGCTGAGGGAACTGGGATTGTTTAGTCTGCAGAAGAGAAGAATGAGGGGGGATTTGATAGCTGCTTTCAACTACCTGAAAGGGGGTTCCAAAGAGGATGGATCTAGACTGTTCTCAGTGGTAGCAGATGACAGAACAAGGAGTAATGGTCTCAAGTTGCAGTGGGGGAGGTTTAGGTTGGATATTAGGAAAAACTTTTTCACTAGGAGGGTGGTGAAACACTGGAATGCGTTACGTAGGGAGGTGGTGGAATCTCCTTCCTTAGATATTTTTAAGGTCAGGCTTGACAAAGCCCTGACTGGGATGATTTAGTTGGGGATTGGTCCTGCTTTGAGCAGGGAGTTGGACTAGATGACCTCCTGAGGTCCCTTCCAACCCTGATATTCTATGATTCTATGATGATTCTATGTCGAATAGAGGGGAACGATCACGTCCCTCGATCTGCTGGCAATGCCCCTACTTATACATCCCAAAATGCCATTGGCCTTCTTGGCAACAAGGGCACACTGTTGACTCATATCCAGCTTCTTGTCCACTGTGATCCCTAGGTCCTTTTCTGCAGAACTGCTGCCTAGCCAATCGGTCCCTAGTCTGTAGCGGTGCATGGGATTCTTCCGTCCTAAGTGCAGGACTCTGCACTTGTCCTTGTTGAACCTCCTCAGATTTCTTTTGGCCCAATCCTCTAATTTGTCTAGGTCCCTCTGTATCCTAGCTTGCTAGCCCGAGGTTGGCTCTCTCCTGTTCCACTTCATCCCTCACACAGCTCGCCTATTGGCTGTCTAGGGAAGCACCCACTTTTAGAGGAGAAAGAAATTCAAGAGGTTCTCAAGGGTCTGTCCTGTCCCCTTTTAAATCTAGATTTGGATGTATGCTTTGGGCATGTGGCTGATACTTGGGGAAGCTCAGAGTCCAGTGAGTGCCTTTCGTAACCAAGTCGAGCCATACACTGGCTGACAGGACAGAACTGCTAACGTCTGAGTCGTGGAGTCACACGTGGTGGATGAGCTGATGCTTTTGCTTGTTATTTATTATTATTATTGCAGTAGCACTTAGGAGCCCTAGTCATGAATCAGAGCCATGCTGTGCTAGGAGCTGTACAAACCCAGAAGAAAATCGGCCTTCCATTTCTGCAGTTAATGCCATGAATATATAGTAGGTCCCTCACTCGAGTTTCAGGGGAGTTAAGTCGCTAAGGCATGTAGCTTCAGTATTTTGCAATATTTGCATCCCAATTGCAGCCAAAATCATTATTGTTTTTAAGTATTATTGTTTGTCTCCATTAAGTGCCTGAAAACATTCTCCTTTAGCATGGCTACTTCAGAGCCAACATGTCATTTACTTGAGCGGAGCAGGACAGTGTGTGATGGTTTAAAATAGTCAAAGCCCCTCATCCTCACCAAGATGGGTTCTCATGCAATCTGAGAGAGTATATGTGCTCCCAGGCGGGAACTTCCACAACTCAAATAATTTCCTGTCCTTCATCCTGGGGTGTGAAAACCTTGGAAAAGAGGGTTGGAGAGACAGCGGTGTGGGTGTGGGTGTGTGGGCACAACAGTTGCATCTGTTACATTTTGGACACATTGATTCCTCCCATCACAGGGCTCCAGAAGTCCCCTGTAAATAACAGTCTGCAGGGTAGGAGTGATGGGCTAATAACTTCTAGATGCTAGCAAGCATCTGTCGTTTGAAGTAGTCTGAGTTTTGCAGTGTCTGAAATGCTCTCTTCATTGCCAGTGTGTCTCCAGAGGCCTCTGCGGGGCTGGAAAGGAGGCCCTGGAGTTCCAGGCTAACTCCTGGGGCTGATGACTGTCTAGGCTGGAAGGAGGCTCTTTGGCAATGGCTCCTGATGCCTTCTTTGTTGTCATCTTACCCTCCAGGTGACCGTCTTCATCTACTCGGACTTGCTGCTCTTCACTAAGGAAGATGAGCCAGGGCGCTGCAATGTCCTGAGGAATCCTCTCTATCTCCAAAGTGTCAAACTCCAGGAGGGTGAGTGTGCCAGCAGGCAGAAGCTTCTTTGTGCCAGGCTTTTGTGGACATTTTCTGGCTGTTGATTCTAAATGGCTCGCTGAGATAGCTGGCCCATCAAGGCACAGTGGGCGAGTGGTGCCGCCCAGGCAGCATGCCGTCACTCCCCGTTGTTTCTTGGTGTTGCAAGGGTTTCAGAAGTACATGATTTCCCCTCCTGCTTGTCCTGCTGAATGTACACCCCATGAGAGGAGCTCAGGACAGGCAGTGAGCCTGCTTTCCTAGCTACCCTTCCCTGGGGGTTCCAGCCATCCCTGCCCATCATCACGTAACACAGGCTCCAGTCTGTTCATATTCCAGAGGCAGGTAGGAAGAACTCTGGTTGCCAGGGAACTGCAGATGTCTTGCAGAGACTGTCCCTTGCTGTAAACAGGGAGTGGACAGGGCTCTTCTCCAGGGATGATGGGCTGTCCCTTCCAAGGCTGCTGCGTGCAGTGCAGTTGCCATGCTGAGCTGTCCTTCCCTGTCCCACCGGTGCCATATTGTTTGCAGCAGTGGCTAGCTGAGACAATGAGGGAAACGAAGTCTTGAAGTTTCCCCTCTGGTGCTTTAACAGAGCACAGCAGCTTCTTCCGCAGGTCTGTGACTAAGCTCTAGTGACCTTTGCTTACCCCACTTCCTCCTTCAACCGCCTACGGTTTCCCTTCATAGCCAGCCAGGGCAGTTTCTCCCATCCATGCCCTGACACACCGATCGGGCTGGGAGCCTTCCTCTCACGCTGCCTGCCTGACATGGCTGCTACACCCTGCTGATGGGCTGGCTGCAGGGACTGTTACCAGCAGAGACTGCTCCAGCGGTGGGGAGTGATCTGAAGCAATTGATTCAGTTGGGATGCTGGGAGGAGGTGGGGAGGCAGCACCTAGTCTTGGCTGTTGAGATACAAATGAGGAACACCCCTTCCCTGACCCTAGTTCCATGCCTCTCCTTCCCTGGGGCAGCCAGCATACCTGGGAACATGTACGCCCCCAAGTTCGCAGCCCCCAGGAGGCTGCTGCTGAGGCTGGAGATAACGTGGATGGTGGGTGGCGGGCGGGAGGCAATGGAGGTGAGATGGAGAACTGAGGAGTGGATGGTAGATATGGCACTGAAGGACTGGCCTGCTCATTGCTTGGTGTTCCTGGTTTGTATTGGTGGGTTGTGCAGACTGGCTCACAGCCCACAGCTACCCCAGACCTTAGCCTGGCGAGCCTAGCACTCGTCTTGCTGTGTAATTGGTGCAGGTGAAGACATCTCATTGATGGGAGACCTGCTTGGTCAGGGCAGAGGAGTGGGAGTGGCTGACATTCTGTGTGGGTGGAGTCGTGAGGTGCTGCGGACCTGGTGCACTGCCTGGATCTCCCCACCCCATCTCCTTCCCTGGCCCCAGGCCTGAAGTTGCTGTGGAATAGGGTTTCCCACCCTCCAGGATTTTCCTGGAGTCTCCAGGAATTACAGATTAATGTTTAATTAAAGATTATGTCATGTGATGAAGCCTCCAGGAATATGTCACCCGCCTGTGGAATCAGGCTCTGCTGTTTGGTATCCCAATGTAGATGGCACTAGGAGTCCTCATCTACTGCTGAGAGGGCACTCTCTGGAGCGGGGCTGTTCTTCCCAACTAGAGATTTACCCAGTGTTTCCTGTTTGTGAGTTTCCCATCACTCCTCCCACTGATTTGAAATCTCTGGGAATGAGTCTTGGCTGTCAGCTTGTTCCAGTTCCTTGTGAGCTCTGGATAGAGAATATTTGAGTTGTTTGTGACATGCAGGTATCATAGTATGTTTGTTTCTTTTGCACGAGTCACTTAGGATTACCTTTTTCCAGGATCTTTCTACCAGTGAACTCATTCACTAGACGATATGGGGAGAGCAGACACAAAGAGGGATGACACAGGAAAAGCAAACTCATTTAGAAACAAGACTGAATATGTGTGAGAATGGTTTTGGCACTCCTACCCCAGCGCAGGTTGTGTCTAAAGAACGGATACAGAAATGTTGCCCTTTAGAGTATGTTGGCCCTTGGAGCTGGGGATTGTGTCTCAGCTCAAGGAGAAATGCTCACACGAGCTCTCATCGAGCTTGCATTCTAGGGAGAGTGTAGCCGCAGCCACAGGAGGGGCTAGCAGTCCCTGGCCCATCCCGTCGGGATGTCCTTGGGACGGCTGGTCCCTCCTACCACTTGCACTGACAAGGCTGTGCTCTGGCTTTAGCTCACTAGCTGTATTTCCCTTCGAGCTGTGAATCGCACCCAGCTCGAAGTGTAGCCATCCCCTGAGGGGAGAACTTTTCTGTGGGCATCAGGTGCATGTTTGATTTCCCAGCTGGGCCCTCTGGCTGAGTCGTTCAATGGCCCTCGGAATCATAACTGCTGTCATGTGGCTGCTTTCTCCTGCACCTGGTCAAGAGCTTGGAGAAGTTGGCTCTGCTCATGGCTATCGCTCAGGTCACTCAGATCCTGCCCTGGGATGTGCCGTCTGCTCCTTCATGCAAGCTGGATTTCTCAGGAAGCTGTCTGTTACTTATTGTCTGAGCGAGCACAGGGAGCCCCTCCAGAAAGGGATGTTTCTTTCTGCCTTGCATAACCTATAGAGTGACCTTCCCTAGGAATCCAGCTGTCAGTGCCATTTGCTTCCAGAAAGTAGCCTGCTTATGGATTACACAAGTCTGGTGCAAAAACGTGTCACCGAGCCAGAGCCAAAGCCAAAAGCTGCCAGTCTCTTTTGGCAGCGACTTTCTGCTCCTCTCTGAAATAACTGAATGGCACGTTACTAGGAACAGGCGTATTGCTGAGCGTAACAATTGAGACAGCTCCGGTACACTGAAGACCATTGTGATGTTTCCTGTTTCTGCTGCTCGCTGCACTGTGCTAAAGAAAATCAGTATAATCGGCTTTACAATGCACAGTCTTCCTGCTTTATAAGCCCAGTTTGGCTGATGAGCATCACGCCAGCCAGTGTTTCCAATGTAATGGGGTGAGCGTCCCTGGTAGATACTGTGGGAATTTCCATCCCAAAGTTACTGGCTTGCTGGGACCATACCCCTTGGGGTGGAGAAGCTTCAGATCGGGAACGGAAAGGGGCAACAATACATAATAGCCCAAATCAGGGATTCGACTGAGAGATCTGCCCCAGCCATGCTCCTTGTCCCCACCCTTTTCGCACTCCAGAGTAGGAACAGAGGCGTCTCCATTTGCATGCTGCTCTGCTGGCCCAGTGCTCAGGGCATTGAGGAGGCACCATGCTTTAAGCAGCCTCTTGTATGGTAATTAGCCCCAGGATTGCAACGCTGTCCCCCTGCTTCTGCCAGTCACATGGCTGGGCCTGTCCCATCTTGCTGCTGCTGGCTGGAGCCAAAGTGGCCGTTAGCCATTACTCGGTACTTTGAAGTGGGCCTTTGGCAATGGAGTGAGCCTTTGCTCTCAGTTTGGAGGTGCCCCCAGAGGCTAGTCTCCCTGTGGATGAGTGCCTCCTCCAGGACACCCCCTTGGGGCAGCCCTGCAAGTGGCTCCTCGCCTCAGTGTCCCTCTTGGGTAACTCAAAGGACTTCACTTAAGGTTCTTACTTAAACAGCACCCCTCCTGGGGGCCAGCTGATTACAGCAACTTTGTGCACGCAGTCTACCAAATCCCCGTGCCTAGTCCATATCCCCCATGCACACAGTCCTTGCTCTCACCACACCCCAGCTCTCCAGCAAGAAGACCGTAGCGTGTACATCCCTCCGCTGCTCTCCTGCCTCTGGTCCTGGGCTCTAACTCTCCAGCTTAGAGCCTGCAGACATCTCCTTCTGCTGCTTCTCCTGCCTTCGGCCCTCTCCAGCCCCCCTGACCCTGGGGACCTCTATCAGCAAACCCCTCTTTCTTCTCTCCTGCCTTTAACCTGCCCCCAGGAACCACTGTCTGTCTCTGTCAGCTCCCATCTCCTACCCTTTGCCTGGCTGACTCCTGACTGACCTTCCGTAGCCTCCAGGTGCTGTCCCACTTTCCTCATTGGCCCAGTGGGAAGCCCCTGGTCTGGACCAGGAGTGCTGAGCCTGGTTTCATGTAATGGGCCAGCTGCCCTGTTCCACTTACTCTGCCTCTGCAGGGACCCGGGAACTGCAGTTGTTGCCAGCCCACCCCCTTTCCCATCCCACTGGCCTGACAGCAGCCTCTCTGGTACCTGCCAGGCCGTGTGGGGCTGAGCAGCTCTTTCCTTTGCTCCTGGTTTCTTGTCGTCTGCTCGCCTGCCTCTGAAAAGCGGGGTGGGGGGAGGGGGTGCTGAACAGCTGCTGCTTACAGGGCCCACATTACATACAGTGATTGTTGGCTCTGTGGGGACGTGTCTGGCCTGCAGGGTGTAATCTGTGCTGCGCGATTCTGTGTACAAGGCATTTCTTCCCCTTCAGTGCATTACAGCATATGCGCAGCAGGCCAGAGAGGGACTCTGCCTGCCTTATGTTCTAATACACTGTAAAGAATCTTAAACATTTGGCCCTTGGCTTTTTGTGTTGCTTTCTCTCTTGTAGCATTTCCCTGAGCATGGCTGATAACAGCCTGTTTCTCTGTCACAGCAGAGCTGGGATGGTGTTTGACAGACCGTTATTATTCATTATTGGTTAGGGCTGGAGACTGTACAAGAGGGCAGAAGCAGGTATGCCTGGACCCTGTTATTATGTAACTTTTCCATTGCAATAGCATCTAGCGACTCCAACCAGTGTGGAGCCCCACTGGGCTGGGTGCTGCACAGACATATTCAAGGGCAGTTCCTGCCTCAATGGGCTCACATCTAAGTGAGAGATGCAGAGGCAACAGGTCCGCTGGGGAGTGACTGCATGTGTTTTTGCACAGCTGATATTATATTCGACTCGCATGCTGTGGGCACTTGCCAGAATGAGCACATAGAAAGGCCAGGTTCCTCCCTAGAGAGAATGAGCAGGTACGCCCGGTTCCTGCCCTAGAGAGCTTCCAACATAAGGAGCCCAGATACAAAGGGCAGGAAGTGAGGGTACCAACGACTTTCCTTTCATTCCCTCTTTTCCTTGCTCATTGGTTTTTAACCCTGGTCAGTTCTGTGTTGTTTGTTATTCAGCGTCTTACCCCGATCCCTCCCTGTGCTCTGTAACCCCAGCATATAAACTATGATTGTCACAGGAAGCTCTGCTGAGGTCAGGGGCTGTGGGAAAGTTTGTAGATGGGACAGGTGCTCAGATACCATGGGGATGGGTGCAATGTTAAATACTGACTAGACAGAGAGCTGGCTGTCATCTCCACGGTGCTGGGCTGGGACACTCCTGCGGCCTGAGGCTTTTCTGGCAGGCTGTTTCGAGTGGTTTCTAGTTCGTTCCTTAGCTCACCTCTGCAGTATTTGGAAGGCTTGGTTTTAAAAGCACTGGGTCTGTTCCTCCTGGCACTGTCCCTCCCTTTCACATAGTGTGCACCAGCCTGCCTGCAATATCTAGTGCTTCTTCCCTTGCCCTGTGCCATGAACAAGCACATGTACACAGTGCGGTCAGCTCTCCGGATTTTACTGAGAGTCTGGTGAGATTTGGTGTTGTTCTCAAGGCCCTGGCACCGAGAGTCATGTGAATATGGGAGAATCTCAGCTTCTATTTGTTTCTACCAAGAAAGGTTCATAAAAGAAAGCACATGAAGAACCCAAAATGTGCGGTTTTTAATGTGCAGTCAGTTGCATGGTTTTTGAATGCTTGGCATGGGCGGCTGGTGACCCAGCCATTGGGGACGGCTAGCTCCCGGCCCCTACCTTTGTGCTCAAGGTCCCACACCTCCCCTTCCCTGTCTGTCCCCCCTCCCCTGCAGGACCCCAGAGCACCTCATAATGGCCCCCGGCCCCAGCACCAGGTGGCATGGCAGTGGTGCTGGGATATTTTTAATAGTGGGGGTGCTGAAAACTAGCCCCCTTACCCCTATCCACCCCCCCCACCCCCAGAGCTGAGGCCGGGACCCCGGGTGCACGGGGCCTGCAGCCGGGAGCCTGGGGGTGCTGCAGCACTCCCCACACTACTTGTACCTATGCCTATGAGGCACGGCTGCAGCATCTCCATCTCTGGATCACTGGGCAGCCAGCCCTGGAGCGCCGGGCAGCTGCCCTGAGTACCCATGGCAGGTTGGCGAGCCCCAGCCAGCCTGGGCCAGGGCAGAGTGCCAGGAACTGCAGGAGGGGGCCTTGGGACAGAGCATGGGTGGGGTCATGCCAGGCTGTATGAGGAGGCACAGCATCCCCCAGCCTATGATACCTGCCACCCATGATGCTTGGGGTTGGCAGTCCTCACGCACACATGCGCACACACACACACCAGGCTGCCATGTGTGTGTAGCTTAGTGGCACCAGAGGAGCACAGGCAAGTTGGTTTCGATCTCCCTCGCCACCTGGGAGCTGTGTCTTGGTGGGAACCCCCAGTGTTCCTGGTGCCTGGGCCGGAGTAAAGACTCTTTGTTCTCCCCTTTCATTCTGTGTCAGTGCAGTGAATGATCAGAAATCCCAGCAGGGCCTGAGCTTGAGGGTTTCCTGTGGCACCAACTGCTCTCTGTGCTGGTAACAGATCACCTACCCCTGTGGGAGAGAGTGTGTGCTGTAAACGCTCCAGGGAGTGATGGGCAGCCGTGTTAGTCTGTATTCGCAAAAAGAACAGGAGTACTAGTGGCACCTTAGAGACTAACCAATTTATTTGAGCATGAGCTTTCGTGAGCTACAGCTCACTTCATCGGATGCATTCAGTGGAAAATACAGTGAGGAGATTTATATACACACAGAACATGAAAAAAATGGGTGTTACCATACACACTGTAAGGAGAGTGATCACTTAAGATGAGCTATTACCAGCAGGAGAGTGGTGGGGGGCGGGGTGGAGAAAACCTTTTGTAGTAATAATCAAGGTGAGCCATTTCCAGCAGTTAACAGGAACGTCCAAGGAGCAGTGAGGGGTGGGGGAAATAAACATGGGGAAATAGTTTTACTTTGTGTAATGACACATCCACTCCCAGTCTCTATTCAAGCCTAAGTTAATTGTATCCAGTTTGCAAATTAATTCCAATTCAGCAGTCTCTCATTGGAGTCAGTTTTTGAAGGCTTTTTGTTCTAATATTGCGATCTTTAGGTCTGAAATCGAGTGACCAGAGAGATTGAAGTGTTCTCCGACTGGTTGATGAATGTTATAATTCTTGACATCTGATTTGTGTCCATTTATTCTTTTATGTAGAGACTGTCCAGTTTGACCAATGTACATGGCAGAGGGGCATTGCTGGCACATGATGGCATATATCACATTGGAAGATGTGCAGGTGACCAATGTGATTGATGTCATCATGTGCCAGCAAAAACAGACTCCAACGAGAGACTGCTGAATTGGAACTACAATTAAGGGAACTACAGGCCAGTCAGCCTCACCTCAGTCCCTGAAAAAATCATGGAGCAAGTCCTCAAGGACTCAATTCTGAAGCACTTAGAGGAGAGGAAAGTGATCAGGAACAGTCAGCATGGATTCACCAAGGGCAAGTCATGCCTGACTAATCTAATTGCCTTCTATGATGAGATAACTGGTCTGTGGATGAAGGGAAAGCAGTGGACATGTTGTTCCTTGACTTTAGCAAAGCTTTTGACACAGTCTTCCACAGTATTCTTGCCAACAAATTAAAGAAGTATGGGCTGGATGAATGGACTATAAGGTGGATAGAAAGGTGGCTAGATTGTCGGGCTCAGCGGGTAGTGATCAATGGCTCCATGTCTAGTTGGCAGCCGGTATCCAGTGCAGTGCCCCAAGGGTCGGTCCTTGGGCCGGTTTTGTTCAATATCTTCGTTAATGGTTAATAAAGGTGGTTCCAAAGAGGATGGATCTAGATTGTTCTCAGTGGTAGCAGATGACAGAACGAGGAGTAATGGTCTCAAGTTGCAGTGGGGGAGGTTTAGGTTGGATATTAGAATCAAAGAATCAATCCTGAAGCACTTACATGAGAGGAAAGTGATCAGGAACAGTCAGCATGGATTCACCAAGGGAAGATCATGCCTGACTAATCTAATCGCCTTCTATGATGAGATTACTGGTTCTGTGGATGAAGGGAAAGCAGTGGATGTATTGTTTCTTGACTTTAGCAAAGCTTTTGACATGGTCTCCCACAGTATTCTTGTCAGCAAGTTAAAGAAGTATGGGCTGGATGAATGCACTATAAGGTGGGTAGAAAGTTGGCTAGATTGTCGGGCTCAACGGGTAGTGATCAATGGCTCCATATCTAGTTGGCGGCTGGTATCAAGTGGAATGCCCCAGGGGTCGGTCCTGGGTCCGGTTTTGTTCAATATCTTCATAAATGATCTGGAGGATGGTGTGGATTGCACCCTCAGCAAATTTGCGGATGGTACTAAACTAGGAGGAGTGGTAGATACGCTGGAGGGGAGGGATAGGATACAGAAGGACCTAGACAAATTGGAGGATTGGGCCAAAAGAAATCTGATGAGGTTCAATAAGGATAAGTGCAGGGTCCTGCACTTAGGACGGAAGAACCCAATGCACCGCTATGGACTAGGGACCGAATGGCTCTGCAGCAGTTCTGCGGAAAAGGACCTAGGGGTGACAGTGGACGAGAAGCTGGATATGAGTCTGCAGTGTGCCCTTGTTGCCAAGAAGGCCAATGGCATTTTGGGATGTATAAGTAGGGGCATAGCGAGCAGATCGAGGGACGTGATCATCCCCCTCTATTCGACATTGGTGAGGCCTCATCTGGAGTACTGTGTCCAGTTTGGGGCCCCACACTACAAGAAGGATGTGGATAAATTGGAGAGAGTCCAGCGAAGGGCAAGCATGGATTCACCAAGGCCAATGGCATTTTGGGATGTATAAGTAGGGGCATAGCGAGCAGATCGAGGGACATGATCGTTCCCCTCTATTCGACATTGGTGAGGCCTCATCTGGAGTACTGTGTCCAGTTTTGGGCCCCACACTTCAAGAAGGATGTGGATAAATTGGAGAGAGTCCAGCGAAGGGCAACAAAAATGATTAGGGGTCTGGAACACATGAGTTATGAGGAGAGGCTGAGGGAGCTGGGATTGTTTAGCCTGCAGAAGAGAAGAATGAGGGGGGATTTGATAGCTGCTTTCAACTACCTGAAAGGGGGTTCCAAAGAGGATGGCTCTAGACTGTTCTCAATGGTAGCAGATGACAGAACGAGGAGTAATGGTCTCAAGTTGCAGTGGGGGAGGTTTAGATTGGATATTAGGAAAAACTTTTTCACTAAGAGGGTGGTGAAACACTGGAATGCGTTACCTAGGGAGGTGGTAGAATCTCCTTCCTTAGAGGTTTTTAAGGTCAGGCTTGACAAAGCCCTGGCTGGGATGATTTAACTGGGATTTGGTCCTGCTTCGAGCAGGGGGTTGGACTAGATGACCTTCTGGGGTCCCTTCCAACCCTTATATTCTATGATTCTATGAACAAAAATGATTAGGGGTCTGGAACACATGACTTATGAGGAGAGGCTGAGGGAACTGGGATTGTTTAGTCTGCAGAAGAGAAGAATGAGGGGGGATTTGATAGCTGCTTTCAACTTCCTGAGAGGTGGTTCCAGAGAGGATGGTTCTAGACTATTATCAGTGGTAGCTGATGACAGGACAAGGAGTAATGGTCTCAAGTTGCCGTGGGGGAGGTTTAGGTTGGATATTAGGAAAAACTTTTTCACTAGGAGGGTGGTGAAGCACTGGAATGCGTTACCTAGGGAGGTGGTGGAATCTCCTTCCTTTGAAGTTTTTAAGGTCCGGCTTGACAAAGCCCTGGCTGGGATGATTTATTTGGGGATTGGTCCTGCTTTGAGCAGGGGGTGTGACTAGATGACCTCCTCAGGTCCCTTTCAACCCTGATATTCTATGATTCTATAACTGGGTTGAAAACAGAACTAGATAAATCCATGGAGGACAGGTCCATCAATGGCTTTTAGCTAAGATGGTCAGGCTGTTAGTGTCCCTGTATCCCAATTGCCAGAAGCTGGGAGTGGATGGCAAGGGATGGGTCACTGGAAAGTGCCATTCTGTTCATTCCCTCTGAAGCATCTGGCACCAGCCACTGTCAGAAGACAGGATACTGGGTTAGATGGACCACTGGTCTGACCCAGTGTGGCCATTTTTATGTTCCTGTGACTCCTCTTATCCCTTGCGGTGGGTATAAAATGTCTGAGGTAGGGTTTTGGCTCCTCTGTACTTCCTCACACCATGGTAGGTGGTCAGTCACCTGGCCAGTGTGTTCTTCCAGCCCTGGAACTGCCTACGTGTACATTGCCCAGCAATGACCTTGCCAAGTGGTGTGGGAAGGGAGGGGGGTGCCTGCAGAGGTCGGGTTCTTTGCTTTTGTCTGTAACTTTCCAGAAGGGCATTGGCTGCTCAGAAGGGAAATCAGTCCCAGTTGCCATGTGTTTTGTCCTCCTGTATTAAGCAGCCACCTGTTATGACATTGTACTATTGTAGGAACCCAAATACAGTAAATACAACAGCTCAAGACTGTAACTTTCCCAAGGCATCTACTAGCCAGTGTCACTGTCCCCTTATCGGGCGGCCTCTGTTGTGGGACGATTGTGTCTGAGCATAGTCAGCCCCTCGGGAAGCTGGATTATCAACCTCGCAAATGGGCTGTGGTGGCGCCTTGGGAGGCCATTCTCCTGCCTGATAGCCACATTGTGCTAAGCAGGCCTTGTTGCAGCTGGGCCCTAGCTCTTCAGAGTGAAGGAAGCGAGGAAGGGCCACATTTGGGGGGAGGGGAGAAGTGGGAGTTTTGTACACTAAGGAAGAGTAAAGGGAAATGGCTATTAAACCCCAGTATCAAGTAAATGTCCTGGCCTCCTACTCTCCAACCTCCCCAGAGTGCAACATACTAGCTGGAGGCGTCCTGCAGGGTCGCCCAGAATGCTGGCGTTGGCCGTGCAAGGCAGATGTATCTGGGGCAGCCCTGATGACTGTCTGGGTTAAAATGCTGTGGAGGTCCTGGCACAGGCCGGGTAGGAACTGTCTTGGGGTGCTGGTGGGATGCCCGGGTATGTGGGAGTGGTAAGTTGAGAGGTGGTGTGTGAGCTATTGAGCAGCCCCTAGTGGTCACTTTGGAACCTGCGGCAGGTGTGGAGGAAGCCGTGGACCCTTTCAGGTGCAGGAACATACTTCTTCGCTTTCGTAAAGAAATAAAGCAGGCCCTGGACTCCCAGCCCCATTACTTAGTTACAGTAGCACAGGAGCATGAAGGTGTTTTCCAGACCCTAACTCACCCAGCACGGGACATGGCAGAGCAGAGCTCCAGATGCCTGCAGATATGCATTGTGCTAAAGTGCTCTTTATCTGACACCTCTCCAACAGCATTCCCAGCATATCTGGATGTCACCAGCATGTCCTGGGACTTGGGCACAACTGTCCCTGAAAAGGGGGCATCATGCCCTTTAAAACCAAGGCTCTGCAGGGTCCCTCAGTCTGCCCCAGCCCTGGTAGTTGGAGTGGGGGAAGCCTGTAATCCCCCAGCCAGTGCTCATCAAAGGCCAGCAGAAAGTCACCGGAAGGAAAAAGCTGAGCATGTTGCAGTATCTTTGCTGCTCAGGGATAGACTTGGAAGGATTAGATTTTTATCGGTCAAAGCTGGTAAAAGTCGATTTCAGCACACCTGCAAAAACTGATCAAAATCAAAATGTGCAGAGAGGCGAAGTAGGGAAAACACTACTTGAGAATGTGGTAGGGTTTGATTGGAGGATATTGACTTGGTATATTTTGACATGTGATGTTGACAGTTTCTGTCTTAACATCTATAAAGCTTTAATATTTGGAATCTCAGCATCTACTGTCATTAAATAATTATTGTCTGACCCCTCAAATTTCCTGCAATATGAAAATGTAAATTGATAAAAATAATAAAAAATGCTTAAAAATACCCCCTGATATTATCCATCAAAATTCTAAAAAAATAAAAATCGAATTCTGCCCATCCTCCTCATGGCGAAGGCACCGGTGGCATCAGCCTCTCTGCAGGGTCCCTATGCCAGCTGTGAACTCCAGGGCTGCTGAGTGCACTGGGGTGGTTAGTCTATAGTTCTCTGGAGAATGTGAGGCCACCTGGTTCCGTCATTAGCACTGCACATGCTGTGGGAACAAAGCAGAGCTTGTACTGACTTTGCCATGAGCAAGAATCACACCTGAGCATGAATTGCAGCACCAGCCTGCTCCACACAGGAGACAACATTTTAAAAGGCGCCTTGCACTGGGGGCAGGGGGCATGGCGCCCCAGGGGAACATCCTCCACTAGGTTGAATGTCCTGCTGTAAAGTCCAAGTGGCCCTGCTGTGTGTTGACTAAATCTCCTTGAGTGAGCCTGGGCTCAGGTGCCTGCCCTGGGCTGGCTTTCCCAGGGATTGGCACAATCGGAGGTTCTCCTTCCCTCCAGCGGATCTCATATGGAGGACAGGGGGGCATCGCTCTCAGCAAAGTTTGTTAGTGGAAAACACCAGCCAGTCTGTTAGCTTAGCCGGTCCCTGGCGCTGCGGGAACTGTCTGGAGCAGAGGCCTAGCAGCCTTCCTCAGCCACGCTGCGCTGAACAGGGTTAGGAGATCAGGAAGCTCCAGGCTTCACAAAGTAGGGACTGTCGCTTTGGAATGACTCATTCTGTCCTGTCACCTTCTGGGACCGTCTCCCTTTCCAAGGGCCATGCAGGGAGCCAGCTCCATGGAGACAGGTCTCCTGGAGGGCCTGTGCTGGCAATGTCTTTGTGGGATAAAAGACCCTGCAGTACAGTGACAGCTGGCCCAGGTTGGCTGACTCGGGCTCGCCGGGCTCGGGCTGTAGGGCTAAAAATTGCAGTGCAGATGCTCAGGCTGGAGCCTGCACTCTGGGATCTCCCCCCTTGCAGGGTCCTAGAGCTCGGGCTGCAGCCCAAGCCTGAACCCCTACCCAGCGATTTTTCAGCCCGGAGCCCGAGTCGGTTGTCCTGGGCCAGCCGTGGGTTTTTATCCCTGTGTAGATGTAACCAGAGAATGCAGAGGAAGTGTTAAGCCGCCGCTTCCTGAGTAGCGGCTCCTTCCGCCCCCTCATGTCAGAGAACTCTCTGCCTGCCGGGGATGGGGGCAGGGCAAGGAGGAGTCAAGTCCCTGGGGCTGTTCCACGCTTGGAGCTGGCTCATGGGGCCCTTGTCAAGGTGACAGTCTTTGGGGTTGCATCCCTTTTCCCTGCACTGGAGAGTAGGAAATGGAGCAGCATGGCAGGGCTGTGATTGCTGCTAGCCCATCCAAAGTGACAACTCTTTACACAATGTATGGAATGGCTATCACCAGCAGGAGAGTGAATTTGTGTGGGGGGGTGGAGGGTGAGAAAACCTGGATTTGTGCTGGAAATGGCCCACCTGATGATCACTTTAGATAAGCTATTACCAGCAGGACAGTGGGGTGGGAGGAGGTATTGTTTCATATTCTCTGTGTATATATAAAGTCTGCTGCAGTTTCCACGGTATGCATCCGATGAAGTGAGCTGTAGCTCACGAAAGCTCATGCTCAAATAAATTGGTTAGTCTCTAAGGTGCCACAAGTACTCCTTTTCTTTTTGCGAATACAGACTAACACGGCTGTTACTCTGAAACAAGCACTCTGCCTCCTTTGGCATTTCGTTCCTGCCGTGTAGCTTGTCTTCTCTGCTCTGTTTGTCTTTCGCCCCATCGCCCTTTGGCTCAGACATGTGTCCCTGTCCTGCATGTGCTGTGCAGATGGGAGGGATGTGGAAGGCAGCCTTGCTACAGAGGATCTTTCCATCTCACAAAGGACTTAGCAGAAATCCAGGGGGCTCAGAGTCAGGCGATGGGAATGACCAGGGACAGAGAGAAACTCCCAGTCGACAAGAGATTGGGAAGATTGGGGCTGTACCTTACAGAGGAGACGAATACGATAACAGAATACAGACTAATGCATGAACAGAGAAGGTATTTCAGGAGCCTCCGTTCAGCCTGTATTATCACACGGGAACAAGGGGGCGTTCAACAAAATGGAAAGGCAGCAAATTCAGAACCCATAAAAGGAAATGTTTTTTTACATTTTGTGTAATTAGACTGTGGAACTCCCTGCCACATGAAATTATTGAGAAAAAGAGCTTAGAAGGCTTCAAAATGAGTCTGGGCATTTATACCGGTAACAAGAGTATCCAGAGCTACAGTAGTAATAGCCAAGAGTTTGTCAGGACTCTTGGGGGTTAGACAGAAGGAGAAACTGTCCCTGGGGACAGGTTATCCCACAGCTGCGTCCCTACACATGTTTCCCACACCTCCTCTGAAGTAGCTGGTGCTGGCCACTGCCAGAGACAGGACACTGGGCTAGATGGACCTGGGGTTTCTGATGCAGTTAGGCAATTCCTGTGTCCCAATGTGAATTTAGGAGATTCCTTTCCCCAAAGCCCTAGGATGGAGAGATTTTCAGTGATCAGCATGGAGGCCAGGGGTAAGTGGGTGTGTCTGTGTGTAATGACAATTGCCTGTACTAGCTCCAGCCTTCTAATTCCCAGAGACCGAGGTCTGCAACCTGCCAGGAGGGCAGCCATTTCTGAGTGACAGTCCCCTCTGATCTCAGTGCTGCCAAGGGGGACTGACCCAACCCATGTCCTGCACAGCTCCCAATGGAACAGGGCCCTAAGCAGCCCTTTGGTTTGCTTTTGCATCATGTTGGCCCTTGCCTGCACAGTGCATTGACCAACCCCACCAGGCTACAGATGTGGCAGAGAGAGAGAGACCTTTTTCAGGGAAATGAGCCTGGAGAAAAAGCCCTAATTGTGCAGTGAGTAAATGGTAAGCACCTCTGCTTTCCAGACCAGCTCCAGTTTGCCTGCTGCATTAACCCTGATCCACCCCCGTGGAAGCCAGCCGCAGCAGACATCGCTCCCAGCTGACAACCTGCCTCGGCAAAACTTCAACCTTTGCTCATTAAATGCAACCCCACAGCTAATTCATCTGCCAGTGCCAGAGATCTTTGCTTGTGGAGGCCCAAATGCAGCCAAAGCCTGATTTTGGCCTTGTTTTTTTCCTTACAGGTTCTTCTGAAGATCTGAAATTCTGCATCCTCTACCTTGCAGAGGTGAGTGTAGAGCTTTGGGAGTTAAACTCCACAGAGCCTAAAATGTACTGCACACTAACCAATTCTTTGTAGTGGGGATAAAGCGCAGACAATGGATCGATCTCACTTCTCTTTTGAATTAGTTTGCCAGTCGGGAAAGGAAACGTAAGCCAGCGTATATGAGTAAGAAGCTGTTAAGTGGAATCTGTGACTCAGGAGGCAGTGAAGCGTTGATGCCTGTACCCTTTCCTCCCCGTCAGTCCGTCTGGGGGCAGATCTTTCCCCACTGCTCTGACTTCTGATTGGCGCCTATGGGTTCTTTAGCCCACTCATGGATTTCTTTGTCAGTTGGTTTTGATTTGACTTTATGGGTGGTTTTCTGTTCTTGCCTTCAAAATCTCAGATTTTTAAACAATCAAATAGGAACAACCAAACCCAACACATAGTAAATTCCTATTTATCCAATGGCCTTGGGTAACTGGGCATTGGGATAGATGGAAGGGCTATTTTGAGCTGCATATAATCCCATCAAGTTTCTTTTACTGCTGAAATGGGATTAGGTCTCAGGGACTGCAGGTAACTGCTCAGAACAGCTACACAAACACAAAGTCATTGATGAGCACTATGAGATGCTAAGAGGCTAATTGAGAAGTAATTAGCTGGTAATTAACTAACAAGGTTTCAGGGAGGGCACACAGTGGATTCAGATAACTAAGATTTTCAGATAAAGAGCATTTGCATAACTGGAATTACACTGTAAAAGACTGCTTTAGATAAACAGATCTAAAAGAGCGTAGGGATTGGAAATGACTGAATGTCATCTACATGTTTATAATCACTTGTATTTTAGCCAAGTTTCCTTTGTCAGAAATGAGCTGAGAAAGCTGCAGAACTTGTTCTTTGTGAAATGAGCCTACCCAATCACTAGATCTTCTGCCTGCTTTTTGTTTTGATTTTTTGCAAGTAACTCCATGTTGTTCCTGATTTCAGGGCAGGAGTTTGGATCTAGAACTTGCTGTTTGACCATGGCACAGTTACTTTCCCTCTCTCTTTGCCCTCCTACTCTTTGTTTGTCTTGACTATTTCAATTATAAGATCTGTGGGGCAGGAACACTCTCTCCCCATGCTGAAATCTCCCGATTCTGAAATCTCTCCCTATGCTGCATACAGCACCTAGCACAACAGGGCCCCACCCTCGTTTGAAACCTTTTCACGCTACCGTAATACAAATCAATAATAATAATTTTGTGACCCTAAAATGTAGCATTTTGCCCAATTGTCAGTTTCCCCTTGACACACAGAGCATGTCAGTGGGAAAGTGCAACCCTTGTCCAAGGCTATGGCTGCACTACAGCTTAAGTGGACATAAATTATGTCTCTCCAAGGTGTGAATTAGCCACCCCACAAACGACAGAATTTATGCCGACTTAGCACTGTGCACACCGGCGCATATGTCGTCGGGAGAGCTTCTCCAGCCAACTTAGCTACCGCTGCTAGCAGGGGGCTGGAGGAATGAAGTCGTGGGGAGAGCTCTCTCCTGTTGGCTTAGAGTAGCTACACAGCGTTTACAGTGGCATACTGGCATCCATGCCAGGACTGGAAGAAGCTCCCTAAAAGTGGGGGGGCCACCGGTGCCTGAACTGTGGCCATGCCCCTATACCCCTTCTCCCCGAGGCCCCGTCCTCCACTCATTCCTCTCTCCCCCCTCTCCCCCATTGCTTGCCCTTACAGCTGGTGAAAAGTGGGAGGGCATAGCCCCCTGTCCCTCCCCGTTCCGGCGCCTCTGATTGGTGCAGCTGTGCCACTGTAAACTCTCTAGTGGAGCCCTAGCCTAAGCTCCATTTTGGATTCCAACATACCATTTTTGGAGGTTTAGATCCGATAAACAGAAACATTTTGCAGGAGTTTTTTGTGCAGAGTTGGCTTGTTCTTGCCAAGTGGTAGTGAAATGCTAAGCTCTGTCCTTTTGCCGGGTTTGAATGTCACTGTGAATCTGTCCCACAGTTCTGCTCCCTGGTAGCCACAACTGATACCCTGGCTAACGTGATGGTTGGATCAAAAGCCAGAAACATTCACTTCTTGCTCTTCCCTGGCATTAATTTCTTCAGCCCTGCTGCTGAGGACTGTAGCTCTGGATTTAGGCCAGTGATACAGGATTTAGGAAGCCCTTCTTCTCCTTGTCTCCACTTCTCTAAGTTATGTCTAGCCTTCTGATTTCCACTGTTCACCTTAGTCCAAAATCCAAGGGATACTTTCAGCCATGTACTGTGGCTCATCAGCCAGCAGGGGTTGCCCATGCTTTGATCAGTGAAAGGCTCTATGCACAAAGATGACATCTCCCTAACAGTGCATCTCATCTCTGCTGAAAAGCTATGGCCTTTCTCAGACTTGGGGGATCACTGCCATCCCAGCCAGCATCTCATTAATCTTTCCCTTCCACCAGTGCCACCCTCTCTCTCTACCCAGTCACTCACTACTGCTAGAAAGAGCACAGAGCCTTTGTGCCTGGTTCAGGCGGGTGCAGAACAAGGGTAGACTCCCTGCCCAACGTGGTGCGAGAACTGGTTGAGGGTGTCCAAGGGACCTGTACAAATTGCACTCTTGCCTGAAAATGCTGGGCCTGCCCTGTCTCAGTGAGGGCTGGAGCTGGCAGAGGGAAGGGGAAATGTTCTTTCTCTGTTTTTTTTCACTCTGCTTCCTTTGTGTGTTTTCCACCCGCTGTATATATAGCCAGGGTCACTCCCTGTCCAGTCAGGCAATGACGCCTGCTTTGCTGCTTTAGGGGAGCCCTTCATGCAGCACTGGGGGGCGGGGAGGGGGGAGAGAGGAAAGGATTTAAAAAATAAGACAATGTGATTGTGAATACACAAGAACAGGCAGGGGGCTCAGGGAGAGCAGGTGAGGGGAGATAGGTAATGATGAAGCATATTCCTTCCATAAAGCTCAACATAACAGAGCATAAAAGAGCATAACAGAGACGTGTCATTCCAACTGTAGAGGGGGGCAACTGAGGCGCAAGAGGGGAAATGACTCGCCCAACATCATACCTAGGGACTACCAAATTCATAGTCCATTTTCATAAATTTCACAGTCATAGCATTTAAAAAATCTTGAATTTCATGGTTTTAGATATTTAAATCTTAAATTTTGTGGTGTAACAAAGCATGAATATGTATTTAAAACCAGCAAAATATAAACCTGTAAAGCCCTTAAGTCAGCATCGCTCAAGCTGGGGGTCCTGACCCACGAAGGGGTTGCAAGGCTCTTGTAGGAAGGGGAGCCTCAGTATTGCTCAGTATTACGTTTCACCGCTTTCAGAGCTCGGCAGTTGGAGAGCAGCTGGCTGAGCACCCAACTCTGAAGGCAGGACCGCCACAAGCCACAGCACAGAAGTAAGGGTGGCAATGCTGTGACCCCCCTTATAATCGCCTTGCAGTCTTCGGGTCAGGACCCGCAGTTTGAGAAACACTGTGTACTTTGGGAGACAGGTCAGTCCTTGCCTACAGACAGCCCCGCAACCTGAAGCAAATACTCACCAACAACCACATACCACACAACAGAACCACTAACCCAGGAACTTATCCTTGCAACAAAGCCCGTTGCCAACTGTGCCCACATATCTATTCAGGGGACACCATCACAGGGCCTAATAACATCAGCCACACTATCAGAGGCTTGTTCACCTGCACATCCACCAATGTGATCTATGCCATCATGTGCCAGCAATGCCCCTCTGCCATGTACATTGGTCAAACTGGACAGTCTCTACGTAAAAGAATAAATGGACACAAATCAGATGTCAAGAATTATAACATTCATAAACCAGTCGGAGAACACTTCAATCTCTCTGGTCACGCAATCACAGACATGAAGGTCGCTATCTTAAAACAAAAAAACTTCAAATCCAGACTCCAGCGAGAAACTGCTGAATTGGAATTCATTTGCAAATTGGATACTATTAATTTAGGCTTAAATAGAGACTGGGAGTGGCTAAGTCATTATGCAAGGTAACCTATTTCCCCTTGTTTTTTCCTAACCCCCCCCCCCCCAGACGTTCTGGTTTAACTTGGATTTAAACTTGGAGAGTGGTCAGTTTGGATGAGCTATTGCCATCAGGAGAGTGAGTTTGTGTGTGTGTCCCTGGAAAAAAAGGGGGGGGGGTGAGAAAGCCTGGATTTGTGCTGGACATGGCCCACCTTGATTACCATGCACATTGTAGGGAGAGTGGTCACTTTGGATGAGCTATTACCAGCAGGAGAGTGAGTTTGTGTGTGTATGGGGGTGGGGGGGTGAGAAAACCTGAATTTGTGCTGGAAATGGCCCACCTTGATTATCATGCACATTGTAGGGAGAGTGGTCACTTTGGATGAGCTATTACCAGCAGGATAGTGAGTTTGTGTGTGTGTTTTTTGGAGGGGGGTGAGGGGGTGAGAGAACATGGATTTTTGCAGGAAATGGCCCAACTTGATTATCATGCACAATGTGTAGAGAGTTGTCACTTTGGATGGGCTATTACCAGCAGGAGAGTGAATTTGTGTGTGGGGGGGTGGAGGGTGAGAAAACCTGGATTTGTGCTGGAAATGGCCCACCTGATGATCACTTTAGATAAGCTATTACCAGCAGGACAGTGGGGTGGGAGGAGGTATTGTTTCATATTCTCTGTGTGTATATAAAGTCTGCTGCAGTTTCCACAGTATGCATCCGATGAAGTGAGCTGTAGCTCACGAAAGCTCATGCTGAAATAAATTAGTTAGTCTCTAAGGTGCCACAAGTACTCCTTTTCTTTTTGCGAATACAGACTAACACGGCTGTTACTCTGAAACTGTGTACTTTTGTATACTTTTACCCAGCCTATAGCTTAGTATAGGGTAAAAGCACACAAAAGACCAGATTTCATGGGGGAGACCAGATTCCACTGTCCGTGACGCGTTTTTCACAGCCATGAATTTGGTAGGGCCCTAATCATACCTGTGAGTCAATGGCAGAGACAGGAATAGAGCTTGTGAATCTTGACGCCCTCATCTTCTCCCAGTCGACATGCTGTCTCACTGCCATGACCAAGAGGTTACTGTCCTGGGAGCTAAGGAGAATAATGCAGCTGTTGCCAGTGCTAGACTAAGGGATGAAGGAGGGTTGGTGGGTAAAGTACAGGCCTGGGAGAGAGGACCGCTGGGTTCCAGTCTTACCTCTGCTACTGACTTACTTGGTGACCTTGAGCGAGCCACTTAAACTCACTGTACATTGGTGGGGCCATCTGCAGTGGATGGGGGTTCTGGGACTGAATTCATTGTCTGTTGAGTACTTGGAGATCCATAGATGTACAGTGCTATCGAAATGCAAAGTGCAGCTGTTAGCCAGAAGGAAGGCGCATGAGAGTTCTAGTGGTCAAATTGTGGTGGGTGGGCTCACTCCAGCTTTCCCCACAAAACCAGCTGTGCCCACTTGAGGTGGTAGAAGGAGGCCGTGACTCACATTAGGTTATGGGATCATCACAATCAAGTTCCTCCGCCTTCTTTTGTGCACTGATCAGCAATGAAATATCAGCCCAGCTTTGATACTTGACAGGGTACTGGAACAAATTCTTAATCGGTTTGTAGGCACCTAGAGGACAACAGGATTATGAGGAATAGACAAGATGGATTTTTTAAGGAAAAATCATGCCAAACCAACCTGATTACCTCCATTGACAGGGATACTGGCCTAGTGGATTGGGGGAAGCAGTAGACGTGATATATTTTGATTTTAGGAAGGTTTTTGACACAGTCCCACATGACAGTCTCCTAAGCAAACTAGGGAAATGCAGTCTAGATGAAATTACTACAAGGTGGGTGCACAACTGATTCAAAGACCTCATTCAAAGAGTAGTGATAAATAACTCGTGGTCAAACAGGAAGATGTATCTAGTGGGGTCCAGGAGGGGTCAGTCCTGGGTCCAGTACTGTTCAATATTTTCATTAATGACTTGGACAATGGAGTAGAGAGTATGTGTATAAAATTTGCGAATGACACTGTCACAGTTTTGGGGTAACTGCATCTGTATTGCCCTTCTGTGATCTCTCAAGGGCACCCATTTAAAGGTTTACGGCTCCCAGCTGTCACCCACGTCTCTCTCCTTCCAGACCAGGGTTTTAAGGCTGCACATCTCCATGAATGACACTGTGATATCCCCAGCAAGCCAGTCTGCCTAGCCTTTGCTTTCTCTCTGAGAACTATGACCAATATATTGCCAGCAGTCACAAGTGTCCACACAGCTCCTTCTGAGCAAGCACCTTTATTCTTAAGGTAAAAGCACCACAAAGAAAACATATTAAGACAATAAAGGTTGCTATATGCAGGCTAAAAGCTTACTATAGGTCAGCCCTCAGTCTCATGAGCCCCTGGTAGGGTTCAGTCTTTCCAACCCTTCCATGAGAATTGGGGCACCCTTTGGACAGGAGGCCCTGGCTGTTTACTGGATCAGAATGAAGAGCCTGAGTCAGTTTGAACTCTGGCTATTTATCCAGTAGTCCTTTCTTTGTCTGTTGGTCTCTGGAAAGCCAGTTTGAAGCAGTATGCATGAGCCGCCCCAGGTGGTGTTACTTGTCTGGTGGGTTCCAACCTAGCTGATTTGCCTTAATCTCCACCCACTGTTCGTAGTTCCTGGAGGAGCAGTGCAGCCCTGCCCCATGGAGTAGACACTCCATTCGTTTAAAGCAGTGGACCCCAAAGATATTACAAGCATTGCCCTATCCCTCCCAGATGCCAAGTTGGGAGGGTTGCTGCCCTTTGGAGGACAGAATTAGAATCAGAACAGCCTTGATGAATTGAATAATTGGTCTGAAATGAACAAGGTGAAATTCAATGTAGACTTTCTCCAGTTAGGAAGGAAAAACCAAAGCTTAGCTACAAAATGGGGACTAACTGCCTAGGGGTCATAATGCTGGGAAGGATCTGGGGGTTATAGTGGATCACAAAGTGATTATGAGCTTATAATGCAGTGTAGTTCCAGGGAGTATTAACAGAAGTGTCGTATGTAAAACATGGGAGGTAACTGTCTTGCTCTACTCAGCACTGGTGAGGCCTAGCTGGAGTACTGTGTGCAGTTGTGGGTGCAACACTTTAGGAAAGATGCTTCTCCACGTGGGCACCAATGATACTGCCAAGAATGACCTTGAGCGGATCACTGCGGACTATGTGGCTCTAGGAAGAAGGATAAAGGAGTTGGAGGCGCAAGTGGTGTTCTCGTCCATCCTCCCCGTGGAAGGAAAAGGCCTAGGTAGGGAGCGTCGAATCGTGGAAGTCAACGAATGGCTACGCAGGTGGTGTCGGAGAGAAGGCTTTGGATTCTTCGACCATGGGATGGTGTTCCAAGAAGGAGGAGTGCTAGGCAGAGACGGGCTCCACTTAACGAAGAGAGGGAAGAGCATCTTCGCGAGCAGGCTGGCTAACCTAGTGAGGAGGGCTTTAAACTAGGTTCACCGGGGGAAGGAGACCAAAGCCCTGAGGTAAGTGGGAAAGCGGGATGCCGGGAGGAAGCTCAGGCAGGAATGTCTGTGAGGGGAGGGCTCCTGCCTCATACTGGGAATGAGGGGCGATCAACAGGTTATCTCAAGTGCTTATATACAAATGCACAAAGCCTTGGAAACAAGCAGGGAGAACTGGAGGTCCTGGTGATGTCAAGGAACTATGACGTGATCGGAATAACAGAGACTTGGTGGGATAACTCACATGACTGGAGTACTGTCATGGATGGTTATAAACTGTTCAGGAAGGACAGGCAGGGCAGAAAAGGTGGGGGAGTAGCACTGTATGTAAGGGAGCAGTATGACTGCTCAGAGCTCCGGTACGAAACTGCAGAAAAACCTGAGTGTCTCTGGATTAAGTTTAGAAGTGTGTGCAACAAGAGTGATGTCGTGGTGGGAGTCTGCTATAGACCACCGGACCAGGGGGATGAGGTAGATGAGGCTTTCTTCCGGCAGCTCACGGAAGCTACTAGATCGCATGCCCTGATTCTCATGGGTGACTTTAATTTTCCTGATATCTGCTGGGAGAGCAATACAGCGGTGCATAGACAATCCAGGAAGTTTTTGGAAAACGTAGGGGACAATTTCCTGGCGCAAGTGCTAGAGGAGCCAACTAGGGGGGGCGCTTTTCTTGACCTGCTGCTCACAAACCGGGTAGAATTAGTGGGGGAAGCAAAAGTGGATGGGAATCTGGGAGGCAGTGATCATGAGTTGGTTGAGTTCAGGATCCTGACGCAGGGAAGAAAGGTAAGCAGCACGATACGGACCCTGGACTTCAGAAAAGCAGACTTCGACTCCCTCAGGGAACGGATGGCCAGGATCCCCTGGGGGACTAACTTGAAGGGGAAAGGAGTCCAGGAGAGCTGGCTGTATTTCAAGGAATCCCTGTTGAGGTTACAGGGACAAACCATCCCGATGAGTTGAAAGAATAGTAAATATGGCAGGCGACCAGCTTGGCTTAATGGTGAAATCTTAGCGGATCTTAAACATAAAAAAGAAGCTTACAAGAAGTGGAAGGTTGGACATATGACCAGGGAAGAGTATAAAAATATTGCTCGGGCATGTAGGAATGTTATCAGGAGGGCCAAATCGCACCTGGAGCTGCAGCTAGCCAGAGATGTCAAGAGTAACAAGAAGGGTTTCTTCAGGTATGTTGGCAACAAGAAGAAAGCCAAGGAAAGTGTGGGCCCCTTACTGAATGAGGGAGGCAAACTAGTGACAGAGGATGTGGAAAAAGCTAATGTACTCAATGCTTTTTTTGCCTCTGTTTTCACTAACAAGGTCAGCTCCCAGACTGCTACGCTGGGCATCACAAAATGGGGAAGAGATGGCCAGCCCTCTGTGGAGATAGAGGTGGTTAGGGACTATTTAGAAAAGCTGGACGTGCACAAGTCCATGGGGCCGGACGAGTTGCATCCAAGAGTGCTGAAGGAATTGGCGGCTGTGATTGCAGAGCCATTGGCCATTATCTTTGAAAACTCGTGGCGAACCGGGGAAGTCCCGGATGACTGGAAAAAGGCTAATGTAGTGCCAATCTTTAAAAAAGGGAAGAAGGAGGATCCTGGGAACTACAGGCCAGTCAGCCTCACTTCAGTCCCTGGAAAAATCATGGAGCAGGTCCTCAAAGAATCAATCCTGAAGCACTTGCATGAGAGGAAAGTGATCAGGAACAGCCAGCATGGATTCACCAAGGGAAGGTCATGCCTGACTAATCTAATCGCCTTTTATGATGAGATTACTGGTTCTGTGGATGAAGGGAAAGCAGTGGATGTATTGTTTCTTGACTTTAGCAAAGCTTTTGACACGGTCTCCCACAGTATTCTTGTCAGCAAGTTAAGGAAGTATGGGCTGGATGAATGCACTACAAGGTGGGTAGAAAGCTGGCTAGATTGTCGGGCTCAACGGGTAGTGATCAATGGCTCCATATCTAGTTGGCAGCCGGTATCAAGTGGAGTGCCCCAAGGGTCGGTCCTGGGGCCGGTTTTGTTCAATATCTTCATAAATGATCTGGAGGATGGTGTGGATTGCACTCTCAGCAAATTTGCGGATGATACTAAACTGGGAGGAGTGGTAGATACGCTGGAGGGGAGGGATAGGATACAGAAAGACCTAGACAAATTGGAGGATTGGGCCAAAAGAAATCTGATGAGGTTCAATAAGGATGAGTGCAGGGTCCTGCACTTAGGACGGAAGAACCCAATGCACAGCTACAGACTAGGGACCGAATGGCTAGGCAGCAGTTCTGCGGAAAAGGACCTAGGGGTGACAGTGGACGAGAAGCTGGATATGAGTCAGCAGTGTGCCCTTGTTGCCAAGAAGGCCAATGGCATTTTGGGATGTATAAGTAGGGGCATAGCGAGCAGATCGAGGGACGTGATCGTTCCCCTCTATTCGACATTGGTGAGGCCTCATCTGGAGTACTGTGTCCAGTTTTGGGCCCCACACTTCAAGAAGGATGTGGATAAATTGGAGAGAGTCCAGCGAAGGGCAACAAAAATGATTAGGGGACTGGAACACATGAGTTATGAGGAGAGGCTGAGGGAGCTGGGATTGTTTAGCCTGCAGAAGAGAAGAATGAGGGGGGATTTGATAGCTGCTTTCAACTACCTGAAAGGGGGTTCCAAAGAGGATGGCTCTAGATTGTTCTCAATGGTAGCAGATGACAGAACGAGGAGTAATGGTCTCAAGTTGCAGTGGGGGAGGTTTAGATTGGATATTAGGAAAAACTTTTTCACTAAGAGGGTGGTGAAACACTGGAATGCGTTACCTAGGGAGGTGGTAGAATCTCCTTCCTTAGAGGGTTTTAAGGTCAGGCTTGACAAAGCCCTGGCTGGGATGATTTAACTGGGAATTGGTCCTGCTTTGAGCAGGGGGTTGGACTAGATGACCTTCTGGGGTCCCTTCCAACCCTGATATTCTATGATTCTATGATTCTATGTGGACAAATTGGAGAGAGTCCAGAGGAGAGCAACAAAAATGACAAAAGATTTAGAAAACCTGACCTGTGATCAAAGGTTAAAAAACTGGGCACTGTTTAGTCTTGAGAAATGAACACTGAGGGGGGACCTGATAATAGTCTTCAAATACTCTAATGGCTGTTATAATGATCACAGTGTCCACAAAGGCAGGACAAGAAGTAATGGGCTTAATCTGCAGCAAGGGAGATTTAGGTTAAATATTAAGGAGAAAGTTCTAACTCTCAGGGTAGTTAAGCAGTGGAACTGGTTCCCAAGGGAGGTTGTGGAATCCCTGTTACTGAGGGGGTTTCAGACAAACAGCTGTGCGGGATGCTCTGGGTTTACTTGGCCCTGCCCCAACGGGGCGCATGGTGAGAAATGGACTAGACTAGAGAACTTCTCAAGGTCCCTTGCAGCCCTACAGTTCTGTGGTTAGTGCCAATGGTATTTTAGTTATCATTTTTGGGCTTCAGAGTACCTGCCCCCCGGTACAGGTAAGGGCAGTGCTTACCTCTGTGAGCTATTGTTTCAACCTGACCACAGAGTCAGGCAGGCATCACTCCATTCATTGGCTATACTAGGTCACATTTTCCAGGTTATCTTCAGAGTTGTGTGGGCTAGAGACTCAGTCTGTTTTAAATGAAAGCTGAGATTCTGGAACTCAAGTTGACAGCCTCAAAAAAAGAAAGTCCCAGGTGTCCGTGCTTCCCCGAGCCAGCAGTGTGTGCCCCTCGGAAGGGCTGTCCTGGTCGTTCTGATGGATGTGCTGTTCTGTCTGGGCGACAGCTGCGTAACTTCCCTTTTTGCCTGGGCACAAAGCTCAGCCTCCCTGCAGACTGTGGGAACAGAGCCTGCTTCCTTTTGTAAACAGTGCTTTCCCGCTGAGTGTGGCTGGCTCCAGACTAGAGCCGAGGGAGGGAGGCCAGGACAGCAAGGAGACAGCCATGGCTTGTGACAGGAGTGTGCCAGAGCCTCACTGGGAGCGAGACTTCTGAACTGACATTGGGGTTACACAGTCAGATTCACGGGCACCCTTGGCCTCACTGGGCTGTCTCAGCCATGCAGAGCTGCCAGTGACGGGTTTACAATGGCTCCAGTGGCTCCATGGAGCCTGGCCCATGCTCAGAGGGGGCCCCGGCCTGCTCCACTTGCAGTGCGCCCCGAGACCCCGGTGGCTTCCCCTGCCCACCACTTGCTCCTCTCGGCCTGCCTGCTGGCTGGCCGAGGGCTCCTCTCCACCCCCTGGCCAGACCCCAGTGCACTTCCAGCTCTGGGCACTCTCTGCTTCCCACCACCTGTGGGCCCCGCCTGTCTCCCTGGAGCTGAACTGCCTGGGACTGGTGCAGAAGCCTGGACAGTCTCAGCCAGTTGGGGGTGGGTGGGGAGGGAAAGACATTGCAGAGGGCTTGGCTGGGCCCCTCCAGGCAAGTGCGTGTTGAGGGAGCCTGGCCGGGGCAGGACCTGGCCTGGCTGATTGCGCCACTCCTGAGGGGCCGGAGCTATTCCCCGCCCTGGGACCAACCCTGGCTGTGCTGCTGGCTCAGCCCAGCAGACAGTCACCTCCCAGCAAGGCCGGTGAGTGTGTCGGGGAGGCAGGGCTTGGGATAGTGGGTCTGTGGGGAGTCTGGGGGGGGTGCTGGGCTGTGAAGGGGCGGGGAAGAGCTGTGTGTGTTGGGGCACTAGGGATTGGGGGTTCTGTGGGGGGGGCTGGGCAGTTGTGGGGCTGTGGGCAGGGGTAGTGTTGTGCAGGGCACTGTACATTTGTGGGTGGGTCTGGTGGGGCACTGGGCATAGTGAGTCCGGGGGGGCTCTGGACTTAGGGAGTCGGGGGAGGAGTGGCTGTGTGGTGTGGCATGGGCCTGGCCCTGAGGGGAAGGGGCATGCTGGCAGCACAGGGCCGGGCAGGCCACTGTCTGCCTGGCAACTACCGGTTTGTAAATAGTGCCCTCACATTGGGCGGAGCAGGGCCACCCCTGCCAGGCCATGCCCCATTGCCTCTGGCTGGCCCCTCGCTCTGGGGACTGACCTCCCCGCTCCATGCTCCATTGCCTCCATAGGGGCCCACAAATATGTTTGGCGCTGGGCCCACAAAAGGTTAATCCGGCCCTGAGAGCTGCTAGGGCCTGCTGGCAAACCTGGCCCAAGACGAGTGCATCCTGCAGTGATTCAACTGCCTCCCACCCTCCAAAGCGCAGCCACACGCAAGAATGCAAGCGGGGGAGACTGGTTCCCTTGGACTCTGCCATTGCTCTCTTCTCAGTGTCCCTGTGGGGATAGCACCACTGGATTCCCCGTCCGTCACTGGCACAGCACCCCCCTTCCTCTTCCTCCTCTTTGCCAGCGAATGGTCAATTCAGCACAAGGTGCTTCTGCCTGAGGCCTGCAAGAGCTCCATTAGGAGGTGAATTTCAAATGGGAGGTGATCTGCAAAGCTGAGTAAAGAGGCTTGTGCCCCTCTTACTCCTGGGGGGAATTTTGCGCCTAAAAATTCAGTGCACAATGTTTAAAATTCTGCATATTTTATTTGTCAAAATAATGCAATATAATCATCCTTGTTTCAATTATTTTGGTAATTTATTTAAACTAGAATACAATGGATGGAGAATGGGAGTGGGGAGCATTGGAGGAAATCCCCAAAACCCCTCTGTCTAATAATAATGTTGCTAGGTTTGACCCTTTATTTCTAGGTTTCAGAGTAGCAACCGTGTTAGTCTGTATCTGAAAAAAAAACAAAAAACCAGGAGTACTTGTGGCACCTTAGAGACTATCAAAGTGCCACAAGTACTCCTTTATTTCTAGTTATTAGTCAACAAATATATGCAGCTGTATGCTCAGTGTTACATCATAGGCAACTGAAGAGCAAGTGAAGGCTGGAGAATCAAAGTCACAATTTATATTGGCTACTGAGCATCTCCAGAAAGGTCAGTAGCGAACAGTTCATGGAGCACATTGTGATAGGAATATTTTTCAGTCCAAAAATTTAGATCAATTCTAATCACTAAAGCACCATAAGCATTTGTAAGGCCATACTGTCCTTTATTACAGCACTCTGGCCATGTAAAGGAGCCTTAAAACTTTTACACCTGTTATATACTCCTGGGGGAATTCACTAAGAGCAATGGGAACAATTCACTAAGCAGGCAGGCTAGAACTAGATAAGTTAATGGAGGATAGTGTCCATCAGTGGCTGTTAGCCAGGATGGGCAGGGATGGTGTCCTTAGCCTCTGCTTGCCAGAAGCTGGGAATGGGCGACAGGGGATGGATCACTTGATGATTCCTTGTTCTGATCATTCCCTCTGGAGCACCTGGCATTGGCCACTGTCAGAAGACAGGATACTGGGCTAGATGGATCTTTGGTCTGCCCCAGTATGGCCGTTCTTATGTACATTCTGCTCTGTCTGAGGGGACAGAGCCTGCCTCCTCAGAAATACCCCAAAGCCCTGCTGAGTGTGCTGCAGTAGTGAGTGAGAGGGACAGAGTTTCTCTCTCTCTCACACACCATGACTGCTCAGCCCCCAACCCCTGCTGGTCATTTACCGCTCTACCGACTGCTCCAGGCACCCGACTGACCAGCCTACACTGCTGGGGAGGGGCATGTGATCACTCTTATGGCTTTCCTTTGCTTCCCTGTCAGAAGTCATTTTTCTGCAGGGAAGCAAAGAAATCTGTGGGGGACATGAATTCTGTGCATGCACAGTGATGCAGAATTCCCTAGGAGTACCCTCTATGCTTATCTAAGATGGCTAAAGGGGTCTGGGAGGTTGTCCCTGTTTGGAATGCTCTGTGATTATAGCTCTGCCCATAGCTGTGTGGGAGAGGCCTGCCGTGTTAGAGAAGGAAGTCTTCCGTGGTGCATAGCATTGGTATGGAATCTCATTCCAGGAGGCAGCAGGCCAGCCACTAGCAGTAATTACGCTTTGCGGTATATCCAGAATGGTGGTGGAGGTGGTTGTTGTTACGCTTGTTTACAGCATACCCATCACCATGGCACCCAGAGGCGCAGAGACCCGAGACCTAACAGCCGCTGCGGTGGTTTTGTGTGATTGAGGCAGCTGCTGGTGGAAGCTCTCGTCTCATTATTTATTTTCTGCATGTCATCTATAATGAAAACTTTAATTTCTTTAATGGCTTTGTAAGTAGAGAGGGATTCCCATCACTCTGTGCTCTCACTCCGAGAAGAGTATTTTTCTGTAGACTGTTGCTCTCCAGGGGCCTGATATTCTTTAGATGGTTTATGAATAAATATTGATTTTCTTCAGTAATGTAGGAGTTTTAGTAATATCATCAAGTGTGTTCTGGATATTGAAATACTTTTAGCTGCGTATCAGTTGCTTTATTTGTTTTTAACAGAGTGGAGATTTCAAACTTCAGTGAATACTGCAGTGTAACAGAAAAGCTACGATTAGTCACTGCTCTAATTATTCACAAATAGATCACTCTACATAGATTTAAAAGTCTCCTGACTATAATGATTATTTACAGGCAAATAGCGAACTGCCATTGACTGTCAGATACAGGCTGTTAGGGAGGTAAGCGTTTGGGCTGTAAGCTCTTAGGACACAGAGTGCATCTTCCTAGTTGTTTGTACCATGCCTGGCACAAAGGGGTCCCAGTCCGACTGGAGCATGGGAGTGCAGACTGCAGTGTCCCTGGTAATGCTCGGTTCTGTGCTGGAATGTGTGTAGAAGGACGAGCAGACTTTTCAGAGCATTGTCAAATAAAGTGTGTTAATGTTAAAATCACTTCAGTGAACACATTAAAAACCAAACATTCCTGCTGCACAACGCAGGATGTCCCTGCTGGACCAGGCATTCACTGGACCGCCACTGCCTGAGTCCTGCACTAGGCGTTGCACGGGAGGGCCTGCTGGCGCGCATCAGGGAATGGCACCGGTCACTAGCCAGGCCCGATCCTGCCATCGGCTCTGCATCGGTGGATTCCTGAGCCCATACAGAGCCCCGGTAGGCAGAAGGCCTTACATGGTGCATTCAGCTGCTGCATTAAGGCCTTATACAAACAGGATCAGCTTGTGTCGTGGCTGCTGATGTACATCTCAAGGACCCCATGAGCTCCAAAGGAGCTCCCTTGGATTTACACCAGCCACACAGGTCAGAGTTTGGCCCATATGGCACCAGAAAGAGGCATGTTTGGCAGTTAACTTGAATTGTAATCGTATTTCCCATATATTGAGTTAACTCTCCTAGAGCCTAGTTCAGGTCTGGTTTTTAAACCACAGATGAATACATACACTCATACAATTAATCACTACCCTTTTCTCTCCGAGGCAAGAAATCTGTTGGATAAGTTTTGCTACCAAACACAGATTTCGGTTGACTGCTACTTAATTGGCAGCTTAAGGTATCGAGAGCTAGCCCCACAGCTGGTGTAAATCAGCCTAGCTTCATCGTCTCCCTGGACGTATGCCATCTTACCCCAGCTGAGGATCTGGCCCCTAGAGTATCTCATATGCTTCACAAGATGAAGAGTTCTTAATCTAATGCCCTGATGAGAGTGGCATTGTTACATTCCGTTATACTGACGCTGGTGAGGAGCAGAGATTGACGAGTTCTGTCTTCTCCTCAAGCCCAGGGGATTTACATACTCTCCTGTAGTGCTAATGAGGCCAATGTAAACAAGGTGGTCCATTTCAAACAGTTGAAAAGTAATCTCCACCCCAACTGTTGAGAATAGCCCACTTCCACCTTAACTGAATTGGCTCGTTAGCACTGACCCCCACCCCCAAACTTGGTAAGGCAACTCTCATCTTTTCATATGCTGTGTATTTATACCTCCCTACTGTATGTTCCACTCCATGCATCTGATGAAGTGGGTTTTAGCCCACGGAAAGCTTATGCCCAAATAAATTTGTTAGTCTCTAAGGTGCCACAAGGACTCCTCGTTGTTTTTGCTGATACAGACTAACACGGCTACCACTCTGGCTGTAATCCCTGTTCTTCGTTACTGGAGCTGTGGCTCCAGCCAGCCACAGAGAGCTATCATCGCTCTGGGCCTGTGCCAGAGGGAACAGATAGTGCAGGGTGCGTTGCCCCCCAGGCTTCATATTTCCCACTGCCCGCAGGCTCTCTGCCCACCTCCCTGAACCGCAGTGAGCTATGCACATCTGGAGCAGAGAAGTGGGGTGATCTGGGCTAGTGACCTTTCCTCTCTGCCTGGCTCAGGTTGATCTGGCTGATCCAAGCCCATCCACAGAGCCCAGCTTTATCTGGAGTAGGAGTAATGCATCTGTGGTGGGTGTGAGTGGGGCGATGGGAAGTGAGACAGACTCTCTCTGCTTGCTCCCCCTTTGCAGCAGCATCTCCAAGGAGTGTCCTCGTCCCTTTGTATGGGGGGAGCTCTGTAAACAGCCTTCTCAGCATGGCCTGGGGCAGGGGCTGTGGGGACAGGGTGCCAGCAGGGAGAGGAGAATGGTTCCAATGCAGACGGTCTCTAAAGATTTCATTTCAAAAAGACTTGCCCGCCTCGTGCTGTAGTTGTTTTGTTATCACTGTTTGTTGTTTGTGTAGCCCCAGTCATGCACCAGGAGCCCACAGTGCTGGAGGCTGAGTAACACAGGGAAAGAGCTGTGCTCTGCCCCAGGCAGCTCACTGTTTGTAAGACAGGTGGGGACAATAGTGGGATGGGGCCCCCCGGCCCCTGACTATTACCAAGGCAGAGATGGGTGTCTGAGTCTGCAGCAGGGCCCATGGTCCATTGCCCTAGCTCAGTGCAGGTCTCCAGCACACCCTCCCATCCCAGTGCCATTGGATACCACAACCCGATTCCTGCTCCCACTGCTTAGTGTATTGGGAGTGAGACTTTGATGCCCATGCTGGGTTAACCAGCCTCACTGCCCCAGGCTGGGCTGGGCCAGGCTGTGGGCAGGGCTCTTGAAGGTCTGAGATTTTGGCTGCTTATCCTAATGGCGCCTGTGTCCATCCTGGGGTCCCCTGAGCCCAGCAGGAATGGTCTGACCCCTGGTGGCTCCCCAGCTTCGTGGCCAGCCCTGCTCTGCATGTCACAGCCTCACACGAGGGGGTGTCTCACATCGGCCCACCCTGAGCAACTGCAATAACATGTTTTTCGAAAGCTCTGTGTAAACAGCCAATTAGAACGCGGCTGGCAATACTCCTGTCGGGCACTTTATCTGGTTGCAAATGTCCCCGTCATGCCATCTGCATCCTCCTTCCCCAGCACTGCGAGATTAAACCAGTGTTTCTCTTTGCAAACATTGGCAGGGGAAGCAGCAGCTCCCTGAATGGAAACAATAGCAGGGCGGCTGGTTGCCTGAGCTCACAGGCCGTCTCTGTGCAGTGTGCTTGCCTGGGCTGCATTTAAGTGCAGAGGGGAGGTGGGATCAGCTGGCTGCTGTGCATTCTGCCTGCCCTCGACATCTGAGGGTCCCAGACTGAGTCGGGGGCTTCTGGGGTTCCAGATCCCTCGCAGGCACCTGCTGGGTGTGCGTGGGAAGCCCTGCCCCCTGAGGAAAGGAGAGCCGGGGTCCCTGATTAGGAAGGTTCTTACAGCGGAGGGCAGCGTGGAGGAACTGCATTGTGTTCATCTGAGCAGACGCTGCCGGTGCACCTGCTGCTGTTCCGCACTGGGATACCAGCTAGGGGGGCACTCAGCTTGACCCAGTCTGGCAATGCCCGTGGGCCTCAACACACAGGCAGGGAACTAGCTGAGGGGACAAGCTCTGTATGTGAGAGCCATAGATTGGCTGGTGGTTAACCCTTCATGTGTCTGCCCTCTGTCTGTCTGGTGTGCAAACAGGGGCTGATTTTCAGAGGGAGGTGTTGGTGCTCAGCAGACCTGCCTCTCCACGACACTGCAGCTGGCTCCAGGGTAGGGCAGCGCCCAGCAGCTGCACATCACACTTGTGCAGGGAGGGGGAATCGGGTCAAGAGACTGGGTCAAGCTTCTCTTTTTAGGGAAACAACTGTGGGTTCTTAAATGCCCACACAGAGCAACCAGGCTGTGAGGTCCCATTTTCTCAATGGAAAAGCTAAACATAAAAGAAATCCAACCAGCTAGGGTCTGGAGATGCAATTAGGGCAGCCCCACCACCTTTACTCTGCCCTGTCGTAATGCCACACGATGCCCAGCCGGTTATCATGAAGGCAGTGTTTGTGCTCCCAGATTAGCTGACACCTGATTTTATAGGCAGAAGAGACTGTGTGGTTCTTTCCCCTCTCCCTGGCTGCGTGGGACAGTCTCCCATCAGTGGAGCTGTGAGTAACATTCCCATTCTGCTGTTTCCAAGTGGGCATACTTGTCTGTGAATTGGGCATTGTTGTAGGCCAGATGCAATCAAATGAATGGGACTATAATTAGGGTTGGAAGGATTCAATATTATCGGTAAATGTTGCTTAAGGTCAATTTCACTGCACGCATCCAAACCGATGAAAAAATATTTCCATCAGTAATAACTGACATTTACAGACTGGCCAAGGGAGAAAAATGCTGCTTGAGAACTTACTAGAGTTTAATTTAAGAATATTTATTTGGTATATTTTGACATGTGTCAATTTGTTCTTTGACAGCTATAAAGCTTTAACTTCTCGAGTCTCAGCACCTACTGTCTTTAAATAATTATTGTCTGGCCCCCATTTTCTGGCACCCCCATAATTTCCTGCAGCTGTGAAAATGTAAACGGATTAAAATAATAAAAAGCTTAAAAATAAACATTGATATTGTCTGTCTAAATATACGAAAAAAATTGAATTCTGCCAAGTCTAGCGATCATCTAATTAGCCAGGGGCTGTAACATGGGATTAGGTGAGTTCTGAATCATTCTCAGTAAAGTGGAGATGAAATGTACTTGGAATCTCTTTAAGCCTTGCTCCAGGGGAATTGCTGAAGCTCTGTATAGACTGTGGAACATGCATTAGTTACAGTAGCTGTGCAGTCACATGACTCCCCCTAGCTACTCTTACCTCTATTAGGCTCTATTGATTTCTTTGAAATCATTCACTTCTGCTGCTGCAGACCCCAGAGGACAGAGCAGTCTTGCTCCATGCTGTGATTTTGGGACATCAGTGAATGCTGGCACTCATCTTATTTCAGAAAGCTCCAAAGATTGTGTATCAACCTGTTATAATGAAGATCAGATTGATCTACCTGATTGGAATTTGGGCCTGCACGCCACAGGATGGCAGAGGCTGGGAGTGCCGGGCACGGAAAGGGGCATTGTGTCACTATCACTCTAGCTGATGTTCAGAACAGCATTTGTAGACTTCGGTGGTAGTGTGGCGGGTGGGGGTGGCATCATCAGGACAGGATGCCTTTGGGCAGGATGGGAGGAAGCAGGCAAAGGAATCCTGGCATTCCCCTTTCCAAAGAGGTCTGGTCTGGTTTATGGAGTGTGTTGAAATGCCCCCTCCAGCTCCCAACTCATGGACAATTTGGCCTTATTAAAAATACACAGAAAGGGAGAGATTTTCCAAAGCACTGAAGGAACTTAGGCGCCCAGTGACTGTCACTGGGAACTGTGCACCCAACTCTCTTAGGCATGTTGGAAATCCCCCCTCCAGCCCCCTCCCAAAAAAGAGAATTTGAACTGACAATGTCAACAAACATTACTCTCAATGCCCTGCCCTGCCCAGCCAGCCAACAGGAAGCCCTCCAGGTTCACAGCCCCAGAGTGAACTCCTGCAGCTTTTACTGCCCCTGTGATAGCTGAATCCTCAAATGATGTTTTTAAAGATAACTTGCAAATGGGGCTGTGATGCTGGTAGATCAGGGGCTAGCTCATGCCAGGGCCCCCGTCTCATCCGAACACAGACAAATACCTAGCTGGAGCCAGTCTGGCTTGCCTGTGTGTTAGGATTCTTAAAGCAGGTATTAGAAGGATAAGGATGTGTTTAGGGTTTAGACTTTATTGAATGCTTGTGAGTGGCTGCCGGCATTAATCTCACTTATAGCATTCGTACCCCATATACTAAGGTAATATTTGAGCATTTATGTTGTGAGCTTTTGTGACTGTGTAAATCACCAGATAGGAGGAAGACATTAACTAGTGTGAAATGTTGGTTTCTAACAGAAAGTCCTGCCCAACAGGCAAGGTCCATTGACGCCAGATGGACTATTGTGGGATATTAAAGAGGGTAACATACCTCTGCCATGTACATTGGTCAAACTGGACAGTCTCTATGTAAAAGAATAAATGGACACAAATCAGATGTCAAGAATTATAACATTCATCAACCAGTCGGAGAACACTTCAATCTCTCTGGTCACTCGATTTCAGACCTAAAGGTCGCAATATTAGAACAAAAAGCCTTCAAAAACTGACTCCAACGAGAGACTGCTGAATTGGAATTAATTTGCAAACTGGATACAATTAACTTAGGCTTGAATAGAGACTGGGAGTGGAAGTGTCATTACACAAAATAAAACTATTTCCCCATGTTTATTTCCCCCAACCCCACTGCTCCTTGGATGTTCCTGTTAACTGCTGGAAATGGCCCACCTTGATTATCACTACAAAAGGTTTTCTCCCCCCACCACCGCTCTCCTGCTGGTAATAGCTCATCTTAAGTGATCACTCTCCGTACAGTGTGTATGATAAACACCCATTTTTTCATGTTCTGTGTGTATATATATCTCCTCACTGTATTTTCCACTGAATGCATCTGATGAAGTGAGCTGTAGCTCACAAAAGCTTATGCTCAAATAAATTGGTCAGTCTCTAAGGTGCCACTAGTACTCCTTTTCTTTTTGCGAATACAGACTAACACGGCTGCTACTCTGAAACTTTGTTGTTCTGTAATTCCCCCCTTGAAGATGAGTCATGCAAGTGGACTCCTCCCATCAGCTGAGTTTGCAGCTCAGAGCACATGGGAGGAGGGGAATAAAAGCTGCTAACAAGAAGGAGCTGATTATCTCTATGCTGCTTGGACTCTGGGGAGATGGTTTGTAGGCACAAGCAAGAGGTCTGCAGTGCTTAGCCTGGATTAGCCCTAAATGTCGTATTGAGCATGCTTGTTATAGAAGTTTCTCTTGTCTTTTGAAACTTAACATTTAACCTTCTAAATAACTCTCTTGTTTCCTTTTCCTATTGATAAATCTGTGTATAGTTTATTATAGGATTGGCTACAAGTGTTATCATTGGTGTGAGAGCTGCACTTGATAAGTGGTTGATGAAATCTAAGTATAAAACTTTCACGGTTTGTGCCCTGGTTCTTAACAGTCTGCCGGGATGCTGATACTCACGCTCTTGAGTCACTGTAGGCAGCTTGACAGGGGCTATTGGTTTTGTGCCATTATTTTATTTTGATGATGGATTAGAAGGCCCAAGGAGGCCAATGTTTTCAATACCTCACTTGTTTTTATATCAGATCTTCCCTGTGTTTTCTGATGGTCCCCTTGGGGGAGGAGAGAACTAGAATGGGGGCTTTCCTTAGTTGAAATAGAGGAGTGTTGCTCTTTAACTCAGTGAGCTTTTCTTCCAACAGTTTGTAGTGCATATGAATTAAATGAGTTTTTAAAAAACAAACAAAAATTAGAGCATTTGAAATACTCCTGGGGGAATTCTGCACTAAAAAATTAAAAATTCTTTGCACAATATTTAAAAATTCTGTATATTTCATTTGTCAAAATAGCACAATATAATCACACTGGTTTCAATTATTTTGGTAATTTATTTAAACTCTAATACAATGGATGGAGAATGGGAGTGGGAAGCATTGGAGGAAATCCCCAAACTTCCTCTTTCTAAGAGTAATGTAGCTAGGTTTTACTCTTTATTTCTAATTATTTGTCAACAAATATATGCAGCTGTATGCTCATTGTTACATCATAGGCAACTGAAGAGCAAGTGAAGGCTGGAGAATCAAAGTCACAATTTATATTGGTTACTGACTATCTCCAGAAAGGTCAGTAGCAAACAGTTCATGGAGCATATTGTGATAGGAAAACATTTTAGTCCAAAAATTTAGATCAGTTCTAATCACTGAAGCACCATAAGCATTTATAAGCCATACTGTCCTTTACAAGCACTCTGGCAATGTAAAGGAGCCTTAAAACTTTTACACCTGTTTTATACTCCTTGGGGGAATTCACTAAGAACAATGGGAACAATTCACTAAGCAGGCAGGCTGCTACATTCTGCTCTGCCTGAGGGGACAGAGCCTGCCGCACACCTACCTCCTCAGAAATACCTCGAAGCCCTGCCCCTCCACACTGAGCATGCTGCAATAGTGAGCAAGAGGGACAGAATGTCTGTCTGTCTCACATGCATGACTGTCAAGCCCCCACCTTCGGTGGTAATTTACTTCTCTACCAGCTGCTCCAGTCGCCCGAACTGAGCGCCCATGCTGCTGGGGAAGGGTGCGTGACTGCTCTTATGGCTTCCCTTTGCTTCCCCCTCAGAAGTCATTTTTCTGTGGGGAAGCAACGAAATCTGTGGGGAACTTGAATTCTGCATGTGTGCAGTGGTACAGAATTCCCCCAGGAGTATTTAAACAATCTGACTAAAAAGCATTTTTCCTCCCAGCTGCGTACTCTCTGTGATGTCACAAACCTGCAAGTTCCCAAGTTGCCCACAGAGCCTTCCAGGAAAACAGAATAGCTAAGACCCCACCTTTCTGATAGAAAAACCCATTAGGCAAAAAACACATTGAAGCATAAAAAAGCCTGATAAGGAAGTTAAAAGGCCCATGACCAGCATTTTATTACTTGCAGGTCACTCTTAAAATCTTGGTTTGCAAAATTAACCAGTGTGAAATCATCCAGCTGCAGGTCCTGCTGGGCCATATGTGAAGGGAGATCTGCCAGGCCCCAGGCAGACCCCACGTAGCTGCTTAGCATGTAACTTTTGGGGCAAGAGGGTGGCAGTTCAGAGGCTTGGCGATGTTTCCCATTGTGGGTGTGCATGAGGATTTCATCAGCTCCTGGGGTGGGAGCTGACCAAGGGAACAGGCCAAGGGACAGCAGAGCAGTTTGTTCCCACTCACATATTACAAAGTATGTGTGATGGGCTCACAGCAGATGGGAGAGGCTGAAATATGTGCTGGGATGGGGTGCAAGCTCACTGGCACCTGGGGGTGCACCAGGCAGATGCCCATGAAGCCCCTTTGCTTGGGATGAGTTCCATCATTTCTTTTCCTCAGCACATGTTGTTCCTGGTGGCTCTTCCCCGTGTGACCCAGGGACCGCTTGGTGGCCACTGGAGGAGGAACAGGGGTGTGTAAGGGTTACAGCAGTCCCCTGGGTCTGGTCTCTACATCATAGCTTGTCAAGGGCATCATGTGAGGTCTCTGTTGTCACACTGGTCACCATAGCCAGTGTGAGCGGAACATATGGGGAATACGTAAGGAGTTATGTATCTGTGCTTTTGAGGGCTGTGAGTTGGAGGTGGTCACCAGAAGGTGATAAACAAGTTTATTTCAGGTAGGAAACACTTAACTACCTGTCTGGCTATATGTTAAATTGAGTATTTAATTTAATTTAATGTATACTTCACCATGGACACCTATTTACAGTCTGAGCAAAATGCTAATGAAGAGATTGCAGAGCCTCACCTCCAGGGGAGGTTCTCTCCAGGAAAACATAAGCAGCAGGGGGTGCAAGTGAAGACAATAAGGGTAGGAAGTCGGAACTATGTCTGGAGTGTAGAGGTACACCTTGACCCAGGGGACAAGCTGCCAGCTGGTTGTCTGATGAATGGAGGTTCACAGCCGGTCTGGTTGTTTAATGCTGGGTGAGGTGCTTTGGGGAAGCTAACCTTTCTGAGACAGGAGAATGGCTTGTTAGTTAAGTTCAGGCTCTAGAAAACGCTTGTGATTTTAATTTATATGTAACCATTTGTTTCCATTAATTCTACTTGCTACTTCTCTGTCCTGTGTTCAGTGACCATGTGCGTGTTTTCACTGAAATGTACCTACGTACTGTGAGTTGAGCGGGGCGGGACCCTGAGGTGTACCAGGGAAGCTGGGGGCACTGTCCCTTTGGGACCAGTGGATCTGTGAATCCTGTGTCTCAGGCGGAGCAGGGGCCGGGCACTCCAGGGCCATACTTGGAGGGTAGAGTGTGTCTGCCCAGGGACAGCAGGGCTTGTGTTGCCCATGGCTGGTGTAGTCGGGGAGCTGACCCCAGGCAGGTATAGACAAGGCTGCCCCATGCTAAGAATGCATGGCAGCAAGGTGCCTCACAATCCTGGGTACCCCCAGGAAGCATCACGCCCCATGTCTCATGCAGAATTTGCCTGATCACAGATACAGCGCGCTGTCCACATGAACCTGATGCCCCTGCCCCTAAGCCAAGCTGCTGCAAAAGGGAGGAGCCGTTTCTGTGCCACCTGGCACCCCTCTGTGCAGGTCTGGTGGTTCCAGCTTCTCCCTAGATTAGCCCTAGCCCTGCACAGCCTAGGCTTGGCTGCTTTCGTTGTACAGGCTCTGGAGTCTCACGCTGTTTGCACACAGCAAAGAACAATTTCCATCCTCTGAATTAGCTCAATAGCCGCATTTCCATTGTGGTGTCACGTGATGCAATATTGCTGACATTCTGTCCATCTCTCACCACACCGCTCTCACTTATTGGGAACAAAAATCCCATTGCTCCACATTACAGCCAGCCCCCCTTCTTGACAGTGTGCCACTTCTGAACTGATTTTACCCTTTGTTTTGCTATCTCCTGGCTCCTCAGTGCCTGAAGTGATGGGCACTTACTCAGAGTGAGCTCTCCACTTGCACTTACATTCATCTGAGATGGGGTTTGGGAAGCTTGTACTTTTGCAAACAAAGCCAGGGCCTGTGACACACTGCTAATGACCTCGCTCTCTGCCTGTGTTTCCTTTACGTCAGAAGTCGGAGTGCTTATTAAGTTTGGAGGCTTACTCCCAGGAGCAGAAGAAGAGGATCTGCTGGTGTCTGGCTGAGAACATCACTAAGCAGCAGCATCCGGCAGCAGCTCCTGCTGAGAACAAGGTAAGGAGCCAGCGGGCTGGCCGGCTGGGCAGACAAGGCATCCTCTCTCTGGCACCACAGGGCTGGGGCCTTCCCTGTCATAGGGGCTTTGCTCAGCCCACACTCCTGCCAGGACCCACGCTCTCAAAAACCAACTTCAGCCAGAGGACCTGCCAGCTCACATCAAGGGGCTGCTGTGTCCTGCTCCCTGGGTATCTATTTGGACAGTGAAGGCTGCACAGCTCCAGCACATGGACTTTTAACTGCTTCCCCGGAGATAATGCATGGCTGCAGGGCAGGGATGATCACAGAGGGGAAGCAGAGCCTTGCAATGCACACAAGGTTCAGGCTGTGAACTCTGGGCCCTAATGGAAAGGCTGGAGCCATGGGGTCCTGCATAGCTGCACTGCTGGGGCTGTGCCTCCTTTCCCCAGCAAGGTAGCCTCAGGCTGGCCCCAGCAGCCTGGTGTCGTGGCACAGAGAGGCCCTGTTTATCCTACACATTGAGGTGGCAACACCAGCTCTCCTGCATTAAAGAGATGCAGTTGGCTTGTGAGCCGAGAAGACTGGAGTGCTCTGTGCAGAGAACGGGCAGAGTGTGAGAAGCCTCCCAAACCAGGGCTCCTAACATGTCCAGTCCCTGCCCTGGTGAGAGACCCCTGGTCTCCTTGGGCACTGCTGAACCTGCCAGCAAGGGGCCTGCTAGTGCCGGGGGCTTTCCATGCTGGGGCCCTGGCTTCCCTCAGGAGCTGGGCTCACTCCGCTGTCTCAGTGGGAGCAGAGAGGAGTATAAACTCCTGGCGTTGTCTGGTATTTCTACCGTCCGGGGCTCGCAGCCATTCTCTCAGCCCTGCTGAGGACTGGAGCAGCTGGCCATCATGGCAGTACTCGTACAGAGGGGCTCAAAGCCCTCGAGGTGCCGTGGTGGTGGGAATACCTGGGTCCTGTCTACACAAGCACGTCCCCATGACTCTGATGGTGGAGCTGCACCGCTCCTAGAGCAGCACTGGGAGAATGTTTAAAACTTCGCCCAGACCCCGCCTGGCCTGCCCATGTTCGGCCTTGCTTGAAGCACAGGTCTGAGGCTCTCATTTTTGCTGCATTTGTAGACGCAAGGCAGGTGCTGAGGAACAGAAGGTCTCAGCCTCCTGCCTGACTCATGTGCAGCGTCCCAAACTGGGTCAGCACAAACTGACTGCAGGAGACAGAGCTTCTAGACACCTTCTCCCTCAGATTTCAAAAGAGCTGGAAGAGCTTTGTGAGGCAACAACAAACAAGTTGGAGACCCCCGATTAGTAACTAAACCCCCAGGAAATGCAAATAACCTGGGGTCAAATAATGCTCTCCCCCTCCTCCTCCATTGGGTGACAAGGCTCCGTATCCATCCGTCCATCCCGCGGGGACTTAGCTAACTCCTACTCAGAACAAGACATGTCCTATGTTGGTGATATTGCAGTGTAGGCTATTGCCAGGACAATGTATGAACCTGAGCAGTCCAGCTGAAGTCTCAGCAAGGAGGAGCGATGCAGCTCCACTTCCTGATGTGCTGATGGGTTTGTGGCTGATTCGGGAGGCTTGGCCTGTTTTCAGTCCTTTTCCTCCTTCCATCTTCAAACGCCGTGTCCATGGCTGGGGCAGGTGAGCTATGGGGCATCCCCTGATCCTGTACTTTCCCTTCCACCACTGCAGAGCTCAGCACAATGATAGGGTTTGCCTGTGTAAGCAGTGTTCTTAGGGAAGACTTTAGATCAGGAGTGGGCAAACTTTTTGGCCTGAGTGCCATATCGGGGTTGCGAAACTGTATGGAGGGCCTGGTAGGGAAGGCTGTGCCCCCCCAAACAGCCTGGACCCCACCCCCTATCCATCCCCTCTCACTTACTGCCCTGCTCAGAACCCCCGACCCATCCAACCCCCCCTGTCCCCTGACTGCCCCAACCCCTATCCACACCCCCGTCCCTAACCGCCCCCCGGGACCCCAATCCCATCCAACCCCCCTGCTCCCTGTCCCCTGACTGCTCTCCCCCAAAGCTCCACCCCATCCAACCGCCCCCTGCTTCCTGTCCCCTGACTGCTCCCCAGGACCCTCTGCCCCTTATCCAACCCCTTCCCGCCCCCTTACCATGCCATTCAGAGTGGGAGGAGCTCACAGCCACGCTGCCACCCTGCCCAGCAGGAGTGGTGGGCCAGAGCACCGGCGGCGCAGTGCGCTGAGGCTGCAGGGGAGGGGGGACAGCAGGGGAGGGGCCGGGGGCTAGCCTCCCTGGCTGGGAGCTCAGGGGCCAGGCAGGATGGTCCCGCGGGCTGGATGTGGCCCGCGTGCCGTAGTTTGCCCACGTCTGCTTTAGATCCTAGCTGTGCATCGTCTGGTGTTTGCATCCTTCCCAGGTGTCATTCCTTAGACCAGGGGAAGAGTGAGGCTGAGTCTATGCGGGAAGGGTCTGCCAGGGCTGGAGTGGGTGCCGTTCCTGGGAGTGGGGTAGAGGAAATGGTCGGAGAGACTAAATGCCAACAGGAAGCTTGCCAGGAGCTCTTACACTGAAGTACCAGGGGTTGCGTGATCTCCCCTCTGAGTCCTGATGACACAGGCAGTTTGTTCTGGCACTGAGGGCTTTGGCTGTGCAGGGTGATATACACAGCGAGGGGCTGTGCCAAAACTCACCTGACAGCACGCACACAAGATGAATTGGCTCACTGATTTTAGCCAAGGTGTAAGGATTTGCTGTGGTTTATGTGCCGAGTGAGCAGGGATCCTGTCAACAGTTCTAGACCCAGTGTTCAAATCATTTCCATCGAAAAGCTCTGCCCAGTCTGGCTTGGCTCTAAGATTCATCAGGGGATTCCTCTAGGGTCAGCATTTGCAGTGAATCCAGATGCTGTTTTAATCAGGGGAGTGATGGTGGTGTCCTTCATGCCCTGAGATTGAACCGATCTCATAAGGGAGGCTCTTCATTGAGTCCAATCACAGAGGAAGCTGCAAGGCCTGGAGTCTCTGTCCCGCACCAGGCAGGGCTGACGATGGGGAGCTGGTGCTCAGATTATGGACTGGCCACCTCTCATCATCTCCCATGGTTTTGGAATGGGTGGACTGAATGCCAAGTGAATTCCTTGTCAAGCCCATTGGAATATGCATATGCAGTCCCGGGGTCAGTGGGGACTGTCACTGCCGCAAGGCTGTGCATTGTTCCCACTGGCTCAGAGGCAGCAGGCGAGGAGGAGGCTGGGACATGATGAGAATGCTGCAGCTGAAGACACCATTGGTGCTATTTTATTAAATGACTCTCTTGCCCTTCCCTTGTCCCTTCCAGCCCAGGATCTGAGAGCACTTTGCAGGTGCGACTCCCCCTTCCAGGCTGCTGGGCCTTGTCCCAGCTGCACAGACAGGGAACTGAGGCACAGAAATGGCAAGCAGCTTGCCCAGTGGCACCCAGGGAATTGGGTCAGAGCCAGAACTAGAGCCCCAGGGCTGCCTTCTCTGCTGGGAGGACACCCTGGGCATGGCGACGGGAGGTGGTGCCAATGAGCTCTGATTCTGGGACTGGTTCTAGGGCAGCACCAGCCCTAGCACAAATTAGAGGAGGCTGGGGCTTGTCTAGTCTCCACTGACTGGCTCTAGCCCATGGGGCCAGAGTGCTAGCCCCGACTAACTGAAGTGCCACCCCTCTCCTGCCCTGACACACGCATGCGGCAGTGGTGGCTAGAGGGAGTGAGTAACCAGCTGGGGAGATCCAGCAGCTTTCTGGCTCCTCTGTGCTGCTGGAACAAAGATGAGATTCTAACCCATATCTGCCCGACCCCCACCTTACCCCTGCCAATCTTCATTCCTTGCAGACCCCGGTCGTCAGCGGGCGGGATCGAACTGGGGACTTCTGGAGCTTAGTGCATTAGCTAAAAGCCAGCTGGCTGTTACCTAAGGCTATGTCTACACTACGAAATTAGGTTGAATTTATAGAAGTCGATTTTTTAGAAATTGATTTTTTACAGTCGATTGTGTGTGTCCCCACTTAAGACCATTAAGTCGGCGGAGTGTGTCCACAGTACCAAGGCTAGCATCGACTTCCAGAGCTTTGCACTATGGGTAGTTATCCCACAGTTCCCGCAGTCTCCGCCACCCATTGGAATTCTGGGTTGAGATCCCTATGCCTGATGAGGCAAAAAACATTGTTGCGGGTGGTTCTGGGTACATGTCGTCAGGCCCTCCCTCCCTCCCTCCCTCCGTGAAAGCAATGGCAGACAATCGTTTTCACCCCTTTTTTCCTGGGTTACCTGTGCAGATGCCATACCACGCAAGCATGGAGCCCGCTCAGCTCACTGTCACCATATGTCTCCTGGGTGCTGGCAGATGCGGGACTGCATTGCTACACAGCGGCAGCTCATTGCCTTGTGGCAGCAGATGGTGCATTACGACTGGTAGCTGTCCTCATTGTCTCCTGGGTGCTCTTGACCGGCCTCGGTGAGGTCAGTCAGGGCACCTGCGCGGACATGGCTGCTCCTGGCAGATCTTGGTGAGGTTTGTCAGGGGCGCCTGGACATAAATGGGAATTACTCAGGTCATTCTCTTCTTTAAGTTTTGTCTAATGGAGATTCAGTCCTAGCTGGAATATTGGCAGAGGGATAGCTCAGTGGTTTGGGCATTGGCCTGCTAAATCCATGGTTGTGAGTTCAATCCTTGAGGGGGCCATTCTGCCTCAGGCTGCTCTCCCAGCCAGCAGCACTGCAAGCACCCAGGAGATAATAATAGCTAGCAGTTGTACTGTACCGTCTGCTGCCTGCCTATCCCTTGCTTCCCCCCTCCTTGAAAACAGCGGCCGACAATCATTTCATGCATTTTTTCATGCGGGCACCATATTACTGTCAGCATCATCATCCACCCACCGCTTCCGCTGCCACTGTGCTCTCCTGCAGACGCCATACCACGGCAAGCATGGAGCCCGCTCAGATCACCGTGGCAGTTATGACCGTTCTAAACACCATGCTCATTATCCAGCAGTATATGCAGAACCAGAACCAGAACCTGCAAAGGCAGGTGAGTAGGCGACGGCAGTGTGGTGAGGAGAGTGATGAGGACATGGACACAGACTTCTCTCAAAGTATAGGCCCCGGCAATTTGGACATCATGGTGGTAAAGGGGCAGGTTCATGCTGAGGAACGCCAATTCTGGGTCCAGGAAACAAGCACAGACTGGTGGGACCACATAGTGTTGCAGGTCTGGGACGATTCCCAATGACTGCGAAACTTTCACATGCGTAAGGGCACTTTCATGGAACTTTGTGACTTGCTTTCCCCTGCCCTGAAGCACCAGAATACTAAGATGAGAGTAGCCCTCACAGTTCACAAGTGAGTGGCGATAGCCCTGTGGAAGCTTGCAACGCCAGACAGCTACCGGTCAATCGGGAATCAATTTGGAGTGGGCAAATCTACCGTGGGGGCTGCTGTGCTCCAAGTAGCCAACGCAATCACTGAGCTGCTGTTATCAAGGGTAGTGACCCTGGGAAATGTGCAGGTCATAGTGGATGGCTTTGCTGCAATGGGATTCCCTAACTGGTGAGGCGATAGACAGAACCCATATCCCTGTCTTGGCACCGGAGCACCAAAGCAGCAAGTACATAAACCGCAAGGGGTACTTTTCAGTGGTGCTGCAAGCACTGGTGGATCACAAGGGACGTTTCACCAACATCAACGTGGGATGGCCGGGAAAGGTACACGACGCTCGCGTCTTCAGGAGCTCTGGTCTGTTTCAACAGCTGCAGCAAGGGACTTTCTTCCCAGACCAGAAAATAACCATTGGAGATGTTGAAATGCCTATAGTTATCCTTGGGGACCCAGCCTACCCCTCCCCCCTGCGTTCTTGGGCGTCTGGGTGAGGAGGCTATGGAACCTGGGGAGGAGGGCGGTTGGTTACACAGGGGCTGTAGCGGGGGTCTGTGCTCCAGCTGCCTTCCCTGCACCTCAGCCATACACCGAAGCATATCAGTTTGATCCTCCAGTAGCCTCAGCACTGACTCCTGCCTTCTGTCAGCAAGCTGACGCCACCTATCATCTTCAACCCACCACAAATTATCTTCAACACACCACCTGTCCTTGTGTTCATATTGTGCTTTCCTAGACTCTAACATTGTGTGCCTCCACGCATTCTGCTGGGCTCTTTCAGTGCAGGAGGACTCCATGAGCTCAGAGAACATTTCATCGCGAGTGCATTTTTTTTGCCTTCTAATCTTTGCTAGCCTCTGGGACGGAGATGATAGGGGGAGCGTTGAAACATTTTCAGCTGCGGGAGGGGGAAAAAGGGAGAGTAGTATTTAAAATACACATTTTAGAGAACAATGGGTAGACTCTTTCAGGGTGAACCTTGCTGTTAACATTACATAGCACATGTGCATTCGGTATAAGGTCACATTTTGCCTCTTATATTGAGGGTCTGCCGGTTTGGCGTGAGAGATCACACGTGCAGGGCCGGCGGGCAACAGAATTCAGCTTGCAGGCAGCTATGGTAAGCCACAGTCTTTTGGCTTCTTCAACCTTCATAACATGTGGGAATGATTCCAAACAGCAGCGCCCTCCTTTCCCATACGAAGCACCCGTTGGGTTGGCCATTTAAAAGGGGGGGCTGCGGTTTTTGAGTTCACGTGCAGCACAAACCCAAAGAAACCCCCCCACACACACCCAATTCTTTCGGATGATCACTTCACCCCTCCCAGCACTACATGGCTAACAGTGGGGAAGATTTCTGTTCAGCCACAGGCACACAGCCCAGCAGGAATGGCCACCTCTGAATGTCCCCTTAATAAAATTACCCTGTTTCAACCAGGTGACCGTGAATGATATCACTCTCCTGAAGCTAACACAGAAAGATAAAGAATGGATGTTGCTTGAATGCCAGCAAACACGCGGACCATACTCTGCCATGCTTTGTTATGCAGTGACTCCAGACTACATGCTACTGGCCTGGCGTGGTAAAGTGTCCTACCATGGAGGAGGGAATAAGGCTCTGCCCTCCCCAGAAACCTTTTGCATAGGCTTTGGGAGTACATCCAGGAGAGCTTTATGGAGATGTCCCTGGAGGATTTCCGCTCCATCCCCAGACACGTTAACACACTTTTCCAGTAGCTGTACTGGCCGCAAATTATTCATTAAACAAGCTTGCTTTTAAACCATGTATTATATTTACAAAGGTACACTCACCAGAGGTCCCTTCTCCACCCGGTGGGTCCAGGAGCCCGCCTTGGGTGGGTTCAGGGGGTACTGGCTCCAGTTCCAGGGTGAGAAACAGTTCCTGGCTCTTGGGGAAAACAGTTTCTACGCTTGCTTGCTGTGCGCTATCTTCAGCTTCCTCCTCCTCCTCATCTTCCAGTACTTCCCGTTCAGTCCATGCTGGAGCTCTTTTGTGATTCTGGGACTGCATGGTCACCTCTGGTGATGAGATCTGCGCTCACCTGCAGCTTGCCACGCTGGCCAAACAGCAAATGAGATTCAAAAGTTTGCGGCCCTTTTTCTGTCTACCTGGCCAATGCATATGAGTTGAGAGTGCTGTTCAGAGCGGTCACAATGGAGCACTTTGTGATAGGTCCCAGAGGCCAATACTGTTGAATTGCGACCACACTACCTCAAATTCGACCCAGCGATGTCGATTTAAGTGCTAATCCCCTCATCGGGGAGAAGTACAGAAATCAATTTTAAGAGCCCTTTAAGTCGAAGTAAATGGCTTTGTCGTGTGGACATGTGCAGAATTAAATCGATCTAACACTGCTAAATTTGACCTAAACTCGTAGTGTAGACCAGGGCTAAGGCTGTAGAGCAGACTTATTAATTGCTCCCTAAGTGGTCTCGATGCCACTAGATGGGACACAACACCACACCCACAAGGTTTGTGGGTTACATACTTCTCCTAGCTGAGGAGGCGCATCCCAAGCTTCAGAGTCTTCCCAGTTGAAATCGTGGATGAGCCCCAACTTGTAACACCCAACAGACCCTGTTCATCGGCTGGTGGGATCGAACCGGGGACCTCTGGAGCTTAGTGCATGAGCCTCTACCACATGAGCTAAAAGCCAACAGCCTGTTAGCTAAGGCTGTGGAGCGTCTCATTTAACTCACTCTAAGTGGTCTCGGTGCCACTACATCGGACAGAACGCCACACCCAGGAGGTGTGTGGGTTACACAGGCACTCCCATTAGGCATTAGCACGGAGTCCTGGTGCTCCTGGCCCTTTGATCCCACTCCCTCCTTTTTGGCTGGGGTGCATCGAATTTTCTGGCTGAATATCATCTGCTTCCAGATGTGTGTGGACTCTGGTATTTCACTGCATGCTAATAAGTGCAGTGGAAATCTGCACTTCATGTTCTGTGCTGGTAGAAAGCCTGTCAGTAGGGTACAGCTGGGATTGGCTCCCTCTGTGCTGAGCACCAGGGGGTTCCCAATCCAGCCCCAGTCCCTCCCATAGGGAAGGTTTGGAGGGAGCAGCAGGGGTTCATGAGGCAGAGCCCTCAGCCTTCCATCATGCTGCCAGGACACTCCTGCTGTTTGTTCTACTTGCAGCAGTGGTTTGGGGATGGGAAGTGGGGTTGTTTGCAGTCAGCTGAGGCCCAGCTGGGCAGCTGCACACACACCCGGGCTGCCCGTGTGAGGCTGGCACACTTGGTGTGGGCCATGCTGCCCCTCCTGCTTTTGGCAGCCTCCTGCAGTTGCCTATGTGGACCAGGGATGAGAGTTTGGGCGGTTCGAAAGCTTGGCTCTTTACTTACTGGTCACATGGGGTGTAAGAAGCCACCTCAAGGTCACCTCTATTGGCAGGACAGAGTCTCCTGAGGGTAGTTCTGACCTTGGGCTGTAGGACTACAGATGACAGCAACCTTTTCCCATGCGGCTTGGGGGTTAAGCTATGGCCTGTGCATATCAGCTCAGAGAATCCAGGGCCCATACTCCCTCCTGCACTGAGATACAAACTGCTAGGCATGGGACAGGTTGAATAGTTGTGGAGGGTCATTGTTTCAGGAGAAGGTGCTGAGTGACACACTCCCTGGGTGACAAGAGGGAGCTTTTTAATGGTTGTTTGAACATGCTGTAGCAGTGGTCACACCAGTGCCAAAGATAGAGATAAAATCACCTCCCTACTCTTACTCAAGATTCCCCTCTTCATGCATCCAAGGATCGCATTAGCTCTTTTGGCCCAGAGCATTGCACTGGGAGTTCATGTTTAGTGGATTATCCACCATGACCCCCAACTCCTTCTCAGAGTCACTTCTTCCCAGGATAGAGTAAGTACAGCCTATATTGTCCTAGGTTAGTGTAAGTAAGTTTCCCATCCTGTCAGAATGGCCTAACTTTTGTTCCTCGATGTATGACTTAAAGTTTGGCCATACTGTAAAGCATGTTGCTTACTGTGACCGGGTTGAGCTAGATGGCTATGGGAGAGTAATAGAAGGCAGATATATTAGCCCCAGGCTAAGTAGGTCCCTTTTCCCTGGGTAAGGTAACAGGGAAGGTTCCAGAACAATCAGGAACCTTCTGGAGACAATTAAGACAGGCTGATTAGAACACCTGCAGACAATCAAGAAGCTGCCAGAATCAATTAAGGCAGGCTAATCAGGGCACCTGTGTTTTAAAAAGGAGCTCACTTCAGTTTGTGGTGTGCGGTGAGGAGCTGGGGGCAAAAGGCACTAGGAGCTGAGAGTGAGAACGCGGACTGTTGGAGGACTGAGCAGTAGAAGCATTATCAGACACCAGGAGGAAGGTCCTATGGTGAGGATAAAGAAGGTGTTGGGAGGAGGCCATGGGGAAGTAGCTCAGGGAGTTGTAGCTGTCACACAGCTGTTCCAGGAGGCACTCTAGACAGCTGCATCCCACAGGGCCCTGGGCTGGAACCCGGAGTAGAGGGCGGGCCCGGGTTCCCCCCAAATCCTCCCAACTCCTGGTCAGACACAGGAGGAGTCGACCTGGACTGTGAATTCAGAAAAACGGCCAAGCTGAGGGCTGCCGTGAAGTTCCAAGACGAGCAAATCTGCCAATAAGCTCAAGACCCACCAAGGTAGAGCAGGAACTTTGTCACGTTACTTGCTCTCAGCTCACCAAGTGATCCAGATCGCTCTGTAGTGACCTGTCCTCTTCTGATTTCCATAAACCCATGTGATTGGCATTAATTATATTACCTTCCTTTAATTCTTTATTAATTAAGTCCCATATCAGCAGCTCCATTATATTGTCTGGGATCAATGTCAGGCTGACAGGCCTATAACTACCCAGTTTATCCTGTTTAAACAGTGGCACAACATTAGCTTTCTTCCAGTCTTCTAGAATTTCCCCAGTGTTTCAACAGTTATTGAAAATCAACATGCACAGTCCAGCAAGCTCCTCAGCCAGCTCTTTTAAAACTGCTGAATGCAAGTTATTCAGACTTGCTGATTTAAAAATGTCTAAATTTAGTAGCGACAAGGTGGGTGAGATAATATCTTTTACTGGATCAACTTATGTTGGTGAGAGAAACAAGCTTTCTAGCTCACACACAAAGCTTTTCTCTCTCACCAACAGAAGTTCATCCAATATTACCTCACCCATCTTGTCTATCTAGTATCCTGGGACCAACACAGCTACAGCAACACTGTATATAACTTTAATAGCTGCTGTTTAACATCCTCCTCAGTTACTGCTGGAATGGAAAGTGTTTATACTTACGTTGTCATACGATATGGCTACATCATGTGGTCCCCCCCCCCCAAATGCAGAACAGAAATAGTTATTGAACACTTCTGCCTCATCTGCATTTTTATTGACAGTTCTACCATTTCCATCTAGTAATGGACCAGTACTGGTATTAGGATTCTTTCTGATCCTAATATGCTTAAATAATTCCTTATTATTCTTCTTAACTCTGCTGGCCATAGAGTTAGTCTTCTGTCCGTTTGCTTTCCTTATCAGTTTTCTACAGTTCTAGCATCTGATTTATATTCATTACTATCAATTTCCCCTTTTTCCATTTGTTATCTATTTTTTATTGTTATTATTTATAGTTGCCTTCACTTCCCCTCTAAGCCAGGTTGTTGATTTTAACCAATGTGGCCTTCTTTCTCAGTTGTGGCTTTTTGGGCATCTAGTAAAGTGTTCTTAAGTGAGTCCCAATTATCATTCACATTTTTCTGTTTAAATTCATCCTCCCAGCTGATTTGTCTCTTAATTGTTTTCAGCTTTGTGAAAAACTGACCCTTGAAAACACCAGGTATATGTATTGTACTTGCTGCTTTCAAAGGGTCATTGAAGGGGGAAAGACCATAACAGAACACGTGGAGGAAATGGCGGAAGTGCTAAATGACTTTTTTTGTTTCAGTTTTCACCAAAAAGAGATTGGACATCTAACAGTGAACGCCAGTGAAAATGAGGTAGGATCTGAGGCTAAAATAGGGAAAGAACAAGTTAAAAAATAGATGTTAGATGTCTTCAAATCAGCAAGGCCTGATAAATACCTCCTAGAATACTCAAGGAGCTGACTGAGGAGATGTATGAGCCATTAGCGATTATCTTCAGAAACTCATGGACAACAGGAGAGATTCCAGAGGACTAGAAAAGGGCAAATATAATGCTAATCTATGAAAAGGTAAATAAGGACAACCCGGGTAATTACAGACCAGTCAGCTAAATTTCATTGCCTGGAAAGATAAGGGAGGAATTTATCAAGCAATCAATTTGCAAACACCTAGAAAGTAATAAGCATGGATTTGTCAAGAACAAATTATGTCAAAGCCACCTAACTACTTTCTTTGACAGGGTAACAATAACAAGCCTTGTGGGTAGGGGGGAAGCAGTAGATGTGGCATATATTGACTTTAGTAAGGCTTTTGGTACTGTCTCACATGACCTTCTCATAAAGAAACTAGGGAAATACAACCTAGATGGAACTACTATAAGGTGGGTGCAAAACTGGTTGGAAATCTGTGCCTAGAGAGTAGTTATCAGTGGTTCACAGTAAAGCTGGAAGGGCATAAAGAGTGGGGTCCCGCAAGGATCGGTCCTGGGTCTGGTTCTGTTCAGTATCTTCATCAATGGTTTAGATAATGGCATAGAGAGTACACTTATAAAGATACCAAGCTGGGAGGGGTTGCAAGTACTTTGGAGGATAGTATTAAAATTCAAAATAATCTGGACAAACTGGAAAAATGGTCTGAAGACAATTGGATGAAATTCAGTAAGGACAAATGCAAAGTACTCCACTTAGGAAGGAACAATGAGTTCCACACATACAAAATGGGAAATGACTGCCTAGGAAGGAGTACTGCGGAAAGGGATCTGGGGGTCATAGTGGATCACAAGCTCAATATGAGTCAACAGTGTAACATTTGCAGAAAAAAGCAAACATCATTCTGGGATGTATTAGCAGGAGTGTTGTAAGCAAGACATGAGAAGTAATTCTTCCGCTCTACTCTGCGATGATTAGGCCTCAACTGGAATATTGTGTCCAGTTCTGGGCACCATATTTCAGGAAATATGTGGACAAATTGGAGAAAGCCCAGAGGAGTGCATCACAAATAATTAAAGGTCTAGAAAACATGCCCTATGTGCAAAAATTGAAAGAAGTGGGTTTATTTAGTCTGGAGAAGAAAAGACTAAGAGGGGACATAACAATTTTAAAGTACATAAAAGGTTGTTACAAGGAGGTGGGAGAAAAAATGTTCTCATTAACCTCTGAGGACAGGACAAGAAGCCATGGGCTTAAATTGCAGCAAGGGAGGTTTAGGTTGGACATTAGGAAAAACTTCCTAACTATCAGGATGGTTAAGCACTGGAAAAAATTGCCCAGGAGGTTGTAAAATCACTGTCATTGGAGGTTTTTAAGAACAGGATAAACAAACACCTGTCAAGAATGGTCTAGTTATTAAGTAATCCTGCCATGAGTGCAGGGGACTGGACCAGATGACCTCTCGAGGTCCCTTCCAGTCCTACACTTCTATGATTATTGGTGTGGACTGTATTGTGTTTGCAGATAACAAATGCGATCAAATCAAGATAGGCAATTACTAATTTTTAGGTCTGTGATCAATTTCTCTTTATCCATCAAAACAAGGTCTAATATAGAATTCCCCTGTGTTGGATGCAACAGTTTTTGAGTTGATAACTAGATAGATTCTCAGGGCTGAAAGCCTGCTGGGGCCAAACTAACCCTTGCCTCCTTGGCTGTATTTTGTGGCATTCGGTAGAATCACTTATAGTGAAGAATATCCATGTATGTGGACATCCAGAGCAGCACAGTCTGGTGGGTAATGCTGGTGAGGAACAGATGCACCATGTTAGCTCAGAAACCAATTCCCAAACTGCTATGGCTTTGAGGGCATCTGGTTTTGGAGTCACCAGCTCAGGTTTAGGGTTTGCGGGTTTAAAGCAAAGCCAGTTCTGAGTTACCAGAGTGTAAGAAAAACTCTCATTAACTAGAAACCCCTTCCTCCTTCAGATAGCTCAGATGGCTGGAGAGGCTTTCCACAATATGGCTATGGCAAGAGGTAGTAGTGGTTTGCATGCTAAGGGGGAGTTGATGTTTCAGCCCCAGACCTTCCTTAAGGAGACTGCATAGGTTCAAGCGTTCTCCTTTGCTGGGCAGCTGCAGATCTGGGGTACCTTTCTGTTACAAAGCAGTAGCCCTAAGGGAGGGTAGATGCACAGGCTCCCCTTTCCAAGCCATGGGGTTCTCAATAAGCAGCCTTGGGTGAGGCGGTCTTTCCTGGTTGTAAAGCCCAGGGGCTGGAGCAAGGCACTCCGTATTAAGCAGTGAGTTTTATGAGATCCCAGGAGAGTACTGGAGAGAGAGACAGGCCAAAGATTGGGCCAACGCAGTGGCGCATTAGCCCAGGTATCTGCCAGAAGGAGCTGTGCCTTTTGCTAGCACCGCGATTCAAGGAAATGACACATCAAGCACATGCTGTAAACATGCTGCACCAAGAAGAACCTGACTCCACGGCACCAATCTCTGTGCCGACCAGGAATCTTCCTCATAAAGCCCCCACATCTCCTGCTGCCTAGCCAGGGGGCAGCAAAGGGGCTGAGAGCAAGCCTATGAAAGGTCAGCCCCAGAGGGAACTCCTGAGAAGATGGATTTAGAATGAACATGCCTCCTCAGCACATGGTGCACCTCCTGCTCATTCTAGCCACACTATGGGGCATTGTCTCCACCCAGCTCTTTGTGGGCATGGCCCGAGGGAGTGGGCTGATCAGTAGCTCCCCCTTCAGCGTGTTAATGTGCTGGTAACCAAAAGCTGAAATGTGCTGGCACAGCTTGTGAGAGGCTGAGCTTGGGCCTAGCAAGGGAAGGGGTGTCTTGAGGCCAGACCAGCACTTAGGATCCTTGCTGTGCTTACGTGATGGAGGGTTTGCATGACCGCTGAGGAACCAAAGTGCAGTGGCCACTCCTATGGGGAGATGATGGCTGGACTGGCTGAAACGGGAACAGAATCGAAAGGGAGGGGAGTTTGCTTAGAAATAGGAACCATGTAGTTACTCTCTAGGTTTGTGTGAAATCACCCAGCTTCCATTAGATTGATGCTGTCTGGCTAGAGATGAGATGCAGCGGAAGGTCACCCCATCCTGGTCTGGATGGCTCAGCTTCAGGACTGACAGGGTTGCACCGTCTCCATGTCCATTCAGACTGTAGCTTCTCTGCTTTGACTGTGGTACAATGGCTGATTCATACAGAAAGCTCCTGAAAAAACCATTGTCAAGATTGCATGGTGTAGGCAGTGCCCGAAGTAGGTTGCTTCTGCCTGTTTGTGTCTGCTGCTTTGTCAAAGGGTTGACCGGCTCAGTGGGTGGATCACTAGTGCACAGGGCCTTTTTGTCTCTAGACTGAGGGTTCAGTTCCACCCTTGGATCAAAGTACTTTCTAGCTGTCCAGTGGTGGCCTGTGTGAATTGCTGGTTTCAGTCCAGTTCCTTATGGTCAGGTGTCTATAGCACAACAGACACCAATTAATTGCCAGCTTCACAGGCTGCATCTGCTCTGTAGGGCTCTCGGTCTGATACTTTCCAACAGCACTGGATGGAAACAGCGGGGGAAATAAAGAGATGTCTGTGAAGCCAGAGGGCAGAGTATTTTCTCCCTCTGGACCGTGCTTCTTTTGACCCCCCTTTCAGTGTCAGTCGCTGTGATTAAAGCTGCAGCAGAGGGTGAATACTGATCCCTGCTGAGTGCCCCGAACGGTGCGTTGTGACTGTAGTGCATTCGCACTGTGACGTGCCCCAGAGGCTGCACCGTAAAACCACTGCGTTTCAATGAGCACTCATGGCTGACTTTTGGGCTGATCGCCTTGCTCACTCCAAGAGGCTTCAGACTGGGAGCAGAAGCCTGTGCCTTTACTTCTTATTGCTGCTAGCAGCAAGAAACTTCATCCAACTCTTTTTATTGACAGGTCATTAAAAATGGCCCTGATGTGACAATCTGACTCTTATCTGATGTTTCTTTGTCTGCGCCTCACTCTCAATTGCTGGTTGCTTCCCCTTCCAGCTCCACTGCCTCAGCCGGCCTTGGCGTGTGCTGAAAAACATTGGCTCTAATTCAGCAAAATTAACAGTGTTTAGTGTGGACAATGGGTCCTGGGTCCCTGGAAGCTGGTAGCTGCTCTTGAGTCATTGCAGTGAGTGTGTGAAATTCATGGCCATGAAAACGCCTCATGGACTGTGAAATCTGGTCTCCCCCCATGAAATCTCCTCTTTTGTGTGCTTTTACCCTATGCTATGCAGATTTCACGGGGGAGATCAGCATTTCTCAAATTCGGGGTCCGGACCCAAAACGGAGTTGCAGGGGGGTCACAAGGTTATTTTAGGGGGGGTCACAGTATTGCCACCCCTACTTCTGCGCTACCTTCAGAGCTGGGCGGCCAGAGAGCGGCGGCTGTTGGCCAGGTGCTCAGCTCTGAAGGCAGCGCCCTGCCAGCAGCAGCACAGAAGTAAGGGTGGCAACACCATACCAGGCCATCCTTACTTCTGCACTGCCTTCAGAGCCACTCCCCCTTCACCAGGCTCCCATCTCCGCTCCCCATCTCTTCTTTCACCTGGCCCCCACCTCTGCTCCTGATCCCCATTCACCTGGCCCCTGCCTCCACTCCCAATCCCCCTTCACCTGGCCCCCGCCTCTGCTCCCGATTCCCCTTCATTTGGCCCCCATCTCTGCTCACCCAGTCCCCCTTCACCTGGCCCCCGCCTCTGCTCCCGATTCCCCTTCATTTGACCCCCATCTCTGCTCACCCAGTCCCCCTTCACCTGGCCCCCGCCTCTGCTCCCGATTCCCCTTCATTTGGCCCCCATCTCTGCTCACCCAGTCCCCCTTCACTTGGCCCCCATCTCTGCTCACCCAATCCCCCTTCACTTGGCCCCCACCTCAGCTCCCAATCCCCCTTTCACTTGGCCCCCACCTCACCTCCCAATCCCCTTGGCACTGGGCTCTTGTCAGAAAGGTGGCTGGCCCTCAGAAGCTCAGAATTGGAATCCCACCAGGGCCGCCTGGGGCCAACGAGGCAGTAACCTGTTCGTCTTCCAGTGATATCCAGTGGGCTTCCTGAGTACTCTGCTCTGAATGCAGGCCAGGACCTGGGGGCCCTAGGGATAGCTGACTCATTCCAGTGATCCTGGGGCGCCTCCCTTTGCAGGAGGATCCCATTTACACCTAGTGCATGCCAGAGGAGCAAAGCTAGGCACACAGAGAGCACAGAGCCATGGAGAGAGAGCCCTCCACGGCTAAGCCCAGGGAGACCTGAGGTGCAACCTCCACTCTGGCCCCTTCTCTCCCCCACTAATGCACTGACCCCATTGCACTCTCCCCCTCTGCTCCGCCCCTCCTCGTCCACCCCCCACCCCAGGCTGGACCATAACCCATGTTACCCAATAGAGCACCATGCTGATTGTGGAGCTGGGGAGCTCAGGGGACTGTAAAGGGAATTACGGACCCTTTATCCTTTGGGGTAGGCTCCCCCAAAGCAGCCTTTATCCCCAATCCTCCCTGCAGAGGAACCAGTGATAAATAAATCCACACAGCCATGGCAGAGTGAGCCCTGCTCATGGTAAGATCTCCACTTGCTCACCCAGCCCTCCCCGCTCCCTGTGCCCTCTCCTGCGTTCGTCCATTGGCTGTCTACACTAGGCCAGGGACCTTGTCTCCATGTTGTCCTGGCTCCCCACCTGCTGTTGATGCAGCTGGGCACAGATCCTCTGAAGTGACCAATGGGCGCAGCCCCATGCTGGGGAAGGGTCCACATCCCACACCGGCACTGCCAGGCCCCACCCAGGGTGGGAGCTCAGGAGAAAGACCAAGAGCCGGGTAGGCCTTAAAGGAAACATCCAACAGCTCTGTTCCCACCCCAAAGATGGTCAGGGGTGAGGTCACTGAAGGGGTGCTGGTGGGAGGGGCTCAAGGGGCTGCCTGATCTCTGGATGAAAGGAGGACCAGGACTGTCAGTCATGCACCTGACACCAGAAGCCAGCAAAGGTAACTGCAGGAGTTTGGCTGGAATCAACCAACTCCAGCAAAATCTCAGGTGTGTGGAAGTTGTGACCCTCCCCTGCCACGTGGTGCCTCTGCTCAGTGACAGATTGCAGATGTGATGCAAGCTCCTGGGACAGTTCCTGTTGCACCTTCCCCCTTACCGAGCCTCAGAGAGAAAAGCTCAAAGTTCTGCAAGTGGAGCTGAGCTTTGGTGTGTGAATGACAGAGCCCTGGAACGGCTGGGCTGTGCACCCCGAGCCGCTTGGATGCACGGGCTGGGGCTGGAAGCAGCTGGCTCTCTCTGAATCCCAAGGTATGCTGTATTGTATGTTGGGGGAGATAACTCATCCTACTTGCTGTGCAGATCCTGGAACAGCCAGGGGCTGGAGAATTCTGTCTCCAGTTTCATTTGTGTGTTTTCTTAGGCTGCTTCTAAAGTCATCCCGAAACCTGTTCTTTCCCCTCCGGCAAATGACCATGCTGTTTCCTTGGCACTGCCTGCCATGCTTGTGTCCAAGTCTGGAGCAGCACTGATCCCTCACACACTCCATACATGGGCTTGTTCTCTCCACAGGAAGAAATGGAAGCCTAGTGAAGACTGGAGCAGCCTCCGGCTCTCTCTGTTTCAGCCCCGAAGGAGGCATTTTTAAAACCTCAGGTTTGCTCCTATGAACCCTGGGAAGGGCTGGTAATAGTGAGCCAGAGAAAGCGGTGCCCGCCGCACGGGGGGGACTGAGCCACTCTGGAGTTCTGAGCATCATTTGAATTGGCTGGTTTCTGGCAAAGGCTGAACTGGTTTAATCCAATGATGTGATTTAATGAGGACAATAAAATCCTTCTTACGTGCAGCCCTCCCAGCAAAGGGGAGATGCTTGCCACAGAAAGGAGGGCTGGTCTCTCCTTTTGCTGCCTTCTGAGTCCGTTCTGAGGTATTTGCCAAAGCTTCTTTCTTTCTAGCATGCTGGTGAGGCAGTGGCGTGAGACTGGCCTGGCTCTGCCACCAGCAGGGATGTCCGCCACCTCTCTCCCACTTTCTGCCTCAGTGACTCTCTCAGGTGCGCGATTGCCAGGCAGTGCCAAGGAGCTGCTCGACGCTGCAGACAGCACGGTGGCTGTGGACAGCGGGACAGGGGTCCCTGGGCCAAGCCCTGCAAGCATCCTCAGCTGTGTCCTGTCCCCTTTCTCCTGTACTCTGGGAAGGTGGCTGCAGATGCTGGTATGTATCCCAGCACGAGCAGTATTGCTGGGGGATTACTCCCAGCAGCAGGAGGAGGGTGGGACGTTGTCCGCTCAGTTGCCTGATGGATGGGAAGCTAACAAGCCACCTCTCTATCTAACCTGGTAGTAAACTGTCAGAACAGGGGCTGGGGCAGGGTATGGCTGTGAGCAGCTGTGTTTGCTAGTGCCATCCAGCACTTCAGCATGAACCCATGCTTGGTTCCCGTCAGGGCGTGTCCCGGTGGTACACCCTTCCCACCAACAGGGCTGTTGGAGCGGGCTGCAGAATCCACAGGAGTGCCAGCTCAGGGACAGGCCGGGTTTGCTCTGCCGCCTCTGCCAGCGCTCTGGCAGGTGACGAGGAAACGAGGCAGTACAGGAACAGGATAGTAATGAGCAAACCTTGGGGACGCCCTGCTCTCCTCTGCAAGACTAACTGGGTCCCCAGGATCCCAGTGGGGCTTGACTTCAGAGTACTGGAGGGCTGCAGAGGGCAGTGGGTAGCAGGTAGCATGCAAGGTGGGAGTCGGGGACCTGACTTTCACGGATTTCCTGTGTGCCTCGGGGCCAGACATTTTACTTCCATGTGCCTGAGCTTTCTGCTCTGTAAGAGCAGGCACCTTGGCGACATGTGTTGGGAGCGTGGCTTGAGGGCACATGCCAAGCGCCAGGCTTTCAGTAGCTTTGGGCCCTGCCCTTGTTCTTTCTGCCTGGTGTTGGCTCCCCTTATTCTGGGTGGTGATGGGGTGGGGTCCCTTTTGACAACAGCTCCATGAGATACTGCACTGAGAGCTCTGCCCTGCTTCAAGATGGTTGTGTCCTTGTTTTCCCTTGCTGCGCTCTGCCCTGGCTGTGGTCCCAGCGCTCTCCTGGTGCCATACCTGCACCTTGTGAATAAAGCTCGGGGCGTGACGCTGCATCGCTGCCCGATGGCACTGTATTGTAACGCACTGACCCAGCATCCTGCCCTGCATATGGAAGCTGCACTACTAAACATTGTGACATCTACAACTTTCCCACCCGGCCTCGTGCAGCTCCTGTGACAGACACTCCACGCGTGCAGAGCAAGCAGAGCAATGAGGGGGTGCTGGCAGCCAAGTATCATAGACTGAAAGGTGTTTAAGGGAATTGAGCTTGGCAGTCTCTGTGTGCTCCGGGGTGCTGAAGGTGGGAGCCTGTGGTCAGACATGGCGCTTGGGTGGACAGGCTAGTGTAGTCAGCCTGAAAGGGACAGACTCTCCTGTGTCTCAGTCTCTGTGTGTGCATGGGCACATGTGTGCATTTCCCCGGTTCTGCACATGCTTTTCAATTTCCTGTGTGTATGTGCACAGGTGTGCCTCTGTGCGTACACATGTCTACAGTTCTCTATGCACACATGTATATGCATGTGCACTTCCCAGTGTGTATACACTCATATATTTCCCTGTGTGTGCACGTGTGCCCTTCACTGTATGTATGCACATGCGTGTTTCCCTTTGTGTGTGTGTATGTGTGTCCATGCATATCTTGGTGTACATATGTGTGTGTTTGTGCATTTCTCTGGGTGTGTATACATATATGCATTTTGCTGTGTGTGTACACATTTGTTTATTTTTCTGTGTGCACACGTGTGCATTCGTGTGTGTTTTTATGCATGTTCCTGGGTGTTCTATGCATTTCTGTATGTGCGCATTTCCCTGTTCGTGCATTTCCCTGTGTGCGCATGTGTGTGCATTTCTCTCTCTATGTGCATTTCCCTGTGTGCATGTGTGAGTATTTCCATATGTGCATATGTGGGGACTTACCACACACACACGCACTATTAGTATACCGAAAGTTTTGGGTGTGCAACGACTCTGATGTAAACAGGTACTTGTTATTCAGTGCTCATGCAGTGTCAGTTCTGGCATTTACAACCCAAAGATTGGAAGGGGCTAGGGTTTGCTTTGGGATCAGGGGCTGTAACGCTCAGAGCTATAGTAATTGCTCCACTTCATGCCTTGAATGCCCTAAGAGCAAAGCCAGCTTGGAATCCTGTACCCTGCTCAGCTCAGGTTACAGCCTCCAGCATGCAGTGAGAGCAGCATGTCCCTGTCACGGCACCCCCCCAACATCAACCCCTTGCTCTTCCTCCCGTGGAGACTTCCACGCTCCCCCAGCCCCAAGGGGCGAGCTGAGTTTGATTAGTGATGATAGGGCCACACACTCTCTAGTTCCCCTTTTCCACCCCGTCCTTCCCACCTGCACAGAGCAGCTAGGGATATTTGTCACCCAGTCATTGTGTTCACTAGCACCAGCTTTCAGACCTAATGCAATCACCACAGCCAGGCCAGGTTAGCCAGATCAGGAATCGGTTTGTGGATGGTAGCTAGCTGCCTGGCTTTGGCAGAAGTCCCAGGAATGTCTCCAAAAGTGCGTCAAGAGGAGAAAAGCGGGGCCGGAACGGATTCTGGATTAGGGGCTAGGCTCACATGAGCTTTCTAGTGGCAGGTCTCTAGTCTGTGTTGTGACTAACAGGCCTACAGGCAGCTCCTGCATGGGGAGTGTGTCAAGCTGTCCTGCAGTGGCTCAAGAGCATGAGCACCAACCTCAGGGCAGACTGTTAAGAACCAGGGCACAATCCCTAAACAGACTGAGTTCTATACTTGGAGTTCACCAACCAATTATCATGTGTAAACTCCTCAGGCACCATAACAGCCTAAACGTGGGGTCACAGACAGTCCCTTTGGGCACTCTGATCTGTCGCACCACCCAGGTGATAGATGGTCCCTTACACCACAAATCACAGCAATATTCAGGTTACTTCCAATGCCAAAGGACCAGTTACTTACCCCAAGTCAATTTCACCTTAGATCTCATGCCAAATACAAGGCTTGTAGCCAATCCTGTAATAAACTACATACAGATTTATGAATAGGAAAAGGAGAAAGAGTTATTTATGAGGTTAAAGCAGGTAAATGTACGTGTACAAATGAGTTACAATCTGCAGTTTCAAAAGGTAATAGAAGTTTCTATAATAAGCAAGCTCTAGATGTCCTTTAGAGCTAACCCAGGTTAAGCACTTGGGATCCTTTGCTTATGCATAGAAACCTAGCCCCCCAAAGAGTCCAAGCAGCAATAAGAACCAGTTGCCTCCTGTTAGGGGTTTTTATTCCCTTTCCCCTTTATGCTTTGAGCTGCAAACTCAGCTGATGGGAGGAATACACTTGCAAGACTCATCTTTTTTGGGGGGGTTAGAAGTAAACAACAAAGTCTTTTGTCCTCCTTGACGTTTCACTCTAGTCCGCCTGGCATCAATAGGCCTTCCTTGTCAGGCAGAACGTAACCTCTTCTGTTGGAGCTCAGTGCTTCACGTCCCTCTCCTGTCTGGTGATTTACACAGCCCAAGTCTACATGACAAAATTAAGTTGACCTGAGTTACATCGACATACAGCCACTGCATGTCCACACTACACTCCCTTCTGTCAGCAGTGTCCGTGTCCTCACTACCAGGGCTTGCATCAATGCAGAGAGCAGTGCACCGTGGCAGCTATCCCACTGTATAACTTGCCATCAGCTAGCAGTGTTTGGGAAGGGTTTGCAGTGCCTCTTGGGGTAGGGTGACCAGACAGCAAGTGTGAAAAATCGGGACGGGGGTGGGGGGTAATAGGAGCCTATATAAGAAAAAGACCCAAAAATCGGGGCTGTCCCTATAAAATCGGGATATCTGGTCACCCTATCCTGGGGGCAAACGAGTTTCGCAGGGGTGACTGGGAACATGGTTTCAACATCCCTTGATGAAGTTTTCTCCATCCCATAATTTTATTTGCATCCTATAATGTTTTGCGCCCCATTTCAAAAGCCCTGCAAACCCCCATCTCTGTGTGAAGCCTGGATCCTGCACAGCTGTGCCCTGTTGTGATGAGTGTTGCGAGCATGAGGCACCTGATCCTGCAGTATTTGCAGAGCCACGAGAGGAGCTGCGGGGAACTTGACAATTCCTTGAAGGCTAGCTTGCTGTAGGACACAGAAAGAAACAATTCAAGGTTGCTGTTGGCATCCATGGAGCAGCTGCAGACGGTGGAGCGCTGGCTTTAGGCCCGAGAAACCAGCACCGACTGGTGGGATCATATCAATATGCAGGTTTGGGATGACAAGCAATGGCTGCAGAACTTTTAGATGTGCAAGGCCACATTTCTGCACACATGTATGTGCAGAGCTTGCCCCAGCCCTCTGGCACGGTGACACCAAAATGAGAGCCGTACTGACAGTGGAGAAGCGAGTGGTGATCACAAGTTGGAAGCTTGCAATACGAGATTGCTACCAATCAGTCGGGAATCAATTTGGAGTTGGGAAATCCACCGTGAGGCTTGCTGTGATACAAGTGTGCAGGGTTATTAATAGCGTCCTGCTACGAAGGACTGTGAGTCTGGGCAAAGTGCAGGGCATAATGGATGGTTTTGCAGCAGTGGGGGAATAGACGTCACACACAGCTCTATTTTGGCACCAGACCACCTCGCCAGAGAGTACATCAACAGAAAGGGCCACTTCTCTGTGGTAATGCAAGCACTGGTGGATCACCAGGGATATTTTACTGACATCAACATGGGATGGTCAGGGAAGGTGTGTGACGCATGCATCTTTGAGAATACAGGCCTGTTCAGAAAGCTGCAAGCAGGGACTTTCTTTCCAGACCAGAGGATTACCATTGGAGATGTTGAAATGCCAAAACTGATCCTGGGAGACCTAGCCTACTCCTTACTCCCGTGGCTCACAAAGCCCTACACTGCCACCTTGACAGCAGAAAGGAGAGCTTCAAATACAGGGTGAGCAGGTGCAAAATGACGGTTGAATGTGCTTTTGCCTTTTGAAAGGTCACTGGCGCTGTCTACTCACAAGATTAGACCTCGGTGAAAAAAATATCCCAATGGTTATAGCTGCCTGTTGTGTGCCTCATAATATCTGTGAAGCAAAGGGGGAGGCATTTCCGCTGGGGTGGAGGGTGGAAGTGGAACAGCTGGCTGCTGATTTTGAGCAGCCAGATAGCAGGGCTATAAGAAGAGCTTGACAGGGAGCAATATGGCTCAGGGAGGCTTTGAAAGACCATTTTAATAGTGTCAAGTATCAGGGGGTAGCTGTGTTAGTCTGTATCCACAAAAACGACAAGGAGTCCGGTGGCACCTTAAAGACTAACAGATTTATTTAGGCATAAGCTTTCATGGGTAAAAAAAACCACTTCTTCAGATGCAACATCTGAAAAATAAATCTGTTAGTCTTTAAGGTGCCACCGGACTCTTTATCATTTTAATAGTGAGCCACAGTAATGTGTGTTGCTGTAGCATGCTATGCCTGGCATTGTTCTTTGCACCCCAGTATGAACCTTATAATGAGTACTCTGTGTGTAGTAATATAACATTGCAAATGCACTTATTGCTGTTATCTGTGACTGTCAACCCCAGCCAGCATATGTTGTGAACAAATAAAGATGAATTAAGTTTCCATAAATAGACTTTTATTCCAAACCCAGGTAAACAGACATATTTATAACTGAATGAAACTTTATAAATACAGGGGAAAAGAACCTTTAAAGGGGAAGAATCCCATGCACCGCTACAGGCTGGGGACCGACTGGCTAAGCAGCAGTTCTGCAGAAAAGGACCTGGGGATTACAGTGGATGAGAAGCTGGATATGAGTCAGCAGTGGCCCCTCGTTGCCAAAAAGGCCAACAGTATATTGGGCTCTATTAATAGTAGCTTTGCCAGCAGATCGAGGAAAGTGATTATTCCCCTCTGTTCAGCACTGGTGAGGCCTCACCTGGAGTATTGCATCCAGTTTAGGTCCCCCCCACTACAGAAGGGATGTGGACAAATTGGAGAGAGTCCAGCGGAGGGCAATGAAAATGATTAGGGGCTGGGGCACATGACTTACGAGAGAGGCTGAGGGAACTGGGGTTATTTAGTCTGCAGAAGAGAAAAGTAAAGGGGGATTTGATAGCAGCCTTCAACTACCTGAAGGGGGATCCCAAAGAGGATGGAGCTCGGCTGTTCTCAATGGTGGCAGATGACAGAACAAGGAGCAATGGTCTCAAGTTGCAGTGGGGGAGATCTAGTTTGGATATTAGGAAAAACTATTTCACTGGGAGGGTGGTGAAACACTGGAATGCGTTACCTAGGGAGGTGGTGGAATCTCCATCCTTAGAGGTTTTTAAGGCCTGGCTTGACAAATCCCTGGCTGGGATGATTTAGTGGGTATTGGTCCTGCTTTGAGCAGGGGGTTGGACTAGATGACCTCCTGAGGTCTCTTCCAGCCCTGATATTCTATGGAAGAACAGTCCTTTCCATTTCACAAACACATACACCAACCGTGCCTCTCGCAGGTCAGTGTATGTGTGGCTGGGATTACCTGTATTCTCCCCCGGGGTGCAGTAGTAGGGATAGTGCAGCGGCCTTGGACGCCGCATGGAATGTGTGTGTGTGTTGGGGGAGGGGGGTGGAAGGTGGTCTCAGAATGCAGTTCTCTATGGGCTGTCACTAGAAATGCTCCTGAAATGAGTGTCTGTGACCAGAGTATCTTGCTGTGGACACTGCAGCACAGCCCTGAGCTTGGTCATGGGTTCCCCTGCCCATGGATTGCAAGGAACCTGGGGCAGTTGTCATGGCCAGCTCTCCAGGGTGAAGGGGAGCAGCTCCCACTGGCGGCAGCGAGACTTCAAACTCGCTTGGGGCCTCAGTGGCCGCACCATGCAGGACCCATGTACAGCTCAAGGTGCCCCTCCCTGGGGCCAGATTCTGCCTCTGACCCATTGACATCAGGGAGCGTGTGTGAATGTGTGTACGGGGCACTTTGCACTGGCTGGCAGACACCAGAGCTAGTGAGATTTTCTGTTGGTGACAAGAGGAAGCCAGAGCTCCATGTTAGGTGCTGGACCAGGCTTGGCAATGAGGCATTTCATGCCCTGCTCTGCCATGCCACAGCATGGACCGTCCCCGCTGTCTCTCTTGCGGGGGTGGTTATATGTACAGGCTGATGGCTGTGTACTGAGCTGAGTCTCAAGCATGCCCAACTCTGCCCCTTTCCAAGGCTGGAAATGTGTTTACATTCAGGTCGGGCTGAATGATAGCTGAGCGCATTGTGTAATCAGCGCAGCCAGGGAGGAGCAAGGAGCTAATGGGAATGGTGGCTCTTGTGCAGAGTGCTGGGTAAACAGCGGAAGTGGAGTGGCCTGTTGATAGCTGAGGTGTCAGTCCACAGCCTGTAGGGCAATGTGCCTATCCAAGTCAATACAACATAATACCAGGGGAAGTGGATTTAGCAGAGGCATTTGGAATCTGGCCTTGCTGTTAACAGTTATCAGCAGGCTAGGGGGAGGGCAGTTCATCAGAGTGAGGGCTCTGCTCAGCTAGCTGCCACCCCCTGCTTCCGCCTGGTTTGAGATGTGCTGGGCTCTGGTGCTTTCTCTGCCTGCCCAGCCAGCCAGAGGCAGAGCAAAGCCAGCCAGAAATAACTGTAATGCAGCAGGCTATGGAGGAGGAGTTGGCAAGGTGCTAGCTGAAGACGCAGCAGCCCCTCCCCAGACGGCGCGCTCCTTTGTGCTGATGCACAGCACCAGTGCCACACCCCATGCCCGTGCTCTGGGACCGGGGCGGCTCAGAGCGGCAGTTCTAGCAGCATTTTGTGGGCGTGCGCGTGTGTGAGCACCTGGGCGTGTGCACAGGGGTGTGGAGTAGAAGGGGACTGGGCTCTGCCAGCAGAAGGGAAACAGGCACCTTGTTTGGCAGCTGGGGCACGTTAAACCATAGCAAATGCGAACATGCTGGGCACTGCAGCTTTCTTCTCCCTTTGTAGCTTGTTGATTCCCTTGGGAACGGTGCTGGCTCGAGGGGGCCTAGAGTGAGGAATTGTGAGCGGGGCGGCAGGCGCACAGTGCAGGGACTGCTGGGGTCAAGGGCCTTCTGTCTGAGAGACTCCACACATTTTCCAGTAGAAAGTAGTCTGGAAACATAGCGGCAGAGTTTCTATTTGCAGAAAGCACTAAAACTGGTCTCTTGCTTAGTGTCGCCTGAGGACAGAACAAGCTGGAAAAGCTGATGCAAGGAGTTTAAATATGATCTACAGATTTGCCTAGTGGCACCGTGGTCATCCACCTCCCTTTTCTCAGCAGGTAATGGTGTCTCTGGGGAACTCCAGCAGAGCCCTCAATAGAACAATGGGCACAAAGGAGCGCGCTGTCTGGGGAGAGGCTGGTGCGTCTTCAGCAAGCATTTGACATGGACATTAATAACTGCAGAAGCAGAGGCTGGCTGCTGCGCTAGCATCCCACCGAAGCTCTGATGTGGCCCACTGAAGCTCTGATGTGGACATATATAGGGCACAGGCGCTGCTAGTTCTCATGCAGCGGGCGGAGCTGCAGGTTGGGTATTGTTGCAGGTAGACGTGGCTGCTGCTAACTGGGATTCAGCTCCTTGCTGAGAGAACAGATTTGGTATGTGTTTCACTGAAAGTTTTGTGGTGTGTGGTTTGTGCCTTTGATCTGCTGCAAACTGGCTGGGGCTTGAAGTGTCCAGAGAGGCAGCATGTACCCAGAGTTTGGAGCAGGAATGTCATTTTAAATCAAAAGGTGTCAGGACTCCCTGCTCCAGTTCTGCTTTTGGTCTCTGATGGGGGAATCTGTTCTGTTTCACTGTTGCTTTGTCACCTCACAAAGTGATGCCGAATGGTATCTTCTTTCACAGGATTAAAAAAGAAAAGTGATAGCATTAAAGGGAGAAATGAGCTGGGGTTTGTAGGAAGTGTGGCTGTTTGCAGTTTCCCCTCAAGTGCTGGGCTGTTCTAGCAGGGCCCTTTGGAGAAACCATCCTCTGGCAAAAGTAACCATTTACAATGTGAGCTGCAGACAATGCGCTTTCTGCTGGAATGTGAAGCTGCTCAGGAAGGAGTGCTGGCGGGTTCGCTGCTTTTGCAGCCATTTATCAAACGTGTGTGTGATCTAGCAGCCAGCTTTAAACTGACCACTTCAGCAAACTCCCCTTGAACACAGAGTTGTGGGTTTCAGAGTAGCAGCCGTGTTCGTCTGTATTCGCAAAAAGAAAAGGAGGACTTGTGGCACCTTAGAGACTAACCAATTTATTTGAGCAGAAGCTTTCGTGATGCATTCAGTTGTGTGTGCGCTTTATTAATCTCAGCTGGGAGAGAAGGGGAGGGTGGAGGAGTTGGACAAGGAAAAATGGAGCTGGGGCCAATAATCCATTTTCTTGGTGGTGTGTATGAAGCCAGCGGTTGGGGAGGGCGGGCTCAGGGCTGTGACTGTAGGTGACTGCGCATGAGGAGATCTCTTCCTCTTAGTGTGTTTCTCTGATTGCTAGGAACATGCTGCATGCAGTTAGAGCTGCCTCTCTGCTCCGCTCTGCTTGGTGCTGGGAGGGTGTTTGTACCCTGCTCTGATGTGTCCTGACACTTTCAGAAGGCTGGCACAGTCTTGCCTGCTTGGGTGAATTCCTCTGCTTTGGGGTTTCCAACTCCTGACAGCCCTGCGTGCCCTGTGAACTCTGGGCATATGCATCAGGTTCCATGCAATCCCGTTCTGTGATTCTCCGAGAAGGTTACCCAGTTCATGGAGGCTACCTGCCCCCAGTTGCTTGTTTTCAAGGCTGTCTGGGACACTCCATCTCCTGAGCAGCAAGGGGGTTGCAGTTTTGGGAGATGAGAGAGGCATGGACTCTGTGTCACAATCCTGTCTAGTCTGGAATACGCTGCCCTTGTGATCGTCTCACCAGATGGTTCAGTGCTGTGAGAGCGCAGGTGATGGGCACCCAGGCCACAGGGCTTGGAGCCTGGCTGCTCTCCGGGCACGTGTGCCAGGTGAGAGGCCGAGATAGTTCACGGATTAAAACCAGATGCCATGGCTACTGAAGAGTAACATGGCAAAAGCAACAAGGAAAGGAAGTGACTGAGAGGCATGGCCCCTCTGAGCCCCTGGGCTCACAGCGGGGTGAGCTGAGCAGTGCCATGCCTGGCCTGCGAGCAGCGAAAGGCGAGGTTGCTATAGTTAGCGCACTGACCTGGCAGGGAGCACGTTTCAAGGCAGCCGAGCACGCAAGTGACTCGATCTCACTGGTTTTAATCTAGTTCTTCGCATTATTTAATTACATCAGCAAATCTCCCCCCTTCCCCCCCGAGTGGGACAGCATTTGTATGGTGCCCCTGGCATGGCAGGACAGGCGGGTGGCCGTGCAGGAAGGCGGCAGAGCTAAGCAGAAGCTCGGTGCCTGTTCTCTGCATGGCTCTGGCTGTCATGGTCTGTCTTAGGTTGATGAGCATACAGCCAGCCCCCTGGATCTACACAGGGAAATCCCAGGCAAGCTCCTCTTTCCAGGAGGTGAGGAGTGGAGTGCAGGCAACAAGGGCTTGTGTCATAAACCGTTGCAGCTTTCGCACACTCTGTCCCTCTCCCTGACACAGGCACATGGCCATGCACACTGCCCACCCCCCCTCCCAGCTTGAGATCTGACTACCAGTGACGGTCTCGCAGAGGCCTGGGAAGCTCTGGCAGGCTGGCTGCTCAGGGAAGGTCTGTTGTTGCTGTTTGACTGCTGCCGTCTCCAAGATGCCATCGCTACGGGAAAGGATATTATTCCAGAGTTGAACAAACAAGCTTGTTTACAGTTCATTTCCAGAGCGTGCGGAGCCTGGTCCTTTTATGGACATATGGTGTGGTCACTGCAGCAGTGAGGGCTGTGTGAAACCCTATTAAGACTTGGTTTATCCAGAGCTATCAATTGGGGATGACAGTAATGGGGTAATGGGATTATTCCAGGCTGCTGACATAGGATCATTTCCTTCTGCAAAGGCCTTTGTCTCCTTCCAGGGCTCGGAGACATTTCAAGCAAGGCTGGCTTTTGGTTTTGTTTGCTTTTCAAGATCCAGACGGTTACAATGGCACCCAGTGTCCTCGTTTATACATGCACCAGGAAAGCTCCCCAAGCCGATTGGACAATCCTGCTGTCTCTGATTCTACAGCACAGGCTGGTGTTGCTGGTACATTTATTGTTCTTCACCAGTTCAATAGGTTCAGTGCTGCCTAGATTCAATAGTTAAGCAGAGAGTTGCTGTGAGATCCCCCTGGAATGGGGCCAGCGCCTGATGCTGGCCTCTGCACAGGTGAGTCTCCCAGTCTGGCCCTGCACAGGGACAACCCATCCCAGTGGAATCCAGTGCCTGGATGGCAGTCCCCTCCAGGTGAGCAGCTGGAGGGAGCTGAGACGCTCAACATCCCTCTCAGCATCCTGTCCTGGCTGCCCCCGCTAGCCGGGCTATGGACACAGCACACGATCAACCCCACTCATGCTGGCCCGCCATGTTCTGGGCTGTGCTGTCCCAGTCACAATCCCAGGGTCAATGATCAGTGTACAGAATGAGCAGAGGGAGTGGGGGAGACCTCTCCTGTTGGAATTTATTGCAGAGTTTGGTGGGGGCCAGGTGCCCCTTTGGCCTGGGAAGAGGTGTTCCAGGTGCTGCTGTTGGCCGGCGTAGCTCCGGCAGGTTTCTGCAGTAGAAGTCCTTGTCATATCCCCTTTGCTGTCTCCCTTTCCCCCTGCCCCTGCTGATGCAGCCCTGGGCCTGGCAGGGGCACTCTCCTGCCCAGAGATGAGATGCAGGTTTGGATGGCAAGCCCTTCCCTTTAAATCACAGCTCTGGATAACTTGCACCCAAATTTGTACTGTGGATTTTCGATAAGCCTTGAAACCCTGGGAAGTGCCAGAGGACGGGAAGAAAGCAAATGTCTTGCCAATATTTAAAAGGGTAAATGGGATAACCCGGGTAGTTATAGGCCTGTCAGTCTGACATCAATCCCGGGCAAGATACATGGAGTGACTGATGCAGGACTTGATTCATAAAGAATTAAAGGAGGATAACAGGGTAGTTGGCCCACTAGAGAAAACTGGGCTCAGCTGTCCTGTTCCAGTCCAGGTGCTGCCAGCGGAGCCAGTGACGAGGGTGGGGCAGCTCATGGGGGACCAGCGGAGGCCAGGTGAGATGCAGTGATTCTGTCAGGAAGAGCAGGAGATGAGAACTGACACAGAGAGAAGACGTTTCCTGGGAGAGGGCTGAATGCAGGAGAGCAGCAAGGGGGTGCTGGCTGGAGTCCCCAGGCCAGAGAGCCAGGGCCGGAGGGCTGGAGAGGGCTGACCCACTGGCATCTCTTTGCCAGAGAGCTGGGTCCTAGAGGACCCATGAGAGGCTCCCTGCAGAGAGGTTGTGGAAGCTCCAGCTGGGAAGAGCAGGGCTGTGCCCTGGAAGGAAAGCCTGGGGTGGCTGTTCTGTTCTGGAAGGTCAGAGGATGACTGTTAAAGAGTCCAGGTCTGGCGGAAGACACTAGAGTGGTGGGAATGAAGCCCAGGTTTTAAAGCTGATTTGCACAGGTTGATATGGACTGTTGTGGGACAGCTGGTTTGGGACTTTTGTACTGTATTTTGGTTAATAAATTGTTGATGAACTAGAGAATAAGCTCGTATGGACTTTCTGGGAACCCAAGAGGGAAACAGGTGAGGGCCACTTGCAGGGCTGCCACAAGGGAGCGCCTGAGAGGAGGCCACTCATTTGCAGAGGGTAATATAATTAATGCCAATCAACATGATTTATGGAAAATAGATCATGTCAAACTAACTTGTCATCCTTTTTTTTCTATGAGCTTACAAGTTTGGTTGATAAAAGTAATAGTGTGGATGTAATTGACACTCCTGTAAGGCACTTGACTTGGTACCACATGACATGATTAGAATGATATAAAATTAACCTAGTGGATCACTTGATGATTCCTTCTTCTCTTCATTCCCTCTGGGGCACCAGGCACTGGCCACAGTCAGAAGACAGGATACTGGGCTAGATGGACCCTTGGTCTGACCCAGTAGGACCATTCTTATGTTCTTAAATGAATTACAAATCGGCTAACGAATGGGTCTCAAAATATCGTTATAAACAGGGAATCGTCATTGAGTGGGGATGTTTCTAGTGTGGTCCTGCAGGTATCAGTTCCTGGCCCCACGCTATTTAACATATTTATAATCAGTGGCTCTCAGCCTTTCCAGACTACTGTCCCCCTTTCAGAAGGCTGATTTGTCTCGCATACCCCAAGTTTCACCTCACTTAAAAACTACTCAGACATAAAAATACAAAAGTGTCACAGCCATACTATTACTGAAACATTGCTGACTTTCTCATTTTTACCAAATAATTATAAAATAAATCAATTGGAATATAAATATCATATTTACATTTCAGTGTATAGTACATAGAACAGTATAAACAAGTCATTGTATGAAATTTTAGTTTGTACTGACTTCGCTAGTACTTTTTATGTAGCCTGTTGTAAAACCAGGCAAATATCTAGATGAGTTGATGTACCCCCTGGAAGACCTGTGTGTACCCCCAGGCTGAGAGCCACTGTTATAAATGACCTGGAATACAACATAAAATCATCACTGATAAAGTCTGCAGATGACACAAAAATTGGGGGCATGGTAATGAAGAGAACAGGTGACTGATACCAAGCAATCTGGATCACTTGGCAAACTGCATGCAAGCAAACAATATGCATTGTAATGCAGCTAAATGCAAATGTATCCATCTAGGAACAAATGATGTCAGCGAATAGGGGACTCTGCTGGGAAGCAGTGACTCTGAAAAAGATTTGGGGATTGAGGTGAATAATCATCTTCCAGTTCGATGCTGTGTCCAAAAGGGCTAATGCAATCCTGGGATGCACAAACAGGGGAATCTTGAGTAGGAGTCAAGGGGTTTTTTGACCACTGGCGGAATCTGTGTCCAGTTCTGGTGTCCACAGTTCGAGAAGGATAGTGAAATATTGGAGAGGGTTCAGAGAAGAACCATGAGAGTGATGAAAGGATTAGAAAACCTGCCTTATAGAGAGAGACTCAGGCCTGGTCTACACTGGGGGTGGGGAATCGATCTAAGGTACGCAACTTCAGCAATGAGAATAGCGTAGCTGAAGTCGACGTATCTTATATCCACTTAGAATCAGTTACTTCACATCCTCGCGACACGGGATCGACGGCCGCCGCTCCCCTGTCGACTCCCCTTCCGCCTCTCGCTGTGGTGGAGTTCCAGAGTCTACGGCAGAGTGATCATGGATCGATCACTACCCGCCAATCCGGTGGGTAGTGTAGACGTGGCCTCAAGGCGCTCAATCTATTTAGCTTAACAAAGAGAAACATAGACTATCAGGGTTGGAAGGGACCTCAGAAGATCATCTAGTCCAACCCTCTGCTCAAAGCAGGGCCAATCCCCAATTTTTGCTCCAGATCCCTAAATGGCCCCCTCAAGAATTGAACTCACAACCCTGGGTTTAGCAGGCCAATGCTCAAACCACTGAGCTATCCCTCCTACCTCTGAGCTATTATTCCCGCCTGAAGGTTAAGGGGTGATTTGATCACAGTCTATAAGTACCTACATGGGGAACAAATATTTCATAACGGGCTCTTCAATCTAGCAGAGAAATGTCCAACACGAGCCAATGGCTGAACGCTGAAGCTAGATAAATTCAGATTGGAACTAAGGCATACATTTTTAACAATGAGAGTAATTAACCACTGGATCAATTTACTAAGGACTAAGGTGGATTCTCCATCACTGACAATTCTGAAATCAAGACTGGATTTTTTTCTAAAAGCTCTGCTCTAGGAATTGTTTGGGGGCAATTCTCTGGCCTGTGTTACACAGTGGGTGAGACTAGATGATCACATTGGCCCCTCTGGCCTCAGAATCTCTGAATTTCACACAGGCACCCGACAGACAGGGCTTACTTTCAGCTACTCGTAGTCTGCTGATTTGAGCCCAGTGACCAGAGAGAAATTCTGCATATGTTCTTTTCAGGAGTCCCCTGAGCTGCCTAGGCCCCTGGGTGTTTCATTTGGAGCCAATAAAGTTTCCTTTCAGTTTGGTGCACACAGAGCCAGGTGAGCTCAGGGCTGCCCCTCCTCCAGAGATCTCTGCTATCTCTGAGCCATTCTCTGCCCTGCTCTTGCTCTCACAGACTGGTTACGTTCCAGCAGGCCTCTCCTCGGGTGCTGACATCCTACTCTACAGTGAACACTGTGGCTGGAGTTGGGACTTAACAGTCTTGCTGATGGTTCCGGCTTGAGATGGAAAACCTGCCGTGTGGCTCTGGAGAGGGGTGTCTGTTCATGTCCTGCTCACAGCAGACCCTCTGATTGAATCTGCACAGAGATTTAATTTAATCCAAACATGTTTCTCGTCTTAAAGGAGCTTGTTCATTTCCTGTTAGCCCTTATCTGATGCGGGCATCCAACAATATTAAATGTAAAGATTGATCTGATAGGCAGCCTTCAGGCACGAGAAGAGACTGCCACAGGGATTGCTGCGAATCAGGGAGCACTAGGGCAAGTCGCCTGTGTAAGTTTTCCCATCATTATTTCACGAGATGATAATACTAAGGAGTGTGATATCAGTATGCTAGCGTGATTGCTGGGCACACTGGGTAGGATGAGACACACTGCAAGTTTGGAAACATCCAACATTTGTACAAGAAATTGTCCTGGGGGTGTGAAATGGCTCCTGAAACTGAGATACGGAGCATTTTAGCTCTAGGTCTCTGGTTTGACTCCAGATCTGTACTATTCAAAATCCGAATGTTATGACAGTTGTCTGGGGGCCTGGGTCCGGGGGGTTCCAGAGAACACCAGCACAACTGACTCTCCGGGCTTGTCTACACTGCAGTCAGAGGTGTGACTGCAGTATGTGTAGACAGACCCCAGCTCGTTGTGATCAGACTAGTGTGAGCAACAATAGTAGTGACTCCAGCGAGAGACTGTTGAATTGGAATTCATTTGCCAATTGGATACAATTAACTTAGGCTTGAATAGAGACTGGGAGTGGCTAAGTCATTATGCAAGGTAGCCTATTTCCCCTTGTTTTTTCCTACCCCCCTTCCCCCCCAGACGTTCTTGTTAAACCCTGGATTTGTGCTGGAAATGGCCCACCTTGATTATCATACACATTGTAAGGAGAGTGATCACTTTAGATAAGCTATTGCCAGCAGGAGAGTGGGGTGGGGGGAGGTATTTTTTCATGCTTTGTGTGTATAAAAAGATCTTCTACGCTTTCCACAGTATGCATCCGATGAAGTGAGCTGTAGCTCACGAAAGCTTATGCCCAAATAAATTGGTTAGTCTCTAAGGTGCCACAAGTCCTCCTTTCCTTTTGCGAATACAGACTAACACGGCTGCTACTCTGAAATAGTAGTGAAGCCACAGCAGCAGCACAGGCCACTGAAACATGTACCCAGGACCCCGGGTGGGAGGGGCTAGCCCATACAGCTGCCCATGATACTGCAGCTTCCCTGTGATTGTTACTGGAGCTGACTTTACCCTAGTTGTGTCTACACATGCTGCACTGTAGGCACATCCCATGTTTGCGAGCTGCAACAGAGAGGCCAAGGAGTGGGTGGGTGTGTCTGCTCATTTCCCCTCTCATTGGAGAACCAGACTGCCCTGGTCTGGGGAGAGGCAGGCTGGCAGTGTACCTGCTCTGGATAAAGAGAGGATTTCAGGCTCCAGAGGTGTCAGGCCAGTCTATTACTGACTGCCCTTCCTTGCACACACAAGCAATGCCTTTGGCTGACTTCTTGCATGGGGCAATTCTGCAGTGACTCAGAAGCGTGAGCACCAACCTCAGAGCAAACTGGCAGGAACCAGGTCACAGACCGCCCCGGCTGTGAGTTCCAACCAATTATCATGTGTAAACTCCCCAGGCACCATAACAGCCGAACGTGGGGTCACAGACAGTCCCCTTGGATACCCTGATCTGTCACACCAGCCAGGTGAGCCTGCTTTGTGATAGATGGGCCCTTACACCACCAATCACAGCTATATTCAGGTTACTCCCAGTGCCAAAGGACCAGTCACTTACCCCGGGTCAATTGTACCTTAGATCTCACATCAAAGACAAGGTTTGTAGCCAATCCTGTAATAAACTATCTAAAGATGTATGAATAGGAAAAGGAAACCAGAGTGTTATTTACAAGGTTAAAGCAAGTAAACAAAGGTACACAAATGAGTTGCAATCTTAAGTTTCAAAAGGTAATAAAAACTTCTATGACTGGCAAGCTCTAGATGTCCTTTAGGGGGAACCCAGGCTAGGCAGTTGAGGATCTCTCGATTATGCCTAGAAACACTTTGCTTCCCAGAGTCCCTCTGAAAACCAGACCTTATGACTTCCAGGAAAGGGCTGGGCTCTAAGAACAGATGTCCTGTTCAGGATTGGTCCATCCCGTGGCACCTGTTTCCAGGTGTTGATGTATCACTGCAATCTCCCACTAAGGGGGCAGCCATTCTAGAACCAGCTGGGGACTTGTAAAGCTTGGTGCCATTCTGGAATTCCCCAAGCTTCCCGCAGTGTAGGGATCTCTGGGGGCTCTGGGTCCCTTGACTGCAAGATGTCTCAATGGTGCACTGAGTCTGGCATGTGGGGTGCAGGAAAGGGTCCCAAAGTTGCTAGAAGACCTGATTGTTCTAGGACAGAGGCTGCTGTCTGTGCAGTGCCCAGGGCCCCCTGTGGCATTGCCCAGTACTGGCAGAAGTTTTATCGTTGCATGTGAAATTTGATGGTGTGTGATAATCTATACAAACTGGATCTGTGGGTGGAAAGAGCACTTAGCGGCTGGTTCGTTAGCTCTGCAGGGAGAGGTTAATGATTTCCCCAGGGCGGAGAGCGTCCGGACTGAGGGAATTGCTGCTGCTGGGCATTTGTTTCAGAACTATCTTGTTCTTGGCTTTGTGAAGCAAAGGAGTAAATCCACAAACTTCCCTGGGAGACTCGCCTCTCGCAGGTGGTTGTTTGTCCTCCTCTGAGAGCAGGACACCTTATGGCCCAGCCTCTGCTTCACCTCTGCCCCCTGCTACCCAAAGAGAGAGCAGGAGAGCAGCAGGGAACCCCTGGGTCTAGCCAGGGCTCTTCAGCATTGCCTGGGCTGGAGCACCCAGGAGCCATGTGGAAGACGAGGCTGTTCACACACGTGCTCCCTGGAGTCCTTGTGAAACAGCTGTGAAAAGACATAGCACCTCAGACAGAAGGATGCATGTGTACGTGTGTAGACATGTGTATGTGTAGATGTACACCTGTGTATTGTCCTATCCTGATTGTAATACGTGGTGTAGGACCCAGGGGTGCGTGATGGAGGCACGTGACATAGCAGACAGTGCCCCCCCCGCACACACCTGTCCTCATGTGGTCAGGAAAAAGAAGGAAGGTCAGTGAAAGCCTTTGAAATGTCAAGTATGAATTAAAGCTTTCATTGGGACAACAGCTCATCCTCCCTTTGCCTTTGGCTGCAGAGCCCTTGTATCAAGAGAGCCCCGGTGGACAGGATGCTAGACGATATTGAAGGTGGTGATAACTGCCCTGGTTGGGAAAAGAGAAAATCTAGTGGAGCTGGGCAGGAGCCACATTAAACACGGTCTGATGAGCTGCTCTGAGACCTGGCAAATTTGGACCAGCCTCTAGTGCAGTCACAGGCACTGGCTTCCTCCAGGCCCGAGGGTGCTCAACCTCCTGCTCCGCCCCAGCTGGCAGAAGAGGGCTAGTGTGGCATCCTACCCATTGGAGGCTGGACAGTGGCAGCCAAATATGACCCAAACTGGGCAATTGGGGTGGCCCCAGATGAGACTGTGTGAGGCTTTTTAAATGAGGTTTTGGTTGTCCGGAGGGTCTCTCAGTCAGGTCGCACTCACCCTCCCTGGCTCACTTCCACCCGCTTGCCCCATCCCCAGGGCCTTTTACTGCTGGGTCTTGATCCTGTTGGTGTCTGAGCCCCTTTCACTCCCATGGCCTTCCACAGGGGTGGAGGGGCAGGATCGGGCCCTTCCTCCATGATACAGGTCTCAGTGCTGGAGCAGCAGGTTCACGCTGGTGCTTCCTTTGGCATCTTCCCCAGCTGTCCTGCTCTTTCTAGGCTCCAGGTCCCTGTGTGGGGGCGGTTCCAGGCGGGGGCTCTGAGGAGGCGATTTACATTCTGGGCGGGTCTCTGGAAGGGACAGAGTCAGACCTTTGCTTTGATACAGGGGGCTCCCAGCAGACTCGTCCAGCTGTGTGCCCCAAGAAGAGATGATTTCTTAGCGCCTGCAGGCTGCTAAGGGGCAAGCTCTGCCCTTTTCCAAGCAATGTCTCATCCAGGACCGGCCTGGAGCACTGCTACGCCCAGGGAAGGTGGCACTGGCTGACCATGTCCACGGGGCATGGGTTACCTCAGCGTGGCCATGAGTGCTGGGCCCTTGCTCAGAGCCAGCCAGCAGTGTCAGGAGCAGCAAGCGACCTTAGTGCTGCCCACTCTCTTGCTGTGATCACAGGTCTCTCTCTATGGGGTGTTTGTCTCAAAACCCCAGCTCCAAGCTGTAGTTCCCTGAGAATCTCACCTTCCCCGTGGGAAAGAGAGCCCGTGTCTGGCCCTGGTGGCTGCAGAACCAGGTGGCGGCCGGGTCTCAAACACTGGAAAGCAAAGAACAAACCTGACAATGACATTTTTTTCTGGGGCCTGCCTCATGAGAGCCCCATGGCACTGCAGGGGGGTGGGAACAAGGCGCTCCAGAGCAAGGGTAGCCCCAGGCAGCAGGGGGCTTGGATCTGGGAGCCCCGAGTAAGCGGCATGCAGCCAGCCCAAGGCAGGCCATAAGTGCAGGCCCAGGCTGGGCTGAGCCTCGGGCAATCAGCACATGAACGGGGCCAGCACTTCCCCTTTGCTTTTTGTTCCTGTGGCGCAGGAGGGGCAGGAGCTGCCAGACGAGTGTGTCTGGTTTCACTGCCTGCTTCTCCCTGGTGCAGCCTGGTCCCTGGTGCTCAGAGAGCCGGGCTCAGCTCTGCAGGATCTCCAGGAGACTGAGCCAAGCCACAGCGGGTGCTGGGGTGCCATGCAGGGTAAGGACAGTGCCCTTTGGTCATGGGCTCTGGCTAAGCCCGTCTGTGTCCGGAACCTGTGCCAGGTGCCTGTAGCCAGACTGCCAAGCCGGCTTGGCCTCGGGCACTTGCCAGTGCCTCGTCCCCACCATCCCAGGGACCGTGGCTGCCTGTGTTTGCAGCTCTCTGAGTGGGGCTGCCGTGCCCAGGGCTCTCAGAGCTCGGAGCAGCAGCCCTGCCGGTAACATACCTGCTCTTGGCACTCCGGGGGGACCCGTCAGAGAGCTCTGATTCAGGCGGACCCTGCCATGCAACACAGGGTGCTCCTCTTTCAAGCAGCCCAAGTCCTCTGGTGAGGTGGGGCTCATGGGACAGACTGGGAGGACGGTCAGCGGGCACAGACTGGGGCTGGTGGGAAGCCCTGGGTTCTGGGTGGGCTCTGCAAGGGTCCCTCCGGAGCCACGTCTCCATGAGGGCTACTGGGCCATGCACGCTGCCAGCAGAGGTCCCTGGTTTGCGCCTGGTTCTGAGGGTGAGGGGATGTGTAGGTAGTGCATACCTGGATGCAGTCATGCCATCGTCTGTCCCTCCTCCTTGGCACCCTCTCCTGAGAGCCCTCAGCAGGGACGGCATTGGGGGGCCCGGGCTGGCTGTAATGAGGATAATAAAGCAGCATTGCCCCTCATTCTGTGGGTCAGTGGTTGGGGCTGGAAGGACATTGCCCAGTGCTGCCTGCCTGGGCAGCAGACAGGAAACCTTCCCTGGCACCAGCAGAGGGCAGTATGCCCCAATCCAGAGCTGTCAGAGCTGCAGCCTGGCCCAGGCCGTTGTGGGCAATGACCCAGCAGTGGGGCTGAATCGACATATTGGGGGATTAGAAATAGAGAGATACCTCGGTATGCGCCCCGGGACACTGGGGGATGTTCCTGACTCCCTTTGGCACAGGGCCGCCTGGGACACTGGGGGATGTTCCCAACTCTCCTGGGCTTATCATTTCCCCCCTTTTGTCCTGTCTTTCCCTGGCAGATGCTTGAGACGGACACTGAGGAGCTGAGGGTGATGCCCTCTGAGGAGGAGAAGGTGGCAGGGGGTGATGCCTGCCTGGCCGCAGCGGGGGCAGCGGAAGGGGCATTGAAGGAGGCTGTCCCGGCTGCCCTGGGGGCCCCACTGGAGGAGAAGAAGGTGGTGATTGTGGCCGAGAGTGTGGAGGAGCAGCCTGGCTCCAGACCAGCCTTTGTGATCCCGGAGCTGCGGCTGGACAGCACGGCGGACAGCCCGACGGACGAGGAGGAAGACGAGGAGGAGGAGGACAGCGACCAGCACTGTCTGGAGAGGAGTGAGGTCAAGCGCTGCAGCATGATTGAACCGTCGGGCTGCGAGCCGACCTACACCCTGACAGTGCAGGGCTCCCTGCGGCGTCGTACCCACAGCGAGGGCAGCCTGCTGCAGGAGACGAAGGGCCACTGCTTCACCTCCGACACCACCCTCAACTGCCTGGACATCCAGGGTCCCCAGACCCACTGGGCACTGCCCTCGCCCAGGACCCTCAAGAAGGAGCTCGCCAAGAACGGGGGCTCCATCCACCAGCTCGGCCTTCTCTTCTCTGGGCACAGGAAGGTACGTGAGCCAGAGCGCCCCCGCTCCCTCCCCATGCCGGGGCTGCTCTCCCTCATGGTGGGGAAGAGCTCGGGGGTGCCCTCCCTGGCTGGGGGTGTCCTGCTGTCAGGAGGGCTGACGGCTATCCCGGCAGGGTCTGACCTCCTCTCCCCCACAGAGGGGTCCCTCTGCGCCCCAGGGGATACAGGCCTGGAGCCAGAGAGAGAATGGGGGAAACCGGACTAATGCCTTCCTCATCTGCATGGCCCTGGGCAGATCCAGTCCCTGGCCACAGGGGTTGCGGGGTGCACAGCTGGGGAGGTTGGCATGGGGCTCCAAGCAGAGACGCTGACAGGCCTGTGTCCCTGCAAACCAGCCGCTGGGGGGTGACGTGTGCCCGCCCGCCAGTCCTCACCCTGTACCCACCCTGCCCATGGAGGACAAGTTACTCGGTGAGCCCAAGTGCCAGGCCCCAGCCCAGTTGTCTCCAGTGCCCAGGCACGGTGGGGCCCACCACCAGCATCCCCAAACTCCCACCCCCACTGCAGGGCTCTGGCTGTCCCCCTGCTGCACTCCAAGCCGCAGCGTGGCAGATGGCACCTTGGGTCCCGCTGTGGTGCCGGCGGGATGGGCGGGCAGCATTCATGTAGCTGCTGTGCCTCTCCTCCAGATTGGGCTGGTTTGGGGTGTGTTTTTGGTGCCCCTTCCAGGCAGCACAGTGCAAATTCTGTCCCCATGTCCATCCCTGGGCTCTTAGAACCCAGACCCTCCACCCCCAGCATCAGTGCTATCAGTGCCTCTGCAAGGCAGGTGATGATCCCCTCCTAGCTCTGGGAAACCAGAGACCCCAGCCTAGAGCCCCATCTCCCCAGCAGATAGATGGTGCCTGGCACGGGGGAGCTGAGCCCTTGCCCATGGAGAAGGGTGACCCTGCCCGCGGTGTCATTGCCTGGCTCCTCTGGCAGCACCGTCTGATCCCCTCCCCTCGACAGCTTCCTCCCCAGCCGGATGTTTAATATTCAGTCCTGCGCTCACACAGCGTACGTGCCGAGGGGAGGTGCCCCTGGCGGCCCCACTGCTGCACCCACCCGGGACTTTCTGCTCAGCGTTGCAGGGGTGCGCACAGCCTGCCACTGTGCCCTGCAGAAGTGCTCCTCCTTGATCCAAACCTCGGCAACAGCCGGGGGCACATCCCCTTCATATTGGTGCACATAACAAAATTCATATGATGTGGGTTGGGCCGAGGGGTTTGGAGTGTGGGAGGAGGCTCAGGGCTGAGGCAGAGGTTTGGGGTGTGGGGGGCTGACGGCTCTGGCTGGGGGTGAAGGCTCTGGGGCGGGGGCGGGGATGAGGAGTTCGGGGTGTGGGAGGGGGCTCAGGGCTGGAGGAGAGGGTTGGGGTGTGGGGTGGGGCTGGGGATGAAGGGTTTGGGGTGCAGGCTGCCCAGGGGCTATGGTGGGGAGAGAGAACTCCCCCCAGCCCTCTCACCGCAGTAGCTTGGGGCCGGGGAAGAGGCGCCTCCCCCGGCCGTGGCAAGTCCGGGGCAGCTTCGCACCGGGGCCCTGAGCCCTGCGGCTGCGCAGCTTAGAGGGAACTTATCCTGGTGCCAAAGCGCTTCCTGTGGTGGAGCCTTTCAGATTCTCCGCTGGATTGTCGCAGGCATTGGCCTCCCCCCCCCCCCCCCCCCGTTCCTGGGCTCTCATCCTGCACCCAAGTCCCACGCTGGGTGGGTCCCATCAGTGTTTTGCCATGGAAACGAGGGTGATGTCAGCAGTATCTTATGATTTCACTGCCAGATGAGTAGAAGGAAAGACCACGTTCAATCAACTCTTTGCTAGTGGCCCCAGACAGAATAGTGGTCAGGAGTGAGGGGCACCGGCAGAGCTGTGTGGGGAGCCGAGGGCTGGGCTAGCAGGAGCTGTGGGTCGGGATTGAGGGGCGCTGGCTGAGCTACATTTGAGAGCTTGTCCTGTGCCTGTCAGAGTAGAGTGCAGCAGCTGCCAGGTGCTGTGTTCTGTCGCATAACAAATACTTACAGGAAAGAACCTGCCCTTGGCAAACTTTTGTGCAAGGGGCTGGGAGACCTTCACAGCGCTCTCCGCTGGGGGCACGTCCCGCTGGGAGCTGCCAGCGAATGACTCACTCCAGGCCTCTCTCAGGTTAATCCCCAGAGGTTTAGTGCTGAGATGTTGCCCCTGCTCCAGCCCTCCTGGCTAGCTCTCCTGTGGCCCTGTCAGCATGGGCCTGCCTGGGAACAGCCATGGAGCTGACCTGTCCAGAGGGCAGTGGGGCGGGGGTCCCAGACCGCAGTGCTCGGCTCCTCTGGGCTGGCTCAGAGTAGAGCAGGGAGCCTGGGGGCTGGCAGGCAGATGGACTCCTCTGGGCCAGGGCAGTGCTGTGCTCTCTGTGGGATCTCCATCCATTTAGACTCAGCCAATGTTCTGGGCAGCTCTCAGGCCAGAGGGTGAGCGTGGGTCTGGGTGCCACGGGGGTTCAGGAGAAGCAGCCTGTTCGCTCCAGGTCCCCCGCTTCGCCAGCCAGCCCAGGAGTGGCTCTGCCCGGAGCCAGCCATAGGGCGCTGGGAGTAGGAATATGGCAGAAGGGGTGGGGCTCATCTGCTCACAGGTCAGAGGCTTGCTGGCAGTCAGGGCCGAGGAAGGTCCTGGTGTCACAATGCCGGCTTCCCCCAGGAGATGCACTGGCTCGGTCTCGTGAGAGCCTGCAGGGAGCCAGCTCGCCACGGCCACTTCTGGGGCTGGAGTGACTCTGCTGCCCCCTTCTGGGCAAAATGAGGAGTGCTCCTCAGACAGGCAGCTACTGGCCATTGGCCTGTGGCTCCAGTGATAGGGTCTGGGCTCCTGGAGCAGGAGGGGTCATGCTCTGCCCCTGCTGCCACCAGGGCCCCCAGTGAGCCCAGGCATGACCGTGGTCCCCCGGCACGGCTCGACACTGGGGGTTTGTTACAAGGTCCAGCCTTGCCTGAGAGCTGCAGCTTGTCCGACTGGGCAGGGCCCTGGTGTCACGCTCCTGAGCCGAGATGCAGCTATGACACAGCTGGCTGCAGGAAGTGGGGCTCCCTGTGCAGTTACCAGGCCAGCCTGCGCCAGGCTCTGCAGGCAGCCGATCTGTCCCTGCTGGTTTACTGTCCGAGCCAGGGCTCTAACGCCGAAACTGCCTCCAGGAGAGCATTGGCAGCTCACTGTTGCCCCCCAGTGGACTCCGGCAGCCTACACCAGAACCCCTCTGTGCCACAGGCCAGCACCTCTGGGGTGTGATACACCTGCCTCCTTGTCGCCACCAGGTATTCAGGAGAGACCCCATCCCTCCTCTCCTTGGAGCCTGACTCCTTGCTTCACTGGCTCACTCCGAAGCTCGGTTGGCCGTTCCTGCCTGGGCTTTGGTCTGCGCCACACAGCGCCGTGCTCCCAGCAGGTTTGCCTGGTGACTGCAGAGCGAGTGTTCCTGGACCAGGCAGGGCAGCACAGTGCCAGCGGAAAGGGGCCTCAAGGCTGCGAGCCGAATGGCGCTGGATGTGAGAGCCCCTGTGTGCGCTGTGGGGCTAGGTAATGTCAGCCACGAACGCAGCAGCAACCTCTGCCTGTGGGGAGCAGGATCTCCCAGTCTGGCTCACGCGGTTGCTCTAGTCACTGTCATCCTGTTTCCAGCCCAGCACCACCATTCTGTGTCTGCCAGGGGAGAACAGTCTGGCTCAGACACCACCTGCTTTACTGGCGGGGCTGGCGGGAATCCCAGGCCAGTCCCAGCAGGGATCTCCAGTGAAGTTGCTAGGAGCAGTGCAGAGGGGAGGGCCAGGGGTCAGCCTGGTGACCTGCTCCTCATGACTGACTGGACCTGAGCGCCCCAAGAATGGGCTGGGCCATGTAGGGCTGTGACTGGACAGTCTCCGGCTCTACCGCTGTGGCCTGAACCCCCTGCTGCCCACCCACCACCCCATGCTCAGAAGAGCTGCTCTGGGTGAGGGCCGCTCCCAGCAGGGAACAAACCCCAGCCTGGTGCTGAGGGCCCTGCTTCTGACAAGCCACTCAGGAGAACGGCTGGGTCTGGGTCAGAAACCCCCATCCTGCTTGCTCAATGCGAGAGCGCCCAGTGATGGGCAACTGTGCTAATCAGCAGTGGCCTCCCTTGCAACTCTTGGGTTGGGCGGGGCCTATGGCACAGCGGGGCAGAAAGCACTGTGCATTAGCCAAGCTATTGCCACTGCTTAAAGTGGGGGGGGGCGGGGGGGGGGGGGAACGGACACAGACAAAACAATCAATAAAAAATGGAGAGCCGGGGCAGGGGGCACTGTAAGCACCCTCTCCCCCCCGCACAGTTGATCTCCATTGCTCGCGGCTCACTCTGTGCTGTGGGTGTGGGTGGCAAGGTGGGCGCTGCCCACCCCCCTGCAGGATCTCTCCCCTGGCAGCCCTGGAGGCGGTGGTGCGCAGGCCTCAGCAGCAGCTGCTGCAGGCTGGTCAGTGCCCCTGTGCTATGCCCCCACCGCTCCTTCCACCCCAGAAGATTTGCTCTGAGTGTGTCTGGAGGCAGGGGCCAGGGTAGCCTCTCAATTTTTCGGTGACTCAGTCAACCAGGCCGGGCAGCTTTTCTGCTGGCTTTGCCCCCTCTGCCTCGGTAGCTGCGTGACAAGGGGGAGAGGAGGGTGAGGGAAGGCAGGATGGCTGGGGCGCCCCAAGGCACTCTCAAAAGCCTGAGGGTGGCACTCCTTGCCCAGCCCAGATTCCCTAGCATGCCTGTTTATTTCATTGTCAGCGGAGAGGCCCAGTGTAGCGTCAGTGCCCGCAGACAGTAAAGGAAACTGCCCGCTCATAGCACCTGTCCTTGCAGTCACTTTCTGATTCCAGCAGCAGCCCGGTCATCCTACAGACCCAAGCCCAGGGGACCTGCCCCAATCTGAGACACCCCCCCGCTGGTTCATGGTGTGGCTGAGAGAGGTCATGTGGGGTGCAGGCACGGAGCAATAATGTAGTTGAGGGGAAATGCAAGGAAATGGAGTTTGAGGATTATGGAGTTATGCTTGGGGTAGTTTACTCACTTCTTTTCTTACTGCTGACCCTCCTGCGGATTGCGCAGGGCCTGGGGAACAGCCACCTCGCACCTCCAGCTGCTAGCCACCCCACAGCCTGCAGGCTGGCATTGCCTGCCCCCATGCCTCCCAGCTGCCTCCCAGGGGACCTTCAGTGGCTCTGGGCAGCTCCCCAAGCTCTGAGCTTGTTGCTCTCCCTTCTACACAGAGATACAGCAGGGAGGATAAGGCCCATCTCCAGCCAGGGGCATTGGCATGAGATGGTCACTGCTGCCATGCCGCCAGTGGAAGCCACCCTTCCTATGGAAGCTGACACACACTGTGGTTCCTAATAGGGATGAATCGCTCTGAGGGGCTGACCAAATGCTGCCGCTGGAGGTGGGCACACTCCCCGTTTGAGGGGGCAGGTGTGCAGGAGAAAGGAGAAGGGAGACACCCAGGGCCCTTGTAGCAGCTTGTTTGGGGGTATGTCCTGCCCACTGCTGAGGGGTTTAACAGGGACTAGAAAACCCCATGTAACCTGCCTATGGAGTGCCCTCTAGTGGTAGTTCTAATTATAATACTACTAAGAACAGGAAATGCCTCTTGGACTGCACTACCCAGAATCCTCCACAGTGGGAGGGTGGGGTGTCTCTATCTGCAGGTTGCTACCAGAGCCCTCAAGGTGTTAGATCTTTGTGTGCGCAGTGTGCAGAGGACCCTTTTAAGCCTTTTGTGTCTGGTTCTCCGGAGCTCGCTCGCTCCCCAGCTTGCCTGGTGCTGGGATTCAGAGGTGGTTGTTTGAAGGCCCCATTGTGGGTGGGAGCTCTGGGACATTTGGGGCTGAGATTAGGCTGCTGTCTGCCTTTTGTCTCCATGCGGAAGTGGAGGCTTTTCCGACAATGGAAGGAAACGTTCCCAGGGCTGCAAGTCGCCTGGATTGCAGTCACTCGCCAGGACCATATTATCAGAGGGCTGCATTGTTCAGGGCTGATAAACTCCGGAAGCACAAGATTAGAATGGAAGGAAGTCCCGGGGCTGCTGGGCTGGGGAGCATGTTCCCACGGTAGGGCCAGGGTGCCGGGAATCCTGGAAAGCGTGCACTAGTCCTGTGTGGTGCTGGGGCTCAGCTGGCAGGGAAAGCCAGGGAATGCTGCTGGGGCGACAGGCATAGCCAGCCCACACTGCCGCTGGCCCTGAGGGGGGCAGTCTCATGGCACAGCCTCCTACCCAAGCCATCCTTTCTGTCAGTGCAGACGCGGGCCTGGCTGAGGTTTGCAGTTGGCTGCAGTCAGTGCTGCCGCTGTGGGCACAGAAGGGCAGGAGACGGACAGCCTGCTTGCTGGGCATTGCCCTCCCTCTGGCCCTAAGGCCACATTTCCCCAGGTGGTGACTGCTGCTGGGGGCTGCGTTTGTGGGCACCCTGGCCGAGGCAGCTGGAGCCTGGTAGGAGGAGGTGCTGGGCTAACATTAGTCCGGGGCTTCCACAAAGTGAGCTGCCAGGACCAGGGGCAGATCTGTTCACATGGCTGGGAGGAGCTGTATCCTGCTCAAAGACTGAGACAACTGGCAGGGCTCAGTGGGCCAGACACAGGGTGGCAGGGTTGCCAATCCTCCAGGATTGGCCTGGAGTCTCCCAGAATCGGCATCAATCTCCCGGTGACTGTTGAAAGCAATCTGGGAGATTTTAATAGGCTATTTTAAGAAAATGAAATTACATCATGTTGGGGAAAAAATCTCCCGGAATAGCTTCAGCCAGAGTTGGCGACCCTACGCAGGGGCCCACGGGGGGCAGCGAGCTCCCTGTCCCGCCTCTTCTGCCCACAGCCCCACCCACACTCTGCCCCAGGCCCCACCGTCTCCCCTACTCAGCTCCCCTGCCACCACTTGCCCAGTCCCTCCTCTCCTCCCCTGCGAACTTCCCCCACCCGCCATGTCCCTCCACCCCCGCAGGGTGGGGGAAGTGAGGAGGAACTCAGTGGGGGGGGGTCTTGCAGAGTCAAGGGGGTGAGGAAGGATGTGGGGGGTGGGTGGGGTCTCGCGGGGAGGTACATCGGACCTCCGGAGTGGGGGGTGGAGTGGAGAAGAGGAGGGACAGACTCATCAGGCAGCGGCCGGCGGCGGTGGAGGCCTCAGGGAAAGGGTGGAGCAGGGATGGGAAGAGGCGGAGCACAGGCCAGGCATACACCAGTGGGGGTTTAGCCTCCCCACCCGTGTGCAGGAAAGCTGCTCTGAAGCTGCTCCAAGATTTCTGGGAAATGCCAGGCCAGGTGCCCCTAGCTCAGCGTTCACTGGGCGGGGTAGGGCTGAACTGCCCCTTGGAAGCATGGGCTTCCCTGTGCCTTTCCCAGGTCTACATCATGAGCCCCTCCCTGATGTGCCCACAGCTGTGGCCAGAATCAGGCCCTGGTTCCCAGACTGCCCTTTGGGAAGAGGAGCCACATGGCCCTCCCTGTAGCATGGATTAAGAGCCACTTCCCAGCAGAGCATGCGGATTCCTATATTTTCAAGGGCAGAACTGTGCTGTCGTCTTTGAATTCGTTATCAATGTGTCCCGTGGCCTGGGGTTACCCAGGCCATCCCCCTCACCCTCTTAAATATAGACACTTTAGCTTTGCTTGTCCTCTGGGACTTGCCCCATGTTCCAAGATTTATTAAAAGTCACCTTTTAATAAATTGGCAGCCAGCTGTTGGCGAGTCCTGCTTAAGTCCTGTGGTCCTGATGGCTGCTACACCCCATCCCCTGCCCCCCTCTGGGCAGACATGCCAGCCGAATGGGATGGCTGCACATCAGTGCTCTGCGCCAAGCTGACATGCTGAGGGGGAGAAAGGCAAAGCCAGCTCCCTGGGAAAGCCCAGCTGATCTTAAGAGAGATCCCCTCGGACTTCCAGGGCCCTGAGTGACAGGAGCTCCTGCAAAGGTGGCTGACCTTCACCAGCATGTTGAGGCTGGGGAGGGCTGGGACTTGTCCTAGGTCTGGCTTGTCTGCTAGCTCTGCCTCTCCGACCGACCGCCTCGCCTGATGCAGCTGCAGGCTCCCTAGGCCCATCTGTGCCCCTGCCTCAAGCTGGGCTGCTGCTGGCCAGGCTTTGCATGGGAAGAGCTAAGTAGCCAGAACCTGGCCGGGGCTCTATAGATTTCACAAGGGAGGGGCCAGTCGCCATGGGGAACCAGGCCCCTTTCATGTATGTGCCTCATTTTGAACATATGGGCCATTGCTTCAGTCTCAGAAATAGCCCAGCCGGGAGAGGGCTCGGTGGTGAGTTGTCCAGGGTTCCTGGTTTGAAATAGGAGGTTTCTACAACGGAATCCCTCAGACTAGTGCCTGTGCACCTGGGACCCTTCAAACAGAGACATGTGCCAGGGCCCAACCCTGCTTCTGTGGTCAGCAGGAGTCTTGCCACTGGCTCCAAGGGGAGCAGGATTGGGCCTCAGCGCACTTATTCCAAGGCTAAGTTAAATACATGCAGGTTCCAGAGCGTGCTGCTCTTGCCTTTGCCTCAGGGAGAGGGCAGCAGCACCAGTATCTCCTCTCTCCTTTCTGCCCAGGCTGGGATGGGAAGAGCCCTGCCTCTGGACATGGTAACGCAGCCGCAGAAAGCAGGCCGGGTGGGCTGCTGACACGCCTGGGCTTTGGCTGGTTTGGGGACCTCTCGGGGCCTTGACGGAGGCTGAGCCGGGGAAGCCTCGTTCCTTTGTTCTCCCTGCCCCCCGGTATTCGGATAAAATCAACACACACGGGACCTACAGCTCTGTTCATCACGGCTCCCAGTGCTGAAGGGCTAGTCTGGCTGTATGTGATGAAGCTTCTCAGGGGTTAGATACACCTGGCCTGATGTGGTGCGGGGATGGGGCAGAGGCCTGTTGTGGGGGTGGTGTCAGGAGGTCTGTCGGGGCATGAGGGGGCAGATAGCTGTGGTGCAGGGGGAGGAGGGGGACTCTCTGACGTGTCGCCCCTCCCATGGCTGGCAGGGGCTGCTGCCATTCTTTGCAAGTGGTTGCCCCTCCCCAGACCAGTAAGTGGGGGCAGAGGGGCTGGCATCCCCAGCCCTGTTCCACCTCCACCCTCTGGGCGCTCCCTGCCAGCCACCATCGCTCAAGGGCAGCCCCTTCCCAACGTGGTGGAAAGGCCTGTGGAGCTGAGTAGGGATGAAGCCAGCCAGGTCTGGGCGACCAGATGAGCTGCGAGCTGAGCTTTGCACCCCTCCCGGAGGATGCTGGAGCTGGCAGGGACCCTAACTGTGCCTGGGACAGCCGTTGGCCCAGGCAGCCTGCACTGTGGGTTTGATCTGCGCCCCTGTCTGAGGAGTTGGCCCTTGGCCCAATGGCCTTTGGGACTGGCCAGGGATCTGCACAGATCTCATGCTCATCTCCCCATGGTCACGTGGTCTCTGCTGGCAAAGGCACCTTCCCCCTGCCTGGCTAGAGGAGCCTCCAGCCCATGGACTGCAGGCCCCAAATGCCTTGCCAGTGGGAGCGGGAGGCACACGGCGCCACTCAGGGGCGCAGGGCTCACATTGGCACCATGATGCAGACAGTGTTTTTGTATTTCCCCCTGCAGCTCAGCGGAACAGACAACGAGTGCTGCTGTGAGGATGGGGACGAGGCCTCCTGCAAGAAAAAGAGCAAAAACTTGTAAGTGGCACGCGAGGTCAGGGTTAGAGTTTTGTCCCACCTGTGCTGTGTGGCTGCACTGCCTGCAGGATCTGGAGACCTGGCTCCACTCAGGTCTCATGCTGTGATCAGGAAGGGATGGTGGTCTGTCTGTGTTTGAAATAAGGAGGCTGTGCACTGTCTGAGCTGGGTCCCTGGTGGGCCAGACAGAGCTCTGTGCAGCTGTACGACCATCGCTTCCTTGCCCTCAGTAACACTGGGGGAAGGGAGTGGTAAGCACAGAATGCAGTAAGATCTCACTTTAGATTTGTAGCTAAAGTCTGGCTATCCTTGAAGGAAACTGGACCTCCCTCAGGGAATGTATGGGAGTGCGTACTGGAGGCAGTTTGCAGGGCCAGTAGCATACAGCCAGGGTAGGAATGGAAGATGTTAGGGGCTCCTTTCTTTCTTGATGGGTTTCTAATAGGCTCTCTCGCTCCTGGGGCCATGGAACACAGGATTCCCTGGGCTGCAGGGAAGTGGAGGTCAGAAAGAGGACATTTAGAGTGAGTGAAACTTGAGCTGGGGCCTCCTTCCTGCTGGCCCCAAGCAGGGAGAGGAGCAGGGAAGCTTGCAGCTGCTGATGTTTAATATCCCAGGGAAGGACCCAGGCCTGTTAGAACTGCTAAGCACTCCCAGCAATGAATCCTCTGACTAAACAGAAGAATGAGGCCAGTGCGAGAAGCTTACCAGGATGGTCCCTTTCTAACTGCTCAGATTTGGTCTGTGCTGACCTTTGACTGCATCTAGAGTGGAAATCCAGCCTCCCCCCCCACACACACACCTTTTCAGGTTTGCAGCCATGCTGCAAGTCGGGCTGTAAGTGTTACATGTCACACAAGTGTGCCCTGAGTGTGGACTCTTGCACAGAAGCATTGGTTACAGATCTAGTTCTGACATGTGCAGACAGAGTGCCATGGGGAAAGAAGCCTAGGAAGCACCGATGATCATCACCATTACGGGTTTGCTTTGGGAAAACTGCCTTGCATTTGAAAAGCAAAGGTGTGACCAGTTGTACATGTTACAACAACAGGCCTGGCAAATGGGCTCTGTCCTCCTTAACCATCACTTGGGGCAGCGACAGAAACCTGGGAGAGGGGGCGATTTATTGTTCTATAAAAATAGGTGCTGAGTGTGGTGTGGATGGAAAGCTACTGTGTAAACAGCCACAGATGGGGCAGTTATCTGCCTGGTTACAGGATGTGTGTACAGCGGGTGACTGATGCAGTCATAAGGGGACACTTCAATGGGCAGTGCTCCTATCCCAGGGGTGCCCATCTCTTCGCGGGGCCCCCAGAGGTAGGGAAGCATCATCAACCACTGGACCCTCCTTCCTCCCCTGCAGGCTTGCACCATGGGGACTTGGCTAGTTGTTATTGTGCAGTGTGGTTTAAATATAGCAGTACATGGGAGTGCCACTAGGGGGAAATGTTGCCACATGGGGTGGGGAAGCCGGCACTGCTGTGAAAGGGTTCAGGTTTTTGCATTTTTGATTATTTCCTCCTGACAGTTTAATTTAAAACCAGTCCTTCACAATCCGCTTTTCATGCTCCCTGCTCTGTGTGCAGAGCAACGGGACCTTGCCCCACCGCTTTGCACAGGCTGGGAGAGGCCAGCTCAGATGAATCAGGCTGGGAAGGAAGAAGAGGATTCAGACTAGTGAAGCTTCCCATTTTAGATGAGTCTCAAGGGCAGTTGCAGAGCCATGCATCTGTTCCTCACCTTGGGACAATAGGGGACAGCGGCAGATTCACTGTGGAGCGTCTCAGCGCTGTGCTGCCCTGCTATTGGCTGAGCAGCTTGTTTGCAGTCAGTCCCTGTGGAATATTTCTGGTGCCTGCAGCTGAGAGCTGGCACTCTGCTCTCTTCCCCAGACCAGTGCACACCTCCAGCCATCGCTCGCCACAGACGTGTCCCAATGTACCACACGATGGTGGACTTTTCAGAAAAGTACCTGGAAAGGTAGGATTTCTTGCCCAGTTGTGGGCTGTTGCCCAGAGCCCAGGAGGGCAGAGGCATTGATGTGATGCTGTTTGCTGTGGTCTTTGTGTGTGTGTGGGTGCTGGAGGTGGCATTGCAGCAGTGTTGGGCAGGCTGGCATGCAGTGGGTGGTTGCACTGCACAGGCACTGAGCGATGGGGTGCAGGGCTGCTGTGAGGAGCTGAGAGACGCCCATGCAATGAGAATCTCTGACCCCTCTCTCTTTTCCTTCCATGAATGGTTGAACTTCACTTTCAGACTTGCAAGACTGTCCTAAACTAGAATATCTGGGGCATGGCTGCTTCTAGGCCCTCATGGTTTTGAAAAGAGTCGCTAGCCCCAAAATCAAAGAGAAAAGAGTTTTTTACCAGCTATCACTTTTGCTGCTATGTTCCATAAGGCAAATAATCCACTGGGGACCAGGCAGCTCAGTTCTGTGGATTTCTCGAGCTGATGCAGCCTTGGTGATGGTGAGGGCTGTTTCTGTCGTTTGTTTGCAGTTATGTGCAAGGAAAACAAAGCACAGTTGTCTCTTGCAGTTAGTAAATGTAGAATCTCGTCAGGTGTTTTTTTGCATGTGATTGATACAAAAGTCATCTGGAGCTGTCTCGAACTGCTTAGTCTCAGGCAGGAGATACAGAGCTGTTTATAGCCAGAAATTTGCACTGTGCTGATATGTAAGTATTTGTGCATGGTTATGTTCACATGCTCTCTGTATGTGTGCTTGTAAATACCAGAGTGCTTGTAACTTTCTCAAGTACACTGCCAATGCAAACAGCAGGGGATGATTTTGCAGAGGAATAACCACTGAGTTGCTAAGTTAAGAACATGGCTACAGTTGTGGGTTTGAGATGTGTAGGGTTGTGTGGCTTTCTCTTGGAAAACGGCACTCTGGCATTAGCATTCCTAGGACTGCTGTAATAGGAGACAGATGGTGTCTGAGGGCAAGATTCCTTGTTTAGACCCTGTTTTCCCACGTTGCTTTCTGACTGATACTTGGCAACAGACACCCAGCATCCGAGTCACTGCCCAGCCTTGGCCACTGTGGGCTCCATTCAGCAAGGCAATGAGCACTTTAATCTCAATCCAGCAAAGTATTTAAACATGTGCCTAGCTTTAGGTGCCTGATGAGGCCTTTGAAGTCAATGGAACATCACAGGAGCTTAAAGCCAAGTATGTACGAACGTGTTTGGCTGGATTGGGGCCCAAGTGCACAGAACCTTGTAGGGCTGAGTGCTAAACCACCTGTCATTCAGACAAGAGAACCATTTTCTAGGAGAGTCTCTTCTCCAAGCCCCTGTCCTGGGGTGCAGAGCCTGTGAATTGGGCGGTGGCCAGGTCCCCACCAGGCCATTCTGCGCCGTAGTCCCCTGAGCATTGGATTCTCTCTTCCATTGCCTAGCCACTCTCTGCAGATGTGCTGCTGCTTAGTGGCTACTGTCCTGCGCTGCACCCAAGCTGTCCTCTGCACAGCTAGACACCTGCACCATAATCACTGCTTGGGAGACTCTGGGAAGAGGGAGTGTGTCTTGGAGAGCTCAGGAGATACGGTGCTGATGGGCGCTGTGCAGAGCCTTCGGACACAGCCCTGGCTCCAGCTGCTCGGTTACTTACCTTTTGTTATCTGTATGGGACAAAGACATACCTTGTGCCTTGTCATGAGGGCAGGCAGGTGGCAGAGAGATGCGTGGGGAAAGTGTCACAGGGGCCTGGATCTCCTCCACTGGCAGGGACGGCCTTCACTTCAGCTCCAACAATCCCCTCCCTGAGCCACACTGCAAGTCAGACCAACACCTGGGGCTGCGCAGTGTGCCACGTGACCGGGCCATGCTGGGCTGGGCCTGGAGATACAGCATCACCCCCCACCCTGGGCTAGCGCTTCCCACTCCATGCCCTCCCCAACATGGCTGCGTGGGCCTGTCAGCTTTAACTGGACAGTCCCAGCAGTAGCTGGCTAAAGCCTGTTCAACTCAAGGCTGCCTTGGCCTTAGTTTAGAAACTACCAATCAATGTGTTTGTGTAAATGGCTGCCAAAGTCCTCTCTGGTCTTCCTAGGGCAGAGTGTATGTAAACCCCTGTGGCCCATGCACAGCTGCAGGCCCACCAGCTCTGGGGCTTTCCCTGTCTCTCTCCCGTGGGGAGGCTGCATAAAATCATAGAATATCAGGTTGGAAGAGACCTCAGGAGGTCATCTAGTCCAACCCCCTGCTCAAAGCAGGACCAACCCCACCGAAATCACAATGCACATGCAATGAACAGCTGGAGGTTTAGCTGTTTTCCCTAGCCAAGTCCAGCAGTTCTGTCCCTCCCTGTGATCTACCCAGCACCACGGTGAGCTGAGCCCCTGGCTGCCCTGAGGGCTTGTGTAACTCAGGCAAGTCGATGCCTGAGTAAGGGTTGCAAGATCAGGCCCTTTTACACAGACCTTGGCTGCACCAAAGCCCTTGCGCTGTTCCGGCTGGAGGCCAACACCACATCTACAGCCCTGTCTCTGCCTGTTGTGGGTGCAGGGCCCCGTGCTCTGGTCCCCCTGGCATTCCTGAGGATGCCTGCACGCTATAAATAGCTCCTTGGAAATCCCTGCCTGCCTTTCCCCTGCTCTTGCAAAGCCCCACTATCCTGCGCTGGGCTGGTGTTTCCACCTCCTTTGGTTGCCACAGCAACCGGGCGCGGAGTCTTCATAAGCAGCTGCAGCCCATGTGCAGGGCTGGGCGCCGCTGGAGCGCGGCTGGGGTGGTGCTGACGCCGCCCTGACTCACACAGGCCTCTGTCGCTCCTCCGGCCCAGTCCCTCCCACTTCCTGGCTCGCTGGCCTGGAGCGAGAGCACGGAGCTGGGAGGCAGAGCTCCTGCAGCCTCTGGCCAGGCTGGTCGCTCGCCGACCTGCTGCCAGCCGGGGAGCTGCGCTCCAGGCTCGGTCCCTCCGTGGGCTCGCTGCCTGGGCGGGGGGCGCTGCCTGAGCCATGCCCTTCCTCCGAGACCTCTCCAAGCCCCAGCCCCTGGAGTTCCACTCGGACGTGCTGCTGGGCGTGCCCCGGCCACACAGTGGGAACCTGCAGCGTCGGCACACCATGAAGGAGTAGGTTTCAGAGTAACAGCCGTGTTAGTCTGTATTCGCGAAAAGAACAGGAGGACTTGTGGCACCTTAGAGACTAACCCATTTATTTGAGCATGAGCTTTCGTGAGCTACAGCTCACTGCATCGGAGTAGGTGTTTGGTGTCCGCTGGGGGAGCACAGGGACGTGCAGTGGAGGGCTGCACCTGGCTAGGCTGGCCCCTGGCTGCTCCGTCTCTCCCCTGCTTTGAGCCATGCAAGGAAGCTCTAGCACTGGGCCCTAAAGTTGCTCAGGTTCTTGATCAGTCAGCCACCCTCTGGCAGCAGGTTCCAGAAACAGCTGCCTTGAGTGAGAGCATGGGGCCGCTGCTCTGGGTCCCTCTCCCCAGCCCTCACCACCAGAGCCGCCCACCTGGGCACTAAAACCTGCTCTTCTCTCCAGGGCCAAAGACATGAAGAACCGACTGGGGATATTTCGACGGCGAAATGAGTCTCCAGGAGCCAACCCCATCAGCAAGCTGGACAAAGCAATGAAATCCCTCAAGTAGGTACTGGGGGTGGGAGGCACTGGGCTGCCAGAGCTGCTCTGCTGGGCCCTCTCTGAGCGGGGGGGGCTCTGGGTGCGCACGCAGCACCCTGACACCACTGCAGCACAGGGGGGTTAGAATACCGGCTGCCGTGGGAGATCCGCACTGACCGCGGGTCCTCAGGACACCCAGTGCCCAGCCAGGAGGGCAGGAACAGCCCCACTGCCCCGAGTCCCAGGCCATATCCTGACCTAGAGCGCTAGATTTTCAACTTTTGTTCTCTGAGTGAATGCACTAGGGCCAGATGGGTGCCAGCTGCTGTCCCCCGCCCATGACAGCAGGGGGCAGGATGCCTTGGCTAGCCAAAAGGTATAGATGTTAAGGCCCCAATGCACTATTCTGACCATCCAATCTGACCTCCTGCCTCACACAGGCCAAAGAACCTCCCACAGTGCGTCCAGCTCCAAGCCCCGTGACCTGTGGCTGAGCTCCACGCAGCCTTCCAAAAAACAGCTCAACTGAAAGCTCCTGCCCAGCTGCCCCACATGGATTATTGCCCACCCGTCAGAGTACAGGGCAGGGTCTGTGAGCCGGGAGGGGCAGGTGCCCCTTTCACAGCACCCCCAGGGTGGCCCCTCAGAGAACAACTCCTCCTGCCCCACTCACTCATGGCAGGGCTCCCCAGGAGAGGCTGTGTGTGCCCAAAGCCCTGGCTCTGGAGGGCTGGCCCCTGGTATCCTGGGCTCAGTGCAGAGTGACTGGGAGCTGGTCCAGCGGTCGCTAACACCTGGAACTGAGCTCCCTCGCTCACCCCAGCCTGGGCTCAGGCGCGCGGGAGGACCCAGCTAGTCACTGGAGCACTTCTTGTGTCTGATCCTCTCCTGCCCCACCCTGGGCTGGCAGAGCACCTTGCCAGCAGCCCAGTGTCTGAGCCTGAGGCTGGGCTGAGACAGGGTGGAGAGAGGCTGCTTCGCTCTCCCCTGCTCAAAGCCGTGCTGAGTCTCTGCCTGCTGGGGGGCGGTGATCTGGGTGTGGGTGCAGCTGCTGCTGTTCAGCCAATGTGGGCAGCCCAGGAGCCAAGAGCACAAATTTGCCTTTCCAAAGAACGGCCCCTTCCATTGCAGGCCGACCCCGGAGGAAGCTCTCAAGTGGGGGGAATCTCTGGAGAAACTGCTGCTGCACAGATGTAAGTGTTTACTGCCCCCCCCCCCGCCCCAGGGTTCAGGGGATCACTCCTGAGCTCTCCGCTGGACAAACAGGATTGTCTCGCTCTGGCCTCATGCTTCACGAATGCGATTCCCTCTGGGGGCTCCCAGGCCAAGTGTTTAGTGTGGGGTTGAGACACTCCCCTTCCTGCTGGTCCCTGTGGGGCTGGGGAGCAGGCCTTGTCCTGGAGGGCACCGTGTTCTCGAGGGACAGCGCTCCAATTACATCCGAATGAGCTGAGTAGTTACTTGATTCTTCCTCTTTGGAGAAATGGCAGTGCTAGAAATTCCACCTCCTCCCTTCACGGGCTGGTCGGGCTGCGTCCCAGTGCAGAAGCTAGGCTAGAGGGAGATGGGTGTTACTGGATGGGTTGGGAGTGACAGGGTCTGTGGGTCCCGTGATCTGTGCCCAGCTCTGTCCCCCTCCACTCTGTGTCTCAGGTTCCCCTCTGGAATGGGAGACAGGGATCTCTCCCCACCTCCCGTTGGAGCTGGGAGGGGAGGTCAGTAAAGTGTGTAGAGCACTTTGAGAAGTTTGGATGGAAGGTGCTCTAGGAATGCAAACTTCCGCCGTTTCCTGCCCTAAAATGGTGACACAGCCACAGAACAGTCCCTGCGTTCCACCCCAGAGCTGGCTGTGTTTCCACATACACACACCACCCCTCCCCCACGCAGTGCTTGGGTGGGCCCTCTCAGGTGAAGGCACCGTCTGATGGAAGGAGGCCCCTCTCTCTCTGGGCTCAGAGGAGATGCTTGTTGCGATGCCAGTCCAGTCCAGACCCCTGGCTGTGGGCACAGTGAACGTTACCGCGCGTGCCCCGGTTCCCTGTTGACAGGGAGCAGATCAGGCCAGCGCCCAGACCAGTCTGTGGTTCTCCGCACTGGGATGAGGTGCTTGCCTCAGTGCAGAGGGCAGCCTGATAGGGCTAGTGAAGGCACCGCTGCAGTGACACTCGGTGTGCTTCTCGCATCAGGCCAGCCGCAGCCGCAGCCTTCCCATCCCTGGCAGGACTTTGAGGGGCAGGAGACGTTACAACTGACTCCCGGCCCTTCCCCCAATTCCCAGGCTGCGGTAGCCGTTCCAGCTCAGAGTGTAGACATCAGGTGGAGGGACTGGAACAGAGGATGTCTCCCCAGGCATCTCTTTCCCCCAGGGCAGAGGGAAGAGTTTGCCAGGAGGGGATGCCAGGGCGATTCCAGAGGGCCTGTATTTTAAGCAAGTCCCTGCTTTCTGAGGGTGTCTGGCGGAGGCTGGCTGCTGGGGCCTGGTAGTAGAGCCATGTCTCTGCTCCCCACAGATGGGCTGGCTGCCTTCCGGGCCTTCCTGCGGACGGAGTTCAGCGAGGAGAACCTGGAATTCTGGCTTGCGTGCGAGGAGTACAAGAAGATCAAATCCCAATCCAAGATGGTGTCCAAGGCCAAGAAGATCTTTGCCGAGTACATTGCTATCCAGTCATGCAAAGAGGTAACGGGGAGCGTTTGCTGCACGGCCCGCTGCACCCAGAGAGGGACAGTTCCCAGCTGTGTATTCTGCACAGCACAGACATTGCTCGGAGCCCCGGTGCATCCCACTGCAGTGCTGGGGCCCCATGATGCCAGCTGTCAGAAGGGCAGAGAGCACAGAGGACCATGCAGTCGGGGACTGCAGACGGCGCTACTGTGTGCTGGGGGACGGAAAGGCGCCAGTTGGTGCCTGCTCTGGAGATACTAGCCAGTGCCCGTTGGCAGGTGCGAGGCCCTGGGGGCAGGAAATGGGCATTCATTCAGTCTGAGGCTGGAGGCTGGCTTCAGGGTGGGCTCAAATTCCAGGGAACCTCAGTTTGCCAGTCGACACGCACACCGGCCAAAGGGTAGCGTCCAGAAACATCCATGACTTGATGTCAGTGCTGCTGAGTCAGCTATGGGAGGACTTGGGGAGCACTGCAACTAACCCCTCCTGTTAGCAGCACCTTGTCGCCCTGTGAAGTGGCTGGGAGGTGCCCTAGTGACACCCATTAACTGATCCCTCCATGGCTCCCATTTGGGAGAGATCCGGTGCCCTGGTCTGTGCCTGGGTCTGCCCTGCCGAAGCCCTTCCCATGTGGGTGATGGTGCCCTTTGGAACGGAGATTGACTGATGCATAGGCCAGGCTGGAAAGGCTGCGGCACCTGCCGTCGCGCCCCGTTGGGAGCCCGGTGTCTGCTGTGCCTGGCTGTATGGGGACGTAGCTGACGGTGACTGTCCCTTGTTCCTCTGCAGGTGAACCTGGACTCCTACACGCGGGAGCACACCAAAGAGAACCTGCAGACCATTACCCGGAGCTGCTTTGACCTCGCTCAGAAACGGATCTATGGGCTCATGGAGAAGGACTCTTACCCCCGCTTCCTCCGCTCAGAGTTGTATTTAGACATAATTAACCAGAAGAAATCCAGCCCCACACTGTAGATCCCAAGGACACTGTCTGGGGCAGACTGGGAGCTGTATGTTTACATGAAATCGACTGGGGAGGTCTTCCCTGAGCTGGATGAGGGGAGCATGCCTTTCTGCTGGGATTCACGCCCATGGAAGCCATATCTCTGTAGCGAACAGACACATAGACAGGCAAAGGCAGAGAGCTAGAGGCCAAGGGGGCTGGAGAGCCGAGCAGTCTGGTACTGTTCCAGTGTACCGTTCCTCAGGATCTCGCCATCTCATCGGTACGACGCCCTTTGCCAAGGCTTGGGTGTGAGTTTCAGCCGGGAGGGAAGCTCCCACGAGACTACTGTGAAGCACTGGCCTGAGATTTGTCTTTTGTTTTGGGGGCCATAAGTCAATGGGCAGTGAGTCAGTGGGCAGGGAGGCTTTGGGGAGAGGGGAAACCAGCAAGAACCGGCTTCTTGCCTCTGCTGAACTGGACCAAACCCCTTTCCATGGCCTTGTCGTGCTGCCCGGGCCCTGCAGAACTCGCACCTGCCAAACTGGCTAACAAAAGGCCCTGATCGTGGGATAGAATGGCACTTCTTTTGTCTGTCTGGTGATGCGCCCCTCAAGCAGCGAGAGCCAGTTCCTCCCCCACGCCCACCACACACCTCTCCGTTTATTTATTGACCTCCTGTAGCTGGATGCGTTGCTGTGTAATAGGAACTCCTTGAATCCTTTCCTTTGTTAATTTACAAGTGCAATATTTCTGCGTGTCTTGGAGTCCCGCAGTGGAATGGACGGCCATCTCTTCCAAGAGTGTGTACAACATTTTCTAACTCGGTGGGTTTTATTTGACAAACTCTGTGCTCCAAGCAGCAGGCCGCTGGGAGAGCCTGGGTGTATATATAGTTCTGTGACAATGGAGGGTTTGATTGTGTAGATAAACAGCTGTGTGAATCAGACACTCTCACTGCTCTGGATAATGATGTCGTGGTCTGGGAAGCGTGGCTTAGTGCTGGATTTGACAGAGTTGGAGAGAATGTCTTGCGTCTAAGTGCCCGGTTTACAATGCAAAGCATCTCTGCAGCTAACAAAAACATGTTGACGTCATGGTTATAGTGTAAATAAAAGGAGAATATTATTTCTTGTACCTGCCTTTTCTTCATGGGTTGTTTCTTTAAACAGCTGGCCAGTGTAATATTAACTGGGACCACAAACCCACGGGAGCCTGCTCTCTTTTCCCAAACAGTGGCTCCAAAGGCACCAGGGCTGAGTTTCCTCAAGCATGAAGTTCCTCCAGGAAGGACCCACTAGTGTTTCCACCTTGTTCCATAAGACTCAGCATCTTTTCCATAGGTGTGAAAAATTAATCCACACTGCAGGCTGTGCAATCCACCTCTCCGTGGGCGTGGCCTAAACAGACCAATTGAACACTGCTTGGGTGGGGCCTAAAGGGACTAACCTGGGTCCAGATTTAGCTCTTGTAAAAATACAAGCTTTTCCTTCCAAACCCCCAGGAGCAGTAGGGCCGTTTCCATGAATTTTTTTTAAAACCAAACTACTCCCCTGCAGTGTTTGTAACCCAAACATTGCAGCATGGGGCCAGGACCTGAGACCTGGAAGGTGGAAACGACCAGACACACAAGGGGATTAGAGTGTTTTCATTATCCAGTGAAACACCAAATGGGAACAGGCAGTACCAGCAGTGACAGGTAAATGCGGCTGGTTTGAAGCCTCACTGTGCTGTTCGGAAGGATTATTCCTAGCACTGCAAAGAGCGTTTGTGTTTGAAAGTTCGGTTTTTAACCACAGTTTTCCTTTGATCTGGGCTGGTCCATTTTATTCCTTGCATCTGATGGTCTTATTAAAACCCGAGATCTCTACAAATCACTCCATCGCTTGGAGCCTTTAATTTGATTTAATTCAACACATCTCTGTCTAAAAGCTCTGCCAGAAAGCCTAGACTCAAGGCAGGAATTGCTTAGTGGAATTCACTGGCCTGTGCTGTGCGGGAGGCCAGAGTGGATGATCTAATGATCCCCTCTGACCTTAACACCTATAAATCTATTACAAATGTTCCAGCTTTACAGACGGGCTCTGTTACAATTCCTTTCCTGTCTGGGTCTCTTACACTGACCATGCTGTTAAACATGTCTGATTTCGCTCAGTGACACCCAATTTCCAGTCATGTTCAGCTTTACATGGTGCATGTATTCTGGGCAGTACCAATTCACTTCACAGGGCCCCTGCTCCTTTCCTGATCAATCCTGTGTATGCCAGGGGTGCCTGAGGGCCAGCCAAAATGGGCCCTATTGTGATAGGTGCTGCACAAACACAGATAGCAGATGGGCTCTGCCCCAAAGAGCTGACAAGCTAAACAGCCCAGCCCACCACAGAGCGGTTATGGAAGGGGTAGAGCATACCAGCAGAGTGACCATGGCATGGTGGCAAAAGGCATGGCAGTGCCATGCGTTGTGGGGTGGAGGGGTTGTTAGGAGGGATGAGCAGAAGGTAAAGGGGTGAGAGGGACAGGATGGGGAGGAGAGGGTTTGGTGGGGAGTGATGGGGAGGGAAGGGTAGGGGTGGGTTGACGCAAACAACCCATCAGCGCAGGGCTGAGAAAGTACAGTCATGACTATGGCTTCTGGGCCCTGCTCTGGAGTCTCTGGCTGGCTCCACTCTGTGTGGCTGGGGGGAGGGGAGGCACTGCCTGAGTCCTCGGAGGGAGGTCCTGGGGGGTGGCCCCCCAACTGGGCCCCATTTGGCTTCCCCCAGTGCAACAGTTTTTCAGCTGGGGGTTGACTTGCTGGCAATGACCATTAAGACACTGCTGCCCTGGGACAATAAAGTGATCCAGCTACTCTATGAACTCCTCCCCATCGCCTGGGGGAGGGACCAGGCCTGACTGGCCAGTGCCCACTGTGCGCTGCCAACTGCAGCCGAGTGGCGCTTCGCAGGCTGACCTCCATGACTCCCGACCAGTGACCAAGCCAGGCATGGGTCCGGCGCCCTGCCTGCTGGACCCGCCTGCTCCAGGGCATTGATCAGTGGGAACCAGCGAAGGGAAGAGGCTATTTCCTCCCAGTGCAGTGCCAGGCAATGATGTCACCTGCCCCTCGCCCAGCCTACAACCCCAGCCCTGCCCAGGCCTCTCCGGCTGTCACAGCTGGGCTTTGCCGAGCAGGTCCCAGATTTTCCAGGTGCTCTGACCTACGGCAGCCCTCCAGCACCAGCCACGCGCAGCAGGAGGGTCTCTGGGTGCTGTGCGGCTGGTGCAGCGAGGGGAGCCAAGAGCACCAGCCCCAGACCAATCAAATCCAATTTTTTCAATCTTCCCTCACAGGTCAGGTTGTTCAGCCCTTTAATCATTTTGTTGCTCTTCTCTGGACTTTCTCCATTTTCTCCACCTCTTTATTATGTCCAGTCCTAAGCCCTTAGGACGCTTAGGACTGGACATAATACTCCAGTTGAGACCTAATCAGCGTGGAGTAGGGCAGAAGAATGACTTTTCGTGTCTTGCTTACAACACTCCTGCTAATACATCCCAGAATGATGTTTGCTTTTTTTTTGCAACCGCGTTACACTGTTGGCTCATATTTAGCTTGTGATCCACTATGACCCCAGGTCCCTTTTAAGGCAGTTATTTCCCATTTTGTACGTGTGCAACTGATTGTCCCTTCCTAAGTGGAGTACTTTGCATTTGTCCTTATTGAATTTAATCCTATTGATTTCAGACCATTTCTTCAGTTTGTCCAGTTCATTTTGAACTATAATCCTCTCCTCCAAAGCACTTACAACCCCTCCCAACCTGGTATCATCTGCAAACTTTATAAGTGTCCTCGCTATGCCAGGGGTCAGCAGTCTTCCACAGTGGGTAATCCACTGGTGGGCGGCAAGGCATTTTGTTTACGTTGACTGTTCACAGGCATGGCCCCCAGCATCTCCCAGTGGCTGCAGTTCGCCATTCCCGGCCAATGGGAGCTGCAGGAAGTGGTGAGCCACAGAGACGTACTGGTTGTCGCTTCCCGCAGCTTCCATTGGCCGGGAACAGCGAACCGCAGCCATTGGGAGCTGCAGGGGGCTGTGCCTGCGGATAGTCAACATCAGCAAAACGTCTCGCGGCCCACCAGCGGATTACCCTGATGGGCTGTGTGCTGAAGGTTGCTGACCTCTACTCTATGCCGTTATCCAAATCATTGATGAAGATATTGAACAGAACTGGACCTGGAACTGATTCCTGCAGGACCCCACTCGTGCACTTCCAACTTGACTGTGAACCACTGAAAACTACTCTCTGGGAACGGTTTTCCAAACAGTTATGTACCCACCTTATAGTAGCTTCATCTAGGTTGTATTTCCCTAGTTTTCTTCTGAGACGATCATGTGAGACAGTATCAGAAGCTTTACTAAAGTCAAGATATACCACATCTACTGCTTCCCCCCTATGCACAAGGCTTGTTACCCTATCAAAGAAAACTATTAGGTTGGTTTGACATGATTTGTTCTTGACAAATCCATGCTGACAGTTACTTATCACCTTATTATCTTCTAGATGTTTGCAAATTGATTGCTCAGTTATTTGCTCCATTATCTTTCTGGGTACAGAAGTTAAGTTGACTGGTCTGTAATTCCCTGGGTTGTCCTTGTTCCCCCTTTTATAGATGGGCACTATATTTGCCCTCTTCCAGTCCTCTGGAATTGCTCCTGTCTTTCGTGACTTTTCCAAGATAATTGCTAATGGCTCAGATATCTCCTCAGTCAGCTCCTTGAGTATTCTAGGATGTATTTCATCAGGCCCTGATGACTTGAAGACATCTAATTTATCTAAGTAATTTTTAACTTGTTCTTTCCCTATTCTAGTCTCTGATCCTACCTCATTTTTATTGGCATTCACTATGTTAGATGTCCAATCGCTACTAATCTTTTTGGTGAAAAACAAAACAAAAAAGTCATTTACCACGTCTGCCATTTTCACATTTTCTGTTATTGCTTTCCCACCTGCATTGAGTAATGGGCCTGTGCCACTATTTCTCAAATGCAGCCACCATGACAGGAGTTTTCCCTGCAGCCATGACAGCTTTCTGGGCAGTGATGGGGGCGTGGCATCAAAACATGTCTCCAGAGACAGGTGGGGCACAACGCTGAAGGAGCAAGGTGAGTTCTCTACCTGAGGAGAGGAGGCATGAGGGGAGGGAGGGCTTAGTGGGGCTCAGACTTCAGCTCTGGGGTAGATGGGCAGCGGGGACCTAGGGAGCCTGGCTGCAGACTAAGGCTTCAGCCATGGGGCTTCAGACTCCAACCCCCTGGCCATGCCGCAGTGGACTCCGATCTCTGGTTCTGGTGCTGACCATGTGTATACATGCATATTTATTTGTTTTTCCTAAAGTTAATTAAGTATTTTAGGAAAAATTGTCAGAGCGGCCACCAGCAAGAGTTAGCTGGAGTGCCTCATCCTGCACTTCGTAAGAGTGTTAGCAGTTCTTCATAGACCTTTGTTCTGCCTAATCTGTACGTAGTTAATAGTAGTTAGTTTTGTAGTGTTAAGTAGAATATGTAGAGTCCTGGCTGGGACTTTGTCCCCGAGCAGGGCATGCCCCGCTCTCCTGGCTTCAAGCCATGTGCATCATGCAGCAGGCTGATGCCGATTAGTGACCCCCATGACAGCTGCCTGAAGTGTTTGGGGAAAGTCCATCGAAAAGACAAGTCTCGCATCGTCCTCGTACACAAAAGGAGCGGGGTATCCACTTGAGGGCCATCCTCATGGAGGCTGCGCTTTGCCCAACGTCAGAGCCCTTCGCAGAGGAACCCACCCCAAGTACTTTGGCTTCAGTGCGAAGCGCACCACCGGCACCTGGCTCAGCTCGGCACCGTTCCCCCTCGCCAGTGCCGAAGAAGAGCCAGAAGAAGAGGAGCCCCTTGGCGATGAAGGACAAGGGGGCTGTGAGTAACAGCATTGGCTCCAGGGCTGGAGCACCCACAGAGAAAAATTGCTGGGTGCTCTGCATCCACCAGCAGCTCCCCGCCCCACCCCTCCGCTCCAGCTCACCTTTGCTCCACCTCCGCTCCTCCGTGAGAGCACTGCGTGCCCACTTTTTCCACCACCCTCCCAGCGCTTGTGCTGTGAAACAGTTGTTTTGCGTGGCAAGCACTGGGAGGGAGCGGGAAGGAGGGGGAATGTGGTGCACTCGGGGAAGAGGCGGGACCGGGGCGGGGATTTGGAGAAGGGTCCAATAGGGGCAGGGAGGGGGTGGAGTTGGAGCAGGGACTTTGGGGAAGGGGTTGGAATGGGGGTGAGGCAGGGGCAGAGAAAGGGTGGAGTCAGGGTGGGGCCAGGGGCGGGGAGGCGTGAGCACCCACCGGCGCCGGGGAAAGTTGGCACCTATGGGTAACGGACCTGTGTCAGGCCATGCACCCAGCATGGGGCCACCACTGAGGTCTGACTCCCAGCCCGTCCAGGGATCCACCCCCCAAGCCCAGGAAGCGGCAAGGGTCCCCAGCCTCTCCCAAGGCCGTCAGTGCCTGAAGCAGTTCTGGCAGCTAAGGAGCACAGTCGACCTGCTCCGCAGGCTGACTTGGCTACAGCCCCAGCACTGAAGGGCAAAAGTGTACCAGAGCGCAGCCTCCCAGGATGGCAGAGCACCTCTGGTCACTGGACCACAGGCACAGGTCTCCATCCCCGTGACCTCAGACCCTGGCACTGAACCCTAGCTCTCCAGCTAGAAGGCCCAGATTCTCTACGCACTCCCCACCTACTAGGCTTGGGACTCCGGAGTCATAGAATCATAGAAGATCAGGGTTGGAAGGGACCTCAGGAGGTCATCTAGTCCAACCCCCTGCTCAAAGCAGAACCAACCCCAACTAAATCATCCCAGCCAGGGCTTTGTCAATCCAGGCCTTAAAAACCTCTAAGGATGGAGATTCCACCACCTCCCTAGGGAACACATTCCAGTGCTTCACCACCCTCCTAGTGGAACAGGGTTTCCTAATATCCAACCTAGACCTCCCCCACTGCAACTTGAGACCATTACTCCTTGTTCTGTCATCCGCTACCACTGAGAACAGTCTAGATCCATCCTCTTTGGAACCCCCTTTCAGGTAGTTGAAAGCAGCTATCAAATCCCCCCTCATTCTTCTCTTCCGCACACTAAACAATCCCAGTTCCCTCAGCCTCTCCGCATAAGTCATGTGTTCCAGTCCCCTAATCACTTTTGTTGCCCTCCGCTGGACGCTTTCCAATTTTTCCACATCCTTTCTGTAGTGGGGGACCCAAAACTGGATGCAATATTCCAGATGTAGCCTCACCAGTGCCGAATAGAGGGGAATAATCACTTCTCTTGATCTGCTGGTAATGCTCCTACTAATGCAGCCCAATATGCCGTTAGCCTTCTTGGCAACAAGGGCACGTTGTTGACTCATATCCAGCTTCTCGTCCACTGTAATCCCCAGGTCCTTTTCTGCAGAACTGCTTCTTAGCCAGTCGGTCCCCAGCCTGTAGCAGTGCATGGGATTCTTCCATCCTAAATGCAAGACTCTGCACTTGTCCTTGTTGAACCTCATCAGATTTCTTTTAGCCCAAACTTTCAATTTGTCTAGGTCACTCTGGACCCTATCCCTACCCTCCAGTGTATCTACCTCTCCCCCCAGCTTAGTGTCATCCACGAACTTGCTCAGGGTGCAATCCATCCCATCATCATCCAGATCATTAATGAAGACGTTGAACAAAACTAGCTCCAGGACCCACCCCTAAGGCACTCCGCTTGATATTGGCTGCCAACTAGACATTGAGCCGTTGATCACTACCCGTTGAGCCCAACAATCTAGCCAGCTTTCTATCCATTTTATAGTCCAGTCATCAAATCCATAATTTTTTAACTTGCTAGCAAGAATACTGTGGGAGACTGTATCAAAAGCTTTGCTAAAGTCAAGGTATATCACGTCCACAACTTCCCCCATATCCGCAGAGCCAGTTATCTCATCATAGAAGGCAATCAGGTTGGTCAAGCATGACTTGCCCTTGGTGAATCCATGTTGACTGTTCCTGATCACCTTCCTCTCCTCCAAGTGCTTCAAAATGGTTTCCTTGAGGGCCTGCGTCATGATTTTTCCAGGGACTGAGGTGAGGCTGACCAGTCTGTAGTTCCCCGGATTCTCCTTCTTCCCTTTTTTAAAGATGGGCACTATATTTGCCTTTTTCCAATTGTCCGGGACCTTCCGCAATTGTCACAAGTTTTCAAAGATAATGGCCAATGGCTCTGCAATCACATCCGCCAACTCCCTCAGCACCCTCGGATGCATTAGATCCGGCCCCATGAATTGTGCATCTCGAGACGCCGTTTCCTATTCTCTTCCCTGGTCATTTGTCCAATCTTCCACTTCTTGTAAGCTTCTTATTTTTGTGTTTAAGATCAGCAAGGATTTCACTGTTAAGCCAAGCTGGTCACCTGCCATATTTACTATACTTTCTACACATCGGGATGGTTTGTTCCTGTAACCTCAATAAGGATTCTTGAAAATACAGCCAGCTCTCCTGGACTCCTTTCCCCCTCATGTTATTTCCCAGGGGATCCTGCCCATCAGTTCCCAGAGGGAGTCAAAGTCTGCTTTTCTGAAGTCCAGGGTCCCTGTTCTGCTGCTCTCTTTTCTTCCTTGTGTCAGGATCCTGAACTCGACCATCTCATGGTCACTGCCTCCCAGGTTCCCATCCACTTTTGCTTCCCCTACTAATTCTTCCCAGTTTGCAAAGATGCCTGCTCTGAATCTTCAGAACATTGTGTCCGTGGAAGTATATCCTGACGTCTGTCCAGGAAATCTTTAGTTTCTCTTATGCTACACAGGGTCGATACTTGTTTCTCCAGACCTTGAACCTTCTCTTCCAATATGGGGACCAGCTTGCACTTTGTACAGACAAAGTCGCTTCTGTCCTGTGGAAGAAAGACAAACATGGCACATCCAGTGCAGGTCACAACAGCTGAATGCTCCCCATCCATATTACCTTCCTTCTAGGAGCTTCCTCAGGAGTTGTAGTGACTACTCAGAGAAGCCGGCAAGATGTAAGCCTTGGTGGGCTCTCCCCGGGCGAACTCCCAGGCAAACTCCCTCTGTTAGCCTCTCTGCTGTTGGCTGCTCAGCTGGTTCGCAGCTGACTCACTTTTTATAACAGTCTTTTTATAACATTACTACAGGGCTTGTGTTTTGGATAGTTGCATTATTTGTTCTAGAAATAACTCATCCACTTTCTCTTCCTGAGCTGGGGGTGTGACGTTCCCCTGGTGTTGTCTGGACCGGTAATCTGCCGGGTCACTCCAATCCTCGACTCTGGAAGCCAGCCTTACTCATCTCTGCTGTGAGAACCCCCACTCCTGGGCTGTTCACGCATAGCCTCTGGCATGTCAGCTGCTCCCAGCTACCTGAGTACTTTTGGCCAGCCGCTGCTTGGATTGTGCAACCGAATGACACTAGCCAATATCGCTGGCCCCAGACACAACACCAGGAACCTCCGTCTTGCAGTGTCCAGTTATGCCCGCTGGACGCTGCAAGCTTATATGAGTTTGTCAATTGAACAAAGAAATTGATATGTACCAGGCTTGTTATCCCAAGGGGAGTCTCTGATAGGCTTCAAACCAAATGCATTGCTTCAGGTAGAATAAACAAACACATTTATTAACTACAAAAGAGAGATTTTAAGTGATTATAAGTCAAAGCACAACAAGTGAGATTTGGTCAAATGAAATAAAAGCAAAACGCATTCTAAGCTGATTTTAACACTTCCAGTGCCCTGACAAATGTAGATGCTCCTCACCACAGGTTGGCTGGTTGCCCTTCAGCCAGGCTCCCAGCACTTCAGTTGCTTGGTGATGGTGTCTGTAGATGGAGGCAGAAGAGAGAGAGCGAGCGAGCATGGCAAACGTCTCTCCCTTTTATCCTGTTCTTTCTTCCCTCTTGGCTTTGCCCCCCCCCATCCTTCAGAGTCAGGTGAGCATCATCCCAAACTGACCAAGGGAAGGGGGGTGACTCACTCGAGAGGCCAACAGATCCTTTGTTGCTGCCTAGGCCAGTGTCCTTTGTTCCTGTGAGGCTGGGCTGGGTTTGTCCCATCCAGGCCCTGATGAGGTGTGAACTGCCCCTCTGCTCCTGGAGAGTTTTGCCTGGGCTTGTTTTAAGCCATGAGGACACATTTTCAGCCTCATAACTATATACATGAAATTATAACCTATAACATCACTATAACAACAACGCTCAGTGCATCATGAACCTTCCGAAGACAATCAACATGACAAACTTTGCATTGGATACCACACAATCATATTATAATGACGAACATGGGGGTGCAGGGTGTTCTCATGAGATACAGAGTGTCACAGGGGGTCTATAGTAGACTCCTACTATGACATCACCCCTATTGTTTATCCCTTTTATCTTTACCCAGAGACCCCCAACAGATCTGCCTCCCACTGCCTTCTGCGTCTCAGAACAAGTGTATGTATTCTTGCTATACACTGCAATCCCTCCTCCCTTTTCCCTGCCTGTCCCTCCTGAACAAGCTTTACCTCTCTTTGCCAATATTCCAGTCATGACACTTGTTCCACCAAATCTGTGATGCCAATTAAATCATAATTTAGCTTATGTACTAATACATGGCCTGTCTTGATAGTTTGAATGGATGCAACTGGTTTACCTGTGTACGCTTAGGAAATGGAAGATTAGCTTCAAAGCAAAGCTCTGCACTGCGTATCCTTCCTTGGGAGAAGGTTCTGCTGTGATAATTGCTGTAAGGAGGCTTATCAACTTGCTAGAGAGCTAAAAAGGAAAGTCCTGGGCCTGATCCTGCCATCTGAGGCTGGATCTGAAAATGCTTTTTTTGCTTCTGTCTTCACGAACAAGGTCAGCACAGCATGGGGAGGAGGTGACCAGCCCTCTGTGGAGAAAGAAGCGGTTCGGGACTATTTAGAAAAGCTGGACGAGCACAAGTCCGTAGGGCCGGATGCGCTGCATCGGAGAGTGCTAAAGGAGTTGGCGGATGTGATTGCAGAGCTATGGGCCATTATCTTTGAAAACTCAAGGCAATCAGGGGAAGTCCCGGACGACTGGAAAAAGGCTAATGTAGTGCCCATCTTTTAAAAAGGGAAGAAGAAGGATCCTGGGAACTACAGGCGAGTCAGCCTCATCTCAGTCCCTGGAAAAATCATGGAGCGGGTCCTCAAGGAATCAATTCTGAAGCACTTAGAGGAGAGGAAAGTGATCAGGAACAGTCAGCATGGATTCACCAAGGGCACGGCATGCTTGACTAAGCTAATTGCCTTCTATGATGAGATAACTGGCTCTGTGGATGAGGGGAAAGTGGTGGACGTGTTGTTCCTTGACTTTAACAAAGCTTTTGACACGGTCTCCCACAGTATTCTTGCCAGCAAGTTAAAGAAGTATGGGCTGGATGAATGGACTATAAGGTGGATAGAAAGTTGGCTAGATTGTCGGGCTCAACGAGTAGTGATCAATGGCTCCATGTCTAGTTGATAGCTGGTATCAAGTGGAGTGCCCCAAGGGTCGGTCCTGGGGCTGGTTTTGTTCAATATCTTCATTAATGATCTGGAGGATGGTGTGGATTGCACCCTCAGCAAGTTTGCAGATGACAAATCCCCCCTCATTCTTCTCTTCCGTAGACTAAACATCCCCAGTTCCCTCAGCCTCTCCTCATAATTCATGTGTTCCAGTCCCCTAATCATTTTTATTGCCCTCCGCTGGACTCTTTCCAATTTTTCCACATCCTTCTTGTAGTGTGGGGCCCAAAACTGGACACAGTACTCCAGATGAGGCCTCACCAATGTCGAATAGAGGGGAACGCTCACGTCCCTCGATCTGCCAGCAATGTCCCTACGAATACATCCCAAAATGCCATTGGCCTTCTTGGCAACGAGGGCACACTGTTGACTCATATCCAGCTTCTCGTCCACTGTAACCCCTAGGTCCTTTTCTGAAGAACTGCTGCAGAGCCATTCGGTCCCTAGTCTGTAGCGGTGCATGGGGTTCTTCCATCCCAAGTGCAGGACTCTGCACTTGACCTTGTTGAACCTCATCAGATTTCTTTTGGCCCAATCCTCCAATTTGTCTAGGGCCCTCTGTATCCTATCCCTACCCTCCAGCGTATCTACCACTCCTCCCAGTTTAGTGTCATCCGCAAACTTGCTGAGGGTGCAATCCACACCATCCTCCAGATCATTTATGAAGGTATTGAACAAAACCGGCCCAAGGACCGACCCTTGGGGCACTCCACTTGATACCAGCTGCCAACTAGACATGGAGCCATTGATCACTACCCGTTGAGCCCGACAATCTAGCCAACTTTCTATCCACCTTATAGTCCATTCATCCAGCCCAAACTTCTTTAACTTGCTGGCAAGAATACTGTGGGAGACAGTGTCAAAAGCTTTGCTAAAGTCAAGGAACAACATGTCCACTGCTTTTCCTTCATCCACAGAGCCAGTTATCCCATCATAGGAGGCAATTAGCTTAGTTAGGCATGACTTGCCCTTGGTGAATCCATGCTGCCTGTTCCTGATCACTTTCCTCTCCTCTAAGTGCTTCAGAATTGATTCCTTAAGGACCTGCTCCATGATTTTTCCAGGGACTGAGGTGAGACTGACTGGCCTGTAGTTCCCAGGATCCTCCTTCTTCCCTTTTTTAAAGATGGGCACTATGTTAGCCTTTTTCCAGTCATCTGGGACCTCCCCCGATTGCTGTGAGTTTTCAAAGATAATGGCCAATGGCTCTGCAATCACATCTGCCAACTCCTTTAGCACTCTCGGATGCAATGCATCTGGCCCCATGGACTTGTGCTCATCCAGCTTTTCTAAATAGTCCCGAACCGCTTCTTTCTCCACAGAGGGCTGGTCACCTTCTCCCCATGCTGTGCTGCCCACTTGTTTATGAAGACAGAGGCAAAAAAAGCATTGAGTACATTAGCTTTTTCCACATCCTCTGTCACTAGGTTGCCTTCCTCATTCAGTAAGCAGCCCATACTTTCCTTGAGTTTCTTCTTCTTGCTAACATACCTGAAGAAACCCTTCTTGTTACTCTTAACATCTTTTGCAACTCCAGGTGTGATTTGGCCTTCCTGATTTCACTCCTGCAAGCCCGAGCAATATGTTTATACTCATCCCCGGTTATTTCCCAGGGGATCTTGCCCATCAGTTCCCGGAGGGAGTCAAAGTCTGCTTTTCTGAAGTCCGGGGTCTGTATTCTGCTGCTCTCCTTTCTTCCTTGTGTTAGGATCCTGAACTCGACTATTTCATAATCACTGCCTCCCAGGTTCCCATCCACTTTTGCTTCTCCTACTAATTCTTCCCGGTTTGTGAGCAGCAGGTTAAGAAGAGCTCTGCCCCTGGTTGGTTCCTCCAGCGCTTGCACCAGGAAATTGTCCCCTACATTTTCCAAAAACTTCCTGGATTGTCTGTGCACCACTGTATTGCTCTCCCAGCAGATATCAGGGTGATTGAAGTCTCCCATAAGAACCAGGGCCTGCGATCTACTAACTTCTGCGAGTTGCCAGAAGAAAGCCTCGTCCACCTCGTCCCCCTGGTCTGGTGGTCTATAGTAGACTCCCACCACGACATCACCCATGTTGCTCACACTTCTAAACTTAATCCAGAGACTTTCAGGTTTTTCTGCAGTTTCATACTTGAGCTCTGAGCACTCATACTGCTCTCTTACATACAGTGCAAGTCCCCCACCTTTTCTGCCCTGCCTGTCCTTCCTGAACAGCTTATATCCATCCATGACAGTACTCCAGTCATGTGAGTTATCCCACCAAGTCTCTGTTATTCCAATCACATCATAATTCCTTGACTGTGCCAGGACTTCCAGTTCTCCCTGCTTGTTTCCCAGGCTTCATGCATTTGTATATAGGCACTTGAGGTAACCTGCTGATCACCCCTCTTTCTGAGTATGAGGCAGGAGCCCTCCCCTCTCACGTGCTCCTGCTCGTGCTTCCTCCCGTTATCCCACTTCCCCACTTACCTCAGGGCTTTGGTCTCCTTCCCCCGGTGAACCTAGTTTAAAGCCCTCCTCACTAGGTTAGCCAGCCTGCTTGCGAAGATGCTCTTCCCTCTCTTCATTAGGTGGAGCCCGTCTCTGCCTGGCACTCCTCTTTCTTGGAACACCATCCCATGCTCAAAGAATCCAAAGCCTTCTCTCCGACACCACCTGTGTAGCCATTCATTGACTTCCACAATTTGACGGTCTCTACCCAGGCCTTTTCCTTCCACGGGGAGGATGGACGAGAACACTACTTGCGCCTCAAACTCCTTTATCCTTCTTCCCAGAGCCACGTAGTCCGCAGTGATCCACTCAAGGTCATTCTTGGCAGTATCATTGGTGCCCATGTGGAGAAGCAGGAAGGGGTAACGATCTGAGGGCTTGATGAGTCTCAGCAGTCTCTCCGTCACATCGCGACTCTTAGCTCCTGGCAAGCAGCAGACTTCTCGGTTTTCCCAGCCAGGGCGGCAGATAGATGACTCAGTCCCTCTGAGGAGAGAGTGCCCGACCACCACCACCCACCTCCTCCTCTTGGGAGCGGTGGTCGTGGAACCCCCAACCCTAGGACAGTGCCTCCCATGCCTTCCAATTGGCGGAGTCTCCTTCTGCTCCCTTCCCTCAGACGTATCATCTGGTCCACTCTCCGCATTAGTACACATGGAGAGAACATGAAAACGGTTACTTACCTGTATCTGTCCTGCTGGTACATGGACGTTCCCCTTTTTTCTTCTGGAGGTCACATGATGCCAAATTTCTTCACCATCCTTCTGTCCCCGATGTGCAGCCTGCTCTGAATCTTCAGAACCTTGTGCCCATAGAAGCCTATACTGATATCCGTCCAGGAAATCTTCAGTTTCTCTTATGCAACGCAGGGTCGATACCTGTTGCTCCAGACCTTGAACCTTCTCTTCCAGTATGGAGACTAGCTTGCACTCTGTACAGACAAAGTCACATCTGTCCTGTGGTAGAAAGACAAACATGGCACATCCAGTGCAGGTCACAACAGCTGAACACTCCCCATCCATATTACCTTCCTTCGACGAGCTTCCTCAGGATGGGGCAGTTGGCAGAGCGGTCCTCCGAGCAGTTGTTCCGTGACTCCTACCCTCCTCCAGAGGTAAGCTTGTAATTCACCTAACGTGGAATGGACGTGACCAAGCACTCGAAGAAGAAAATCCAGTTACTTACTTTCTCGTAACTGTCGTTCTTCGAGATGTGTTGTTCACGTCCATTCCACCGCCCACCCTCCTACCCCTCTGTTGGCGTCGCCGGCAAGAAGGAACTGGAGGGGGTCAGGCCGGCGGGGGTATATATGCGGGGCTCAGTGGCGCCACTACGGGGGCCCGCCTGCCCGATGGGAGCCGCTAAGGGAAAAAGTTTCCGACGCTCATGCACACGGCGCGCACACACCTAATGTGGAATGGACGTGAACAACAGTTACGAGAAAGTAAGTAACCATTTTTTTTTACCAGAGTCCCCACTTTATTGATACTGATTTGCAGAACATCCTTTTATTTTCTATTAAATGTTTACTATGTGCTCTCCGTAGAATGAGGCATTTAGCCATGATTTGACAGAAGGTCCTTGGGCTCCTTACATTGAGAAGAGGACAGGAGAGAAAGGAATGGGGGAGTTCCCATGCTAGAGTTTCCAGTGGAGCAATGTTAAGAATGCTGCCGTATAGTGTGGGGCTCAAAATATTGGGTCAATAACTAAATAACATGTAATTTACCTATTAGCTAACCTCATGATCATGGGAACGGCTTGACAGGGAACAGCAGTGCCACTAGCTTACACATTCAGAAACCATGAGTCTAGCCCTTCAATTACTTCCTGAGCTTTAGACTCTGAGGCTGCACTTGGTCATGTTTTCATGCTTTTCTTTGCAACCACGAGGGATAGAAACATACCATTTTCTTCTTTAAATGAAACTGCAAATCTCATAACATCACTTGATTCCAGGGGCTTCAAGAAATACTTCAAAACCCCCCCGAGGCTTGTGATAAAATAGCAAAAGTTAGCAACAATGGCCCAGCTAGTGCCCTGAGCTGCCAGATCGATCTTCGAAGTGTGTGCAAGAGAACGGTGGGGTTGTACTTCGAGGATCAGTTTCACTGTTGGAGCTGCAAGATTTGTACTTCCTGCTCCCTTTTGTGGTGCAGAGTGACTTACTGCAGGACGCAAGTTCTGAGCCTTGCATAGGCAAAATGCAAGCACAAGTCTGGTGCTGATGCTATTGTTACAAGAACTTTTAAGGCTGAAGTTTTGTTATGGGTATACTAAGGTGTACAAAATCAAAATGCTTGACTGTAGAGAAGACTATTGTGATCACTATTCCACAATCACTGAAAGAACTTGCAAGAAATTAGGCTTATTCTGTGTCCAGTTTCAAAGGGCCATGCATAACAAGAGCTTCACAGTGCCTCGCCCAGATTTACTGTCTGGGAAGCTCAGTCCTTATAGGCACAGTCCCCAATACCACAGCTGTTGTGCCCTGGGCAGGGGTCTGTTTGCTGCCCCCTCACAGGCTATGTTTTGTGGAGGGCTTGGAGGGGGAAATGGAAAGCTTTGAGTGGAATTTTAATTCTCATCAGTGGCCTTTTCAGATGAAGGCTTGGCCATTCTGGCAACTCTCATGGTTTTATCACCAGTCTCGTTTGGTGTTTTTCTTAAAGCCCCAGTCCCTCGATTCATGTTTTTGTGTGAGAACGCCAGTGTTCATAAATGAAAAGGCAGTCTCTCAACCTCGCGGTTGAGGGAAAAGCCTAAACATCTTCAATTAAAGGCTCAAACACCAGATGACAAATAAAAAGAATCTTAAATGTATTATAATGAAAATCTTGAAGTTTTTTTAAACCAATTTCAAGAGTTTTCGGTGGCCTGCCTGACTCCTGAGTTTTGAACACTTGGGGCTGGGAACACTGGGTTTGGTGCCCCTGTGAAAAACACCTGAAGCAGCAGCACTGCATTGAGTGGCTCAGGTTCTCGGCAGATATAAACCAGTGCATCAGGGGAGCTCCATTTAGTGGTGCTGATTTGCAGCAGCTGAAGAGTGGCCCCATTCAATTGCAACCTGACTCCTCTGAGCCTGTTCAATTAGAGCAGAATGGGGAGAGTTGCTTGGAGTCAGCAGGTTTCTTGTATTTTGGAGCCTCTCACAAACCAGAGATTCCTCCTGGATGAGAGACTCCCGGGGAGGGGAAGTTAGAGTTTTCCATGCGAACTCGCCAGCTGGCACTTTGGATTCACTTCAGTAAGATTTGGTATTTTGAAAGCAGCTGGGTTAGTAGCTAAAATTAAATCCTCTGTTTGATTCAGTTAACTACTTCAGAGACCAAAGGGCAAATCTAATGGCCAGTAACATCCTCCAAGAAGGGAGACAAACCCCCATTTGGCACTGCAGCTTCCCCTTTCCTATCAGATGGCCTGACTGGCCCATCAGGTGCGTGACTAGTGCATAAAAGGCTAGGAGAAAGTTGCAAGCAATACTGTGAAGGACAAACAGAATTAAGGAGGTATCAGGTGTGCTTCTGTAATTAAGGTTGAGTCTACACTTCCATTCTTTGTATATACATTTCATTAGTACTGTTTTTAACTCCTGTAACTTTCAATTAAAGCAACCAAATTCCTGGCAAATCAGACGCTAGAAATAAGGTTGGAGTAGACTATTTCTAGTGACTTTTTTTGAAAGTTTACAATTAATTTAATACCTTTTATCATCAAAACTCTCTGGTTTGGAAATTATTCTGTCTCCTTCTGTATAGGCCAGTCCTCCACATTCCACAAGTACACAGACATTTTCCCATGCTCAGACTTCAGTTAATTGTCTTATACATTTGAAATATTACTAGAAAAATTACTGGAATTATATTACTGGATTCATAGATCATAAAGCCAGAAGGGATCACTGCGAGCATCTAACCTGACCTCCTGCATAATACAAGCCATAGGATGTCCGTGAATTAATTCCTTTTGAAACTAGAGCAGATCTTTGAGAAAAACATCCAATGTTGATTTAAAAACTGCCAGTGATGGAGAACCCTTGGTAAATTGTTCCAGTGGCTAATTCCCCTCCCTGTTAAAAATGCGCATCTGATGTCTAGTCCAAATTTGCCCAGTTTCAACTTCCGGATCTTGTTAGACCTTGGTCTGTTAGGCTGAAGAGGCCATTTTCAAATTTCTATTCCCCATATAGGTACTTACAGACTGTGATCAACTCACCGTTTAACCTTCTCTTTGTGAAGTTACGTAGATTGAGCAAATTGGAAAACATGCCTTATAGTGACAGACTCAGTCCTTTAATCATTCTTGTCTCTGACCCGTCTCCAATTTATCACCATCCTTCTGGAACTGTGGACACCAGAACTGGACACAGGATTCCAGCCCCAGTCAAACTAGTGCCAACTATGAGGTAATCCAACCATCCTACTCACTGTCTCCCTGGCTCTATAGACAATGGAGGCCCTTGTCAGCTCTCAGAGTTTGCTTCCATCTCTTTCTGTCAAGGGCAAATTTTCCCCATTGATGGTAATTCACATTAAGAGCTCTTAGGTATTGCTGAGTAGCATCCTCCATATTCTCCTGGGTCAGCCATATGGTCGGCCACCATAAGCATGTCCTCCTTACCTCAGCTGTCATCCTAACCACATGTCCTGCCTGCTGAAGTCACTGGGATTTTACTACATTTACTATATACTCCATAGTTCTCCATGGGCCTACCACACTTCCTTCTTAGATCTTCTTCTCCACACATTGTTCTCCCTTACTGGCCCCAAAATTTGTCTCAACACTTTATTTTCAAAGGAATTCAGAGTCTTTTTTTCTTTGTAGTAAGTGCCCATAAAAAACAATTTTCAGAGTAGCAGCCGTGTTAGTCTGTATTTGCAAAAAGAAAAGGAGTACTTGTGGCACCTTAGAGACTAACAAATTTATTTGAGCATAAGCTTTCGTGAGCTACAGCTCACTTCATCGATGAAGTGAGCTGTAGCTCACGAAAGCTTATGCTCAAATAAATTTGTTAGTCTCTAAGGTGCCACAAGTACTCCTTTTCTTTTTATAAAAAACAATTGTTCTTATAATGGTCGTATCTGTCTGAAGCTTGGTCTTTCTTAGTAATTGTTTGGAGCTAAAAATTCTCTGCAGAGAAAAGTAACATTCCTACTCTGTAACTGGGCTTTAATTGCCTCCCTCAACAAACTGTTGTGGGTAATTAATGCTCCTAGGTATTTAAACTGTCTAGTTTGTAGATATCTACAGCCATCAACCGCTCAGTAAACTTGTCCAAGATCCTCCCATCTTCTTACAACCACAGAGTTGGTTTTATCTTCATTGCTCTGACTCCCATTTATCTTGCCACTTCTTTCAAGCCTCCAGTCAGCCTGTGTAACGTGTTCCCTGTCTCTCCTCTACTAGCTAGGTGATCAGCATCGCCAAGGTTTGCTTTGGGCCATTTCCATTCACCCATCCTGATTGTGGCAATGACCATATCACTTTTTCCACAGCCGCATTGAAGAGTACTGCAGACAGGGCCTTTTCCTGCCTTCATCTAGTATTGATGTCATGGGGGACAGAGGTTTCACTCCCTGTTCGCAACCACAACCACACATTTATACCATCCTAATAATTTTATCATGGATTCCAGCCTACTTCTACCTGAGATTACCAGCCTATGTAGCCAAGGATCACTTTAGCCTTTTGGTCACAGCATCACACTGGAAGCTCATGTTCAGCTGATTATCCACCATAACCCCCAAGTCACTGCTCTCCAGGGTAGAGTCCCCCCTTCTGTGGGTATGACCTACATTCTTTGTTCCTAGATGTATTAAAACATATATTGTCTGTTTGCGTCCATTTTACCATGCAATCCTGATTGCTCTGTATCAATGACCTCTCCTCTCTGTTATTCACTACTCCCCCAGTCTTTGTGTCATCTGCAAACTTTTTCAGCAGTGATATTTGTTTTCTTCCAGGTCATTGCTCAAAATGTTAAGCAGTGGAGATAGTGTTAAAAACAATTCCTGAGGCACCCCACTAGAAACATACCTGCTAGATAATAGTTCTCCATTTACATTTTGAGACCTGTCAGCTAGTTTTTAATCCATTTAATGTGTGTCTTGCCTTGTTAATTTTGTATTGTTTTGCATGACATTTTGATTAAAAACTAGTACCAAGTCAAATGCCTTACCAAAGACTAAGTATAATACATCAACACTACTCTCTTTATCAACCAAACTTGTAATCTCTTCCAAATAAAAATCACATTATTGTCCTAGACCAGGATGTAGGTGCTCAGACCGGGGGTCAGACTAGGAGTAAGGGCCAAGAATCAAGCCAAAGGTTGGAGCTGGATTCAGTAGCATGGATCTGGAACAAGACAAGAACAGGACAAGAAGGCTGGAATCAGAATCAATACAGGGTACAGGAGTCTGGCCAGTAGGCTGGGTCCAAAGCAGCAGCCACCCAGGGATTCAACTAGTTGTTCAGACAATTTTCTGTGCCTCCTTCTGTCTTAAATAGTGAGTCTGAGCCAACTGATGAGGTCAGATGTCTCCTCCACTTGGGAGCTTTCTGGGCAGTGCCTATGGTGAGCTAGGGCCCACCAGCCCACACTCCCTACTGGTACCAGAAAGCTACGAGGTGATGTCTGCAGGCTGAAGCTAGCCTGGGGATGCAGATCATGGGTTTCAAACCCAGGTCTCTCTCACTATTAGTTTGACAGCATCATCTTTACATAATCTCAAATTGATTGGCATTAATTGCATTATCCTCCTTTAATTCTTTATAATCAAGTCCCATATCAGCTGCTCCTGATCTTGCCCAGGATCGGTCAGGCTGACAGGGCTATAATTACCAGGTCATCCAGGTATATTTTAGAAATATTGGCACCGCATTGGAAGAAGGCTAATCTCTGGAACTTTCTCAGTGTTCCAAGAATGATTGAAAATTAATATTAATAGTACAGTCAGCTCCTTGGTCAGCTCTTTTAAAACTCTTGGATGCTGATTCTGGCCCCTTTCTGTGGAAAAGCATGGCAACCAGCAAGGGGAGAATTCCCCCAGCACAGCAATGGCTGTACAGGGGTAGCATAGAGACTCTCTCAGCCTCTAGTGCTGTGAGGTTACCCCAGTGAATAGCAAACACTGGCACAGAGCTTTTCCTTCGGAGGTCTCAGTTAAGTGATGACTCTATTAGCAAGCACTGCAGAGCTCTATAGTTGGCAATAGCAATAAGTCACTCCTAGGAAAAGTCAGTGGAATTGAAAGACACAAGAATAAACACTCCTGTAATTAAAAAAAAAAAAAGGAAGTAAAAATAAACATTACTTCTCTCCAGTGTTGAATCAGGCTCCTTTGCTCTCTGTTGTCAAGGCCATAAGCCTGACTGGCCAGGTTCCAGGGCAGGAAATCAAGTGGTGATAGCAATCCCCAGAGCATAGAGAACTAATTCCGGAAGCATTATGGGCATCTGCCATTGCTCACTGTCTGTTTCAACCCTGCATTAGGTCATTATGATTCCTTGGCCCATCCAACTCCCACATTCCTTTGTCTTTGAGGGAAGAAGGCAAACAAACCCTTGACTCTCTTGGCTGGCCTTGGGGAGGTGGGTCAGTCTGGACGGAGGGAAAGTGAAACATGCCTTTCAGTGTTTCTAAAGAGCCCTGCAGTGTAATAACACCCCCAGCGTGGGCTGGACAAATGTTGGAGCATCTGGAAATGTAGGAACTGGTTCCAAAGCAGCAAACGGTTGAGCAGTTTCCAAGGTTGTTCCTTTTAAGAAATGCAGTTTCTTTCTAACCCTTGCACATAGGATCTGTGTATAACAACTGGCTCCGAATCACTGATTCTTTTCTCAGCAGCTCAAGGATTCCCAACCCTGCACTGCTACAGTTCCAAGCTGTTGTGATCAGTACTCCAGCCTCCTCCTCCCCAGGCTGGGCCTGCTGCACAGCCATAGCTTGTGTCCTAGCGTGTGTTAACCCTGGAGCTCCCTAAGCAGCTGTACGCTCAGGGTGGGTCTGGTTGGTGCAGCCCTTGGGATGCTAAATGGGTTCACTTGCCTGAAAAATTGGGGCTGAGTTTTCCAGCTCCCTGGTTCCTCTGCTGTGGTGTGTGCATCGCACTAGAAGTCTGCTGTCACTCTCACGTCTCAGGAGCTCTTGGGATGGGAATGACAAGATCAACAAGTAACATACCTCCAGAAGAACCTGGCTCACACTTTCAAAGGCGAACGGCAAAGTAAAATGAACGAGGTTGTTCTCTTCGCTGCCTCCTGCGATGCCCTTTCCCCAAACCCAACCCCTCCATCGTATTTTTTTTCTGCTTGTTTTCTGAATTAGAACTATCAGGAGCTGGCTGTGGCCAACTGACAATATCCTGCACAAGCCATAGGGAATCAAGATACCTGTTATTGAATTAAATTAAACCTCTTGAATTAGGGGTAACACCTTTGGAGTTCATTGTATTGCACCCTTAGTTGCAGCACCCCTACTTAGCCAAGTGAATAACAGTGCTATGGAGGTCAGTGGGAAGGGGCTGAAGGTCTGGGCTCATGGGCTGCGCTGGTAGGTATTGCTTGACAGATTTCGTTTAATCAGTCAGTTGTCTGAATGCCAACACGTGCTTTATTCACTAAGCTATTCTTTGGGGAAGCGGAGGAGGAGAGAGTGTTAGGGGCAGCAGGCTTGATAAGTCAGTAGAGTCCAGCCCTTCCTTTTATACAACCTATACAGGGAAAGGGAGCTCTGAGCCACATTTCAGCTCAGTACGATTTTTTTTAATGGTTGAGCTATAATAAGCTCCTGAAATGCTGACTCAGCCTTAATCAGAGCAGCATTATGAACAGTCATTACTGGAGCTTCATTACAGCCCAGGAACTGACTCTGGTTAATGAGAAGAGCAGGGTCTGCTGTGACTGTGCTAATCTGCAGCCTGTATGCCTGGGTGGCCAGGAAGAGACTAGCAGACTCCACAGTCACTGTGCAGCGAATTCTTGCTAACAGCAGCTAGGGTCCCCTCCTTGCTGGCAGATGCTGGAAGGAAACATGCATGTAGTATCAGGGGAGGGGGCTGCAAGGTGCACATCAGCCCAAGTGACTGCACCAGGGATCTTTGCCTGAGGCAGCTCTGTGGTACCTCCCCTGTACCCGGGAGCTGCACAGCAATGAGGAGCAGAGGTGCCTGTATTAGGGGGGCTCAGCATAAGAGCCATGGCACAGTCATCACTTTCTGAGGCCCCCTCAACATGCTATAAAAATTCCACGTCCCACCTGTGCCGCAACAACTGGTTTTCTGCATCTCCATAGATTAAAAGCCATGGCTGGCACTAGGGGGTAGCAAGCAGGGCAATTGCCCAGGGCCCCACGCCACAGGAAACCCTGGGAAGCTGAGCTGCTCAGGCTTCGGCTTTCAGCTCTGGGCCCCAACGAGTGTAACGCCGGCCCTGCTCTATGGTTTATTTTGGTGAACCGCCTGAAACCTGCTCATGGCCCCCCAAGAGCCTCCAGATCCCTGGTTGAGAGCCACTGCCATACACCCTTCTCCATAGGTGCTGACTCCGTGGGTGCTCTGGGGCTGGAGCACCCACAGGGAAAAAATGGTGGGTGCTAAGCACCCACCAGCAGCCCCCCATCAGCTCCCCTCCACCACCACCCCAGCGCCTCCCACCCGCCCGCAGGTCCTGCGGAGGCTCAGCGCCTCCCTCTCCCGCCTCCTGCCTGCCACAATCAGCAGATTCATGGCGTGCAGGAGGCTGGGGGGGGGTAGGAGGGAGGATGCAACGCACTCGGGCGAGGGGGAGGAACAGGGTGGAGCGGGGGCAGGAAAAGGCAGGGTAGGGGTGGGGCCCTGGGGGAAGGGACGGGGCCTGGGGTGGAGCTGGGGATTGAGCACTCCCTGGCACTTTGGAAAGTCGTCACTTGTGCCCTTCTCTGTTCTTCTGTGGCTGGATTGTGTCACACACCCCATATTCGCTCTTTGAAGAATTCTACCACCGGCCACCTTTTCCGCTCCACGAAGCTGCTGCATTGACACCTTTACCTGTGGGGTCTCCTGCTATATCAAACTGCAATTCGCTAACATCTACACGGGGTCTTTTTCTGCTGGAGAAATCCAGAGTGCTTTACTGACAGCACGGACTAATTCTGGAGGAAGTTACCCAGACTTGTGTGTATTCCCAGGAGTCCTTCGTCCTCAACTAGATTGTCATCAATAGTTTGTATTCAATGACATTGTCTGGGGCTCTCAGTATAACGATGTCTCGCTCAGAACTGTAGAGTCACTATGGATGATCCATGACGGAAAAGGTGGGAGTAGGAGTGAGCCATGCTTGGGGAAAACGTGGATTTCTTCATGTTCATGCTTCGAAGACCCCTTCAGGTTTCATTCTCCAGCTGCTACAAGCTCAGCGTTTTCTGCAGGTGCGATTTCAGGTTGGGCCCAGAATTAGAAAGCAAAGGCAGCAGCTCCTGCAGCAGCATTGAGAAAAGCAAAGCAAATAACCTTGCAGGTGGATGTTGTGCTGTGTCAGAATGGGCTGCAAGGCCTGCTGGGTAGAGCAACCTCAGTGACACCACAAGTCCACTATGTCAGAAACCTGCATGGAAAAAATCAACCACTGGGTTATGGCGTATGCCTCTCTAAGTCACCTTCTGATGACAGATCCCTGTCATTATTCCATCTGACTCCTCTATGCACGACGCTGTTGACAGATTTGACCGAAAGGTTTGTGCAACCCCATACAAGCGGTGGGAAGTGGAAATGCATTATTACAACATGGTGTATCATACTAACGCCATTCATCTCAGCTGTCACTCTAGGGATGCGTAGTTACTCCTGAGGGAATTCGGCACCAAAAAAATTAAAAGTTCTGTGCACAATATTTTAAAATTCTGCAAATTTTATTTCTCAGTAAAAGAATGTGGGGACCACAGGCCACTGGCTGCATGGAGGTGGGGGTCACCCTGCAGCGCCTCCTCCCCCAGGATATGGACTTGGCAGTGCGGCTGCACCTGATCCTGACACAGCACATGGGTCGGGGGGGGGGGGTCTGGCCCAGAAACACTCTGGGGCCCTGACCCTCTGTGCCAGGAGGACCAGCTGTGGGTAGGCAGGCTCCACCTGGCAGGATCTAGGTGTGGGATGAGAGGGTTCTGTGTGGGGCAATCTGGGTGTGGAAAGCTCAATAGGGTGTCTGGGTGTGGGGGCCATGAGACTCTGCAAGGTGGTCCAGGTGAAGGTGGTTGGGGCTCAGCAGGGAGGTCTGGGGGTGGAGGAATGGGGCTCAATGGGATGGGGGTCTGGGTGTGTGGGGCTCATCAAGGTGTGGGGGGGCTCCTCAGGGAGGGGGTTTGAGTATGGGGGGGGCTCAGTGGGGAGTGGTCTGGGTGCCGGGATGGGTGTCTGGATGCAGGGAGGATGGGGGAGTCTCAGTGCGGGTTGGTGGGGCTCGATGGGTGGGTTTTGGGTGTGGGGGAGCTGGATGGGGGGTTCTGGGTGTGTGGGCGGTGAGGCTCTGTGGGGGTGTCTTGTATCGGGGGTCTGGATGCACAGGGGTCAGATGAATGGGGAAGTAGCTCCCTGTACAGTGAGCCCTCCCCCTGTGGCTGAGGAGCGATGTGGGGTAGGGGTGGGGGGGGAGGGTTGTGGAGTTTCCTGCATCCAGGGGAGGATTTTTTGGGGGTGGGTCTGAGACAGCCCCAGCCCCTCTTTTCAGGGGAAGAGGAAGTCCAGTCCTCAGCCCAGCCGGGACTAGCAGCTGAGCTCAGTGCAGGGTAGGAGACACCTCCTGGGGTGTCCCCAGCCCCCTCCTCTGTGATGATTTACGTCTCCGTCAGCTGTTCTGAACACCCAAAACAACACGCCCGCACTGCTGGGGAGGGACGTGTGACCGCTTTTGTGGCTTCCCTTTGCTTCCCCGGCCGAAAGTCATTTTTCTGCAGAGAAGCAAAGAAATCTGTGGAAGACATGAATTCTGTGTATGTACAGTGGCACAGAATTCCCCCAGGAGTAGGCAGTGTACCCATCACCGTGCTGTATAGACATGTGAGACTACAGAACTGAGACACACGTCTACTTGTTATCCATAAAGGACCATATTCCCTACTATTTGGTTAATCAACAGTTTAATTCTAGGATGAGATTTTAAAAAGCTCTGAGTGTTTACCTAAATCTGCTCGCATTGAAGTGGTAAAACTCCCGTTGATTGAAGATTGGAAAAACTAGGTTTGTTTAGTCTGGAGAAAAGAAGACTGAGAGGGGACATGATAACAGTTTTCAAGTACATAAAAGGTTGTTACAAGGAGGATGGAGAAAAATTGTTCTCCTTAACCTCTGAGGATAGGACAAGAAGCAATGGGCTTAAATTGCAGAAAAGGCGGTGTGGGTTTGACATTAGGAAAAACTTCCTAACTGTCAGGGTGGTTAAGCACTGGAATAAATTGCCCAGGGAGGTTGTGGAATCTCCATCATTGGGGATTTTTAAGAGCAAGTTGGACAAACACCTGTCAGGGATGGTCTAGTTATTACATAGTCCTGCCATGAGTGCAGGGGACTGGACTAGATATCCTCTCGCAGTCCCTTCCAGTCCTACGATTCTATGATTTCACTGGAGTGAGTTAGGCCAATGCTGAGCACTTTTGAAAATCACACCCTTCATCTTAACTTCCCAGGAGCTGCCAGTGTTTCTTCAGACCTTGTTTTTGAGGGATGGCTTGTGCAGCAAAATAGGTCTTGCATCATGTTCTGTAAATGGTTGGCCTCAGGTTCATTCTGATCTATGGTGCTAAGGAGTCCCACGCTTGGGGGATTCTCCATTGAGAATGCTCTGTCCTTGATCTGACACTTCCACCCTAGTCACTGTCAACTGCAGTATTTCCACTGAGTGAAGGTCCTTGGTGGGGTATGCTTGGAATTCCTCAGGAATCAGACACAAACAGGAAGCCAGTGGAGTGTGCAGAGCACCAGCATGATGGACCCTCAGCAGTGCTTTTGCTTAAAAGATGATGTTTCCAGGTGGCCTTCACAATGTCCCCGGGTAGAATGAAGTGCAGCAAACTAACCTGGCAGAGCTGACAGCCCAGATCACAGTGGCTAGCTTTTCAGCCAGTCTTTTGATTAGCCAAAGATGTGAGGAATGTCTTGCCACTGTGGCTGGGTTCGTCACGTTCATGTCTGTATTGTTCCATAGCTTCGCCATTACGACAGAGTATTGACGATTGTCTGTCTTTTTATGGCAGAAGCAATGTTTGAGGTGCACAGACATTGACCATGCATGTTCATCTCGAGGTAAAATGAGGTGGATGAGAATCAGCCCTATATACTCTGTTTAAACAAACAAACACACACCAAAATAACCAGCTTGGTCTTTTGAGAGTTCTAAGAATCGGAGCGTATGTCTGACAATGTGAGAGTGAAATAATTTAACACTTTATTCCCTGCTCTTATTAATGTAGAGTTGTATCATATTCCCAGTTAAATCTGCGAGCTACTCAGAGGATAGGGTAGTATTCAACATGAGTGAGAAGAGCAGAGGCCCTTAATTTGTATAGAGTTTGCTCCTCCCTGAGCTCTGAAAAGGGTGTTATGGGGCACAAGATTCACCTTGCTTGCCTGGAGAAGTTGTGAAGCAAACGCCATCATGTCACAATGCTTTTGCCTGCCAAACCTGCAGTAGCAAACCAAGGTCAGGCTTGGCAGGCTGGAATGTTGCTAAGGTCCATCCAGAACCATTGGTCCACAAGTACCATGTTGCTGTGGATGGAAGTGACTGTAAGTGAAATTATGGGGCTGCACCTGCATAACTAATCCCTTTCTTAATCAATTTGGTTCTGTTTTATATACTTGCAAACACCAGTGAGGACAAAAACATTATGTAAAGAGACCTTGCAAGGATCAAACACATAGCTGGTGTGACCAGTTTGATTTCTTGATGTCTGCTCTGTAAGTTTATTAATTTCTTAGTTCTTTGAGACTGAAACGCCCACGAAAAACTGGGAGGATGGTAGAACTTTGTCTTGGAAAGTGCTGTGCTGAGGAAAGAGGAGGACCACTTAAACAGCAACGAAGGAATAATACCTGAAGCCACAGTGGGGCAATCAAGTTTGCTGTCGACAAAGACAGCGGTGACCCAAATCTCCTGGCAGGAACGGAAAGGCCTTTAATCTAATGAGTGCACTTCCCAAGAAGGGGTGGATCCACGATGAGGTAATTTTAAAGTAACCAACCACCAACTGAGAGATTGGTCCACCCGCTGGGGAGAAGCTTCTTACCAAGAGGAAAAGGAAGTGCACCTAAAAATGAAGACGGTTCTGACAATGTAAAAAGAAAAGGAGTACTTGTGGCACCTTAGAGAGTAACCAATTTATTTGAGCATAAGCTTTCGTGAGCTACAGCTCACTTCATCGGATGCATGCTGTGGAAAATACAGAAGATGTTTTTATACACACAAACCATGAAAAAGTGGGTGTTTATCACTACAAAAGGTTTTCTCTCTCCCCACCCCACTCTCCTGCTGGTAATAGCTTTTCTAAAGCGATCACTCTCCTTACAATGTGTATGATAATCAAGGTGGGCCATTTCCAGCACAAATTCAGGGTTTACCAGCAGGAGAGTGGGGTGGGGGGAGAGAAAACCTTTTGTAGTGATAAACACCCATTTTTTCATGGTCTGTGTGTATAAAAACATCTTCTGTATTTTCCACAGTATGCATCCGATGAAGTGAGCTGTAGCTCACGAAAGCTTGTGCTCAAATAAATTGGTTACTCTCTAAGATGCCACAAGTACTCCTTTTCTTTTTGTGAATACAGACTAACATGGCTGTTACTCTGAAATCTGACAATGTAGTTCTCCTCATCTCTTAAGTGCTCACAGATAGGCAAGCAGACAGCATCTATGGCTAAAAGGCAAAGCATGGCTACTAACCATAGACACTGTACATCTAGCTGAGCTCATTTCATACTTTCCTTTTTTCATAGATTCACAGACTACAAGGAAAGAAGGGACCACTGTGATTATCTAGTCTGACGTCCTGCACAGCTCAGGCCATGGGACCTCCCTGAGTAACTTCCTGTTCGAGCTAGAGCAGACCTTTTAGAAAAAAACATGCAGCTGTCATTTAAAAATTGTCAGTGATGGAGACTCCATCATGATCCTTGGTAAATTGCTCCAGCGGTTAATTACTCTCCCTGTTAAAAAATATACACCTTATTTCCAGTCTGAATGTGTCTAGCTTCTTGTTATACCTTTGTCTGCTAGACTGAGGAGCCCATTATCAAAATTTTGTTCCCCATGTAGATACCTGTAGGTTGTGATCAAGTGACCCCTTAGTCCTCTCTGAAACAGTGGCTTTCTGATATTGTCACTAATCTACTAGCTTTGTGGTAGCACAGTTTTGGTATAGTGCCTTTGGGCCTCATGGATACTGTAAAATGAATCCAACAAGCCATATGCTGACCCGATGTGTGGGGACGCAAATCCAGACTTCCATGGAATTGAATTTTGACCCATGGGTAAACATTTTTTAAAGGACCCAATAGTTATACCTGAGGCCAGACTTTCCACAGTCCATTGCACTAGGTGCATCCTGGGTGCTGAGTTTGGGGAAAATCTGGCCCCAGGTGTGGGGGCTGAGCATGACAGATGTGGGGCTGCACTGCAAGAATTGATGAATAATGTATGTTGACCTGGTTTGGGGGACGTTTTACTGGAGGAATATAGTGGTGTAGTTTAATAGGGGGATCATGGGGAAAACAAGCAGGAAGAGAAACAATGGCTCAAGATAAACCACCACCCCCGGTAAACACTGCAAGGTTGTAGAGAGATGGTGCCCAAACTAAGAGCTGTAAAGATTCTACCCCCGGGCTGTAGCCAAGTTACAAAACTGGCTTTGCTATACAGCGCCAAGGCTGGGAGCCCAAAGAGCAAAAGGATGATGGCGGGATACAAAAAGTCTCTTTCTTTCTTGAGGGGAGTCATTGGGAGCTGTTCAGACTGACACAGGCACCCCTCAAGGAGTCTGAAGAAGCTAGGCCTGCCTGGGCTATCATTAGGGGATGGTTAGCCTGTAGGTGAGACTGACGTGCGCACAGACTGTTTATTGTTTTACAATCCTTTTCTCTCTCTGTTTTGTTGCTACTGTTAAGATTAAACAATACTTTGGTTTAAGAAGGCTGCCTGGTTGTGTTATTCCTCACTGGTCACAGACCCTGCAGTGGGGAAAACCAAAAGTGCAGAACCCCTTTGGCGCTGCAGGGTAAGCATGATGGATACACAGGGTGTCGTACCCTAGGGCCTGGTATGAGAGTGGGAGAACTGCAGAATTGCACCCCGCAGCAGGGAAGGGCGGGGGAGGGGAGGGGCACTGGGCGAGACTAGAGCGGGGACAGAAGTGCAGATAGCCCAAACACTGAGCACTTGAAAGCCTGGCCCTGCTCTCTTTTGAAGAACTGGCTGTAACGTGGCACTTGCCTCTTGGCAGTGCCACCTTTTGTGCTCCTGGCACCAGCACAGGACGCTGCCCTCACTAGGTGGGTCTTCAGTGACTCAGCCTTCCGGCCAAGTCACACTGCTGTTAAATGGACGAACCCCTTCCGGGGTACTCACGTCCAAAACAAACAAAAAAGGTCTTCCAATTCCCTGGCTCAAGCTGGGCTCAGCCCCTCCTTCCTGAGGGGGCCTTCTCTCCTTAGCCCCTCTTGGGCCCCCTTAAATCCAGCCCTCTGCTCAGTCTTCTAAAGGAAACTTCTCCCCTTCTTGGGGCTTAAGCCACTTCCCCAGTGGCTGCTGCAGGAACCCAGGCCCACCCACTCCTCTGGGTCCCAAGCCAGGGACCCTATGAACAGGGGTCAGACTCTGCTGCCTTTAACATCATCCATTAGCTGCTACTGTTTTCCCCAAGCTTCTTCCCACTGGGTCTCTTTAGTTTCACCCAGTCTCATAGGATTACAGTTCTCAGGTCCACTCTCTTCTTGTGGACAGCAAAACAGAGCCAGCACTCAGCTTGTGGTTCTCTCTGATGCTCCTGTGGCCAGCACAGAGTCACTTTCCTTGCCACTCAGGTTCCTGCCAGGAACTGACCTCTTCACCACGTGTAGCTCCTTTTTATCCGGGCCTGCTGCGCACTGATTGGCTGCTTCTGTGCAGCTTTTCTAGGCAGATCTGGAGGACCCACCCTCACTGCTCTCCTGCTGGGGTGGGGTGTAGTGGGGCCTCGAAGGGCCAGGTGTATCCCATCACACTGGCCCTATGTTTATATTCCACCTTTTATGGGGGGTTAATTCTTGGTTTCTCTTTAAAAGGCATGTGATCAAAGCAAGGCCTCATTAGCCAGAAAAAAAGAAGGGTGGATTGCAATCCTTGCACCTAATGGATGAACTGGTGGTGAATTCAAGCCAAGTCATGGCATAATCTTGGGAACCCCTGCAAGATTTCAGGCTGCATCTTAGTGGTGAGTACTGAAGGGATGTAGGGTTGGGGAGTTTGAAAAGAGAGGCCACAAATCCTGGAGTCATTTTCCGCCTGTTTGTAACCAGTGTGATGAGAGCAAGAAGCAAATATAGTCCTGTAGGGTGGGGATTTGGTATTAACTCAATTACCTCCCACCACTGCACATGTCCTGGAACAGGCCCGGCATCAGGCTGGTTCCCCACCTAATGACCCAACAAGCAATATTCTTCAGCTGAAGCAAGTCCAGGGCCTGGTTGTCATAGCAGCACAACAGAAACAAGAGCACTCCCGGATAACGCGGGGCAGAATGGAAAGGTTGCTGTGCATACATGTGGGTATCTGGACATGCCAGAGGGGGTCCTCTCAGGGCGCATGCACCAGTGGCTTACAAAGGGGATGAGGGTTTTCTTCCTGCTCTTTAGGTGAGTGGCTTTGGGGGCGGGCATACAGACAGACACGGCGCTCAGCGGCTGGGTAAGCTTTGCCCACAAACAGCTCCGGGCATCACCTCATTCCTGGAACAGGTCTTGGGGGGTGGCTCACACCTGTGCGCCCACATGAACCTCATCTGGCACAGGCCTCAATGAAGGTACCCAGCAGGACCCTGACATGGGATAGGTTTCTCTGAAGTGATTCAGGTCTTGTGCCCTGGTCCAGGCCTCTGGGAATTCATCTAGCTGTGTGATCTCCCTTCTCCCCGGGCCCAGGCTTCTGAGAGGGCACCCAGCCAGCCTGCCTGCCACTGGTTCAGCCTGGCAGCACTGCAGAGCCACCCTCCTGCCAGCACAGGCCGCCGTGAGGGGCTCACAAGCAGGTCTGTGTGAGCCAGGGCTGCTAGCTCCTACTGCTCTGAGTGGCATGGTAAGGGGGGTTGGATAAGGAGTAGGGGGTTCCAGGGGGCAGTCAGGGGACAGGGAGCAGGGGACGGTTGAATGGGGCGGAGGTTCTGGGGGGGAGCAACAGTCAGGAGATGGGGAACGGGGGGGTTGGACAGGTGTGGGAGTCCTGGGGGGCCTGTCAGGGGGCGGAAGTGTGGATAGGGGTTGGGGGGGGCAATCAGGGGACAGGGAGCAGGCGGGTTGGATGGGGGTGGGATCCCGGGGGGCGGGGGCGGATTGGGGTGGAGGGGTCCAGGGAGCGGGCAGTCAGGGGACAAGGAGCAGGGGTGGTTGGATGGGTCGCTGATTCTGAGGGGGACAGTCAGGGGGTAGGAAGTGGGAGGGGGCAAATAGGGGGCGGGGGCCAGGCTGTTTGGGGGGCACAGCCTTCCCTACCCCACCGTCCATACAGTTTCGCACCCTGATGTGACCCTTGGGCCAAAAAGTTTGCCCACCCCTGATCTAGGGCCTGCATCTTCACAGAGTCCAGGGCTGTGAAAGCAGTCAGGCAGAGTAGATGGTCGGAGTGATCTCCCAGGCTGGTGCCCAGGGAGGACCCTGAAGGTTTCAGCTGCTTTGCAGAGCCAGGCTGGGCTCTGCAGGGGCCAGGAAGAGCAAATCATCATGAGCTCCTGGTGGCCAGTGTCATGTAGGTGACCTTGTAGGTTGTGATGCTCCCTAGCTCTCTGGGGAGGGGATGGCGCCATAGGGGGCAGGGTGCCAACCCTTTGGGGGGGGAACCAGTGACACTTACTCATTGCCATGTAGACTTTTTTTTTGTTTTACAAATTATTTGATCATCTGTTTTTCATGCTTGCAACTAATGAAAGTCTGACTAGAAACATCAGCTCCCACCCGCAGTGTGTACTGTGCATTCAGTGCTTCTGCCAGCCTTGGGGAATGAAGCCCTCCGCAGGTCAGCAGCAGGACCAGCTTCCAGCCTGATCTGGGGCGGTGTCCTCATTGGGGAGGGGGAACAGGGATCATTCCATCCCCCAGGCAGTTCTTTTCTGACTCTGCTGATCTGTGCGTAGCACAGTGATGGGTTTGCGACATGGGAGCAGGAAGCCTGGAACTGTCACCCACCAAACTCATCCGAGATCGGGGCGATGAAACATCAACTTCATGGGAGCAATGTTCCATCCCTGCAGAGCTGGGCTGAATTTAAACTGGCGACCTACATGGGACCAATTCAGTGGCCTAGTAGCAGCATGCTGAGGCACCCAGGCCCACACGAAGCGCTAACTTCAGAGAATCCCACAGCAAATAACGTCTGGGACCACATAGTGAATAATGATGAGAAAACACAATGCTGGACAACAGTTCATTAACTGAGCACTGCACACGCTGGGCATTGAATGAGACAAGGGTCCGGTGGCAAAAGTAGTAGCTGATCATAGTAGCATATGCTCTAGGGGACCAAATTAATATTGCACAGGCAACCTTAATTCTGGCATTTTCTATCTTTTCAGTGCTTGGCTTTGCAACCTTAAGAGTTTTCTTTTAACATCACTTTTGTGTGTGTAATCTCCTAGCATTTTTAAAAAGCAATCTGAAAAACCAAAAATTCCATCACGTGGCATCACGCTGACATCCACATGGGTCATCAGCAGGATTAGACCCATTACACAGACCTCTCCCGCTTGAACTCATGGACTAACTGATAGCAGTAGTAGGTTGTCACCGTCTATGTAGACCAGCACTCGAGAGGTGTATGACATTTTGCCAGTGAGTTTCACAGGTATTTGCTGACAACATAGGAATAGTGAGACTCTGAACTCCTGGGTTCCATGCCAGACCTCAGTAGGGGAGTGTGGTCTAGTGGGCAAAGACTCTGCCCATTCCTCCAAAAGTTTGACCCCTACTGCCACATCCCCTCCAACCTGTTCACCCCTTCTAGTCTCCCCCACCCCTGCTCCCAGTCTCAGTCTCCTTTCCCAGCCATTCCCAGTCTCTACCCCAGTCTCCTTGTTCCAGTCTCCTTGCCCAGCCAGTCCCAGTCTTCCTCTCCCGGTTCCTCATCCTTTTTGCCACCTCCCCCCACCCCAGTCACCTGCCCCATTCCTTGTTCCCAGTAGCTCCCAGTCTCAATCGCCCGCCCTGGTTCCTCTTCGAATTTCCTTCCCCTGGCTCTTAGTCCCACTCTGTTTGCTGAGCCAGGCCCAGTTCTCCCTCCATAGCCTGATTCTTCATTCATTCCCCTTCCCCTCCCACTCCCTCCTTCCTCCTGCCCCATTGGTTCTTGGTGAGTCTGAGATCAGATCTGATGCTGTGCCACAGATTTCTTTGCCTCTACCACAGCATCCACAAAGATGCAATCCATAGAAGAGTTCCAGGTGGAGCCTAGAGTAAGGTCAAGTGATATAGCTAAGTGCATCAGTCAGATAAATGAATTCCATTCTAGTGGAAGGGTCTTCCTGTGTGGGAGGCCCCAGGGCTGCTCTGGCTCGGGATGATGGTACTTCTTTCCTGATTGCTCTAGCTGATCTAAAATGAAAGTCACTAAGGTGATATTTTGCTCTTTCTTCAGGGATAAAAACAACACCTGACATAAGCCCTCTGCCAGGGGACTCGGCTAACGTAGGCCAAGTAGTGTCATTCACCCCTGGTCCCTGTTGGGCTCTGGGATGTCTGTCTCTGCCATGCTGCTAAGCTGACACAGGCCTATGTGAGGCCACTTTGCTGAGCAGATACCACAGTGACGGGTGCAGTATAAAACCCTAGAAAGACAGCCTGACAGGCCTGTTCACAGGACACAGGTCTTCGGGAGACCACACAGGCCACACTGGTGCATAAAGCTTGGCACTGAAATCTGAATGGCCCAATTCCAAGATGCCTGCAGTTCCCATGGGCATCAAGTTTGTGCCTCAGTTAGCCCTGCTCTAAAATGGGCATCATCCTGTTTACTTGGTTCTTAGCTAGTTGTGAGGATTCATTAATTAATGTTTGTCAGCTGCTAAAGCTCTTTGGATGGAAGGAGCTAATGAAAGCGAAATACATCTGCCAAGCTGCGCAGGCCAGGCCGCATGGACAGGATAATAGGAATTTGTTTCACTGCAACATGAGAGGAACTGGAAAAAACAGGCCAAGAGCCATGGGAATGGGATACTGAGAGCTTGGTTTGGCTGTGCACATCGTGTAGCTCTTTTACTGCAGTCCGTTATTTGCAGCTGTGGCTTTTGGAACCCTCCTATACATTTGCCACTTTTAGCTTTCATGGGTTTGTGAGAGCTAGAGCGAATTCTTGCTCTGTACTTCTTGGAAAATTTGAAAGCACTTTCAAAGGGTGAAGATACCAGCCAGTCAGAAACCATTTTCCAATAAGATTACAACACTTTTGAGAAGTATGACTGTATTCTTCAGGGATCATACCAGGCCATGCAATCACACATTTTCCTATTGCTCTGAACTCCTAAAATAATTGTGGTGGTTACCAGAAATACAGCACTGTGAGAAACACTTTTTTTTTTTCTGTTTAATCAGCTAATCCCGATGATGGGTTACAGATCCCCAGTCTGCCTGTCAGTCTGTCTTCTGGGCTGCAGATTTTTATGGAAGTGGTTACTGCTCTGTTCAGATAGCAACAGCATTGTTTCACCAAGATTGTAATCGCCAAAGGGTCTGTATAAATCAGAGCAATATTATGTAGGTGGGGCAAATGCTTGTTAGATGAGCCTGTCTGTGTGGTCCCACACAATGTAATCTCCTTGGTGAAATGATAGCAGGGCTGATTCGAAGCTGACCTACAGCTACGCCATCACAGAGACTGTGAATTTTCCTTTTCACAAGGTATGAACATTGTCTTGTATAGTAGCAGTGACAGGAATTGACTGACAGCTCTTAGTGATTGACAGACACTATGTATTGCAGAACCTTTCAACCTAACAGCACATGCAGCTTCCCACCAGTCTGCCTCAACCCTGGCCTGGAAGAGGGGAAGGTAATTCAGTCACCACTGTCCCATTCGCTCCCTGGACTCTCCAAGGGTACATCTACACTGCAACAAAAAGTTGTGTTCTTAACTGGGGTTAATTAACCCATGGTCACTAATTCATGTTACAATAACAGCAAAGGCAGAGAACCTTGGTTATTAACTCAGATTAGCAGCTTGAGTCCAACCCCAGGCTCCCCTATAGACTTTACCTTGAGCTACTAGCCCAAGTTAAAAGCCAAATGCTACGTCTTCACTGCTCTTCTAACCCGAGTTAGCTGATGCATGAGAAGAATGCACTTTTCTTTTTTTTTGCAGTGTAGACATACCATGAGATTAATCTTTTGAAAATCTAATCTTTAGGAATTTATGCCCACTGACTTTCAAGTCACTTACACTCTGTGATAGACTCAGGCTTCTAAGTCACTTTGGTTCTTTTGAAAAATTTAACCTAAATGTAAAGGTCCTGCCTTGCTCTTATTTCAGTTCATTCACTACAAATATTAGCTCTCCCAAAGGAATAAGAAGAGAGGCAGGGATCTATCAGCAGTAGGAAGTGTTATTGATAGGGCTGTCAAATGAATAAAAATAATTGCAATTAATCATGAGATTTAAAAAAAAGTCACAATCGCGGTTTTTTCACAGTGTTAAACAATAACAGAATACCAATTTAAATTTATTATAAATATTTTTGGATGTATTTCTACATTTTCAAATATATTGATTTAAATTACAATGCAGAATACAAAGTGTACATTATTCACTTTATATTTTTATTACAAATATTTGCACTGTAAAAAAGATAAAAGAAATACAAGTACTGCAGTGCAATCTCTTTATGAAGAAAGTGCAACTTACAAATGTAGAATTTTTTTTACATAACTGCACTCAAAAACAAAACAATGTAAAACATTAGCGCCTACAAGTCCACTGAGTCCTACTTCTTGTTCAGCCAATCACGAAGACAAGCAAGTTTGCTTAGATTTGCAGGAGATAATGCTGCCCATTTCTTATTTACAATGTCACCTGAAAGTGAGACCAGGCGTTTGCAGGGCACTGTTGTAATTCTTCCAAATTCTCAGCTGGTGTAAATCTGCAGGGCTACACCAAAGTCAATGTTGCTAGGCTGATTTGCCCCACTGATGAGCTGGTGACTATTTATGAAGCAGTGGATCTCAAAGCCAACATAAGCTAGGAGAATGGAAGAGCACATAACAAAGGGGTGGAGCAGCCCCAGACTGTTGTGTGAGCAGAGAGAATGGCTTCATAACAACTCGGTCAGTGCCATAGTTCTCTGCTGCCACAACACTGCAGAGTCATCACCCAGGGATGGCTGGAACCCTCCCCTCGCAAGCCATGGGTTCTCCAGAGACAATCTGGCCACTGAGTGTGGCAGGTTGAGCCCATGCAGGCTGAGGGGGAGCCTTCACAGCTGCTGGACCCAGCAGGATATTCAGACACTGGAGGTCATAGTCAGGCCAACATCGAGTGAATACGATTCTGCTCCTTAGACGGAGGTGTTCATCTCGCCAGGTCTCCAGTATATCAGCACAGGCACCAGGATTGAATCTCACCTTTTCTGGAGGCAGCCAGCTGCACCATGGGCAAGGCAATGCCACTGCTCCTTCCTTGTTTCTAGTGTACTGCTCAATGCAAACATCATCTGAGTCTGACAATGGCTTAGTGTTCGGACCCTACCCTAAAGGGCTGGTTGATTCACTCTCAGAAGCCAGCCACATTGTCTGGCCTCAAGTGAGCCACAAGAGATGCCTGTCTCTGGGCAGTAGACCAGAACGAAGTTGCCTCAGGCAGGCCTTTCCTGAGAGCCCCTTGCCTCTCCTAGCATATGTGGGCGCTAAGCCCATGTGACATTTGCTGTCAGCCCCTGGTGTTCTCCCTGAGCTGCCAGTCTGCTGCTGCTACAACCCAGGGGCAGTGGGAGGCTGGGGGCATTTTGGTGAAAATGGCCAAAATCCCAGCACTCCTTCAGCAACTTCTCCGTGCCGATCTCCAGTGAGCAGAGCTTCTCACACAGCTGGCCCTGAGGCCCAACTACCTACTGGAGTCACGCCCAGCCCCAGAATGTGCTGTCTGCTGAATCGCTCATGGGCCAGTGCTCCAGCATGGTGCCAGGGGCCCTGTGCTGCTGGCTGTGCCCGTCTGCAGGGCCTTTCCTCGTGGAGTTAGAGATCTCTGGTGCCCTGCTAATTCCCAGGCTGGACTCCCCTGCCTCAGTGGCCGTGGGACACAGAATGCTTCACATGTGTTGTCCTCAGGCATTGCCTCGTGCTGTACACAACAGCCAGGAGCAGGTGCAGGATTCCTGTTACCCAGACACTCGGTGATGCTGTTGAGGCGGCTGGCTTCGCTCAGCATGTGCACTGAAAGCAACTAGCTGTTTCTGACTGATCAACAGACATCCAGGATTGGACAAAACGCCCTCCTTCAGGCCAGGCCCTGCCTGGGGTGGGGGATGGAAAGGCAGCTTGGAACCACCACCCCTTCACCTCCCGGGCTCTGGGCTCCTCCGGCAGTCCCTACCAGTGTCATTTACAGCAGGCTCTGAGCCTGCTCTGATTTGCATAAGAAGGAACTAATTAGCTCAGCCCAAGCCTTTTGCATCCAGTGGCAGCACCTGGCAGGGAAGCTTCTTGTGCCAAGAGCACAGTCGTGGTTGTTTCCAAGCGGACACAGAACAACGGCACATTTCACTGTCTGTGTGTTGTGCTTCCCACTCACCCTCTCCTATCAGGACTCGCCCTCCTCCCAGGTGCAGCTCGTTCTGTTCTGGCTCCATCTGCCTCCCTTTGCTGGCTGCGTTGGAAGGTGTTGTTCCTATGTTCAGGCTGAATGGGAGCGCCTGGGGGAGATCACAGGCTATCTCCCTGCCCATTATTAATCTCTAGTGAATACAGCACAGCATGAGCTCTGGCTTCACAGAGTGTTCCTGTGGCGTTTTCATTTCTCTGTGAATCTCGGCTACAGCTCTTTCTTGTGCTGGCACTCCTCCTGCCTCACCCTACATAGCTCCTGTGGCTGGGGACCAGCTGAAGACAACTGTGGGTGGGTAGTGGCTTTAGGCTCCTTTTCTCCTCTCTGACTCTGCGGCTGGTCTGAAAGCCGCTCTAGCTGGTGCCAGGGACCCAAGGGGCTGTTGCACAGTCAAGCATTGCCAGGGAACGGGGATGATCCAGCCATGCCCCCCTTCCAGTGGCAGGAATGTACCTTCAAAGCCTAGGCCTATGTGGGCATGTCTACATTGCAGCGAGGGGACGAGCTTCCCGGCCTGGGGAGACAGACTCTTGCTAGCAGGGCTGGAGCTAAAAGAACCAGAGTGGCCACTGTGGCTTGGGCTGCAGCTCAGGCTCTCCAGCCCACCCAACCCCCAGTCTGAGTTCAGGTGCCTAGCCGGAGTCACACTGACCTCACTGCTATGTTTGGCAGGCTGGCTTGAGCCCGGCTAGCGTGAGCCTGCCTACTCTGGGCTGGGAAGTGCATACCAGCTGCAGCGTAGACCTGCCTCCTGTGGGGTGTGGAGCTATGTGCATGGGGGCTGTGCATGCTGCACGCTCGGGACAGTTCAGGGGGCCAGGCCCCCTTTCTCCTTCCTGCTCCTTTTTGGAGGCTTGCCCCTCAGGAACCACGAGGAGGATGCAGTCCCCGCTTATGAGCCTTAAACTGTGATTCTGCCTAGCCCTGGAACAATTGGTACTAGAACTGTTCCTTGCCCAGGCCAGGGCTGGGCAGAAATTGAAAGCAACAACGAGAAAACCCAACTGCTCAAGAGCTTGTCTGTGCTGGAAAGCGGGAAAGGGCTGAGCTGAGGTCACAGTTTGGGGCGAAAGCACAGGGCCATTTTATTTTAACTTAGTGTAAGGGCAAAGGCTCCTAGTTCCACCCCAGGCTGGGAGCAGTGGGGAAGGATAACAGTAAAAGGCCGCAGACTATATCAACTGGTAATAGCCAAATACTAAGGGTCTGAAGCTGCAGCCTGATCCCCAGAGAATTCCCAAGCAATTTGGCCTGTGGACGGCCCCTCCCTCTTATGTCCATTTGAAATGCATTTGTGATGCTTTAGGAGCCCTTCTGAACAAACCGTCCCTTTGGTGAACTACATCACCGTCTTGGGCAGAAAGCCTCAGGCCCATGGCTCCATAGCCAATGGGGCGCCCAGCCCAGGAATTGACAGAAGGAAGCCAGAGGGGCTGTGCACTAGCTTCACCTTATGGCTATCCTCGTTCTTGTCAGAAGTAACAGCAGGTGTTGCAGAGCAAATGTATCCAGTCTTCAAATACTGCAGTACCCGGAGAATGCCATTCAAATGCCCAGGAGCAGCCACCAGGAGCTCAGGGGGAATCTTGCATGGAGCCCTGCGGGGCCAGGGCTCCTGGACTGTTTGAGATACGGGGGGGGGGGGGTGTTGCTGTATGACACTGGCACCTTGTCTGTGTATTGTACTTTTAAATGGGGGAGAATATTCGTGAATTTAGCAGGTGTTTGGCTCTTCGCAGAGAGCAGCGGCCAGGCTTTCCCAAGGACTTGGCTTGCGGGCTTTCTTGAGGATCAATTATTTCTTTGTAAAATAGGAAAGGAATCATGGTCAGGGGAATGGGAGGCAGAGGGCCTGTGTTTCTTGGAGGGACTGTTATTGGCGGCGGGGGGGGGTTCACCATTGGAACAGAGAATGTGGGAGAGAAGCCCAGCCACATGAACTGAGCAGTACACAGGGGTTACTAAAGCGTCACTTGTTCAGCTTACCCAGCATGCAGATTCACTCTTTGCAAATGAAAGTGCAGGACAGATTCTGCTGCCCCCGTGTGTTCCCACAGAGGGTATGTCTACACTACGGAATTAGGTTGAATGTATAGAAGTCAATTTTTTAGGAAGTGATTTTATACAGTTGATTGTGTGTGTCCCCACTAAGCACATTAGGTCAGCGGAGCGCGTCCACAGTACCGTGGCTAGTGTCCACTTTCGGAGCGTTGCACTGTGGGTAGCTATCCCACAGTTCCCACAGTCTCCACCACCCATTGGAATTCTGGGTTAAGCTCCCAATGCCTGATGGGCAAAAACATTGTCGCGGGTGGTTTTGGGTACATGTTGTCAGTCGCCCCCTTCCTCTGTGAAAGCAACGGCAGACAGTCGTTTCGCTCCTTTTTTCTCTGTGGATGCCATACTGCTTTCAGCAGACGGTGCAGTAGGACTGCGAACCGTTGTCATCCAACTACCGCTTCCGCTGCAACTCTGCTCTCCTGCTCTTGTCTCGATAGCAAATTTCTCCATGTTGGCTCTCATGGGCTCCCGCTTCTGCTGCAACTCTGCTCTCCTGCTCTCATGAATCCACCTTGCAGGTCCTCTCGTTGTTCTCTATAAATATCTATTCTCGTGGCATCCGTCGTCAGCCGCTGCTTCCGCTGCAACTCTGCTCTCCCGCTCTCCTGCAGACACCATACCACGGCAAGCATGGAGCCCGCTCAGATCACCGCAGCAGTTATGAGCATTGTAAACACTACAGGCATTATCCTGCAGTATGTTCAGAACCAGACCCTGAAAAGGCAGGCGAGGAGGCGATGGCAGCGCAGTGATGAGAGTGATGAGGACATGGACACAGACTTCTCTCAAAGTACGGGCCCCGGCAATTTGGACATCCTGGTGGCAATGGGGCAGGCTCATGCTGTGGAACGCCGATTCTGGGCCCGGGAAACAAGGACAGACTGGTGGGACCACATAGTGTTGCAGGTCTGGGATGATTCCCAGTGGCTGTGAAACTTTCGCATGCGTAAGGGCACTTTCATGGAACTTTGACTTGCTTTCCCCTACCCTGAAGTGCAAGAATACCAAGATGAGAGCAGTCCTCACAGCTCACAAGAGAGTGGCAATAGCCCTGTGGAAGCTTGCAACTCCAGACAGCTATCGGTCAGTCGGGAATCAATTTGGATTGGGCAAATCTACTGTGGGGGCTGCTGTGATCCAAATAGCCAACGCAATCACTGAGCTGCTGCTATCAAGGGTAGTGAGTCTGGGAAATGTGCAGGTCATAGTGGATGGCTTTACTGCAATGGGATTCCCTAACTGTGGTGGGATGATAGACGGAACCCATATCCCTATCTTGGGACCGGACCACCTTGGCAGCCAGTACATAAACCGAAAGGGGTACTTTTCAATGGTGCTGCAAACATTGGTGGATCACAAGAGACGTTTCACCAACATCAACGTGGGATGGCCAGGAAAGGTACGTGACGCTCGGATCTTCAGGAACTCTGGTCTGTCTGAACAGCTGCGGCAAGGGACTTACTTTCCAGACCAGAAAATAACCTTTGGGGATGTTGAAATGCCTATAGTTATCCTTGGGGACCCAGCCTACCCGTTAATGCCATGGCTCATGAAGCCATACACAGGCACCCTGGACAGTAGTCAGGAGCTGTCAACTACAGGCTGAGCAAGTGCAGAATGGTGGTAGAATGTGCATTTGGAAGTTTAAAAGCACATTGGCGCAGTTTACTGACTCAATTAGACCTCAGCAAAACCAATATTCCCATGGTTATTACTGCTTGCTGTGTGCTCCACAATATCTGTGAGAGTAAGGGGGAGACGTTTATGGTGGGATGGGAGGTTGAGACAAATCGCCTGGCCACTGATTACGCACAGCCAGACACCAGGGCGATTAGAAGAGCACAGCAGGGTGTGCTGCGCATCAGAGAAGCTTTGAAAACCAGTTTCATGACTGGCCAGGCTATGGTGTGACAGTTTTGTTTGTTTCTCCTTGATGAACCCCCTCCCATCTTGGTTCACTCTACTTCCCTGTAAGCCAACTGACCTCTCCACTTCGATCACCCATTGCAGAGGCAATAAAGTCATGGTTGTTTCAAATTCATGCATCTTTATTAATTCGTCACACAAATAGGGGGATAACTGCAAGGTAGCCCAGGAGGGGAGGAGGAGGAGGGAAGCACCGGGTGGGGTGGTGGAGGAGCGGAGGAGGGAAGGACAAGGCCACACTGCACTTCAAAACTTATTGAATGCCAGCATTCTGTTGCTTGGGCAGTCCTCTGGGGTGGAGTGGTTGGGTGCCTGGAGGGCCCCCCCACTTCTAGGGCATCTGGGTGAGGAGGTTATGGAACTTGGGGAGGAGGGCGGGTGATTACACAGGGGCTGCAGTGGCGGTCTGTGCTCCTGCTGCCTTTCCTGCAGCTCAACCATACACCGGAGCGTATCAGTTTGATCCTCCAGTAGCCTCAGCATTGCCTCCTGCTTCCTCTCATCATGCTACTGCCACCTCTCCTCTTCATAGAATCATAGAATATCAGGGTTGGAAGGGACCTCAGGAGGTCATCTAGTCCAACCCCCTGCTCAAAGCAGGACCAATCCCCAATTAAACCATCCCAGCCAGGGCTTTGTCAAGCCTGATCTTAAAAACTTCTAAGGAAGGAGATTCCATCACCACCCTAGGTAATGCATTCCAGTGTTTCACCACCCTCCTAGTGAAAAAGTTTTTCCTAATATCCAACCTAAATCTCCCCCACTGCAACTTGAGACCATTACTCCTTGTTCTGTCATCTGCTATCACTGAGAACAGTCTAGAGCCATCCTCTTTGGAACCCCCTTTCAGGTAGTTGAAATCCTTATCAAATCCCCCCTCATTCTTCTCTTCCGTAGACTAAACATCCCCAGTTCCCTCAGCCTCTCCTCAGAAGTCATGTGTTCCAGTCCCCTAATCATTTTTGTTGCCCTCTGCTGGACTCTCTCCAATTTTTCCACATCCTTCTTGTAGTGTGGGGCCCAAAACTGGACACAGTACTCCCAGATGAGGCCTCACCAGTGTCGAATAGAGGGGAACGATCACATCCCTCGATCTGTTGGCATTGCCCCTACTTATATATCCCAAAATGCCATTGGCCTTCTTGGCAACAAGGGCACACTGTTGACTCATATCCAGCTTCTCGTCCACTCTAATCCCTAGGTCCTTTTCCGCAGAACTGCTGCTGAGCCATTCGGTCCCTAGTCTGTAGCAGTACATTGGATTCTTCCGTCCTAAGTGCAGGACTCTGCACTTGTCCTTGTTGAACCTCCTCAGATTTCTTTTGGCCCAATCCTCCAATTTGTTTAGGTCCCTCTGTATCCTATCCCTACCCTCCAGCGTATCTATCTCTCCTCCCAGTTTAGTGTCATCTGCAAACTTGCTGAGGGTGCAATCCACACCATCCTCCAGATCATTTATGAAGATATTGAACAAAACCAGCCCGAGGACTGACCCTTGGGGCACTCCACTTGATACCAGCTGCCAACTAGACATGGAGCCATTGATCACTACCCGTTGAGCCTGACAATCTAGCCAGCTTTCTATCCACCTTATAGTCCATTCATCCAGCCCATACTTCTTTAACTTGTTGGCAAGAATACTGTGGGACAAGAATACTTGCTCCCGCCACCTCTCCTCTCACTTGTCCCTCCTGTCCTCGTGTTCATTTTGTGCTTTCTTGGACTCTGACATTGCTTGCCTCCATGCATTTTGCTGAGATCTTTCAGTGCGGGAGGACTGCATGAGCTCAGAGAACATTTAATCGTGAGTGCGGTTTTTTCGTCTTCTTATCTACACTAGCCTCGGGGATGGAGATGATGGGGGAGCACTGAAACATTTGCAGCTGCGGGAGGAAAAAAAGGGAGAGTAGTATTTAAAAAGACACATTTTAGAGAACAATGGGTAGACTCTTTCACAGTGAACCAAGCTGTTAACATTACATAGTACATGTGCTTTCGGTACAAGGTTGCATTTTTGCCTCTTATATTGAGGGCCTGATGGTTTGGTGTGAGAGATCACACATGCAGGGCTGGGCAACAGAATTTGGCTTGCAGGCAACCATGGTAAGCCACAGTCTTTTGTCGTCTTTAACCTTCATAACATGTGGGAATGGTTTCAAACAGCAGCGCCCTCATTTCCCATACCAAGCACCCGTTGGGTTGGCCATTTAAAAGGAGGGGCTGCAGTTTTCGGGTTAATGTGCAACAAGAACCCAACTAAACCCCACCCCACACCCAATTCTCTGGGATGATCGCTTCACCCCTCCCCCCACCGCGTGGCTAACAGCGGGGATGATTTCTTTTCAGCCACAGGGAAACAGCCCAGCAGGAACAGCCACCTCTGAATGTCCCCTTAATAAAATTCCCCTGTTTCAACCAGGTGACCATGAATGATATCACTCTCCTGAGAAAAGAAAAGGAGTACTTGTGGCACCTTAGAGACTAACCAATTTATTTGAGCATAAGCTTTCGTGAGCTACAGCTCACTTCATCGGATGCACCGATGCATCCAGTGAAGTGAGCTGTAGCTCACGAAAGCTCATGCTCAAATAAATTGGTTAGTCTCTAAGGTGCCACAAGTACTCCTTTTCTTTTTGTGAATACAGACTAACACGGCTGTTACTCTGAAACTCTCCTGAGACTAACACAGAGAGATAAAGAACGGATGTTGCTTGAGTGCCAGCCGGAACAAACGCTGCCATGCTTTGTTATGCAGTGATTCCAGAATACGGGCTACTGGCCTGGCCTAGTAAAGTGTCCTACCATGGAGGACGGAATAAGGCTCCCCTCCCCAGAAACCTTTTGCAAAGGCTTTGGGAGTACCTCCAGGAGAGCTTCATTGAGATGTCCCTGGAGGATTTCTGCTCCATCCCCAGACACGTTAACAGACTTTTCCAGTAGCTGTACTGGTCACGAATGCATCCCAAGTCTTCAGGGTAAATTAATCATTAAACACGCTTGCTTTTAAACCATATATTATATTTACGACTATTATATGCCTTCTCTGCCTTCAAGGTCCGGGAGCCTGCCTTGGGAGGGTTGGAAGGGTATTGGATCCAGGGTGATAAACAGTTCCTGGCTGTCGGGGAGAACAGTTTCATCCTCCTCCTTATCGTCATCTTCCTCGTCCCCTAAATCCTCATTCCTGTTGCATGAAACTCCCCCCTTGCAGGAGTCCACGTACAGGGGTGGGGCAATGGTAAAGGCACCCCCTAGAATTGCATGCAGCTCATCATAGAAGCGGCATGTCTTGGGCTCCGACCTGGAGTGGCCGTTTGCCTCTTTGGTTTTTTGGTAGGCTTGGCTGAGCTCCTTAATTTTCACACGGCACTGCTGCGGGTCCCTGTTATAGCCTCTGTCCTTCATGCCCTTGGAGGTTTTTTCAAATATTTTGGCATTTCGTCTTTTGGAACAGAGTTCTGATAGCACAGATTCATCTTCCCATACAGGAATCAGATCCAGTACCTCCCATTTGGTCCATGCAGGAGCTCTTTTGTGATTCTGGGACTCCATGGTCACCTCTGCTGATGAGCTCTGCATGGTCACCTGTGCTACGCTGGCCAAACAGGAAATGAAATTCCGAAGTCCCCGGGGCTTTTCCTGTGTACCTGGCTAGTGCATCTGAGTTGAGAGCGCTGTCAAGAGCGGTCACAATGGAGCACTTTGGGGTAGCTCCCAGAGGCCAATACTGTCGAATTGCGTCCACACTACCCCAAATTCGACCTGGTGATGTCAATTTCAGCGCTAATCCTCTCATCGGGGAGGAGTACAGAAATCGATTTTAAGAACCCTTTAAGTCAACAAAAATGGCTTTGTGGTGTGGACAGGTGCAGGGTTAAATCGCTGCTAAATTCAACCTAAACTCGTAGTGTAGACCAGGGCAGAGGAACCTTTGTTAATCAAGGGTCATTTTCCAGGTAGCTCCCATCTGCGCTCTCCTGCTGGGCTCTGGGGTTTCAAGTCTTGGCAGCCCGATGTGCCCTCTGGACCCAGGGAGGTTCAGTCCATCTCAGCGAGGAAAACTGACTTAAACCCTAATTGCAGCCAGAGGGACGGAAGGACCTGAGCAATCATGGCTCAGAGCCCCCAGGGACCAGAATGCCCAAGGGCCAAAATGACTGACTGCTGGAGCACCTGACTATCCAGTGGGCCCAGGGCCAGGGCATCCAATGTCCAAGGGCCAGCGTATCTGAGCATCACAGCACCCAACAGCTCTGACAACAAGCAGTGCCACAGGGACAGAATGGAGAGTCTGTGCTCATCCTGGCAGAGTGTGTGCATCCCTCTAACACTGCTCTGTAAAGAGCGCTCAGCCCACTGTCTGATCCCAGCTCTGGTACTTTGAGTTGCTACCCCTACGCTCCCCACTGCACACTGGCCTCACTTACTGGAAAAACCGAACCCCCCCCAGCTGCTGATTGTACTCAGCACATGGAAAAACGCTCCGGCCCTGTCATAACCATATAGCTAAGGGTAGCCTAGAATTCCTCCTTACCTGTCAGGGGTTAAGAAGCTCAGATAATCTGGTTGGCACCTGAGCAAAAGGACTAATGGGGAAAGAAGATACTTTCAAATCTTGGGTGGGAGGAGGCTTTGTTGTGTGTGCTTTCTTGGGAAGCAGAAAAGCATCAGGTCAGAAAACTCCTTCTCCTATGAACCATCCTAAAAGTCTCCCATATTACAAAAGTTGTAAGTAAAAGCCAGGCAAGGCGTGTGAGATTATCTTTTGTTCCGCTTGTGAATTTTCTCTTTGCTGGAGGGAGGTTTATTCCTGCTTTTTGTAATGTTGAAACTAAGCCTAGAGGAAGTTCTGCTGTGTTTTTGAATCTTTTGTTACCCTGTAAAGTTATTTTCCATCCTGATTTTACAGAGATGATTTTTACCTTTTTTTTTTTTTTTAAATAAAATCCTTCTTTTAAGAACCTGACTGATTTCTCTATTGTCCTAAGACCCAGGGGTTTTGGTCTGTGATCACTTCGTAACCAATAAGTTAGGATATTATTCTCAAGCCTCCCCAGGAAAGGGGGTGTAAGGGCTTGGGGGGATATTTTGGGGGAATAGGAACTCCATGTGGTCCTTTCCCTGATTCTTTGTTAAATCACTTGGTGGTGGCAACGTACCGTCCGAGGGCAAAGACTTTGTGCCTTGGGGAATTTTTAACCTAAGCTGGTAGAAATAAACTTAGGGGTCTTTCATGCGGGTCCCCACATCTGTACCATAGAATTCAGAGTGGGGAGGGAACCCTGACAGGCCCTTTTTCTGGTACTAAGCATTGAGGGGGATATTAAAAACATTCCCTTTGCCAGGTCAAGTGAGACAAAAGGTGTAAGCAGTGGCAACCAGTGCAGGCACTTAGTAGCCCAGGATCACGGTGCATCAGCAGTCCTGCCGAGGGACTGGCATCGACAAGGGGAAAGGAGTTGGGCTTTCGGTCCCAGCCAGTCACACTGTAATGCTCCTGCAGACAACAGTGTGCTGAGGAGCAGGGCCTGAGATGCACTGACTGGGTGGGAATTGCCCAAACATCCCCAGAGAGCTGGGGGACAGCCAGCCAGGCTGATGGGGGGATCGTCCCCCTCTCTGTTTAGAAGACTCCTCCCTTCCCATGTGAACACAGCCCCCTTTGAGTTCCGGCATGGTGTGCACCCACGGCTTGCTGCGGGGTAGGACTCAGGCTCTTAATCGCCTAGGTGCTTTTGAAAATTGTCCCCAGCCTTCCAGGTGAGAGTGTCCTCATGCTCGTTGGGCAGGGCCTGGCTTCTTGTTCTGCATCTGTCCAGCTCTTTGCCCAGTTGGGTCTTGGCCCATGATGAGAGCTCTGGCAATATAAATAATGAGATTTTCTATCTCTTGCTTAGTGACCCCTAGCATCATGTGGACTTGCCCGAACACCAAGCTCTCCACAGTGACAAAGCCTGATCTTTCCCCTGAGTGGTTTAGAACTCACCAACGTACGAGTAATGCAGCTGAGCCCATACAACATGCAGCACCATGCTCTCAGCTCCATCACCTGCTTGCTATTCCCCTAATGGCTGTGGTTACTGCCTCTGCTTTCTGCTCTCTTTCTTCTCAGTTCCACGGGATCTCATCCCCCAGGTGGCTGGAAAATGGACACTGTCCTCACTTACTTCCAAACACACCTGCTGAATCACTCAGACCCACGTGGTCCCTTATGGAAATGTGACTCGGGCTCTAGGGGGAGTTTTTAGGGTGCATATTTTTAAAAATCCTTTCCTCCTATTTTGCTGTTGCCAGTTCGCAGGGCTGACTTCCAGCCTCGGAAGGTGAGCTTTGTGTTTCTTTGTTCCCTAAGCAACCTAAACCAGGCCAAATAGCATTGCTTTTCCACAGCAACATCTGGTAAACATCCATTCTCGGCTGTCCCTCTACCTGTGGGGTGTGCTTTCATTGAAGTCCTGGGCTCTGCTTTGAAAGGTCCCTTGGGAAGCCAGTATAGTGACTGTGTCCTCGGTCTGCTACCCGCCTGTCTCAGGGTTTGGACAGGGCTTCGGAAAGTAGGTTTCCGTTTATAGATGACTGAATCCGAAATAACTAACCTGGACTGTGTGGTTATGGGGTGGGGAGGGGGCTGGCCTCATGGGCAGAGAGTGAGAACTGAGCTGTACAATACAGCGTGCTATGGAATGCTGCTGTGCTTTTAGCGGAATTGGAGGAAGGGCAAGATGTTACCCACAGTCATTTCAACAATGGTTGTGTTTGCCATTTCTGTGCCCCCTTTGCAGTCATTTCTCAGGACGGCAGTTGGAGTTCTGTTCAGATCGGTTTTCAGAGCAAATAAACTAGGGCTCAGGTACCCAGATCTGTTTAATCAGGAAATTCATTTTTGGAGAAAACCAGCCCTGGCATAGGGCAAGCACAAGATCTCGGCAATGCTGAAGCTGCACTGATGCCCTAGGTAGCCCTATTGGGAGGTCAGTGGGGCTGAGGCCTGGTGCTGGCTCGCTGTGTGGAGGTGCAGTTCACGCCGTGTGTTTTCCCAATTAGAATTGTAGATGTGTCTCCCTGTTTACAGCTGCCGGATCTTTGTGTCCTTGGATTATGTCTACAGCAGGAAGAGAGGTCAGAGATCAGGACTAGGCACCAAGGGACCTGCTTCCTCTGCCAGTTCTGCCTCTGACTCACTATGTGAACCAGAGTAAGTCACATCACTAGTCTGTGCCTCAGTTTCCCCATCTGAGAAGGCAATAATGAAGAGAGGGCTAGTGTAGTCTAGTGAAATGAGGTGCCAGGTGCACCTGAGCTCTAACCCAGGGTGTGGCTGAGTTGTTGTCTGCCCAGAGGCAAGTCACTGACACTCTCCTGCTCAGTTTCTTCAGCTGTAAGATGAAGAGAGGCTATCTGCTGGCTGCATACTTGGGGGGGGGGGGAATGCAGGACTGGGAGGTGCTCCGTGTTATTGGTAACATTGTTCCAGCCTCCCAGGAATGCGGGACGGATCCATCCAGGAATAAGGAAATGTTTGTGGAGTGCCCTACCCATAGAATGATTGATTGTAAGGCTGGAAAGGATCTTGAAAAGTCATCTAGTTCAGCCCCATGTGCTGAGGCAGGACCAAGTAAACCTAGACCAGCCCTGACAGGTGTTTGTCCCACCTGGTCTTAAAAACCTCCAGTGATGGGGATCCTGCAACCTCCCTTGGAAGCCTGTTCCAGAGCTTCACTACCTCATAGCTAGAATGTGTTTCCTAATATCTAACTTTAATTCCCCCTTGCTGCAGATTAAGCCCATTCTTCTTGTCCTCCCTTCAGTGCACCTGGTGAACAATTGATCACCATCCTCTCCGTAACAGTCCTTAACATATTTGAAGACTATCAGATCTCCTCCCCGTCTTTGTTTCTCAAGACTAGACATGCCCAGCTTTTTTAACCTTTCCTTATAGGTCAGGCTTTCTAAACCTTTTATCGTGATTTGTCACTCTCCTCTGGGCCCTTTCCAATTTGTTCACATCTTTCCTAGCGTGCAGCACCCAGAAATGGACACAGTATCCAGCACTGAGCAGAGCGGGACAATGACCTGTCGTGTCTCACATACAACACTTCGGTTAATACACCATAGAATGACATTAGCCTTTTTCACAACTGCATCACATTGTTGAGTCATGTTCAATGTGTGTCTCACTATAGCCCCCCAGAGTCTTTTCAGCAGTACCACTGACTTGCCAGTCATTCTCCACTGTGTTGGTCTCCATTTGAGTTTTTTCATCTTGTTGAATTCATACTAATTCTCCAATTTGTCAAGGTCACTTTGAATTCTAACCCTGTCCTCCAAAGTACTTGCAATCCCTCCCGTCTTGGTGTCATCCACAAATTTTATAAGTGTAAGCAGAGTCAGAATGAGCTCTACCCTGATATCTGGTGGTGAACTGTGGAAAAGGACTCCAGGAGCTGATCTCATTTGCATGGGCACTCTCGTTTGCATGGGCACACCCACCCTGCCTAGCATGATGGACTGCTTGCCCAAATGGTCACTTTGGCTGCTGTGGGATCCCCAGTCTCTCTGTTATTGGGGCAGGAGTAATAAAGGGTTGTTATCCTGGTTATGTGAATCAAGGACTGTAGAACTGTACTTGGCATTTTATGATGGAGGGACTCGCTCTCAACTAAATAGCACTCGCTAGGCAAGGGACATGGGTTCCAAAACCCAGGGTATTGGGAGGGGCTGGAAATACTACTTTAGCACTGCCTGTTTTCATAATGTAATAATAGAGCTCATTTTAGATCTGTTAGGAGTTTTGTTATATGCTGCAGAGCTGAAATCACTGATACCTAGGTCTAAGTATTAGACCTACTTTGGGCTAATGGTGTATCAGCACTGAGGCTTGCTGGGGGGGAATAGCTCAGTGGTTTGAGCATTGGTCTGCTAAACCCAGGGTTGTGAGTTCAATCCTTGAGGGGGCTATTTAGGGATCTGGGGTAAAAATTGAGAATTGGCCCTGCTTTGAGCATGGGGGTTGGACTAGATGACCTTCTGAGGTCCCTTCCAACCCTGATATTCTATTCTATGATTCTACTACCAGCTAAAAATCACTGAGAACTGAAGTTGCTGAGAGCTGTGTTAAGTAGGGGGGCCTGAAGACAAGTTGGTGAGTGGAGTGGATAGCTGGGCAGCTGGTGGAGAGGAGCAGACAGCTGGACAGTGAGTGGAGAGTGGAGTGGAGCAGATAGCAGAGCAGCTGATGGAGAAGCGTGGCTGGTGGTGAAGACTGCAGCAGAACCCCATGGAGAGGTATGGCACTTGGCCATTGACCTGAGCAGCGGAGCATGTAAGATGCCTCCCATACCTCCTTCCACTTCCACCCAGGCTGGGCCGTAAACTCTTCAGATGAGCTTCTGAAGTCTGGGGGGCTGCACTGACCAAGGACAGAGACTGTGTGTGTGCGGGGGTGACTACTGGGTTGCTGGACTTAAGACCCTGAGGGGAAAAGGACACTGCCAAACTTACTTGGGGGTGGGTCTTTTGCTCATGGTTGGTGTTATGAATCCTGTTTGTGGTGTTTCCCCAACATAATGTTGCATTGTTTCCCTCCTTTATTAAAAGGCTATTGTGACACTCAGACGCTGTGCTTGCGAGAGGGGAAGTATTGCATCTTAGAGGTGCATAGGGGGGTGGTATGTAATTGTCCCAGGTCACTGGGTGGGGGCTCGAGCCAGTTTTGCAAAATGTTATTGAAACGGAACCCCTAGATACTGAACCCGGCCCTTGTTGCTACCAACTCTGACGGGCAGAAGGGTTACATAAGCATACTCTCCACTCCATTACCCAAGTCATTAATGAAATATTGAATAGTACCAGACCCAGGACTGGCCCTTGCAGGACCCCACAAACTACAACTCTCCCAGGTTGACAGTGAACCACTGATAACTATTTGAGCATGTCTTTAGACCAGTTGTGTACCCACCTTATAGTAATTGCATTTAGACCACATTTCCCTCGTTTGCTTAGGTGTATATCATGTGGGGTTGTGTCAAAAACTTTACTGTTAAAGAAGAAAATTAGGTTGGTTTGGCATGATTTATTCTTGACAAATCCATGATGACTATTTCTGACAACCCTATCATCCTCTAGATGCTTACAAACTGATTGTTTATTTGTTCCAGTATCTTTCCAGGTATCAAAGTTAGCCTGACTGGTCTATAATTTCATGGGTCCTCTTTGTTCCCCTTTTTAAAGATAGGTGCTATGCTTGCCTGTCTCCAGTCCTCTGGGACCTCACTCATCCTCCAGAAGTTCTCAGAAATAATGAGTCTGAGATTGCTTCAGCTACTTCCTTAAGTATCCTAGGATGAATTTAATCAGGCCCTGCCAACTTGAATACATCTAACTTATCTAAATATTCTTTAGCCTGTTTGTTCCCTGTTTTGGCTTGTGTTCCTTCCCTGTTATTGACAGGTTTCAGAGTAGCAGCCGTGTTAGTCTGTATTCACAAAAAGAACAGGAGGACTTGTGGCACCTTGGAGACTAACAAATTTATTTGAGCATAAGCTTTCGTGAGCTACAGCTCACTTCATCGGATGCATTCAATGGAAAATACAGTGGGGAGATTTATATACATAGAGAACATGAAACAATGGGTGTTACCATACACACTGTAACCAGAGTGATCACTTAAGGTGAGCTATTACCAGCAGGAGAGCGGGGGGGAAAAGCCTTTTGTGGTGATAATCAAGGTGGGCCAATTTCCAGCAGTTGACAAAAACGTCTGAGGAACAGTGCGGGGTGGTCAGTAGGTTCACTACCACTTCCTCCCCTTGGTTGGATTCTAATCTAAAATGAGTGTGCCCCTGGTTACTTCCTCCACCTTCTGAAACAAAGAGTTGTCTCCAGCACATTCCAAGATCGTACTGGCAATTTTGTGTTTTGCCGTATCACTTTTCCAACAGATGTCTGAGTAGTTAAAGGCCCCAATTAGTACAGGGCTTGTGTTTTGGATATTTGCATTATTTGTTCTAGAAATAACTCATCCACTTTTTCTTCCTGATTTGGGGGTCTACAGTAGATTTGGGCCCCACGCTACAAGAAGGATGTGAAAAAATTGGAAAGCGTCCAGCGGAGGGCAACAAAAATGATTAGGGGACCGGAACACATGACTTATGAGGAGAGGCTGAGGGAACTGGGATTGTTTAGTCTGTGGAAGAGAAGAATGAGGCGGGATTTGATAGCTGCTTTCAACTACCTGAAAGGGGGTTCCAAAGAGGATGGCTCAAGACTGTTCTTAGTGGTAGCAGATGACAGAACAAGGAGTAATGGTCTCAAGTTGCAGTGGGGGAGGTTTAGGTTGGATATTAGGAAAAACTTTTTCACTAGGAGGGTGGTGAAACACTGGAATGCGTTACCGAGGGTGGTGGTGGAATCTTCTTCCTTAGAAGTTTTTAAGGTCAGGCTTGACAAAGCCCTGGCTGGGATGATTTAATTGGGGATTGGTCCTGCTTTGAGCAGGGGGTTGGACTAGATGACCTCCTGAGGTCCCTTCCAGCCCTGATATTCTATGATTCCTACCATGACATCAAGCCTATTTTTAACCCTTTTATCTTTATGTACCGACTCTCAACAGGTCTGCCTCCCACTGTCTTCTGTACCTCAGAACAAGTGTATGTATTCTTGATGTACACTGCAACCCCTCCTCCCTTTACCTTGCCTGTCCTTCCAGAACAAGCCATACCCCTCTCTACCAATATTCCAGTTGTGACACTTGTTCCACCAAGTCTCTGTGATGCCAATTAAGTCATAATTTAGCTTATGTACTAATATTTCCAGTACTTCCTGTTTATTCCCCAGACTCCTTGTATTTGTGTATAGACATCTAAGATGTTGAGCAGATTCCCCCACTGATTTCCATTTTGTTGTTCCTATGACCATATTGTAGTTTTCTGTGTCTGCCCCCCTATTCCACTATCTAGCCATCTATTAAAGTTGCCTTTTTTATGCTTACCTGTGGATTTTTGTCATCTGCCCCCTTTGAACCTAAATTAAAGCCCTCCTTGCTAGATTGGCAAGTTGCTCTTCCCTTTTTTGGTAAACTGGACCCTATCTCTGCTCAGCAGAGCTTCTCCTCAGAACAGCATCCCCTGATTGAGGCAGCCCTCCTATAGCCACCATCTGTGCAGCCCTGCATTCATCTTCAGGATGCATATATCCCTGACTGGGCCCTTACCCTGGGAGGATGGACGAGAACACAACCTGCCCCCCGACTCCTTCACCCTTGTTGCCAGAACCCTGTAGTCACTGCTGATCTGCTCAGGGTCAGACTTGGCATATCATTAGTGCTCATACAGCTGGACAGCGTGGGGCAGTGGTCAGAGGGATGGATGAGTCTTGGCAACCTTTCAGTAATGTCTCAGATGCGGACTCCCAGGCAGACAGCATGCCTCCCAGGACATCCTGTCAGGTTGGCAGATGGATGCCTCCATCCTCCTCAGAAGAGTGTCCCTAAGTACCAGCCTCCTACACATCCTCCTCTTGGGTGCAGTGGCTGTCAGCCTCCCAGCCTTGGGGGCACGTGAGTCCTCCTCCTCAGCCATTGGTGTCTGCTCCTCTCCTTCTGTTGCCAGGTTTTTCACTTCCATGGACGGAGGACCTGAGCATGGAGTGGAGCACTCTCCTTCCCGAGGTGCCTGCAGCCAGGCCTCTCGCCTTCTGCAGAGCTGCTCTTCTCCCCTGTAGTTTGCTAGTATCCTCCATCCCAAATGTTTCTGTGCGTGTCCTGTCAATGAAGTCCTCAAGCCACCACCACCTGCAGCTCTCTTACCTGCTTCCTGAGGGACTGCACCAACAGACACCTCTCACACTGGGTGACTTTAGTCAGCGGGGGCATGCAGGCCGCATTCCCAGCAAGTCAAGACCAGGGCCTGAGTGGAAGCCTCCAGGGTCAGGCTGCTTCTCATTCTGCCCACCGTTCTGCTGGCAGTGGGAACAGTGTTTTATTTGTGAAACCCTTAAGCTAGTCAGCCACTCCACATTGTGCTGGGAAGTGGCAGCCTGCAGTGCCCGGCGCAATGGCCAACCCCAGTTCTATACACAGAGGAGCAGGAAGGGAAGTGTCCGTCCCTGGGGCTGGGAGTGATTGAATCATTAGAGCTAAAAACAGAGAGCTTGGCCCGGGGGGCAAGGGGTAGTTTCCCTGGCTCCTCCTCAGAAGTGTAGGAGTGGGCGGGACTTCACTAGGGCGTCTAGTCCGATCCTCTCCTGGGTAACTGCCCCTCGCTGCACCACTGACTAGGCTCAACATCTAGGAAAGTGAGTGTTGCAGCTGGGCCTAGGTTGAGAAGGGAGGTTGCAATAAGGCTGTCAGCTGAACTTAGGCCAGGAGACAGGCCTGCCCTGATGGAGGCTGCTCTCAGCCCCTTCCACCCCGCTGGGTAAAATTTCCCCGTTCTGATAGTTTGCACACGGCTCGGACAGTCATCGCAGCTGTTTACAGCCACTTGGCCTCCCTTCCCCGCGGCCGACATAAGTCGTGGCAGGCAGGACATTAGAACTGTACAAAGCAGTGCATTATGGGAAGGGCGCAACAGGGCTGTGAGGCTGTGAGCTTCTGACTTCTCATTTCTGGGCTCTGCCCTGTGGTATACTCACCTTCCTCGCTCTCCACACGCCTGGGGATCTGTGGTCTGTGGCCACCCCAGACTGTTGGCAGCCGGTATCAAGTGGAGTGCCCCAGGGGTCGGTCCTGGGGCCGGTTTTGTTCAATATCTTCATAAATGATCTGGAGGATAGTGTGGATTGCACCCTCAGCAAGTTTGCAGATGACACTAAACTGGAGGAGAGGTAGATACGCTGGAGGGTAGGGATAGGATACCCTAGGGCCCTAGACAAATTGGAGGATTGGGCCAAAAGAAATCTGAGGAGGTTCAACAAGGACAAGTGCAGAGTCCTGCACTTACGATGGAAGAATCCAATGCATCGCTACAGTCTAGGGACCGAATGGCTCAGCAGCAGTTCTGCAGAAAAGGACCTAGGGGTTACAGTGGACGAGAAGTTGGATATGAGTCAACAGTGTGCCCTTGTTGCCAAGAAGGCCAATGGCATTTTGGGATGTATAAGTAGGGGCATTGCCAGCAGATCGAGGGACGTGAGCGTTCCCCTCTATTCGAGATTGGTGAAGCCTCATCTGGAGTACTGTGTCCAGTTTTGGGCCCCACACTACAAGAAGGATGTGGAAAAATTGGAGAGAGTCCAGCGAAGGGCAACAAAAATGATTAGGGGACTGGAATACATGACTTCTGAGGAGAGGCTGAGGGAACTGGGAATGTTTAGTCTTCAGAAGAGAAGAATGAGGGGGGATTTGGTCAGACTTGACAAAGGCCTGGCTGGGATGATTTAGTTGGGGATTGGTCCTGCTTTGAGCAGGGGGTTGGACTAGATGACCTCCTGAGGTCCCTTCCAACCCTGATATTCTATGATTCATTGTGCAGTCAGGCCTGATGAGCAGCCTTTTCCCTCCAGCGTCCACGGCTGCCAAGCCTGGGTAAAAATCACCCTCCTGCACTCCCTGCCAGCTCCCGACTGGGTCTCAACTGACTCGAGGGGGGTCTGTCCGTCCCCATCCCCACTGTATCTGATATTCACAGTGGGTGAGATGCCCCCTGTGCACAAGGCCTGTGTGTAACCCACTTCTGCCTGGGGCACTTCCAGTGGCTGGTCCCCAGAGGGGGCTACCATAACTGCATCACATGAGTCCTACTCATTCCATATGGTCTAGTGCTGGCCCCTGTCCCGGGGCTCAGCCTTTATGCTTAAGCAGGTTGAACACCTGTGGCTGGGGAAAAGGTCCCGCTAGCTCAGATCCCTTGTGCGGATGTGCCTCCGAGTTCCATTCACACGAGGCCCTTTCGTGTTAGCCCCATAAGAAGCTTGTGAGCACCAGGGTTTGCTGCACAACCCCAGAAACTCAATAAAGCCTGAGCCTCAAACAACTTGTTGCCACCCGTTTCCATGCAGAGCAGAAACGGCCCCTTTCTTCTTGTGGTTTCAGTTTCTGACCACATGGGAGCTATTCACAGCATAGATCCTGGGCTGCTGGAGCTCCAAGACTGAGGCCGTGAGGTCACTCCCATCTGCTTTGTTCCCAAAGCCAGGAACCAGGAGGTGGACCTGGCCTCACTCTGTTTCTGTATCAGACTGGGGGCAGAAGCTGGCCGGGAAGAGAAGCATGTGCCCAGCTTTGCACAGGGGGATGGAGCAAGGCAGCAAACCCCAAGCTCAGCTTTGGACCCACCAACAAAACTGTTCATTAGCAAGGGATGCAACTGGAGGCCCGTGCTGGGCTGGGGGTGTAAAGCCTGCAGAGCTACGTGCTTCCCCCTTCTCCACAGGGGGGCAGGCTGGAGCCCGGCGGGAGCATGCTGTGCCAGCCCAGGATCCTTGGAGCAGAGTGGAATCATCCCAGCTAGCGTAAGTTAGAGAAGCTGTGTGGTTTAATTCACAGTCCCAGAGAGTCCCTCGGTCTGCTCTCAGCGACAGTCATTACCAGCCCTTGGCAGCTCAGAGGGGCTGCAAGTGGTTTCCTTTCCCTGGAGACAGGCTCAGCTTTCAGAAGACTGACACCCCCTGCTCTAATCTCCTCTCCCCTGCAGTGTGGGTGTCTGGCTGGCAGGTATAACTGCAGATGCTATTCCTAGCCCCAGCAGTGTCTGCCTCAGGTGAGAGGCACGTGGCCCAGGCACTGCTCTGGGACACACCTTGGGCCCATCCCTTAGGATCCAAGTGCCCATCGAGCTAGACGTGTCCAGGTCTGCACGGCCTCTGTTGAACTAGCATGCTCAAACCAGAAGTGGGGTGTGAGGGGCTAGCCAGGCATGTACACACCTTGCATCTCAGACGGGGAGGTCCCTGGGACAGCGAGCCGTCACGCCACACAGCCACGCTCTGCTAGCATGGGCATGTCTCTGCAACCTGGAAATGACACCTCTGCTCAAAGTGCAGCCACTCCCCAGCCGGACGTGAGCTCCCTAGCAGTGTGGGGAGGCTACGCTGGTGAATGATAGGGGAGACACTCAGACACTGAGGTGAGGGGAGCCATAGAAGTAGGGACCTGGGCTGAGAATCTTACTGAGGTCTCTGCTTCTATCCCAGGGCGGTGAGTTTACATCTGTGACTCAGCGCACGAGTCATAAGCTGCAGAAGGATCCAGAGAAAGTTGGCCCTAATCACTGAGGTTTCATATCACTGAGCTGAGTTTTTGGCACTGCCCCAGGACTGGCTCAGCCTCCGTGACCTGAGTCTGGGCTGTAGGCTCCTGGGGAAGCATCTTGGCTTTCAGACCAACCCAGGTGAGCCTCAAAGCCAGCCTGATTTGCTCTTTGTTGGAAGTGGGAGCGTGCCCATCATTATACAGCCTTGCTGCGTCTTCACGCAGTACACCGAAGACTTGGCTGTTTGCTCATTTCTGCCCTTCTGTTCCCACAAGGCGCAGCTGAACAAAGACATCTGCTCAATAGCATCTGACCCATTACTGGGCCACCAAATTCTGCTTTCAGTGACACCAGTGTAAATCCAGCTTAACTGCATGGAAGTCAGTGGAGTTACTTGGGATTTACACCAGGATAAGTGAATTGGAATCTATCCATTGTGCCAGTTGCATTTTGACATGCTGAAGCAGCTGGCAATGACATCGGCAAGGCAAAGATTGCTCTCATCCGGCCCCTCCATTCTACATAAACCTGCAACTATCTCATCGCAGATCAAGCCAAAGGAGGAGGCCGCTTCCATGTTCCATCTGCTGTGGCAGCTGCATACACCACTCCTTATTCCCCAGTCCTCCTGCCTCAGAAATGCCCAGACCTGGAAATCTGGTGGAACGTCCTTTGGAGATTGCAGGCTGCCCAAGAACTGCAGCCTGTCTCTAGGTCAGTTCCCTCTGATGTTGTCTCCCTTGAAACCTGCTTAAAAATAGCCAAAGAGCAAAATTGTTTGTGGAAAAAACTCTTGTCGCCTACGTCAGCTCATCTGACCTGGTAATTGAATTTACTTTTGAAGCTGGGATGTGCTGGAGGAAATAATTTTGACGGACAGCCTCTGTAGAGAAACCAGGCCTGTAGCTAACTGCATTAGCCCAGTCACTTTCAAAGCAGGATTCCTCAGGCACCTTGCAAGGACTGAAATCTTCTAACAGCTACCTTCCAAAGAGAAGCTTGTAACTGCAGTGAGCTCGTGTTGAAACTGGAAGGACAGAAGCACTGAAGGGGAACAATTGCAAACACTTAGCCCCAGAAATGCTGGGGCTGTAAAAAAGAAATTACCATCATTTTCACTGGGCTCCCTCCCAAACTCCGGGAGTGAGATTAGCCATCACAATTACTTCTGCATGTTCTCTGAACAAACTGTGCAAGTTCTCTCATTCCACAGGGAAACCACGGAAGATAAGAGCTGTGATCTGGCACAAGATCCAATGGAGCAAAGGAGGGAAGTTTCCAAAGTCTAATTTCTCTGTTCATGGCCTTGGCAATGTGAGGACCGTGAGGTGGTTTGAAACTAGCACTTTTCATGGCCGTCAGGTGAAGGCCTCCCTCTTCAAGCCATGTCATTTTGACAGTGCCGCCTTGGAGGTGTCATGCTCAGGGAGCCTGTTGAACAAATAATGGAGGATCAGCTAGTGCTCACTGGGCTTTGTCACTGGGAAATACAGGCTCCCAGGTGGACTTGCAATGTGGGTGACGTTTCACGTTTCACGTTTCACACAGCTCTCCTCTCAGTGGATTGCAGCAGCCCAGGGAAGGGCCATTCTGAAGGCGGAAGCCCCTTGCCCATTCTGTGCAAAGTGATTCTGTGAAATTGGCCCCTTGTTCAGTGGATCATCAACAGGACCATTAACTAAATTCCATTGCAGGACCACCTGTGCCATCCAAGTACAGTGATGCCCTCGATCCCATCTGTGTAGCCCCATGCAGTGCGCTTTGGAGAAGTGTCAGAATGCCCCGTGAAAGTGTCTCACAGGAAGACCGTCTTTTCCCAGCTGGCTAATGGATAAGAAAAATACCTGGGCCTAATCTGTGTCTCGACCAATAAGTGCCTGCAAGCTGCCAAGTGACTGTGGAACAGATTATTTCATAAATCTCTCACAGTCAGAGCCTCTGAAGAGTTCTCCTCTGATTGTCCAACTGCCCCACCGAGGAAGAGTCAGTGCTCCTGCCTATAACATTTGGCCAGCACATGTCGTTGTTCATCTGCTTTTTGTGGATTTCTTTTTCAGAGAAAACATCTTATGTAAGGCCTTGGAAACTCTATCTCACAACGTCCTTCATGCTTCAGAGGGGAGATTTAGTCACATATTCCATATTTTTCATCTGAACTAGGACAGCATTCTATTTTAAGATCAAAAACACTGGAAAGATTCTGCCTTTCAACCTTTTACCTTCAAGAACCTTTTTTTCTTTTCAGCACAGGAGAGACACGTTTCTTTTAGCTAATTAGTGTTTTAAGATAATTTGCAGATGTTTGCTAAGCCTGCAGTCATTTCACGTAATGGTACCCCATTGTGTATTGAAGGCTGTCGAAATTATTGTACCAGATGATATTGCAGTAGCTGAATACTAGTGTGTGACCATGTGTCTTTGTGCAGGCATGCAAAGGGGGGTGGGAAGGTAAGGTTTTGAGTGCAATCTTTTGTAACAAAGCCCCTGTTCTGACATTAAAATCCTTTAAGTCTCCACTCGGCGGAGGATCATGTCCTTAGGCCCAGAAACCCTACGTTCAATCCCTCCAGCAGACTCCATGATGGGGGACAGCAGCAGTCAGGCTAGGATCCACGAGGCCTGTGTGCGGGCACCATGCAGTTCCTCCATCCTGATTCCCTTTAGCAGCCTCTGTCTGTCCTCTGGCCCAGCAAGGCAGACTGGCTCTGCAGCCCAGAGGATAGGGCACTTGCATAGGATGTAGCAGACCTGGATTCAAGTCCTTGTTCCAAATCAGGCAGCTCAGGGATTCTCTGATGTCTCAGCTGAGCAGCCTACCTAGTGGATGCAATCCCCATTGTGATCTGCACTGAGCTTGCTTGCCAGCCAGTCCTCACTCAGGAGATAGGCGGTGGACACCTAGCTTGAGAATCTCACTGGGGCTTAGGCACGAGCCAGGGCTCCAAGCAGCCCAGGAGCTGTGGGGTGGCGTCAGCACGTAGGTTTACATAGGTTTGTGCATGCCCATTGGTGGAAAGTGAGGTACCCTGGGGATGTCAGGCAGCAGCTGCGTGGTGGTTTTGTGAATGTCAATGGAGCTTAAGTGTTGGATTTAGGCAGGGTGACCAGATGTCCCGATTTTATAGGGACAGTCCCAATTTTGGGGTCTTTTTCTTATATAGGCTCCTATTACCCCCCACCCCCGTCCCGATTTTTCACATTTGCTGTCTGGTTACCCTAGACTTAGGTGCCTAAAGAGGCAATTATGTGCCTAAATCTCTTGGTGACTCTAGCCCTAGCTGTTTAACAGCACACGCCAGCACTAAGAGAACAAGTGAGATCAGGAGAGTGGGGGGTCGCAGTCTCTGATTTTAAAACCACAAGGTGTATTTGTTAAAATGGGGAATGCCACAAAACTCAATCTGCCCCAACTGAACAGATTCCCAGGCAGCAGCCGAGCCAGATTGTAAGAAATTTCACCTGACGATCACATAGAAAGGGCCATTCAGGGCTGAAAGGTCCTTACCCGGCATAGCCACAGGGCATAGCCACAGGGCCCCTGCCATATCCCAATGAATAAAGGAGAATGTTTAAATGTGATTGGCTGCTATTTAGAAGAACTATTACTAATACGTGGAAGTATGGCAGAAGCTTTGGGACCCCCAGAAGTGGTTCTGAAAAGGCTGCAAAAGGAAGGGGTTGAGAGAGAAACGTGTGCTTTCTCCTAGACCCAAGTTGCTGATTTAGGACCTGATCCAGCAAAGCACTTAAGCATGCAAGTAACACTAAGAACATAAGAACAGCCCATACTGGGTCAGACAAAAGGTCCAGCTAGTATGTGAGAAGTCCCTTTGTAGTCAAAGAGGCTACTCGGACGTTTCAGGTAACAAACGTGTTTAAGTGCTTTGCTGGATCAGGGCCTTTGGACATAGCAGAGAGGACAAGACATGCTTGAGATTTGAGATCATTTCTGGCCACGTTACACTGCTACAGTAGATTCGTCTGAAATGTGTTCATACTTGGGGTCTTCCTTGCTCCAGAAAAATGTCCAGTGGGTTTGTGCCAGAAGGCAAAAATCAGCGTTTTGAAGAAGCAAAATGGAGCCATTCCAATGTTTTGGTCCATTTTAATTGAGAGTTTCCTTTTCCATGGCCATGTGATGCTTCTCCAGCCAGGCCTGGAGCTGAAATTTTGCACATATCCACAGACAGGAAGAAAACACCCATAGCATTTTCTTCCAGACCATTAGCAGAAACTGGGGATTGTTTCAGTCATTACATTTCAGTAATAATTATCTGGAAGGAAATGTGCCTTGGTCACTGATCACAAACCTCAGGTAGCAATGATACCGAGCTAGTTTTCATCAGTGGGTCTTAAAGAGCTTTATAAAGCAGGGCCGTATCGTTATCCTTCCTATCTATAATAGGGAAACAGAGACATAGACTTGCCCCAGATCACCCAGCAGAGCTGTGACTGGAACCGAGGTGTCATGAGTCCCAGGCCACTGTCCCAAGACAGTGCCTCCAAAGGGCGGGGTTGCCTCTCTAGGGTGCAGAGTGGGCTTTAGTCTTAGCTGCATATTAGTGTGATAGCCAATAACAACCCAAGTGCAGCATGCTTCCACTGCTGCGCTACCCCCAGCCCTGCTGACGTTAGAGATGCCAGCAGAAGTGGAATCAAGATATGGGTCATGGGTGGCCAAACGTACTGACCTTCTGAGCCACATACGACAATCTTCAGAAGTTTGAGAGCCAGGCGCACGTGCCAGGATTCAGGGCTTCAGCTCCGCAGGACAGAAGCCCCAACCCGCAGCAGGCACACCCTGCGGGGCTAAAGCCCCAAGACCCCCCAACCCACTGGACAGAAGCGCCACCCCCCGGCAGACACCCCTGTGGGGCTAAAACCCTGAGATGCCCCCAGGGCCCCCACCCCACTGGGCAGAATCCCCAAGCCCCGGCAGGCAGGCCCCGCAGGGCTAAAGCCCCTAGACCACCCACCCCGCTGGGCAGAAGCCCACAGCCCCCGACAGGCACGCCCCACGGGGCAAAAGCCACAAGAACCCCCACCCCTCTGGGCTGAAGCCAGAGGCAATACATGGGGGGGTCATGTGCCCCCCAGATTTTTGCCAGGGCTTGATGGTCTTGCTCAGAAACACGGTGCCACTCGAGCCTGCTCCCTGTACAACAGCTAGTTGGGAGCTGCGGCCATGGGGAGAGGCAGTGGCAAACAGCTGGGCGGAAGACCCAAGCTCTCCAGTCTGGTAAGCAGAGAATGGGGAGGGACGACACAGGGCGTGCCACGAACCACACTGTAAAAGAACTGCATGCGGCTCACGAGCCGCGATTTGACTGCCCTTTGTGCTCTTTTTCTGAGGAGCTTCCTATTATGGCAGAAGCGGGAGCTTCAGAAATGAAAAAGGAGCCTGTTTCGGTAGAGTAATAGAGTAACTGCTTGCTACACAGGGAAGTTACTCTGTTCCCAGCCAAGTTTTGAGTGGTGGAGGAGGCTATCTTATTCCTCTTGAAAAAATGACTTGCCAGCAGATGCATCACAGCTACCAGGCACAGGGCCCCAGCTGGCATGTGCTTTCAAATGCCTGTTCCCAGAGGGAACCTTTCCACTTTGGGCATGCCTACAGTGCAAAAATGCCCTGCAGCCACGCGTCTCTGTGCCCAGTGTAACTGGCTCGCTGGGTTTCAGAGCCTGGGCTCCAGGCCGAGCAGAAATGTCTATGCTGCTATATTTAGCCATGTAGCGAGAGCCCCGCAAGGCCAAGTCTGTTTATCCAAAGAAGTATGGGCTGGATGAATGGACTATATGGTGGATAGAAAGCTGGCTAGATCGTCGGGTTCAACGGGTAGTGATCAATGGCTCCATGTCAAGTGGAGTGCCCCAAGGGTCGGTCCTGGGGCCGGTTTTGTTCAATATTTTCATAAATGATCTGGAGGATGGTGTGGATTGCACCCTCAGCGAATTTGCAGATGACACTAAACTGGGAGGAGAGGTAGATATGCTGGAGGGTAGGGATAGGATACAGAGGGACCTAGACAAATTGGAGGATTGGGCCAAAAGAAATCTGAGGAGGTTCAACAAGGACAAGTGCAGAGTCCTGCACTTAGGACGGAAGAATCCCATGCACTGCTACAGACTAGGGACCCAGTGGCTAGGCAGCAGTTCTGCAGAAAAGGACCTAGGGGTTACAGTGGATGAGAAGCTGGATATGAGTCAACAGTGTGCCCTTGTTGCCAAGAAGGCTAACGGCATTTTGGGCTGTATAAGTAGGGGCTTTGCCAGCAGATCAAGGGACTTGATCATTCCCCTCTATTCGACATTGGTGAGTCCTCATCTGGAGTACTGTGTCCAGTTTGGGGCCCCATACTACAAGAAGGATGTGGAAAAATTAGAAAGAGTCCAGTGGAGGGCAACAAAAATTATTAAGGGGCATGGGGCACATGACTTATGAGGCGAGGCTGAGGGAACTGGGCTTATTTAGTCTGCAGAAGAGAAGAGTGAGGGGGAATTTGATAGCTGCTTTCAACTACCTGAAAGGGGGTTCCAAAGAGGATGGATCTAGACTGTTCTCAGTGGTGGCAGATGACAGAACAAGGAGCAATGGTCTCAAGTTGCAGTGGGGGAGATCTAGGTTGGATATTAGGAAAAACTTTTTCACTAGGAGGGTGGTGAAGCACTGGAATGGGTTACCTAGGGAGGTGGCGGAATCTCCATCCTTTGAGGTTTTTAAGGCCCGGCTTGACAAAGCCCTGGCTGGGATGATTTAGTTGGGGTTGGTCCTGCTTTGAGCAGGGGGTGGGACTAGATGACCTTCTGGGGTCCCTTCCAACCCTGATCTTCTATGATTCTATGGTCCAGGGGTAGAACGAGACCATTGTGGAGCCTTCAGGTTCACATTTTGCTTCCATGACTGGCTATGTGGATGCTTCTCACAGGATCAGATACGCCTGGCAGCGTGGCCCTGGGAGGACCCTGAAAGCCACAGAGGGAATGTTTGCTAGGGATGCATTCTAGTTGCAAAACATGTCAGGCCTGGGACCTGCACACTAAGTGCACAGCCATGAAGTGGGTAATGGGAGGATGGTCTCGTATTTCCTGCTTGTGCGAGCATTGGCGGAATCAGTGCTACCATGTGGCATGGGGCTGCACAGGGAGGGCAGGCATCTGCGCAGTCACTGTGCTTCGTTGAGCAGCCCACGCAGTCTGTGATTATTTGCAAAATTTCTATGAGCCCCCTGTGGGGCAGGGGGAGCTGGACTCAGGCAGTGACAAGGAGAGCCCAAGACTCACTGCATGGCTTGCAGGGGGGTTGCCCAGATGCAATCCATTCCAGTGCCCAGCTCTGGCATGGCTGGGAAGCCCTAATCAGCACTATGCAAGCCAAGGCTCATTTGCTATGTATCCCCTGGAGCCCTCTTGTGCCTCTGTTCTTGGGTCAGGCCGCGGTGTCACGTGACACAAGTGTGGTGAACAGCAGAGCAGAATTCCCCACTCGCGTTGGTGACAAAGCCCACAGTGAGCTCGCCGAAATTCCAGGCACGTTATTCATTGTTTATTAGCATTCACTCACGGCCAGGCACACAGGGCCCTGACAGAGCCAAGCTGGTGTATGATGAACGTTCCTGGGCCAGCAGCATCCTGCCTGGGCTTGCCTGGGAGAAGGCCTATGGGACAGCAACACAGCCCTGGAGGGGAGGGAGGGCGGGTGGGGGGTTGGGAAAGAAGCACAGTCTGTGGCCTAGTTTGAGGGTAGGAGCAGGAATGGTTGAAGCTCCCCTCTTCCCGTGCCAGAATGGGACAAGGCTGGCTCACGGCAGACCCCACCCCGCCACTCTGAGATCCTGGGCCTGGTGAGCAGGTTTGCTGGGAAATGAAGCCCCTTCTAGCAGCCATGTCTGTAGTGCCAGCTGCTGGCATGCCCCAAACCAAAAACTCCATTTGGGCATTGGCACGGGCCCTCCTCCCTGTGCTGTACAGCGGCGTGAGGGCACCTGGGGTTTGTGTGGCCCCTCACTGCCAAACTGCTCTGTGCTGGCCAGGGGCCCAGCCAGGTGAGATGCCGGTGCTGGGCAGCATTCCAGACCGTGGGATTCTGGCGCCGGTGAGGGGCATTTAGGCCAGCTGAACATGTGCACAGGCACCAAATGACCAATGACTTTAGACAGAGACAAGCGCAGCTTGTCCCAGGCCACATCCCTGCCAGAGCCAGGATGCTCCCCACAGCACATTTGTTTTGTTCAGCCCACACTTGCTTTGCTTTTCAAATGTCATCCCATTGCTCCTGCTTTACCCCGGGAACCCGGCTAACTGAACGGCTGCTCTCTATCCAAGGGGGTTACGTCATTCAGGTATGTGGCAACACCTCCCAAGCACCCAGCCCCCCCCCCCCATCAGTCATTGACGATGTCAACATATTTCCCTCAGTTCCTTAAAAGAGAATCCCTTCAGCCCTCTGCCCTTCATTGTTCCGTGTCTCTGAACGCCATCCGGTCCGTCTGCCTCCTTCGCATACAGCAGTGCTCAGAGCTCAGCACAGGCCAGAGGGGACCAGTGTGATCATCCAGCCAGACTTGCTGCATCACACAGGCCAAAGAACTTCACCCTGTGATAACTCCAAAACCTCGGGGTGGAGTGAGAGCTGATTTTTGGAATGACACCCAGTCTGGATTTAAAGATTTCAATTGAGGAAGAATCCACCACAGCCCTTGGTAGTTTGTTCCAGTGATTAATTTCCCTCACTGTTAAAAATGTCTGCCTTAGTTGCAGTTTGAATTTGTCTAGATTCAACTTCCAGCCACTGGCTCTTCTTCTGCCTCTGTCAGAGACTAACTAGCCCTCTGCTATTCGACTCCTGACAGACGCGATTCCAGGTATGTGTTTAGCAGAGCCATGGCAAAGAGGGACCATCTGGGCTCCATCACATGACTCCTCTGCCTATGCACCCCAAACCCACACTGGCTTCTTGCAAACGTATCATTTGCCATGCTCCTCAAAGCCAAGGAGGCATGTCCTGCTTTAGCTAAGGAGGGGAAGCTGTGAACACCCGCCCCCCCTCACACACACTGCCACTTGTGGGCAGGGCTGCAGGGAGGCTAGCAGAACTGTCCGGTGTGCGGCCTGTGGGCTTTGCCAATAACCTTGCTGCGCTGTCTGCCTCAGCTCCGTGTTTCACAGCCTTTTGCTCCAAGGCATGTTTTCAGCCCAGAGCTACGTCTAGTCATGGCCACAGCTTCCCTTGTGACTCCTCTGGTGCAGATAAGGAAGCAGAAAGGAAACAATAACAGCTTTAGTTATTTTTGGCTAGCGGAAGATCCTTATTACCAGCATGACTTTCCAACAAACAAAATACCCCTTCATTCAAGGCAAAGGGGAAACAAGCAGCCCATTTATCCCCTGCACTAACGAGGTCATGGAAAAGAAGTTAATGGGAACTCAGCTGACGAAGCAGTTCAGACAGGGCCAATTATATCAGGACTGCAGCCCAATAGATCTATTTTGGGCCAGGCAGGAATGGCCTGTTGAGGAGAAGAGGGGAGAAACGTGTGTGTGAATTTCCTCTCTCCACACAGACAGCCTGTTATTCCAAGGCCTTTGTTCTCATTGGCCAGTGCATCTGCTGTAGCCAGCTGAGAGAGAAGGTGGTACCTGGGTAAGGAGGCAGGTGGGCTCCAGCCCAGCCTGGGCACAACCTGCTCCTATGTTCAAATCAGTTTGGGAGCTGAGGGCTCTCCTAGTAGGCAGCTGCATCTGCAAGCAATTTCTCCTGGGGTTAGACGTTGTCCAGAACATAGGGAGGTCTTGTGCCTGTCTCTGGACAGGTGTAATAAGCTGCTCTCATGCTGCAGAAGGAAGTGTCGTGTGCTGGGGCACAGAGCTGGCTCTGATGTAAGTCCCGATGGTGATTGATTAGCCATTGGTTCCAGCTCCTTGTTTTGGTCACATGCTGGATCCAAAGTGGATGAAGCTAAATGGGAAAGAGGGACTCATGTTCTGGAATAAGAGTGGCCACATGACAGCTTATCCCAGAATAGCTGTTTGGAAATAATTATCCCAGAATAGCTGTTTTGGTAGATCAGTCCTAAGTGCTGCCCATGCAGCCTCCTGTCCACACCGGGACATGGGAACTGGACTCCATCTAGCCCGGTGTCCTGGCTGCGGCCAGCACCAGCTGCTGCAGATGAAGGTGTAAGAATATGAATAACACATATACTGTACATCCACGCAGACACTCATACTGTACACACCCACAGCCCCACGTACTGTACACACCCAGCCCCACGTACTGTACACACCCACAGCCCCACGTACTGTAAACACCCACAGCCCCACGTACTGTACACACAGCCCCACGTACTGTACACACACACAGCCCCACGTACTGTACACACACACAGACACACGCACTGTACACATCCACAGCCCCACGCACTGTACACACCCACAGCCCCACGTACTGTAAACACCCACAGCCCCACGCACTGTACACACCCAGCCCCACGTACTGTACACACACAGACACACGTACTGTACACACCCACAGCCCCACGCACTGTACACACCCACAGCCCCATGCACTGTACACAGCCAGCCCCACGTACTGTACACACACACAGACACACGCACTGTACACACCCACAGCCCCACGTACTGTACACACACACAGCCCCACGCACTGTACATACCCACAGCCCCACGTACTGTACACACACAGACACGCACTGTATACACCCACAGCCCCACGCACTGTACACACCCACAGCCCCACGCACTGTACACACCCAGCCCCACGTACTGTACACACACACAGACACACGTACTGTAAACACACCCAGCCCCACGCACTGTACACACCCAGCCCCACGTACTGTACACACCCACAGCCCCACATACTGTACACACACAGACACACGCACTGTATACACCCACAGCCCCACATACTGTACACACACACAGACACATGCACTGTACACACCCACAGCCCCACGTACTGTACACACCCAGCCCCACGTACTGTACACACCCACAGCCCCACGCACTGTACACACCCAGCCCCACGTACTGTACACACACACAGACACACGCACTGTACACACCCACAGCCCCACGTACTGTACACACACACAGACACACGCACTGTATACACCCACAGCCCCACGTACTGTACACACACAGACACACACACTGTACACACACAGACCGTACACACAGAGACACGCTTATACTAGACATATACACACCGACACACACATACTGTACACACTGTGACCCTGGCAGACCAGGTGCCAGCTCATGCCAAGGTCCCCATGTCTCAGCTGAACACTGACAAACACCCAGCTGGGCTCAATCTGACACCAGGGTATTAGGATTGTTAAAGCAGGTATAAGAATGTGTTTAGATTTTATTGAATGCTTTTACGTTGCTGCCTGTATTAATCTCACTTGTAACACCTGTACCCCGTGCTGTGTGGTAACATGGGAAAGGGTTGTATCATGGGTGTCTGTGACTGTGTAAATCACCAGCCCCTGGTGTAGTCTCAGCAGGATACAAACCTGTGTGTGAGACCCCAATGGATTTCAGGTGTTGTGCGGGGACTCAGGGACATGAGCACCAACCTCAGGCAAAAAGAACAGGAGGACTTGTGGCACCTTCAAGACTAACCAATTTATCTGAGCATAAGCTTTCGTGAGCTACAGCTCACTTCATCTGATGCATCACGAAAGCTTATGCTCAAATCAATTGGTTAGTCTCGAAGGTGCCACAAGTCCTCCTGTTCTTTTTGTGAATACAGACTAACACGGCTGTTACTCTGAAACCTCAGGCAGACTGTGAAGAACCAGGGCACAAACCCCACACTGGCTGTGAGTTCTGTACTTAGATTTCACCGACCAATTATCACATGTAAACTTCTCAGGCACCAGAACTGCCTAAATCTGAGGTCACAGGCAGTGCCCTTGGGCACTCTGATCTGTCGCACCACCCAGGTGAGCCTGCCTTTGTGATAGATGGGCTCTTCCACACATTTTTATAATCCTAATACCTATGTTAACAATACTAACCCCCAGGTGAGCCAGATTGGTTCCAGCTTGGGATTTATCAGTGTTCAGCTGAGACAGGGGGACATTGGCATGAGCTGGCACCTGGTCTGCCAGTACTACACACACACCCCCTGCATGTATACACCCATCTATGAGCACACACAAGCATGTAGGAGTGCACCTCCCCCCCCACCCAGAGTAACTGCTGTTTGACAGGTGCATCGCTCTGCTGTCTTTGTATGCAGTGCAATGTCTCAGGGTCTGGGGCTGATGAGGTTTAGTCTGGTGTGAGTTTGCTGGTATTGCTGAATGATGGGACTCATTGACTGTGAAGCCACTGAATCGCTGACCTGGAACCCCCCTGGATGTTGGGGTTCTCTCTCCTTTTGAGGATGAGGGCTCTGACACAGCCCACAGGACAGCAGCTCTTCCCAGCCTTCCTTGCAGCCCTGATTGTTTTAAAACAAATCCTTTGTTATGATCTCAGGCCGTCTATTGTTTCCTATGGTGGAAAAGCAGCCCTGTATACTGTATGGTGGTACCATTTGCACACAGTGCTTTGGATGCCCTCTAGTGGCAGTTCTAATTACAGCACCTAGTACCCAGCATGCAGAGAACTATCTGGGGCCTGATCCTCAGCTGCCATCAACGAGCCAGAGCCCTGGGAGCTCCAGCGATACATGGCCACTGAGAATCTGGCAGTGGTGTTGCTAGCGCAGGGTACGCAGAAAGGACAGAGCTGTGCACCACCTGTCTGTTGTTGGCGTTTGAACCCTCAGTGTCACCAGTTCTCCCAGCGGCTGCACGTGACTATGGAACAGGCCCAGGGAGAGAGCAGAGCCCTGTGGGGCTGCACGGGGCAGGCCACGGCAGGGAGGGGGCACAGGAGCAGCTGCCCCTCACCACCCTCTGGGCGCCCTTGAGGAAGGATTCAGGCATTTCCCTGGGCCCTGTCTCCTCTCCAGCTGGGACAGTTTCATCCTGTCCTGAATGGTCCACACTTTCCTTTCTTGCAGGGTTGGAGACACCTGCCTTCTTTGGCAGCCCTGAGGAATTATATTCGTGCTCCCAAAAGGCTCCCTCTCCAAATTTCTCCATGAAACTGGAGCTGCGTGGCCTGGCTCTGGGTGGCAAAACAGCAAGGAGCATCACTAGATAGACAAGGATTGAGATCCAGGATGCCTGGGTTCGCTACTTCCTACTACCAGAGACTCTTTCGGTGACCTTGGCTGTGAGCCACTTAACTTTTCTGTGCCTCAGTTTCCCTCCCCTTAAAATGGGAATACATAACAAGCACTGACTGATGCACCACATGGGGTGGTGGGAGGCACAGACTCTCAGTTGTACAGCACAGCTTGAAGCTTGAAAACTAGGCATCGCCTGGAAAGATGAAAGCTGCCTGAAGGGAAATGTAACAGGGTGACTTGCCCATGGGCTGGAGACCCTGGGACTAAGCCAGCCCTGTTACATTGGGTTGGGGCGATCCCAGGGTCAAACACAGCAGGAAGGTGCAGGGAAGTGGCTCCTGCAGGCACAGAGGGTCTTCTGCTGGGGTTCCCAAGGAAGGGACAGTTCCTCAGGGGGGGCTGTGCCCAGAGTAATCCTGAGCAGGAGATTGTTTTGTGTTTGTCCGAGAACTTTGTTAATTTAATAAAAACCCCAGACCTAAGAAGGGCTGGGAGTGAAAGATACTGTGGAGTTTGAGGGAACGCCAGTGACGGGAAAACAGGGGCAGGGCACAGCAAAGGCACCCTGGCCACGAGGGGGAGCTCTGGTGCGGCCAGCCCAGTTACAAGAAACAAACGTGTCAACAATACAGAATCTAGAGGGTGCTACAAAGAGACTGGTGACCTGTCACTGCCACGGCTCAGAACAATCGTTGTCAGTCGCTGCCACGGCTTGGTACAATCGTTGTCAACAGGCAAGCCAACAGCAGTTCCAGGCCCCAGGGCAAAACAGTCGGGCCCCACACACGCACAAGCCATGCCCGTGCGGACGCGGTTGCCCTGACATTTGGCTGGTGCTCTGCCTCCACTGGCTGGTTCCCAGCGAGCTGCTGGCTGCGCTGCTGGACGCACTCTTCCGGCACGGCCAGGGCTTCCACATGCCCACCCGGTAGGGTTGCCAACTGTCTACTCGCACAAACGCGAAGACCCTTGCCCTGTCCCTGCCCCACCCCTCCCTGAGACCATGCCCCATCCTACCCCTTCTCCGAGGCCACACCCCATGCTCACTCCATCCCCCCACCCTCTGTCGCTCACTCTCCCCCACCCTCGCTCACTTTCACCAGGCTGGGGCTGGGGGTTGGGGTGCAGGGTCCAGGCTCTGGGAGGGATTTTGGGTGCAGGAGCTGGTGCAGGGTCGGGCTCTGGGAGGGAGTTTGGGTGCGGGAGGGGTGCAGGGTGTGGGCTCTGGGAGGAAGTTTGGGTGCGGGAGGGGTGCAGGGTGTGGGCTCTGGGAGGAAGTTTGGGTGCGGGAGGGGTGCAGGGTGTGGGCTCTGGGAGGGAGTTTGGGTGCGGGAGGGGGTGCAGGCTCTGGGAGGAAGTTTGGGTGTGGGAGGTGGTGAGGGGTCAGGTTCTGGGAGGGAGTTTGGGTGTGAGAGGGATGCAGGGTGTGGGCTCTGGGAGGGAGTTTGGGTGCGGGAGGGATGCAGGGTGTGGGCTCTGGGAGGGAGTTTGGGTGCGGGAGGGGGTGCAGGCTCTGGGAGGAAGTTTGGGTGCGGGAGGGGTGCAGGGTGTGGGCTCTGGGAGGGAGTTTGGGTGCGGGAGGGATGCAGAATGTGGGCTCTGGGAGGAAGTTTGGGTGCGGGAGGGGTGCAGGGTGTGGGCTCTGGGAGGGAGTTTGGGTGCGGGAGGTGGTGAGGGGTCAGGTTCTGGGAGGGAGTTTGGGTGTGAGAGGGATGCAGAGTGTGGGCTCTGGGAGGGAGTTTGGGTTGGGAGGGATGCAGGGTGTGGGCTCTGGGAGGGAGTTTGGGTGTGGGAGGGATGCAGGGTGTGGGCTCTGGGAGGGAGTTTGGGTGTGGGAGGGATGCAGAGTGTGGGCTCTGGGAGGGAGTTTGGGTGTGGGAGGGGTGCAGAGTGTGGGCTCTGGGAGGGAGTTTGTGGGAGGGGTGCAGAGTGTGGGCTCTGGGAGGGAGTTTGGGTGCGGGAGGGGTGCAGGGTGTGGGCTCTGGGAGGGAGTTTGGGTGCGGGAGGGGGTGCAGGCTCTGGGAGGAAGTTTGGGTGTGGGAGGTGGTGAGGGGTCAGGTTCTGGGAGGGAGTTTGGGTGTGAGAGGGATGCAGGGTGTGGGCTCTGGGAGGGAGTTTGGGTGTGAGAGGGATGCAGGGTGTGGGCTCTGGGAGGGAGTTTGGGTGTGGGAGGGATGCAGGGTGTGGGCTCTGGGAGGGAGTTTGTGTGTGGGAGGGATGCAGGGTGTGGGCTCTGGGAGGGAGTTTGGGTGCAGGAGCTGGTGCAGGGTCGGGCTCTGGGAGGAAGTTTGGGTGTGAGAGGGATGCAGGGTGTGGGCTCTGGGAGGGAGTTTGGGTGTGGGAGGGATGCAGGGTGTGGGCTCTGGGAGGGAGTTTGGGTGTGGGAGGGATGCAGGGTGTGGGCTCTGGGAGGGAGTTTGGGTGCAGGAGCTGGTGCAGGGTCGGGCTCTGGGAGGAAGTTTGGGTGTGAGAGGGATGCAGGGTGTGGGCTCTGGGAGGGAGTTTGGGTGTGGGAGGGATGCAGGGTGTGGGCTCTGGGAGGGAGTTTGGGTGTGGGAGGGGTGCAGAGTGTGGGCTCTGGGAGGGAGTTTGGGTGCGGGGTGTGGGCTCTAGTCTGGGGCAGGGGGCTTGGGTGCAAGAAGGGGTCGGGGGTCGGCGCTTACCTTGGGCATCTCCCAAAAGTGACCAGCACGCCCCTCTGGCAGCAATGCCTAGGCAGGGGATCAGAGGGTCTCCGTGCACCACTGCCTGTAGGCATTGCCCCCACAGCTCCCATTGGCCAATGGGACCCGCAGAGCCGGCGCTCAGGGTGGGGGCAGCACAAGGAGACCCCCTGCCCCTGCAGGGGCCGTATGGCCGTTTCTGCCACTTCTGGGAGTGGTGCAGAGTGAGGGCTGGCAGGAAGCCTGCCTTAGCCCCACTGTGCTGTCAGTGACGGTGGCCGGGGCCCCCCAGAGACTTTTAAATCTCCCAGGCCCCTGGGATATTTCCCCCTTTGCCCCCCCCCCCCCCCATCAGCAGGCCTCGTTGTCAATCACTGCCACTGCTTGGTACAATCATTGTCAATCACTGTCACTGATCAGTACAATCATTGTCAGTCACTGTCACTGCTCAATACAGCGGGCTGAAAAATGGGAAAGTTCATAGGAATTTCCAACCTCTTCAGTCATCACTGCTGGTGTAATATGCTTGGACTTCAGTAAGGCCCCTGACAGAGTGCTGCATGCAAAAGTCAATGTAGCACACGTTAGGTGGACTAAAAACAGTTTAACTGACAGCTCTCAAAAATAAGTGTTGATGAAGAAGAATAATTTCTCGTGGTGTACTGAAGGGATCTGTTCTTGGTCCAATGATCGTGGCTATTTTTATTAAGGATATGGAAGAAAATCTAAAACCATTGCCCATCAAGTTTGGAGATAATACAAACACTGGGGGCATGTGTCCCTAAACATCCCTATATTCACACCCTACCCACTGTTGTAATAATCTTTGTGTAAAATGCGCCTTGTGCGGTAGCATTTGCACACTAGTAACCTGCTGATAATTAAGAGTTTTGCATGATGTGTGTACGCAGCATATTCAGAACTATGGAAGTGTGCTGAACTTGTGACTAAAGTGTGGTTATGGTTATCTCCAGCTGATGTGTCAGGCTGGTGGGTTTCATCTCACTGATACTCAGCCTGAGGCTCGGGAGCTGCGAGCGGCCTTTAATGCATCTCTTGCGGCTCTTTGCAACACACAATATTAAAACACAGTATGATTTAATTAACCAATCCAAGTTATTAACCAATCAGGATGCTTCTACTGTGTTATTAACCAATTGTAGTTGATAGAATAATAATACTTGGTTTTTGCTGTGAGAATTATATAGCTATAGATAGATAGATGCAGTAAATGAAACAATGAATTCACACCGCTGTGGCTCTTTTGGGTAATGTTGATCACTAACTACTGAGGTCTGAATATTACCACCTTAAAGGAACAAACAGACTGTATTATTCCTCTGAATATTGCAGGAGAGGGCTGGAGGCAGAGCGGGCAGGTTTGGGGAAGTTCGGGACTGGGAGCATGTTGGGGTCACCTGCTAACATTAACCAAGCCTAGTAAAGAGCAGCCAGTGTCCATCAGAGCAGCTGGCAGGCGGTTGGATTCCGAGGGGTTGAATCAGACCTATGCAGCATACAGAGCATGCTGGCTGGGTGTGTGGGTGTGTGTCTCAGGCAGGGAGCCACGGTAGCCGAAGCATTTGGGGGCACTCAGGGTCGTAATACAAGTGGTGACAAAACCTCTCACTGGTCTGCGTTGCCCCCCAGAACTTTGGAGTGGTGCAGTGAGCAGGGTCTACACACAGCTTGCTATTTTAATGGAGATTTCCACTTTAAGTTCTGGTGTAACAACTTCAAGTGATTCTCCAGTGTGAACAGTCAGAAGAAAGGAAATTATAAAGCTGTAACCTATTTGTTTATTTCAGGTAAGGGAAATAGAACAAAACTAAAGCATAAACATAAGCATCAGTGAAGCAACTTCAAAGGTAGAGCTGGCCAGATTGGAGGACGTTCAATGAAGAGAGGAACACAACCACCAAAAATGGGTAGCAGAGCAGAAAGAAAAAGAGCATGAATACCGAAAGTGGGAAGCAGGCTTGAGAGCCAGGGAGAGGGAGGTTGAAAGGCAGCAGCAAGAAGAAGCCCACTGTCAGGCCCTAGAAGCCATCCCATTAGCCATGGAGTTGAAAGAGAAGAAAACGAGAAGGAAAGGCTGCATGCCCAGAGCATCATGGACAGGCAGGGGCAAATCCCACAGTCCCCAGGTACTCCCTCTACCCCAGAACAGCCGGAGAGGGAAGGGTGTGCCCTGCTGAAGTTCCAGAAGACAAGATTGCAGACTTGTCTGGGAAAGCACTGAACATATTTAATGAAATGTCAAATGAACAGGCTTTGAAATATTCTGAGTTTTAAAAAGCTCCCTCAGTGTCTCCTTCCCAGAAGTCTCTGATAAAATATAGGGGGGTCCCCTCATTTTCCTTCCATATAGAAGGTCAAAAGGAACAAAACCTGTAGACTCTTGGGACACTTCCCTATAAGCAAATAACAAATAGAGTAACATTTCATCCCAATCTAGGGCCCGCCTGTGGGCATACATCCCCAACATCCATTTCAGTGTCCCATTAAAGCCCTCCACCAGACCATTTGTCTCTAGGCCCTGGTCTACACTAGGACTTTAGGTCAAATTTAGCAGCATTAAATCAATGTAAACCTGCACCTGTCCACACGATGAAGCCCTTTATTTCGACTTCAAGAGCTCTTAAAATCGATTTCCTTACTCCACCCCTGACAAATGGATTAGCGCTTAAATCGGCCTTGCCGGGTCGAATTTGGGGTACTGTGGACACAATTCGACGGTATTGGCCTCCGGGAGCTATCCCAGAGTATTCCATTGTGACTGCTCTGGACAGCACTCTCAACTCAGATGCACGATTGTTTGTCGTTGCTGTGACGCAGGGAGGGGCGACTGATGACACGGCTTACAGGGTTGGCTTACAGGGAGCTAAAATCAACAAAGGGGGTGGCTTTACATCAAGGAGTATTTCAGGCAGGACTTCACGGAGGGTTCCAATAAGAAATGGTGCACCTAAGTTATTGTTCTTATTGGAACAAGGAGGTTAGTCTGGCCTCTGATTGATACATGGCTAGATTTACCTCGCTGCACCTTCTCTGTGAGTGACTGCAGTGTAACCTAGAGGAATGAGTCCCCTAGACAGGGGAGGGGGGGAAGCAAATGAGTACAAAACAAATTTAGTCTATTTCTTGTTATGATGCACTCCATCTACCTTTTACATCTTTGGCTGGCAGCAGACGGTGCAGAAGGACTGCATGCCATCCACATCTCATGGCTGCTCGGCAGAAGATGGTACAATAGGACTGCTAGCCATCCTCATCTCTTGCCTGCCCGGCAGAAGATGATGCAATAGGACTGCTAGCAATCCATATCACCTGCCTGCTCACCATAAGATGGTTCAATAGGACTGACTGCAGGACTAAAGAGAATGACTTGATCAAGTCACTCCAAATTTAGTCCCTGCGCCCATGTCTGCCCAGGCACTCCTGATCGACCTCACACAGGCGACCAGGAGCACCTCGGACATGACGATGACGGCTACCAGTCCTATTGCACCGTCTGCTGCCACAAGGCAATGGGTTGCTGCTGCTGTGTAGCAATGCAGTACCGTGTCTGCCAGCACCCAGGAGACATACGGTGACAGTGAGCTGAGCGGGCTCCAGGCTTGCCGTGGTATGGCGTCTGCACAGGTAACTCAGGAAAAAAGGCGTGAAACGATTGTCTGCCCTTGCTTTCACGGAGGGAGGGAGGGAATGGGGGCCTGACGATACGTACCCAGAACCACCCGCCACAATGTTTTAGCCCCATCAGGCATTGGGATCTCAATCCAGAATTCCAACGGGCAGCGGAGACTGTGGGACAGCTACCCACAGTGCAACGCTCCGGAAGTCGACTCTAGCCTCGATACTGTGGAAGCACTCCGCCGAGTTAATGCACTTAGAGCATTTTCTGTGGGGACACACACACTCGAATATATAAAACCGATTTCTAAAAAACCGACTTCTATAAATTCGACCTAATTTCGTAGTGTAGACATACCCTAGGTGATATGGGGCACCCCACACAACATCCATAACTTCCTGAATAGTTGAGACATGACATGTGACCCATGATCAGATAAACTGCACCATTATTTCCATAATTTTCCCAGACAGGACATCAGAGCAATTGGTCGATAGGCATCCACTTGTGTGGATAGTTTGCCTGGTTTTTGTAGTGGAATTACTACTGCATGTTTCCACCTTACTGGGATCACTTCTTTTCCCCAAATAGTGTTAAATAATTACAAGAGAACCCTCACACTGCTTTCACAGAGCTATTTAAATGTTATGTTACACAGGTTAGCTTTACCTGCGGAATAGCTTTCTCAAGTTCTCATACACAAAACCATTCATTCATTATAGTATCTTCATGTTTACCCCAACTACATAATAGACCATGATTCTCTTCAACAAATTGTCTTTTAATCAGCTGGAAAAGTTTACTTTGGTTTTCATCACTACTGAGCCTTGGAAAGTTTCTCCTAAACTTCTGCTTGCTCATAGTCAGAACTTCTATGTTGTCAGTCGCAATAAGACATGGGATGTGGCTACTCTTAGTCTGAATTCCATTCATTCTTCTAAGTTGCCTGTATATTTCTGATGTCTTCGTATCTTTTTTTATCTACCCAAAGTATTTTCTCCAACTCTCTTTTGATCTTTTTACAATTCTTTGGTCTATTGCCTTACATTTATGCTTCATGAGTTCTTCACTATTCATTATGTTTTCACATTTGGATAGGCTTTGTTATTTTTAACTGCCATTCTGTATTCCTCATTCCACCATGAAAGTGAGTTTTTAGTTTGGGGGTATTTCAGTATCCTAGGTATGGCTACAGTACCTGCTGCTATTAATTCCTTTGTTACATTATTAAAATTCTCTATGTCACCGCTCATACCAGGATTATTCACAAATTCACTACACTTACTTGTAAATAGCTCCCAAATAGCTTTCTTAAAATTTCAGGGGGGTAATTTTCCATTACCTTCAACCTTACCCTGCCCTTGAAATGTAATAAATATAAGGAAATGATCACTTTCCGTTCATTCTTCCTTATATATTTCCAAGTTGTATTCACTTGCAGTATCTACTGTACAATTCCCAGTTCTAAACCAAAAAAACCTACCATATACTGCATTAAATCTAGTTGGGGTGCCACCATTTAAAACCACTAGATTGCTTTCACCAATGAACTTTTCTAAGCATGCACCATTTTACCAGTTTTCTTACTTCCCCACAATTTATTATGACAAATTAGGTCACCACATGATATATGGTCAATTAGCATCATCACTATTTCTTGAAGCTCTGAACTTTCTAATTTCCCACATGGTTTGTAGATATAAATCCCTAAAGAAATATCACTTTTCTGCATTGGGATCTTGACAGTATTATATTCTAGACTTACTTCTTCATTCTCGACTGCTGTGTAGTTTAATCTTTCCCTTATGAAAGTACAAACATCTCCTCTACCTAGTTTTTGGTCTTGCCTAAAAGCAATATATCCTTGAATTTTAAAAGGAAGCTTTTCAACCAGGATACATATGACATTTAATTTAGTTTTCATTTCCAGGATATTTTCTTTTAGTGTTTGACTAAGTGTTATCACACTGTGTGCATTCCAGCAAAAGACCGGGATTCCCATTACGAGGCATATTTCGTCATTAACTTCATTCAAAAGTGCATGAATATGGTCCATTGACAAGTTGCTAATTTACACGTATTTTCCCCCTGCCCTTTGTATAACTCATTTTTTCTGATTTTTTTAAGTTTGTGATATACAATTTAACACTTCTATCATAAATGCAATAACCCTCTTTTTTCATTACTAGTGTATCATTGCTAAGGCTATGGTTTAGACATATCTTTAGTAAATGTCATGGACAGGTCACGGGCAATAAACAAAAATGCCCTGCTCGTGACCTGTCCATGACTTTTACTATACACTCCTAACTAAAACTTGGGCTGGGGAGCTGCGGGTGCTCTGGGGGTGGCATTCTGGGGATGCTGCAGGTGCTGGGGGGTGGCCTGAGACCCGCACTGGTGCTGGGAGGAGGGATTGGCGGGACTCGAGGGCTTCCTACCGGGCTCTGCGTGTCCCCGCAGCTCTGGCCCAGGGGGTCTCTATGCACTGCTCCCTCCACAAGCACTGGCTCCGCAGGCTCAGCAGCTCCCATTGGCTGCAGTTCCCGTCCAATGGGAGCTGGGGGGGTGGCTCCTGCAGGTGCGGGCAGCTAGCAGAACCCCTTGGCCCCTCTGCCTAGGAGCTGCAGGGACATGCCAGTGCGAGCCAGGTACCCACCCACACACACCAAGTAAGCACCCCATAGCCAGCACCGGACCACTGCAGAAGTCACAGAGGTCACGGAAAGTCATGGAATCCGTGACTTCCGTGACAGACATGCAGCCTTACTAATCACCTATTCCTTCAGCAGAGTTTATTATAGTCTTTATAGAATGAGGCTGTCTGCAGTTCCTCTTTTCCTGTTGATTATTTCTTCCTCTTCACCTGATCCCTTGAGCATCTCCTTACAGCTTCTGCATAAGATATGTTGTTAACAATTTTTGTCTTTTGCATCTCTTTAGCTTGCCTTGCCTCAATGCACTCTCTATATGCCGGACTGTGATTACTACCAGTTACTACATTTGACCTCTGACCTTCCTATGCAGTTTTCATAGGAATGCTCTCCTCCACCTTTACAGCATCTTGTTTTCCTTTTAAAAATAGCTGCTACATGCCCATACCCATGTTAGTACTTATAACACTTTAGGGGCGGGCGGATATATGGCTTGGTTCTGAATAAATTGGTTAGTCTCTAAGGTGCCACAAGTCCTCCTTTTCTTTTTGCGAATACAGACTAACAGGGCTGCTACTCTGAAACCTGAAACCCCGCTGTTACTTTCTCAGGTAGAGTCATAACCCTTACATGTAATCGGTACAGTTGTTGATGGCTTGTTTTCTCCTCCTCATTTACTAATTAGTCACTCACTTACTAACACTTTATTTTCTCCCATGTGTTTGGTTCTCTTATCATTGGTCAATGCTAATGCACTCCATACCACCCCCCTTCATTTCAATCAAATACTTTGGTAGCTGGCAACTTATTTTGACTTTAATCAGAACTTTAGTTTTTAGCATTTATCAGCTTGCTATTTGTTTTTACATTCAACTGAAAGATCCCCATCTCGCAGCCTCCTCACTCTTACAATATCCCCTAGGCTTTTTTAAATCCAGTCAGCTACTTTCATGGGGTTAACATCACCTAAACTTGGTTCTTTGGCTTGGGGTCTTACAAGTATAACATGTTGGGTTATTTCCTTCCTCAGCTTAGCTTTTAGGCTGATATCATCGCCATCTGATCCTGCTTCTACTCTCTTCTTTTCTTCCTACTTTGTATCCATTCTCCCTCTCTAATAGACTCTTCTTCAGTTTCTAGGGCAGGGGTTCTCACACTAGGGGTCGTGACCCCTCAGGGGGTCATGAGGTTATTGCGTGGGGGGTCACAAAGTGTCAGCCTCTACCCCCAAACCCTGCTTCACCTCCAGAATTTATAATAGTGTAAAATATTTTCAAAGTGTTTTTAATTTATAAAGGGTGTGGTCACACTCAGAGGCTTGCTGTGTGAAAGGAGTCACCAGTACAACAGTTTGAGAACCACTGTTCTAGAGTGATTTCATTTGGGGTCAGAAAATCCTCCACCTCCTCTCTTCTCAGCCTAGCCCAGCTCATTTCTTCTCCCAACTTCCTGGCTTAATAGCAGCCCCGCCTGTGCCTTCTCAGCTGGGCTCCATCATCAATCAGCCTTTCAATCCCTGGCTCTCCCCCAGATGCTTCCTATCAGGTTAGTTAACCCAATTAAACCTGCTCTGCCAAGTGTGTGTGTGTGTGTGTGTCTGTGTGGTGGGAGGAGGGGGTGGACACCCCATCACAGCATGTCAAGCGGTTTTGATAAATTGAGGAAAATCTTGTCTTGAAAGCCTGTTCTGGCTAGTCCAGACTTTGACAAAATGTTTGAGATTTGCACAGACACCTCAGACATTGGGTTAGGTGCTGTACTAATGCAATTAGAGGGGAGTAACAAGAAACACCCTATTATCTTCTTAAGCAAGAAACTTACACCCACTGAGCAGACTAACTCTGTGATCATGGGCAGTTAAATAGCTCAGACCCTGTATCTTTAACAAGAAATTCACTCTCCAGTAGTATGGTTGCATAAAACTAAGGGCTCCAATTCCAAATGACTACGATAGAACACGGCACTCCAGGAATATGATATGGAAACTGTACACATAAAAGGAAAAGAAAACAGTGTGTCAACAGTGTGCCCTTGTTGCCAAGAAGGCCAATGGCATTTTGGGATATATATGTAGGAGCATTGCCAGCAGATTGAGGGACGTGATCATTCCCCTCTATTCGACATTGGTGAGGCCTCATCTGGAGTACTGTGTCCAGTTTTGGGCCCCACACTACAAGAAGGATGTGGAAAAATTGGAAAGGGTCCAGCAGAGGGCAACAAAAATGATTAGGGGACTGGAACACATGAGTTATGAGGAGAGGCTGAGGGGACTGCGATTGTTTAGTCTGCGGAAGAGAAGAATGAGGGGGGATTTGATAGCTGCTTTCAACTACCTGAAAGGGGGTTCCAAAGAGGATGGATCTAGACTGTTCTCAGTGGTAGCAGATGATAGAACAAGAAGTAATGGTCTCAAGTTGCAGTGTGGGAGGTTTAGATTGGATATTAGGAAAAACTTTTTCACTAGGAGGGTGGTGAAACACTGGAATGCGTTACCTAGGGAGGTGGTGGAATCTCCTTCCTTAGAGGTTTTTAAAGTCAGGCTTGACAAAGCCCTGGCTGGGATGATTTAGTTGGGGATTGGTCCTGCTTTAAGCAGGGGGTTGGACTAGATGACCTCCTGAGGTCCCTTCCAACCCTGATATTTTATGATTCTATGAAAACATGGAGGCAGATGCGCTGTCCAGGAAAGAGGGCTCTAACGTGCTGCCTTTAGGTCTGCCAGTGGCTAACCCTACTGCAGCTTTGTGAGGGGGAAATTGTGACTCTCAGCACCCCTGTATTCACCCTACACATTATTGTAAGAATCTTTTATAAAATATTCTTTGTGAGGTAGCATTTGAAAATGAATAACTCACTGATCATTAACATTCTTGCGTGATGTATGTACACAGTGGGGATTAAGCATTATGGAAGTATGCTGGATTTATGACTGAAGTGTGTTTAAATCAAGCATGTCAGGGGGAGCCGTTAAACAGATCTATAGTAAGCAAAGGCATCCGGATACCGCAATTTACATATAAGCAGTAAATAGGGCCATCAGACTAACGGGGAGGGGGGAAGGAGTGTCCATTGTGAGTCCAATGAAAGCTACCTCACCCACCTTGTCTCTCTAATATCCTGGGACCAACATGGCTACAACACTGCATGTAAAAGAAAGTTCTAGCATTCTCCTGAGAAGACAAAGGAGAACCAGCACTTTGGGCTTCTAGAAGAGATCCTGACTGAGGACAGGTCAGTCACAACTTTGCACATAGGGCGAGGCAGAGGGTTGAGCACCCCTGGGGCCAGGAGGAAGCCGGCGCCTGTGACCTTGCAGGAAGACTGAGTGAGAAAAACCCTCTTGAACAGTGCCTGTGCCTTGCTAGGTTATTTTTTAGACTTTTAGATGCATGTTTTCACTTGTACCCATCTCCAACTTTTTCTCTTATCCTTGAACTCTCTTTAAATCCTATTTCCTTTTGTTAATACACTTGTTTTACTATTACTCTAAACCAGCTCAGTGCAGTGTGTGGTGGGAAGGAGGTGCTACTGCAGTTAAATTAATAAGCTGTGATGTGCTTTTGTATCTTTAGAGGAACAAACAAACCTTATTAGCTCTCTGACCTGTCCAGGAGAGGGCTGGACGTTACAGAGCACATGGTTATGGGGAAATTCAGGACTGGGAGTGTGTTGGGGTCATGATGCAGGTAGTCACCAAGGCTGTTGGCGACCAGGGAGTGTGACTGGTGTGTTGCTGGCAGTTTGCTGGGGTCAGGGTTTCTGGAGCAGGACTGCAGTTAAACATAGCGACTCAGAGTGTGACCTGCATGCTTGTTGCTCGCTGTGACTGTCCCAAGCAGGGAGTTACAGTAGCAAAGCATTTGAGGCCCCCAGGGTTAAAGGGCAGGTGATGACTTATCCCCTCACTGGTCTGGATTGCACCCTGAACCCCAGGACAAAGTGGTAAATAATGATAGACAGGTTAGTTCTGGATCCCTTGGTAAACTGGATACAAAGAAAGAACATCCATTTAAATACAGCCAGATGCAAGGTCAGACAGCTAGGAACAAAAACTCTAGGATGTATTTAAAAGATGAGGGAGGGTATCAGGGAATGCAGGATATCCCATACAGAGGGATATAATTTCTGTATTTCTACTCTATCTTCCCATTAATATGTGGAGATTATGTTACCCCAGCGTATGGCACTAGTGAGGCCACTGGTGGAGTGATGTGTCCAGTTCAGGTGTTCACACTTCAAAAAGGATGTTGAAACATTGGAGAGAGTTCAGCAAAGAGCCACGGGAACGGTGAGATGTCTGGAAAAACCTGCTTTCCAGCACAGACTAAAGGAGTTCACTTATCAAAGAGGTGACTTGATTCTGGTCTACATGTACCTGCATGAGGAGATTTCTGGTAGCCAAGGGCTCTTTCGTTCAGTTAGCAGATGTGACAGGGTCGGTCCAGATGGCTACAGAAGAGTGGGTGGGCGAAGCAGATGGTAAACAGCCAGTGGGGGTGGTGGAAGTGGTGGGGGATGGGGGGTACAGATGGATCAGGGGGCAGGCTCCATGCCACACCCCCAGTGTCCCCACAAAAACAAGCAAGACCCTCATCACAAAAGCACAGTTCAAAAGTTACTCAGTCTTTGACAGCCCCCTCCACAGTGGTCTACAGAGTCCCTGTGCGCTCCCCCAGCAGCAGATGGTCCTCTTCTTCTCCTCCTCGGGGTTCCAGCAGCTCCTCAGCAGCAACCACAGCAGCAGCTCCAGCAGGCAGTCTGGTGGTCCAGACAGGCAGAAAGGACCCCTCTCAGGTGGTGGTGTCTGCAGCAGTAACGGCTGGGGCAGGGGTCCCTCACTCCCCCCCTCGGGGGAGCAGGCCAGCAGCCCCCCCCCCGGGGCTGTAGTTGGAGCACTAGCAGCACCCGAGGGTGGGGGGCCCAGCAGCTGGCCAGCAACGAGGTAGCAGAGAAGGGGGCGGAGGGTGTCTGGCCCAGCCAGGGGAGTAGCTGGAGCAGCACCAGCAGCAGCAGCCGCCCTCTCCCTCCTGCCTCCCTCCAGGCCAGGGGGCTACAGGAGAGTGATCCTATTGGGATCTGGGAAGGATCCCACCGCCCAGCCTAAGAGGGGGATCCACAGGACCTGGACACCAAATGAGTACGCGGGACAACTAATGAAATAACAGGGACAGGAATGTGGTCAAAGGGTCAAACGAAGGGAACCGGATGGGGACACCGAGCAGAGAACCCTGGACAGTGCCCACTGCTCCTCAAAGGCATCGAGGGAGTCAGTGGATGCCGTCAGAGGAATGCTGCCCGGATATGTGAACAGACGGAGGATCGGAAATAGGCCCCACAGGCACAGGAGACTCCATCGGCCAACCTCCTCACCCTGGTTTTATAGATGGCCACTTTAGCCAGGGCCAGGAGGAGGTTGACCAGGAGATCAAGTGACTTTGTGGGGCCGCGGATAGGGAGTGCATAAATAAGAAGGTGAGGGGAAAAGTGCAACCAAAAGCGTAACAAAATATTCATGAGGAGCCAGAATACGGGCTGCAGCCTGGCACACTCCAAGTATATGTGTGCCAGGGCTTCCCTCACGCTGCAAAAGGGGCAGATGTCTGGGATGGGGTGAACTGCACCAAGTACATGCCCGTGCTCTTGGCTCCATGAAGGAGCTGCCAACTGATATCCCCAGCAGGCCTCGGGACCAAGGTGGAGTATAGGCTGCCCCACCAGGGCTCCTCACCCTCCAGAGGTGGCAGGAGGTCCCGCCATTTTGTATCGGGGCGGGACGCGAGGGTGAGGACGTGAAGGGTATGGAGCACGAGCATGTAAAGATGTTTCCTTGGCTTGGTCTGGAAGCAGACCTGCTGCAGCTTGTGCAGCTGACTCACGGTGAAGGGGCAGGAGGGTCGGTTGGGTCCATGGGGCAGGGGCCCAATTAAAAGGTCCGGCGGGCCTGGGGTGGAGGGTGGGCGGGGCATGCCCTCATGCAGGACCTGGTCAAGGTAAACCTGAGCAGCGGGCGGCAAAGCGGCCTTCACCTCCTTACGTATGCGCCGGGGAGTACGAGGTCTGGAGAGCCCCATGCGCTGAGCGAGTGTCAGGGGATGCAGCCAGTCTCCCTGGTCGTAGTCCAGGAGGTCTCCGACTCTTGTGACTTCTGCCAGGACCAACGTCTGGTGCACCGAGGGGGACTCTGCCACCTGCACGCAAAGCTGGGGGTTGTGTAGCAGGGGCTCCATGAGAAGATCTGCCCCCTCGGTGGCCGCCACAGACCTGGTCATTGAAAGCAGTTTCCAGGTCCGGAGGAGGTCCTGGTAGAAGACCGGCAGCCCGGAGAGGTCTCGCGGAAAACCTCTCGGATGGAGATAAAGGAGCTGCCGGTCATATTAGAGCCCTTGGAAGTGGCGCAGGAAGGCGTGCGCAAGTGTGCTCCACGCCGGACTACCTGCATCATAAAGGAGCCTCTGCAGGGCCTGGAGGCAGAAGACATGGATCTGAGTGTGCAGACACTTCAGGCCCTGCCCTCCCTCCTCCAGGGGCAGATGGAGAACCCCTGCAGGGACCCAGTGCAGTCCTGACCAAAAGAACTCCATATCGATGTCCGGAGGTTGGACAGGAAACCCGGGGCCGGGACCAGGGTGTTGAGCCGGTACCAGAGCATGGACAGGACTAGTTGATGAAGCACAAGCGCTCTCCCTCGAAGGGAGAGGCACCGGAGTAGTCCTGTCCATTTCTGCAGCCGCTCTATCACCCCGCTCTCTAAATTGTGCCAGTTCTCCGGTGGAGAGGGATGCATGGCAGAAAGGTAAACGCTGAGATAGAGCAGCGGACCTGCGCTCCACCGGATGGCTTAAAGCACGGGTGGGAAAGAGCTTGCCTGCCAGCCGTCCCCGACCACCAGGCCAGAGCTCTTGACCCAGTTGACCCAGGAGGAGGAGGCTGCTGAATAGATGGTCTGGCAAGCCTCCACCTGCTCCAAGTCACCCGGTCCTGGACCACGAGGAGCACATCGTCGGCCTACGCCAACAGGACCAGCCGCAGCTCCGGCTCCCGCAGCACCAACCCCATCAACCTCCTGCGGAGGAGACAGAGGAAGGGCTTGATCACCAGAGCATACAGCTGGCCCGAGAGGGGGCACCCCTGCCGTACTCCTTGCCCGAAGCTGACCGGTTCAGTCAGGGTCCAGTTGAGCCTGACCAGACACTCTGCGGAAGCGTACAGCACCCGGAGAAAACCCACAAACTGGAGTCCGAAGCCAAATGCTTGCAGAGTGCTCAGGAGGTACCTGTGATCCACCCTGTCAAACGCCTTCTCCTAATCTAAGGACAGGAGGGCGAATGACAGACCATCCCTACACCCGAGTTCCAAAAGGTCCCGGACCAGATAGAGGTTGTCAAAGATGCTGCAGCTTGGGATGGTGTAGGTCTGGTCTGGGTGGACCACGTCCACCAGCATGGACGCTAGCCGCAGCGAGATTGCTTTTGCTATGAATCTGTAGTCCGTGCTGAGGAGCGAGACAAGACGCCAATTTCATAAATCGCAGAGGTCCCCCTTTTTCAGCAATAAGGCGAGCACAGCTCACCTGCACGAAAGAGGGAGGACCCCACTCTGCAAAAATTCAGCCCAGATGGTGACTAGGTCTGGGCCGACGACGTCCCAGAATATGCGGTAGAACTCCACGGTCAGCCCATCCATGCCCGGAGATATATTGGTGGGCATGCGACGGTGGGCTTCCGAGAACTCGGCCAGAGTGAGAGGCAGCTCTAGCCTGTCTCGGTCACCCGTACTGACCATAGGGAGCTCCTCCCAGAGCACTCTGCAAGCGTTAGGATTGTTTGGATCCAGGGAGAAAAGGCTTGCGTAGAAGGCTCTCGCCCTCCCGCACATCTCCACCAGATCCATGAGGGGGGTGCCGTCTTCTGCCAGAAGGCAGGTGACGTGTTTCTTGGCCCCCCTCCTTTTTTCCAGGGCATAGAAGAAGTGGGAACCGCGATCCATCTCCCGAAGGAGACGGATGCGGGATCGAACAAAGGCGGCCCGGGCCTGATGATCCTCCAGGGCCTGGAGCTCCTCCTGCTTCTCCTGGCATGCTCTGCAGAGGGGCGGATCCTTGGGGCTGGCAGCCAGACACCTCTCCAGCTCTAAGACCTCCTGTTCCAACTGCTCTATCGCCGCATTCCTCCGTCGGCTGGCGCCCCCGGTGTAGTCATGGCACAAGAGCCGGGCGCGCACCTTCCCCAGGTCCCACCACCGCCGTGCCAAGGGAAAGGCACGCCACTGCCCTCGCCAGGCCAGCCAGAACTCCCAGAAGGACGTCACAAAGCCCACATCCTCCAAAAGCTGTTGTTGAAATGCCAATAGGCTGGCCCCAGCCTCTCCACGCAGAGGGAGGCCATCACGGTGGCTAAATGATGGTCAGAAAATGGGGCCAGCCGGATGCTGGAGGTGTGGGCTTGTGAGAGATGGAAGCGTGATAAATAAATGCGGTCCAACTGGGAGTGGCGCGACTGATGGGCCTCCACCCGGACAAAGGTGAATGTGGAAATGTCATCTGGGTGGTGGTCGCGCCAGATGTCCACCAGGGAGTGGTGTTCGACTATCTCCCGGAGGATGTCCGCAGCGGCTGGGCTCTGCTTGGTCCCCGAGTGCTCCCGCTCCTCAAGGGTGGTGTTAAAGTCCCCTCCCAGGACCAGGCACTCATGAGGATCCAAGGTGCCGAGGAAGGCGGATGCCTGCTAATAAAATTGCAGCCACTCCGGGCTCGATGCCAGGGCATAGATGTTAACGAAGTTGACCACGAGCCCCTCCATGCAGACCCGGAGGTGCAGCAGGCGGCCTGGCATACCTCGGGCCGTAGGTCGGGGAAGAACAGGGTCACCACTCCAGCCGTACAAACTGTGAGATGGCTAAAGTAGACCCTGTCCCCCCAATCCAAGGCTGGGTGGGGGAGTCCAGCAGCTAGCCAGCAACCAGGTAGCAGAGAAGGGGGGTGAGTGGTGTCCGGCCCAGCCAGGGGAGCAGTTGAGGCAGCAGCAGCAAGAGCCCAAGGCCCAGGAGCAGCAGTCGCCCTCCTCCCTCCAAGCCAGTCAGGTTCAGCAGAGGAGACGAAAGTGGGTCTAGTGGCCACTGGATGAACAGATTTCTGTTTCCTGACTGACCAGAGCAGAGGCTGCTCCAGGCTAATGAGAACAGCTCACTGAAGCTACTAGATCGCATGCCCTGATTCTCATGGGTGACTTTAATTTTCCTGATATTTGCTGGGAGAGCAATACAGCGGTGCATAGACAATCCAGGAAGTTTTTGGAAAGCGTAGGGGACAATTTCCTGGCGCAAGTGCTAGAGGAGCCAACTAGGGGGGGAGCTTTTCTTGACCTGCTGCTCACAAAACAGGTAGAATTAGTGGGGGAAGCAAAAGTGGATGGGAATCTGGGAGGCAGTGACCATGAGTTGGTTGAGTTCAGGATCCTGACGCAGGGAAGAAAGGTAAGCAGCAGGATACGGACCCTGGACTTCAGGAAAGCAGACTTCGACTCCCTCAGGGAATGGATGGCCAGGATCCCCTGGGGGACTAACTTGAAGGGGAAAGGAGTCCAGGAGAGCTGGCTGTATTTCAAGGAATCCCTGTTGAGGTTACAGGGACAAACCATCCCGATGAGTCGAAAGAACAGTAAATATGGCAGGCGACCAGCTTGGCTTAATGGTGAAATCCAAGCGGATCTTAAACATAAAAAAGAAGCTTACAAGAAGTGGAAGGTTGGACATATGACCAGGGAAGAGTATAAAAATATTGCTCGAGCATGTAGGAATGATATCAGGAGGGCCAAATCGCACCTGGAGCTGCAGCTAGCAAGAGATGTCAAGAGTAACAAGAAGGGTTTCTTCAGGTATGTTGGCAACAAGAAGAAAGCCAAGGAAAGTGTGGGCCCCTTACTGAATGAGGGAGGCAACCTAGTGACAGAGGATGTGGAAAAAGCTAATGTACTCAATGCTTTTTTTGCCTCTGTTTTCACTAACAAGGTCAGCTCCCAGACTGCTGCGCTGGGCATCACAAAATGGGGAAGAGATGGCCAGCCCTCTGTGGAGATAGAGGTGGTTAGGGACTGTTTAGAAAAGCTGGACGTGCACAAGTCCATGGGGCCGGACGAGTTGCATCCGAGAGTGCTGAAGGAATTGGCGGCTGTGATTGCAGAGCCATTGGCCATTATCTTTGAAAACTCGTGGCGAACCGGGGAAGTCCCGGATGACTGGAAAAAGGCTAATGTAGTGCCAATCTTTAAAAAAGGGAAGAAGGAGGATCCTGGGAACTACAGGCCAGTCAGCCTCACCTCAGTCCCTGGAAAAATCATGGAGCAGGTCCTCAAAGAATCAATCCTGATGCACTTGCATGAGAGGAAAGTGATCAGGAACAGCCAGCATGGATTCACCAAGGGAAGGTCATGCCTGACTAATCTAATCGCCTTTTATGATGAGATTACTGGTTCTGTGGATGAAGGGAAAGCAGTGGATGTATTGTTTCTTGACTTTAGCAAAGCTTTTCACACGGTCTCCCACAGTATTCTTGTCAGCAAGTTAAGGAAGTATGGGCTGGATGAATGCACTCTAAGGTGGGTTGAAAGCTGGCTAGATTGTCGGGCTCAACGGGTAGTGATCAATGGCTCCATGTCTAGTTGGCAGACGGTATCAAGTGGAGTGCCCCAAGGGTCGGTCCTAGGGCCGGTTTTGTTCAATATCTTCATAAATGACCTGGAGGATGGTGTGGATTGCACTCTCAGCAAATTTGCGGATGATACTAAACTGGGAGGAGTGGTAGATACGCTGGAGGGGAGGGATAGGATACAGAAGGACCTAGACAAATTGGAGGATTGGGCCAAAAGAAATCTGATGAGGTTCAATAAGGATAAGTGCAGGGTCCTGCACTTTGGATGGAAGAATCCCATGCACAGCTACAGACTAGGGACCGAATGGCTAGGCAGCAGTTCTGCGGAAAAGGACCTAGGGGTGACAGTGGACGAGAAGCTGGATATGAGTCAGCAGTGTGCCCTTGTTGCCAAGAAGGCCAATGGCATTTTGGGATGTATAAGTAGGGGCATAGCGAGCAGATCGAGGGACGTGATCGTTCCCCTCTATTCGACATTGGTGAGGCCTCATCTGGAGTACTGTGTCCAGTTTTGGGCCCCACACTACAAGAAGGATGTGGATAAATTGGAGAGAGTCCAGCGAAGGGCAACAAAAATGATTAGGGGTCTAGAACACATGAGTTATGAGGAGAGGCTGAGGGAGCTGGGATTGTTTAGCCTGCAGAAGAGAAGAATGAGGGGGGATTTGATAGCTGCTTTCAACTACCTGAAAGGGGGTTCCAAAGAGGATGGCTCTAGACTGTTCTCAATGGTAGCAGATGACAGAACGAGGAGTAATGGTCTCAAGTTGCAGTGGGGGAGGTTTAGATTGGATATTAGGAAAAACTTTTTCACTAAGAGGGTGGTGAAACACTGGAATGCGTTACCTAGGGAGGTGGTAGAATCTCCTTCCTTAGAAGTTTTTAAGGTCAGGCTTGGCAAAGCCCTGGCTGGGATGATTTAACTGGGAATTGGTCCTGCTTCAAGCAGGGGGTTGGACTAGATGACCTTCTGGGGTCCCTTTCAACCCTGATATTCTATGATTCTATGATTCTATGAACACCTGACTCTAATTAACCTGCAAAGAGTCAGGTGAGGCCATTAAGCTAATGTGACCACCTGACTCTAATTAAGGCCCCTCTGATAATATAAAAGGGCTCACTCCAGTCAGGTAGAGAGGAGCCCGGGGAGAGGAAGTGTGGCTGAAGGGCTGGTTAATGAAGACACCCTTAAGCCATTGGTAAGGGAGAAGCAGGAGAGCTGTGGGGAAGTGGCCCAGGGAAATGTAGCAACTCTGGCAGTGAAAGGTTGGCTGCCAACAGCTGCTACCATTAGGGTCCCTGGGCTGGAGCTCGGAGTAGAGGGTGGGCCTGGGTTCCCCCCCAACCCACCACTACAGAAACACCTGCTGGGAGTGGAAAACAGGCCTCTGTCAGGACAGGAGGGTAAACTGTTTTGGCATGAGGCTGTAGGAGCAACAGAGACTGTGGGAATTCTCTCACCAACCTCCACCTGGAAGTGCAGGACCCACGGAGACAAGGTCAGAGCTCTACCACAATATGCACAAGGGGCCTAATTAATGTTGCATGGACAACCTTAATTCTGGCATTGCCTAACTGGGAATTGGTCCTGCTTCGAGCAGGGGGTTGGACTAGATGACCTTCTGGGGTCCCTTCCAACCCTTATATTCTATGATTCTATGATTCTAACCTTTGTGTGCTTGACTTTGCAATTTGAATGTTCTTTTAATGTCATTTTTTGCTGCTCCTACATTAAATGAGTGTTAAGGTTGCAAGGCCAGGTACTGAGGGGTTGGAAAATGCCAGAGTAAAGGTTTTCCACAAAATCGCTATTTTGATAGGATCTGCTTTCAAATCACATTATAAAAAGCTGGTTTATTTAATTCATGCAGTGAGAAAAAACAGTTAAATAACATCTGTCACTTTTGGTGTGATATGCAACACAGTTCCACATTGTGTTCATTCTGCCACCCATTTGACTGGCTCGTGTCACAGATCGGCAGGTTTAAGGCTGGAGAAGTATGCCCAGCTTCCCAAGTCAGGCCAGGGAAGAGCAGGACTTCATTAGGTTTTGCTCTGTTCTTAGCAGATTCCCCTACTGAGATGCTCAAAGTGATTTTTCAACTACATAATTTTTTTAACAACAATATAACAATACAGTTTCCCCCATGTTCCCTTTCGAGACCAGCCAGTGGAGGAGCAGGAGGTGATACATCCTTTCCCAGTGGGTTACACAGCTGTTTATAGTCAGTATTAGCATATGGGTGATCAGGGATTCTAGCCCAGCTCTGGGAGAGGAGTGTGGTTTATAGTGGTTAGAGATAGGGTAACTATTCTAAGTATGGCAGTGGAAAATTCGGGTTTGCTATGATAGAGACTTTGGGTCTGGGCCTGTGGGGACCTTGCATTAGTTCTTTGCTAATTTAATTAAGAAATGGAATGGGGTGATCAGCGGCTCTTCTAGGCTGGGGTTTGTGGCCTTCGCCAATCATAAAGGTAGTGAATTTAAACAGTATTTTTAAAAGGGTGAGAACTGAGCTCCTGGTTGGCTCTTTCAAGCCCAGGGAGTTTTCTCCTAGGCTACAAGGTATTTGAGGTGCCTGCTCTTGCTCAGCAGTGAGTGAGGCTGTTCTTTCCGGGCAACATTTTTTGTTGTCAAGATTGGCTCCCAGACTTACCATCATCACAGTTTTAAAAACCTAGGCATGCACTTAGCTAACAATGCTGTTCTAGGAATCCCACCAGGGCTATGTGCACACCTAGCCATGTCTAGGACAGCAGTGTTCTGCGGGAGTGCAAAGGGAAAGGAGATGCTCCCCAGCAAAAAATGCCTCAACACCCATTTTTCAACTGTTTGCTATAAACTTTCCAAAACTGCAAATTGTACCAACCAGCACACCAAACAATCCAGAGTGAGCCAAGGATTACAATCCTTTTACTAAGACTCACTCCAAAACATGAGCTAGTCACCACTTTCCACTATCAAAATGAAAATATTTACATACAATCGTAGCTATGGTATAATTACCGCTGCATCATCAGCATAGCCAGCAATAGTCATCTTTTGGCTCCCAGCCCAAGCTACAAAATAGCCTATTCTATGGCCATGTCTGAGTCCTCTCCAAGGTGCCATGATCACACCCCAGCACCCTCCAGGCTGTCAGGGCCCACGGCCATCCTTATAACCCCTCCAACCTGCTGAAGCCAGGTCCTCAGCCCCTTCCAACTTTGAAGAGCCACGCAAGCATCACTTCTAACCTTCTGGGCCTCAGGCCCATGCTAAGCCCTCTCCCACCTGCTTCCATTCTGAGCCCCTTTCACCCCACTGCGGCACAGAGCAGGGAGCGGAGAATGTCCTCCCAATGTTGTCCGCCCCACAGCATTCCTGGCTTCTTCTGAATCACAGGACATTGCACATCATAAATGGTAGCATCTGCTGGCCTCTTGTTCACTATGGGATGTGCTTTTCCTTTGTTTCAGTGCATGAAGTTAACAAATGTGCTACTATTTGCCAGGGGCCTCAGAGCAATGATTCGTCCAGAAATCCTCAGCAGAAAGAAGGCAATGGACCTCAAGAAAGGATAAAGCTGCCTTTATATGTTAGAAGAAAATGGATTAATGTCATACTTGTGATAGTGCTATTCTAGTCCTGAGCCTTCCTCCCAGCCCCTGGTATTCCAGTCCTGAGTCCTCACACAGCTCTGCCAATAACACCTCAATACTAGAATACTGCACCTCCTTCTATGCCAGTCCCTGGTCCCCACATGCAGCTCTGCTAGTGCACCCACAGAGTGGGAGAGGTTGTAGTGGGGGTCTGTGATGTAATACACCCCCTATTCACACCCTACACACTATTGTAGTAATCTTTGTACAAAATGTGCCTTGTGAGGTATCATTTGGAAGGTCATAATTTGCTGATCAGTATTATCCTGGTAAAATATGCATGGCAACATTGTATGTGAAGTTATAAGATTCCCCTGTATGGTGTCATTAACATGTTCTTAAAAACCACAGCCCTACCCAGGCAGAAGTTGACAAACAGAAGGTCTGTCCTAAATAAAAGAATGTGCGCTTGCTTTAATTTGCATTTAAGCAGTAAACAGAGTAATCAAGCAGGAACAGAAACAAAGGACGCTCTAACAGGTGAGGAAAAAGCAGCAGGGAACATCCTTCCCTATTGACTCTTTGTCTTCTGAATCTCAGCTGGAAATGGTTTCTCAAGAGGGGGACTGACACTATAAAAATGAGGGAAAACACCCCAAGACATACACCCCGCCCTGGCATTCATTTGATTTAGGGACAAGCAGTCCTGACCTAAGAAGTCTGGTTAGTAAGGCTGCTGAGAGGACATGGTGGGAGAACATATGCTTTGCATTTAACATAGATTGTTAAGTTAGGCACCAGTTATGTTTTATCTTTCTTGTAGCCATTTCTAACTTTTATACCTCATTACTTGTGCTCACTTAAAATCTATCTCTGTAGTTAATAAATTTGTGTTACTGTTTTATCTAATCCAGTGTATTTAAGTTAGTGTCTGAATAACTATTTGAAATGATAAACTGACATATTATTCACTTCAAGGAATAATGGATTTTAAATATTTGTACTATCCAGGAGAGGGCTGAGCAGTACAGGACACACATTTCTGGGGGAAATCCAGGATGGGGTATGTGTTGCGGTCACCCTGCAGTATAACTCAGGCTGGTGAGAGCCAGAGCATAACCCAGGTGTGGCTGGCAGGCTGCAGTTACACACAGACACTCATGCTTGCTTGCATGCTGGAAGGCTGTTTGTGAGTGGCTCAGATGGGAGCTACTTCAGCAAGGCATTGTGAGGCACCCCAGAATGCAGGGCAGGGGTGACATAGCCCCCCACTGGTCTGGACTGTACCCTGGTATGTCACAGGATAAACAGCTGAAACTTGCCCATCAGTAGGCAGTGGCAGAGAGGTGCAAGGAGCCAGCACACTCTGCTCTCCAGCACTACTGGAAGGCACTCAGATGCCATAGAGATGGACACGGTATAAAAACCTATTTAGAACAGAAAAGAAAAAGAGCAGGCAGTGGTGCTCAGGGCAGGGGCATACTGAGGATGGCTGGTTTGTGTGTGGGTGTGCTGGTTTTAATATGACAGCTAAAGAGAAAGGGAGGATGTGCATTTCAATTACTAGAGCATTGGGGCAGCCTTAATATAGCTGAGATTATGATCCTGTGGCAATCAGCTGAATAGGCTAATTGGGCCTTGTTTGAAAAGCAGTTTCCTTTATCAGTTCTGAATTTGCCACCTTTCAACTTCATTGACTTTTTCTTGCATTAGGAGACCCAATGACTAGAAGTCCCAATCTCCCTTCCTTGGCTGATTCATTATTTTGTATATTTTTATCATGTCCCTTCTTCTCCATCTCCTCTCTAAGGCAAACAATCCCAACCCGTCCAATCTTTGTATGGCCGTTTTTCCACATCCCTAGTCATTCTCGCTGTTGCACTCTAAACCTCCTCTAGTTCTGAAGTAGCCTTTTGGAGATAGGGTGCCCAGTGTCACATGCAGGATCCGGAGGAGGATGACCCATTGATTAATATAAAGGCATTAGAAGATTTTCAGGTTTATTCTCCATCCCATTCCTTTTGTATCCTGCATCTTGTTTGCTTTTTGGCGTGCAGCTTCACACTGAGCAGGGGTCTCCGTTGAGTTGCACACAATGATGGCCAGGTCTGTTTCTTGGTGCTGTTGTTGTTTGTTTCTCTTATAGTAACATCTAGAATTTCCACTCATGGTCAGGCTCCTTGTGCCAGGCACTGCCCAGACACATGACAAGAGTTGGTCCTTGCCCCTACAAGCATGCAATTAAAACAGAAGAGAGGCGGAAGGACACGCCCAAGGTCACCTAGGAGGTCAGTGATAGAGGCAGGAATAGAACACAGGCCAGTGCCCAGTCCACTGGGCCACACTCCCTCAGAGCACACGATGCTAGATGAGTCATTCAGATTCCTCCTCCCACAGTGCCTTACTTTACCTTTGTCACCCTGAATTCTAGCTGCCATCATGGTGCCCATCCCCCAGCCGTGGCTGGGCCCTCTGAAGTTCTGTCTTTTCTGGTCTTGACTAATCTAAATAATTCTGGCATCTGCACATTTTGTCACCTCCCTGCTCTCCCTCTTTTCCAGACCAGTGATAACTATTAAACAACTCTGGGCCTAGAACAGGATCCTTGTGGCTCTCTGCTGCTAACCTGCCAATGAATGAAAACTGACCATTTAGTCCTAAATGAGTGTGTGATGTGAGCCATGCAGTACCAAGTGTGGGTGGGTGTGTGTGATGTGAGCTGTGTGTGTGATATGTAGTGTGTATGGGTGCGATGTGAGCCAGGCAGTGCCAAGTGGGGTGTGTGTGTGTATGTATTTGTAGTATGAGCCATGCCATGCTGTGTGTGTGTGTGTGTTGAGCCATGCAGTGGTGTGTGTGTGTGGGTACTGTGCGGTGCATGTGTGATGTGATCTGTTCTGTGCATTTCTTTTCCTTCTCGCTGGTTGGTGGAGGGGAAATCCCTCTCACCATAACCAGCAGCTGACTGGGATCACTTTGCCAGCACTGCAGCTTTTCTCTGTGTGCTGCTTGACTTGGCTCTGGGCCCCTGAGCCTGCCCCTATCACTCCCAGAGCTGTACTCTGCAAAGCCACAGGGTACTGTTGGCTGCTGGTCAGTCACCTCGGGGGGCTTCTACACCTGCACAATTTATGTTTTGCACAGGAGAACAACACTGGTTTGGTGGGTATCATGAAGGGAGGCGCCATGGGCTCCTGCTAGCGGGCGGGACAGCTCTGTGCTGGTGCGGGAGGAGACCTGCTGCCCTGATTTCCCAGACACAGTTGCTGTGCACACAGCAGGGTACAGGGATGGGGCTGCTGTCCCCCTACTCTGTGGGGCTTCCTCCTCCACCCTTAGGCTCTCTCATCCCACTCTCCATCCTCTCCCTGGCTTCCCCCAAGTCTCCCATGAATTCTCCCTATTCACAAACCCTCAAGGCCCCCCTTTGGTCTCCTTCCCCCTAGCAAGGCTAGACTTAAGAAATCCAGGGCCTTCTGTCCCTATGACCTTGCCCCATGCAATACGCTGCTTGATGGCCCCACCACCAGAGTGGGAATCCTCCCCCACGGAGGCAGGGGGTGATATTAGCAGGGGCCAACCTCACAGATCTGTGTTTGGCTGGAGATGGAGCCTGTACCACCCCTCTGGCCAGGCCAGGACTTCCCCACTCAATGGATCAGTACTTCAGCCAGGCTGGGGTCTGCCCCTGTGTTCCCTCTAAGCTGCATTGTTGGGCAGCTGCCCAGAAGAGATTCAAATGCCCAGGAGAGAGTCAAGTGCCTTTCCCCAGGAGATTCAAGTGCCTTTCTCCTGTCTTTCCCCAGGAGCTGTGTGGGGCAGCTCCCCCTCCCAGAGCGATACTTCTAGGCTCTCTGCAGACATTGCTGCATAAGTAATATTCTCATCACATTTTCAAGCTTTTGTCTCCAGCCATGTGGGCTAGGAAAGTAATTATTTCTAAATGAAAGCTGAGACTCTGCTCTCATCCCATGACTTCAGGAGCTGGGGCCCAGACCTCTAACTCCCATTGATTTCAATGGAAATTGGGCACAAAATATCTCTGAGGATCTGGGCCTGGAGCCCTACACACAGATCTACAGTATCTGTGCCTTGATCTGGCCCTGCAGCACCTCTTTCCCTTGAGATTTGAGAGGAGCAGGAGGTTTCCTCCTAGGCATGTGCTGAGACTCAGGAGCCAGAATCTCTCCCCCTCCACAGCATGTGGGGGGGAGGGAAGCGGCCTCTCCCCGCTGCACTGCCCACTGTCAGCTCTCTGATCCTGCTGCTCTCTGACCTGCTTCAGCACAAGCACAAGAGGGAAGTGACTGAAGCTGTGCGGGGCATGGCAGTGGGCTCAGCCATCCCCTCCTTCTCCCTATGGCCTCTCCCTCTTGCCCCTCCACAGGGCTGAGAGGTGGGCTGGGAATGGCTCCCCTCTACAGTTTCATTTATGCCCACATGATCTGCGAGCTGTGAGCTAGGGCTGCCTTTGCTACACGTTTCCTGGGAGCGGGGCTGGTTCTACCTGTCGGCATGTTTGGCATGATGGCTCGTTGTCTCATTTCACCTAGGGTGGAATCATTTGACCCTGTGTGGAGACCTGACCCACGTTCTCCCTGAAACAGGCCACCCGAAACCTTCCCTTGCTGCCACGATTCCATTCCTAGCTCCCATTTCCCATCCCCAGCCACATCAAACTATGTGCAAAGCCATAGGTTACAGACAGCCGCCTCAGCACATGGGGCAGAATCACAGCTACTTGTTCACAGCCACACCGCCTCTCCGTAGGCCAAAGTAGTTTAATGGGCCTTTGAGTGTTTACTTCAATTTACATATAAGTAGTGAACAGAACCATCGAGACAGCAGGGGGAGGAGACTGCAGGAAGCCAAACAATTTGCATTTTAGCAAACATGAGCTTTGGGGAGGAAAGAGCATGGAGCCTCCTGTACCACTAGACTCCATGACACCTTCCTCACTGCTTGACTGAACTTTACTTTGAGAGGAAGCCTTCAGAAAAATCCATCTCAAAGGTTCACTGGACTATAAACGAAAGGGGCAGAAACCCCCAATTTCTCTCCTTCACCCAAGAAGACAAAGGAACAAGCACCTTTGGGCCTCTGGAAGACATCCTGACCGAGAAGGTGGATCATGCACCATCTTGCTGAAAGACTGTGGGTGAGAAAAGCCATCTTGAACAAAGCTTAGAATCAAACCTTGCTAGATTGAGTTTAGCCTTTTAGATGTGTGTTTTCACTTTTATTTGCTTGTACCCATTTCTAACTCTGTCTCAGACTTGAACTCACTTAAAATCCTGTCTCCATTTGTTAATAAACTTGTTTTACAATTAATCAAAGCCAGGGGTTCTCAAACTTATTTGATCACGCCCCCATTCTTTGTGTCTGTCGTAGTTCACGCCCCCTGCCACGCAAGTACATATGCCAATTTAAAAAATTAACATGCAACTCTCACTAAATATTAAAAAGAGTAAGGCACAGATTCAAACAGAGGAAATGATCCATTTTAATAAGAGCAAAAGCGAGATTGTGGTCGATGCTTACAATGAAACGTGCACACCGCATTGTAGCAAATGGATTAACAGGCAGATGTCAAAATCTTTGTCTAATGCTATGGAAGTTTAACAAAAATCTGTCAGATGCACAGCGCCATCTTGGGACCTGATACGTCTGGAGGAATCAGCTTTGCTAGTTATTCGTTGCTGTGGGTAAAATAGGTGCAGTATTTTTTTCCCTAACGTTTCTCATGGCCCCCCCAGAATACATTTCATGCCTCCCCGGGGGGCCCACCCCCCATTTTGAGAACCTCTGCTCTAACCCCCCACTGCTATTTTTTGAAAGTGAATGCCAACTCCAGTTAACATGGCAAGTCGGTGGGTTTTGTCTCTTTGAAGAAGCAAATGGACCTTATTCCTCTGAATATTGCAAGAGAGGGCTGGAGGCAGAGCGGGCAGGTTTGGGGAAGTTTGGGACTGGGGGTGTGTTGGGGCCACCCGCTAACATTAACCAAGCCTGGTAAAGAGCAGCCTGTGTCCACCAGAGCAGCTGGCAGGCGGTTGGATTCCGAGGGGTTGAATCAGACCTATACAGCATACAGAGCATGCTGGCTGGGTGTGTGTCTGAGGTAGGGAGCCACAGTAGCAGAAGCATTTGGCAGCACTGAGGGTTATAATACAAATGGTGACACAGCCTCTCACTGGTCTGAATTGACGCCCGGAAATGACAGGACTCCCTCGCTCTCCTGTTGAAGCTGTTCCCATGTGGATAACTAGGGACTGGAGCCACCATCTCCCACTCGACCACAGAGTCATTCCCTCTCTCTGGCCCAATGACTATTTAAGTATTTATCCACAGCCACTGGTCCAGAGGGAGAATGACCCTGAGGTCCATCCTTCACTATTTATCCAGTGGCATAGCCTCACTGGGAGAGTTTGAGGGGACCCCCCACATCAGGAATAGCCAGTGGCTTGAGCACTAGTGTGGAAGACTCTGTTAAAATCCCTTCTCCCTGAGACAAAGGATTAAATATAGGACTCCCACAATGCAGGTAAGTGCTCTAACTATTGAGCCCAAAGTTACACCAGCCCCATGGCTCCTGTCTGTGAATTGCTAAGCAGAGAGAGAGGTGCTTCATGTTAAGAAAGGGGCAGGGCTTAGCACACAGCCTTCTCATCGGAGCACCTAGTGGGCTGGGTTCGGGACCCCTGTTCTAAGGCTGATCTCTCCCCTGTTCACTGTATAGGAGCCTCAGCACCTCCTCAGGCTGTGTGACTTGATGTGTGCTCCCATAGTTCCCTTGTGGCCTTTGGGTTCTTCTGTCCCCCCACGTATGTCAAAGACACCTGCCACTGGCTGTGCAGGGCATGGCCTGGTCTGCATGGCTGCATTCGGTACCTGGCTCCTTGGAGTGGTGGTGTTTCTAACTCTCTTGGCATGTTTGGAATTGCAGCTCTTGACGGGATCCCTGGGGTGCAGCCTTGGACTTTGGGACCACTGTGCCCCCTTAACTCTCCAGCCCGGGCTGTCTCTGACAATGCTTTGCTAGTGACAAGCAGCAAACCCCTCCAGGTGCTGTTATCAGTCAGCACCACAGCATGTGGAGCCCTACATTCAGCTAGATTGCATGAATGCTCCCAGAGCCATTCATAAAATCACACAGAGAAAGGCCACCAGTCAAATCCCTCCCAGCACTATACTTCAGGAATATGCCATCTTGCACTGCTCAAGACCCTTTCTTGAGCAATGCAAGTTTATTAATTTGGTTCACCACTTCATCCATGGAAAGTGGATATATACCAGCCTTTGTAAACCTGAGCAGATTTACTAACCACTTCAGGCAAAGTCACTGGTAAAGATAAACAGTAAAACAAGTTTATTGATTACAAAAGATAGATTTTGAGTGATAGTTACCAAAGAAAATAAAATATAAGCACACAGTCTAAACCTTAACCCTTATCACACTAGACAGTATTTAGTTCAAGCAATGTTCTCACCCCAGTGGATCTTAGTCCTTAATATACAGGTTTGTCTCTTAAACCTGGGCCAGTCTCCTCTGAAGTCTTCAGTCTTCTGAGTGTTCTTGTTGCTTGCAGCCTAGGTGGGGGGAGGAGAAAAGGCTAAGCGTGGGGCCACTGTGTTCTGTTTTATACCCTTAGTACATGTGCTTGGAGAACACAAGTCCAGGCATGTCTAGTGGGCATTGCTGAGTCCCAAGGTGAAGCAATGCCCTGGTGTGTCTCCTGTGAGTGAGTCATTGCATTGTAACTCCTCTGTTGGACAATGGCTGGTGATGTCTGTTCAGCACCCACCCAAGCGTTGGTTACCTCCCTTGTCATTGTTTCTGGAGAGCTAGTATCTGGGCGCTTCCCAAAGCCACAGCATATTTTAGTGAACACCACACAATACAATTCTTATCATTTCATATGCATTGATAATATACATATTTAGATAGAACAATGGCTTTTGGCAGATCAGAACCTTTCCCCTGATACCTCACAGGGCATGCTTTATGTGCAATATCACAATTATATATAAATGAGGAATATGGGGTTCCAGGGTGCTCCCCTGAGGTATAGAGTGTCACAGGCTCCACAGCTCGTTTGACCGAGGGCGGATTCATTGAACATCTTGTTGAGACCTGACACCCATTCTCTCTGAAACAGGCCACCTGAAATCTTCCCTTGCTGCACTGAGTCCTTTCCTAGCTCTGATTTACCACCAGCAGTCACTACTATAGCACTTAAATAAACATGTATTATTCCTTTTCCCCTCCCCTGCTGTCTAGTTACAGTCTGGAGTCTCCTCTGGCTTTGCAGACATATGGGAATGGCAAACACATGGAGAATTTAGACCCACTGGTGGGGCATTATAAGAAACACACAGCCCCTGGCACCAGGCCCCTGGCACCAGGCCCCTGGCAGTGACTTTCTGTGGGCAGCACACAGTGCTCTCTTTAAAATAACTGTTCCCCAATACACTTCCTGTCTGAGAGGGCTGAGCCCTTGGCTGCAGCTAAAGATTAAATCACAAACAGAAGCACGTGCCCAGACCCTGAGCAGGCCAGCACAACCTCTGTGGAGTCCCTCTCTTCCTGGGACTGGCTGGACTGTTCCAAACTGGTTTCTAGTTAATAATCAGACCCAATCCCTGCAGTTTATGGTTTATTCAGTTCTCCAAGAAGAGAAGCGAGGTAGGAAAAGCATCCTGGGGTTCCCCCAGTGTGAGATTGGGGTCAGTCCCCCTTTTAAATTATCAGCAGAAACTTCAGAGGCCGAATTTGGCACCACTATATACCCTGGCGAACCCCATGGACCAGCAGAGTTCCACGGGGTGTAGGGATGGCCCTGGAGTTAATGAAACACAGAAGTTAAAGGCCAAACTCTGCTTTCAGTTACCTCAGTGTGAATTGGGAGCAGCCCCAGAGCCCAAGCTGACACTGAGTATGTGAGAACAGCACAGCCCAAGGTTGGCACTGCCCACTGCTGCTGCTTCCCCTCCGCAGGATTAACTAGCTGGCCTCGGTGCTGGCGTCTCCCCTGCACACACAGCCCCTTTGACGCTGCCAGAGAGCTGGAACCAGGCTCATCAGCTCGCTCCAGCACCTCAGGTCGGCACACAGAGCATGGCGCCTGGGGTTTCCCCTTCCAGGGTATCTCACTGGGCCCGCTGTCCAAGCAATGCCACTCCATCGGTGGCCAGTAGGGAAACTCCAGCCCACCCTCTACTATGGATTCCAGTCCAGGGTCCCTATAACACACAGCCAAGGTCTACTCAGTCCCCAACCTTGCTGCTTTCTCCCTGAGCTGCTTCCTACCTGCCTCCTGCAGACTTTCTTCTCCACCCTTCTGGGAACACCCTTCCCGCACAGCCAGGCTCCCAGGGTTTTACTCTTTCCCTCTCAAATGCACACAGGGTGGCTGCAGACTGCTTCACTGCAGCCATTTCTGGTCCCAGCTTCCTGGCTTTATGCTAGCCCAGCTCTCACCTGCTCAACTAAGCTTCATCTTCTCCAGCCTAATCCCCCCATGTGTGGCTTCTCACACTAACTGGCCCTTTCTCAGCTTTGTTAACCCTCATTAAATCACTGAGAGGAGACTGCCGGCGTACCAGAAAAAAACAAGACGACTGATTCATCGCATTACACTCATTTAGCTTTCTACTGCTTGTCAGAGGAGACCAGGCCTACCTACTGACAGAGACCCTGAACGTTCACAGCAACCAGCCTAGCCAATCAAATGGGTCATGGTCAGAAGAAATTGTCAGCTCCTTGAGCTGAAAGGAGCAAGACAGTTTGAACTGGCTGGTAAGCTAAAGACTTTTACCATTGTGGTAAAGTAGCGGGAGAGCCTACACTAATGGAATTCCAGAGAAATAAGTCCAGCTTTCAATCAGCATCTGCATATTGTAATGATGCTACTTGTGTGATGTGTTTGTGTGTGTGAGTGCAAAGGTTTTGTTTCCACATATCACTGGGGAAGTGGCTGTCTATGGGACTCCTCATGTGCTTAAAGATAAGCAAGTGCTTAGGTCTTTTGCTAAATCGGGGATGAATAACTGTCTATATTCCTAAATAAATTTAACCTTTAGAGCTATGTTTGGTTGAACTGCACATGTAGTCCCATAATTTGCCTGGCATACAATCTTGACTGGAAAATATAAAGAGGGAGGGGTCTATAGTTCCATATTATTGCCAGTCCCTTGGTTATTTTTACCAGGATAGTATTGAGTTAGGACACACTGACATGTGTAATACGACTGTGTGAAAAGGGTTTGATGAATTGATTTGATTTGTTACTTCGCAGAAGTTTTAACATAACGTTATATTCATTCTTGAGGATGAGATCCTATCACATAACGCTCTTTATTTTGCGTTCTGTCATTTCCTATTCTTTTGAACTTTTATTTGGCTAATAAAACTTTAAACAGTGACAATAATTCTTCAGTCTATACTTGAGCTCGGTGACAGACACAAAGAGCCACAGGAAAGGTGCAGTGAGTAGCTGAATGATCAGAATCACCTAATGAATGTGTGTCTTAAGACAGTGTTGTTCTCATACTCCAGAAGCCCACACATGCTCCACACCTCTTTCACAGAAATGCCATTCCACACCAGAGATTAATTTGGAACTATGTCATTTTGATACTGGCCCTTTAAAATGGATCTACTTAAATTAAACAAGGGCAGAGGGAGTGGAAGTGGAAGGAGTTGCTGTAGCCAAAAAGAGACAAACACAGAAATGGGACCCAGGAAGCTGTTTCTCATCTAGAATTCCTCTCTAGAATGGGTGATGTGGCGGGTTAGCAATCTGGGCTCCAGCCATGCTGCTGTGAAGTAAATGGAATTTTGCCAGTTGAAGCAAGATTTGGCCCTTGAAGTGTTCAGAGCTCCTGCCCTAAGATATAGCCGATTCCAGGTATTTAAGATGTTCCTGGTCTGTTACTGGTAAGAGTTACAGCTGTTTTCTTCTCCTAGGTCTTCCAACAATGAGGCAGGGGATCACATTACACTGGAAAAATCCAGGGTCTATTCATTTGGCCAAAAGAGCTCTTTGACTCTAAACTGATCCATTCTCTGGAGGAATGAAACAAGGCTGTATTTTTGAAACAGGAAAACCAACATTTCTAACCAATCTGGAAGGGTTCTCAGAAGCTCCCACTCTTTGGGTTTATTGACACCGTTTCCACCTTCTCCTCCCTTTTGCATTGTGATGAAGTGAGTCTGCTCTGCATCTTCCATGATAAAATGCTCCAAAGAGCACAGGGGCAAGGTCTCTCCCTGGGCAGACGGCCAAGCAGTAATAAAGCAAAGGTGTCAGGGTTTCTCTAAAGAAAATTAAACATGAGATGTTGGCTCTGGGTTTAGCTGGGAGTCACAGACTCATTGGTCTGACATATCACATTCCACAAAGGAGAAATGCCTTTCCCAGGAAAACCTTGTTTTAATCAAGAAAGCAAATTAATAATTCAAGTAGACTATCTGGCTGTGCTGCTGCCATCTGCCTGTATTTCAGCACAGCCACTCATTAAATTAGCCAACACAACTCTAACAACAGGAATAAAGCACCCTAACCAACAGCTGCCTTCTTAGGAGGTCTTTGTTTCTGATTTAAATCAATCAAAACACGGCCCAGAGTGGGAGGCAGGCAGCCAGTGGGACACCTATGAATAGCTCTGTCTTGGAAACACCCCATCCAGAGCCATCACTTCAAGGCTCCCATTGGGCCTTTCTTCAATGCAAGCTGTGGAAAAGAAGTTACCCAGAGACCCATACTCACAACTCACCAGGATCCTGGTTACCTTGAGACCCATACTCACACCTCACCAGGATCCTGGAGGGGACAATTTGCATCCACCAACCAACTTTACCGCAGAAGGGTAGCCCCCAGCATACAGCTCTCCATCTCCATGCCAGTGGATAGACTCCCTCAAACATGATGGCTGCCATGTTGGCCAACGCACCGGGGATTGAAAAGGGAACCTCCAGAGCTAAAAAGCCAAACTCTATGGGTGACGGTGTAACAGACTCATATCGCTGGCAGACAGAGCACAGCAGAAGAGCTGTGAGACACATTGGGCAGCAGGTGGCTCAACAAACTCTCTTAGAGTTTCCCCTAATTCCCCTTGAATCTCTCCACTGACTCCAGGAGCTGGGTCAGGTCCTCAGACATGGACTTATGTGTATTCATCAGAGCCCCTTGGTTCTGCTCCATTTGATAGCACCACATCCCCTCTCCAGCTGGGCTCTGCTCTGGTTCAAAGAGAGATAGGAATTTTGGTGCTTGAGTTGGTGACTGATTCTCTCCTGCCCTAAGCTGATTCTATTGGGGCCATTTGCTCTGCTTTGTCGGGTGCATTTCAGTTCTCTAGGTTGCTGCCTGTGGGCTACATAGAATCATAGAATCATAGAATATCAGGGTTGGAAGGGACCCCTGAAGGTCATCTAGTCCAACCCCCTGCTCGAAGCAGGACCAATTCCCAGTTAAATCATCCCAGCCAGGGCTTTGTCAAGCCTGACCTTAAAAACCTCTAAGGAAGGAGATTCTACCACCTCCCTAGGTAACGCATTCCAGTGTTTCACCACCCTCTTAGTGAAAAAGTTTTTCCTAATATCCAATCTAAACCTCCCCCACTGCAACTTGAGACCATTACTCCTCGTTCTGTCATCTGCTACCATTGAGAACAGTCTAGAGCCATCCTCTTTGGAACCCCCTTTCAGGTAGTTGAAAGCAGCTATCGAATCCCCCCTCATTCTTCTCTTCTGCAGGCTAAACAATCCCAGCTCCCTCAGCCTCTCCTCATAAGTCATGTGTTCTAGACCCCTAATCATTTTTGTTGCCCTTCGCTGGACTCTCTCCAATTTATCCACATCCTTCATGGTCAGCATCAGTTTAGTGTTCACGAATGATGCGATACTTGGCATTTCTATAGTGCTTTTCATCCACAGATCTCAAACCACTTTACCAAGGGAAAGTCAGTGTCATGATCCCCATTTTACAGCAGAGGAAACTGAGGCACTGGGAGAGGCAGTGACTTACCAAATTGAGAGGCAAAACTGGGGATAGAACATGTGAGACCTGACTCCCAGTCTGCTGCTCTAGCAACTAATTCTGTTTAGGAGACGTTCTCTGTCTGAGGAACGATAGCCTGCGATTCCCCCATTTAATTACTGTGATTCTATAATGCCCCTTAAACAGCCTGAAGCAGCCCTGTTCCCCGCCACTAACAGCACACACAGTGGTGAGGCTGAGGGGGAGGGTAGGAGCAGCAGTGCGAGAAGATGATCTGGAGGATGGCGTGGATTGCACCCTCAGCAAGTTTGCAGATGACACTAAACTGGGAGGAGAGGTAGATATGCTTGAGGGTAGGGATAGGATACAGAGGGACCTAGACAAATTAGAGGCTTGGGCCAAAAGAAATCTGAGGAGGTTCAACAAGGACAAGTGCAGAGTCCTGCACTTAGGACGGAAGAATCCCATGCACCGCTACGGACTAGGGACCGAATGGCTAGGCAGCAGTTCTGCAGAAAAGGACCTAGGGGTTACAGCGGACGAGAAGCTGGATATGAGTCAACAGTGTGCCATTGTTGCCAAGAAGGCCAATGGCATTTTGGGATGTATAAGTAGGGGCATTGCCAGCAGATCGAGGGATGTGATCGTTCCCCTTTATTCGACATTGGTGAGGCCTCATCTGGAGTACTGTGTCCAGTTTTGGGCCCCACACTACAAGAAGGATGTGAAAAAATTGGAAAACGTCCAGCAGAGGGCAACAAAAATGATTAGGGGACTGGAACACATGACATCTGAGGAGAAGCTGAGGGAACTGGGATTGTTTAGTGTGCGGAAGAGAAGAATGAGGGGGGATTTGATAGCTGCTTTCAATTACCTGAAAGGGGGTTCCAAAGAGGATGGATCTAGACTGTTCTCAGTGATAGCAGATGACAGAACAAGGAGTAATGGTCTCAAGTTGCAGTGGGGAGGTTTAGGTTGGATATTAGGAAAAACTTTTTCACTAGGAGGGTGGTGAAACACTGGAATGGGTTCCCTAGGGAGGTGGTGGAATCTCCTTCCTTAGAAGTTTTTAAGGTCAGGCTTGACAAAGCCCTGGCTGGGATGATTTAGTTGGGGATTGGTCCTGCTTTGAGCAGGGGGTTGGACTAGATGACCTCCTGAGGTCCCTTCCAACCCTGATATTCTATGATTCTAAGTGGCAGCCTGAGCACTAGGCTGCACCTGTGAGCTGTCTGGGAGAGACCAGCCAAGTCTAACGCTATCCCTGTGACCTTTCCTGCAGTCTCCTCCCTGCCAGGGCAGGCCCCACTTGCTGGCCCCAGAGCTGTTTTCCAAAGGCTCAGCCCAGCAGTATAGCCAAGTGCAAGGAGGTCGGTTCCCTTGGGACCCAGTGAAGCTGTTGCTTCCACATGGCCCTGATGGGGAAGAGGCCTGCACCAAGGTTTGGACTGAATTTCGTGCTGGGATTTTGCTTTTATTCAGATTTAGACCATGTGAAGTAGAGGAGACCCTGCAGGGCAGGGGTGTAGCCATGGGTGGGCCTGGCTGCGCCGCGACCCACTAGGGTTGCCAACTCTCTAATTGCACAAAATCAAACTCCCTAGCCTTGCCCCTTCCCGAAGGCCCTGCCCCTGCTCACTACATTCCCCCCTCCCTCGGTGGCTCCCTCTCCCCTGCCCTCTCTTTCACTGGGCCGGGGCAGGGGGTTGGGGTGCGGGAGTGGGTGAGGGCTCTAACTGGGGGTGCGGGATCTGGGGTGGGGCCAGAAATGGGGAGCTCAGGGTGCAGGAGGGGTCTCCAGGCTGGGAGGTGGGGCTGAGAAATTCGGAGCGCAGGAGGGGGCTCTCAGCTGGGGCAGGGGGTTGGGGTGCAGGAGGGGGTGAGGGCTCTGGGTGGGGCCAGGAATTAGGGGTTTGGGGTGCAGGAGGGGGCTCCAGGCTGGGGGGTGGGGCCAAGGGATTCAGAGTGTAGGAGGGGGCTGTGGGTTTGTGGGGGCTCAGGGCTGGGACAGGAGATTGGGGCTTAGGGTTCGAGTGCAGGCATACTTTGGATGGCTCCTGGTCAGCAGCGCAGCGGGTCTAAGGCAGGTTCCCTGCCTATCCTGGCTCCGGAAGCAGCCAGCAGGTCCGGCTCCTATGTGGGGGGTGGCCAGAAGGCTCTGCACGCTGCTCTCACCCACAGGCTCTGCCCCCCCCCCCCAGCTCCCATTGGCCATGGTTCCCGGCCAATGGGAGTGTGGAGCTGGTGCTTGGGGCAGGGGCAGCACATGGAGCCCTGGAGCCCCCGTCCTCCCCGCCTAGGAGACGGACCTGCTGGCCACTTCCAGAGCGCAGCACGGTGCCAGGACAGGTAGGGACTAACCTGCCTTGGCCCTGCAGCACTGCCGACCAGACTTTTAACAGCCTGGTTGGTGGTGCTGACTGGAGCCGCCAGGGTCCCTTTTCCACTAGGTGTTCCGGTCAAAAATCAGACACCTGGCAACCCTTGCCCCTAGAAGTTTGTGCCCAGTGCAACTGCCTGATCACTGCCCCTAAGGCTGAGTCTGTGAGCCTGAATGGAAGGAAAGGGCAGCCCAGCACTAGGATCTAGACCCCATCACACTGTGCATGGCTTGGAGACTAGTTCAGTAACGGTACTGGGGACATGTGGGCTTCTGCATTGTCACCCCGTAGCCACTCAGAACTTCCTGGGGGCAGCAAGTGCACAACCCATTTCTTCCTGCTCCTAAGCGCAGACCCCTGCCCCATAGCTAGCGGAGGAGAGAGTTCCTGGGTAACAGGAGGTAGGAGCTCCCAGCTGGAGCTGCTCAGTATGGTTTCCCCTTGTGACAAAGGTTGGCCTTTTGGCCACAAGTCAAAATAAAAACTGAACATTTTTGGCCCCAAACTGAAAACTTTCAGCTGAAAACCAACTGAAGTGCCACTTTGATAATCATGGGAATCTCATGGCCACAATGCATTGTGGGAAATGTCGTTCAGCTGAGGAGTCTGGCCCAGAGAGGAGACCGGGGGCACAAGGCACTCAAAAGCCAAGTCCCATGAGATACTGGGGCAGCATTTCCAAATTGAAATGTTCAGTTTTCAGCCAGACATCTTCAGTTTTTGGATGAACCGTTTCTATTTTGGGGGTTTGGGTTTTTCAACACAACGTCAGAATTAGGCCTGGAAAGCAGACAGTGTTTGCAAAAATGTAATTTAGTTAAAAAAATCCAATTTTCAGTTGAAAAGCCGTTTTGACACATTTCCACCAGCCTGACTTCCAAGACCCCCTGTCCCTGCAGGCTCTGCTCAGATGTGCTGAACACAAAGGCCTCTGTCTGTGACTCAGTCAGAAATGTGCAGCCACCCTTTGGGGTTTTTCATGCATAATTTGCAAAGCCATTAGCTCCCTAAATATCCCACATTCCAATCCATCAAGGTTGCACAAACCCATACCACAGTTGCTCTTTACCAAGGACCTAAACACATCCCCTGCTGTCAAGGGCCCCTGACCACAGAAACCACATCCTAACATGGCATCAGACCCATTGGCCATGTTTGGGAGCCCATTTTCTGCAGCACTCTGGCTATCAGGGCATATGGGGAAGGTGCCACTGGATTCCATTATATAACCTAGTTCTCTGGAGAGATCCGAAACTGGTATAAATCTGCCACTAAACAGCACTAAACGAGAATCTGACCCCTTCTTTCCATGCAGTGATGTTCTCTCAGCTATCTCCTCCAGTCCTGGCCAGGACCCACTGTACCGAATGTCCCCCGGGAGGCCTCTGCATTCAAAAGTCAGAGCAGGATAAGGGTGGCTTTGTATTGGTACTGACTCAATTCTCAGAACATTAATACCCCTCCCCCCACATCCCCAGAAAGCCTCAGTAAATGGCTCTGGGGTGTGTGGAATTATGCAGAGATGGTGGAGGGACAGAATCCCAACCATGGCCAGGGTAAGAGGCAGCTCTGCAGCCCCTCCAGCCCCTGGGCTGAAATAGGGTCTGTGACAACCCCTATGCGGGGTTTATGTCTAGTGGGTGTGTTAGCTATGGTCCCATTGGCTCTGTCCCTGCCCCTTTCCCCACACTGGCCTAGGCAGCGCTAACACAACTTGCTTTTGCTCCAACATGGACAGGGTGTCCAGCTCCCGCAGCATGCCCACACTGCAGTGTCCTCCACGCTGCATGATGATTTCAATACACCAACGGCCCTCCCTTGGCCCCTAGCCAGGCCAGCCTCTATGTTCCGAATGAATTACAACTTCTGTGCACAGAGTATTGTTGGAAATCTATCAGCGAGCCCTGACAGCCTCTAAGGAGCAACTCATTTGCCTTTGCAGCCTGGAAAGATTTGATCAATTGCAGGTTGTATTTTGTGCCTCCTGATAATTTGCCTGAATGTAAGTTTATTTATAACCAGAATATTTGTATGAGATGTAGTATTTCTCTGATCAGTTTCCAAAGCACAGAGCAGGAGACCCAAGGGGAAAACAGAGATTTTGTCATTTGTCAGTACAAGCACCAAGGTTATTTTTCCAGATGGGCTTTAGGCGAGCCAGAGTCCCTGTGGTGCATTCTTGGCCTTTGTTAAAAGCTTAATTGTATCAGAATATCAAGAAATCTGAGACTTGACTGAGCCAAGATGCCATGTAGAGTTAAAAATGAACCATTTATTTCCTATTTCCCTTTTATTTTAGGTGAGAAAGAGGAGTATATGGGAAGGAAAGGTCACAAGGGACATGGGGACACCTGAAGAGAAAGTATAATTGTGACGTTCCCCTCTGGTGTTTTCTGGACTTGTGATCTGCTGGGCTTCTCCAATTCTTGACTCTGGGAGCCACCCTTACCCTGCTTTGCTGTAAGAACCCCTACCCCTGGGCTGTTCACGCACAGGCTCTCGCATGTAAGGTGTTCCCAGCTACTTGCAAGCGAATGACACTAGCCAATATCTCCGGTCCCAGATACGACCCTGGGAAACTCCATCTTGCAGTGTCCAGTTATGCCCGCTGGACGCTGCAAGCTTATATAAGTTTGTCAATTTAATAAAGAAATTGATATGTCCCAGGCTTGTTTTCCCAAGGAGAGACTCTGACACTCTTCAAACCAAACGCACTGCTTCAGGTAGAATAAACAAACAGATTTATTAGCTATAAAGATAGATTTTAAGTGATTATAAGTCAAAGCATAACAAGTCAGATTTGGTCAAATGAAATAAAAGCACAACGCATTCTAAGCTTCCAATGTCCATAAAAACTTAGGTTTCAGAGTAGCAGCCGTGTTAGTCTGTATCTGCAAAAAGAAAAGGAGAACTTGTGGCATCTTAGAGACTAACAAATTTATTTGAGCATAAGCTTTCGTGAGCTACAGCTCACTTCATTGGATGCATCCACTGAATGCATCCGATGAAGTGAGCTGTAGCTCACGAAAGCTTATGCTCAAATAAATTGGTTAGTCTCTAAGGTACCACAAGTTCTCCTTTTCTTTTTGCATAAAAACTTAGATGCTCCTCACCACAGGCTGGCTGGTTTCAGTCACTTGGTGCTGATGGTGTCTGTAGACATAGGTGGAAGAGAGAGAGAGAATGGCAAAATGTCTCTCCCTTTTATCATGTCCTTTCTTTCCTCCTGGTTTTGCCCCCCCCCCAGAGTCACGTGAGCATTACCTCATCACAGTCCCAAACTGACCAAAGAAGGGGGTGACTCCCTCAAGGGTCTAGCAGATTCTTTTGTTGCTGCCTAAGCCAGTGTCCATTGTTCCTGTGAGGCTGGGCTGGGTTTGTCCCATCCATGCCCTGGTGAGGTGTGAAGTGCCTCTCTGTTCTTGGAGAGTTTTTGCATGGGTTTGCTTTAAGCCATGAGGATACATTTTCAGCCTCATAACTATATACCTGAAATTATAACCTATAACCTTACTATAACGTTACTGTAACAATTAGTATAACATCACTATAACAACTATGCTCAGTGTATTATGAGCTTCCGAAGACACCCAACATGACAAACCTTGTATTGGATACCACACAATCATTTTATAAAGATGAACACGGGGGTGTAGGGTGTTCCCCCGAAGTACAGAGTGTCACAATAACCATCTCTAGTTCTGTGTTTGTACAGCACCTAGCACAGTGGGGGCCTGGTCCATGACTGTGGCTCCTAGTACTGTGATAAAACAAATAACAGTGATTTCAAACACTTACTGTACGACAGTGAATACACCATCTGCCAGCAACCACACACCACACAACAAAAACACTAACGCAGGAACCTATCCTTGCAACAAAGCCCATTGCCAACTGTGTCCACATATCTATTCAGGGGACACCATCATAGGGCCTAATCACATCAGCCACACTGTCAGAGGCTCATTCACCTGCACATCTACCAATGTGATATAAGCCATCATGTGCCAGCAATGTCCATCTGCCATGTACATTGGCCAAACTGGACAGTCTCTACATAAAAGAATAAATGGACACAAATCAGATGTCAAGAATTATAACATTCAAAAACAAGTTGGAGAACACTTCAATCTCTCTGGTCACTCGATTACAGACCTAAAAGTGGCAATCCTTCAACCAAAAAACTTCAAAAACTAACTCCAATGAGAAACTGCTGAATTCGAATTAATTTGCAAACTAGACACCATTAAATTAGGCTTGAATAAAGACTGGGAGTGGATGTGTCATTACACAGAGTAAAACTATTTCCCCATGTTTATTTCTCCACCCCCCTTCTCTCTCCCCACCCCCGCACTGTTCCTCACACATTCTTGTCAACTGCTGGAAATGGCCCACCTTGATTATCACTACAAAAGATTTTTTTTCTCTCCTGCTGGTAATAGCTCACCTTACCTGATCACACTCGTTACAGTGTGTATGGTAACACCCATTGTTCCATGTTCTCTGTGTATATAAAATCTCCCCACTGTATTTTCCACTGCATGCATCCGATGAAGTGAGCTGTAGCTCATGAAAGCTTATGCTCAGATAAATTTGTTAGTCTCTAAGGTGCCACAAGTACTCCTTTTCTTTTTGAGGATACAGACTAACACGGCTGCTACTCTGAAACCTGTCATTATGCAAGGCACTGAATTTAGCCGTATGGAGTGGAAATCTATCAACTTCATGAAAAAACTCATACAGATACAGACATCATCTTCCTTTCCAAATGAAAACAGATGGACATCATACCAAAAGGACTGAAGGTAAAAAATCCATTACAATCTACATATCACACAGACTATGCTGACAGCTTGTGCCACACACTCTCAAAGAAACTGCGGAACCACCTGATCAACCTCCTATACAGCAAACAGGGAAAGATTAAGAATGAGCTCACAAAACTGGATACTCTCATAAAAAAACAACCTTCCACACAAACTTCCTCGTGGCTGGACTTTACCAAAACTAGACAAGTCATTTACAACACATACTTTGCTTCTCTACAAAAGAAAAGGACACTAAACTATCTAAATTCCTACATGCCACAAGGGGCCACAACAGTGGTTCCCTTAACCCACCCAGCAATATGGTTAATCTATCCAGCTATACTCTTAGCCCAGCAAAAGAATCTGTCCTATCTCGGGGCCTCTCCTTCTGCCCCTCCACCCCCATGAACATGATACAGTTCTGTGGTGACCTAGAATCCTATTTTCGACATCTCCGACTCAAGAAATATTTCCAACACACCTCTGAACAACATACTAACCCACAGAGACCTTCCTACCAAGACTACAAAAAGGATTCTGGGTGGACTCCTCCTGAAGGTCGAAACAACAGACTGGACTTCTACATAGAGTGCTTCCACCGACGTGCACGGGCTGAAATAGTGGAAAAGCAGCATCACTTGCTCCATAACCTCAGCCGTGCAGAACACAATGCCATCCACAGCCTCAGAAACAACTCTGATATCATAATCAAAAAGGCAGACAAAGGAGGTGCTGTCGTCATCAGGAATAGGTTAGAATATGAACAAGAGGCTGGTAGGCAGCTCTCCAAGACTACATTCTACAGACCATTACCCTCTGATCCCACTGAGGGTTACCAAAAGAAACTACACCATCTACTCAAGAAACTCCCTGAAAAAGCACAAGAACAAATCCACACAGACACACCCCTGGAACCCCGAGCAGGGGTATTCTATCTGCTACCCAAGATCCATAAACCTGGAAATCCTGGACACCCTATCATCTCAGGCATTGGCACGCTGACAGCAGGATTGTCTGGCTATGTAGACTCCCTCCTCAGGCCCAACGCTACCAGCACTCCCAGCTACCTTCGAGACACCACTGACTTCCTGAGGAAACTACAATCCATCGGTGATCTTCCTGAAAACACCATCCTGGCCACTATGGATGTAGAAGCCCTCTACACCAACATTCCACACAAAGATGGACTACAAGCCATCAGGAACACTATCCCCGATAATGTCACGGCTAACCTGGTGGCTGAACTTTGTGACTTTGTCCTCACCATATTATTTCACATTTGGGGACAATATATATCTTCAAATCAGCGGCACTGCTATGGGACCCGCATGGCCCCACAGTGTGCCAACATTTTTATGGCGGACTTAGAACAACGCTTCCTCAGCTCTCGTCCCCTAATGCCCCTACTCTACTTGCGCTACATTGATGACATCTTCATCATCTGGACCCATGGAAAAGAAGCCCTTGAGGAATTCCACCAGGATTTCAACAATTTCCATCCCAACATCAACCTCAGCCTGGACCAGTCCACAAAAGAGATCCACTTCCTGGACACTACAGTGCTAATAAGCGATGGTCACATAAACACCACCCTATACTGGAAACCTACTGACTGCTATTCCTACCTACATGCCTCCAGCTTTCATCCAGACCACACCACACGATCCATCGTCTACAGCCAAGCTCTACGATACAACCGCATTTGCTCCAACCCCTCAGACAGAGACAAAAACCTACAAGATCTCTATCAAGGGTTCTTACAGCTACAATACCCATCTGCTGCAGTGAAGAAACAGATTGACAGAGCCAGTAGAGAACCCAGAAGTTACCTACTACAGGACAGGCCCAACAAAGAAAATAACAGAACGCCACTAGCCGTCACCTTCAGCCCCCAACTAAAACCTCTCCAACACAGAACAGACGGCAGCAAGGCACCAGCAGAAGAGGGTCCACTGGCGAGAAGAGCTAATCCACAGCAGGAGGCGCTGGAGTGGTGAGTCACACCCCATCACAGACCTGTCATATAGATTTAACTGTAGGGGCCCATTTTTCAAAATCCTGGCCCTAGAAGATCTGCCAACTAGACATGGAGCCATTGATCACTACCCGTTGAGCCTGACAATCTAGCCGGCTTTCTATCCACCTTATAGTCCATTCATCCAGCCCAGACTTCTTTAACTTGCTGGCAAGAATACTGTGGGAGACCGTGTCAAAAGCTTTGCTAAAGTCAAGGAACAACACGTCCACCGCTTTCCCCTCATCCACAGAGCCAGTTATCTCATCATAAAAGGCAATTAGATTAGTCAGGCATGACTTGCCCTTGGTGAATCCATGCTGACTGTTCCTGATCACTTTCCTCCCCTCTAAGTGCTTCAGAATTGATTCCTTGAGGACCTGCTCCATGATTTTTCCAGGGAGTGAGGTGAGGCTGACTGGCCTGTAGTTTCCCGGATCCTCCTTCTTCCCTTTTTTAAAGATAGGCACTACATTGGCCTTTTTCCAGTCATCCAGGACCTCCCCCGATCGCCATGAGTTTTCAAAGATAATGGCCAATGGCTCTGCAATCACATCTGCCAACTCCTGTAGCACTCTCAGATGCAGCTCATCCGGCCCCATGGACTTGTGCTCGTCCAGCTTTTCTAAATAGTCCCGAACCGCTTCTTTCTCCACAGAGGGCTGGTCACCTCCTCCCCATGCTATGCTGCCCAGTGCAGCAGTCTGGGAGCTGACCTTGTTCGTGAAGACAGAGGCAAAAAAAGCATTGAGTACATTAACTTTTTCCACATCCTCTGTCACTAGGTTGCCTCCCTCATTCAGTAAGGGGCCCACACTTTCCTTGAGTTTCTTCTTCTTGCTAACATACCTGAAGAAACCCTTCTTGTTACTCTTAACATCTCTTGCTAGCTGCAACTCCAGGTGTGATTTGGCCTTCCTGATTTCACTCCTGCATGCCTGAGCAATATTTTTATACTCTTCCCTGGTCATTTGTCCAATCTTCTACTTCTTGTAACTTCTTTTTTGTGTTTAAGATCAGCAAGGATTTCTCTGTTAAGCCAAGCTGGTCGCCTGCCATATTTACTATTCTTTCTACACATCAGGATGGTTTGTCCCTGTAACCTCAATAAGGATTCTTTAAAATACAGCCAGCTCTCCTGGACTCCTTTCCCCCTCATGTTATTCTCCCAGGGGATCTTGCCCATCAGTTCCCTGCGGGAGTCAAAGTCTGCTTTTCTGAAGTCCAGGGTCTGTATTCTGCAGCTCTCCTTTCTTCCTTGTGTCAGGATCCTGAACTTGACCATCTCATGGTCACTGCCTCCCAGGTTCCCATCCACTTTTGCTTCCCCTCCTAATTCTTCCCGGATTGTGAGCAGCAGGTCAAGAAGAGCTCTGCCCTAGTTGGTTCCTCCAGCACTTGCACCAGGAAATTGTCCCCTCCACTTTCCAAAAACTTCCCGGATTGTCTGTGCACCGCTGTATTGCTCTCCCAGCAGATATCAGGGTGATTGAAGTCTCCCATGAGAACCAGGGCCTGCGATCTAGTAACTTCAGTTAGTTGCCGGAAGAAAGCCTCGTCCACCTCATCCCCCTGGTCCGGTGGTCTATAGCAGACTCCCACCACGACATCACCCTTGTTGCTCACACTTCTAAACTTAATCCAGAGACTTTCAGGTTTTTCTGCAGTTTCATAATGGAGCTCTGAGCAGTCATACTGCTCCCTTACATACAATGCAACTCCCCCACCTTTTCTGCCCTGCCTGTCCTTCCTGTACAGCTTATATCCATCCATGACAGTACTCCAGTCATGTGAGTTATCCCACCAAGTCTCTGTTATTCCAATCACATCATAATTCCTTGACTGTGCCAGGACTTCCAGTTCTCCCTGCTTGTTTCCCAGGCTTCGTGCATTTGTGTATAAGCACTTGAGATAACTTGCTCTTTGTCCTGCTTTCTTAGTGTGAGGCAGGAGCCCTCCCTTCTCAAGATCTCCTGTTCGTACTTCCTCGTGGTATCCCACTTCCCCACTTACCTCAGGGCTTTGGTCTCCTTCCCCCGGTGAACCTAGTTTAAAGCCCTCCTCACTAGGTTAGCCAGCCTGCTTGCAAAGATGCTCTTCCCTCTCTTCGTAAGATGGAGCCCATCTCTGCCCAGCACTCCTCCTTCATGAAACACCATCCCATGGTCAAAGAATCCAAAGCCTTCTCTCCAACACCACCTGCGTAGCCATTCGTTGACTTCCACGATTTGACGGTCTCTATCCAGGCCTTTTCCTTCCACGGGGAGTATGGATGAGAACACCACTTGCGCCTCAAACTCCTTTATCCTTCTCAGAGCCACGTAGTCCACAGTGATCCGCTCAAGGTCATTCTTGGCAGTATCATTGGTGCCCACGTGGAGAAGCAGGAAGGGGGAGCGATCCAAGGGCTTGATGAGTCTCGGCAGTCTCTCCGTCACATCGCGAATCCGAGCTCCTGGCAAGCAGCAGACTTCTTGGTTTTCCCAGTCACGGCGCAGATAGATGACTCAGTCCCCCTGAGGAGAGAGTGCCCGACCACCACCACCCGCCTCCTTCTCTTGGGAGCGGTGGTCGTGAAACCCCCATCCCTAGGACAGTGCATCTCATGCCTTCCAGTCGGCAGAGTCTCCCTCTGTTCCCTTCCCTCAGATGTATCATCTGGTCCACTCTCCGCATTAGTACCTTCTCAGTTGACTGGCTTTTTGTAACAGTCAGGCCCACTCAAGGCTCACCTGGAACAAAGCACTCCCAATTCACACTTTTCAAACAACCAATCAAGCACACGGTCAAAGTGTCCCCACAACAGACACTCAGATACTCACCAACACAGCCTCCCTAATGCAGCCCTTAGTGTACCTCCTCTCAGACAGATCCCAGGCAAACTCCTCTGTTAGCCTCTCTGCTCTTCTGGCCCTAGAGTCTATGAATCAGGGATTACAGGGTACGGTGTAGTCCTTCTTTGAGTCTATGGCAAGAGTCTTTAAGAAGAATGCCTAGTACCTAGACATACTGAGGGAAGGCCAATCTTTTGAGCATGGCTGAGGGTTTAGAGTGGTGCCATGGTGCATAAGGGCTGTGTATTCAAATAAGAGCCCAGGAAGATTTGTTATGAATCCTACATCTGACAAATGGATCCACTGTTTTGTTCAGTGACCCGTTTGTGAATTGCCAGGTTTTATCCCTCACGAGGAAGTATCTGCTGAAGCATTCGGATGAATAATTTTCAGAGGCAGGGCTGTCTGCAGACAGTTCACTTTTATAATTTGCTTTTCCTCATTCATGCTGTGTGGCTGCTCATGAAGGTCATGGGGTGGTGTTTCCACCCATGGATTTGATTGCTGGATATTTCTTAACAGGGGAATAATGAATAACAAATTTGTGAAGCTGGGAGGACTCAGGGGCATTACCAGAAATCCCAGGGCCTCCTTAGTGACCACAACGGTTCAGGGCCTTTGCTTGATATCTCATCCCATACAGAATGGCCAGGAACACAGCACCCCTCCCACCATAGTGAGGGCTTGATTCCATACTAATTATGGCCCCAGAAAATTATGGGCAGGTTGCAGGGATCTGCAGGCTGAGGCCCTGAGATAAGGGCAAAGAAGGTGATGGGGCGACAGGGAAGTGGCCCAGGGAGATCTACAGAGGAGTCGGAGGGGATGCTGCAAGTGGCAGCCATCTTCAGGGTCCCTGGGCTGGGAAATGGTGGAACTCTGGACTGCAGCTGCCACTGAGGGAAGTGCCCCTGGAAGGGGGGAAGCCAGGGCTGTGTCACTGAAGAGGACACCACAGTCCTGGGAGACGTGGGCCCCAGAGCAGAAGAGACGGCAGCAAGGCACCAGCAGAAGAGGATGCACTGGCGAGAAGAGCTAATCCCCAGCAGGAGGCGCCAGAGTGGTGAGTCACACCCCGTCACAGACCTGTCATTTTGATTTAACTGTACGTGCCCATTTTTCAAAATCCTGGCTCTAGAAGATCATGAAACGGGTAGTGATCGATGGCTCCATGTCTAGTTGGCAGCCAGTGTTAAGTGGAGTGCCCCAAGGGTCGGTCCTGGGGCCGGTTTTTTTCAATATCTTCATTAATGATCTGGAGGATGGTAAGGATTGCACCCTCAGCAAGTTTGCAGATGACACTAAACTGGGAGGAGAGGTAGATACGCTGGGGGGTAGGGATAGGATACAGAGGGACCTAGACAAATTAGAGGATTGGGCCAAAAGAAATCTGAGGAGGTTCAACAAGGACAAGTGCAGAGTCCTGCATTTAGGATGGAAGAATCCCATGCACCACTACAGACTAGGGACCGAATGGCTCAGCAGCAGTTCTGCAGAAAAGGACCTAGGGGTTACAGTGGATGAGAAGCTGGATATGAGTCAACAGTGTGCCCTTGTTGCCAAGAAGGCCAATGGCATTTTGGGATGTATAAATAGGGGCATTGCCAGCAGATCGAGGGACGTGATCGTTCCCCTCTATTCGACATTGGTGAGGCCACATCTGGAGTACTGTGTCTAGTTTTGGGCCCCACACTACAAGAAGGATGTGGAAAAATTGGAAAGAGACCAGCGGAGGGCAACAAAAATGATTAGGGGACTGGAACACATGACTTCTGAGAAGAGGCTGAGGGAACTGGGATTGTTTAGTGTGTGGAAGAGAAGAATGAGGGGGGATTTGATAGCTGCTTTCAACTACCTGAAAGGGGGTTCCAAAGAGGATGGATCTAAACTGTTCTCACTGGTAGCAGCTGACAGAACAAGAAGTAATGGTCTCAAGTTGCAGTGGGGGAGGTTTAGGTTGGATATTAGGAAAAACTTTTTCACTAGGAGGGTGGTGAAACACTGGAATGTGTTGCCTAGGGAGGTGGTGGAATCTCCTTCCTTAGAAGTTTTTAAGGTCAGGCTTGACGAAGCCCTGGCTGGGATGATTTAGTTGGGGATTGGTCCTGCTTTGAGCAGGGGGTTGGACTAGATGACCTCCTGAGGTCCCTTTAACCCTGATATTCTATGATTATATGATTCTATGAAACCCTAAGAGCTAAATAGCATGAGTTCAGAACAAAGAAATCTTTCCAGACAAATATGATTGCTTTCTTTGGATACAATTACAAAATTAGTGGAAGAGGTGAATACAACAGATGTTTTCAAATATTTTTGTATTTTAGTACAGCATCATACACTCAGAGACTCTAAGTCCAGAAGGGACTATCATGATCATCTAGTCTGACCTGCTCAGCACAGGCCACAGAACCTCACCCACCCACTCCTGTAACTGGCACATACTCCAGTAACTTAATACCTGAGTTACTGAAATCCTCAAATCTTGATTTTAAAAAGGTACTTAAAGGTACAGAGAATTCATCATTACTCTAGTTCAAACCAGTCTAGTTCAAACCCTGCCCCACTCTGCAGAGGAAGAAGAAAACTCCTCAGGGTCCCTGCCAATCTGACCCAGTGGAAAATTTCTTCCTGACACCAAATATGGTGGTCAGTTAGATGCTGAGCATGTGGGTGAGACCCATCAGCTGGATGCCTGGGAAAGAATTCTCTGTAGTACCTCAGAGCCCTCACCATCTCGTGTCCCAACTAGCTGTAGGAGATATTTGCTAATAGCAGTCGCAGATGGCCCATATGCCATTGTAGGCAGTCTCATCATCCCATCCCATCCATAAACTTAGCAAATTCTGTTTTGCTCCCACTGCTCCCCTTGGAAGGCTGTTCCAGAACTTCTCTCCTCTGATGATTAGAAACCTTTGTCTAATTTCAAGCCTAAAGCTGTTGATGGTCAGTGTATATCTATTTGTTCTTGGACCAGTATTAGCCCTGTACTTAAATGACTGCTCTCCCTTTTGGTGTTTATCCCTCTGATGCATTTTTAGAGAGCAATCATATCTCCCCTCAGCCTTCATTTGGTTAGTCTAAACAAGCCAACCTCCTTAAGTCTTTTCTCATAAGGTAGGTTCTCAATTCCTCGGATCATCCTCGTAGCCCTTCTCTGCACCTGTTCCATCTTGAATTCATCTTTTTTAAACATGGAAGACCAGGATTGCACACAGTATTCCAGATGAGGTCTCACCATTGCCTTGTATTACGGTAATAACACTTCCCTGTCTCTACCGGAAATACCTCACCTGATGCATCCTAGGATTGCATTAGCCTTTTTCATGGCTGCATCACACTGGCAGCTCATAGTCATCATACGATAAACCAATACACTCAGGTCTTTCTCCTCCTCTGTTCCTTCCAACTGATACATCCCCAGCTTATAGCAAAAATTCTTGTTAGTCCCTAAGTGCATGACCTTGCACTTTATGCTATTAAATTTCATCACATTTCTGTTACTCCTGTTTTCAAGGTTGTTCAGATTTTCTTGTATTATATTTTGCTCCTCCTCCATATTGGCAATTCCTCCAACTTTGTGTCATCGGCAAATTTTATTAGCACACTCCCACTTTTTGTGCCAAGCTCATTAATGGAAAGGTTAAATAAGACTGGTCCCAAGACCAGTCCCTGAGGAACTTCACTAGTAACCTCCCACCTACCTGACAGTTCACCTTTCTGTATGACCCTTTGGAGCTTCCCCTATAATCAGTTCCCTACCCACCTTTACATTCTTTTATTAATCCCCATCTTCTCCCATTTAACTAATAATTTCCCATGTGGAACTGTATCAAATGCCTTACTGACATCCAGGTAGATTAGATCGACTGCATTTCCTTTGTCTAGAAAATCAGTTATTTTCTCAAAGATTGTGCCAGGTCAACCAGGTCAACCATCTACCTTTTGTAAAACCATGTTGTATTTTATCCCAATTACTGTTTACTTCTATATCCTTAAATACTTTTTCTTTCAAAATTTGTTCTATGACCTTCCATACAACTGAAGTAAAACTAATGGGCCTGTAGTTTCCTGTATCACTTCCTGCCCCCCCCACCTCTTCATAGAATCATAGAATCATAGAATATTAGGGTTGGAAGGGACCTCAGGAGGTCATCTAGTCCAACCCCCTGCTCAAAGCAGGACCAATTCCCAATTTTTGCCCCAAATCCCTAAATGGCCCCCTCAAGGATTGAACTCACAACCCTGGGTTTAGCAGGCCAGTGCTCAAACCACTGAGCTATCCCTCCCCCCCAATGGGTGCTATATTTCCAGTTCTCCTGTCATAGGTTACGATCCCCCAAGTTTGCAGATTCATTAACTATCCTTGCAACTGGACTTGCAATTTCCTGTGGCCAGTTCTTTTAATATTGTTGGATGGAGTTTATCTGGCCCCACAATTTGGCTCCATTATGCTGAGTTTGGCTTCCACCTCGGATGTGGTAAATTCTATTTCTATAACCTTGTTCCCATTAGCTACCCTGTGATTGCCCCCAAACTCCTCATTACCCTTATTAAAAACTGAAGCAAAGGAGTGGTCTAGGTGTTGGGCCATACCTACATTATCTTTAATGTCCCCCCCATCCTCAATCCTTAGCGGTCCCACTTAAGAACATAAGAACGGCCATACCGAGTCAGACCAATGGTTCAGTTAGGACAGTATCCTGTCTTCTGACAGTGGCTGGTGCCAGCTGCACTTCTATCCTTGTTTTCTTTTTATTTATGTGGCTATAGAACCTTTTACTATTGGTTTTAGTTTCCTTGGCAACATCCAACTATGCTTGGCTTTTGGCAGGTCTCACTTTTTTCCTACACTTTAGTTTTCCTTGCTGATCCATCCCATCTTCCATTCTTTGGAGTCTTCCTGCTTTCTCTTAATCACCTGTTTGAGATGCTTGTTCATCCAGTTTGGTCTGCGACCTCTCCCTATGAATTTTTCCCCTTGCTTGGAATGCAGGCTCCAGATAGTTTCTGGGATCCCTCATGGCAGATTCCCCCGGGCTGCCTGTGCCCACTGTGATGAGATGCCCACAAGGGCCATGGGAAACATTAAGCTGATCTAGCTGGAAGCTGTCACCTACTTGGAGAAACCCACTGTGCTATTTTCTCTGGGAAATGTAAACAAAACTCAGGAGACAGAAGGACAAACAGCTTCATCTGGAGTGATTGTTGGGGTACCAGCAAAATGAGGGGCACAAGCCTGCTCTAGCCACAGACACGGGCTCTGCTTTGTTAACAGCCTTCTCAGGACCCCCTCCAGTGCCTATCTGCTCTCTGGCAAAAAACAACAACAACTAGGCCAAGCGGTAGCAGCAGGAGAGACATGACAAACTCTCCAAGCAGGGCTGAAAAGAGATTCAGGGATTCCAAGGTCAGAAGGGACCATTGTGAACATCTAGCCTGATCTCCTGTATAATGCAGGCCAGAGGCTGGCCCCAAGACAATTCCTAGAGCAGAGCTTTGAGAAAGCCCGGAGGAATTAGTTGTTAACGCTACCTCCAAGCAGTGCCATTGGAGGGCCTGTTGCTGGGGGATGCAGAGGGAAGCTTATTTTCTGTCTGGGGAATGGTTATGAAAACAAGGTCAAACCTTCATAAAATGGTTGAATTTGACTCTCTTTCTACATTAATGTCACCTACGTAGGGTTTAGTATATCTCACTCTGCTGCATTGAAAATGAAAATGTCCCTTAATAATGTGCACAGCAGACGCTAATCCTAAACCTTCATTGGGTAACAAGGGAAGATGCTCATCGTGAGAGCGAGGGAGTGCCGATGCAGGCTTCATGCCTGTGGCAAAATATTATCCCCAGCCACTTGGAACATCATTGCTTGGGGGTGGCCCACTGGAAGAGCCAAGGTCAGTGTACAATTTCCTGCAGCCTCCAGCTGCCCTGCCATGCCTGCTGGGAGCACTCAGTCCCAGGCAGGGGCAGAACTGGGGCGTGGGCTGGGGGTACCTTAGGAAAGGAATAGCTAGAGCATTCTGCTCAAACCGGAATGGGCAGGAGCCGTCACTGGGTCCCAGCCAGGGTTGTGGGCTAGAGCAAGGTACTGTAGGAGGCAGCCTCTGATCCAGACTATGGCACTGCGGCACAAGAAGCACACGTCACACTGGCGTGGAGTGGCCATGCAGGGGACGGGTCAGCTCTACCTCTCCCCATGCACCTGCCTGATGAGGGGTGGGCAGGAAGGGGAGCCACCCTGGAGGACTGGGGGGGAAATCCCATCTCTGACTTACTGCAGACAGTCAGCAGTCAGCCTCAGAATACATGCTTACACCTGACCATGTTCTGGTTGCTGCATCAGCAGCTGGGAGGAGAAGGTCTGAGCACAGCCCGAACCTGTGGTAAAGGGATTGGACCAGGGTGCAGGATGGGGGCCACAGCTAGGCTGCAGGAGGAGCCCTGGAGGAACCTTAGCTAGCACAGGAATCATGGGGACCCTAAGAGCATCCCTACCAGAAGGCAAGAGGGTCCCTGGTATGTAGCAATGAGATTCTTATATTCTGTACCTAAAAGGGGTCAAGTGATCTGTCAGTGGGATAGCTCAGTGGTTTGAGCATTGGCCTGCTAAACCCAGGGATGTGAGTTCAATCCTTGAGGGGGCCATTTAGGGATCTGGGCAAAAATTGGGGATTGGTCCTTCTTTGTGCGGGGGTTTGGACTAGATGACCTCCTGAGGTCTCTTCCAGCCCTAATATTCTATGAAGACACTACCTATGCTTATGGGAGAACGTCTCCTATTGGCATAGGTACTCTACCTCCCTGAGAGGCAGGAACTGGGTCAATAGGAGACGCTTGCTTGTCGACACAGCGCTGTCTACACCAGGGGGTAGGTCAGGATAGCTCAGGGGTGTGGATTTTTACAGTCCTGAGCAGCATAGTTATACTGGCATATGTTCCTAGCACAGACCAAGCTGAAAGCAGCACGAATAGCAGAACCCTGAGACATGAAGCTGAGAAGAAGAGGCTCATGAAGCGCATGTTTCCAGGACAGCTTTTCCAGGTCACATTGTCATGAGTGGTTGCTCTAAAAATGCAACTCTGCATTTCCCAGCTTATAAAATCCTTCCTGGTGTCTGCAGTCCCTTCCCTGGCAACCCACACCCCACTCGTTCCATCTCTATTTCCCTCTCATAACTTCTGCCAGCAGATTATACATGTCCAAACCTACCCCTATAGTTTGAAGTTTATCTGGCCCATCCTATTCCTTCCTACCTCTTCTCCTTCCCTTGGCACCCCACTTGGACAGTGCTTTCCCACTCAGGATCCCCAGAGTTTTTCCTTGACTGAATCCTGTGGAGAATATTGGGAAGTGGGAGGATTAGGCCCTTTGTGCTGATTAATTTTTGCCTTGGAAGATGCATCTGCATTCAGGACTGCAACATCTTTGTGCACTGGGATGCAGAGCAGGCATATCTGACCCAAGAATAATAATGTAAGCAGGTCTGAATGAGCTCTCTGCTGACATCTAGTGATGAGCTGAGGAAGAGGCCTTCAGGAGCTGATCTCATTTGCATGTGCACACCCACCCTGCCTAGGTGCTCAGCATCATGGGAATGCTTGCCCAAATGATCACTTTTGGCAGATGTTGGATCCCCAATCCCCTTGTTATTGGGGCAGGGGTAATAAAAGGTTGTGGTCCTTGTTGTGTGAATCAAGGGCAGCAGAACTGTGCTTCACATACCCTGATTGAGGGACTCACCCTGAACTAAATGGCACTCGCTAGGCAGGAGACACGGTTTCCAAAGCCTAGTGTGTTGAGGTTAGTGGGTTTTGTGTAAGGGTGTTAGAGATGGATTGGTTCTCTTTTAACTGTAATAATGAAGCTAATTTAGACTCAATTGAGAGTCTTGTTAGATAGTGCAAAGCTGAAATCACTGGTGCCTAGGTTTAAGTCTTAGACCTACTTTAGGATAGTGTCTCTGATAGAGGAGATTGTCCAGTATGTACTAGCAGTGAGTTTTCCCCACTAACAGCTGAAATACTTGAGAGCTGTGTTAAGTGGTGGGACCTGATGATATCCTGGCAGATTGGTGATCGGCAGGCAGGCAGGGTGGCCAGTGGAGAGGTATGGTAATTAGCTAGCAAGGTAGCTGCCTGACAAGACTGGAATGGAGTCCTGCTGAGAGGCGTGGCCAGCAGAGAGGATGAGAGCGGAGCCTGGTGGAGAGGCGTGGCAGTTGGTTGGTGAAGAGGAGTGGCGAGTGAGTAAGGTGCCTTCTTTCCCCCACCCCCCAGGGTGGAAGGTGAACTCTGTAGATGCACCTCTGAACTCTGGGTCTGCACTGACCAAGGACAGCAAGGGATAGTGAAGGGATGGGCATGTTAAAGGGACTTTTGGTTGCTGGACTTAACCTGAGGGAAAAGGACACTGCCTAACTTACTTGGGGTGGGTCTTTTGCTCATGATTTATGTTTATGGACCCTGTTTCCAGTATTTTCCCAAATTAATGCTGAGTTACTTCCCCCCATTTTATTAAAAGTTTCATTTCTACACTTGGGCTCTGCTTGTGAGAGGGGAAGTATTGCCTCTTAGAGGCGCTCAGGGGGTGGTGTGTAATTGTCCCAGGTCACTGGGTCGGGGCTTGATCCAGTTTTGTGTTGAATTGTTGAAAAGAAACCCCTGGATACTGAACTCAGCCCTTGTTGCTGCCAACTCCGACTCGCAGAAAGGTTATAACAACATTACTTTAGACCTTAATTTTAAAAGTGGTGCAGTATCCCCAAGCACTGAAGTGATGCTGTTGTGGTGCATTGGCAGAGAGCTGCACATGCATGTGTGCAGACAAGTACCAGGAGTGGAATAGCAGTGAGGCTGCATGTCCAGTTTGGAGCATACTGGCATTGCAAAGGGTGCTGCAGGTCACAGTTTAGCTGCTTGGGAGCTCAGGATTGGAGCAGCAGAGGGAACTGCACAACAGGACTGGAATGCATTGACAAAGCTCTGGATGGGCATGCTTGGGACCTGGGCAGGGGGCAGGACTGGAATTGCAGGGATGCTGTGGCTTAGGATTGATGGACTCTGGAGGGCTGAGGGCCCAGGACTGGAATAGCGGGAGTTGCTACATTTTGGGCTCTTGCCACACCATGCCCGTGTGCTAGCACCATAGGCTGCCAATCACCCACCTCCTCAGCATATGTAGCCAGCATCCTTGCCTCGCCACTGTATGAACCTTCTGCAGCACTGGGAGTGGGGTCAAGAGAGGAGCCTTCAATCCTGCCTTCCTAACCACAACTCTCAGTGGTGCAATAAAGTAGCTGACTAGGAGGAATAGAGGCATGAAGCTGGGATCTCTCATTATCATGCTGGCACATGCCTCTTTTCACCTGATCCTGAAGCCTGTAACCCAGTGGTGGGCAACTTGCAGCTGTCAAGGTTCCTCCCCCACTCTGAACTCTAGGGTACAGATGTGGGGACCTCAATGAAAACCTCCTAAGCTTACTTTTATCAGCTTAGGTTAAAACTTCCTCAAGGTACAAATTAATTTTATCCTTTGCCCTTGGAATATCCACTGCCACCACCAAACTCTAACTGGGTTTACTGGGAAACGTAGTTTGGACACCTCTTTCCCCCCAAAATCCTCCCAACCCTTGCACCCCACTTCCCGGGAAAGTTTTGGTAAAAATCCTCACCAATTTGCATAGGTGACCACAGACCCAAACCCTTGGATCTGAGAACAATGAAAAAGCATTCAGTTTTCTTACAAGAAGACTTTTAATAGAAATAGAAGTAAATAGAAGTAAAGGAATCACCTCTGTAAAATCAGGATGGTAGATACCTTACAGGGTAATTAGATTCAAAACACAGGGAATCCCTCTAGGCAAAACCTTAAGTTACAAAAAAGACACACAGACAGGAATAGTCATTCTATTCAGTCATTCTGTTCTTTTCTCAGCCATTTAAAGAAATCATAATCTGACACATACCTAGCTAGATTACTTAATAAAAGTTCTAAGACTCCATTCCTGTTCTATCCCCGGCAAAAGCAGCATATAGACAGACACAGATCCTTTGTTTCTCTCCCTCCTCCCAGCTTTTGAAAGTATCTTGTCTCCTCATTGGTCATTTTGGTCAGGTGACAGCGAGGTTACCTTTAGCTTCTTAACCCTTTACAGGTGAGAGGATTTTTCCTCTGGCCAGAAGGGATTTTAAAGGGGTTTACCCTTCCCTTTATATTTATGACAGCAGCCCATGAGGGTAATTTGATTATGGGCCACGAGACATTTTGCTGACGTTGACTGTCTGCAGGCATGGCCTCCTGCAGCTCCCAGTGGCCGCGTTTCGCCATTCCCAGCCAATAGGAGCTGCAGAAAGTGGCAGTCAGCACGTCCCTACAGCCCCCCCCCACACACACTTCCCGCAGCTCCCATTGGCCGGGAATGGTGAACCATGGCCACTGGGAGCTGCGGGGGGCCATGCCTGCAGATGGTCAATGTCAGCAAAATGTCTCGTGGCCTGCAATCAGATTATCCTGATGGGCCGCAGGTTGCCCACCACTGCTGTAACCTGATGCTTCTGTGCTGCCAGAGGGACGCCATGTCTCCAAAGCGAAGAAACGAAGAGTTTCAGTCATGGAAAACAGCTCTGGGAGACTGATTTATGTCTGCGATGTTCCGTTGGTAGCCACTTTGGTTGGATTTAGATGCCAGTTGGGTGCTGCTCAGGATGACATATGTGGCTGGAGAAAGGGAAAACATAAGAAGTATAACTACTGGGCAAGGAGCAGATTTCAGCAGACTGTAACCTGAGTGTGTTGACCCTTTTCCTAAGTAGCACATGGTTACACTAATTAAGGGTGACAAAGGATGACTCCAAATCAAATCATCTCCAGGACAGCCAGACCAGGAGCAAAAGGCAGGAACTTTCATAGCTGTATGGTCTCAGGAGGGAATTGCAAATGCCAATTGACCAAGCCATGGGCTTCACACCCAGCTCCTGTGGTCTAACTTGCCTCCTTGGCTGAGTGTCACTGGACTCTGCTGAAATGAGATCCTGACTTCACAAGCACTTTCCAGACTCTCTCTTTTCCCCAGCTCCTCTCACAAGCCCTGAGGAGCCTCCACATCTTCCTCTCTTGGTTCTCCCCACACTTTAGGTCCTGCATGGCTGCAGCAACCATCTTTCTGGCCAAGTTCTCCTTTGGCAGGTCTCAGGGGAAAGGTGTCTCTTGGGTGGCTCTCCATGTTCCCACCTTCATAAGCAGGTAGTATGAGGCTCTCCAGATCTCCCTCCTCACTCACAGCCCTGCAGAGTGCCATCAACCAGTGCAGCCTGGTGTGGGTTGCAATTACAGTTGGAATCATTGTTGCCGTGGTATTTCAAAAAGGTGAAGTCTGTCCTGGGCTGGAAGGCTGGGCAGGGATTTGAGTGGGTTCTCTGCCCAGGCAGACTGGCCAAGTGGCATCCATGATACAATGGACTGACTGGATGAGCAAGGAGGAGCCATGGCTCCTGTGGGAGTGGAACCTGCAGGACAGGACGGGCGTAGGGGGTCTCCCCTTCACCCAGAGTGTGCTACTGAATCACTGGTTTAGCCAAAGGTGCCCCCAGCAGTGTGCCAGCTCCTGAGGAATCCAGGCTGCCATTGCAGGTCCAGGAGAGAGAAACACAACAGGAGTAGGAGAGTGTAAAAGGTGTGGCTGTGGTGCTGAGGCAGCTGTTAACTCCTGGGGTTGTGATGCAGCCACATGGAACATGTGTGCAAAGAGCCAGCTTTCAGGAAAGCACCAGCCAAAGCAGTGTGGCTTCCCTCTTCCCTCTGTGGGACAAGTGGAGACACCGGGCTTCAGACTCATCAGCATCTCCTCAGCCAGTGTGAGATAATATCAGAAAAATTCAATGTGAAGGGGAAAACATAGGAAGAAACCCTCTAATTAGCCTGCTGCTGAGCATACAGGAGACAGGAAATGGGTTGTGAGGAAGGAAGAGAGACAGTCATAAACTGTGACCCATGAACCCCTCAGTGCCAACTGGCAATGGTGTTACAAGAATATCCTGATTCTGGAAAGGACATTTTGGTTCACCAAAGACTGTTGTGTGAGGTCTTCAGTGAAAGCCAGGGTCATGCTGGTGGTTAATATTGGTGTGAAATGTATGTATAGCTATTATGTAAGGCGTTATGTATGTACACTCTTTATCACAGCAGAGGTAGAGAAACAGGTTTTCTGCCCGACACAACCTGTCTCTCTGTTGAATACAAATTAAGCATTGTAGCTAACACAACTGATACTCACTTGATGAAATTATCAAAGGGATGTGAAGTCAACAGGGCAGCAGCACATAGGAAAACAAGTGTGTCCTGCCATTGAGTACAGACAATGACCTTCAGGGATAGAAGGAGAAGGCAAAGAGGATACCCCATATCCTGCACCTAGGAAGTAAACAGAAGTGCGTTTACATTCATGAAAATGGGTTTCAACCAACTTTGGTTGAAAATATAGCAGAGGACGTTGGGGGTAAGTAAATTTCTTCAGACAGGAGGGCTGTTAAGTTTAATCTCTAGAAAGTGTTATGATTTTGCTTTATATGTAGCCATTATCTTTTCTCACTATCTCTTGAATCTTTGATCCTAAACTTGTCAATGTTTTCACAATAAATATATCTCAGTGCTGTGATATTAAACCAGGTGCTGAACCCGAGTTAACTCATACAAGTGGTGTGTGCACTGTTCCCTGGGGGACAGCAGACCTGGTATTTCTGTGATTGTTCAGTGAATACGGGGCCGGACATTACAGGGGAATGCTCCAAATAGGCTGGGGGGCTGGGGTGCACCTATTGCTAACATGAAAGGCAAAGTAAGGGCTGGCTGAGCTCCGAGGAGACTGCTCGGGTAACTCACAGACACTTGCTGTCATGGAGCTGACATCCAGTTAAGCACAAGCAAGTCTCTCTCATGCTGGAGGCAGGGGGTAACAAAATGATTGTCATGATTTTGTCATAACAAAATGGTACATCAGATGGACTGAGCATGCTCAATAACATCCACTGAAGCTGCTGCCCTCACTCTGTCTCCTCTCCCGCCCCCATCTCCAGGTACTGGTTGTCTCTGTCAAGAGCCGCTGGGTGGCAACAACTGTGTGAAGGGGGATAGAGAAGCCAGTGTTTGAGGAGTAGGAGGGGTGGAAGAGAGAGAAGATTGAAACCCATGGCCTGTGTTATACAGGGCATCCCTTTGGGCCTTAATATCTGTGACTCTCTGTGGGAGTCCTGATCTCACAGAGAAAAGTTACTCCCTTCACGTGGCGCACAGCCAGGGATTGGCTGAACCACCCAGGAGATTCATACCAAAAGAATCACTCATGGAGAACTGATGATTTGAACCTGTTCCGTTTTCCCTTTCCCTTTCCTCCCATTGGGATAAGCTGCTTGGAGAACTGTGCTTGGCTCAGAAGCAATGAGTGTTCTGTGCAATGTGGGACTCTGTGTGTCCTAACGATGAATGCCCCACACCATCTGCTCCCATGTCCCTGCCCTGAGCTACCTGGAAACAAAACATCAGTTACAGCACCAGTCTCCACATGGCTGGGCTGCGTTAGCCTCTCCCACAGCCCATTATTCTCTCTGTTCAGTGATGAAGCAGCCTCAACGCCATTCCTGCTTCCTGGCTTGAAGAGAGAAACAATGGACCCTGTATGGTCTACAACGAGCCACATGAAGCAGGGAAGAGCTTGATATGACTCCTACATCTTCATCTCCAGTCACCTAGTCCACCTTTCTACCCAGGCAGGTTTGGTCTCTAGTGAGCACTTATCAGCATTTTGTCTGAGTTGACTATAATCCCCAAGCCCACCCAAAACAGAATCCAGGTGTGAACAAACCGGGCTCCCCTCCCCTCCATCAGCCCCAGCCTCCGAGTAGCACGAGAAGTGTGAAAAGCAGAGACTGACAAATTTTTAGGCTCTTGCTTACTTTACAATATTGTACTAAAAGGCTATAACGGTGACATATATTTTCTTTGGTAAGTTACAGCTTTGCGGTTCTTGGGTGAATGACCCAGCTGAGCCAGGTGAGGGATATTCGAGCACATCGCAAATGTTTATTGGGATGTATTTCGATACGCAGCTTTTATGACTCTATTTCTGGACTGGATCTTTAGATCTCTACAGTCTCTGTTTTCTGCTGAGACTGGCAGCCATTTGGGGCCAGGTTTTCAATCGACCTCAGCACCCAACACGTTGGGCTCCTGTGAAAAGCCGGCCAATCCTTTTGGCGTCTGAATTTGAGAGGAGCACATCTGGCATTCTGACAGTTGTGTTCAGCCTGGTGTGAAGGGTCACAGGGCAGACACACACTTTTCATCAAGATTTTACTTTTGATCTTTCTTCTTTTCTTTTTCTCCATCTAAAATAACAGCTGCTTAGGCTCCAAGTTGGTTGCAGTGTGTGAACAAATGCGACCCTAATGACACAAGCTTACGCAGAGACCCAGGTAAACAAAGACTGTAGATGAGGCCTCACAAAAATGCATTCACAACCTCCAGCTCAGAAAACAAAGTGAAACTCCCCACAGGGCCACCAGTGCCTGTACCCAGGGAGGATCCCCTTTAGTTCTCAGTATTCAGAGTAACAGCCGTGTTAGTCTGTATTCGCAAAAAGAAAAGGAGTAATTGTGGCACCTTAGAGACTAACCAATTTACTTGAGCATGAGCTTTCGTGAGCTACAGCTCACTTAGTAGCAGTGCTTATATCTGCTCTTTAGCCCTCTAGCCCCTAGAGAGGAAGGACAAGCAAACAGCCTCCATGTTTAACCAGGCCTGACGTGTTCCAGCCAGCAGAGTGCAGTGGTGCTAAAATACACATGGACAGTCCATTGCATTGACCAACTGCCCCAGCTCCGCCTCTCTTCTTTGGCAATTGGCATTCACTCCTTTACATCTAGAACTCCCCACCCTCAGCCTCAGCCCCTCTGTGTAGCTGGGTTTCAAAGAGATAGATACAAAACTGAGGCCTATTGCAGCAAAGAGCTAAAGATGACCCTGGCTCTGTGCAAGCACTAGGGGCCTGGACATCATAGTCTGAAGTTACCCAGGGCAATGGTGTGAATCAAGTCATGTCCATGTTGGTGTGTGTATTTCTGCCCAAGACATCACACTCCTAGTGCAGGCCCTGCTTCACTCCTCTCAGCAATGGTCATTTGTGGACAGGGACCCAGAGCTTTTTTTATAATGCTGCTGCAGATCTCTGTTGGGTTTGCAGAGTCCCTTGCACACAGGACTTGCCTTTCTTCCCCAGGTACAATTCTCTCTGTCAGAAATGGGGTCAGCTTACTCAGAAATCCTGTTTTTCTCTTTCTGTTTCCCAAGAACAGCAAAAGCGCTGCAGGGCAGCATGAGGCTCCCTGCCTAAGGATGAGTACATCCCTGGGAGAACTGGACGCTCCATGCCCAGCAATGATCTATGCTTTCCGATGTTGCAGCGTAGGAGTCAGTGCCCAAGTGAGTCTGAAGATGAGATGAGACTTTCCTGGCTCAACTGGGCTCTGATTTAAAGTTTAGTTATCCAAGGAGATATTTTGTGGATCACTTCCCCAAACTTTGAAACTTGCAAGGACTCTGAGTCTCCCTGAATCGCCTGCATTAGAATCCTTTCTCTAGATTTCAAAATGGAATCTGCCGAATCCCCTGCACAGTGCCTAAGGACGTTTACCAGCGTGACAGGTTGCTGGAGAATGAAGTCCTCTGTTTATCCCCAGGACAGATATGACATGGGCACCACAGCTGGGCAGTGCGTGTCGCCTGTGTGCCTGTCTGGAGAGCGAGCACTCTGAAGGAAAGACCCTGAATTAGGGGCAGATTCCAGAGTGCACACAACCACCAACAGCTGGAACCATTCCTGTGGGGAGTATCTTATCTCCAGCGATGGGAACAACGAAGACCAGACCACAGCAACAAGGGAGAAGAGACCATGAGCCAAGAGGAGGGATTGTGGGCTCAGCACCTGAGAGTGAATCTGCCTCTGAAACGCCGTCGGAGACCAGGGAGCCCTGAGGAATGCAGAGTGGAGAAATCATTAAGACCCCATCTGCCTGAGATCAAGGAGCCTTTGCACAGCTCCTTAACTTTAAGTCTCACACCAAGGACAATTCTTGTAGCCAATCCTATAATAAATTATATGAAGATTTATTAAATAGGGAAAGGAAATTTGAGAGTTATTTACAAGGTTAAAACAAGCAAACAGACACGTGAATGAGTTACAGTCTTAAATTTCAAAAGGTAATAGAGGCTTCTATCATCAGCAAGCTCTATATGTTCTTTAGGACTAACCCAGGCTAAGCAGCTGGGGATATCTTGCTTATGCCTAGAAACCCTGCGCCCCCTCTCTCCGCTGCCCAGAGTTCAAGCTACATAGATATATCTAGTTCTTTTTATTTGTGGGTTTTATCCCCCTCCTGCCATGTGCTCTGAGTTGCAAACTCAGCTGATGGGGGGAGTCCACTTGCATGACTCATCTTCATGGGGAGGAGAGCAGAACAACTGTAAGAGTCTTTAGTCCTTTTGTTGATGATTCCTCAATCCAGATGTGGGGAGTTTCCAGGTGTAAGATCCAACCAGAGTCTGTTTGGTATTGAGGGGTCTCCTCTTTTAGGAAGGGTGTGCACATTTCTGTAGAAGAGCAGCGCTTTACACTAGTTAATGCCTCTCTCCTGCCTGGTGATTTACAGTCACAGAGGCTCACACTACAGCCACTCACAAATCATCTTTCAATATGTTACAAATGAGATGAATGCTGGCAGCAACTCACAAACATTCAACTGAGTCTAAAACTAAACACATTCATATAATTCTAATACCTATTTTATCAATATTAGATTCCAGCTCTGTATCTGTCAGTGTCCAGCGGAGACATGGGGATCATGGCATGAGCTGGTGCCTGGCCTGCCAGCGTCACAGGAGCTCCAAGAAATGCGTCCCCGCCCCTGTCGTCCCCCCCCAACCCACACACACATACTGTGAGCCAGTCCGAATTTTACTTCAGCTCTTAATGCTCAGAGCGCCTTACCCAAAATGCTCGGATCAGGGGATTGAACATCAAAAAGCTGAACTATAATCAGGAGAATAAAGGTCACTTTACAAGGAAACATTTGTTCTACATCCCTGCAATTTCCTTTCTCATGTGTTATGTTTTCCAGGATGAATCTCTCATGTTTGATCACTGTCCTGGCTCAGGACTGATCATCACCCTCCTGACATACACACAGTCCAGATCTGAGAGCAGGTATATCACAAAATTATACCCTCGGAAGAAAACAGTGTTTTAAGAAGGAGGGGAGAAATCTTGGAACCACTGAAATCAATGGGAATTTTGCCAGTGACTTCAGTGGGGCCAGGATGTCACTCTGTGGGCTAGAAATAAACTGAGGAGAGTCCCTGGGATTATAGGTTTCAGAGTAGCGGCCGTGCTAGTCTGTATCCGCAGAAAGAACAGGAGTACGTGTGGCATCTTAGAGACTAATCAATTTATTTGAGCATAAGCTTTTGTGGGCTACTGCCCACTTCATTGGGTGCATAGAATGGAACATATAGTAAGAAGGTATGTGTATATATATATATATATATATATATATATATATACATACATACATACAGAGAACATGAAAAGGTGAAGTAAGAGGCTAATTAATTAAGATGAGCTATTATCAGCAGGAGAAAAAAACTTTTGCAGTGATAATCAAGATGGTCCATTTAGACAGTTGACAAGAAGGTGTGAGGATACTTAACATGGGGAAATAGATTCAATATGTGTAATGAGCAAGCCACTCCCAGTCTCTATCCAAGCCCAATCCCTCAGACAAACACCTACAAGATCTCTATCAAACATTCTTAAAACTGCAATACCCACCTGCTGAAGTGAAAAAACAGATTGACAGAGCCAGAAGAATACCCAGAAGTCACCTACTACAGGACAGGCCCAACAAAGAAAATAACAGAACGCCATTAGCCATCACCTTCAGCCCCCAACTAAAACCTCTCCAACGCATCATCAAAGATCTACAACCTATCCTGAAAAATGGTCCCTCACTCTCATAGATCTTGGGAGACAGACCAGTCCTCGCTTACAGACAGCCCCCCACCCTGAAGCAAATACTCTCCAGCAACCACACACCACACAACAGAACCACTAACCAAGGAACCTATCCTTGCAACACAGCCCGATGCCAGCTGTGTCCACATCTTTATTCAAGTGACACCATCACAGGGCCTAATAACATCAGCCACACTATCAGAGGCTCATTCACCTGCACATCTAACAATGTGATATATGCCATCATGTGCCAGCAATTCCCCTCTGCCATATACATTGGCCAAACCGGACAGTCTCTACGCAAAGGAATAAATGGACACAAATTTGACATCAGGAATCATAACATTCAAAAACCGGTAGGAGAACACTTCAGTCTCTCTGGCCATTCAGTAACAGATTTAAGGGTGGCAATTTTGCAACAGAGAAGCTACAAAAACAGACTCCAGTGAGAAACTGCTGAGCTTGAATTAATATGCAAACTAGATACCATTAACTTGGGTTTGAATAGAGACTGGGAGTGGCTGGGTCTTTACACATATTGAATCTATATCCCTATGTTAAGTATCCTCACACCTTCTTGTCAACTGTCTAAATGGGCCATCTTCATTATCACTACAAAAGTTTTTTTTCTCTTGATGATAATAGCTCATCTTAATTAATTAGCCTCTTACTCCACCTTTTCATATTCTCTGTATGTTTGTATGTCTATCTGTATATATGTTCCATTCTATGCATCCGATGAAGTGAGCTGTAGCCCATGCAAGCTTATGCTCAAATCAATTTGTTAGTCTCTAAGGTGCCACATGTACTCCTGTTCTTTTTCCTGGGATTATAGGTGACATTAACAGTGTATAGGGAAAAAACACCCCAAGGAAAGGGTCATAACTATTTAATAATAATAACAACATTAAATAATATTCCAACCACTAGCTGGGTATGAATTGTTTCTATATTGCAAATAAAACTACAGACTTATGAACATACTAACAAATAGTAATCAAAAGCTTCAACCCTCAGGATAACTTGGGGTACAATAAAATGAAAAATAATCAGTTTGTGGGAAAAACATGGGAATGAAGTTCTTGATCTAAAACACTTACTACAGATTAGCCAGAGAGCCCCAGTGACTCAATGCTCATGAAAGCTTATGTTCAAATGACAGGTTTCAGAGTAGCAGCAGTGTTAGTCTGTATTCGCAAAAAGAAAAGGAGTACTTGTGGCACCTTAGAGACTAACCAATTTATTTGAGCATGAGCTTTCGTGAGCTACAGCTCACTTCATCGGATGCATACCGTGGAAACTGCAGCAGACTTTATATACACACAGAGAATATGAAACAATACCTCCTCCCACCCCACTGTCCTGCTGGTAATAGCTTATCTAAAGTGATCATCAAGTTGGGCCATTTCCAGCACAAATCCAGGTTCTCTCACCCCCTCACCCCCCTCCAAAAACACACACACACAAACTCACTATCCTGCTGGTAATAGCTCATCCAAAGTGACCACAGAAAGCCTGGATTTGTGCTGGACATGGCCCACCTTGATTACCATGCACATTGTAGGGAGAGTGGTCACTTTGGATGAGCTATTACCAGCAGGATAGTGAGTTTGTGTGTGTGTTTTTTGGAGGGGGGTGAGGGGGTGAGAGAACCTGGATTTGTGCTGGAAATGGCCCAACTTGATGATCACTTTAGATAAGCTATTACCAGCAGGACAGTGGGGTGGGAGGAGGTATTGTTTCATGTTCTCTGTGTGTATATAAAGTCTGCTGCAGTTTCCACGGTATGCATCCGATGAAGTGAGCTGTAGCTCACGAAAGCTCATGCTCAAATAAATTGGTTAGTCTCTAAGGTGCCACAAGTACTCCTTTTCTTTATGCTCAAATAAATCTGTTAGTCTCTAAGGTGCCACAAGTCCTCCTGTTCTTTTTATGGATACAGACTAACACGGCTGCTACTCTGAAACCAGTGACTCCTGACATGTATGTCAGTACCAGAAGACAGCAAATGCTACAAATAGAAAATATAGTCAAGGAGGGAAAGAAACAGCTACATCATCTCCAGGGCCTGATTTACTGCTTGCTTTGAGCGTTAGTGTGCAGGTGGAAAGGCTTAGGATCTTCACAGATAAAGTTACCATTGTCACTAGCTTTGATGGGAACAAAACCAAAGTTTTAAACCCAAAAGAGCAAAATTCCACACTGAGAAGCAAAAGCCGCTTACCCGGAGCTTGCACACTTTTCAAAATGGCCGAAGTACATGGATTTTGTTTATTTAAGAAATCTTTCCTTGTTATTTCATTCACTGATGTAATGTAGGGGGAAAGGCTTTCACTACAAATTATGATTGCGCACGGGGGGGGGGGGGGGAGGTGGTAGACTCTCTCTTGCATCATTCTGCAAGAACACGGTGGTCACATTTCCCAGTAGTTCTAATTCCCTGTGGGTTCTCTCGAATTCTCACTAATTCGGGTTCCAGCAAGAGTCTAGGGCACTGCTTCCATACTTCGAAATCAGCTAGCTTTACCCGAGTTTCTTCGATATTCTGTTCTGCTAAATCAGCCTTTTTCTCCAAATCAGATTTTCCTTCAGATACGGAAGTGAGATTTTATCACAAGTGTTTTTCTTAAAGCCCCTGGCTGCTGGAGTCCTGTGAACACTGGAGAATTTTAGCTTTCATTAAAAGAAAAAAAAAGGAGCCCTGCTGCTTGTGGATTAAAGCAGGAAAATGTGAGCCAAGTGAGATCCAAGGAGTCAGAAGGGAGCAGGCAAGTAAAAGCAACGTAAAACAGGTGACTTCTCTAAAAACATCTCCCAGATTCTAAGCCGATCGCATGTGTTTTTAACATAAGGGGCTGATGCGATTTTATAACCCACGCTTGTGGGTGAAGAGCTGTGTCAGGATTGCTCTGCATTGTGGTTCTGTGCTGGGAACACGTAGCTGGCAGAGCATAAGCAGACGGACCCTCCAGGAGGTTAAATCAGTGTCGAGACCAGGCAACAAAAAGCAAATATTGTTTCAGCTGCTTTGTCTCTATTTGCCTTCCTGCTGCTTCAGTGATGAGCCTCCTCCACAGAATTCCTGGCCTACTGACGCCGCCCAGCCAGGCACAGACTCCACTGGCAGGGAATTACCGACAGCGCTAGCCCTCCTCTCATTGCAGGGGAAAGAGTTAGGCTCAGCCCTCTCCGCAGAAGGGATTTGTGGATTTCCTCATCCTGGGAATTGAGGGGAAAGTTTCTCTCCCTTCAAGTGACACCCAGCTCTTGAGACATGGAAACCAGCTCCTCGGCTCCCCCTTGCAATATGGAAAAGGCCTTGGCACCCCAATCTGTCTGTCCGCCAACAGCAGCCAAACACCATGGTGCCCCATAACTCAATTGCATTTCCCACGATTTCACATGCTGGGCATGGCTCCACGCAGGGAGCCCGGAGCTGCTCAGCACAGCCGAGGTGCTGTGGCAGCCCACAACTGTGTCACACTAGCCACAGGAAGGCAGCTTGTCCAGTCCCTAACATTTAGCCTCTGAGGTGACCTCCTTTCAATACTTAAACCTTTCCTTCACTACAGGGCTTTATAAGGCTTCCTGCTTCCCCCTGCCTCCTCCCTGCAGCCTCTGTTCTCCTGGGATTCCCTACCAGTGGCATTTTAAGTTTTCTTGGGGCCCTGGGCCAGAGCAAGTGGGGAGTCCCTCCCCACCCCTTCAGCCTGAGGTCCCACCCCCATTCCTCGCCCTTCCACCTGTGGCCCGCCCATGACCTCACATCATTCTGCCCCTTCCCCCGTGGCCTCACTCCGTTCCACCCAGGGTCCCACCCCATTCTGCCCCCCCACTGCATCCCTGCAACCTGTTTACTTGTTTCTGCCCCACCCCACTGGCCCCAAGACCAGAAAAGCTCTGTCCCCACTCCCCCTGCCAGGACACTGAGCCTTAGTGGGGAGTGAGAGCTCCCCCAGCCCTGAGGCCACGGCAGGGAGCCAGAGCTCCTCCAGTCCCAGGGCCACAGCTGGGGTCCAGGCGCTAGAGCTGCTCCCACCTCCTGGCACTTCTCCCAGGGAGCAGGGTCAGGGTACGGGGGCTTCCCCCACCCACCTGGCACTTCTGCAAGGGCTCCAGTCTTCCACCACCCCATAGAGGATGTCTTCTGGGGGCGGGGTGCCCATTTTTCCAGGCACCCCCAATTGGCCGGGGACTCTGGGAACAGACTCCATCAGCCCATTGGTTAATCTGTCACTGTTCCCTAAAGAAGCAGGATCCACCTCTTGCTGCTTGGGAGCTGTGACAGGTTGCCCCCCCCACTCCGGGGTGCCACCTAATGTACTGGGGTACCACTGAGCCTGCCAGTTCCTCCTGTCTGGGTTCCCTTACACTGCCTTGCTGAGCCAGACCCCCAAGCCTCCTCCAGCACACATGCAGGTGGGGCCACACCCAGCTGCAGAAAGAGACAGACACTGAGATCAGCTCTGCGTGGGGAGACAGATCAGGAATTGCCCAGCACTCAAGTGCACACCCCCTCTGGAGTGTAAACCCAAAATTGTATTGTCTTGCGCTGCACAGAAAACTGTACAGCATAAGCTCATGAAATTTGCTCCCACCCTCAATGTGGAGGAAGATATGCACAGCTTTTTGGTTCCTTCCCGCCCCCCGCCTCCCCAGTTATGAATTGCACAAACTGGTCTAGAGAAAACAAACACACGTTTATTAACTACGAAAGGTAGATTTTAAGTGATTATAAGGGATAGCAAACAAATCAAAGCATATTACTGAGCAAATAAAACAAAAATGGCAACTAGCATCTTCAGAGTCCTATTGTTCTCCCTAATGGCCCATCCAAGCTGATTGCTTTCTGTCTGTTGGGCATTCCCCAGGTGTAAACACAGTTGTAATTGTTACATAGTCAATATTCCTAACTTCACATAAAGAAATGATACATGCATTCAAATAGGATAATCATAGTCAGTATATCATAACCTTTCCAATGATACCTCACATGACCCATCTTGCATAAAACATATCTTAGTTATGCCATATTCCTATCATATATCATATCAAATATCATAACAATATTTCTATGAAGAATATGGGGCATAGTGTCACAGGAGCAATGCCAAGTAGCTTCATAGAATCATAGACTTTAAGGTCAGAACGGACCATTATGATCATCTAGTCTGACCTCCTGCACAATGCAGGCCACAGAATCTCACCCACCCACTCCTGTAACAAACCTCTGACCTATGTCTGAGCTATGGAAGTCCTCAAATCATGGTTTAAAGACTTCAAGGTGCAGAGAATCCTCCAGCAAGTGGCCCGTGCACCACGCTGCAGAGGAAGGCAAAAACCCCCCAGGGCCTCTTCCAATCTGCCCTGGAGGAAAATTCCTTCCCGACCCCAAATATGGGCATGTGGGCAAGACTCACCAGCCAGACACCCAGGAAAGAATTCTCTGTAGTAACTCAGATCCCACCCCATCTAACATCCCATCAGAGGCCATTGGGCATATCTACCGCTAATAGTTGAAGATCAATTAATTGCCAAAATTAGGCTATCCCATCATATCATCCCTTCCATAAACTTATCAAACTTAGTCTTGAAGCCAGATATGTCTTTTGCCCCCACTGCTTCCCTTGGAAGGCTGTTCCAGAACTTCACTCCCCTGATGGTTAGAAACCTTCATCTAATTTCAAGTCTAAACTTCCTGATAGCCAGTTTATATCCATTTGTTCTTGTGTCCACATTGGTACTGAGCTTAAAAATTCTTCTCCCTCCATGGTATTTATCCCTCTGATATATTTACAGAGCGCAATCATATCTCCCCTCAGCCTTCTTTTGGTTAGGCTAAACAAGCCAAGCTCCTTGAGTCTCCTTTCATAAGACAGGTTTTCCATTCCTTGGATCATCCTAGTAGCCCTTCTCTGCACCTGTTCCAGTTTGAATTCATCTTTCTTACACATGGGAGACCAGAACTGGAAATACCTTACCTGATGCATCCCAAGACTGCATTAGCTTTTTTCATGGCCATTTCACATTGGCGGCTCATAGTCATCCTGTGATCAACCAATACTCCGAGATCCTTCTCCTCCTCTGTTACTTCCAAGTTCTTGTTAAAAATTCTTGTTATTAATCCCTAAATGCATGACCTTGCACTTTTCACTATTAAATTTCATCTTATTACTATTACTTCAGTTTATAAGGTCATCCAGATCTTCCTGTAGGATATCCCTGTCCTTCTCTGTATTGGCAATACCTCCCAGCTTTGTATCATCTGCAAACTTTATTAGCACATTCCCACTTTTTGTGCCAAGGTCAGTAATAAAAAGATTAAATAAGATTGGTCCCAAAACCAGTCCCTGAGGAACTCCACTAGTAACCTCCTTTCAGCCTGACAGTTCACCTTTCAGTATGACCCATTGTAGTCTCCCCTTTAACTAGTTCCTTATTCACCTTTCAATTTTCATATTGATCCCCATTTTTTCCAATTTAGCTAATAATTCCCCATGTGGAACCGTATCAAATGTCTTAATGAATCTGAGGTTAATTAGATCTACTGAATGCATTCCACTGAATGCATCCGATGAAGTGAGCCCCACTAAGGAATAACCGGGAAATCGCAACCCCACCCCCGCATGAGCTGCGAAAAGCACTGCGAGAGTTTTTAGAAGACATCCGTGGCTCCCGCAACAGGGTACAGCTGGCTCTCCAGCGATGGGGGAACTTTGACCAACTCCTCCAGGCCACAAGGACCTTTATAAAGGAGGGTAGAGGGAAAGGAAGGCACGGTGCTGCGGCCTACGGGCAGGCCTGCAGCTTCCGTGATGATTTACTCACTTACGGGATGGGTCACGTATTGTTGCGTGACCTGCCAGGGGCCGCGAACATCCCCGCCAACAAGGAACCCCCACCCCCCCCAGCCCTCCACATGAGGCCTCTCATTATCGCAACTTTGAACACCAGGGGCTGTAGAATGGCTCTCCGCAGGTCCCAGGTGCTCTCTTACCTTTGGGAAGGGGGGTACTCTGTGGTTTTCCTGCAGGAGACCCATACGGATCCGACCGCCGAGGACAGCTGGCGGCTGGAGTGGGGGGACGGGGTCTACTTTAGCCACTTCACGATTTGACAAGCTGGAGTGGCGACCCTGTTCTCCCCCAACCTACAGCCCGAGGTGCTAGGGGTCACTGAGGCCGTGCCGGGCCACGTGCTGCATCTCCGAGTCCGTATGGAGGGGCTCGTGGTCAACCTCGTTAACATCTATGCCCCGACAATGAGCCCGAAGCGGCCGCAATTCTATCGGCGGGTGTCTGACTTCCTCGGCATCCTAGATTCTCACGAGTGCCTAGTTCTGGGAGGGGACTTTAACACCACCCTCGAGGAACAGGACTGCTCAGGGGCTGAGCTGAGCCCAGCCGCCGTGAACATTCTCCGAGGAATAGTCGAACATCACTCCCTAGTGGACGTCTGTCGTGACCACCACCCAGATGACACTTCCACGTTCACCTTTGTCTGGGTGGAGGCCCATCGGTCACACCACTCTCGGTTGGACCGTATTTATTTATCCCGTTTCCATCTTTCACAAGCCCACTCCTCCAACATTCGGCCAGCCCCATTTTCCGACCATCATCTAGCCACCATAACAGCCTCCCTCCGTGCAGAGAGGCCAGGGCCGGCCTATTGGCATTTTAACAACAGCCTGTTGGAAGATGAGGGCTTCGTGATATCCTTCCGGGAGTTTTGGCTGGCCTGGTGAGAGCCGCGGCGTGCCTTTCTCTCGGCACGGTGATGGTGGGATCTAGGGAAGGTGCGCGCCAAGCTCTTCTGTTGTGACTACATCCGGGGCACCAGCCGACGGAGAAATGCAGCGATAGAGCAGTTGAAACGGGAGGTCTTAGCGATGGAGAGGCGTCTGGCCACCAGCCCCGAGGATCCGTTCCTCTGCGGAGCGTGCCGGGAGAAGCGGGAGGAGCTCCGGGCCCTCGAGGACCATCGGGCCCGAGGTGCCTTTGTTCGATCCCGCATCCACCTCCTTCGGGAGATGGATCGTGGCTCTCGTTTCTTCTATGCCCGGGAGAAAATGAGGGGGGCCAAGAAACACGTCATCTGCCTTCTAGCAGAAGACGGCACCCCCCTCACGGATCCAGTGGAGATGTGTGGGCAGGCCCGCGACTTCTACACAAGCCTTTTCTCCCCAGATCCGACCAATCCTGGCGCTTGCAGGGTGCTCTGGGAGGAACTCCCCATGGTCAGCGTGGGCGACCAAGACAGACTAGAGCTGCCTCTCACCCTGGCCGAGTTCTCGGAAGCCCTCCGTCGCATGCCCACCAATAAATCTCCAGGCATGGACGGGCTGACTGTGGAGTTCTACCGCACATTCTGGGACATCCTTGGCCCAGACCTAGCCACTGTCTGGGCTGAGTCTTTGCAGGGCGGGGTACTCCCTCTTTCGTGCAGGCGAGCGGTGCTCGCCTTGTTGCCAAAGAAGGAGGACCTCTGCAATTTACGAAATTAGTGCCCCATCTCGCTCCTTAGCACGGACTACAAAATCGTAGGGAAAGCAATCTCGCTGCGGCTAGGGTCCGTGATGGCAGATGTGATCCACCCAGACCAGACCTACACTGTCCCGGGCTGCAGCATTTTTGACAACCTATTTCCAGTCCGAGACCTTTTGGAACTCGGGCACAGAGATGGTCTGTTGTTCTCCTTGATCAGGAGAAGGCGTTCGATAGAGTGGACCATGGGTATCTCCTGGGCACTCTGCAGGGATTTGGATTCGGACCTCAGTTTGTGAGTTTTCTCCTGGTGCTGTACGCTTCCGTGGAGTGTCTGGTTAGGCTCAACTGGACCCTGACTGAACCGGTCAGCTTCAGGAGAGGAGTACGGCAGGGGTGCCCCCTCTTGGGCCAGCTGTACGCTCTGGCGATCGAGCCCTTCCTCCATCTCCTCCAAAGAAGGTTGACAGGGTTGGTGCTGTGGGAGCCGGAGCTGCGGCTGGTCCTGTCAGCGTACGCCGATGACGTGCTCCTCGTGATCCAGGACCCGGGCAACTTGGCGCGGGTGGAGGCTTGCCAGTCCATCTATGCGGCAGCCTCCTCCGCCCGAGTCAACTGGGTCAAGAGCTCTGGCTTGGCGGTGGGGGACCGGCGGCAGGTGAACTCCCTCCCACCCGCGCTTCAGACCATCTGGGTCCACTGCTCTACCTAGGCGTTTACCTTTCTGCCATGCACCCTTCTCCGCCGGAGAACTGGCAAAATTTAGAAGGCGGGGTGATAGAGTGGCTCCGGAAATGGACGAGGATATTCTGATGTCTCTCCCTCCGAGGGAGAGCACTGGTGCTTAACCAACTAATCCTGTCCACACTCTGGTACCGGCTCAACACCCTGGTCCCGGCCCCGGGTTTCCTGACCAACCTCCAGACATCGATTCTAGAGTTCTTTTGGTCAGGAATGCACTGTGCCCCTGTTGGGGTTCTTCATCTACCCCTGAAGGAAGGAGGCCAGGGCCTGAAGTGTCTGAACACTCAGGTCCGTGTCTTCTGCCTCTAGGCCCTGCAGAGGCTCCTTTATGGTGCAGGTAGTCCGGCTCACTGTTTACCCCTTTCTCCAGATCATTTATGAATAAGTTGAATAGGATTGGTCCTAGGTCACTAGTTACCCCTCTCCATTCTGAAAATTTACCATTTATTCCTACCCTTTGTTCCCTCTCTTTTAACCAGTTCTCAAGCCATGAAAGGATCTTCCCTCTTATCCCATGACAACTTAATTTACATAAGAGCTTTCTGGAAATCTAAGTACACTATGTCCACTGGCTCCCCCTTGTCCAAATGTTTGTTGACCCCCTCAAAGAACTCTAATAGGTTAGTAAGACATGATCTCCCTTTACAGAAACCATGTTGACTTTTGCACAACAATTTATGTTCTTCTATGTGTCTGACAATTTTATTCTTTACTATTGTTTCAACTAATTTGCCCGGTACTGACGTTAGACTTACCAGTCTGTAATTGCCAGGATCACCTCTAGAGCCCTTCTTAAATATTGGCGTTACATTAGCTATCTTCCAATCATTGGGTACAGTAGCTGATTTAAAGGTCAGGTTACAAACCATAGTTAATAGTTCCGCAATTTCACATTTGAGTTCCTTCAGAACTCTTGGGTGAATGCCATCTGGTCCCGGTGACTTGTTACTGTTAAGTTTCTCAATTAATTCCAAAATCTCCTCTCGTGACACTTCAATCTGTGACAATTCCTCAGATTTGTCACCTACAAAAGACGGCTCAGGTTTGGGAATCTCCCTAACATCCTCAGCCGTGAAGACTGAAGCAAAGAATTCATTTAGTTTCTCTGCGATGACTTTATCGTCTTTAAGTGCTCCTTTTGTATCTCGATCGTCAGGGGCCCCACTGGTTGTTTAGTAGGCTTCTTGCTTCTGATGTACTTTTTGTTATTACCATTTGAGTTTTGGGCTAGCTGTTCTTCAAACTCCTTTTTGGCTTTTCTTATTACATTTTTACACTTAATTTGGCAGTGTTTATGCTCCTTTCTATTTACCTCACTAGGATTTGACTTCCACTTTTAAAAAGATGCCTTTTTATCTCTCACTGCTTCTTTTACATGGTTGTTAAGCCACGGTGGCTCTTTTTTTAGTTCTTTTACTGTGTTTTATAATTTGGGGTATGCATTTAAGTTGAGCCTCTATTATGGTGTCTTTGAAAAGTGTTCATGCAGCTTGCAGGGATTTCACTCTAGTCACTGTACCTTTTAACTTCTGTTTAACTAACCTCCTCATTTTTGCATAGTTCCCCTTTCTGAAATTAAATGCCACAGTGTTGGGCAGTTGAGGTGTTCTGCCCACCACAGGGATGTTAGATGTTATTATATTATGGTCACTATTTCCATGTGGTCCTGTTATAGTTACCTCTTGGACCAGATCCTGCGCCCCACTCAGGACTAGATCGAGAGATATCTCTCCCCTGGTGGGTTCCTGAACCAGCTGCTCCAAGGAGCAGTCATTTAAAGGATCGAGAAATGTTGTCTCTGCATTTCGTCCTGAGGTGACATGTACCCAGTCAATATGGGGATAATTGAAATCCCCCACTATTATTGAGTTCTTTATTTTGAGAGCCTCGCTAATCTCCCTTAGCATTTCATCATCACTATCTCTGTCCTGGTCAGGTGGTCGATAATAGATCCCTACTGTTATATTCTTATTAGAGCCTGGAATTACTATCCAGAGAGATTCTATGGAACATGTGGATTCATTTAAGATTTTTATTTCATTTGGTTCTACATTTTCTTTCACATTACTTGAATCCATTACTTGAGGTTTTTCAGCACATTCTAATATGACGAGTCACAATTATTTATTAGATTAAGTAATTCTAGACTAGATCCTCAGCGAATGTTAATTGGTGACATTCTATTGGAATCAATGGAGCTATAGCTATTTGCACTACTGAAGATCTAGCCCTTTGTCTTTTTTTAGTATTATTAGTGCTTCATAATAAAGTAATTGTCAAGTCAGTACTAAATGCATCACTCCTGAAAGTAATTACATTCCTGAAATCGAGAAGAGCCGACAGGCTTTTAATTTATTTTAAATTATGTAGTGAGCAGGGAAATCTATAACCCGATACAGCAAAAAGAGTACTTTCAATCCGGCAGCTCATTTCCTATGACAGCTACTAGGAAATATCTCTCTGGGTTAGAAGGACATTTAATAATAGCTGTCAGTGTTGCTGCAAAGCTCAGGATGCGATCAGTTTATGAAACATGGCCTAACTACAATGTCTCTGGGTACGTTTCCCTAGACAGGATGCTCTGACAGCAGCACACTAGGTACTAGCCTGCTGCTCTGGGAGCTGGGTGCTGCTGCATGTCAGACACATTTATTGGTTTCGCCAGGTGCAAGGGCCACGGGTCAACAGCTCCAGTTCTGTTTAGCCTTCTCTGAGCAATGTGGATTTCTCTTATAGCCCAGCCTTGCTTCAATCAAAAACTTCCCCCAGGTACAGAATAAATCAGTGCCACCTACTAGATACTTCCCAAGCTATTTTCCTTGGTTCCACATTACTAGACTCCATTCAGTGTCTAGGTTTGCAGCCCTGCTGCAGGTGCTGCCCACCTACTCCCTGACTCAAACCCAGATTCATCATCTGGCCAATTAAAAATGCAACAAAGCTCTAGAACAGCACAGACCGGCTCCTGAGCTGGTGTAAATCAGCACAGCCAGTCACTGACATCAGTGCAGTGACACCAGCAATGAGCTGCACTGTGAATGACTGTCTGAAAGTCGCAG